>NC_056059.1:27005000-28255000 GCF_016772045.2 Ovis aries | reverse complement strand
AGTCAATATACTTTGTTATTTAGTTTTAGGTTTACATGAAATTAAACAGAAAATAGAGTTCCTGTATATTCCCTCTCCCTCATTTATTATTTACATCTTTCCTAGATGTGTTACACCTGGTATAGTTGATGAATGAGTGTCAATACATTATTACTAAAGTTCATGGTTTACATTAGGGTTCACTCTGTGTTGTACTGTTCTGTTTGGTTTTGACAAATGCATGATGCCACGAATCCAGCATTACACAATCACATACCATTACAACATCATATTCAATAGTTTCAATGCCCTAAGAAAACCCATTGCTCTACCTATTCGTCACCCTCAAACCACTTCAATTCTTATTCTTTTAAATGTCTCTATTCAGTTCATTCAGTTCAGTTCAGTCACTCAGTCATGTCCAACTCTTTGCAACCCCATGAGTTGCAGTTGCCAGGCTGCCCTGTCCTTCACCAACTCCCAGAGTTCACCCAAACTCATGTCCATCGAGTCTGTGATGCCATCCAGCCATCTCATCCTCTGTCGTCCCCTTCTCCTCCTGCCCCCAATCCCTCCCAGCATCAGAGTCTTTTCCAATGAGTCAACTCTTCGCATGAGGTGGTCAAAGTATTGGGAGTTTCAGCTTCAGCATCATTCCCTCTAAAGAATCCCAGGGCTAATCTCCTTTAGAATGAACTGGTTGGATCTCCTTGCAGTCCTCTATATCCTCTATAGTTCTGTCTTTTCTAGAATATTATATAGTTGAAAACATACAGCCTTGTCATGCTGGCTTCTTTCATGTACACACACACACATACATACATACATTTAATATTCCTCCATTTTTTTTGTGGCTTAATGAATGCCTCATTTCTTCTTTTAGCACTGGGTAATATTCAGTGGGCCTTAGAAAGCATCACTACGAACAAAGCTAGTGGAGGTGATGGAATTCCAGTGGAGCTATTTCAATCCCTGAAAGATGATGCTGTGAAAGTGCTGCACTCAACATGCCAGCAAATTTGGAAAACTCAGCAGTGGCCACAGGACTGGAAAAGGTCAGTTTTCATTCCAATCCCAAAGAAAGGCAATGTCAAACAATTCTCAAATTACCACACAATTACACTCGTCTCACATGCTAGTAAAGTAATACACAAAATTCTCCAAGCCAGGCTTCAGCAATACGAGAACCGTGAAATTCCAGATTTTAAGCTGGTTTTAGAAAAGGCGGAGGAACTAGAGATCAAATTGCCAATGTCTGCTGGGTCATGGAAAAAGCAAGAGAGTTCCAGAAAAACATCTATTTCTGCTTTATTGACTATGTCAAAGCCTTTGACAGTGTGGATCACAACAAACTGTGGAAAATTCTGAAAGACATGGGAATACCAGACCACCTGACCTGCATCTTGAGAAATCTGTATGCAGGTCAGGAAGCAACAGTTAAAACTGGACATGGAACAACAAACTGGTTCCAAAGAGGAAAAGGAGTATGTCAAGGCTGTATATTGTCACCCTGCTAATTTAACTTCTATGCAGAGTACATCATGAGAAACACTGGGCTGAAAGAAGCACAAGCTGGAATCAAGATTGTCAGGAGAAATATCTATCACCTCAGATATGCAGATGACACCACCCTTATGGCAGAAAGTGTAGAGGAGCTAAAGAGCCTCTTGATGAAAGTAAAAGAGGAGAGTGAAAAGGTTGGCTTAAAGATCAACATTCAGAAAACTAAGATCATAGCAAATGGTCCCATCGCTTCATGGGAAATAGATGGGGAAACAGTGTCAGACATTTTTTTGGGGGGCTCCAATATCACTGCAGATGGTGACTGCAGCCATGAAATTAAAAGACACTTACTCCTTGGAAGGAAAGTTATGACCAACCTAGACAGCATATTAAAAGGCAGAGACATTACTTTGCCAACAAAGGTCCATCTAGTCAAGGCTATGGTTTTTCCAGTGGTCATGTATGGATGTGAGAGTTGGACATGAGGAAAGCTGGGCGCCGAAGAATTGATGCTTTTGAACTGTGGTGTTGGAGAAGACTCTTAAGAGTCCCTTGGACTGCAAGGAGATCCAACCAGTCCATTCTAAAGGAGATCAGTCCTGGGTGTTCTTTGGAAGGAATGATGCTAAAGCTGAAACTCCAATACTTTGGCCACCTCATGCAAGGAGTTGACTCACTGCAGAAGACTCTGATGCTGGGAGGGATTAGGGGCCAGGAGGAGAAGGGGATGACAGAGGATGGGATGGCTGGATGGCATCACTGATTCAATGGACATGAGTTTGAGTGAACTCAGGGAATTGGTGATGGACAGGGAGGCCTGATGTGCTGAGATTCATGGGGTCGCAAAGAGTCGGTCAAGACTGAGCGACTGAACTGAACTAAATATTCCATTGTATGGTTTTACAACAGTTTCTCCATTTACCGGTTGAAGGACATCTTAGTTGCTTCCAAGTCTTGGTAATTATGAGTCAAGTTTCTGAAAATATTTGCAGGTTTTTGTGTGGACATAAGGTTTCAGTTTGTTCGGATAAATATCAAGGAATGCATATGCTGGGTGATATAGATAAGACTGTTTGGCTTTGTAAGAAACTGCCAAACTGTCCTCAGAAGGTACAATACTATTTTGCATGCCACTAGCAATGAATAAGATATCTGTTACTCTACATCCTCATCAGCACTTTTTTTTTTAATTTTAGCCATTCCAATTGGTATATAGTTTTATTATAATTTGAAATTTTCTAATAATAATATTTTACATCTTTTTTTCTTTTTTGTAAATTTGTTTATTTTAATTAAAGGCTAATTACAATATTGTAATGTTTTTGCCATACATTCACATGAATCTTACTCAGCTATTAAAATGAATGCACTTGAATCAGTTCTAATGAGGTGGATGAAACTGGCACCTATTATACAGAGTGAAGTATGTCAGAAAGAAATACACTGATACAGTATAATGATGCATGTATATGGAATCTAGAAAAATGGTAACGATGACCCTATATAAGAGACACAGATGTAAAGAACAGACTTTTGGACTATGTAGGAGATGGCGAGGGTGGGATGATTTGAGAGAATAGCACTGAAACATGTATATTACCATATGTGAAATAGATGGCCAGTCCAGGTTCAATGCATGAGACAGGGCGCTCAGGGCAGGTGCACTGGGACAACCCTGAGGGATGGGATGGGGAGGGAGGTGGGAGGAGGGTTCAGGATGGCGGACACATGTTTACATCTTTTCATATGCTTATTTGTCATCTAATTTCTTTGGTCAGGTGTCTGTTTAGGTATTTTACCCATACTTCATTTGGGTTGTTTGTTTCCTTATTATTGATTGTTAAGGCTTTTTGCATATTTGAATGTAGTCAATGAGATATACGTTTTGCAAATATTTTTTTGCAGTCTGTGGCTTGTTGTTTCATTCTTTAATAGTGTATTTTTCATATCAGAACTTTTTAGTCATAATGCAATCAAACTTATCAAAGTTTCCTTTCACAGATTATGCTTTTTGAGTTGTTTTCTAAGAAGTAATTGCCAAACCAGAGATCACCTAGATTTTCATCATTATTGTCTCCTAGAAGTTTTATAGTTTTTGTTTTAGGTCTCTAACCCATTTTGAGTTAATGTTTTTGAAAGGTTTAGGGTGAGTGTCTAGGTATTTTTTTGTGTGTAGATTAATTTTTTTATTTGTCCTTCAACAAGACCAATTATTTTGTTGATTGGAGCTTTCTTTAATTCCTGCTTAAGAAAGTTACCTGTACTAAATTGTTGTGGTTAATTGTATTACATTACCATTGAAACCATTTTATAAATTAAAAGTTGTATTTGTTGGCTTAGGCTGCCCTAACAATATATCATAGACTGAATGACTTAAAAAACAGGAAAAGTATTTTTTTCACAGTCTGGAAGGTGGAAATCCAAAATTAAGGCTTGAACAGGATTTGGTTTCTGAAGAGAGCTCTCTTTTGGACTGAAAATGACTATGTTTGCAGATGGCAGAGAGAGAGAGAGAAATTTCTCTCTTCCTCTTATAAATCTGCAGTTCTTTTGGATTATGGCCTCACCCTTATGAACTCATTTTACCTTAATTACTACCCTATCTCCAGATGTAATCACATGAGAATTACGGCTTCAATATGTGAATTTCAGAGAAATAAATTCATATAGAAAACATGAATATTACTTACTTACATATATTTCACAATTGTAAATCCAAACTGTGTTTGTATGAAAACTTTATCACTATTTAATTGAATGGGGGTGGGGGGGTTGGCTCTATATCTTTAAGTCAAATGATATCTTAAGAATCCCTGTTTTGCAGATCACTTAGAAAATAATATATCATTTTTTCACTGTAAGTAATTAGAAAGTGTGTGTGTGTTTACTTCTTTTACCTCTTTTATCTCATCTATAAGTTCTTGGAGAATCACTGATTAACTTCAGTGTTATTTAAATATTGACCCAGAAAATTCTTAATGCCAGTCAAACTTCAGTGAGTGAACTGTACCAGGGACTAAAGTGTCCTCCATGGACCCTGGTAGTCAGTAAGTTTTTCTTTTTTTACTGGGCACACATGCCAGCAAGCATGATTAAAATATTTGCAAGGAATAAGGAAGACTTCAGCAAGACTTCATTTCTGCAAACTACTTTGAATTTAATATATGTTAAAAATCATAGTATATAATAATAAGAATTTAAATCATAGTATATAACAATAAGAATAGTAACCATAATACTGAATCACACTATCCCTGGGTTTTTAGAATATACTTTATATTGTTAAAAACTTTTTTTTTTGTAATGGTAAGTGAACCTGGTTATGAAAATGATATATGTACATACTGGTAAATCATGGGAAATATATACCTGTATACAATGTCCTTGCCAGTTTTCTAACTAAATTGTATGGTTATTATTTATAAGCACTTAACTTAAGGTAATAGGAAGAGTACTGATGGGTTTTATAAAGATTCTAAACTTGTATCTTGCTCCATGTCACCTTAGATTTTCATTTGACTTTCATTTGTCTGGTACTCAATTTGAGGTTTGTTTTTTTTTTTAATAATATAAAATGTCTTCAAAGCTGAAATATGTAGCTTTTGGTTTTAAAGAATTATCTGAGAGATATGCTGTTTACTATGTATTGAGCACTCTGAACATGAAAGGGAAAGGATGAGAAGTTACCAGACACATAAAGCAGAAAGTCTTCCAGAAATTTTATACTTGCCCCACCACACTGAAAACAATCTGATTTGAAAAAGGCAGTAATCAATGACTTGCTAAATACTTGAGATTATAGAATCCAGTAGTGCCAGGTACAGTTTTATTAGCAAGGGCTAGAATGGTTATGAGAAGTTTCATAGAGGAGATGACAGGCAAGATATACTCCCTCCCCGAAAAGATGCCTTTGCTCTAATTCCTGGGACCTATGAATATGTCACCTACATGGCTGCGATCATTAATTTTATGTATCAATTTAACTAGGCCAGGGTACCCAGATATTTAGTCAGTCTAAATGTTACTGTATTTTTTTTCATTTTTAGATGAGATTAACATTTAAATAAGTAGACTTTGAGTACAATAGATTAACTTTCATAAGTTAGTAGGCCTCATAATCATTTGAGGCCTTAAAAGATAAAAAGATGGAAGGTTTTCCCCTAAGGAAGAAATTCTGCCTTCACGCTGCTTTTGGGTTCAAAGTATAACTTCAGTTCTCACCCTGGTTCCCAGCCTGCTAGCCTATCCTGCAGATTTCAGACTTGCCAATCCTCACAATCCTGTGACCCAGTTCCTGATTCTTTAAGATGAATCTGTGTGTGTGTGTGTGTGTGTGTGTGTGTGTGTGTGTGTGTGTGTGTGCATGTGCACAGGAACATACCAGTAGTTCTGATTCTCTGGAGAACCCTGAAAGTGAAAGTGAAGTCGTGTCCGACTCTTTGCGACCCCATGGACTATAGCCTACCAGGCTCCTCCCTCCATGGAATTCTCCAGGCAAGAGTACTGGAGTGGGTTGCCATTTCCTTCTCCAGGGGATCTTCCCGACCCAGGGATCGAACCCAGGTCTCCCTCATTGCAGGCAGACGCTTTACCATCTGAGCCACCAGTAGCAAAAGGGATCTGGAAAATGTGGTTAAGAACAGAGATCTTGAAACCTTGAGATGGGGAGATTATCTTCAGCCATCCAGGTGGACCTGATATAATCACATGGGTCCTTAAAATGGAAACACTTTTCTGGCTACAGCTAGAGGATAATATGAGTATGGAAGAAGAGTCAGTGACCAGCTTTAAAGATGGAGGAGAAGCCATGAGCCAAGGAATGTAGGCAGCCTCTTGGCAAGGAAGTAGATCTTCTCTGGAGCCTCCATAGAGGAATATAGCCTTGTTATGTCATTTGGTGCAAAGACCCATGCAGAGCATTTAACCTAAGAAACTGTAGATAATAAATGTGTGGTGTTTTAAACCACTAAGTCTGTGTGTCAGTAGTAATAGGAAACTAATATGGGGGAGGTGTGATTTACAGCCTGAATAGGACATGAATAAGTGTTGTGTAAGCAGAACACCCGCTCCAGTATTCTGGCCTGGAGAATTCCATGGACTGTATAGTCCATAGGGTCGCAAAGACGCTGAGTGACTTTACCTTTCAGGCAGAACTAAATTGCATGCCTGATTATGGAGCGTTCTTGTACTAGAGGAGGCTGGATTGACTGGAGAGGAGGATAAAGCTTCTTTTAGGCATCAGCCTTCATGTTATTGCAGTGGAGGCTCATGCAGCTAACACTCAAGTCAACGAAAGATAGCACCATTCTTAAAGCTGCCGTGGGTGCAGAAGGGCAGATGAATGAGAACAGCAATTTTGCAACTTAACTTCCTAAGATCCTAGTTGTCTCAAATTGCAAGTTTTTACACATAATCATAGATCATGCTATTTAAGGCTATAAAGGCTGTAAATAGGTTGCTTGGTCTAGGCCTTTGTCTTCATGTAACCAGTTACTATCATTCTAATGAACAAAGGGCTTCCCTGGTGGCTCAGCTGGTAAAGAATCTGCCTGCAATTCTGGAGACCTGGGTTTAATCCCCAGATTGGGAAGATCCCCTGGAGAAGGGGAGACTACCCACTCCAGGATTCTGGCCTAGAATTCCATGGACTATATAGACCATGCAGTCACAAACAGTCAGACACGACAAAGTGACTTTCACTTATAAACAAAATACTATAACTGAGACCTAGAGGAGAGCCATCGTATGTCTAATGTGATCCCACTAGTTATCAATAGAGTAGACTCTAAAATGCAGATTCAAGAGCACATTTTTAAATTTGTTTTTTCAATTGAAGGATAATTGCTTTATAGAATTTTATTTTCTGTGAAGCATCAACATGAATCAGCCATAGGTATACATAAGTCCTCTCCCTCTCAAGAGCACATTTATGTAAGAATCTTCAATAAAGGAGACTCACAATTACCAAATATATAGGTTTAAAAGGTATATTAATATCTTTTCCTCTAATATAAAGCATTTTTGAAATTTCACTCTGGTTTTTCATATAGCTCATCATACATAATGAGGGTTTAGTTTTTCTTTGTAAGTAGTTTCCCTTAAATCCCAAAATATGTGAAGGGCAGAAAAACTATCTGTGACTGACTTCTTTTCTTACCTGAAATTTTTGACCAATGATTGCTGATGATTTTTCAATAATATTTATTGTTTGCTTATTCAGCCAATAGGCATGGTAGAGAATAATCTCCTGAGTAAATGAGTTAAAGGTATTAATCCCATATATTAATGCTTGTCAATGTTATAAAAGCAATCTTTAACAGCAAAAGAATGACAGCACTAGCTTTGAGCATTGTGTTAAGAGAAGATGCTTAAAATATGCTAATGCAAGCTTGCAGTTACACTATTATTTATGGCATAACATGCTGATCTTAGTATGATTATAAACACCATTATGTATTAGATGCAGTTCATTTTGTTTTTCTCATCTGGTTTGAGGACACATGAGATTATATATCATCAGCATGCAGCCAGAATTATATCTGAGTTGGTTGGAACACTGAGTTTATTTCCTTTAGAGAGACTTCCTGTTCTTAAGAGTAAGAATATGATCATTCAAGAGTTACTCCTTCCTAAACGTTTAATAAGATGCCAGGAATCACAAGGGCCAGTTACGGCACCCATATCTGGCAATGTAGAGTGGCAAGAGGACCTATTCAAAACTGGGTATAAATTTATTTCTCTCAGTTATTTCATTTTTCCTTCCTTGTTTCTTCCTTTCTTACTTTTATAAATATTTACAATGTTCCAGGTTGTTATTAGACTATAGCTATTATGTATAGCTATTATGCATTAAGGTATAATCTCTCATTAAGGTATTCGGAGAGCACAGTCTAGTCATACACCACTGCTGGCTGTATAACGTAAGGTAAGTTGCTTGATTTCTCTGAGCACCTAGCACTGAGTCTGACGCTATTAAAGAACAAAAGGGAACTATCCTCTTTATTGATCCTAAATTCTTTGCTAAGATGTGCATACCTCATGGGCAATTCCTATCTCTCTTTTCTTATACCAGTAGTTTTGAATGAAGGTAAAGTGGAGTTGGAAAGGAGGAACTTTCTCTACTCCTGAGGTTTCCTTCTTTATGCTAAAGGAGCGCCTTTAGCATAGCATTCTAGGCCTTTTTCTGCCACATCATTCCTCTATCCCTCAATAAAGAGGCAGGGTGAATTCAGAAGATGATGCTGGGGTGGAGGGCTGAGCCCTGTCCCTTCCTGTCATGGGAAGCATGTAAGTATTCAAGGGCCTTGTTCTGGCCCTTGTGTGCACTGATCTCATTTCGCCTTTGTCACGGTAGGAAAGTCAGTTTTAATGTTTGTTCATTATAAGAAAGCCCAGTTACCCTCCATTAAAAGCTGCATTTTCTGTTATGAGTAATAAGGATGGTATTTTGGTGCCCATCTGCCTTTCTCAACTGGTTCAGAACTCAGGTGGGGAAGAGTAGTGATGCTGTTGTGCCACTGTGAATTCCATTAAATGATAATTATTGTTTCCTTGGGACTCTTTTGGAGAAAATAATTTTTTAAAATGCCACTTTATCCTAATGATTGCAGATGCTGGCGTAATAGAAATAAGCTGAGGGTCACACGCCTCTCTATTTTCCTCTGTGAGAGAGTAAGCGTTGCCTGATTCCTCTCTCCCAAAAGAGAGGTTATAAAAGATCGTGATGAGGTTACTCCTTTATGTTTCTCCTTTCCTTATTTAACAATCAATGGCTTGGTTACAAAGGAATTGTCATAGTTCCCTACATTAATTTTCTTAATTGCTATTTTAAATGGAATTGTATTTTGGATCCATAATATTTTATAATTTTTCATACTTTACTACACCTCTGTGAGGTAAGATATCCACATTTCGTAGATGAAATTGCCAGAGAAAAGGAAGTGACTTGCCTAATGTCACACCACAAAACTGTGAATTTGTTGGTGGATATGGAATTAGCCATAATTAGAACTCATCAGTAAGCTCCCTCATGAAATTCACCTGGAGACTCATCAGTAGGTATAGTTGAAATTTCTAGAAATGTAGGACAGGAAAATCACCTTTTTTTTCCTGCTTATTATAACTGAATTATTGAGACCTTTAATGTAATAGTTGGTATTGTTCTTTGGAGCCAGCCCTTGGCTGGTAGTTGTATCAACAGTCCTGGGAAAGATTAAAGACTTTAAGATGTATTTGCTCTGGCTAAACTTGCTAATTTATCATTAATTTTTAATTAATGATATAAATATTTGAAAATATTACTTCTAATTCATCAGTGTCATGTTATAGAGTAACATGCTAGAGGAAGCTCATAATAACTTGTAAGAGCCAACTTAAATTTTTAGGAATAGTAAAAGAGTTTTTAAACATAACTATTACTGAAAATTATGTAAACTTAAAATTCAAAAACTGTGTTGAAAATAAATATCAATGTTTATCACTTCTTAATTATTTTAGTATATTTAAATATTATTATGTTCTTGAGGTTATTTATGTATCTCATGGAAGAAATACTGTATAATCATGTGCTATGAAATATCACTTCCCAGCTCTGCATTTAGTGATTTCATATTAATATTCCTGAATTTAGTCATGTTGGGAATGTTTACACCACAGAAATTAGCAAATATTACAAATCAGGACTTGACTATTGCTTTTCTGATTGTCTGGACTTAAAGTGATAGAGAAAATGTTAATAATGCAGATCAGATTTCAGAGTATGTGCCATCTGTTGCTGTTACATTGTGACTAGCTTAAAAATATTTGAGAAAATACCCTTTCAGTATTTAAAAAAAATATCTTTCTTCTTTCTCTCTCTCTCTGTATACAGATGGATATATACTATTTGTCAAAAATGTGCCCACTGGATTGGTGAATGAGTAAAGTTCCCACATTTGTTCTCATTATTTCACCCTCATACAACTTAAAAACTAAAATGTCAATCAACTTTCTCTGTTAACTGAAATTGTAGTTTGGCGGTGGATACAAGAGTTCAGCAAAAATCAGTGAAAACATCCCATGAGAATGATTAATATGGAGTTTACAATAAAAAAAGTATTGTGTATTTCATTTTTTTAATAAATTGTGACTTTTTGTTGTTTGTTATCATATGATTTTTTCCCAGAAAAATGTGTGTAGTAGGTTAAATAGTAGTCCCCTCACAGTATGTCTTAAATCCCAGAATTTATTATGACATAATGTGGCAAAATAATGAATATTACTTAGTATTATACATAATGATTAAATCGAGCTCTTGAGAGGAGGAGCTTATCCTGGATAATTTGGGTGGGCCTTAAATACAATCAGATGTATCCTCAATAAAATAGACTTACAGAGAAGACACAGAAAAGAAGGAGGCAATGTCATCGTGGAGGCAGTGCTTAGAGTGATATGGCCACAAGCCAAGGATTAGCCTGCAGTCACCAGAAACTGGAGAAGACAAGAAACAGATTCTCTCCTAGAGCCTGTGGCAAGACTTTGGTCCTGTAACACCTTAATTTTGTTTTGCTGGACTATAGGGCTATGTAAAAATAAATTTCCCTTGTTTGAACTCCAACTAGTTCATGGTAATCTATTATGACAGCCCTAGGAAACTAATATAAGGTGCGATGAAAATATATTTTATGGCTGTATTTGGCTTTGGGTAAATGAAAGCAGTGTTGAAGTGATCAGGATTCTCCCCACTTCTGGTTACTTATATGTGTCCTTTGTTTATGCTTCTAGGCAATTCATTTTTACATATGATCCAAGAGTTAAAATAAAGCTCATTTACTTTAGAGCCCTAATCTACTCTTGTTGCTGTTTAGTCACTAAGTCATGTCCAGCTTTTTGAAACCCCGTGAACTGTATGTAGCCTGCCAGGCTCCTCTCTCCATGGGATTTTCAAGGCAAGAATACTGGCATCAGTTGCCATTAACCTACTAATGTGCCTGTGTGCCCCACCTTCAATATTACTGGGAAGTGGCTGCCCAGATGAAATATTCTTCATTCCACTTATCAAACTACCCAAACCCTTCAAGGGAAAGTGTTTTCAATTTCCTCTTATTCATGTAACCTTTCAGCCAGTCTCTCATCCCTGTTCTTTTCTTTGCTATTCCTTGTCCTTAAACAACTTTACAGCCATTTATTACTCTGAACCCATAGCTCCCCAGTTTATTAGTTTTGACCATTGCATTATTTCCTTGCTCTCCATTATTACTGTTCTGAATAGTGTAACACCTTGAAATTATGAGGGGCCTTTGAATCTTCGCAGTAGATTGATTTAATAATTTGAAAGTTATTTCCTTCTCCATGATTCTATTGCTTTTCTGTCATGTTTCAACTGCTTAGCTTGTTAGCCTCTGTTCTAATAAGCCTCTCTATTCTGGTTGTCTTGGTGATGCCTCTGTTGTATTTGGTTTCTTTTGTGTTGACCTGTGCTCACTTGATTAATCTCACTTCTTATGAAAGAGTAGAAATGTGCTACCAGAGATGAGAGTTGCTTTATTATTATTATTATTATTATTAAACCAATATTGTTTTGTATAAAATCTCAATGCACTAAAAAGATGGTTCTCCCATGTGAAAAACAAAACAAAGTGGACAGAAAAGCACACTTTAGCCATGATTTGTTGAGTACTCCACCAGTATGCCTGTGTTTGGCACTGATTAAAAACCAAAAAGAAAAAAGTGAGTAAGACCCCAGTCTCTTGATCTTTATCTTTAAGAACTTAAAAATATTTTATAAATTCCTCTAGATCATTTATTTGTAGCAATTCCATTAGTTTCCTTAGGAAAAATCCTTGTTTCATTGTAGAAAAAAATGACTAATTGTTTAGGAAGTTTCCTTCACTACTAGCATATTTATAAGGTAGCTCACATTATGCTTGTAGCTCTCTGTAGGACCTGTGAGTATTTGCTGTTTATAGAGAACCCTCTAAAGAGGTTCGAGCATTTAATCACTTTCAAACCACTTCCTTGGTTACTTTTTAGATGACCATGTTCAAATTCTCACTGAAGTAGAAAATGTGCTCTTTTCAGTTTTTAGTTTGGCAGTCATCACTCCAAAGTCAGAGAAAAGCAGTATTTTAAAAAATTTACCATTTCCTAAATCTTTTCAATTCATTGGTCAATTTACAGTAAGCTTTGTTTTTCTGTTTTATTTTTTCCTATGATTTCAAATTCAGTAACAGTCTAGGAAGTAGTGCTCTGCTGTTTAGTGTTTGTGGTTCCCTTCAAGAGCATAAAGTTGTCATTTTTATTTACATCCTTTGACTTTTCTGCCATATAATTTTATTCTTAATATATCCTTTTCTGTTATAAATTTAAAGGAAACATAAGCTACATCAGAATGCTTTCATAGAACATTATATAAGTTTATGTAAGCATCTCACAGAAGCTGGAAATATGTTTTGTATTAATAGAATAGCTTTATTGAGTTGTAATTTTTGTAACTAAAAAAAAAAAAAATTGCCACACCATGGGGCATGTGGGATTCTAATTTCCCAACCAGGGATCAAGTCTGTGCCTGCTGCATTAGAAGTTCAGAGCCTTAACCATTGTTTGGCTAGGAAAGTCCTTGGGGTGTAACTGATATACAATAAACTTCAGATGTTTAAACTGTGAACTATGCATCTGTGTGTGTTTGTGTATATAAACAAACAGAATAATGAATATATTTGTCACCTCTCCAAATTTCCTTATGCTACTCTTTTATTTCCCTTTCCCAGAACTTTCCATGTATCCTTTATCCCCAGAGAGTCATAGATTTTTTTCTATGTATAGATTAGCTTATATTTTCTAGAATTTTAGAAAAAAAATATTATAGTAGGTACTTTTTGTTGTTGTTGTTGTTGTGTTTTTTTTGCCTGGCTTCTTTCCCTTAGCACAGGCAGTTTGAAATTAATTGTATGCCATTGTTTGTATCAGTTTTCCCTAACCTTTTATTGCTAAACAGAATTCCATTAAAGGGATATACCAAAATTTGTTTATTGATTTATCTGCTGATGAACATTTGGGTTGTTTCCAGTTTGGGGACATTTTTATGAAAAAGTTGCTGTGGACACTTTTTATGGAAATGTTTTATTCCTTAAGGATTGAATGACTGGGTCATATGGTAGGTATATGTTTATAATTTTAAGACACTGTCAAACTGCTTTCCAATGTAGCTGTACTATTTCCATCAGCAGTGAGTTCTGATTTCTCTGCATTCCTTGACATTACTTTGTGTTTTCATTTTCCTTTTCCATCATTTTCCTATAACTGATGTTTACCATCTATATGAGCTAATTTGTTGCTTCTTTCAGTGTCTGTTCAAATCTTTTGTGTATTTTAAATTAAGTTGTTTACTTATTATTGAGTTAGGACTTTTCTTTATATATTCTAGACACAAATATTTACATTGTTTTCCTAATTTATGCTTTTTATCCTTCAAACTGTTATTTCACAGAGGAGAAATGTTTTATGTTTATGAAGTATAACATATAAATAATTTTATTTTATGAATCATATTTTATGGCTATATTTAAGAAAGCTTTTCCTAATCAAAGATGTGTTTACTTCTATAAGTTTGAGATGTACATTAAGTTAATAAACTACTTTTAGTGCAAGGTATAACTTGAAGTATTTTTTTTAATAGCTGTCTAATTTTCACCACAGCACATTTTTTCCAGTTGAAAAAATCTATTATTTCTTGACTGAACTGTTTTAACACCTCTAACAAAAATCAATTGTTCATATATTTCCTAGACTCTATTCTATTGCCCTGATCTTATCTTTAAAACCACAACTTAGATGGGAGTTGGTGCTGCTGCTGCTGCTGCTAAGTCGCTTCAGTCGTGTCCAACTCTGTGTGACCCCATAGACGGCAGCCCACCAGGCTCCCCCGTCCCTGGGATTCTCCCGGCAAGAACACTGGAGTGGGTTGCCATTTCCTTCTCCAATGCATGAGAGTGAAAAGTGAAAGTGAAGTCGCTCAGTCGTATCTGACTCTTAGCAACCCCATGGACTGCAGCCTACCAGGCTCCTCCGTCCATGGGATTTTCCAAGCAAGAGTACTGGAGTGGGGTGCCATTGCCTTCTCTGAGATGGGACTTGAACCCAGCCTAAACCCAGAATGGGACTTGAACCCACAGACTGAGTCTCTTAACTCTGATTGGGAGTCAAACTCACTCTTCTAGATAAAATCTCTCTCACCCGGTATCAGGACTTTCTGAAGCTCAGGTTCTCCGTGTCTGGTCACAGAAAGAGTTTAGTGAGAGACAAAGTGATAGGTAAGAAGGAGATTTATTTAGAGAGATACACATTCCATAGATAGACCTAGGTCTGTCTCAAAAGGTGAGAACAGGCTTTTGAGCAGGGCATGGAATTATCTTGAAGTGAGAGTGGCTATGGAAGAAACACATTCCACAGACAGAATGTGGGCCATCTCGGAAGATGAGGGACCGCAAAATGGGGGCAGTGATTAGTTTTTACGGTTGGGTGATTTCATAGTGGGAGGATTATTCCAGCTATCTTGAAAAAAGGGTGGGGATTTATAGGAACTGGGTCACCCCTCCTTCTTAGTCTTTTATGGTGACCTTGGAACTATCATGGCACCTGTGGGTGTGTCATTTAAAGTGCTGATGTATTACAATGAGTATAGTGAGATTCAGGCCTACTGGAGGTTGAACCTTCTGTGATTTTAGACCTAGTTGATTCTGTCCAGTTCAGGTTGTATTCTTAAGGGCTGTGTCATTCTTTGAAACTTATGCCCTAGCCCCTTCCCTCCTACTTCAAATTAACTTTTATTAACTAACTAGAATTGGAATATTTTAAAAACAACTTTATAAAGATTTAAACAAATTAATGTATTTTATTTCTTTCTATGGTTAGAGTTAGGAAATAAAATCATTTTACAACAAATTCTAATATTACAATAATTTGAACTAATAATATTAAATTATTCCTCTTTTAGTCTTGCTCATTCACTTTTTGGCAGTTTCCAGACTCTCCCTTCCCTAGCCTGGCATCCCTACATAATTGTTCAAGGTTCAGACATACTCTAGCTTGCTCTTCTTTGAAATAAAAGACCTAGTTCTTCTAAGAAGAAACTAATGCTAATGAAATAAAACAATCTCTTGATTTGTAAAAACGGAGCTAATCTTTTATTCTACCCATCATTCCTGTATGTATATTTAAATTTAACATGATTTATTGATACCTACTATGCACTATGAAGTTTTACATGTCAAACTACAGCTTCACCTAATGTCTTCATGTCAAACATAATCATATCATTAAGTACTATAGAAATCCTTTGGGTCCTAGAGAGATTTTTCATGCTTTTGGAATCATGTCATATGAATAGGTTTTCATTCTGCTTGTCACAGAGCCAGTTAAATTTTGGGGAATAGCCTCATTAAATGTGGAGCATATAGAGTGAGATACATGATATTTACCTTCTTTTTTTTCCCCTGAATATTCAGTTGCTTTTTGTTTCTGGTTTTTTTTTTTTTTTTTTTTTAACAAAAGAAATAGGTCAAAATTATCTTGCTGTTCCTTGGGGATGATAGAGAGTAATTTTCAGAATGGACTAAACTATGTAGAAATATATGTAGAAATGGCAAAACATAAAATTGTCCTTTATAAGAACAAACTGAGTACACATTGCACCTACGTACAATCTGTCACCCTAGCCATAGTAGTTTATATAGAACAGGATGTGCAGCTGTGTTTTCATAACACAGTGCAGTTCCATCATCCCACACAATGCTAGCTACTCTTCTACAGGACCTGTAATATGCCTCTAGATAAACCTTTTTTCCCATGATATAATTATTTTTTCTAACTACTTCCTGTATTATTTCAGTTGTATTTTCCTACTAATCCTTATTACTTTAACCAAAATGACTAAATAAAATTTGAGGCATATGTTTTATATTTTATAATAGTGTTCTTAATCTAATGTTCTTGATTTAAATTTATTTTTTAAGTTGGAAAGTTTAATTAAATCTGAGGTTAAATTCCTTTTGTTTAATGCTTACAAAGAGACTTTGAGCTCAGTATTTCCAAAATATTTCAATTCCCACATATAATAGAGTCCATCATTCCCTCACATGGATACTGTTGATCTATTTTCAAAATAGATATTCATCTTATGTTTGTTCCATGCTGGCCCACATTTAGCCATTCACAATTATTAGATTTTTGGTTTTCATTTTTATAAGTATAATGAGTCTTCAATTAAATTATTATTTAAGTGAGAGAGCCACAAATATGCTTTTTTTTTTTTTACAGTACTCCTATCTTATAGTAAATATGATAAATGCAAGTTTCAGAATACTGCTAACTTATGGAAACAAATTAAAAAGCAGTGACAAAAACAAGCATATAACTTTTCTTAGAAGTTCAGTGAACTACAGCTTATTATCATTTTAGGCATACTAGTGAGACTGTAACATGAAAGGTTAGCTCAAGGCATATGTAATAATCTTCTAGCAGCAGAATTCAGCTGTCCTGGTTGAAATACAGTGACAGAATCCTTCATTAAATATATGAACCAAGTGTTGAATTAAAAGTATTGCATCTAGGGTACTACTCTGAAATGTATAATTTGCTGGGCAAATTATGATACTTTGAATAACATGTATCACTGATGAAAAATTATTTCTGACATATTTAGTCTTAGCTAACAAATCCACAAGAGCAGATGGACCTAAAGATAATGGAAGAAATTGAGGCTGATTCTGGAGTTTGAACTTCAGCTAACTAACCAACCATCTCTCAAGTACGTAATCCTGATTCAGTTCAGTTCAGTCACTCAGTCATGTCCGACTCTTTGCGACCCCATGAAGTGCAGCACACCAGGCCTCCCTGTCCATCACCAACTCCCGGAGCTCACCCAAACTCATGTCCATCGAGTCGGTGATGCCATCCAGCTATCTCATCCTCTGTTGTCCCCTTTTCCTCCCGCCCCCAATCAGAGTCTTTTCCAATGAGTCAACTCTTCGCATGAGGTGGACAAAGTATTGGAGTTTCAGCTTTAGCATCAGTCCTTCCAAAGAACACCCAGGACTGATCTCCTTTAGAATGGACTGGTTGGATCTCCTTGCAGTCCAAGGGACTCTCAAGAGTCTTCTTCAACACCACAGTTCAAAAGCATCAATTCTTCGGTGCTCAGCTTTCTTCACAGTCCAACTTTCACATCCATACATGACCTCTGGAAAAACCATAGCCTTGACTAGACAGACCTTTGTTGGCCAAGTAACGTCTCTGCTTTTTAATATGATATCTAGTCATAACTTTCCTTGCAAGGAGTAAGTGTCTTTTAATTTCATGGCTGGAATCACTATCTGCAGTGATTTTGGAGCCCTCCCAAAATAGTCTGACACTGTTTCCACTGTTTCCCCATCTTTTTGCCATGAAATGATGGGAC
The DNA here is from genome assembly GCF_016772045.2 of Ovis aries. Classification (NCBI taxonomy): domain Eukaryota; kingdom Metazoa; phylum Chordata; class Mammalia; order Artiodactyla; family Bovidae; genus Ovis; species Ovis aries. Next base: position 28,237,086 of record NC_056059.1, on the reverse strand, counting down.
CAGATGCCATGATCTTCATTTTCTGAATGTTGAGCTTTAAGCCAACTTTTTCCCTCTCCTCTTTCACTTTCATCAAGAGGCTATTTAGTTCCTCTTCACTTTCTGTCATAAGGGTGGTGTCATCTGCATATCTGTTATTGATATTATTCCCAGCAATCTTGATTCCAGCTTGTGCTTCTTCTAATCCTAATCCTGATCAGGATCCCTTAAATTAACCAACTGCCCTTAGTATATATTTAAAGTTAACTTATACACACACACGTCACTCAACTTAAGCACTTTAGGGTACTTATAGCCATTTAGGGTTTCCCTGGTGGCTCAGTGGTAAAGAATTTGTCTGCCAATGCAGAAGATGTGAATCCAATTCCTAGGTTGGGAAGATGCTCTGTAGGAGGAACTGGCAACCTCCTCTAGTATTCTTGCCTGGGAAATCCCATGAACTGAGGAACTTTGTGGGCTACAATCCAGAGAGTCACAAAAAAATTGGACATGACTTAGCAACTAAAAAAAAACAACAACAGCACGTTAAAAAATCCATGCTACAGTTTCTTCCTGATTTCATGCATGTTCAGTCACTCAAAGTTTTGTATTTTTCACAGTCAATTGTAATCCATTATCTATAGAGTTATATCTAAATCTTTCACCTCACAGTGGTGGACATCCAAGATCTGTTGTCATCCGTCTCACAAATCTTAACTGCCACAGCTTCTCTAATGATCTTTTTTTCTTACGTACATGACTCTTCACAGTGTCATTTTTCTCTGATTGTCAATATTCCTTCTCCGTCTCCACAGGTAAGCTCCCTTATTATTAAGTCATTACATGCCAATGACTTTTTTCTGTTCTCTTTTACACATTTTCTTGTGGCTAACTATACACTTCTCGGACCTCAGCAACCACCCATGTGCTAAGTGGGGAGGCAAAGTAGGGGAAATAGCAGGTGTTTTCAGAAGGAGGAAAGGCAAGGTAAAGAAGTATAAGGATGTAGACTGTCAAACTAAATTACAGTGGCTTAATTCATTCAGAGATTTAATGTCTGGTACAAAGAGCAATTTGGGGAAATACCACAGGCTGACCAAAAACTAAAATGGAGGAAAAGCAAAGTTTGAGGAAGTCCTCAAGTATTAAGACAAAATATTGACTATACATGACTATATAGATCATATAGGAAAACTCAACGGCCCTCTCCAAGTATATCTTGAAATTCCATGGTCCTAATCACATAAAGATGTTTTATGGGAATAAAGCATGTGAATATTATAAAGATCACTGTTAAGTAAGATATTCTGAAATTAACAGCCTTTCCCCTAAGACATTTACATGCTTTCATTGAGAATAAATAGCATGCAGATTCCATATTTAAAATTCATTTCATGGAAACCCAGATGGCTTGTCCTTTTTTGATACATATTCCTACTCACAAGATTAAGGAGAAAATAGTCACAAATCATGCAAAATGAAAATGTCCATGGCCATAACCCAGGGGATTGGGATATAGAAGGAGGCCCAAAGCCACTTCCCCAGAAAATATGAAAAGTTTAGATTACCCCTTTCCTACTTGTTGCCTCTTGATCCAATCCCTTTTTGCCTCCTCTCTGATCATCATTATCAAGCAAATATTGCTCAGAGCACAGGATTTTTTGAGAAAACTGAAATTCCTCCCTCTTCACGAAGAGAACTGAAATCCGTGTAGGATGTTATTTAGTTCTGACAGGAATTAAGTCACTATATGATACTCTTTGATCAGTTCTGCTTGTTGTTTAAGTATTTTGTTTATTTTGAATAGATGAATCAAAAGTATTTATTATCCCAGAAAGAACAGTGTCTCAATTTTGGCAGATTTTAGAATAGGAGACTTTAAAGAGAAGTAGAAACTATAATTTAGAAGCAATTTTCCCCCTAGAGTTTCCCTGAGTGGAGAGACCTACCAAGTGAAAAGCTGGAGTAAGCAAGCAGCCTTCACTATTGACAGTTATAAACCCTAAGAGCTCCTGATGGGTTGTTCCCAAGAGTGGATTCTATTCTCTAGCTCATTCTTCAATGAGGGGGCAGTAATTCTCAGCCCATTTTTATTCTATGTTTAGGACTTTATTTCAGCAAGCCAAAAATATTACAGTACATATTATTCCATTTATATGTAATTCACCAGAAAACAATAATGTACAATAACAAAACAAAATAACAATGGTTGCCTGGGGCCAGCAGTGCTATGGTCGTAGAGGCTGACTGTTTAAGAATATAAAAAATGTTTTATATTTTTATGTTGGTGTACTGGAATACATTTGTTGAAGCTTGTCAAACTGTTCATTTAAAATGGATATATTTTATTAAATATACATTATATTTTGAGAAACCTATATGCAGGTCAGGAAGCAACAGTTTGAATTGGACATGAAACAACAGACCAGTTCCAAATAGGAAAAGGAGTCCATCAAGGCTGTATATTGTCACCCTGCTTATTTAACTTATGTGCAGAGTACATCATGAGATACCCTGGGCTGAAAGAAGCACAAGCGGGAATCAAGACTGCCAGGAGAAATATCAATAACCTCAGATATGCAGATGACACCACCCTTATGGCAGAAAGTGAAGAGGAACTAAAGAGCCTCTTGATGAAAGTGAAACAGGAGAGTGAAAAAGTTGGCTTAAAGCTCAACATTCAGAAAACTAAGATCATGGCAAATGGTCCCATCACTTCATGGCAAATAGATGGGGAAACAGTGGAAACAATGTCAGACTTTATTTTTGGGGGCTCCAAAATCACTGCAGATGGTGATTCCAGCCATGAAATTAAAAGACACTTACTCCTTGCAAGGAAAGTTGCGACTAACGTAGATAGCATATTCAAAAGCAGTGACGTTACTTTGCCAACCAAGGTCCGTCTAGTCAAGGCTATGGTTTTCCAGAGGTCATGTATGGATATGAAAGTTCAACTGTGAAGAAAGCTGAGCACCAAAGAATTGATACTTTGAACTGTGGTGTTGGAGAAGACTCTTGAGAGTCCCTTGGACTGCAACAAGATCCAACCAATCTATTCTAAAGGAAATCAGTCCTGCGTGTTCTTTGGAAGGACTGATGCTAAAGCCGAAACTCCTATACTTTGGCTACCTCATGCGAAAAGTTGACTTGTTGGAAAAGACTCTGATGCTGGGAGGGATTGGGGGCAGGAGGAGAAGGGGATGACAGAGGATGAGATGGCTAGATGGCATCACCGACTCGATGGACATGAGTTTGAGTGAACTCCGGGAGTTGGTGATGGACAGGGAGGCCTGGTGTGCTGCGATTCATGGGGTCGAAAAGAGTCAGACACGGCTGAGAGACTGAACTGAACTGAACTGAACTGAACTGAAGGTTGATTTAAATTTTGAAAACATTTATGAATACCTATACTTATATACCTGACTGTATGAGAAATTCCCTAAGTCGTCTTATTTCTAGCATTATAAACTCTGTGTGAAGCATTTGCATTTCAATAGGAAAGATTCATAAAATCAGTCTCATTTCAAGTATTTTGATTAAAAATTTTGAAGGATTTAAATTCTAGCTTATTTAATAGTTTTACCTGATATTGAAAACTTCTTGGCTTAATTTATTTCAAACTAAAATATCCTAGAAGATTTGCCTAAACAATTGTCTGGTTCTTTTTATATGATCTTGAGTATTAACTCTTGAAGTCAACAAAAGCATAATTTAGGAAGGAATGGGGACTTGAGTGGCTGGTATAGTTGATATCCCACCAATTTCACTACTAATACATGGCTCACCCACTAGAAATCTCCATTTCCTGTTTGTTCAGTCCTGACTTCTTTGCAAACATTAAAAATATTTTAGAAGTATCAATGCTTATGAAGACTTTTAAGGCTATAAACAAGCAAGATATTTCAAATAGAAAGGCTTAAGTTTTAATAATTAAATTTTCTTTTAAAACTAGACAGAATTTCTTTGCAAATTTTAAATTTAGCAGCACACAATTTATCTTTAATATGTAACACCAAAAAGATGTTAAGTCCTTGTATTTTTCTTGAGACATATTTATCTTTGTCTACTGCCCGAAAGAAGTTGCCCTCCTGATGCATGTGTTAAAGGTAAATTGGTGTATGAATTATGACTCATTTGTAGTGGTGTTATCTGTTAGAACTTCTAATTAGAGACAGATGAAACATATTTATATCTGTACATAGCAGTTTGGTCTTCTTTTTGCTCATTTTCATTCTTTGCTTATGAATAATGATATTTACCACTCAAGTCTGAAATTGAATCTCTCTGGAACTACAAATTGTTTTAGGAAGTTGTGTAGTGAACTTTAATTGATAAGGAGAAAAAGTTTCCTATTTTCCAAGAGAGTCGATACAGACTTTTACATTATTCTTTCTGTAGTTACCAAGTCCATGTCAAATCTCAGACTAATGGCAACACATTGACTTTAATGCCAGTCTATCTTGGGTGTGACTGTAGTGCAAACTATGGTGTCCTGTGTCAGGTCACCTCTGAGTCTTATTGCAGCTGTAAGGGACTCTTCACTGAAATGCAGAGCTCTTTCATAGATCTTTCTCTCAGCAGCAGAGACAGTGATTCACAGCCCATTTGCAATTGTGTCATCAAGGAGCTGGTGAAAGTACTGATGCAGGGGAGAAATACGGGGACGATAAACAGTAGAAATCCAGGGTTGGTAAATACAAACCCCAGCTTCAAACACTTCATACAAAAACTTTGTGTACATACAGTAATTTTTATCAGATGTTCCCAAATGGGATTGAGCTTCAGTTGCTCATAATGATGACAAGCTCAATATTCCCTCTTTTACTATCTTTCTCTTCTTTTTCTCTGTCTCCCCATTCTTTCACTCTAGCTCCATAGGATCGCCTCCCAAATGAAATAACAAAATATCTGTCCTTATCTCAGGCTCTGCTTTCATGTGAGCTCAAACCAAGATGACTGACTAAAATGAATTCTTTTCTGTAATTATTTTTTGTGGTGGAAGTAGGCTTTTTTGATCGTATGTGGTTACATTTAATTTAGACTTTACAGTTTTGGGCTTTAAGATGAGCAGTTTGTAATCACATAGCAGGAATGAGGGCATTGTTTTGAGTTTTTGCTCAGATTCTTATATGACCTTGAGTAAACCATTTTCCTTTTCTGAACCACAAGTTTACTTCTTGTAGAGTGGGGTTATAGTAAGTGTTGTACAATTAAGGTTAAATTAGTTAATTTATGAGAAAATTTAATAAGTACAAAGGATTGTATAAATATTAAGCTTTGTAGCACTAACACAAAAATCTTAAAATATTGCTTTATAAAGTTTTGTAGCTGTTGATTTTTGTTGTTCAGTTGACAGATTGTGTCCAATTCTTTGTGACCCCATGAACTGCAACACACCAGGCTTCCCTCTCCTCACCATTTCCCAAAATTTGCCCAAGTTTATGTCCATTGAATCAGTGATGCCATCCAAGCATCTCATCCTCTGTGGTCCCCTTCTCCTGCCTTCAGTCTTTCCTAGCATCAGGGTCTTTTCCAGTGAGTCACTTGTTTGCATCAGTTGGCCAAACTGTTGGAGCTTCAGCTTCAGCATTGGTTCTTCCAAAAGGTATTCAGGGTTGATTCATCCTTTATTTCTATTTACATATATATTTATCTAGTAAGCTTAATTTTATTGTTAAATGGATATGTATCTATTATATTATTTATACACAAACAACTCTATGTGAATTGTGAAAGTACCATAGTGTAGAAACATTAGCTCAGTAATTGAAAAGTTGAGAAATATTTTCAGTTCTGGAAGAATATAAGATTCTTTATCTTCCTCTCTCTTTCGCTCTGTCTCTTCCCTCACCTCCTCTTCCTTCTCTGTTTTCCCATCTCTCAGCTACTTTGTCTAATTTTACTTAATTTATTCTTAGATTTTTCTACATATCATGGAACAAGGGTCTTCTCTATCTACCATCTTATATTATCAAAACTAATCAAATTAGGAGAGATTTCTTGACATTTTCAGAAAAATTTCAGGCTTAAATCTTAGTTGGCCTGTTTGGATGTGTCCATCCTTGATCCAGTTATTTCAGGGGATAGAGAGATCTGGTCTTCTGCGCTAGCCAGTCTTTTTCCTCCCTATCTCCTCCCCATCCTCTCCTCTTCCCTTTCAGTAAAACAGAAAAATATATTTATACATTTATTTACTTTCCCTCTTCCTTCTAAAGAGTTAGGGATGAGAAACTTGGTAATGCCACCAAGCTTTTATCCCCCCTACCCTGGGAAAAATGATGATCCTGAGTATTCAAATTTATGAATTCATTTCTCCAAATGTAAATTTCTTTGTATAATAAAAGTATACATCCCTATCAAATTACCAATGGAGTTTTCACAGAACTAGAACAAAAAGTTTCACAATTCATATGGAAACACAAAAGACCCCAAATAGCCAAAGCAGTCTTGAGAGAGAAGAATGCAGCTGGAGGAATCAACCTTCCTGACTTCAGACTATACTGCAAAGCTGCAGTCATCAAGATCATGTGGTACTTGCACAAAAACAGAAATATAGACCAATGGAACAAGATAGGGAGTCCAGAGATAAACCCACGAACCTATGGGTACCTCATTTTTGACAGAGACAAGAATATGTAATGGGAAAAAAAGCCTTTTCAATGCTGCTGGGAAAACTGGACAGCTACTTGCAAAAGAATGAAATTGGAGCACTTCCTAACACAATATGCAGTATACTCAAAATGGATTAAAGATCTAAATGTAAGACCAGAAACTATAAAACTCTTAGAGGATAACATAGGCAGAACACTCAATGACATAAATCAAACAAGATCTTCTATGACTGACCTCCTAGAGTAATAGAAATAAAAACAAAAGTATTAAAGTGGGGTCTAATTAAACTTAAAAGCTTTTGCACAGAAAAGGAAACTACAAACAAGGTGAAAAGACAACTCTCAGAATGGGAGAAAATAATAGCAAAGGAAACGACTGACAAATATTTAGCTTCCAAAACATACAAGCAGCTCATACAACTCAATACCAGAAAAACAAACAACCCAATCAAAAAGTGGGAAAAAAAAAAACCCCACCTAGAACAGACATTTCTCCAAAGAAGACACACAGATGGCTAAAAAACACATGAAAAGATGCTCAACATCGCTCATTATTAGAGAAGAGCAAATCAAAACTACAATGAGATACCACCTCAGAATAGCCATCATCAAAAAGTCTACAAACAATAAATGCTGGAGATGGTATGGAGAAATGGGAATGCTCTTGCACTGTTGGAGGGAATGGAAATTGATACAGCCACTATGGAAGATGGTATGGAGATTCCTTAAAAAACAAGGAATAAAACTACCATATGACCCAATAATCCCACTCATAGGCATATACCCTGAGGAAACCAAAATTGAAAAAGACACATGTACCCCCAATGTTCATTGCAACCCTATTTACAATAGCTAGAACATGGAAGCAACCTAGATGTCCATCAGCAGGTGAATGGATAAAGAAGCTGTGGTACATATACATAATGGAATATTACTCAGCCATAAGCAGTGATGCATATGAGTCATTTCTAATGAGGTGGATGAACCTAGAGCCTTTTATACAGAGTGAAGTAAGTCAGAAAGAAAAATATAAATATAGTATACTGATGCATATACATGGGATCTAAAAAGATGGTACTGATGAACTTGTTTGCAGGGCAGCAATGGAGAAACAGACATAGGGAACCTATGGACATGGGGGGAGAGGGGAGGAGAGGGTGAGCTGTATGGAGAGAGTAACATGGGAACTTACATCACCATATGTAAAACAGATAGCCAATGGGAATTTGCTGTAAGGCTCAAGGAACTCAAACAGGGGCTCTGTGACAATCTAGAAGAGTGGAATGGGAAGGGAGACGGAAGGGAGGTTCATGAGGGAGGGGACTGATTCTTGCTGAAAAACAACAACAAAATTCTGTAAAACAATTATCCTTCAATTAAAAAATAAATGGCAAAAAAGCAAATATGTATATATATGTATGTATTGGAGTGCAAATTGGAGGCAAATTTTGAAGCATCTCAAGGAAAATGTCAAATTATTCTTTGTGGTGTAGCTTTCCCCATCAAATTATCAGGTAATTCTACATTGGATGACTTCTTGGAAATACCTTTGTCTTCATCTTTAAATGCTTATTAGCTCCTCAGTCATCCCATTAACATGGACAGTAAGTCAGAAAGTTATAATCCATTAAATTCAATAATTTTGTTATTTTAATTCAAATATAACTTAAATTCAGTCAAAACGATCATCAAAGATACTAATGTTAAAATATTTTTCATTAATATACTTAAAATATCATTTGTTAATAAGTATATAACATACTTCTTTAGTCATCTGCTTTGACAGTTGCAGTGCTATTAATCCAGCACTAATACTGGCACTTCTTGAATTTCTAATTTCAGTTTCTCCCTTGTAGCTTCAGCTTTATATTATATTTACAGCCCTGCTTTCTTCTTCTATTGTACACTTTTTTTTTCATTTTTTCAGGATTCTGTGCAATGTTTCCTTTATATATCATCTCAGTTTTTTTTCTTTTTTTCCCCAGTGTCAACTTTTCTTAGAAAATCCTTTGTTTATATCATCATTTCTTTAACTTACCTTTATAGGTCAAAGCAACAGTTTATTTCTCATTTATTTTGCTAATGTTTAATTATTTTACCTTATTTTTTCTATTAAAAATATTTATGGATTGCACCTAGATTTAATATCGTCTCTTACACACACGTTTCTAGAGGAAGTAGTTTATATTATCTTATTCCAATCTTCAGTGTCCCAAGTGTGTAAGCTTTGCTCCTCAGGTTCTGTCGTAATAATGTTTGGTTCAGATATCATGTTACTGTTTGTCTTGCTTTTCTAGTCTTCATAGTGCTCAGTAGAATGTATCATTTCTGTTAAATTCTTGTTTGTTAACTCAAACTGAAGTAGAAGAATTCATATTTATACTAATTACTAGAGTAATGACCAGTTCAGTTCAGTTGCTCAGTCGTGTCCAACTCTTTGCGGCCCCATGAATCACAGCATGCCAGGCCTCCCTGTCCATCACCGACTCCCGGAGTTCACCCAGACTCACGTCCATCGAGTCAGTGATGCCATCCAGTCATCTCATCCTCTGTCGTCCCCTTCTCCTCCTGCCCCCAATCCCTCCCAGCATCAGGGTCTTTTCCAATGAATCAACTCTTCACATGAGGTGGCCAAATATTGGAGTTTCAGCTCCAGCATCAGTCCTTCCAATGAACACCCAGGACTGATCTCCTTTAGGATGGAGGTAATGATAGCAATTGATAAATATGTAAAAATCTTGTCATAAAAACAGTCTTTATTTTAAAAAGAGAGAAAATATAATGCACATCACATTATACTTTATTCCAGCAAAAGAGGCAACTGAGTTGGAACATTCTTAGCTAATAGTACTTCTGAATGTCTCAATCATCATGGTTCCATGAAGAGCATTGGTGTAATGTTTAAGCTCTTCACTTCTGAAGCCAGAACTTCTGGATTCAAAATCCTGCTCCAGACTTGCAACTGTGAGATAGTAGGCAAGGAATGCAATTCCTTATGACTCAGGTTTTCATCTTTTGTATTTGTTTTTTCATGTAAAATTGAAGTAGTTACATTATAGGAGGACATAGTATTTAATACATGTAGTACATAATAAGCAGTGTATAAACATTAACTATAGTTTCAAATCTGTATCAGTTATTTATCTTGCAACTGTCCTCTTATGAGCATAAATAAACAACTAAATTTGCTCAGTTACCCATATAGGCTATTGTCTGCAAAAGTCTGAGGAAGTGACCTCCAGAAAGTTCACAATGTATTTTGACTTAAGGGAAAAAACAAAAAATAATCCCTGGTGGCTCAGAAGGTAAATAATCTGCCTGCAATGCAAGAGACCCAGGTCTGATCCCTGGGTCGAGAAGATCACCTGGAGAAGGAAATGGCAACCCACTCCAGTATTCTTGCCTGGAGGATTCCATGGAAAGAGGAGCCTGGCAGACTACAGTCCATGGGGTTGCAAGGAGTTGGACACAACTAAGCAACTAACACACAAAAGGATTTTTTTTTGAAATTTGAGCTTTAGGATACCACTAAGAGGATTGCTTGGGGACAGGGGTAGGTAGAGCGGAAACTGGTTAAACTGCATACAATTTTGACATTTAGTTAATACAGTCAAGCAGTCAAGCATGATGATATTTAAGGCAAAGTTTCCTGTCTAGGAATGATGGGTGGTTAGTGATCATTTTAAAACAACTTCTAGACATTTTTTTCTTGCATTATCATCCACTGTGTCATCCTGTATCCATTGTCTTTCTGAAACCCATTGTGATGATCATCTCAAGACTAACAAAGTCTTCCACATGAATCCTCTTACACTTGAGTATCTTTACTAAAGTACATAAGATCCAGAGGGCAGTTTCAGCGTGCTAGTGTGCTTATAATTATACTAGGGGACTGATGTGTTATGTTTATCAGGTATAAATACTCCTGCCAGGCCCAATTTGAAGCTACCAATAGCTTAAAAAATGGGTCATCAAATGCCAGAACATTTAACAATTGACTTGTAAGAACTGGTCAGAGCTGGTACCCTGCCCAATGCTGATATTTCTCTTTCTCTATAGAGGCTCTTCACTTTCAGAGGTTCATAAATGTGAATAAGAGTAAGTTTTGCCTAATATCAGCCTCACATTCTACAGTTCTTGAGGGCCCAACAAGTAATTTGTATAGCTTCTGATGAAATGAAAACAACTTCTGGGCAAAGTGACACTAGAAGATCTTTCTTCAGTGTCCCTTCATAGAAAAGCCCATATCATAATTGCAGAGCAAGCTCAAAGGGATAGCAGCACATTCTTGAGACATTGGAACCAAGATCTAGGCCATAGGGATGAGGATGGTATCTACTATTCCCTTTCCTTCCTCTGCTACAAAAAGCACAAGAAAAATAACAGAGGTTGAGAAACTTAGAATACTTTCTTTAGATACTTGGCCCTTCCTTTCCAAAACACCTACAATTCTTCCTTCAATATTCTGAGGAAATTTTTGAAATAATTAAACTACAATTTAATGCTTTGCAGCTGTATTACTAGACTTGCTTCACAACCCTCTTTTAATGACTCCTTCAGTTTTCTATTCCCCTTTCCCATTTATATTTTAGGAGTCTTTGCCTTCAAACAGAAAATGAGTTGGTGCTAGCAACATTAACAAAAACTAATATTATATTATATTCATAAGAATACAAATTTTTACAGGAAAAGATTGTTCCATTATACCTTGCTTACAATGGGGGAAGTTTAAGTTCCTTTCCACAGGAAGACAGCAACAATGCTACCTGCCTTGCTAATTTAGTAAAACATGCACAAGGTACTTTTTACATGACATTCAGCAGGTGAAGAGGGGAGAAATTAATGCTAAAGTCTGTAAGAAAAAAAAATTCTGAGATTCCCAATAGCAGACTTATTCTTCATGTTCATATTACTTAAGGACATTTGGTGGTTGCCAGTTCATGTGTTCTTCCTACATTAATATTATGCTCACTTAATTCTGAGCACTGAAGCTGAAAAACAGCCAATCACTTTAAGGGCTGAGGGAATAATGCACAAATAACATCATGCTGCTTCTTCTGTGTACATAGTACCTTTCTCTAGCTAACACAGGACACTTGGGACATGTTACCTTGCTAATCTTTGTGATAGCTGATTTAATTAATTACATGAATATTGCTTCATTAAAGAGGGATGTAGTATCCCAAGGGGCGTGGTCATGTATCAATTCCCTCCCAATATTCAGGCAGGGAGATAAATGATCACTTTAAGATTGTTTTGGGAGGTTTGGCAAGCTCTGACCAAAGAAATAAGGTGAGATTGGGATGAATAAAACTGAGATACAACATATTGATAAAACTACTGCTTTGAAACATATATTGAATGAGAAAATTAACATATTAAAAAGTAAAATTGTCTCATTCAAAGACCTAATTCTGGTGAAAATTATTTACTGATCAAAATAGAAAAAAATAAGGATAAAAAATTAAAACTATGTGACCAAAAAAAACAAACAAACAAAAACAAAAGCCATGAAGCAACTTTCAAGCCTTTGGTATGTGATTTAACTCACCAAGAGGGGTACTTCAATAATTAAAATGTATTTTGTATTTTATGATTCTTATCAGTGCTCTGAGACAATAAACATTCAAGCTGACCTGGAGATGATTACCAAACAATGTCTCAGCAAACACACTGATTACAGTGGTTATCTAACTGTGTACAATGGGCCAGTATCACTGATTGGCAACTTTCTGTTCTATTTGGTATGGACAATCTCATAATGTTTCTGATTGCAATAGCATTACTAAATTCTTCAGGATCCAGCTAACATTATTCTATAAATCAGAGATATATATTCCTTAGAAACACTTACTCTTCCATTCTTAACAATGTATAGATCAATTTTTAGGAGTCATTCTGACTGAGCAATTTGATTGCATCGTAAGAGGTTAAAACTCCTCTGGCAAGATATGCTGATATATTGGTTTCAAAATGGAAATGAAAATTCTAAATGCTGGATCAGCAGAAGCAAGGCACAGAAAGCTAGTGACCTTTAGGACTCTCTTGAGATTCAGTGTTAAGGTGGCCTGATCCCAAACTCAAAGGAAAAATTGGCTCCTTAGGCCTTAAACAAGTTTTGATGAACTAAATTGCAAATTCTGTGGCTAGGCTCTCAGGGGATATTCACGGTGTGTTACTTGGTACTGCTGAGTTCAACAAATCCAGAAGGAAAAATGGGAATGACATATTCACATTTTAGTCTATGCAAATAGTTCTCCCCACAGCAGAATTGCAATTAGACTTTTATACAGTAGAACTTTGCAACACTGTAGCCCTTCTTGGACATCCTTCACTTACATCATACTTCCACTCTGTTACTTGCCAAAACCTCACTCATCCTCAAAGTCCTACTCTAGCCGTAGTCTCTCTCTCCCTCACTCTGTCCTTTAAACATCTCATAACATGCAATTTCAAATGCTATTTCACATTATTAAAAATTTCATATATTTTCTACCTCCATCATGCAATTATTCTATATGTATAGAAATATTGCCTTATGATTTTGATCATTCAACCCTTGGTCCCCAGTTTTAAGGATTAAAAAATAATCTTGAAGTAAAGAAAGTAGGTAACATTCCTTTGCTTTATTTTCTATTGATGAATTAGAAGTAACCCATGTCCTTAAGAATTCTGAGCTATTTTGTTACCTAGAAACAATCATGTATTCTTTTTCCTGAATGGTAACCCCTTGTTTGTCTTTTTAGAAAATTCCTACTTAGGCTCAAAACATGATTCAAAGATTAACTCTGTTTCTTGAGGCGGTGCTCATCATTATACTATGATTTAAATACTATCTGTAGCAATTTCTGGGCTTCCCCAGTGGCTCAGAGTATAGGAGACACAGTCAGGAAACAGGTTCAATCTCTGGGTCAGTAAGATCCCCTGGAGAAAGGAAATGGCAACCCGCTCCAATATTCTTGCCTGGAGAAGCCCAATTCATAGGGTCACAAAAGGGTCAGACATGACTGGACAATTAAATAACAGCGATTCCTGTTGTATCATGCATTCACATATCTCTCTTCATCACACTTGCACTTGCTCTGAGAAAGGGCTACATTTTTAGCACAATATTTGATACTTAAGAGGAGCCTAGCGGGCTGCAGTCCATGGGGTCACAAAGAATCAGACATGACTGAGAAACCAACACACACACACACAAACACACACACACACACACACAAACACACACAAACACACACAGGGCCTTGAGAATGTGTCTTAGGTAAAGGAATGAATGGCATACATGAAATCTGAAAAAAGGAAATATGAGAGAAAAATAAGAGATTGGTCCTAATGATGCTAGATTTCAGGGTCCCTCTGTCCCTGTGCTTTCAGAACAACTACACAGCAATGATCATATCTAAATCTAACAGATGACAGCATGAGTTATATTTCTGTAGCTCTGAAAGCTAAGCTCCTTACCTGGGAGAATAATTTAATTCAAATTTGGGGATACACATCATCATGCAATCTCTTAATAGTCATAGTACTGTATTATTGTAAGACATAAACAAATTGGATGTTAGAGTCTGCTTTTGAGATGTTTGCTATCTAAAGGTTTTATTTATATAAACATATTTTTAAAGCTTAAGTAAATTTTATTCAGTCCATGGGTCATAGATTGCTATACTTTCATCTATAGAATAATTAAATGATCCAAAGCAGTTTCTAAAAATGAGAAACCAGTAATTCAATATATTGACTAATAAATAGCTCTTGGTCATTTTTCAGCTGAGAAGCACCTAGTTAACTTGCAAGAAGGTGGAGGATATTAGTAGTAGCACTTATCAACTTCCAACTGACAAGCCCTTCTACAAATGTTGAAACTTTGTAACAGGTTGCGAGGCTTTCAGTGGTAAGTCAGGTCTCATGTTGAGAGTTCTTGGAGACTCAGCCACACCTTCATTATGATTATTATAAACTAGTAAACTCTACTTCTTTCTTCCAAAATGAAAGAGACAAGAGACCAATATATGAGACTGTGTACATTCATACTATAATGTAACACAGGAAAAAAATATATATATGTACATTTTTATATGTGTGTGTGTGAGAGAGAGAGAGAGAGTATAAAGTTTTCAATTTTATTGCATCAGCTACTTCATCATGGAGGAAGTGGAACAGTAAGTTGCTATTATGGGGATGAATCACCTACGTGATGTACATTTGAATTTTAACCCAACAAGGGCCTCACTTTGCCCTCAACTTTTAAAATTTTGTTTTACTATTAACTGGTCCTCATATAAAGTTCTCATTTCTAGTCCAGTAAGCCTTTTTGTGTTATAAATGAAATTGTCTGTTTTTTTTGTTTCTTTTTTTTAATTTTTTTTTTTTTACTGAATGTTTTTTCATTTATATATTTATTGATTATCTGCTAAGCATTAGAGTCTGGAACGTGGTGCAGTTCTTTTGTGAAATAATCTAATCACAATGAAGGATTTTGTTTCAAAATAGCAGAGCAGAGGATGCATACTCACCTCCTCATGCAGGAACACCAAAATCAAAACTAACTATTGAATAATCATTGACAGAGGATGCTGAGACCCACCAAAAAATAAACCACATATCCAAGGCAAGGGTGAAGTCACAACCAGATGGTAGGAAGGGTGCAACCATAATAAAATCAAATCCCATGCCAGCTGGATGGGTGACCTACCAACAGGAGAACAAGTGTACCACAAAAGTTCTCGCACTGATGTGAAGGTTCTAAGCGTGTCAAGCTTTCGTGCCTGGGGATCTGACAAAGCAAATAGCAATCCTGAGGGAAACTGACTTTGAAGGCCAGCAGATTTGATTGCAGGATTTCTACAGGATTGGGGGAAACCATGATTTTCTGCCTCCTCTTGGAGGCCACACACAAACTCTTGTGTATACCAGGACCCAGGGGAAAGGAGCAGTGATCTCATAGGAGACTGAACCAGACCTGCTTGTTAGTGTTGGAGGGTCCTCTGCAGAGGCATAGGTCAGTGGTGACTAACCACAGGGACAAGGGCATTGCCAGAAGCAGTCCTAGGAAGTATGTACCTGCTGTAAGAACCCTCCTAGAGGTTGGTCACCATTAGCCCTAGCATAGATCCTGTAGACTCCATGGCTGGGTTGCCTCATGTCAAACAACTAACAGGGAGAGAACACAGCTGAACCTATCAGCAAAAAAATCAGATTAATGTTTTGCTGAGCAAGGCCCTACCCATCAGAGCAAGACACCATTCTACCCACTGCCAATCTCTCCCAGTCTCTAAGAAGCTTGCACAAGCCTCTTAGATAGTCTCATTCACCAGAGAGAAGACAGCAAAAACAAGAAGCTACATTCTTGAAGCCTCCAGAACAAAAACCACAATCATAGAAAGTTAATCAAAATGAAAAGACAGGATTATGTCCCAGATGAGGGAACAAGATAAAATGCCAGAAAAACAACTAAATGAAATAGAGATAGGCAACATACCAGAATAAGAATTCAGAATAATGATAGTGAACATGATCCAGGATCTTCATAAAGAATGGAGGCAAAGATTGAGATGATGCAAGAAATGTTTAACAAAGACCTAGAAGAACTAAACAACAAACAGAGATGAACAACACAAGTGACATGAAAAATACACTAGAAGGAATGAATAGCAGCACAGCTGAAGCAGAACAGATAAGTGGCCTGGAAGACAAAACGGTGGCAATCACTGCTGGGGAACAGAATAAAGAGAAAAGAATGAAAATAAATAGAGACAGTCTAAGAGGCCTCTGGGATAACATTAAATGCACCAAGGTTTCTATTATAGTGGCTCCAGAAGAAGAGAGAGAAAGGACCCAAGAAAATATCTGAAGAGGTAATAGCTGAAAACTTCCCTAAGGTGGGAAAGGAAATGCTCAACAAAGTTCTTGAAGCACAGAAATATCCATTTTTATCCAGGCAGGATAAACCCAAGGAGGAACGTGCTGAGACACATAGTAATCAAACTGACAAAAATAAAAGACAAAGATAAAATATTAAAAGCAAAAAAGGACAAAAAAGACAACAGAAAAGGGAGGAGGTACCATAAGGTTAACAGCTGATTTCTCATCAGAAACTGCAACTAGAAAGAAATGACACGGTATATTTAAAATGATGCAAAGGAAGAAACTGCAATGAAGAATACTCTGCACATCAAGTCTGTCATTCAGATTTGACAGAGATATCAAAAGCTTTACAGACAAGCAAAGATTAAGAGAATGCAGCACCACAAATAAATGCTAAAGAAACTACTCTAGGGAGAAAACATAAGAAAAGGAAAAGACCTACGAAAACAAATACAAAACAGTTGTTGTTGTTCAGTAGCTTCAGTTCAGTTCAGTCATTCAGTCGTGTCCGACTCTTTGCGACCCCATGAATCGCAGCACGCCAGGCCTCCCTGTCCATCACCAACTCCCGGAGTTCACTCAGACTCACGTCCATCGAGTCAGTGATGCCATCCAGCCATCTCATCCTTTGTCGTCCCCTTCTCCTCCTGCCCCCAATCCCTCCCAGCATCAGAGTCTTTTCCAATGAGTTAACTCTTCTCATGAGGTGCCCAAAGTACAGGAGTTTCAGCTTCAGCATCATTCCCTCCAAAGAAATCCTAGGGCTGATCTCCTTCAGAATGGACTGGTTAGATCTCCTTGCAGTCCAAGGGACTCTCAAGAGTCTTCTCCAACACCATAGATTAGTCATGTCCAATTCTTTGTGGCTCTATGGACTGCAGCACATCAGGCTTCCCTGTCCTTTACAGTCTCCCAGAGTTGTCTCAAACTCAAATCCATTGAGTCAGTGATGCTATTGAACCATCTTATTCGCTGCTGCCTCCTTCTCCTTGAGCCTTCAATTTTTCCCAGCTTCAGGGTATTTTTAATGAGTCAGATCTTTGCATCAGGTGGCCAAAGTATCAGAACTTCAGCTTCATCATCAATCCTTCCAATGAATACTCAGGGTTGATTTCCTTTAGGATTGACTGATTTGATCTCCTTGTGGTCCAAGGGACTCTCAAGAGTCTTCTCCAGCATCACAATTTGAAAGCATTAATTCTTCAGTGCTCAGCTTTCTTTATGGTCTAACTCTCACATCCATTCATGACTACTGGAAAAACTTTGACAATACGGACCTTTGTCAGCAAAGTGATATCTCTGCTTTTTAATATGCTGTCTAGATTTATCATAGCTTTCCTTCCAAAGAGAAAGTGTCTTTTACTTTCATGGCTGCAGGCACGATCTGCAGTGATTTTGGAGCCCAAGAAAATAAAATCTATCACTGTTTCCACTTTTGCCCCTTCTATTTGCCATGAAGTGATGGAATCAGATGCCATGATCTTAGGTTTTTTTTAATGTTTAGAGCCAGCTTTTCACTCTCCTTTTTTCATCCTCATCAAGAGGCTCTTTAGTTTCTCTTCACTTTCTGCCATTAGATTGGTATCATCTGCATATATGAAGTTGTTGATGTTCCTCCTGGACATCTTGATTCCAGCTTGTGATTCATCCAGACTGGCATTTCACATGATATACCAGGTGGCACAGTGGTAAAGAATCCACCTGGCAAAACAGGAGACACAAGACCTAGGGTCCAATCCCTGGGTCAGGAAGATCCCTTCTAGGAGGAAATGGCAACCTGTCAAGACCAGCTTGCCAAGCAGTGTTTCCCAAAGTGTGATATGGCGAGAGAATGAGAAATGAGACACAAGAATTGAGAGAAAAGCAAGGATCAAGGGACCAACACTGCTCCAAGGTGAAGGTGCCAAAACAGAATCCAAGCCAGCTTTATTATACTTTCAGCCATGAATGAAAGAATATGCGGGAAGTTAAACTATAACTCAGGTGGCCTTCAGTGCCAAAGAACAAAATGATCATTAGCCATTGAGTAATTAGGAAACAGTAATCAATAACAAATCAGTAACTAAGACTAATATTCTTATCTATAGATTTGCTACCAGATACGTAAAACATGTGACTCTGAGATGCCAGTTGAGAAACAGTCTGAGGTCGGTTTTCCGACCCCAGGATCATATCTTGTTTTCAAGATTATAAACTGTTCCCTCTGGACTTGTTCCAAGAGTCTCATCCCTTATAGCATCCAGTTTATCAATAATTATAAATATCTTTTGCGGCCATTGCCGGGACCTGCTTTTCTTTTATTCTTTCTGTATCCTATAGCAACCCACTCCAGTATTCTTGCCTGAAAAATTCCATGGACAGAGGAGACTAACACCATTCCATGATGTCACAAAGAGTCAGACACAACTGAGCATGCATGAACTCTGCACAAAAATTAAATAAGCAGGGTGAAAATTACACAGCCTTATCTGAATTTTGAACCAGTACATTGTTCCATGTCTGCTTCTAGCTGTTGATTCTTGATCCACAAACATGTTTCTCAGGAGACAAGTATGGTGGTCTAGTATTCCCATCTCTTACAGAATTTTTTACAGTTTGTTGTGATCCACACAGTCAAAGGTGTTAGCTTAGTGAAGCTTTTTAAATTATGTTGCTTTTTCTATGATCCAACGAATATTGGCAATTTGATCTCTGGTTCTCTTTCCTTTCCTAAATCCAATTATACATCTGGATGTTATTTATTTACATACAGCTGAAGCCCAGCATGAAGGGTTTTGAGAATAACCTTGCTTAACATATTGAATAAACACACTTATATGGTATTTTAAACATTCTTTGGCATCATTCTTCGTTGGGATTGGAATGAACTTGACCTTTTCCAGTCCTGAGGGCACTGCTGAGTTTTCCAAATTTGCAGACATATTTGATGTAGCACTTTAACAGCATCATCTTTTAGGATTTAAATAGCCCAGTTGGAATTTAATCACCTCCACTAGCTTTGTTTGTAATGTTTCCTAAGCCCCACTTGTCTTCACACTCAAAAATGTCTGGCTCTAGATGAGTGACCTGACCACACCATCATGATTATCTGGGTCATTAAGACCTTTTTTGTATAGTTCTTCTGTGTATTCTTGACACTCCTTCTCAAGCTCTTCTGCTTCTGTTGGACCCGTGCCTTTTCTATCCTTTATCATGCCCATCCTAGTATGAAATGTTTCCATGATATCTCCAATTTTCTTGAAGAGATCTGTAATCTTTCCCAATTTCTTGTTTTCTCTACTACTTTGCATAAGAAAATGATAATAGGAACATGCATATCAATAATTACCTTAAGTGTAACTGGATTAAATGCACCAGTGCATGGATACAAAATAAGACCCATATATATGCTATATACAAGAGACCCATCTCAGACTTAGGGACACATACAGACTGAAAGTGATGTGTTAGAAGGTAGTCCATGCAAATGGAACTCGAAATGCTGGAGGAACAGTACTTCTATCAGACAAAATACTTTAAAACACAAACTGTTATAGGAGACAAAAAAGGATGCTACATAATGAACAAGGGATCAATCCAAGAAGATATAATAGTTGTAAATATATACACAATCATCAACACAGCATCTCAGTATGTAAGGCAAATACTAATAACCATGAAGGGAAAAATTGACATTAACACAATAATAGTGGAAGACTTTAACACACCACTTTTCATCAATGGACAGATCATCCTGGCAGAAAATTAGTAAGGAAACACAGGCTTTAAAGCACACATTGGATCAGATGGGTTTAATTGATATTTTAGTAGAATTCCATCAAACATGTCTCAAGGGCACATGGGACATTCTCCAGGATTGGCCCTACACTGGGCCACAGGCAAGCCTTGGCAAACATAAGAAAATTGAAATCATATCAAGCATCTTTTCCCATCATGATGACCCATATATATGCTATATACACTATAATTTAAAAAAAAAAAAAGCTTAAAAAAACACAAACATAGTGGCTAAACAATATGCTGCTAAGCAACCAATGGATCAGTAAAGAATGCAAACAGGAAATCAAATGATAACAAGAGACAAAGAAAAAAAATGACAATCTAAAATCTGTGGGATACAGCAAAAGCAGTTTGAAGACAGTAATTTATAGCACTACAATCTTACCACAAAAGAAAAGAAAAATTAAAAGTAAACAAATAACCTAACATGTGAAAAAATAGGTAATAAACAACAAATAAAGCCTCAAGTAAGTAGAAGGCAAAAAGAATCATAAAGATCAGAGCAGAAATAAATGAAAAATAAAATAATAGTAAAGATCAATGGACCTAAAAGCTGGTTCTTTGAAAATACAAACAAAACTGATAAACCTAAAGGTTTATCATCAACAATAAAAGAGAGATGACTTCCTTTTATTTCTTTTTCTGCTCTGATTGCTGTGGCCAAAACTTTCAGAACTATGTTGAATAGTAGCGGTGAAAGTGGGAACCCTTGTCTTGTTTCTGACTTTAGGGGAAATGCTTTCAATTTTTCACCATTGAGGATAATGTTTGCTGTGGGTTTGTCATAGATAGCTTTTATTATGTTGAGGTATGTTCCTTCTATTCCTGCTTTCTGGAGAGTTTTTATCATAAATGGATGTTGAATTTTGTCAAAGGCCTTCTCTGCATCTATTGAGATAATCATATGGCTTTTATTTTTCAATTTGTTAGTGTGGTGAATTACATTGATTTGCGGGTATTGAAGAATCCTTGCATCCCTGGGATAAAGCCCACTTGGTCATGGTGTATGATCTTTTCAATGTGTTGTTGGATTCTGATTGCTAGAATTTTGTTGAGGATTTTTGCATCTATGTTCATCAGTGATATTGGCCTGTAGTTTTCTTTTTTTGTAGCATCTTTGTCAGGTTTTGGTATTAGGATAATGGTAGCCTCATAGAATGAGTTTGGAAGTTTACCTTCCTCTGAAATTTTCTGGAAGAGTTTGAGGAGGATAGGTGTTAGCTCTTCTCGAAATTTTTGGTAGAATTCAGCTGTGAAGCTGTCTGGACCTGGGCTTTTGTTTGCTGGAAGATTTCTGATTACACTTTCAATATCCATGCTTGTGATGGGTCTGTTAAGATTTTCTATTTCTTCCTGGTTCCAAATTGGAAAAGAAGAAGTAAAACTCTCACTGTTTGCAGATGACATGATCCTCTATATAGAAAACCCTAAAGACTCCACCAGAAAATTACTAGAGCTAATCAATGAATATAGTAAAGTTGCAGGATATAAAATCAACACGCAGAAATCCCTTGCATTCCTATACACTAATAATGAGAAAGTAGAAAAAGAAATGAAGGAAACAATTCCATTCACCATTGCAACGAAAAGAATAAAAAACTTAGGAATATATCTACCTAAAGAAACTAAAGACCTATATATAGAAAACTATAAAACACTGATGAAAGAAATCAAAGAGGACACTAATAGATGGAGAAGTATACCATGTTCATGGATCGAAAGAATCAATATAGTGAAAATGAGTATCCTACCCAAAGCAATCTACAGATTCAATGCAATCCCTATCAAGCTACCAGAGGTATTTTTCACAGAACTAGAACAAATAATTTCACTATTTGTATGGAAATACAAAAAAGCTCGAATAGCCAAAGCAATCTTGAGAAAAAAAGAATGGAACTGGAGGAATCAACCTGCCTGACTTCAGGCTCTACTACAAAGTCACAGTCATCAAGACAGTATGGTACTGGCACAAAGACAGACATATAGATCAATGGAACAAAATAGAAAGCCCAGAGATAAATCCATGCACATATGGACACATTATCTTTGACAAAGTGGGCAAGAATATACAATGGAGTAAAGACAGTCTCTTTAACAAGTGGTGCTGAGAAAACTGGTCAACCACCTGTAAAAGAATGAAACTAGAACACTTTCTAACATCACACACAAAAATAAACTCAAAATGGATTAAAGATCTAAACATAAGACCAGAAACTATAAAACTCCTAGAGGAGAACATAGGCAAAACACTCTCTGACATAAATCACAGCAGGATCCTCTATGATTCACCTCCCAGAATTCTGGAAATAAAAGCAAAAATAAACAAATGGGATCTAATTAAAATTAAAAGCTTCTGCACAACAAAGGAAACTATAAGCAAGGTGAAAAGACAGCCTTCAAAATGGGAGAAAATAATAGCAAATGAAGCAGCTGACAAACAACTAATCTCAAAAATATACAAGCAACTTATGCATCTCAAGCCCAGAAAAATAAACGACCCAATCAAAAAATGGGCCAAAGAACTAAATAGACATTTCTCCAGAGAAGACATAAGGATGGCTAACAAACACATGAAAAGATGCTCAACATCACTCATTATCAGAGAAATGCAAATCAAAACCACAACGAGGTACCATTTCACATCAGTCAGAATGGCAGCGATCCAAAAGTCTACCAGCAATAAATGCTGGAGAGGGTGTGGAGAAAAGGGAACCCTCTTACACTGTTGGTGGGAATGCAAACTAGCACAGCCACTATGGAGAACAGTGTGGAGATTCCTTTAAAAATTGCAAATAGAACTGCCTTATGACCCAGCAATCCCACTGCTGGGCATATACACTGAGGAAACCAGAATTGAAAGAGACACATGTACCCCAATATTCACCGCAGCACTGTTTATAATAGCCAGGACATGGAGACAACCTAGATGTCCATCAGCAGATGAATGGATAAGAAAGCTGTGGTGCATATACACAATGGAATATTATTCAGCCATTAAAAATAATACATTTGAATCAATTCTAATGAGATGGATGAAACTGGAGCCGATTATACAGAGTGAAGTAAACCAGAAAGAAAAACACCAATACAGTATACTAACACATATATATGGAATTTAGAAAGATGGTAATGATGACCCTGGATGCGAGAGAGCAAAAGAGACACAGATGTATAGAGCGGACTTTTGGACTCAGAGGGAGAGGGAGAGGGTGGGATGATTTGGGAGAATGGCATTGAAACATGTATACTATCATGTGAGAAATGAATCGCCAGTCTATGTTCGATGCAGGATACAGGATGCTTGGGGCTGGTGCAAGGGGATGATCCAGAGAGATGATATGGGGTGGGAGGTGGGAGGGGGTTCATGTTTGGGAGCTCATGTACACCCGTGGTGGATTCATGTCAATGTACGGCAAAACCAATACAGTATTTTAAAGTAAAAGTAAAATTAAAAAAAAAAAAAAAAGAGAGATGACTTAATAGAATTAGAAATGGAAAAGAATATATTAAAAGATCAGTTCAGTCACTCAGTCATGTCTGACTCTTCATGACCCTATGAATCACAGCATGCCAGGCCTCCCTGTCCATCAACAAAACCCGGTATCCAACCAAACTCATGTCCATTGAGTCAGTGATACCATCCAACCATGTCATCCTCTGTCGTCCCCTTCTCCTCCTGCCCTCAATCTTCCTCAGCATCAGGGTCTTTTCCAATGAGTCAGCTCTCCGCATCAGGTGGCCAAAGTAGTGGAGTTTCAGCTTCAAAATCAGTCCTTCCAATGAACACCCAGAACTGATCTCCTTTAGAATGGACTGGGTGGATCTCCTTGCAGTCCAAGGGACTCTCAGGAGTCTTCTCCAACACCACAGCTCAAAAGCATCAGTTCTTTGGCACTCAGCTCTCTTATAGTCCAACTCGCACATCCATATATGACTACTGGAAAACCATAGCCTTGACTAGATGGACCTTTGTTGGCAAAGTAATGTCTCTGCTTTTTAATATGCTGTCTAGGTTGGTCATAACTTTCCTTCCAAGGAGTAAGTGTCTTTTAATTTCATGGCTGCAATCACCATCTACAGTGATTTTGGAGCCCAGAAAAATAAAATCAGCCACTGTTTCCACTCTTTCCCCATCTACTGCAATGAAGTGATGAGACTGGATGCCATAATCTTAGTTTTCTAAATGTTGAGCTTTAAGCCAACTTTTTCACTCTCCTCTTTCATTTTCATCAAGAGGCCCTTTAGTTCTTCTTCACTTTCTGCCATAAGGGTGGTGTCATCTTCATATCTGAGGTTAATTATATTTCTCCCAGCAATCTTGATTCCAGCTTATGCTTCCTCCAGCCCAGCGTTTCTCATGTTGTACTCTGCATACAAGTTACATAAGCAGGGTGAAGTATATAGCCTTGACATACTCCTAACCCTATTTGGAGCCAGCCTGTTATTTCATGTCCAGTTCTAACTGTTGCTTCCTGACTTGCATACAGGTTTCTCAAGAGGCAGGTCAGGTAGTCTGGTATTCCCATCTCTTCATAATTTTCCACATTTTATTGTGATTCACACAGTCAGATGCTTTGGCATAGTCAATAAAGCAGAAATAGATGTTTTCTGGAACTCTCTTGCTTTTTATATGATCCAGCAGATGTTAGCAATTTGATGTCTGGTTCCTCTGCCTTTTCTAAAACCAACTTGAACATCTGGAAGTTTACGGTTCACATATTGATTAATCCTGGCTTTAGAATTTTGAGCATTACTTTACTAGCATGTGAAATGAGTTAAATTTTACGGTAGTTTGAGCATTCTTTGGCATTGCCTTTCTTTGGGATTGGAATGAAAACTGACCTTTTCCAGTCCTGTAGCCACTGCTGAGTCTTCCAAATTTACTAGCACATTGAGTGCAGCACTTTCAAAGCATCATCTTTTAGGATCTGAAATAGCTCAATTGGAATTCCATCAGCTCCACTAGCTTTGTTCACAGTGATGCTTTCTAAGGCCCACTTGACTTCACATTCTAGGATGTCTGGCTCTAGGTAAGTGATCACACCATCATGATCATAGGGGTCCTGAAGATCTTTTTTGTATAGTTCTTCTGTGTATTCTTGTTACCGCTTCTAAATATCTTCTCCTTCTTTTAGGTGGATACCATTTCTGTCCTTTATTGAGCCCATCTTTCCATGAAATATTGCTTTGGTATCTCTAATTTTCTTGAAGAGATCTCTAGTCTTTCCTATTCTATTGTTTTCCTCTATTTCTTTTCATTGGTCACTGAGGAAGGATTTCTTATCTCTCCTTTCTATTCTTTGGAACTCTGCATTCGAATGGGTATATCTTTCCTTTTCTCCTTTGTTTTTTGCTTCCTTTCTTTCCACAGCTATATGGAAGGCCTCCTCAGACAGCCATTCTGCTTTTTTTCATTTCTTTTTCTTGGGGATCATCTTGATTTCTGTCTCCTGTACAATGTCACAAACCTCCATCTATAGTTCATCAGGCACTCTGTCTATCAGATCTAGTCCCTTAAATCTATTTCTCGCTTTCACTGTATAGTCATAAGGGATTTGATGTAGGTCATACCTGAATGCTCTAGCAGTTTTCCCCACTTCAATTTAAGTCTGAATTTGGCAATAAGGAGTTCATGATTTGAGCCACAGTCAGCCCCCAGTCTTGCTTTTGCTGACTGTATAGAGCTTCTCCATCTTTGGCTGCAAAGAATATAATTAATCTGATTCTAGTGTTGACCATCTGGTGATGTCCATGTGTACATAGTTCTCTTGTGTTGTTGGCAGAGGGTGTTTGCTATGACCAGTGTGTTCTCTTGGCAGAAATCTGTTAGCCTTTGCCCTGCTTCATTCTGTATTCCAAGACCAAATGCCTGTTGCTCCAGGTGTTTCTCGACTTCTCACTTTTGCATTCCAGCCCCCTATAATGAAAAGGACATATTTTTGGGATGTTAGTTAGAAAAGGCCTTATATATCTTAATAGACCTGTTCAACTTCAGCTTCTCCAGCGTTAGTGGTCGGGGCATAGATTTGGATTATGGTGATATTGAATGGTTTGCCTTGGAAACGATCAGAGATCGTTCTGTCGTTTTTGAGACTGCATCCAAGTACTGCACTTTGGACTCTTTTGTTGACTATGATGGCTACTCTATTTCTTCTAAGGGATTCCTCTCCACAGTAGTAGATATAATGATCATCTGAGTTAAACTCACCCATTCCAGTCTATCTTAGTTCGCTGATTCCTAGAATGTTGACATTCACTCTTGCCATCTCCTGTTTGTCCACTTCCAATCTGCCTTGATTCATGGACCTAACATTTCAGGTTCCGATGCAGTATTGCTGTTTACAGCATCAAACCTTGCTTCTATCACCTGTCCCATCCACAACTGGGAGTTGTTTTTGCTTTGGCTCCATCTCTTCATTCTTTCTGGATTTATTTCTCCACTGATCTCCAGTAGCATATTGAGCACCTACCAACCTGGGGAGTTCATCTTTCATTGTCCTATCTTTTCGCTTTTTCATACTGTTCATGTGGTTCTCAAGGCACGAATACTGAAGTGGCTTGCCATTCCCTTCTCCAGTGGACCACATTCTGTCAGACCTCTCCACCGTGACCCGACCATCTTGGGTGGCCTCACAGGGCATGGCTTAGTTCCACTGAGTTAGACAAGGCTGTGCTCCTTGTGATCAGATTGGCTAGTTGTCTGTGATTGTGGTTTCAGTCTGTCTGCCCACTGAAGAAATTCAAAGGATCATAAGAGACTACTACAAGCAACTGTATGCCAATAAAATGGAAGAAATAGACATATTCTTAGAAAGGTACAAGTTCCCAAGACTGAACCAGCTAGAAATGAAAATATGAAGGGACCCACAGAAGCACTGAAATTAAAGCTGTGATGTAAGAACTCCTGACAAACAAACATCCAGGACCTGATGCCTTCACAGATGAATTCAATCAAATATCTAGAGAAAAGCTAATGCCTATTCTTCTGAAACCCTTCCATAAATTTACAGAGGAACAAATACTCCCAAACTCATTCTATGAGGACATCATCACCCTGATACAAAAAACAAAGATAACACACACAAAAACAAAATTACAATCCAATGTCACTGACGAGCATAGATGTGAAAGTTCTCAACAGAATACTAGTATTCTAAATCTAATATTGCATTAAATAGATCAAATATTATGATCAAGTGAAATTTAGCCCAGGGATGCAAAGACTTTTCAGTTTCATCAAAAATCCATGAACAATAAATGCTGGAGAAGATGTGAAAAGAAAGGAACCGGCCTACACTGTTGGTGGGAATTTAAATTGGTACAGCCACTGTGGCGAATGGTATGGAGGTTCCTTAAAATAAACATAGAGCTCCCGTGTGTGTGTGTGTGTGTGTGTGTGTGTGTGTGCGCACGCACATGTGTGTGCGCTTAGTTGCTTCAGTCATGTCCAACTCTTTGAGACCCTGTGGACTATAGCCTGCCAGGATCCTCTACCCATGGGATTCTCCAGACAAGAATACTGGAGTGGGCCAGCACTGCCTATTCCAGGGAATCTTCCCCACCCAGGGATCAAACCTGCATCCCCTGCATTACCACTGACCTACCAGTTGTTCAGTCACTTAGCTGTGTCTGACTCTGTGACCCCATGGACTGCAGCACATCAGGCTTTCCTGTCCTTCACCATCACCTGGAGCTTGTTCAAATTCATGTCCATTGAGTTGATGATGCCATCCAACCATCTCATCCTCTGTTGTCCCCTTCTCCTCCTGCCTTCCATCTTTCCCAACATCAGAATCTTTTCTAATGAGGGAAACCCCTATATCCCTAGTATTTGGTCAAAGGGCATAAACTTACAGTTATAAATACTAGGGATATACTTATAACTGAAAGCTTATACCTTTTGACTACCTTCTTCCAATCCGCACCCCCCCCGCCCCCCCCCACACACACACGCACTCTGCCTCTAGGTCTGATATCTTTTTCTATGACTTTTTTTGTTTTAGAATTTTCATATAGGTGAAGCCATATAGTCTTTGTCTTTCACTCTCTGACTTATTTCACTTAATGTAAGACCTTCAAGATCCTTCCATATTGTTGCAAATGGTAGAATTTCCTATTTTTTTTTAATGACTGAATTATATTCTGTTATATATACCACAATATCTTTATCTATTTATCCATCAATGGTTGGTTTCCATGTCTTGGCTACTATAAACAACACTGATTTTATTTTTCTTTACTTATTCTTAATGATAGAGAAATTCCACTTTCATTTGTGGGCTAACCAATGATTCACAGGAAGTTTCAATAATAATTATATTTTTAATTGTTACAAATTAATACAAATCTCATTGAGAGACCCAGTGTTTGACTGTGTCTATTTTCTTTGTGTATGTCCATCTTTTCTTATGAACTCTAGAATAGAGCAAATGTTGTTAGTTCACTCTATCTGATAGAAATTAATAATTATTCTCCAAGATTAATTGATCAAGTCATACCAAATTTGCATTATGAAAATATGACTTATGAGGGAAAGACATTTATTTGAAAGTGTGCAACAAGTACAAAACATTGAGAACCTCCCATCCAGAAAGTAACTATAGGGATCTTCCCAACCCAGGGGTTGAACCTCCCCAACCCAGGGTTTGAACTATTGTTTGAGCAGTCACTCATACAAGTTTTGAAATTTGTTTTTAGCAGGAGTTTGTTATAACATGTTAAGCCACTGGAACCCTGCTTTTTACTCTCTTAAGTATTTTTGTATACTGCTGTTTTCAAAGGAGTTTTTTCCTTAACATTTCTAATTTCCTACATGGGGTATAATTCAGGAAGCTATTTGTTGCCTGATATGTTGTCTTCTAAAACAATTCTCAATCTGCCAGATTCTCCTGGTGAGTGAGATAGGGAGGCATTTTTATTTCTAATCTTTTGGGTACAGTTTATATACAGCACCTTCATTTTCTAAATGTGCCTGCAGTGGCCTGAGAGACTAGATCTTTGCAGTGACCCAACTTACTGCTCCCTGGGAATAATTCATCCATTCATCCAACTAGAGAATTGGTTGATGAAGTATTTATTTTAAGTATAACTAAAGCTTTATTTTTTCCTTCTGAGGAACTCAAAATTTGTAGGTTTGCTTGCTTGTCCTGCATAGGTTTTGATTTTTATATGTCCTAAACTCTCATATCAACAATTGTTTGTATAGATCCCCTGTGAAAAGATTAATGTTTTAAATGGGTTTGTGACATTTATTTATTTATTCATTCATTCATTAACAGAAGTTAATTCAAAACAAATATAGCTATGACAAAGGGAATCTGTGCTTAGTAAATTCAGAGAAAAGTGAAAGGAAATTTTATACATATAATAGATATAAGGTACAGAAAAGCAGAGTTCATTTTTGGTATCCCTCACACAACCTCTTGAGTGGCTATCATATAATACAATTTTAGTATATTGTAAAAATGCATAGAATTAGCACTGTTTTCATTTTTTTCAGACTGTGCACGCTATTCATTGTAACAGGAAACTGAATGAAGTAAAATTTATTGACAACAGTGTCACTTCTATTTCTAAAGATACTTATATGAAACAAAAAACACAATGATTATAAATAACACTTTACTGTATTCTTGAAACACAAGAGAAAAATTAACCAAGCAAAAAAATTGAAATTGTTGGCGGATTAATTTTAGGGCCCTCCCTTCCTCCCTCTTTCTCTCTCTTTCTCCCTGTCTCCCTCCCTCTCTCTCCCTTCCTTCCTTCTTTCTTTTATCTTTGTTTCTCTTTCATATATCTGAGAATCACATTGTTAATTTCTATACCTATACATGCTGCTCTTCTCTAGTCAGAAACGAAGCTAAAATTTCAGTTGTAGAGAAAAAATATTAACAGATGTCAGAAGAGTGAAATGCATTAGAAATCACATGTCTTTAAAATGTTTTAGACTAAAATAAAATAGATCATGATCAGTCCTTGCTCTCTTACTTTGGGTTGTAGGTGAGAATACCTTCAAAATTTTCTGACAGTAAGTCCCTAGTGAAAGATGTAACCACACTCATTGCCAATCACTCTGAAAAGATCTCTGAGAAGAGTATTATATCATACACTGAAAATCACCCACCCTTTCTGAGTTCATTAATAGTGCTCATTTCATTGGCCAATTCATTCATTCATTAAAATTTTTTTAAATGACAGTAAAGTTGTACATGAAACAAAGTCTCTAATTTCTTGGAGTTACTGGAGGAATCATAAAATGAATATATAAATAAATAATGTCATCATAATATATGCTGTGAAAAACATAAAGCAGATTATAGACACAGACTAAGGAGATTGACGGGTTGCTGATATAGCCACTACGATTATGGAAGGCCTCTGTCAATTGGTAACTGTGATGACTTTTTGATGTGTCAACCTTTGTAAGCTATAGTCCCCAGTTAGCTATTCAATCAAACAATAATCTAGATGATCCTATGAAGAAATCACATAGATGTAATTATAATTTCTCATTTGAAGGGTTAATAGGGTAGCAGAGATGTGCCTGCAGATGAGTCTCTCTGCTCGGGCTGAAAGTCCTTGCAAACGAGGTGTTCTGCCAAAGAGTCTGGACACAGCCTTGAGTTTAATGGTCCCTTGCAAACGAGGGAGCATTCCCTTCTTGTGATAAGATGGAAAAGAGGGCTTTGAACAGACTCTGCAGTAGACAGGGATTTCACTCCCCTTTGCTGTACGATAACATGTATGCACCTGGGCTGTACTGAAAAGGCTTATTCATGCAGTCTGGAATTCTGCCTAGGGGGCTTTTATAATAATAAACCGCAATTAGTTTGCGCAGTTTTGTTCCTCCGGCTGGAGTGTGTATTATCTGTCTCTTGTGTGTCTCGTGTTTTGTCTTTGTGTCATTTCGCTCGCAACATCTGGCGCCCAACGTGGGGCACGAGTGAGTAACCCCGGGGGGATTTTAAATCCATAGCAGGGGAACTTTCAGGAAAATCATGGGGAATTCCTCACCCTAGCAGGGGAACTTTCAGAAAATCATGGGGAATTCCTCATCATCATTATGGACACAATACATGGAGTTAGTCAAAAGACTTCTCCACTCCGTAGGTGTTAAAGCCTCGACTCGTTGATTGAGTGAGCTCTTTCGCTTGGTGAAGCAATATTGTCATTTGTTTCAATATCAAACTAAGTTACAGTTAAACTTGAAGGAATGGAAAATAATTCAAAAGGAACTGAGAAAGCAACATCAGAAGGGTAATGTGATCCCTTTGAAGTTATGGACTTTGTGTAGTGCTAGAACACAGGCTTTGACCTTGCTCTCTACTGATATGAAACTAAATCTAATGCTTCAAGGAGGGGAGAAATAATCTATGAGGATATGTCAGACGTTGGTGGGTCTTCTGCATCACCTGAAGGCAAGGATACAAATGAGCCTCCTCCTGTAAATGGTGAAACATCTGATAGTTCAGAATCAGATTCGGAGGCTTCTTCGGTTTCATCAGAGGAGGGCAAAGAGATTAAAGAAATGACCCATCTATTCCAGGAATGGTGGAAAGGAGGAGAAGAAATCTGCGCCTTCTGCTCCTCCTTATGCTTCTCTTTTCCCCACTGCGGTTGATTGGCCTGATGAGGGCAGGGAACATTGTCGGTTCTCCTTTCCTTTGTCTATGCTTCATGATGATGACTTGCCTGCTCCCCCTGGTGGGGTTATCGACCCTCCACAATTGTTTCCCATCCAGAGACAGCAAAATGACAATGTGATAAATGTTCAATACACTCCTTTGGAATATAAATTTTTTTAAAGATCTTAAAGCTGCAGTAGCGCAATACGGTCCTCAATCTCCCTTTGTTTTGGCTATGCTGGAATCATTGGGAAAAGGCAAATTGATCATTCTGTTAGATTGGGAATCTATTGCCCAAGCTGTCTTGGAGGGTTCTCAATGGTTGCAACTTCGTAGCTGGTGGGAAGAAGAAGCTAGAAAGCAGGCTCGGATTAATAAGGGACAGAATCCCCCTGGTCCTCTCGAGGACAAGCTAATGGGAGAGGGCCCTTATCGGGCTTTAAGAGAACAGGCTCAGTACTCTGATCAGGACTTACAACAAGTCTGCCAGGTCTTTTTACGAGCATGGCGCTGTGTGGTGCCTACTGGCCACGCCCAGCCCTCCTTTGTTAAAACAATGCAAGGCCCCAGTGAGCTATATACTGATTTTCTAGCAAGATTGAGGGTAACTGTGGAATGGGCTGTAGGGAGGGATGAAATTTCAGAGACATTATTACAAACTTTAGCATTTGAAAATGCAAATCCTGAATGCAAGCATATACTGGGACCTTTAAAGGGACAGGGTGCATCTATAGCTGAATATATCAGAGCCTGCTCGGGAGTAAGAGGAGCTGAGCATCAGGCTAATGTCTTTGCTACAGCCTTGGCCAAAGCTATGAGACCACAAAAGGGAGGTAACTGCTTCCATTGTGGAAAACCTGGTCATATGAAAAGAGTGTCGGAAATTAAAAGCTGATCAAGGTGCAATTCCTAAAGACAGATCTCTTGCTGAGAAGAAAAAGACTCCTCCTGGACATTGCCATCGGTGTGGGAAGGGGTTTCATTGGACTAATGAATGCAGATCTAAAACAGACAAAATGGGCAACCCGATACCGGGAAACTATCCTGCGGGCCTAAGTCCTTGGGGCCCAGGAACAATACTGAGGACTTCTCCTCCTTGCCCTACTGCCATCCCACCTGGCCCAACCCTATTCCCTCCCAGCAACTGTTATGAGTCGATGCCCCATTAAAAGGACCTCAGATGATGATTTCAGACTTACGGTCTGCTACTTCAGGGAGTGTTGCTGCTGATTTGCCACTAGCTGATAATGTTCTTTTGTCACCAGGGGGAGGCATTTATAAATTAAAAACAAATGTATTTGAACCACTGCCTAAGGGCACTTTTGGCTTGATATTAGGCCATAGCAGCATGGCTTTGAGAGGTTTAACCATAATTCCTGGGGTAATAGACTCCGACTATGTTGGGGAAATTTTAATTACGGTCTCTACTTCTACCACGCTTTCATTGTTAGCTGGGGAACGTATTGCTCAAATACTTCTCCTACCTTATCACACCTTTTTGGCTCTTCCTAATGAACGAACAGGAGGATTTGGAAGTACTGGGCGACATATATTTTGGGAAATGCTTATCAAAGATTCTCGCCCTGTTCTCTCTTGATTATACAAGGAAACAACTTTGAGGGACTAGTAGACACAGGGGCGGATGTTTCAGTCATTTCTTCTCAACAATGGCCCCAAGATTGGGAAAAAGAAAAAAGCCCTTTAATGCTGACGGGATTGGGCTCCATTGCAGATGTCTGGAAGAGTACCCATCCCTTGCAACGTCAGTTCCATAATGGAAGATCAGTGTTTGTTACCTTTTATATTGTAAATATATCTATTAATATATGAGGAAGAGCTCTCTCTCCTTTGGGGGCTTCTGTAACCATTCCATCAGAAAACTAGTAGCCACTGCTCAAATTCCTCGAGCACTCCCATTAAAATGCTTAACTAATACTCCAAAATGGGTTGAGCAGTGGCCATTACCACAAATGAAGCTTGAGGCGTTAGAACAATTAGTACAAGAACAACTCCAACTTCGTCATATAGAGCCCTCTTCCTCCCCCTGGAATTCTCCTGTTTTTGTTATAAAAAAGAAATCTGGGAAATGGAGAATGTTAACTGATTTACGAGAAGTTAATAAATGTATTGAACCTATGGGAGCATTACAATTGGGACTCCCCTCTCCAGCTCTTATTCCTCAGAATTGGTCCTTAATGGTGCTAGATCTTAAAGACTGTTTTTTTTTTTTTTTTTTACCATCCCCCTACAATTGCAAGATAGAGATAAACTTGCTTTTACAGTTCCTGTTCTTAATCATGCTCAGCCTGTTAAGCATTATCAATGGACAGTCTTACCACAAGGAATGATAAATAGTCCTACCTTATGCCAAGAATTCATAGCTCACTCTTTACAATCCCTCCGTTGAGTATACCCCAATTATATTATATATCATTATATGGATGATCTCCTATTAGCAGCTCCTAGTATTGCTGAACGTGATGAATTCTTTTTAAAAGTACAGGAGGCTTTAAGACTATACAATTTGCAAATAGCCCCAGAAAAAATTCAAAAGGACTTTCCTATTTCATATTTAGGGACAATATTGGAACAACATAGAATAAGGCCCCAAAAGTTGCAAATTAGAAGAGACCATTTCAAAACCTTAAATGGTTTTCAAAAGTTACTGGGAGATATTAATTGGCTACGCCCGGTATTGGGATTCCTACTTATCAATTACGACATTTGTTTTCTACTTTAGAAGGAGATACAGCTCTGGATGGCCCCCGGACCTTAACCCCATTGGCTTTACAGGAACTTCAATTTGTTGAGCAACGACTAAATGATGGCTTTTTGACTTACTTACCTGCGTCTCAACCTATTTCATTTATAATATTTCATACCCCTTATTCTCCATCTGGTGTAATTGCTCAAGAAAAAGGATTGATAGAATGGGTTTTCTTACCTAACAGTTTTTCCAAAAAATTGACTACATATATGGATAAATTAGCCTTCCTTATACAGAAAGGTCGCCATCGTATTTTACAACTGTCAGGATGTGAACCACACCAGATTGTTACTCAGTTAACAACTGCTCAAATATCTCGATGTTTACAATTTAATGAAAACTGGCAAATTTCTCTTGCCTCATATCCTGGTTCATTTTCTAATCATTATCCATCATCTAAATTGATTGATTTTCCCCAGACTAACGCTATGACATCTCATTCCCCAATTTCAGATGTTCCAGTTAAGGGACCCACTATTTTTACAGATGCAAATAAAAATACTGCTGGATATTGGACCCCGGAAAGTTCCAAGGTTCTCCTCAACTCATTTCTTCTGTACAGCCCACTGAATTGTGGGCTATCTAGTTAGTTTTGCAAGATTTTCCCCAACTTCCTATTAACATTGTTTCAGATTCTCGATATGCTGTTCTGTCTTGCCTATGTCTCCCTTCCACTGACCCTTAAAACAACTATTGATAAATTGTTTTACCAAGTACAACAATTGCTCTTGCAGCGTTCAGAGTTAATTTTCTTTACTCACATCCGTGCATTCTGCCCTTCCTGGACCCTTATCATTTGGAAATGCTACAATTGATGCCTTACTTTATCCTATAGAAGCAGCAAAACAAGAACATCTCTTACAGCATACCAACTCCAAAAGGTTACAAAAATCTCATGCTATTACTCGAAAACAAGCTCAAAATATTGTTCATTCTTGTTCTATATGTGCACCCTTTGCTTTACCATTTACCCCACCAGGTATCAACATGAGAGGACAACAAGCAAATCAGATACGACAAATGGATGTAATTTACATTTCTTCTTTCAGACAACAAAAATGTGTGCATCATACTATAGATACGTGCACACATTTTCAATGGGCCACTGCATTACATTCTGAAAAGGCTGATGCTGTTATTACTCATTTGTTATCTTGTTTTACAGTTATGGGATTACCAATTGAATTGAAAACTGATAATGCACCTGCCTACCAATCCGCAAAATTAGCTCACTTTTTATCCCAATACCATATAACTCATACTTTTGGTATTCCTTACAATAGTCAAGGGCAAGCTATCATTGTAAGAGCTAACCATACCTTGCATGATCATCTTGAAAAAATAAAAAAGGGGGAACAAGAGAGATTTATGAAACCTAAAGACATTCTGAATAAAACCTTACTTACCCTAAATTTTTTGAATGTTTGGAGCAAGGGAAATCTATCAACAGCAGAGTTGCATTTTCAAGGGAAAGAAGAGGATAAGAAGATCTTGAATACGTCTATTTGGTATAAAGATAAAGAGAAAGGTTGGATCCCAGCATCATTAATATATTTGGGAGGAGGGTATGCTTTCATTTATGTTAATAATTACAGGTTTTGGACCCCAGCAAGATTGATCAAAATCAACAATGGCTGATCCCTTTGTTCAAAAATTCAAAGAGCTTACTGTAGGGAACAAGGTATAAAGAAGGTTGAGAAGTGCTTGCAAACGAGACTCTCAACCAGGGCTGAACATTCTTGCAAACGAGATGTTCTGCCCAGTGTAGGAACCAGGGCTGGACATTCTTGCAAACGAGATGTTCTGCCCAGATGTTCTGGTGTCTAAAGGAAGATTGAGAAGTGCTTGCAAACGAGACTCAACCAGGGCTGAGCATTCTTGCAAACGAGATGTTCAGCTAAAAATCCTGTTTGTTCCCATGGGAAAGAACATTGCTTGCACATTCGGTATAGTTAGTGAAATGTTGACCCAGGAAGCAGAGAAGACGTTAATGAAGGTGGGGCAACCTCTGAATCCTACCAATCTTTTGCTTGCCATGATGGCGGTGGTGACATGTCAGGTAATCGGTGTATCGGCAAGTAATCATACATATTGGGCATATATACCTAATCCCCCACTAGTAAGAGCAGTTTCTTGGGGGGAACCAGAAGTGCAGGTATATACTAATGAGACTGCCTTCTTTCCCCCGCCAGCTTGCAGGGGAATAGAACAACTATCTCATCATAAACAACAATATAATATTAGTAATTTGACCATTGCAGTGAAAGGTATTCCTTTGTGTATAGGAGGACACCCCTTTTGTCTGTCCACCAAGGAACATTCTCATCATTCTTATAATACATGGGGGGTAAAGTATAATAATTACCATTTTGCTACTTTTACTGTGCTTGTTTCCACCAGGGGATTTAACACCTCGACAGAACCGATAGACATTCATAATGGAAAACACATGTCGCTATGTCCTGTTAACTTTTGCTCCTTCTCTAGAATCTTTGGAGTGGGAACGTTGCCGAGGTCATTGACCCTTTAAAGTCATGAATTATTCTGGGGCCATATCATTGTAGATTGGCGTCCAGATCATGGGCAATTCTTAGAAAAATGGTCAAATAAATCTCTTAGGTGGCATCGTGCAAATAGCACTTTGATGGGCAATGGTAATGAAACAGTTAAATGGCAGCAATTTGCACTTGTCCCTCGTCAATTACAATTGCAGGGATATCTGCACATTCAAGGAGATATTTGGAAACTATGGGCAGTTTCTGGTAATCTCACTATCTGGTCAGGAAACTGTACTTTGGATAGTGGTGACTCTTTGGGTCCATTCCATGTTAATTTACATGTTAATAAATCTTATTCCACAATGGCATGTGTAAAATATCCTTTTGCATTGTTATATGGGAATTGGACCTGGAATGATACTGTGGGGTCTGTGTCATGTGACTATTGTAATCAAACTCAATGTGTAAATCAATCTTGGTGGGAAGAATTTGAAAGACGAGCCTATAACTCCAATTTCTAGTTAGTAATTTTTAAGGCTCAGACAGAAGTATGGTTACCTATAAATCTGACTTAGCTGTGGTCAGATTCTTTTGCTGTTTCTCATCTAGTAACCACTGTACAGACTTTGCTACACCGATCTTGACATATGCTTGGTGTGGTCAGTGCTTTGGTTCTAGCAGTTGTGTCAGTAACTGCAACAGCGGCGGTAGCATGTCTTGCGTTACACCAAGGAATTCAAACAGCTGATTTTGTTCAGGACTGGCATAAAGACTCTCATTTGCTATGGCAACAACAGCGAGATTTGGATGCACAGCTTGCTACCGATGTGCTTAATCTTCAACACACCGTTTCCTGGCTTGGAGATCAATTGGCTGTTTTATCTACATGAAGTGTGTTGAAATGTGATTGGAATTCTTCTCAGTTTTGTATAACACCTGTACCATTTAACATGAGTGAAGGATGGGATAAAGTAAAACGATCCTTGACTGGGCATCAAAATCTCACTACGGAGATTGTGGACCTGGAACGACAAATTTTGTCTACTTTTAGCAGGACTTTACCTGACATTACGGGGTCTGATTTGCTGAAAAGTCTTCAAGAGGGAATGAATAACTTAAATCCATTAGGGCGTGTATCCTCACTAATTGGGACTACCTTTGGGAACACTGTGTTTATATTACTTTTATGTTGTGTTGCTTTTCTAGTCTTCCAGCGGTGGTGGAAAGGGAAACAACTAAAGCGGGAAGCAGAGAAGATCCAGACCATGCTACAATTTATAAAAGCAAATAAAAAAGGGGGAGATGAAGGATTAATAGGGTAGCAGAGATGTGCCTACAAGCGGGTCTCTCTGCTCGGGCTGAACGTGCTTGCAAATGAGGCGTTCTGCCAGAGTCTGGACACAGCCTTGAGTTTATGGTCCTTTGCAAACGAGGGAGCATTCCCTTCTTGTGATAAGAAGGAAAAGAGGGCTTTGGACAGACTCTGCAGTAGACAGGGATTTCACTCCCCTTTGCTGTACGATAACATGTATGCACCTGCGCTGTACTGAAGAGGCTTATTCATGCAGTCTGGAATTCTGCCTAGGGGGCTTTTGTAATAATAAACCGCAATTAGTTTGTGCAGTTCTGTTCCTCCGGCCGGAGTGTGTATTGTCTGTCTCTTGTGGGTCTCGTGTTTTGTCTTTGTGTCATTTCACTCGTAACACTCGTTGATTATCTTTTAGTAAGACTGACTATGCTGAATGGGCTGACTTAATCAATTGGAAGGTTTAAAATCAGAGTTGAGGCTTTCCTGGGAGACAGGAGCAATTCTGTCTGTGAATAACAGTTTCATGCTTGTGAAGATTGTCTGTCTGTCTGTCTGTCTGTCTGTCTATCTATCTATCTATCTATCTATATGTATATAACTCTCTGATTGAACTCTAAACAGTATGTTAACATTTAAGTGGAGTTCTCAGTGATCT
The DNA here is from genome assembly GCF_016772045.2 of Ovis aries. NCBI lineage: Eukaryota > Metazoa > Chordata > Mammalia > Artiodactyla > Bovidae > Ovis > Ovis aries. Next base: position 28,197,993 of record NC_056059.1, on the reverse strand, counting down.
GGGGAAATGAGTTATTTTAAGGGTTTCAGACAGAGTATTTTAGGTCGAGGGATAAAACAAGGATCAGATCTTGTAGGGCTTTGCAGGATATAGAAGGGCGTTAGGATTTTATTTGAAAATAAGAAGAAGTCATTGGAGGGTTTTGAGCAGTGAACTGACATGGTCAAATGTATATATATTTTTTAAATATAAATTTATTTTAATTGGAGGTTAATTACTTTACAGTATTGTGTTGGTTTTGCCATACATCAACATGAATCTGCCACAGGTATATTTTTAAAAGCTGACTTCTGCTGCTATATGAAAAAATAACCTGAGGGGTCATGATCAGTATGAAGAAGATCTGGGATGAAGTTATCCCAGTGGGGTCTCTACTGTAGGTGCTCATGTCTGGGTTAGAGTAGTAGCAAAGGAAGTGCCAAAAAAATTGGATGGTTTGGGGATATATTTTGGTGGTAGTGCTCACAGGGATGATATTTGAGTTGGATTCGTTGGACAAGATAAAGCAAGGAATCAAGGATTAAAAGGCATTCTGCCTGAGAACATGGATACATAGAGAGATTATTTGCTGAGAGCATCAAGATGGAGGAGGCACAAATAGGTGAAAGGTATTAGATTCCAGGGAAGAAATGAAGGAGCTCATCTCCAGTGACAGGAGGAAAGCCCGATTCTGCGCTTCCAGTGCAGGCAGATTTGTAAGTATGGCTTTGGCAGAGTTTGTAGTTTTGCTTCCCATTTCTTCTATGTTTCTATGAAACAGGAAAGGGAAAGCCATCTCCAGGTGCACTAATATCCATGATGTGGAAAAAAGTGCCAAAAAGTACCTGATACACTTTAGAGAGTGTCAGGGGAAGCAATTTGCTCAGGTAAGGGGCCCTGATTTCTTAACCAGATTGTGGAAACAATGTTAATGCAACAAAGGCAATCTGGGAGTAGTTATGTCTCTGATGAAGATATGTCTCTTAATATTTTCAGTGGACAGCATGATAGCTGGTACTATCCTGGGAAGTACTTGTGAAATGTAGGGGACTTCCCCCTCAGCCCCATGGAAGCTTTCTGTCAGGAATTTCCTTGCATCCAAGTAATGTGACAGTCTTACACCACACGCATACCAGTCATGGTCTAACTTCATTCAGGCCCAGTGGATTCTCCTTCTTAGAGCCAGAACACTCCTATTAACACAAATGTGCAGGCAAAAATCTTCCCTTTTTCTTATCCCTCACTCAACCAACCAGTCCTTAGCAGCTGGTGAGACTTACTTCTCTTTCGAGTTTGCAATATCCTATCTTGGCATTCAAATCGTTCTCATTTGCCGTTGGTATTATTAGAACTTTGTAAGAGCTTCCAAACTTATTTCTCTACATCTAACCTTTAATTGTGTGATCATTTTTTTACTATATGTGGCCAGAAGCATCATTCTAAAATGCAAAATGGATACTATCACTTCCATTTGCCCTCCTCCAGGGGATCTTCCCAACCCAGGGTTGGAACCAGCATCTCTTATGTTTCCTGTGTTGGCTGGCAGGTTCTTTACCACTACCACCACCTGGGAAGCCCCTAAAACCTTTACTAGCTCTCAGATACTTCCAGGATAAAGTCCATCAGTCCAGTCTCTTGCATAGTTTCTCTCTGTCTCTCTCTCTTTTTTTTTTTTTAATTTTTTTGTTTCTGTCAGATCCACAATTCTTTATTATATTGGTTTGCAAGGAAAACTGAGATTTTTTGGTAGTAAAATATTTTAACACAAAATTTACTATTTTTTTTTAGTTTTTTATTTTTAAATTTTAAAATCTTTAATTCTTACATGCATTCCCATATATCTCTGGGTCATCCCCATGCACCAGCCCCAAGCATGCTGCATCCTGCGTCAGACATAGACTGGCAATTCAATTCACATGATAGTATACATGTTAGAATGTCATTCTCCCAAATCAGTCCGTTATACACATCTGTGTCTCTTTCCTGTCTTGCATACAGGGTCATCATTGCCATCTTCCTAAATTCCATATATATGTGTTGGTATACTGTATTGGTGTTTTCATCCATCTCATCAGAACTGATTCAAATGAATTCTTTTTAACGGCTGAGTAATACTCCATTGTGTATATGTACCACAGCTTTCTTATCCATTCATCTGCTGATGGACATCTAGGTTGTTTCCATGTCCTGGCTATTATAAACAGTTAAAGGCATTTATCATAGCTTCTAATGCCCTCATGATCTACCTTTGTTTATATCTCTTAATCTTCTCCTATACCTTTATACCAGTTATGACCTTCTGATCAATTAGCTCTGCTAAACAATTGGTATTTCTTTTTTTGAAAAAAATAATTTCATTGAAGTGTAGTTGATTTACAGTATTGTGTTAATTTCTGGTATATACCAAATTGATTCAGACATATACACATTTTTATTTTTTATGTTATTTTCCTTAATGATTTATTACAGGATAGTTAATATAGTTCCAATTTAATGTGTTATAATTATAACACATATAATTATAATATAATTAAATTATATATATAATTATACTGTATTAGTTCCCTATATATTATATATTCTCTAATATGTGCTATGCAGTAGGACCTTGTTATTCTATTTTATATATAGTAGTTTATATCTGCCAATTGGTATTTCTTCAATAACCTATGTTGTGCAAACCATTGTACAAGCTTTGCCCCAGGCATGAACATTGTAACCTCCTACTATTCATTCTGTAGATTTCAACCTAGATGTCACTTCCTCTGAGAATCCATCCCTGATAGTACTTTGGGAGACCTTTTCTGCTCCCAGGGTATTCTCTGCTTATTCTTATTACAGTACTTACAAATTGGGTTTGAAATGGCCCATTTTCATATCCATCTGCTCTACTAGACCAAGTTCATTGGCAGAAATCATGCTTTGTTTTCCTCACTATTGACTTCTGAGGGTCTAGCATAGTATCTAGAACTTCTGGTGAGGATCAGGGAAAAATAGCATCAGTGATTGGAAGAACTTTAGCCAAAGAAAAATAAAAGAACAGCTCTGGTTATAAACAAGAATGTCCTCCTCACACCATTTACATGGCCATTTCTAGAAAATTTTACAAATAGATACAACTGTGGTCTTTTCTCTTGGCATGAAGAAGAGCTCTTTTCAACAGATCTGGGGAGCAATTTGTATAACAGATGTTATACAAGGCCCACACACCTTAGGGCCCAAAGAGTATTTGGTTTAAAGGTGATCTATCTCATGGATAAGTTAGGTCTTCCAAACATTTTTCTTGCTCCAGTTCCACCATGCCCTCTTCCAATACCACTGTTGGCATCTACCTATCAGACAACTGTGTGCTTAGTTGCTTAGTCATGTCTGACTCTGCAAACCCATGGACTATAGGTTGTCATTTCCTCCTCTAGGGGATTTTCCCAACCTAGGGATCGAAATCATCTCTCTTTTGTCTCCTGCAGTGGCAAGAGGATTCTTTACCACTGTGCTACCCAGGAAACCCCATCAGACTGCTGGACGAATGCATATGTATATGATCCCTGCTTATGAGCATAGTTTTATTTCCTTGTCAGGGCTTCTTATGCATGCCTGCATGCTAAGTCACTTCAGTTGAATCAGACTCTTTGCAACCCCATGGACTGTATAGCCCACCAGGGCTCCTCTGTCCATGAGATTCTGCAGGCAAGAATAATGGAGTGGGTTATCATTTCCTACTCCAGGATATCTTCCTGACCCAGGGATTGGACTCATGTCTCTTATGTCTTCTGCACTGTCAGGTGGAGGCTTTACCACTAGCACCACCTAGGAAACTCCCAGGGCTTCCTATGCTCCTGGCTAATTAAGAGATAGAAGGCCCCCTACTCTTGTACCACAAAACAGTCTATTACGTTGGAGGTGATTTTATTTGCTCATTATATATGGAAGACTTTTGGGGGACATTGGGATTGGCCCACCCAGGATATCATTTTTATTAATTCAACAAATAGATTTTGAGCCCCTGTTATATGTCAGGCTCTGTGGATATAGCATGAAATAAGAGAAGCCAGGTAAATGTTTTCCTGCCAGTTAGGAACTAGGAGAGGAGGTAGGCACTAAACAATTAAAAGTGTGATGTGTTCATTGAAAGGGTTTTAACAGCACCACAGAAGCATGCGTGGGGACACAGAGATGGCTTCTCTGAGGAAGTGATGGCTATATCTGTGGCATATGAAAGGACATGCACTAAGAACTGAAGTTTATTCAGAAAGCCCTGATTTCCACAAGCTTCATAGAGGAATCTTCAATCCTGACACTGAGTCTGGCTATGGAGCTGTCTTCTCTTGCTGGTCCTGTAGTTGATGTTGGATCTTATTGTTGTCAGAGTGATGAGAGTTGCTGCAATGCTGCACTCTGAAAACTCCAAAATTGTGCTAGGTGTCCCAGAAAACTTGTTGAAAAGAAACTGCTATAACAAAAATAGAGGTACTGCAATCCTAATTGCACTATATACTCTTAAGCCAAATTATCTGACCCCAACCACAATAACTTGTCACAAGTACCACCTATGATATATCTGCTTGAGACAACAAAAATATACTGCAGCATTGAAGATAATTCATTTATCCTGTGTTGTGCACAATCACAAAAAGCCAACCAAAGCAATCACATGGATCACAGCCTTGTGTAACTCAGTGAATCTATGAGCTAAGTTCTGCAGGGCCTCTCAAGACATGGGTCATGTTGGAGATTTCTGACAAAATGTGGTCCACCAAAGAAGGGAATGGCAAACCACTTAAGCATTATAATCTTGACCAATGAACAATTCGAAGAAGGAAAAAGATATGACACCATGAGATGGGCCCCCCAGGTTGTGGGAGTCCAATATGCTGCTGGGGAATTACAGAGAAATATTTTCAGGAAGAATGAAGAAACTGAGGCACAGTGGGAAAAAAAAAAACACTCAATTATGGATTTATCTGGTGGTGAAAGTAAAGTCTGATGCTGTGAAGAATAATATCCCATAGGAATCTGGAATTTGAGGTCCCTGAATCAAGGTAAATTAGACATAGTCAAGCAGGAGATGGCAAGAGTGAATATCAACATTTTAGGAATCAGTGAGCTAAGATGAATGGGAATGGACAAATTTAATTCAGATGACCATTATATCTACTACTGTGAGCAGTTCCTTAGAAGAAATGGAGTAATCCTCATATTCATCAAGAGTCTGAAATGCAGTTCTTAGACTCAGTTTCAAAAATAACAGAATGTTCCCAGTTTATTTCCAAACCAAACCATTCAACATCACAGTAATCTAAGTCTATGCTCCAACCATTAATGCTGAAGAAACTGAATTTGAACAGTTCTATGAAGACCTACAAGACCTTCTAGTTCAGTTCAGTTCAGTCACTTAGCCATATCCAACTATTTGTGGCCCCATGGCCTGCAACACGCCAGGCTACCCTGTCTATCACCAACTCCCAGAGCTTGCTTAAATTCATGTCCATCAAGTTGGTGATGCCACCCACCCGTCTCATCCTCTGTCATCCCCTTCTCTTCCTACCTTCAAACTTTCCCAGCATTAGGCTGTTTTCTAAGGAGTCATTTCTTCACATTAGGTGGCAAAAGTATTGGAGCTTCAGCTTCAGGGTTAGTCCTTTCAATGAATATTCAGGACTGGTTTCCTTGAGGATTGACTGGTTTCATCTCTTTGCAGTCCAAGGGACTTGTAAGAGTCTTCTCCAACACCACAGTTCAAAAGCATCAATTCTTCAGTGCTCAGCTTTCTTTATAGTCCAACTCTCATATCCATACATGACCACTGGAAAACCATGGCTTTGACTCGTTTGGACCTTTGTCGATAAAGTAATGTCTCTGCTTTTTAATATGCTCTCTAGGTTAGTCATAACTTTTCTTACAAGGAGCAAGTGTCTTTTACTTTCATGGCTGCAGTCACCATCTGCAGTGATTTAGGAGCCCAAGTAAATGCAGTCTGCCACTGTTTCCATTGTTTCCCCATCTATTTGCTATGAAGTGATTGGACTGGATGCCATGATCTTCGTTTTTTGAAAGTTGAGTTTTAAGCCAGCCTTTTCATTCTCCTCTTTCACTTTCATCAAGAGGCTCTTTAGTTACTCTTCACTTTCTGCCATAAGGGTGGTGTATTCTGAATATCTGAGGTTATTGATATTTTTCCCAGAAATCTTGATTCCAGATTTTGCTTCATCCAGTCTTGCATTTTGCATGATGTACTCTGTGTATAAGTTAAATAAGCAGGGTGACAATATACAGCCTTGACACATTCCTTTCCCAATTTGTAACCAGTCTGTTGTTCCATGTCTGGTTCTAACTGTTGCTTCCTACCTGCATATAAATTTCTCAGGAGGCAGGTAAGATGGTCTTGTCTAACATCAAAAGATGTCCTTTTCATCACAGGGGAGGAATGCAAAAGTAGGAAGTCAAGAGATAACTATAATAAGAGGCACGTGTGGCCTCAGAGTACAAAATGAAGCAGAGCAAAGGCTAACAGAATTTTGCCAAGAGAACACACTGGTCATAGAAAACACTCTCTTCCAACAACACAAGAAACAACTCTACACTTGGCCATCACCCGATGGTTAATACAAATATCAGACTGATTATATTTTTTGAAGTTAAAAATGGAGAAGCTCTATATAGTTAGCAGAAACAAGACCTGGGCTGACCATGGCTCAGATCATGAACTCCTTATTGCAAAATTCAGACTTGAATTGAAGAAATCAGGGTAAACAAGAATACCATTCAGGTATGACCTAAGTAAAATCCCTTATGATTATGCAATGCAAGTGACAAATAGATTCAAGAGATTCAATCTAGTAGACAGAGTGCCTGAAGAAGTATTATGGATGGAGGTTTATAACATTGTACGGGAGGCAGTGACCAAAACCATCCCAAAGAAAAAGAAATGCAAAAAGGTAAATTGGTTGTCTGAGAAGACCTTATAAATAACTGAGACAAGAAGAGAAGCAAAGGCAAAAGAGAAAGGGAAAGATATATCCAACTGAAAACAGAGTTTCAGAGAATAGCAAGAGAGATAGAAATCCTTCTTAAGTGAACAATGTAGAGAAAAAACAGAAAACAATAGAATGGGAAAGACTAGAGATCTCTTCAAGAAAACTAGAGATACCATTTCATGCAAAGATGGGAACAATAAAGGACAAAAATGGCAAGGACATAACAGAAGCAGAAGAGATTAAAAGAGGTGCAAGAATACACAGAAGAACAATACAAAATATGTCTTAGCGACCTAGATAACCACGGTAGCGTGGTCACTCACCTAGAGCCACATGTCCTGGAGTATGAATTCAAGTGGCCTTAGGAAGCATAATTAATAAGAAAGCAACTAAAGGTGATGGAATTCCAGCTGAGCTATTTCAAATCCTAAAAGATGATGATGTAAAGTGCTGCACTCACTGCATGGCTAAGTCACTTCAGTCATTCTGATTCTTTTGGATCCCATGCACCTTAGCCTTCCAGGCTTCTCTGTCCATGATATTCTCCAGGCAAGAAAACTGGAGTGAGTTGTCATTCCTACTCCAGAGGATCTTCCTGACCCAGAGATCAAACCCATGTGTCCTACATTGGCAGGAAGGTTCTTTACCATTAGCACCACCTGGGAAGTTGCACTCAACAGGTCACCAAATTTGGAAAACTCAGTAGTGGCCACCGGACTGGAAAGGGTCACTTGTCATCCCATTCCCAAAGAAAACCAATGTCTAAGAATGTTCAAACTACTGTACCATTGCACTCATTTCACATTCTAGCAAGGTTATGATTAAAATTCTTCAAGCTAGGTTTCCGCAGTATGTGAACTGAGAACTTCCAGATGTTCAAGCTGGATTTAGAAAAGGCAGAGGAACCAGGGATCAAATTGCCAACATACATTGGGTCATAGATAAAGCAAGGGGAATTCCAGAAAAAACATCTACTTCTGCTTTGTTGACTATGCAAAAGCCTTTGAATGTGTGGATTACAACAAATTGTGGAAAATTCTTAAAGGGATGAGAATACCAGGCCACCTTACCTGCCTCCTGAGAAACCTGTATGAAGGTCAAGAAGCAGCAGTTAGAACAAGACATGGAACAATGAACTGATTCAAGATTAGGAAAGGAGTACACCAAGGTTATATATTCTCACTCTTCTTATTTAATTTATGTGCCAAGTACATCATGTGAAAGGCCGGGCTGGGTGAATCCCAGGCTGGAATCAAGATTACTGGGAGAAATATCAGTAACCTCAGATATGCAGATGGTTTACTTTCATGCATTGGAGAAGAAAATGGCAACCCACTCCAGTGTTCTTGCCTGGAGAATCCCAGGGACAGGGGAGCCTGGTGGGCTGCCGTCTCTGGGGTCACAGAGTGTCGGACACGACTGAAGCAACTTAGCAGCAGCAGCAGCAGCAGTACCACTCTAATGACAGAAAGTGAAGGATAGCTAAAGAGTCTCTTGATGAAATTGAAAAAAGAGAGTTCAAAAGCTGACTTAAAGCTCAACATTCAATGTACGAAGATCTTGGCATTCTGTTTCATCACTTCATGGAAAATAGAAGGGGAGAAAGTGGAAACATGGATGGATTTAATTTCTTGGGCTCCAAAATATCCAAAGATGGTGACTGTAGGCATAAAATTAAAGTACCCTTGTCCTTAGAAGAAAAACTATGATGAAGCTAGACAGTGTATTAAAAACCAGAGACATCACTTTGCTGACAAAGGTCCATTTAGTCAAAGCTGTGGTGTTTACAGTAGTTATGTATGGATGTAAAAATTGGACTATAAAGAAGACTGAGCACTGAAGAATTAATGCTTTTGAACTGTGGTTCTGGAGAAGACTCTTAAGAGTCCCTTGGATAGCAAGATCAAACCAGTCAATCCTAAGGGAAATTAATTCTGAATATTTATTGGAAGGATTGATACTGGAACTCCAATAGTTTGGCCACGTGACACAAAGAGCCAACTCATTGGAAAAGACCCTCATCCTGGGAATGACTGAGGGCAGGAGGAGATGGGGTCAACAGGAGATGAAATGATTGGATGGCATCACCAGCTCAATGTACATGAGTTTGAGCAAACCCTGGGAGATAGTGAAGGACACGGAAACCTGGCATACTGTAGTCCATGAGGTCTCAAGGAGATGGACATGACTTAGCAACTGATTATCAATATGCTGTGCCAATTTGTTCTACTTCCTTTGCATCCCAGAGGAAGGTTAATGTGAACTGCTAAATTCTTTTCCTTTTTAATTGAAGACTTCCCTGAGACAAGCTATAGGCACATGAGAATGAGACCTCGTGCATAGAACAAGTCTGCATGGTAAATGCCATATTGCACTCAGCATTGCTCTTCCTTCAACCACAGAGCAGTGTCATTGGACCAAGATTTTTAGACTGACTTGTGTCACTTAAGATTTATTACATTAGGCCCAAATAATATAATATTCCTGTGAGTTGCATAGGAAATACTTGATACTGTAATTGCCTCAATACAAAGAAACATAATAAAAGCCATGTCAAAAAAGGACACCTTGTTATTCAGAAGAATTGTGTTACATGGACAGCTTCATTTAAATTTATATGATATACACCATATAAAGCATGAAGATTTTTAAAATAAGCAAGCGACAAAGGTCATACATTCAGTAACATCTTTAGAAAACTTTTTTTTTGTGTGTGTGGTAAATACACCTATATTTCCACCTCATAGATTCAACCTGTGAAGTGAATTATTTATCAATTATTTTAAAGAGATTTTGATATACTAATCACCTAAATATGTCTGATGTCAGTGTATAATTATTATTTAGAAACATTCAGATCTGATTGGTTCATTGAAAATTTTGTCACACAAATCTGAAATGACAGATTCATTACCTGAATGTATTCACCCCTAAATTTTTGCATATATTAGTGTCATGTCACTTCTTCTCTGGAATAGTAAAATATATAGCTATAGTTTTTGCTCTTCTTAAACATTATCTTCTATATAACATGCTTCAGAAATACTTCTTTACTACCACTCATGAGATGGAACATGTTTTCTAGGAAAGAGTCAAGATTTTTGTTTTCTTTGCTGAACTTCTTTTATAAAAGAAAATCATATATCAAGGATGAAAGAGATTACAGTATTTTTGATTTGAACCTCTCCTTTGAAGAAGCCCAGGTCACTGTCAGATGGACTATACCTACAATTTCTTTATTAAACTAAAACGGTGGGTAAGGTGGATGGTTGCTAAGGGTATTGACTTTCTCACAAACTTAAGAGTCTCCCAGATTGCCATGCTGGAGCTCTATATTTACTCAGTCTGCTCCTACTGCACTCTTGTATTGCCCATTTTAAAGGTCCTTTTTGGACTGAATAACATTGGATGAGATCCAGAAGATCAGACAAGAAATGTTTATGGATATGCCCCACTTGAGCTCTTACCTCAGATGCCAGCATATTTAAGTTCTAATCACTTTTTCTTTGATAAACTTTATATACTAAGTATTTTGAATCATTTCTCCAGTTGCTATGTTTTGGACTATTTGCAATTATTCACAATATAATCAATTCCAGACTTGTCAACACTTGATTTATAAACCCTTGTTCTTGATATTTTAAATGAAACAGTCATCTGAGTTTTTGTGCTAGATAATATATTCAGTGTTATTAGGAAAAATTATGTGTTTCATGAACTGACAGTGAATTAAAAGGAAGGTATTGATTTTATCTTTTCAAAATGCTTAAAAATGAAAGTATGGGGAAGCAAATGATAAAAACAGTTAATTTTTTCAAAAGGAAATTTGTTGTCTATCTTAATTGGAGTTCTTGTGATTAAGCCATTCAAATTTTCTTAAAGAAAAAAGAAAAACAAATTCAGGAGAATTAAAAAGGGGAAGGACTTAATAAGAACAAGCTTTCTGAGATATTTCATGGAATCGGAAGACATGTATCCAGACCTCCTCAAGAGCTGAACCTGGTTATTACTGATTATATTTCTACAAAATGTAATTATTATTGCAATCAAAATGACTAATCTTTTAGGATTTTACTTTCTCCCACTGTTGTGGGTCTTTAAGTTGCTGTCTCTGCCCTTTATTACATTTTGATTTATTCTTATCTCCTTTTTTTTTTTCCTGAAACCAGTTTTCTCTCCATTTCCAAGAAGACTTACAGAGGCTATTGACTTTGAAAACAAACTACTGATCCTTAAGGGAGAAAGGCATGGTGAATGTGTCTGAATTGAGTGCCCATCTCTGGCCCAGTCAGCAATGACCAGAGGTAGGTTTCACATATGCAAACATGACAGAAGGTTGTCTAATACTAAAGTTTTCAGAGAAATAAAATAGACAATAAGTTGAAAAACCATCACAAGATCTCTATTAATATATCAACTGTTATAATAAAGTAACAACTACCTGTATTAACGACCCTTTGCTAATGATAGTTCTGTTTGACCCCTCTGTCAAGAAAATGATTTGATTAGAGTGAGGGATGACCTCATAAGGAAGGAAAGCATCGTACATCTTGACTATATGACTAAATTATGATCGAGTAACTCCTTTTTTTTATGATAAAATTGGAAGATTCTTTAGTAGCCATTGTATAAGTCAGAGTTGTAAAGAAAACCGATAAGAAAGGGGACGGAGAAAGGGAGAAAGAGAAAGACAAGAGATTGATTTGAAAGAATTGGCTCATGCCATTATTAGGGCTGGTAAGTGACAACTGACAATTCTTAAGGGCAACCCGGTTGGTTGGTGATTCAGGCAATATCTGGTGTTACAGTCTGAAATCTAAAGGCTGGGAACTTAGGAAGAATTTTTATTTTGGCATTTGGAGGCAATATTCCTTCTTCTGCAGGAAACCTCAGGTTTTTCTCTTAAGCATTTCATTTAGTGGATGAGGCTCACCTACATGATGGAGGGTAATCGGCTTTACTTAAAGTCAACTGACTATAAATGGTATTTACATCTTAGAAAGTATCTTTACAGAAAAATCTAGGTTAGTGTTTTGACCAAACAACTGGTCATCATGATCTCACCAAGTGAACACATAAAATGTTATTGCAGCCATGAAGCTTCCTTGTTTTTCTGTATTAATGCTAAGTGTCAAGTTCTATATTATGCTAAGCATCTAAGTTCTCTCAAGAGAGTCTGTTTCTGTTGTTTCTTTACCTTCTTGTGATGATATTTCCTAATCTTGGATCATTCAGTCTGTTTTCATATTTTCTTTAGGAATGACAAACCTGACAAAAATTTCAAATGCTGTCTGCATCATTTGCAAATTATTCTCATACTCTTGCAACAAGTAAATTTTGCCTCATTATAATGTATGTGACAGTGGTAAAGAAAGGAAAGATGACCTTGGATTGCAATAAACTAAATATTTCTTCCTTTTATTACTACAACTAGCCAAGCCAAAGTTTTGGGGAAAACATCTCAAACTCCAAGGAGTATTGAGACTAAATTCTCACATAAGAGTGAAAGATCACAGGAAACTATTAGAAAAAATATTACAACTACTGTGGAAAAACCAATGACATCAACAAGCTAGAAACACAGAATAAAATAACTGAGAAATAAAGAAAATATAGAAAAACTAGCAGGAGCAGAGAGTTATAGATTCATGTTGTTGAAGTCCATTAAAGAAATTCAGAGGTTAAGCAAGAACTAGATTGTATAAACTGATGGTTCAAGTATGTGTGTGCATGCTAAGTAGCTTCAGTCATGTCTGACTCTTTTGCGACCCTATAGACTGTATCCAGGCTCCTCTGTCCATGGGGATTCTCCAGGCAAAAATACTGGAGTGGGTTGCCGTGCCCTCTTCCAGGGGTTCTTCCCAACCCAGGAGGTGAACCTGAGTCTCCTATGTCTACTGCATTGGCAAGCAGATTCTTTATCTGGGAAGTCCAGATTCAAGTACAATCTCTATTTAATTGTTAAACAATGAAAATCATTTAATCTTAATTTCAGTCATTCTCTTAAAATGATATCTATTGAGCAATGTTTAGAGTTGTACTAAAGATAAAGATGAGATTTTTGGTCCTGAATTTGAATTTATCATAAATCAAGTGCATGAAATCAGAATTTCTTCAAATATATGAAATGTTTTTAGCTATAAAATAGAGTTCTTTTAGATTCTTTAAAGGGCATGAGTGAGATATTATAAAGTTCTCAAGCCTAGTTGCCTTCACATCTTTTAAAAGGACGTGCTTCTATTTGTTGTCACTATTATAAATGTATGCTATCAGTTAACACACACTCAACTTAACTGAACTGTGTAACCCATAATGAGGACACTTGTACTCATGCTACATGCTAGAAAGTCCTGGAGCTGGGATGTTGAAAGACTCAATTCATTTATCACAACATCCAAAGTATTTGGTGTTTTTTTTCTTTTTTTTCAAAAAGTTGGTTCTTACTGTACGATGTTTATATGAAATCTCTCATAACTCTGTCTCATGGTTCCATCTCTATGTTCTAACATAAAGCCAAAAGAAGGAATTTTTTAAAGACTATACATTTTAAAATTCCCTTATATGTAGACTAGGGGAGATAAAACTCTATAAGCAAATAACCATGTTGCACATTTAATAAACTGTGAATATAGAACACACATGAGTAGAGTTTCCTGTACTAATCAAATAATATCATAAAACGTTAATGAAACATTTAATAGCCTGCATGGTCATTATTCTACAGCATAGTAATCGGGTGTAAAATTGTAAGCACCTGACACGAAAGTCAATAATCAAAACGCCTTTCTGTGAGTTTGAGTTCATAGACTGTAACTCCTTTTTCGTAATGACGTGATGAGAAGCTGCTCAGGTGGTGCTGAGAGTTCTGATGGTTCATGTAATAAGAGCAATTCATAGTTAATATCAGAAGAATTCATCCACAATTCTCACACAAAATAAACCATTATAGTCTATAGTTTCCTCTATGTGTTTCCCCATTAACGTTCTTCCTCAAACTATTAAACCAATGTTTTCACAACCCCCCAAAAGGTATGTTTTGAGGGAAGAACAAAGAGCTGACTTGTACCACAGGACCAGAGCGAAACTGAGCCAGAGTCTGAAGAGTGGGGTAATTATAGTGGGTAGGTAGAGGATGAAATTTTTGGCTAAGAACCAATGGCGGGACTTAAAAGGGAGAGAGGCTTGGAATAGGAAAATGATCCAGGGATGGATTTGAGTAGCATAGAATCTGGAGGAAGAATGTGCAGTTCAGTTCAGTTCAGTCACTCAGTCTTGTCCGACTCTTTGCGACCCCATGAACTGCAGCACACCAGGCCTCCCTGTCCATCACCAACTCCCGGAGTCTACCCAAACCCATGTCCATTGAGTCGCTGATGCCATCCAACCATCTCATCCTCTGTCATCCCCTTCTTCTTCTGCCCTCAATCTTTCCCAGCAACAGGGTCTTTTCCAATGAGTCAGCTCTTCGCATCAGGTGGCCAAAGTATTGGAGTTTCAGCTTCAACATCAGTCCTTCCAGTGAACACTTAGGACTGATCTGCAGTAGGAAGTACAATATTCTAAGGTAGCTTATAGATTCAGAGGCAGTTAGATTTAAAATGCTCTGACACTAATATCTTTGATTTTAAGGAAAATTATCTTGGAAAACAGTGTCAGAGAATGGGATGCATGTTGGGGAACATTGGTAGCCTTTCATCGATATCCCAGAGATACAAAACAAACAGAAGTAGATAACCTATATTCAGTTCAGTTCAGTTCAGTTCAGTTCAGTCACTCAGTCGTGTCCGACTCTTTGCGACCCCATGAATCACAACACGCCAGGCCTCCCTGTCCATTACCGACTCCCGGAGTTCACTCAGACTCACGTCCATCAAGTCAGTGATGCCATCCAGCCATCTCATCCTCTGTTGTCCCTTTCTCCTCCTGCCCCCAATCCCTTCCAGCATCAGAGTCTTTTCCAATGAGTCCACTCTTCTCATGAGGTGGCCAGAGTACTGGAGTTTCAGCTTTAGCATCATCCCTTCCAAAGAAATCCCAGGGCTGCTCTTCTTCAGAATGGACTGGTTGGATCTCCTTGCAGTCCAAGGGACTCTCAAGAGTCTTCTCCAACACCACAGTTCAAATGCATCAATTCTTCGGTGCTCAGCCTTCTTCACAGTCCAACTCTCACAGCCATACATGACTACTGGAAAAACCATAGCCTTGACTAGATGGACCTTAGTCGGCAAAGTAATGTCTCTGCTTTTGAATATGCTATCTAGGTTGGTCATAACTTTTCTTCTAAGGAGTAAGTGTCTTTTAATTTCATGGCCGCAGTCACCATCTGCAGTAATTTTGGAGCCCCCAAAAATAAAGTCTGACACTGTTTCTACTGTTTCCCCATCTATTTCCCATTAGGAGAGGGTAAATAAGAAGAATTCTGTGATGAAAGAAAAATCAGAAAGGGATTTGCAGAGATTGGAGATGAAAGGAACAATAAACTGGGGAGTACTTTTCTCTTAATACCTGGGTCCCCAAGAAAGGACTGTCAAAGAGTTTCTGTGTTTTCTGTGCATACTGTTAAGCACTATTCAGAAGGAATACAATTTTGTTTAACATTATCTTGCATTTTTTAACATGTACTTTGTACAACATGGCTTAAATCAGCAGGTTTATAGGGCTGATTGAGAACCTTGAATTTTTTTTCCCCGAAATATAGACCTGAGAAAAGGGGGAAAATGGACGAAGTCCAGAGGACACTGGTTAGGAGTCAATGACTGAGGGTTGTAAAATACTGGGAGTAACAGGCCAGAGTGAAAGCAAAAGTCGCTCAGTCATGTCTGACTATTTGTGACCCCATATACTATACAATCCATGGAATTCTCCAGGCCAGAATACTGGAGTGGTTAGCCTTTCCCTTCTCCAGAGGATCTTCCCAACCCAGGGATCAAACCCAGGTCTCCCACATTGCAAGCAGATTCTTTACCAGCTGAGCCAACAGGGAAGTCCAGGAATACTGGAATGGATAGCCTATTCCTTCTACAGGGGATCTTTCCGATCCAGGGCCATAGCTGAGCAAAAAAGAAACTGCCCAAGTTTTCCAGTGAATGTGAGTGAAACCAGACTGACATGGTGGTAAGAAAATTTGGCACAGGCAACTCTGCCTTTCCATGTGCACATTAAATGTTAATACTGAGGATTTTTGCCTATTGAGAAAACATTCATCTTTTAAATCTGAGTTGCAAACTGCTGTATTATGCTTAATATTTAAAAATTAAATTTTTGTTTTATTTTGGCACATGGTTGATGTACAATGTTATGTTAGTTTCAGGTGTAAAACAGAGTGATTCAGTTATACATGTACATATATTATTATTTTTCAGATTCTTCCCCATATAAGTTATTACAGAATATTGAGTAGATTTCTCTGTGCTGCTGTACATTGCATCCTTGTTCATTATCTATTTTATATATAGTAGTGTATACATGTTAATCCCAAACTCTTAATTTATCCATGCCCCACCACCTTTGCCTTTGGTAACCATGTTTGTTTTCTATGTCTGTGAGTCTGTTTCTGTTTCATAAATGAGTTTGTTTGTATCATTTATTAAATTCCATATATAAACAATATCATATATTTATCTTTCTCCTTCTGACTGACTTAGTATGATCATCTCTAGGTCCATACATGTTGCTTAAATAATGTTTGTAAAAGGGATGGTCACTATTGTTTTAATTTCACATCTGTCTTTGTTAATGAGATTGAGCATATCTTATACTTTTTGAGTTTCCTGTTTTGAGCCTATTAATATCCCTTTAAGCTTCTTGTCTTTTTCACCCACCTGGGTTCTTTGCCCATTCTAAGGTCAATCACTAGCCTTTGTTTTGACTATAACACTCTCCTCCCTATCTGTCAACCATCTGGGGTCTTTGTGCATGTGTGCATGTGTGTGTTAAGTCACTCTGTTCATGTCTGACTCTTTGTGACCCTGTGGACCATAGCCTGCCAGGCTCCTCTGTCCATGGGATTTTCCAGGTGAGAATACTGGAGTGGGTTTCCAAGTCCTCCTCCAGGGGATCTTCCCAACCCAGGGATAGAGCCCACATCTCTTATGTCTCCTGCATTGGCAGATGGGTTCTTTACCACTGCCATCTAGGAAGTCTGGACTTCGCACATATTATCCTCTAATGACTTTCCTTTCTCCTTTTTAACTGCTTCAGATCCTCATCCTTTATTAGAGCCTAACTCAGTTATGCTCTTTGTCATCAAACATGTTTTTATTACTCAAATACCATGAATTCCTCTATCATTTATTATCTCTATATCATACATCCATTCTGTTCCTTGAGGTATTAGGAATGTTTTTATAACATGAATTCAGAATTACAGATAGTATTGAATATGATGCTAGCTGTGCCTAACACACAGCTGTCTTATTTATTGATTAAATGTGCTTGCCAAGATCTTTAAAAAGTGGTTGCCATCATGCACTATGCATTATGTGTTAGGTAACCCATGTGTCAGCACATTTTATTTGGTTATAAAGTCTCAACAAGGCTTTATTATAGTTTCACAATCAATGTCACAAAAAAACCTAATAGAAAAGACTAATAAAATGTTCTTATTAGTAGAGTTTACATACTTGAACTAAATGCATTGGAATGCTCTTACTCCTGTTACAACAAAATTATTGATTTACCTTGAACTTTTTATCTTGCTTGCTAACTAGATGTTTAGCTTAAATTATCCATAAATATTGCTGTTCATTTTATAGAGAATTCCTAGTAATACAGTCACACACTTTTAAGTCATTCCCTCAGTACATACATCCCATGGCATACAATGCCATTCCAACTGGTTTCTATGGAGTTCTTTCCCATGGTTACTCTTGTGCTAATCATCATTGTGGTAGAAATGCCAACCAAATGACTATTATTTTTATAATTTGGGCATGGGAGATATTTTAATGCTGTCTTAATTGAAGTCAAGGCTGCATACAAAGAATGAAAACATAGAAATGGAACCAGTTTTAAGCTCTCCTCCCCCAACCTTTCATTTTTCAACCTTGAACTCTGGACACAGAAAGAATTGGTTAAGGGATTGATAATGGATGCCATAGATATAATATAGATAGTATTTTTGAAACGGAGGTTGGACCATGGCCAAGTTACTTGATCCAATTGTATGTGTAGGTTTCTCAACTTAAACAGGGAGTTGTAAAAAGTAAGCTTACCTTAAAGGATTATCTGGATGGTAAGTCCCCTAGAGAATGTCCCTCTTGGCCCTTGGCCAAAATAATAAGACCAGCTTCAGACCAGGACTTATCCATACTTTCTTCTTCCTCCTTAAGACCAACACAAAGACTGTTTGGAGCAGAGGGACATTTAATCATTATTCATCTTCCTGAAGCTTTGCATTATTTGCCCTCCTGAAGCTGACAAAGTTTAGTATTGCTTGGGAAATAAGAAACCTTAATGGCTATATCACAAGAGCTTTTTTAGCATTTGTTTAAATTTAACAAAACTTTAAGCCAAATGATATTCAAAGCCTACATGTAAATATATTCAATATTATTTATTTTCCAAAGCACCCACATTCATGTATTTTGCAGTAACCTTTCCATTCTTGGGTTAACATCTGCTGTCATTCCAATCTTCCAGAATGGGAAATTGACAAATAGCACTTCCTCAATTTCCTAGATAACATTGTTAAGACAGCACTTTTTAAATGAACATATGCATACAATATTTTTCAAATGTCAAGTCAAAGAGCTGTTTCTCTAAATATTAAATGACAAATGTATAGTCTATGCAAGGATAAGGCATTTAAGCTTTCTTAACTTCTTAGTCTCAACTCTCTAATTAATCTTGGTTTTTAAATATTTTTTTTGCAGGGAACTCATAATTTCAAACATATATATACTTAACAATTTTAATATATCTTTATTTATTTGTATGGCTTCAACTTGAAGAGATATATATAAAGCCTGTCATAGTTTCAAAGTAATTCATTTAAAACTGAGCGGTGGGGCATATATAGCCATCAAATTTTATCCATGAAGACATTTGTGTTACTAAGTATCATGGATCTCTCTCTCTGCAGGTCACCATCAAATTTTCCAGATATCCCTAAAAATACACAAATGGACTGGATGTCAATTTTCTTTAAAAAGGTCTCTGTTAAAACACTTTATCAGAGTTTACGCTTGTTACAGATTTCATCAAAGCTCTCTGACAATTTTCCTCAACTTTGTTCTCTTCCTACAATTCCCTCTGTGTAAGTTTAAATGCTTAATTGATAGGAAACACTTTAAACCAATCCAAGTATAATACAAACAGAGTACCATTTCATTTACATGGCCTCTTAAAATGTAGGGCTATAAATTGCCTCTCTGGGGATTATAATATATGAATAAGACTTATGCTCAGTGATTTTAAAAAATTATATTAATGTGCAATCTTTAATAATAATGAAAACTCATTAAAATTATATATAATCCCATAATTCTAATACATCTACTTCATTTTAATTTTTATCTTGTATGGTTTCTTTCAATTCCTACTAATATCCATGGTTTATACAAATATATTTATATAATAAATGAAACTTTGTATTTTCTTCCTTTTAGTTTAATATTTCTACATCAGATCGCCTTACATCAATGGCATAAAACTTCCCAAAAGGAGATTTTTAATTTCTACAAAATATTCTATAGAGATGATGTAACTCAATGAATTAATTCACCTCCATTCATTTTGGAACATTTAGATTTTTTCAACTTTGTTTACTTATGTCAATAGAATTATACATCATTTGTTTATTTTTCTTAATATAATTTTTCTATGTCTAGGTGCTGAGACTAAATTTATAAACTCTACCTTTTTTTTTTGAAAAGTGCTGTCAAATTGCCTTCTAAATGGAACATAACAAGTTATTCTGCCACCAGAAAATATGCCTGTGTTCATGTGATAATACTCTTACAACCCTGGATATTTTCAGAATATTTATTATTTTGATATAAATAATCCAGTGTCTATTATTGGCTTGCTTATGTTTTATTGATTTAATTATAGTAAAAATGCAGATATCCACTGACTCATATGTGGACAGCATATGATTATTTCTTACCATTTATTTAGGGGAATAACTTTCTAAAATAATTTATACTTAGAAAAAACATTTTTAGGTACATTTTTGCTTACAAGTGTCTCTAAAGAAAAGACATAGATTTGATTGTATAACTACATTTGTCTAAAAATTGACTTTATTTCCTACTTTCTTAATATATACATTCCCTATTTTCTTAATATAAATAAAAGTGAAAAAAAATATGTGAGACAATTCATCAAGTCTCAATACAGAGTTATATCAGGAGAAAGAAAACATAGATTTGTGGCCAAACACTGGAGGCTCTGTCTAAGGACTTTAACCACCAAAAAAGTCCCATGAAAATAATTATATCCCCAGATTCACAAACTCTGTAATTATGATCATAATTCAGTGTCTCTATTTTAACTCACCATATTTGGTAAGCATGATATCTTATTGACTCACATGCAGAGGCCTCCTTGAAAGAGAAAATGTGGGCATGGGCATTTCAGGCTAATGGGGAAAGGAGTCCAGAAGAGGCAGTAGAGCTAGGAGGTAATGAAAAGAGCGTTCTTAAAAAAATGGTGCTCTCAAATCTCTGTGCATATATTTCATGAACCATCAAATAGAAATAATAATAGCATATATCTCATAATGTTATGATGATGATGAAATGGAAGAAGAACTAGAGACCAAATTGCCAACATTCACTGGATCATAAAGCAAGGGAATTCCAGAAAAACATTTACTTCTGCTTCATTGACTATGCTAAAGCCTTTGACTGTGTGGATCACAGTAAACTGTGGAAAATTCTTAAAAAATGGGAATGCCAAATCATCTTACCTGTCTCCTGAGAAACCTGCATGCAAGTCAGGAAGCAACAGTTATAACTGGACATGGAACAACTAAATGGTTCAAAATTGGGAAAGAAGTATGTCAAGGCTGTATATTGTCACCCTGTTTATTTAATGTTGACATACATCATGTGAAATGCCAGGTTGGATGAATCACAAGCTGGAATCAAAATTGCCAGGAGAAATATCAACAACCTCAGATGTGCAGATGATACCACTCTAATGGCAGAAAGTGAAGAGAAACTAAAGAGCCTCTTGATGATGGTGAAAGGGAAGGGAAAAAGCTGTTGGTTAGTTAGTTAGCGTTAGTTACTCAGTCATGTCTGACTCTTTGTGATCCCATGGGTTGTAGCCCACCAGACTCCTCTGTCCATGGGATTCCTCAGGCAAGAATACTGGAGTGGATTGCCATAGCTGACTGGCTTAAAACACAACATTCAAAATGCTAAGATCATGGCATCTGTTCCCATCACTTCATGGCAAATAGAAGGGGGAAACTTTGGAAGCAGTAACAGATTTCATTTTGGGGGGCTTCAAAATCACTGCAAATGGTAACTGCAGCCATTTAATTAAGACACTTGCTTCTTGGAAAGTAAGCTATGACAAACCTAGAGAGTATGCTAAAAAGCAGAGATAACACTTTACTGACAAAGATCTGTATAGTCAAAGGTATGGTTTTTCCGGAAATCATGTATGGATGTGAGAGTTTGACCATAAAGAAGGCTGAGCACCAAAGAATTGATGCTTTCAATTGTGGATCTGGTGAAGACTCTTGAGAGTCCCTTGGACAGCAAGGAGATCGAACTAATCAATCCTAAAGAAATTCAACTGTAAATATTCATTGGAAGGACTGATCCAATGCTTTGGCCACCTGATGAGAAGAGAAAATTCTTTGGAAATTTTCAAAATTTTGAAATTTTGAAAATTCTTTGAAAACCCTGGTGCTTGGAAAGTTTGAAGGCAAAAGGAGAAGGGGGTAGCAGAGGGTGAAATGGTTAGGTAGTATCACAGACTCAATGAATATGAATTCAAGCAGATTCTGGGAGATAGTAGAGGATGCAGTCCATGGGGTCGCAAAGAGTCAGACAACAGCAACTGAGCAACAACAACAACGATGATGAAATGTTACTGTGGAGAATGTTCTCTAAACAGTTACTGCTGCTCGATGCCTATGAGTTAGCTACTTAATTTTCAGATTTCTAGATCATAGGAATTACGGCGTTTTCTTGTACCCCAACACATTTCTAATCTCCCTCACCTACAGTGGCTATTTGTCCCGTCTATGTGGGACAGTTCTGGTTTATGACTGTTTACTTGTGTTATTATAAATACCCATCTTTCCTTTTATGTACAAAAATCTTTCATTTTGCACAATGATTTGTATGATCACCTCAGCCTGTTTATTTCCTCAGCCTGTGTTAGATACTTAACACAATCTAATACACTGTGTATGTATTCACATATATTTATGGTCTGTCTGTACTAGATATAAACTCCAAAGTCGAGTTTTTCTTTCTAATAATTGTTTAGTGTTCAGAAAAATGTCTGATAAATAACAAAGGCTTTAAAAATATTAGTTGAATGAATGAATTAATAATCTTAGTTATAGTGGAACTATATCAGAGTTTGATGTTTATGAAATACCCTTGCTGCAGCAAGGCTGGTGTGAGCTTTGTCAAAGTCATTCAGGATGCCAGAGTAGGGAAAGTGATGGAAGGAGTCTGGTTAACTAGAACCCAAGAGAGAATTGCCGCAATCTCTAAAACAATGAGAAGATGACTTCTGGAAATAGCTTTGACATTATCTCTTTTTAAACTATTGTTATTACTGATATTTGCCTTCTATTTATTATTAAAGTTACCTTGATCATTTTTCTTCCAACATAACTGAGGATTATAGCAATATGTTAAGGTAGAATCAACAGTATGGTTGGTACTAAGCAGCATTTATTTTCCCCTTAAATTATCTCAAATTCAGACTGTATATTAGTCATAAAGATTATACTATAAGCAGTGTATGACATGACAACTTGATGGGCCTTGAAAATAATAGCAAAGCAACTAAAAAGCTACAGTTTGTGTTATTATCATAACTTCAAAACATTTATTGGGATGATGTTGATAAATTGTGTTGATGAATTCCAGAAAGAGTTTGAGAAATAACTCTTAATAACTAAAATGTTTGAAAGTATTTAGATTAAAAAATAGTGTACATAAAATAATATAATAAACATAACTCAACCTTTACTGAATGCATACTGTGTTCCAGATACTAAGATAGACACTAGGAAGATACACTGCCATCAAAGGGCGACCAGTCCAGCAGGTGAGAGAGACAGGTGTAGATTTTTTCCAGTGTGACTGGTGCTGTGATAGGATTATGCAAAGAGTTATTGAAGGAGCAAATTTAAATACACACTATATGGTAGTTGATCATTGTTTTGGGTTTCCATTAAGGAAGGTTTAAGTCAGGGTACTAACTGGAAGGACTTAGGGTTAGGGTTTCGTATGATAAATTGTTTTAATACAGTATCACAGGTATTAGAGGATCATATTCTCTAAGAGTTTATATAGAAAAAATAAACCTATAATCTGTTTGTACCAGGAGATAGAAATTAAAATTAAATAGCATTTCAAAATATCTTTCAATTTTTTAGTCCTATGAAATACATGAGTTGTCTTCTAGGGTACACAGTTGTGAACTTATTTACCTAATGTTCAGGGCTAAGGGAGAAGTGTTTGCATATTTCTGTATGAAGGGTTTTTACTGTTTTATAGACTTTCCATTGCCTCAAAAGTGATGGTCTTTCCAAGAGAATTTAGAAATAATCTTACTAATTTAGATAACTTCTTAAACAGAATTACCTTTGCATTGTATCAATATTCATATTTAGGCAGTGAAATGACCTTTGCATTTTCCTGGTATGTCAGGGGCAAGTTTAAGCTTTACTTTCTATGCAGTCTCTTTAAAAGAAAACACAAGGTTTCAATTTATATTTCTGAACACCAAAATAAACTCATCTTACATAAACGAACAGTGTCATTGGCTGTAATTTGCATCTCAATGTAAATGTCATTTCCCTGCCTTACTGTTGAAGCTTTAAGTTAGGCTCTGAAAAAAAAGTGCTATCTGTTCCTGTTATTGCAAGCTATGTTTCTGACAGCTCTAGCATTAATGGCACCAGATTGCTTGCACCAGATTTGCTTGCTTGGGAACTTAAATTTTGTCATCTTCCACCCTTTATTATCCTGTTCTCAAACAAAATCCATTCTAATGAGATTTTAAAAAGTTATGTTTCTAAACTGAGGAGATAACTTCCTTTTCGAATTAGATGACAAGGTGCCCCAGAATTTATTTAGGAAATGAAGCCTACACACCTGTAGATTCTATGGAAGCAGGAAGATGGATAGAAAATTACTCTTTTCAAGACATTACATGTACGTTTAAAATATTGAAAAGTACAGATAAGCTCTCACAAGGGACTGAACTAAGGCAAAGGGACAGTTGATTATGTATTTCCTCTAGATTATGGAAAAATAAACAAATTATATTTTTAAACTTTAGAAGTACATAGCATAATATATTATTATTGGTTTTAATGTAATCAATTTATTACAAGCAAGGTGTTTATGTCATTTAGTGACTTTTGCCATACCATACTTCTTGAAATAGATAATGGACAAAAACAGAGCATGCAGAAAGCTGAAAGCTCATTCTGTGGAAGGATGTTACTATAGTGATGATAGCACATGTCTGAAGACTAGTGTAAAGGCAGAAGATGATATTGAGTAACAACATATATGAGAAAGAAAATAGATAAAAGCAAAACCTATGCGATTTTTGGTTATTGGAAATGAATTAGTTTAGAAATAACAAGAATAGGAATGTTGTAGGAGTGTTTCAAGAGAAAAAATGGTAACCATAAAACTTGTACCCCCATATCTTTAGGATAAAGATATATTATCTTGATAATAGTCTTGAAAGTTCTTTCCATTATATGTGGGAAAGTAAGTAGATGGAACCAGATTACTATACTACACTCACTACTTCTATTTGGACAAACAGTTACATTTTTCTCTAAACTTTACATTGTGTTAACATATGAAAGTAGATGATGGTTGACAATCCTAGTGATTTAGGGTGTTTTTCTTTTCCTTTATTAAATATGGCTCCAAAATCTCTCTCTTATTGAAGAAACTTCAGATGCCTTAGGCAGAAGCACAGGGTACAAAAGGCTTCTACCATGACTTTTCCAGAAGCTTGAGTTGCAAACATATTATAGGGGGAAAAAAAGAGAAAATCAGGTTATTCACTGTTTAAATGAATGTAAATGAGCTTAAGATATCACTAGATTATCAGGTTTATGATCAACCTTGATCAGAACTAGAAGACATATATTAAAAATTGGAAGACTATTTTACTCTTTATAGATTCTTTTCACACTGGTAAAAGTAACACAGATCTCTTATTAGCAATTTGTATTTTCTTTCTTCACAATTCAGTACCAGCATTTTCAGTCAGTCTGGTCTATTCACTTGTTATTTGCCAATTCACCACTTATTTGAGGGTGACCCTGATGATTATCACACAAGAAAACATTAGAGAAAAAAATAAGGCAGTTGGAAGGAAGGGGAAAAGCTTATTTTCTGGTATATTTTGTTAAAAATATAAGAATTATGAATCAGATTGTGTCATGAGGCTTCTAAGATGAAAATGTTATCACAAATGCAATTTTAACTCTGTAATCACAAAAGATTCTGATGAGTAAGAGAATGGATAGTTTCCCAGAAAGAACCATCTAACTGCACAAGCAGATCTCAGATAAATTTGGATTTGAAAAATCAAAGAATGGCAAAGCTTGTTGCTGTCAGTCAGTAACTAAGAATAAAGATCTTTGATATTTTGCATCTGTTTTTGGTCAATAAAAATAGTAGTAAAACAAAAGAGGATATATAAAACCAAAAGAGGACAAATACTCAAACAGAATGAAAAAAAAGGAAGATTATATTTATATGTTCTCTATATGAATTTAGCCTTGGGTTGCTCAACTTAGTTGAATTATATTCCAGGCCAGGAAATAATTTATTTCCTTTATAATTTCTACCTTTTCATACTGTTCATGGGGTTCCTGAGGCAAGAATACTGGAGTGGTTTGCCACTCCCTTATCCAGGACAGCAAGAAGATCAAACCAGTCAATCCTAAAGGAAATCAACCCTGAATATTCATTGGAAGGACTGATGCTGAAGCTGAAACTCCAATATTTGGCCATCTGATGTGAAGAGACAACTCTTTGCAAAAGACCTTGATGTTGGACAAGATTGAGGGTATGAGGAGAAGGGGGCAACAGAAAATGAAATGGTTGGATGGAATCACTGACTCAATGGACTTGAGTTTGAGCAAACTCCAGAGAACAGTGAAAGATAAGGAAGCCTGGTGTGCTGCAGTCCATGGGGTTGCCAATGATTTAGCAACTGAACAAGAACAGTATTAATTTTTCCGTTGTGAAAATTTAAAACATTATAATGGGCTATCCAAGAGATAATGAGTTTTTCCCCAAAGAAAATTTTAAGCAAAAACTGGACACTGATCTGAATGAGAGAGAGTAGAGGAAATTCAGCATCAAATGGCAGTTGGACTATATTATATTAAGATTTTTCTCTTAAGTCCTAAAATTCTAAACAAAGAAGATGGCAATGATAACCCTGTATGCAAGACAGGAAAAAAGACACAGATGTGTATAATGGACTTTTGGACTCAGAGGGAGAGGGAGAGGGTGGGATGATTTGGGAGAATGGCATTCTAACATGTATACTATCATGTAAGAATTGAATCGCCAGTCTATGTCTGACGCAGGATACAGCATGCTTGGGGCTGGTGCATGGGGATGACCCAGAGAGATGTTATGGGGGGGGAGGTGGGAGGGGGGTTCATGTTTGGGATCACATGTAAGAATTAAAGATTTTAAAATTTAAAAAATAAAAAACTAAAAAAAATAAAAATAAAAAAATAAAAAAGAAGAAGAATCTTTTGAACTCATCTCTTGTCTAAAGAGTTTTGGCCAATTCTTACAGGTCTTTTAATACTATTTTCTCCTACTCTTATTCCCTTTAAGGTGTAAAATCTTTTTGGTAGACTATAAATTATAAATTAATGTTGTTGCATTTTTAGGAGTTGTGCCCTAATAAGATTAATATAAATTTTGAGTTACATCTGATTTAAAATACTACTATATAGGTCTATAATTTGTTTTATGTAGTTTGATTTTATCTTGCTTCTGCTTGTCTCTAATTGTGTAGTTTTGAGTAAACGACATAAACTTCTAAATTTCCATTTACTCATCTATTAAATAAGGATGAAGCACAGTGTGCTGCAGTTCATGAGGCTGCAAAGAGTCAGACACAACTGAGTGAACAGCAACACTTTCCTCAGGAGGTTGTTGTGAGGATTATATGAAATAATGCATGAAGTCGTGACCAGTACAAGTAATTGTGTCAATGAAAGTTGAGGTCTAATTGCTAATTGGGCTTCCCAGGTGGTTCAGTGGTAAAGAATCCACCTGTTAATGCAGGAGATGTGGGTTCCATCCCTGGGCCGGGAAGGTCCCCTGGAGAAGGAAATGGCAACCCACTCCAGTATTCTTGCCTGGGAAATCCCATGTACAAAGGAGCCTGACAGGTTACAGTCACTGGAGTTACAAAGGAGGTGGACATGACTTAGTGACTAAACAACAACAACAAATTGAAAAACATTTAGTTCTTCTGACTCTCAAAATTTTCAATTGTGAAATAGAGTAAAGGAGAATCATCTCACAGAAATGTAGTTAATGTATAATGAGATACAAAAAGCATGCGACACAGAACCTGCCTCGTCGCAGTTCACCAGTGCTAGTGTTTCCTGCCCACTTGGGGATTTTTAGGACTGCTGGTAATGTTTGCCATATTCTTCCATATCTTATCTTAGCTTGCATAATTTGCATTTCCTATTATCCTGGTCTTGGCTTATGACAGTGATTCTTACTCTTTTAGGGAGCTTTAAGCCCTTTTGAGAAGTTCCTGAAAGCAATATCTCCTCTTTCCAGAAAAATATACATCCAAATCGTATATATATATATATATATATATATATATATATATATATATATATATATATACCTATAATTCCACCTATTATCAACTAGTTTATGGATCCCTGAAATCAGTTCATGGGCCTATAAAATCCAAGATAAATACCATGCTCTACAGTACATCCTGGTTTTGCATGAACATACACAAGTAATCAAAGTGGGATCATCTGTTGCACATTGCTATCTGATTGAAAGCACATCAGCCCTATATTCATTTGAGTTAGTTATCTAGTTTAATTTCAAGGATTCCAGAGGGCTCATACAGAGTATTTACTTTGGAGCATGACTAATAAATGGGTTTGCAAATAGGTACTCTTCTTAAATACTAAATATATTAAAATGAGATGAGGAAAAGCTTTACTGTGAGAAATGCCATCAAGAGATTAAAGAAATGAAACCAAAATATCAACTCTGTTAAATAAGGGGCTATAGGAGGGTAAAAGAGAAGTGAAGAGCTCCAAATTAATAAACATAGAAAACAAACATGTGCATACATATTCATGTAATAACCTATTTAACTCAAAGCAACAAAATGCAATTTTCCACTTTCCTGGTTTAGTGGTTTGATTGAGCCACTCTTTGAACTTCTGTCTTCCTCAGCTCTCACTGATCTAATTGCACAAGTTAAGCTCTCAGAAACTTAAAATATTTTAAATTTTGGAGAAAAGTGTAGCTATGTTAGATGATTTTCTAACACTTTAGTATTTTACTAACAAATAGGATTTTTGGACACTCAGTACCCCTCCCTTTGAAGGTACTATGAAAAAACTATCTCTAATAAATAGATATAATATATAAATGTCTATTTCCCAGGCCAGGAAAATGTAACAAGTGTATTTGAAACTATTCAAAATGGTAGAGTTCTTCTAGAATAACTTCATAATGACTTGAATGATGAATTCAGATCCTCACTTTTCTCATAATATGATTATGCTGCATTAGGTAAACATTAAGTCAAATTTCTGAGACTGAATATTATCTGAGTCAGATATTATGGAATTCTGCTTTATTGTAGAACATACCTAAAAAAATCTATTCAGTTCAACATATTTTTAGTACCTTGGATGCTGTTCTATGCTAAGTCGCTTCAGTCGTGTCCAGCTCTTTATGAACCCATGGACTGTAGCCTGTCAAGCTCCCCTGTCCACAAGATTTCCCAGGCAAGAATACTGGAGTGGGCTGCTATGCTCTCCTCCAGGGGATCTTCCTGACCCAGGGATTGAACCGGCATCTCTTCTATCTTGTGCATTGGCAAGTAGGATCTTTATCACTAGTTCAACCTGGGAAGCCCATCAGCTCAGTTCAGTTCAGTTCAGTCGCTCAGTCGTGTCCAACTCTTTGCGACCCCATGAATCGCAGCACGCCAGGCCTGCCTGTCCATCACCAACTCCCAGAGTTCACTCAGACTCACGTCCATCGTGTCGGTGATGCCATCCAGCCATCTCATCCTCTGTCGTTGCCTTCTCCTCCTGCCCCCAATCCCTCCCAGCATCAGAGTCTTTTCCAATGGGTCAACTCTTCACATGAGGTGGCCAAAGTACTGGAGTTTCAGCTTTAGCATCATTCCTTCCAAAGAAATCCCAGGGCTGATCTCCTGTAGAATGGACTGGTTGGATCTCCTTGCAGTCCAAGGGACTCTCAAGAGTCTTCTCCAACACCACAGTTCAAAAGCATCAATTCTTCAGTGCTCAGCCTTCTTCACAGTCCAAATCTCACATCCATACATGACCACAGGAAAAACCATAGCCTTGGCTAGACGGACCTTAGTTGGCAAAGTAATGTCTCTGCTTTTGAATATACTATCTAAGTTGGTCATAACTTTTCTTCCAAGGAGTAAGCATCTTTTAATTTCATGGCTGCAGTCACCATCTGCAGTGATTTTGGAGCCCCAAAAAATACAGTCTGACACTGTTTCCCCATCTATTTCCCATGAAGTGATGGGACCAGATGCCATGATCTTTGTTTTCTGAATGTTGAGCTTTAAGCCAACTTTTTCACTCTCCTCTTTCACTTTCATCAAGAGGCTTTTTAGTTCCTCTTCACTTTCTGCCATAAGGGTGGTGTCATCTGCATATCTGAGCTTATTGAGATTTCTCCCAGCAATCTTGATTCCAGCCTGTGTTTCTTCCAGTCCAGCGTTTCTCATGATGTACTCTGCATAAAAGTTAAATAAGCAGGGTGACAATATACAGCCCTGACGTACTCCTTTTCCTATTTGGAACCAGTCTGTTGTTCCATGTCCAGTACTAACTGTGGCTTCCTCACCTGCATATAGGTTTCTCAAGAGGCAGGTCAGGTGGTCTGGTATTCCCACCTCTTTCAGAATTCTCCACAGTTTATTGTGATCCACACAGTCAAAGGCTTTGGCATAGTCAATAAAGCAGAAATAGATGTTTTTCTGAAACTCTCTTGCTTTTTCAATGATCCAGCTGATGTTGGCAATTTGATCTCTGGTTCCTCTGCCTTTTCTAAAACAAGCTTGAACATCAGAAAGTTCACGGGAAGCCCATACCTTGTATTTAAAGGTGTATGCTATCAATTGCCTTTAGCACAAGTTCAAGAAAAATAATTATTTTCTATATATTAACTTCTTCCATTTGTAATGTCTTTATCACTTAGAGCTTTAGAGTTTACAGCAAAGGAAATAAGCATTATATTGAATATGGCCAGGTTCTAGAGTCAAAATGGACTGATATACTGGACCCATCATAACTGTTTCTGGGGCTTTACAAACCTGTTTATGACTCTGATCCTTAGACCCTGGCTAGGGTCAGAGTGAAAAAACTGGCTTCACTGAAGGAACAAATTGTATCACTTAGGGCATAAAGGGAATCTGTTCAGTTCAATATAACACTAAATTAGAACCTAAACTATAGGTGTAAACTGAGTGATACCAGTTTGCTTTTGAGTAATCATTTCAGTTCAGCTCAGTTCATTTACTCAGTCGTGTCCAACTCTGTGCAACCCCATAGAAGGCAGCCCACTAGTCTTCCCCATCCCTGGGATTCTCCAGGCAAGAACACTGGAGTGTGTTGCCATTTCCTTCTCTAATGCATGAAAGTGAAAAGTGAAAGTGAAGTCGCTCAGTCGTGTCCAGCCTCCTCTGTCCATGGGATTTTCCAAGCAAGAGTACTGGAGTGGAGTGCCATTGCCTTCTCCCAGGCCTCCCTGTTCATCACCAGCTCCTAGAGTTCACTCAAACCCACATCCATCGACTCAGTGATGCCATCCAGCCATCTCATCCTCTGCTGTCCCCTTTTCCTCCTGTCCCCAATCCCTCCCAGCATCAGAGTCTTTTCCAATGAGTCAACTCTTCGCATGAGGTGGCCAAAGTATTGGAGTTTCAGCTTTAGCATCATTACTTCCAAAGAACATCCAGGGCTGATCTCCTTTAGAATGGACTGGTTGGATCTCCTTGCAGTCCAAGGGACTCTCAAGAGTATTCTCCAACACCACAGTTCAAAAGCAGCAATTGAAAAAAATAAAAATTTAAAAAAAGCAGCAATTCTTTGGCTCTCAGCCTTCTTCACAGTCCAACTCTCACATCCATACATGACCACAGGAAAACCATAGCCTTGACTAGACGGACCTCAGTAGGCAAAGTAATGTCTCTGCTTTTGAATATGCTATCTAGGTTGGCCATAACTTTTCTTCCAAGGAGTGAGAGTCTTTTAATTTCATGGCCACAGTCACCATCGCAGTGATTTTGGAGCCCAAAAAAATACAGTCTGACACTGTTTCCACTGTTTCCCCATCTATTTCCCATGAAGTGATGGGACCAGATGCCATGATCTTCGTTTTCTGAATGTTGAGCTTTAAGCCAACTTTTTCACTCTCCTCTTTCACTTTCATCAAGAGGCATTTTAGTTCCTCTTCACTTTCTGCCATAAGGGTGGTGTCATCTGCATATCTGAGCTTATTGAGATTTCTCCCAGCAGTCTTGATTCCAGCTTGTGCTTCTTCCAGCCCAGCATTTCTCATGATGTACTCTGCATAGAAGTTAAATAAGCAGGGTGACAATATACAGCCCTGACGTACTCCTTTTCCTATTTGGAACCAGTCTGTTTTTCCATGTCCAGTACTAACTGTGGCTTCCTCACCTGCATATAGGTTTCTCAAGAGGCAGGTCACATGGTCTGGTATTCCCATCTCTCTCAGAATTTCCCACAGTTTATTTTGATCCACACAGTCAAAGGCTTTGGCATAGTCAATAAAGCAGAAATAGATGTTTTTCTGAAACTCTCTACCTTTTTGCATGATCCAGCAGATGTTGGCAATTTGATCTCTGCCTCCTCTGCCTTTTCTAAAACTGACTTAGACATCTGGAAGTTCATGGTTCAGGTATTGCTGAAGCCTGGCTTGGAGAATTTTGAGTATTACTTGACTAGCATGTGAGATAAGTACAATTGGGCTGTAGTTTGAGCATTCTTTGGCATTGCCTGTCTTTGGGATTGGAATGAAACCTTACCTTTTCCAGTCTGTGGCCACTGCTGAGTTTTCTAAATTTGCTGCCATATTGAGCACTTTCAGCACTTTCACAGCATCATCTTTCAGGATTTGAAACAGCTCAGCTGGAATTCCATCACCTCCACTAGCTTTGTTTGTAGTGATGTTCTCTACGCCCCACTTGACTTCACATTCCAGAATATCTGGCTCTAGGTGAGTGATCAAACCGTTGTGATTATCTTGGTCATGAAGATCTTTTTTGTATAGTTCTTCTGTGTATTCTTGCCACCTTTTCTTAATATCTTCTGCTTCTGTTAGGTCCATACCACTTCTATCCTTTATCGAGCCCATCTTTGTATGAAATGTTCCCTTGGTATCTCTAATTTTCTTGATGAGTTCTCTAGTCTTTCCCATTCTGTTGGTTTTCTCTATTTCTTTGCGTTGATCACTGAGGAAGGCTTTCTTATCTCTTCTTGCTATTCTTTGGAACTCTGCATTCAGATGCTTATATCTTTCCTTTTCTCCTTTGTTTTTTGCTTCTCTTCTTTTCACAGCTATTTGTAAGGCCTCCCCAGAGAGCCATTTTGCTTTTTGCAGTTCTTTTCCATGCAAAAAATGGTCTTGATCCCTGTCTCCTATACAATGTCACAAACTTCATTCCATAGTTCATCAGGCACTCTAGTTCAACTTCAGCTTCTTCAGCATTACTGGTTGGGGCATAGACTTGGATAACTGTGATATTGAATGGTTTGCCTTGGAAACGAACAGAGATCACTCTGTCGTTTTTTAGATTGCATTCAAGTACTGCATTTTGGACTCTTTTGTTGACTATGATGGCTACTACAAATCTTCTAAGGGAATCCTGCCCACAGTAGTAGATATAATGATCATCAGAGTTAAATTCACCCATTCCAGTCCATTTTAGTTCTCTGATTCCCAGAATGCTGATGTTCACTCTTGCCATCTCCTGTTTGACCACTTCCAATTTGCCTTGATTCATGGACCTAACATTCCAGGTTCCTATGCAGTATTGCTCTTTGCAGCATCAGACCTTGCTTCTATCACCAGTCACATCCACAACTGGGTATTGTTTTTGCTTTGGCTCCATCCCTTCATTCTTTCTGGATTTATTTCTCCACTGACCTCCAGTAGCATATTGGGCACCTACCAACCTGGAGAATTCCTCTTTCAGTATCCTATCATTTTGCCTTTTCATATTGTTTGTGGGGTTCTCAAGGTAAGAATACTGAAGTGGTTTGCCATTCCCTTCTCCAGTGGACCACATTCTGTCAGACCTCTCCACCATGACCCACCCGTCTTGAGTGGCCCCACAGAGTATGGCTTAGTTTCATTGAGTTAGACAAGGCTGTGGTCCTAGTGTGATTAGATTGAATAGTTTTCTGTGATTATGGTTTCAGTGTGTCTGCCCTCTGATGCCCTCTTGCAATACCTACCGTCTTACTTTGGTTTCTCTTACCTTGGACGTGGGGTATCTCTTCACAGCTGCTCCAGCAAAGCGAAGTGGCTGCTCCTTACCTTGGATGAGGCATATCTCCTCACCGCCACCCCTCCTGACCTTGAACTTGGATTAGCTCCTCTCAGCCCTCCTGTGCCTGCGCAGCCACCACTCCTTGAATGTGGAGTTGCTCCTCTTGGCCACTGCCCCTGACCTCGGGCGTGGGGTAGCTCCGCTCAGCCTCTCCTCCACCGTCGCAGCCTGGCCTGTGTAATTATTTAGGTAGCTAGAATTTAATTGAAATGACGAATGTTTATGTTTTGTTTATAATTTAAAAATCACTACTCATATGCATTACCTTTATATTTCTACATGATTTCAGAATTTCACACCTCTCTAATAAGTGTACATAAGACTCATCTGGATATTTTTTTCAGTTGTCCTTTTAAAACTTTGCTGCTCAGAATATAGTTTGGAGACCAGCACCATCTCCTTACACAGGAGCCTTCAGAAATGCAGAATATTAGGCCCTTCTCAAGACAACTGGATTTGAATCTATATCATAACAAAATTACTAGAGATCTGTATAGACATAAAAATTTGAGACACTGTCTTCATTGATAAACATCTTCCTTGTATACATTACTAGACATTAGTATCCTATACATTACTATTAATTGTATTATTTTTATTTTTATATCTTTTTCTTTCAAAAGAGTTTCACCTATATTAAGAAACAGAATGCAAAGTTCACACAACTTTAAAAAAATGAAACAGAAAACTTCAAAGAAATTTCATACTTCATCAGCCTAGAGCATCCAAAGAAAAATTCCACATTTTTCTACTTTTAGGAGTACATAGTAAGAAAAGATTTAGAAGAATTACAAAGCAAAGTTTAAATCCAAAACACCATCCAATCACAGGTGTCTACTGAAAACTCAAATAAATTCTGACTTAGCAGCAGAATTTTCTCTATTGTAAAATAAGAGAAAAGTTGTTTTAGTCATATCTGATAACTAGTCACATATTGATTCCCACTAGTGAATTTCAGTAACTAAGTTTTGTTTTGTTTTGTTTTTAATCAGACCAATATATGGTTTCCAGAGTTGCTGGAAAAATTAAGTTTTAGCTAACCATATCATGTACATTTTAGTCATTAAAAAATCTCCATCCCAAGGGAAGAGTATGTCCAATTATTTTCACAAGTCTCTACTTGGTTTGGTAAAATCCTACCTCATTACTGAAAAGTTCTTCTGCCTAGTGTGGGAAATACCACAGAAGTGCTTCCCCTTGGACAATGTGTTACCCTGAAACATTTCCACCCAGTGTCATAACCACTAAATAGCAGGAAAAATGATATTTTATCAACAAAATATAGAGCAAAACCACAGGTACATGTATCAATCAGAAAAGATGCTGCCAAGGAAAAAAGATGGCTGAGTCTTTTAATTAACATGTGTTTGATACTCAACAATTCATTTTGTCACTTTCAAGTTCCCTAGCAGATAAAGAATAGGCAGGTAGGAAAGACAAGGAAAAAAAAAATAAACAAAAGATAGTCTCAATCTTGAGAAAATGCTGTCATTGGTTTCCTCTTGTGAATTAGAAAATGCATATTTTCTTATTTGATTTTTGCACATGGAAGAACTTGTTCCAGATTATGGTTTGTTCTTTAAGAAAGCAGCTATTTTAGATATTTCTTGTTTGGTACACTGTATCTTCAAACACATAGCAGCCATTGCCATTTGGGATTGTAGTTTTGAAACCCTCTATTGGGTGGGGTTAGAGTGGACTGAGGGAAATGTTATGAAAGAAAAGGTGAGATATAAGAAATATTCATTTATTCCTGTGTTTAGGTAAGAAGATGCTTGTATTTTCATTATGGTTTTATACCTTTTGAAGAATTCTGTTACATTATTCTACTTAACAATAATAGTAGGTCATTAGTCAAATCTTGTTGGCATGTTTTACAGATAAGTGAATTAAAGCTCAGTGACTTCATATGACTCAACCAAAGTAACAACAAATATTAGAATTTGAAATTCTTCTCATAGCCAGTTTTGCTATTTAGGCCTACTATAGTGATTCTGAAAAAAATAAAACAGAAGTGTCAAAATATTTAATACTAATAATTACTAATTCTGTGTTTTCTATATGCCAGGCACTGACCTGAAAGCTATAATTAGTTAATCCTTTTAGCAGCTCTATATGGGATCCATATTACAGTTGTGCAAACTGAGACACAGAGAGGTTACATAATTTCCCCTTATTCACTTAGCTAAAAATTAGCTCAGCTGAAATTTGAACTCAGGATGTCTACTCCAAAGTTTCTACTTTTATTCCTTACCGACGCAATGGTGTGTGTGATATGTTTAGCCGAGTGTCTGTCACACAGTCAGATTCCTAAGTAACTGCCAACAGATATTTCTATTAGAATCTAAAATACGCTACAATTTGTGTAACAGAGAATATTTTTGAATAATAGCAATTACATTATGGGAAAGAAAACACACTGGGACATTGAAAGTTACATATATAATTTATTAATGTTTATTTCTTAGCATATAATTTATACATATATATGAAATTAGCTCTTTCTAAAACTGAAGTCAAGAGAATAACAAATCTCTCTTGAATACTATCAAAACCCACACAATGAATATTTCTTGTATGTCAAAATAACGTACAGCAGCAGACAATGCAGAGTAGAATCTCTTTTTCTGTTTGAAAAATAGCTATCTTCCTTGAGAGCACAAAATCTAAAAATTACTCTTTGTTAATAAATTGGAGTCAGTTTTAGATGTTCCTTGTCTAAAAGGTAAGTACTTTTAATACCAGACATTTATGTATCAAGAACCTGACAATAAGAAAATTAAATAATTTGCACATTCTAACAGTAAATGACAGAACTCAGAATCTAGTCACTCTGGCTCTAAAGTCTCAGTGGAAAGCTCTGTAAAAACGGGATGAAAACCTGCTTCACATTCTCTTTACTTAAGAGGTAAAAGCAGGAGAAGTTCATCATGAGACATCCTGTGAGCTGTGAGGAACTATGGTTTGGCCCCAGAGCTATTTATTCAAGTTTACGTCTACAGAATAAGTCCCTATTTCTTACCCTTGCTGTGTAAAGAAATGCAATGACATACATATTTGCTTAGTTTTCTTCATTAGTTTTCTGGTATTCCCATGCATTTGGGAAGTGATATGACATGTATGGATGTGAGAGTTGGACTGTGAAGAAAGCTGAACACCAAAGAATTGATGCTTTTGAACTGTGGTGTTGGAGAAGACTCTTGAGAGTCCCTTGGACTGCAAGGAGATCCAACCAGTCCATCCTAAAGGAG
Source organism: Ovis aries (assembly GCF_016772045.2). Lineage (NCBI taxonomy): Eukaryota > Metazoa > Chordata > Mammalia > Artiodactyla > Bovidae > Ovis > Ovis aries. Next base: position 28,160,747 of record NC_056059.1, on the reverse strand, counting down.
ATCAGCCCTAGGTGTTCAATGGAAGGACTGATACTGAGGCTGAAACTCCAATACTTTGGTCACCTCATGTGAAGAGTTGACTCATTGGAAAAGACTCTGGTGCTGGGAGGGATTGGGAGCAGGAAGAGAAGGGGACGGCAGAAAATGAGATGGCTGGATGGCATCACCAACTAGATGGGCATGAGTTTGAGTGAACTCCAGGAGTTGGTGATGAACAGGGAGGCCTGGTGTGCTGTGATTCAAGGGATTGCAAAGAGTCAGACACGACTGAGTGACTAAACTGAACTGAACTGAAGAATTATATAGTTATTAATTTTATCTCATAGCAAATTAACTAGTTGGTAGAAAAAACTTATTTTTTTCTATTCTGATGTTTGACAAGGTTATTTCTGAAATACATGTTCATACATACTACATGCATTAAGTTCTTTATTAGCTCTGACTTGAAGGCTAAATTTTATCTATTTCATTATACTCATTTCCTACATAGAACATTATTGTAAGCAAGAAGGTAAAAATCCATAGACGTGAACTCAGTCCTGCGTACACTGTTTTACTCAACTGTGATAGTATACTATGATTGTTTGTGAGTGCCAGGATAAAAGTTCCAGGACAAACATTTTTCACAAAGTAAAATAAAATACAAATGTAATAATTCCTTATCTTTGAATAGCATTTTATAAAATATCCCTTCCACATGCATTTTCTTACTTGATTCTGATAACAAACCAATAACATAGTGGAGAGATAAATTATTCAAGAGTTTCTTTTTTTCTCTTCCTCTTTAAAAATTCTCGAGAATTTTTACAAAAATTGCAATTCAGATATTTTGGTAAATCCACAAAATTTGGCAAGCACAACACTCTTTTAAAAATTGTTTTTAAATCTTTAAATATTAATAAATATTGCATAATAGTTATATGATGTAAAATGTTTATACTTCACAATAGATATAGCAAAATATCACAAATTTATTCCACCTTTTAGTCTTAAAGTGAGAGTTGATGAGAAAATTAATGTAGTATTATATCTAGAAATATATTTCCAAAATTCCATTACCACCTAAGTTGGAGTAGAAACAAGATACTCAGTTTTTGGCTGACAAAATTTTATTTGATGAAACTTCTATTTCTTCCTGAAAAACTGGCAGATATGATCACATCAGGCCTGCAGTCCTGCATGACAGCCAGCTCAGAGCTGCTTATCAGCTTCCTCCCTCCCAGGGTCACAGGCTATCTGTTTACCATGCCTGTGGAGCTCCTCTGCACTCAAGCCAAATGTAAGTTGCTGCCATATGTAGAGTGCACAATTAATATACCTTGTGAAATTTTACTTTTTTCATATGAAAAATTAGATATATTGATATTTTATAAGGATGTCATGATGCTATAATGTATTTTGAAACACTTAGAATATCTGCCATGCTAAGTAAACTCAATATACTATTAACAGCTAAAACTTTTCTTAAATATTCATATTTTTTCACTTCTAATAGAGGATATTCAAAATATTTCTCTGCAGTCTAGGTCATCACTGTGCAGAACAATTTGTGTGAATTAGTAGATTATTTTTTTCATCTTGTTGTTATATCTGAGATTCTGAAAGAGGAATACTTTTTATCTCCATAAACATTAATATTGGTAGGTGCATCAAGCACTCTTAATAAAAGACACTCTATCACAGTGACCAACTGCACATTTTTCCTTTTAAGAAGCATAAACTAAATGCTGGCGGAGGGAGAAGAGGCACTCACAGAATGGCAGCAGATGGCTTGCTGCTTACTCAAGCTTGTTTTCTTTCCTCTGTCGCTGGGAATGCTGAAGAATTTCGTGAAGAATCGTGATTCCTGTTCTCTGTCTTTCTAGGCCCTTTACTCTGCTGTTTCTCCAGAACTCATTAGATGGTTCATTTAGGTTGCTCTGCTACAAAGTAAAGTTTGATTTTTCACATATATGTCTAATCATTTCTCTCTCTAGATTCTCCAGCTTCTCTGTAAGTTAAGCTTCAACCAAAATTTCCTTGGTGTTTGCATAGGCTTTCAGTTTTTAAAAATTGATTTATTTATTTTAAAAATTGAACTGATGAAAAAATACAGAAAATCTGCAGAAATAAAGTCTGAATAATTTCCTATTGTCCTCCCTCACTGACTTCCCCTAATGTTAACATCTTCGTGCAACCAACCACAGCATAGTGGTAGGAACAGAAAATTAACATTGGTACAATAACTGTTAATGTATTGACCTGATGTGACTTTCTCCATTTTTTGCCACTGTGGGCCCTTTTTTGCTGCAGGATTATGTTGTTGTGATTTCTCCTTAGCCTCTTCTAGTCTGTTACAGTTCCTCAGCCTGTCCTTGTTTTTTACGACCTTGACACTTTTAAAGTGCACTCACAGATCAAGTGTTTGGCTTTCCTTCAAGTGGTATTTCTATCATCCTCCCAAGACACTTTGTGTCTTCATGCAGGTATTTTTAGGTTCCCTTCCTCGCAGTTCACTGGAATAAGTGCATTTAGGAAGATGTAGCTGCTTAGGAAACTCCATGAAAAGAAAATAAGGTAGAATGTAGTGATAGCTTAGAAAGGGAAGAAAGAACCAAACTCTATGGCGATAATGATAATGAGGTTAAAAAAAAGAATGTTTAAAAATATCAGGTAGTCAATGGATCAAATTAAAATATCTTGATATCACACACAGTATTCTTTGATTAGCTGTTGGAGAAGAATCTCTTCAGAGTGCCTGTGACCGTACATCTGAAGAACAGCCTTTGATTGTGAAAAGCTGAATGTTTATTAGTGTGGGAGATATCTGGTAAAGAAATTGGAATAAACTTCCCTGAAGTCCTATTGTTGCTCTGCCTAAAGAAATGCATTTTGTTAAAATAACACAGTGTACACTTTATTTCTGACTCTTAAAACATGTCAGATAGCTCTTATAAACTGTGAAGAGCATCATAGTTAAAATGAGAAATGTTCCTCCATCTTATAAAAACAAGTAGGAAAGAGGAAAAGTGCACTAGAAATTATGGGTACATAGAACATGTTAGTTGCAAGGTGTATTGCACGTACCTCTCAAGAAGGAATAGGTCTATCAATCTGCTTATAGTGAGGAAGAGGAAGACATGGTGTCATCAATATTTGGCCATAGAAAAGGGAGGTATACCATGTTATTTTCTTTTTTAATGGGCTCATTTTTAAGAGGATTTCCTGTGACTCATAATGATTAAACACTTCTAAAAGGAGTTGCTAGGACTTCTCTGGTGGCTCAGATGGTAAAGAATTTGCCTTCAATGCAGAAGACCCAGGTTCAATCCCTGAGTTGGGAAGATCCCTTATTGAAGGGAATGACTACCCCTTCCAGTATTTTTTGACTGGAGAGTCCCATGGGCAGAGGAGCCTGGTGGGCTACAGTCCATGAAGTAGCAAAGAGTCGGTCACAACTGAGTGACTAACACACACACACACACACACACACACACACATACTTCTGAACTTATGGGAGAAAAGTGGATTTCCCCTCAAACCCATTTTATTCTGTCATTTGGAAACCCTTGTATGTCATAGGTACTTGACATCTGATAGTGATGCTGCTGCTGAAGTAACATAATACATTGGAAGGAAGAAAGAAAGGGTTCAGTGCCAACTGTATGTGAAACTAAGTGATGTTAACACAGTACTTGAAAAGGAAACATAAGGGGAGACTGCAGAGATGAAAAGAGTGTGACTATAAAAGTGTGTGTATCAGAATGGCAATAACTTATCACTTATTTTGGTTTGGCCTTCCTTGGTGGCTCAGATGGTAAAGAACCTACCTGTAATACAGGGGACCTAGATTCAACCCCTGGGTCAGGAGATCCCCTGGAAAAGGGAATGGCTACCCACTCCATTATTCTTGCCTGGAGAATTCTGTGGACTGAGGATCCTGGGGGTCTACAAGTCCATGGGATTACAAAGAGACAGACACAACTGAGCAACTAACACTTCACTTCAGCCCAAGTTATGGCCAAATCATTGCAATTCTCATTATCACTTATTGAGAGATTATGTGTGACAAAAGTGCTTTAAAATCATACTACTACCTAAGTTTATTAAGATCAAAATGTGTTTTCTTGATTCCGTGTACTTCAGCTAGGTCAAAGAGTACATTTGATTTCCCTTATAGATGGAGGCACAAAGATAGTGGTGTAGAGTTCTGCCTAAGACAGAATCACCTAGCATACAAAAAGAAAGGCTATCATTAAATTCCCTGGTGGCTTAGGCAGTGAAAAATCTGTCTGCAATGCAGGAGACCCAGGTTTGATCCCTGGGTCGGGAAGATCCCCTGGAAAAGGAAATGGCAAGCCACTCCAGTATTCTTTCTTGAAGAATTCCACGGACAAAGGAGCCTGGTAAGCTACAGTCCATGGGGTTGCAAAGAGTCAGACATGACTAAGCAACTAACATGCATCATTCAATGGAGTTTTTGTGATTTGGCCTTGGAGCCTCCAAGGAATATGGCTTCTGATTGCAGGACTGTCTGGCTGAGAAAACTCAAAGACTAATATTTTTGAGATAATGTAAAAATTTTCCTGTTGTTAAACAAGGCAAATGCTGGTAAAATAAAAAAAAAAGAAAGAAAGAAAAAGGCCTCAATGTACCTAAATCAAGTCTGTTGTTATGACAATTAGTGCTCCAAATTCCTAGTTTATTTCCCTTGCGCCATCTTCATTTTCATGCTATGCATTCATATACACATGTGTTCTTTCTTTGTATACATAATGAGAGGCAAAGGATAATATATAATTAACATTGAAGGAAATTAGCCAATATTTCAAATACACATTAAGTTAATAACTGAACAGTGAAAATAATTAAAATTACTGTAGTTGTGACCAAGTTAAAAGCAAGGCTTTTAGTAAGTACTTTCTGAAACTGTCAATTAACATAAACTTTGCATCCAGTTTCATATGCATTAGCTTAGTTAATTTATTTTCATTTGATTTCTTCATGAGTTTCATAAAGAAAATGTGTAAGAACTTTCCACAACCCCAGTGAAGAGTCAAAAACCTAATTTTCTTACTTAGAATAGAATCCAAAAATTTAAGATCCCAAATCATATTTTTTGGAAAACTAGGCAGACTCCAGTCTAACCAGATCATTTCTTATTTCATTATTTTTTCATAAACATAAAAATCCATGCTAGCTAAGGACTTACCACTTATTAGAGCTTTGAGTTAATTATTAAGCTGTTTTTTAAATAATGCATTTATAACTGATATCCAAACCAAACCTAGTTCTCTCATATTGTGAAAATGTGCTTCATTATGTTCCTTAATGTGTTCTGAGTTTTTTTTTTCATTTTTAACTTTCATTGAACTTTTTCAGTAAACAAGTTATGTTTTGCTTTTAGAGTACAATTATCAAGTTCAGCTTTACCTCATGGTTTGCTTATTGCAGCATATAACCCTTATGGAAGCAAATAAAACAATATAGATCCAGATGGAAACACTGAATAAAGTTGAGCTCAGGATTATCTTTCAAGAAGGTGAATTTTTCTATTAACCTTAAGGCAAAATATGTAGGGTGGGTTTCTGCTACAGGATGATGGCTCATATAAGGTGTTTGAAACTGAGTAACTCAGAACAATGATTCAAGAATTATCATCATATGTTCAGAGAAAGCATTTGATGATATACTATAGACATCTAATAGTAAGTATAATGGCACGTAATATTTATGGAACACAAATGAAGAGACACACACTAATACTGAGCACTTTTTAAATTTGCAAAAGACCCAGAATAGTCCTTCAAGAAGGAAAACCATATTTTTTTTTTATTATAGCTGGACATGACTAGGGACTATTCACTGGATTCTTGGCTTTCATGTGTCTTCATTGTAGTTTTGTGATATCTATGAGACCTAGATATTTCACATAATAAGAAATGAAAAGTTTCTCCAAGTTTAGCTCTTCTGCACATTAGAATGGACTACAAGTAAAAACTTTAATTGGGTTCTGTTATATTTTTTAATGACGTTGCTTCTCTTTCTACTTATAACCATTATAAGTCTGATGAAATACATAATTTCAAGGAAAAGCTCCAGCTTCAATGCCAATCTAAATGTGATGCTATAAACTGCTGCTGCTGCTGCTAAGTCACTTCAGTCATGCCTGACTCTGTGACCCCATAGACAAAAGCCCACCAGGCTTCCCCGTTCCTGGGATTCTCCAGGCAAGAATACTGGAGTGAGTTGCCATTTCATTCTCCAGCTATAAATGGAGGCTAGGGTTAAGAGGGATAATGGGTCACTGAGAGGGAAAGGAAGTATTCTAGAGGAGTTTATCAATTAAAAGAGACATTCAGAAATGAAAAGTTAAGATCTTTAATTTCAAGGAGGTTCAGTGATGGGCTTAGTATGTCAAAGACTTTTTTCCCCCTGTATTACTGAGGCAATAATTGACATTTAACATTGTATTAATCCAATATGCACAACATACTTTGATACATGTATATATTGCAAAATGTTTATCACAGTAAGTTTGCTGGCATCAATCTCCTCACATAGTTAATTTTTCTTCTTGTATGGGAACTTTTAAGATTTACTTTCTTGACAACTTTCAAATATACAACACTATTGTTATTTCTAGTCACCTTGCTGTACATTATATTTCACCCTCTTCATCCATTTTTCCCACCCTCATCCCTGCCTCTTGCAATATCAATTTGCTCTCTGTCTGTATCTACAAATTTTGTTTTGTTTTGTTTTTAAGATTCCACATATCAGTAGAATCATATAGTATTTTTCTTCCTCTAGCTGACTTACTTAATGTAATGTCCTCAAGGCCCATCTGTGTCTTGGCAAAAAGCAATGTTTCTTTCTTTCTTTTGTGGTTGGACAGAGCATTAGAAGCATAAATAATAAAGAACCTTAGTGCCTGGAAAATTTGGGTAGGATCTAGGACAGAAATAAAAGACAAGCATTGAAAAATGGGATTTATGTACCAAGTAGGCACATAGGGAGGGAATATGGAAAAGGAACTAAAGTGCATTTTTAAGAGGTTGAATAGCATTGTATGCCTGGATATAATTATTTTTTAAAAACTTTTTTCTAGGGAAAATTGAATACAGTTTTGAAATAATTTTCTGTGCTGTGTCAATGTAATTGGACTAAATATGCTAGGCAGCACAATTATTGAATATATATTTTTATTATTTATTGATAATTTTAAAGTGGGCTTTCCTGGTGGCTCAGATGCTATGCAGAAAACACAGGTTCAATCTCTGGGTCAAGAAGATCCCCTGGAGAAAGGAATGAGAATTCCATGGTCAGAACAGTGTGGTGGGCTACAGTCCATGGAGTTGCAAAGAGTCAGATGTGACTGAGCAACTAACATACACACAATTTTAAAGTTACACAAAAATAAAGATATCAGTGCAATATATTTTGTGTCCACATTAATACACAACTTCTGAGGAATTTGTGTGTTGTTGCCTACATGCTTGCATAATATTTACCTAGTTAGTCTAATACTGCAGAGAGCATTTTTAATATTTTATTTAATATTATCTGATAAATATTTTATATTTTAAATTCTTTATTAAGATACTAGACATTTCAGTAAAAGATTGTCATAGTTACATTTACATTTTAGAAAGTGTTCACATAAATCAAGTGAGGTCGCTCAGTCGTGTCCGTCTCCTTGCGACCCCATGGCCTGTAGCCTACCAGGCTCCTCTGTCCATGGGATTTTCCAGGCAATAGTCCTGGAGTGGATTGCCATTCCCTTCTTCAGGGGATCTTTCTAACCCAGGGCTCGAACCCAGGTCTCCCACATTGTAGACAGACGCTTTGCCATCTGAGCCACCAGACTACCAATTATTTCTCCGGCAAAAATGGTTTATTCAAGATCAGCAGAGTTACAGTTTGAGGTCTATATCCATATCAAGGCATGTGCAGTCCCCTAGCAAAAATGAAAACTAATTTACAGAGTGGAAAAGAAATTTGGGGAAACTATATTTAACAAAGAGTCCAAGACTTTTCATTGGCTTAGTTGTGATAGTCTCTCATTGGCTGAGTTCTGGCCAGGCAAGAAGTCTTTCATTTCCCTGTTGGGCTCCACAAAGTGGTAGGGCATGAGAGCTCCCTCTCTGGTCCTCAACTCTATTTAACTAAGGTTTCTGTTTCTTAATTTTTGACAAAAGATAGGTCTTATCTTTATAATGGAAGAAATAGAGGTGGAAACAAGAACTCTAAGTGATTTTTGCTGTTCAAGTAAGAAGTGTTGAGGGGTTTTAGGAAAGCAGGCTGATATGAACAGTCTTGAGAAATGTTTCAGAGATAAATCAATGACTAGTAAGTCCGAGAAAGAAATGGACAAAGAGGACGTGAGCACTAAGTATAAATATCTAAGTGTCATTGATCAAGGTGATAGTTGACTAGAATTGAAGCATTGGAATTTGAAATGCGAGTAGAGTAAAATCAATTAATTAAAATAAATATCTTTTTATGCAAAGAAGAAAAATTGTACAAGGAAAGAGAAACTTTTATGACCATTTAAAAACACAAGATATCCAATAACATCTTTTTAAAATTAAGGAAATTGAGAAATCTGGGAGAAAACCAAACCACATTTGTCAATGAGCTTCACTTTCACTCCCCTACATACTCCAGTGACTACAAAGACTTAGTTATGTGCGTCATAATTTGAGTGTGCCTGTGTATATTATTACCACAAATACAGCTTCTGCTCAGCAGCTATTTGTTCATAAGATATATTTTGGTGCAGTAAAAGCAGATTAGCCTAGTTGTATTCTTTGATTCCAGGGAATCGTCTTCTGTTTTATGACTCTTCTAGTTTCTCTGATCCTATCAAACAATAAAAGAGCTCCCCAGAAAAGCATGAAAATCATAACCTAATTTTAGTATATAATCTATCATCTCTTTTCTTTGAGGTCATTAGAATGTTTTTAGGAAGCACTTATATAGGACTATTTTAAGGTTTAGTGAAAGTATAGAGATTTGCAGTGGGTTAAACCAACACTGGACTTAGAAATAAAATCCTTGCATTTGAGCTTCTACCTTGCCACTGAGTTTTTACAGGGTTCTGAGCCAACCTTTTCACCACTTCAAGCCAGTCTCCTCATTTTAAAAATGGAATTAATAATTCTTCCTTTAAACATTTGTTAGGGGATTAGGGCAAACGACCATTTGTAATAAGCTGTTTATACATGTGTGCCACTTTTCATGCATGAAGCATTTCCCCCCTATTACCTATACTCATTCCTAGTGTAGAAATTGTCTAGCCTGTCTGTGATCAAAACAAGTTAGAGCAAAATGACATTATATTGCACAATGGAGAGTATTAGTCCATGTTCAAAAGCTCTGAGTGCTAACACCAAGGAAAGGCCACCCAGCAGGCTCTGTCGAAGTATCCCCTTCCTGGGAACATCTGAGCACAAGAACTAGCTTGGAGTTCCTTCCATGGAACCATTCTTTCTGCTTCTATCTCTGTTCAGGGTCATTTATGCAGTTCATTTCTGAAATCTATGCTTAAAATATTGAGACTATCTCAAAATGAGCAAGTTGTTTGTTTTTTTTTTTTCCAGAAAATCCATCATCAATTTGGCAATGGCACAAATCAGAATGGTTTGGCAAAAGAAAAAGCTCTTGGCATATATTTTTTCCTTCACCTTATTTAATAGCCCATATATTAAAAAAAAATATGTCTGAGATTCTACCAGGATGCCCCTTCTGAGTTATGCCCATCCCCACAGAATTCTATGGTGATATCTGGATAAATGCTTCACACATTTAAGGCTTTATTAGCCAATGTTGTAAATAAATTACCTAGGATAACTCCACAATATGAAACCAGGAGATTCAGCTCTTATATCTTGGAGAAGATTAGCTGTCTTATGCCTTGATTATAAACATTGCCCTCTGGGTATAGGGAAAGTAGAATGGAAAGATGCAAAAGAGAGAACTTCATGGTATTGGGGATGGCTGCCAGGACCTGAACAAGGCAGATGATGAACTTTGCTTTACCAAGTAATGCTAACTGATATCAAATTTGGCCGCTGAAGTAGTGTTGCCTCCCAGGTTCTTATTCCTTCCATGTTGTGTGTGTGTGTGTGTGTGTGTGTGTGTGTGTGTGTGTGTGTGTGTGTTTCTCTCTTGTAATCCAATTTTCCTGTAACAAACTCATACTTGTGCAATATAAGGAGGATGTTAATGAAAAACCAAAATTTTTAGGCTCCTAAATTGGGTTTTTAAATCATAATTAAGAGGAAAGAGTTGGGGAAGAAACGTCCAGAATTTTCAGTAAGGCTGGTGAAACTACAAGGCTTTCCAGCATGTTATGGGTTTAAAAAGATAATTCCCGAAGTCAGATTATGTAACTCTGTGAAGATAATAAAATTGCAGATAGAATGTTATTATGGATGAGAATAGTAAGGGCACTAATGGGCAGCTGAGTGGGTGGAACATTTCTTCTCTGCCTCAACCCCAGTAACTCTCAGTCTACTCTACACTGCCTTTCTTGTTTGCGTGACTAAAATGCCCTGAATTCAGTTAAAGGTAATTGAGTTAAATCAGTTTCCTATCCAAATAATATTAAACTAATGATGAACAAAAAAAAAAAAAAAAGAAGAAGCTGCTTTGTAAACCTCTATTTTAAGCCTGAGAAGCAGCCCAATGCAATTTAGTCTTCTCTGCCCTCCCTCTATGTTTGAGAAATGAAGCAGTGTTTTGCAGAGCAATGCATTTTTTTCTTATGCTCATATCTATCTCCTTCATGTTGGCAAAAGATCACTGAAGTCCGTTTTCAGACATCTGAACTCTTGCTGTAGCGACTGCCAAGTCCTGCCACAGGGTCAAGGGAACTGCAAGAAGGAACCCTGGGAAGGAGACTGCTGACCAAATGGCTAATTAATATAATGCACTTTAAAAAGTAACCAAAATTAAAAGCTTTATTAGAGAGCAAGATGAAATCATGCACATAAGTTGGCACCATGTCCCCTAGCAGTGATGGTTACTCTAAAAAAAAAAAAAAAAAAGAAAAAGAAAGAAAGAAAGAAAGAAAAAAGCCTCTTAAACTAATCATTGATGTTGTGCAATGTAAATGTTGAATTTTATAATGATATGCTTTCTCTGTATTATCTTGAAAATCAGCTGTTTCTGAAGCTGAAGAGTAACCTTGGTTGATGTTTTCATGTCTCTAAAATGAACTCATTGGAAATATTATTTGGAGCATTAAGTGAAGCCCTAGTCAAGGCTGCCAGGTGTGGTTAAGCAGGCTATAAACTGCTTAACTCCAGGGAGTATTATATATATATATATATATATATATATATATATATATATAGGCGATAATGTGACTTGTGCCTCTTGGAATTGTGCAGTGTAGCAGTCTTGCTCAGAGCATTATTTTATCAGTGCATCTATGGCTCATCCTCTGCCTCACATTTTCTCTGTACATCAGAGAAAATGTTTGGGAAGACACTGAGGTTCAGACTTAGGCTGTACTGATACTTGATCTGAAAAAGACTAAAACAATCAAGGAATCTCTTTCTGCACAAGTAGCTGGCTCTCCTAATGGCGGAATTACTTTTATATGTCAGCACTTAATACACAAGCAGTGAATGGACAATGAAAATTGCCCCTTGAAGTAATTTATTCCTTGGTTCATAGAATGCTGAGAAGTTGAGTAAGATTTTGGGTCTTCTCACAGATGACAAATATGCCAAACTCTTTGGAGCACTGTTAGAACCAGGTTAGTTACTCGGTCGTGCCCAACTCTTTACAGCCCCACAGACTGGGGCCCACCAGGCTCCTCTGTCCATGAAATTCTCCAGGCAAGAATACTGCAGGGAGTTGCCATTCCCTTCTCCAGGGGGTCTTCCCAACCCAGGGATTGAAGCTGGGTCTGTGGCATTGCAGGCAGATTCTTTACCATCTGAGCCACAAGGGAATACCGTAGGGATTCCCAATCTTGAAAAATTAAGCACAGCTGTTACATATCCAGAGTTCTACTTTGGCAAGATATTTGTAAAGATTTTGAAATTCCATTACTAAAATATTATTATGATTGGCAAAAGTTCTGGATATTTTTCCTAGTAAATATTCTGGGGTTATTAATTCAGAAGACAAACAGTTGAGTGGGCAATATATTTGTAAATAACTTTGTAATCAAATGGTTTTCTCCGTTTTAGTTGATCTTCAGTCACTAAGTCATGTTCTACTCTTCATGACACCATGGACTGCAGAACACCAGGCTTCCCTGTCCTTCACTATCCTCCCTCCCCCAGAGTTTGTTCAAACTCACGTCCTTTAAGTCAGTGGTGCCAACCAACCATCTCATCCCCAGTTGATCCCTTCTTCTCTTGTCCTAAATCTTTTCCAGCAACAGAGTCTTTTCCAATGAGTTGGCTCTTCGCATCAGGTGGCCAAAGTATTGGAGCTTCAGCAACAGTCGTTCCAATGAATATTCAAGATAGATTCCCTTTAGGATTTACTGGTTTGATCTTCTTATTGTCCAGGGGACTCTTCATTTTAGAAGAAACTAATTTATATAATTTTAGAAGTTTTATTTAGAAGTGTGTTTTATACTGTAAACTTATCTAAGCCTATTATATTCCTCAGGAATTCAGTTGGAAGACGTAGATAACAAGATTTTGCAGGTGACAGGGCAGTCTTTCTTTGTTGTTGTTGAATATCCAGTTTTAAATGGATTTAATGCAAAACTGACAGTGTTTCCACTGTTTCCACATCTATTTCCCATGAAGGGATGGGACCAGATGCCATGTTAGTTTTCCGAATGTTGAGCTTTAAGCCAACTTTTTCACTCTCTTCTTTCACTTTCATCAAGAGGCTTTTTAGTTCTTCTTCACTTTTCTGCCATAAGGGTGGTGTCATCTGTATATCTGAGGTTATTGATATTTTTTCTGGAAATCTTGATTCCAGCTTGTGCTTCTTCCAGCCCAGCATTTCTCATGATGTACTCTGCATAGAAGTCAAATAAGCAGGGTGACAATATACAGCCTTGACGGACTCCTTTTCCTGTTTGGAACCAGTCTGTTGTTCCATGTCCAGTTCTAACTGTTGCTTCCTAGCCTGCATACAGATTTCTCAAGAGGCAGGTCAGGTGGTCTGGTATTCCCATCTCTTTCAGAATTTTCCACAGTTTATTTTAATCCACACAGTCAAAGGCTTTGGCATAGTCAATAAAGCAGAAATAGATGTTTTTCTGGAACTCTCTTGCTTTTTCGATGATCCAGCAGATGTTGGCAATTTGATCTCTGGTTCCTCTGCCTTTTCTAAAACCAGCTTGAACATCTGGAAGTTCACAGTTTCCATATTGCTGAAGCCTGGCTTGGAGAATTTTGAGCATTATTTGACTGGCATGTGAGATCAGTGCAACTGTGTGGTAATCTGAGCATTGTTTGGCATTGCCTTTCTTTGGGATTGGAATGAAAACTGACCTTTTCCAGTCCTGTGGCCACTGCTGAGTTTTCCAAATTTGCTGGCATATTGAGTGCAGCACTTTCACAGCATCATCTTTCAAGATTTGAAATAGCTCAACTGGAATTCAAAATCACTGCATATGGTGATTGCAGCCATGAAATTAAAAGATGCCTGCTCCTTGGAAGGAAAGTTATGACCAACCTAGGTAGCATATTCAAAAGCAGAGACATTACTTTGCCAACAGAGGTCCGTCTAGTCAAGGCTATGGGTTTTCCAGTGGTCCTGTATGGATGTGAGATTTGGACTGTGAAGAAAGCTGAGCACCAAAGAATTGCTGCTTTTGAACTGTGGTGTTGGAGAAGACTCTTGAGTGTCCTTTAGACTTCAAGGAGATCCAACCAGTCCATTCTAAAGGAGATTGCTTCTGGGTGTCCTTTGGAAGGAATGATGCTAAAGTGGAAACTCCAGTACTTTGGCCACGTCATGGGAAGAGTTGATTCACTGGAAAAGACCCTGATGCTGGGAGGGATTGGGGGCAGGAGGAGAAGGGGACATCAGAGGATGAGATGGCTGGATGGCATCAGCGACTCGATGGACGTGAGTTTGAGTGAACTCCAGGAGTTGGTGATGGACAGGGAGACCTGGTTTGCTGCAATTCATGGGGTCGCAGAGTCAGACACAACTGTGTGACTGAACTGAACTGAAAGTGAAAGTGAAGTCACTCAGTTGTGTCCGACTCTTTGCGACCCCATGGACTGTAGCCTACCAGGCTCCTCCCTCCATGGGATTCTCCAGGCAAGAGTACTGGAGTGGGGTGCCATTTCCTTCTCCAGGGGATCTTCCCGACCCAGAGATCAAACCCTGGCCTCCTGCATTCCAGGCAGACACTTTAAACTCTGAGCCACCAGGGAACTGGACTGAACTGAATGCAAAACTGCTGTTATGCAAAAGATAGAAACAAATTGAAGACCAAAAGCCAAGACCACCTAAGAACTAATGTAGTGTGCAGTGTGTATGTGTGTGTGTGTATACTGCTTCTCTTCCTCTCTCTATACACATATAATTTATATCTAATTTATATGCACAGAATATATAGACCTTGTGTCCACAGGTCTACATTAAGTATTTTCCTCCATGTTCCTCTATATCTCGTCTATACCCTGTTACAGTATTTATGTTGCCTTGTGATTGCTCATTAAATTTTTGTGTTCTTCTCAAGCGTTTAGGTGCAATGAGCTAAGGAGTTAATCACATATACCTATAATGAGACTCCATGGATTCTATCTTGATCTTATTATTTATTAACTCTATGACCTTGAATGAGTTATATATTAACCCTATGACCTTGAAGAAGTTATTTATTAACCCTATGACCTTGAACAATGTGATTGTATCTCAGTTTCTTAATCTGTAAATTGAGGGAGGGGATAATAATAGTGTCTATGTCATAACTTGACAGTGACAATTAAATATAAGTTTTCAAATGTAAAGCACAAAAAACAATACTTGACATATATTAAGTACTTAATATGTGTTAACTGTATTCCCAGTGCAATATATAGTATGTTATAGTCTCATGGCAGAACTTATTATTAATGTTTGCAGAATGAATCATATTATTTATTATGAAATAAATGCTTAGGACAAGTTAGCACTAGAAAATATATTAACTAAAAACATAAAAAGCACATTATCACTTCCTTTGGTGAATTTAGAATGTCACCAGAAAGAAGGATACCCTCATAAATTATTTTATGAAAAGATAGAAGAAGTGATCAGGTAGTCAGATTTGTAGAGCAACACATATCAGAATAAGTCCACATACAGGATAGAATGGTCTGTGAGAGCCTTATTGTAAAGGTAGGACTTGAACTACATCACGGAAGCTAGTTGTGATATGACTAAAACACACTGAGAAGGGGGTCCTTTCACACAGCAGTCCAGAAAGAAAAACATGGCAGATGAGCTGAGTGAGTCAGTCTTCAGGCTAAGAGGTCATTGTACAGCTGGCTGGGGTCACTTTTTGTAATTACTACTTTAACATAGCTCTTTTTTTTTTTTTTCCTTAGAAATTTAATGAATGCTTTAAATCACTAACTATGTTTTGTCCCCAATTTAAGAGACACATTGTTAGAGAAGAAGTAAGGAAAAGAAGATAGCAAATGAATATGAGGGCTTATTAAAGGCTGTTTGTTTGCTTTCCTTTCTTCTTGCTCTCTAAGAAGACAGATCAGTGGTAAGCAGTTTTCTAGACAGCAACCTTTGCAAAAAGTTAACTATGACTTTTGTGGTTTCTCTTTTTATGTTTCTCTTTGTATATCTTTATACCTAATAGGAACACAGAATCACTGACCTCATTTTGTTTATTATTTCATTCACCTCTGTTTTTTGAGGTTATTATGCTCAAAATATTTTTGAACACAGAGTCTAGAGAAATTTGTTTCTCACCTTGAGATACCTATGCAATATCACTTAAAGTTGGTCGGTAGTTTCAAGATCATTTAAATATGTCAATAATTCTCTGAAAAAATGGCTTTTTTTCATTTAATTTTAATGAAGTAGCAAAAATTAATTAATTGGCAAACATGTTAAGAGCAGGAACAAAAGCATAGCAAGCGAAACAAACAAAAACTTAAATGTGCACAGACCCTGGGCAGAGAAAGAACTTAGTATGTTAGAAAAACTGAGGAGAGTAATGGGGCATGAATATAGAGAGTGAAAGGTATAGAGATATGAAGGATGGAGAGGCTGGCAGCATCACTTCAGGAAGGATTATATAGGACATGTCTGCTACTGCTGCTGCTAAGTCGCAGTAGCCCTGTTCGGCTCTGTGCGACCCCACAGACGGCAGCCTACCAGGCTCCTCCGTCCCTGGGTTTCTCCAGACAAGAACACTGGAGTGGGTTTCCATTTCCTTCTCCATAGGACATGTCTAGTTATTTTCATTTCCTTCTAACTGCAATAAGATGCCCTCAGAATTTTTTTTTTTAATATCTATTTTTGGCTGTGCTGGGTCTTCATTGTTACGTGCAGTTTTAGTTGCAGTGAGTAGGGGCTGCTCTTCGTTGCGGTGTGTGGGTTTCTCATTGCTGTGGCTTCTCCTATTTTGGAGCACAGTCTCTAGGCATATGAGCTTTGTAGTTGTGGCTGGCTGAACCTAGAGCACAGGCTCAGCAGTTGTGGCACACTGGCTTAGTGGCCCCGCAGCATGTGGAATCTTCCCAGACCGAGGATTGAACCCATGTCCCCTGCACTGGCAGGCAGATTCTTAACCACTAGACCACCAGGGAAGTCCCTCATCAGAAGGGTTTAAGTAAGGCCTAGTTCAAGTTGTTTAATCTTGCTGGCTGCTTTGTGCACAGTTAGTTTAAGGAAAATAGAGGTAGACATGCCGAGATCAGTTAGAGAGTAATTTTATTAGGTGAGAATTGGTGATGATTTGTTTTACAATGATGGCAGTCAAATTGGAGATAAGTGGGTAGACTTAAAATATATTGGTGGACTATAACTGGCACTGTTTAATTAGATATGTAGGGTAAGGTATAGAGAAATCAGGATGAGTTTCAGGCTTGAGAAGTTTCATTAATTATGATGCCACTGGCTGATTTGGAGAAGCCTGCTGCTGCTGATGCTGTCGCTTCAGTCGTGTCTGACTCTGTGCAACCCCATAGATGGCAGCCCACCAGGCTCCCCCATCCCTGGGATTCTCCAGGCAAGAACACTGGAGTGGGTTGCCATTTCGTTCTCCAATGCATGAAAGTGAAAAGTGAAAGTGAGGTCGCTCAGTCGTGGCCGACTCTTCGTGACCTCAGAGACTGCAGCCTACCAGGCTCCTCCTCCCTCCATGGGATTTTCCAGGCAAGAGTACTGGAGTGGGTCGCCATTGCCTTCTCCATGGAGAAGCCTAGGGGAGATAAAAATTCAGAGATAAAGTAGAGTTAAGAACAGAATTAAGGATTCCTCTAAGGACCTATTGTGCTTCCCAGGTGGCTGTAATGGTAAAGAACTCACCTGCCAATGCAAGAAATGTAAGAGATGCAAGTTTGATCTCTGGGTCATGAAGATCCCCTGGAGAAGGGAATGGCAACCCACTCCAGTATTCTTGCCTGGAGAATTCCATGGACAGAGGAGCCTGGCAGGCTATACTCCATGAGGTCACAAAGATTCGGACAGGACTGAAGTGATTAGGTACACAATATAAAAAGACCACTGGTGTGCAAATTAGTAATACTGACAACAGCTTAACTGAAGATTGGACTTGAGTTGACAAAACTAGATGAATTCTTCACATCAATTTTCAAGTGTAATATCCTACAAATATCTGAGAGGAGCCCTCTGGACAGAATCTTGATTTCTGTTTTACTGCCTTTTTCTATCTGATACTCTGTTTACTTGGTGCATTTTGCAAAGTTTTATCCCTCCCTCCTGAATGCCAGGTGGTATACTGGATGAAAATGTCCAGGTGACCTCACAAAGCAAAAAGAAGAAAATGTAAACACACGCATAATTGTGAGTCAATGATTCACAATCTTATGTATCTCTAAAAAGGGTATTAAATTATTCTCTCAAAATTCCTGTCATTTTCATATTATAAAAGCTATAAAAGCTATGGTCAGTCACTACATTATCATTTATTTTCTCACACACCCACACACACACACACGAGTAGAATCCTCTAAGTAATCTATAATAGAGATTTAAAACTGTTAGCACATTTTAATTTATGATCACTCACAGTCACAATTCACTGTGTAATCACTGGAGAGGAAAAGCTATAATATTCCATAATAAAATGTCATATTTTTAGATATTTTGCTAAATTACCTACCAACTCAGAATTTTCCAACTATACTAGAACTTATTGCCCATACACAAGGAAAACTGGGTGCACTTAGAATTTATTTGCATTACATTCTAACTCTTCAAGCTGCTGCTTTAAAAAAGCTATCTAAAGATGTCATGCTGATATTATCATTATTTAAAGATGGTGTAACTATTATCTGCTGCGGTCAATAAAATGCGCATGGATGGAACTATGCTAGAAGTTTGGATTCTGAGGCCAGGAGCTCTCAGCACAAAACAGATTCATACAAAGGGTAGGAGTCATTGAAATCAACTTGAATTTCAGTAGAGGTTTTCAACACCATGGCAAATGTTTTAGCTAGTTTTAAGTTATACACATCTTTCTTTATCACCTGTATTTGCTTCATCTTCATTACTTCTCTATTATCTCTCTGCTCCCAACTTCAGTCTTCAAGTGGAAAGCCATTAAGTTACTTCAGATATAAAATTCAACTCGGAAAAAAATTGTATTAACAAGTTTTCACTTTAGTCTTGCAGAAGTCCAAAAAAATCACTTGTCTAAGTCAGTTCCATCTGGAAGGTAAATTTTGTCTGAATTTTACTAAATATTCTTTTGCTTACAGCTCTAAGAGACAGTCATGTATCCATAAAACTAAGGTACAATGAAAATTATAGTTTTCAGTTACAGTTTTTTTGGCTGTGGCCCAAATCTTAATAGTCTAACCCTCATTTTCTTCAGATCTTTGATGATATATTGAGCAGAGTTTATCTTCACAACTGCATTATGGATTTTTATAATTTGTAAAATAACAGGTCAGGAATTCCTTAAGTAAGTCATAAAATGTATATCTACTCCAAAGTAGAGCAGAAATTCATTCTGAGGGACTGATACTTTTATGAGGACTAGTACAGGAGCAGAAGCTCAAGCTTTGTGCCAAAGAGGAAGCTGATTTAATATTTCCCATTTAAAATTGTTGTTTTAGTGTGTGGGGTAGTTGGATGTATTAGCGATTACATGAGATGGCATCTTTTACCCAGAGTCATCTGTTGAAATATGAAATAAATTGAGAATGACTAGAAGTAAATATCATAAAATAATGGTATGTATCTTTTTAATGGAACATCATGAAAACTACAAATTTCACTTTTCAGTATTTTGGTTTTATTTATTACTTATTGTCTTTGGCTAATACATTCAAAACAATTTATATCATCAAAATTAGGACAAGTTTGAGGGCAAAAATCCATGCTGAAATAACTAACATTATTTAAGTTTTGAAATATATACAAGTATACCTGTATGTTGTTACAACTGTACCTTCTATTTCAACTGAGAAAACACTGTGGTTTGTTAAAATGAAGTTAAAAAGTAATGAATACCACAACCAATTTCAATTATATGTCATCTTCATTTCTTTAGTTTCATCATTTAGTAAGAACATTATTTTGTCTTAAGATACTGTTCTACACCAACATATACATTAAAATTATGTTATTACTACAGCAATGAAAATAACTACATTTTCATTACTGAACATATTATAGGATTTAGGTATCTCAACTGTTGTTTTACTCAACCCAATTCTAGGGGAGATTTAAATGATGTTTCCATTATCTAGAGAAAATGATATTTTAAAATTGTTGACAGATGAAGAAGGGCGATGAATTATAAAAGAAAAAAACTAAATAAAGTGTATTTTATGAGTAGGCTAAGTGGTAAAGTAATAAAGTTTTTTTTTTTCCCTAGATGTTATGATATCCTCATGTTTGTCAAATATTTCTAGATTGGAGTCTGTTCTTATTTCTATTCTTGCTTTAATTTCATATTCACTTTGATACTTTATTTTGTATTTTTTCCCTTCTTTTAAGAAAGTACTTTGGTTTCAACACTTCTTTCATACTCTAGATTGGCTAAAAGCTTCCGAAGAGCAGCATGGCATTATTTAACCATATTAAGTATAAGTCTATACTGTAACTCAGCAATTCTGATCCTGAGTTTATCTAGGCCACAGAGATCCATAAAACCTCTGATTTCTCTGTTTGTAGTAAGTAGTTGTGGAGAAGGCAATGGCACCCCCACTCCAGCACTTTTGCCTGGAAAATCCCATGGATGGAGGAGCCTGGAAGGCTGCAGTCCATGGGGTCGCCAAGAGTCGGACACGACTGAGCAACTTCACTTTCACTTTTCACTTTCATGCATTGGAGAAGGAAGTAGCAACCCACTCCAGTGTTCTTGCCTGGAGAATCCCAGGGATGGTGGAACCTGGTGGGCTGCTGTCTATGGGGTCACACAGAGTCTAACACGATCTGAAGTGACTTAGCAGCAGCAGCAGTAAGTAGTTGAAAGATATCCCTTATTAAGAAAATAAATGGGAAAATATGGTGGACGTACATCTCAGTGTAATATTTAGCAGTTAAAAGCAATGAAAAGAAGAGAAGTGGAAAGCAAAGGAGAAAAAGAAAGATATTCCCATTTGAATGCAGAGTTCCAAAGAATAGCAAGGAGAGATAAGAAAGCCTTCCTCAGAGATCAATGCAAAGAAATAGAGGAAAACAACAGAATGGGAAAGGCTAGAGATCTCTTCAAGAAAATGAGAGATACCAAGGGAACATTTCATGCAAGGATGAATTCAATAAAGGACAGAAATGGTATGGACCTAACAGAAGGAGAAGATATTAAGAAGAGGTGGCAAGAATACACAGAAGAACTACACAAAAAATATCTTAATGATCCAGATAATCACAATGGTGTGATCACTCACCTAGAGCCAGACATCTTGGAATGTGAAGTCAAGTGGGCCTTAGAAAGCATCACTATGAACAAAGCTAATGGAGGTGTTGGAATTCCAGTGGAGCTATTTCACATCCTGAAAGATGATGCTGTGAAAGTGCTGCACTCAATATGCCAGCACATTTGGAAAACTCAGCAGTGGCCACAGGACTGGAAAAGGTCAGTTTTCATCCCAATCCCAAAGACAGGCAATGCCAAACAATGCTCAAACTACTGCACAATTGCACTCATCTCACATGCTAGTCAAGTAATGCTCAAAATTCTCCAAGCCAGACTTCAGCAATACGTGAACCGTGAACTTCCAGATGTTCAAGTTGGTTTTAGAAAAGGCAGAGGAACAAGAGATCAAATTGCCAACATCTGCTGGATCATCAAAAAAGGAAGAGAGTTCCAGAAAAACATCTATTTCTGCTTTATTGACTATGCCAAAGCCTTTGACAGTGTGGATCACAATAAACTGTGGAAATTTGTGAAAGAGACGGGAATACCAGATGACCTGTCCTACCTCTTGAGAAACCTGTATGCAGTTCAGGAAGCAACAGTTAGAACTCTACATGGAACAGCAGACTGCCTCTAAATAGGAAAAGGAGTACATCAAGGCTGTAAATGTCACCCTGCTTATTTAACTTATATGCAGAGTACATCATGAGAAACGCTGGGCTGATAGAAGATTGCCAGGAGAAATATCAATAACCTCAGATATGCAGATGACACCACCCTTATGGCAGAAAGTGAAGAGGAACTCAAAAGCCTCTTGATGAAAGTGAAAGAGGAGAGTGAAAAAGTTGGCTTAAAGCTCAACATTCAGAAAACTAAGATCATGGCATCTGCTCCCATCATTTCAGTGGAAACAGTGTCAGACTTTATTTGGGGGGGCTCCAAAATCACTGCAGATGGTGATTGAAGCCATGAAATTAAAAGACACTTACTCCTTGGAAGGAAAGTTATGATCAACCTAGACATCATATTAAAAAGCAGAGATATTACTTTGCCAGCAAAGGTCTGTCTAGTCAAGGCTATAGTTTTTCCAGTGGCTATGTATGGATGTGAGAGTTGGACTGTGAAGAAAGCTGAGTGCCAAAGAATTGATGCTTTTGAACTGTGGTGCTGAAGAGACCCTTGCAAGTCCCTTTGACTTCAAGGAGATCCAACCAGTCCATCCTAAAGTAAACCAGTCCTGGGTGTTCATTGGAAGGACTGACGCTGAGGCTGAAACTCCAATACTTTGGCCACTTTATGCAAAGAATCAACTCGTTGGAAAAGACCCTGATTTGGGAAGGACTGTGGGCAGGAGGAGAAGGGGACTACAGAGATGAGATGGCTGGATGGCACCACCGACTCGATGCACGTGAGTTTGGGTGAACTCCAGGAGTTGGTGATAGACAGGGAGGCCTGGTGTGCTGCGATTCATGGTATCACAAAGGGTCAGACATATTGAGCGACTGAACTGAACTGAACAAGCAATGAAATAGAAATCCAAATGAACAGAAATAGATCTTAAAAAACAGAATTGATAGATAAATCACTTAGTTCTTTTAAATAAAATATCATATGTATTTTGCAAAAGCCCACGCACAAAAATTTGTCTATAGTATGAATGGAAATGAAGGTTTAAAACAAAGGGATGTCTTATATTGATATTTCAGAAGATGATATGTGATATTTTTCTAGGACATGAGAAGAATGACTGAATCTCTCACTTCCTCACCTAATATCAGAAAGAGAAAATAAAATGACTGGTTAGCATTAAAAAATGCACAAGCTGTATATGTGTGCTATATAGATTGGAGATAAGTATGTACAGTATAAAGATAATTATTGCCCATGACTCTTTTTTCCATACAAAATCACATAAACACAAAATCACATATTTGATTGGAATTTAAACTAGTGTTGTTCAGTCCCTAATTCTTATCCAAATCCTTGTGCCCCCATTGACTGCAGCACCCCAGGATCCTCTTTCCTCCACTGTCTTTCAGAGTTTGCTCACACTTGGGCCCCCTGAATTTGTGATACTATTTAACCATCTCATCTTCTCCATTTGCATTCAGTCTTTCCAATATCAGGGTCTTTTCCAATGAGTTGGTTCTTTGCGTCAGGTGGCCAAAGTATTGGAGCTTCAGCTTCAGTGTCAATCCTTCCAATGAATATTCAGGGTTGATTTCCTTTGACACACGTGTTTTCTCCAGCACCACAATTCAAAAGCATAAAGTCTTTAGTGCTCAGCCTTCTTTATGGTTCAACTTTTGTACATGACTACTGGAAAAACCATAGCTTTGACTATACAGACCTTTGTCATCAATGTGATGTCTCTATTGTTTAATAGACTGTGTAGGTTTGTCATAGTTTTCCTTCCAAGGAGCAAACATCTTTTAATTCATGGCTGTAGTCACTGTCCACAGTGATTTTGGAGCGCAAGAAAATAAAGTTTGTCTTTATTTTCCATTTGTCTTTATCTTCCATTTCCATTGTCTCCCTATCTATTCGCGGTGAAGTGATGGGACCAGATGTCTTGATATTAGTTTTTTGAGTGTTGGGTTTCAAGCTAGCTTCTTCACTCTCCTCTTTCACCTTCATCAAGAGACAATTTAGTTCCTCTTTACATTCTGCCATTAGAGTGATATCATCTGAATATCTGAGATTGTTGATATTTCTCCTGACACTCTTGATTCCAGCTTGTGATGATTCATTCAATCTGGCATTTCACATGATGTATCCTGCATATAACTAAAATAAGTGAGGTGACAATATACATTTTTGTCATGGTCCTTTCCAAATTTTGAACTAGTCTGTTGTTCCGTGTCCAGTTCCATTGCTTCTTGACTCACATGCAAGTTTCTCAGGATATAGTTAAGTTGGTCTGGTACTCCCATCTCTTAAGGATTTTCACAGTCCATTGTGATCCACATGGTCAAAGGATATAGCGTAGTCAATGAAGCAGAAGCAGATTTTTTTCTGGAACCCCCTTCCTTCTTCCATGATCCAACAAATGTTGGTGATTTGATCTCTGGTTCCTCTTCCTTTTCTAAACCCATCTTGCACATCAGGAAGTTCTCAGTTCATGTATCGTTGAAGCCTAGCTTAAGAGATTTTGAGCATTGCTAGCATGTGAAGTAAGTGCAGCTGTAGAGTGGTTTGGACATTCTTTGGCATTACCATTCTTTGGGATTGGAATGAAAACTGACCTTTTCCAGTCCTGTGTAATCAATTATTTACTAGTTAATTAGATAAGTTCAAATTCAGTAAGACAAATTTGAACTTCATCTGTTTGTAAAATTTCCTTCTCTGCCTCAATGTTCAGATCATCATTATTTGCTAAGAAATTAAAGATCTACCTTAGAGTCTTTCATCAGTCAAGAGTAAAATCCTATTCCCTCTATACCTCATTGCTACACATCTGCTCCACTTTCATCTTTTGATGGTCCTCTAGCATTAATTTATTTTGTTTCTCCACTGTCTGCATCATTTCTGTCGTCTATGGTGACAGGTTCTCTTTCTAAAACAAAAATCTGACTACAGAGTAGATATAGCTTCATTATTTAGTCCTAGTCTTCATTTACAGCATAATTATCAGTACTTATCTTTATAATCACAGTTTTAAAATTAATATTCATTTTGAATTGCTGTTTCTAAATCTGCTATATTTTTTTTTCTCTTCTAAAATTATTTTCACATGCTGTTCCCCCTACTCTCTACTTTCTCAGGCTTCTAGATGAAACATTTGTTATTCTTTAGTGATTCTATAATCTCATTTCTTGAGCAGTGTTAACTATATTCTTTGCCATGGTATACCCTATTTTGTTCATAGGATTTCATATCACTTACAGTTGATTATATTTGTTCATGTTTTATTGTTGCTATTGAAGTGTAAATTCTCTGAGAGCTTAAAGTGTATCTTACCAATCCTATCAATATTTTTTGTCTTTAATTAGTACAGTGCCTAATGTTAAATTGATACTAAGGGTATATCATGGGCTTCACTAGTTGGTTCAGTAGTAGAAAATCCACCTGCCAATGCAGGAGACACAGGTTCAATCCTCATATTGGGAAGACCTTGGAGAAGGAAATTGCAACTCATTCCAGCATTCTTGCCTAGGAAATCCTATGGACAGAGGAGCCTGGTAGGCTACAGTCCATGGGGTCACAAAGAGTCAGACATGATTTAGCAACTAAACCACAAAAGTGTATGTCATACTTATTGATACATTAATGAATAAGTTAAACAACCCAAAACTGTTTCAATGCCAGAATGAATAAATTATAGTTTCATATATTTTTGTTTGATACCACCGTTATGGCACAAAGTGAAGAGGAAATAAAGAGCATCTTGACAAAGATGAAAGAGGAGAGAGAAAAAGCTGGCTTAAAACTCAGCTTTCAAAAAACTAAGATCATGGCATCTGGCCCCATCATTTCATAGCAAATAGATGGGGAAACAGTGAAACAGTGATGTATTTTATTTTCTTGGGCTCCAAAATCACTGCAGATGGTGACTGCAGCCACATAATTAAAAGAAACTTACTCCCTGGAAGAAAAGCTATGACCAACCTAGACAGCATATTAAAAAGCAGAGACACTGCTTTGCCAACAAGGGTCTGCCTAGTTAAAGCTATGGCTTTTCCAGTAGTCATGTATGGATGTGAAGGTTGGACCATAAAAAAAGCTGAGTGTTGAAGAATTGATGCTTTTGAACTGTGGTGTTGGAGAAGACTCTCGAGAGCCAACTCATTAGAAAAGACCCTGATGCTGGGAAAGATTGAAGGCAGGAGGAGAAGGGGACAACAGATGATGAGATGGTTGGATGGCATCACCAACTCAATGGACATGAGTTTGAGCAAGCTCCAGGAGTTGGTGAAGGAGAGGGAAGTCTGGTGTGCTACAGTCCATGGGATTTCAGTCAGACATGACTGAGTGACTGAACAATGACAACCATATTTTTGTTTAGTTGCTAAGCTGTGTCTGATTATTTTGTGACTCTGTGGACTCTAGACCACCAGGCTCCTCTGTCAATGGGATTTTTCAGACAAAAATACTGGAGTGGTTAGCCATTTGCTTCTACAGGGGATCTTCCTCACCCATGGATAGAATCTCTTGCATCTCCTGCATTGGCAAGTGAATTCTTTACCACTGAACCAACAGGGAAGTCCAGTTTCATATATAAGGAAATGGTATTCAGCAGTGAAAATAATCATTCAAATATAGTTTGAGTTGAAATTACATCCATGCACACAAAGGAGCATAGTATGTTTCCATTGATACTGTAGGGGAGAAAAAACTTTTTCTCTTAGATTTAGTTCTCAGGGACCTGGGAATTAAACTGACAAAATACAAATCAAGAGAGGAA
The DNA here is from genome assembly GCF_016772045.2 of Ovis aries. Taxonomy (NCBI): domain Eukaryota; kingdom Metazoa; phylum Chordata; class Mammalia; order Artiodactyla; family Bovidae; genus Ovis; species Ovis aries. The sequence goes on along the minus strand of NC_056059.1, from coordinate 28,134,369 downwards.
AGATTTACTCATATGCATACAGGAGCTAACAAAAGAAGTAACTCCTTTGCTGAACAGTCAAAGAGAGAGGTTTATATACCTAACTTAGTTGGGAAAAAGAATGGGGCAGAAAAGTCTTCTGTGGGAAGAACGAATAGGTTTTTTCAGGAAAGATAAATGAGTTTCTAGGCCAATAATGGGAGATAAGAAAGACTGTTCCATTTGTTTATGTAGGTGTGAGTGTCATTCAGTCTTGTACATGGCCATGAAACTTCCCATTATGTGGGATTTATGGTAGCTTCATTTCTCAGTTGTCACCTTTAGTCAGATGAGAGAAGCTCCAACAAGGCTTCTTTCTGCATTTGCTGAACCTCAAATCTCTTTAGGTGGAAATAATATTCATACCAGTTCTGAGTTTCCAGGCAAAACCCTGCAATATCAAGTTAAAAGAAAATAAAAACAACAACAGCAACAAGAAAACAGGCACATTTATAAAGTTAATAGTAAACATAGTGGTTACTTTTTTGAAGACATGGAAGTGACTGGCAGGGAATATGGTAGGACTTTTGCACCGTTGGCTGTATTCTATTTCTTTTTCTGGGTGGTGTTTACATAAATACATTCAGATTATGGAAATTCATTTATGGTATCCGCATGGTTGTGTAATTTTCTCAGTGTGTGTTTATCAAAAAAGTATATTAAAGATGAGAAGCTAGATGAATTATTTTTACTTTGATATATAATAAACAGTAATGTTCAATATGTGGAGTAGAAGGTAGAGGAGAAATCATAGAAAGTATGTTTTCAAACCAGTATCACCATCTTTATAATTAATCAAGAAAAGCTTATAAATAGCAAATTTCTGAAACTGTTTGACTAAAGACAGGAAATATTCACCCCTGCAAGATATATTTAAGGATCAGAACTTTATGACTAACTATCTTCTCTGATAGCCACTTGGATGTCAGAGAGGACCTCAAAACTATTTCTCAAACTGAACTCATCTCTTCTTCCTGCTGACTGGCCCAAAGGCATCGTTTGTTTCCTGATTTCATAAATGGCACCATCAAAATTCAGTTTCCCAAGCCAGTGCCCTGGGTGTTAACATTTACTCGTCCAAGCAATCAGTATATTCTGTTGATCATCCTTTGTGTATATATCTAGGTATGTTTATTTCTTTCCATCTTTACTGCTCTATTGAAGTCCAGAGCATCGCATGTTTCAGCCCATCATCATTGCAGCAACCATCTGATTTTTTCTCAGTCTGGTCTTATCTACACTCTCATCTGTTTTCTACAATGCAGGCAGAAAGTTCTTTACAACTAGCTCTAGGGAACAAAACAAGGTGTGTTTTAAGAATACCATGCCAGTGCCACCAAGAGGATTTCTGTGAGAGCATAGCAAATAGAGTCTCTAAAAAGTTGAAAGGAATAAGGACCAAAATCCATACATGTCGCAGACTTAGAACAACATTCCATCTATGTACACAAATAATCTCCCTAACTATTTTAGAATTAGGATTCTAGAGAAAAGATCGTCTTCTAAGTACTGCATGCCAAAACATAAATCCAGGTTTTAAAATAAAGGCACACAATTTCAGATAGAATAGCCCCATTTGACTGCTTTATATAACAAAGGCTGAAAATTACAACTTATTTTAAGTAAACTGAATGTGTTAAATTTGTACCTCAAAAGAGTTCGATTAAAATACATTTAAAGCATAGTACAATATATAACAATCTGGAAAATTGATCCTGGAAATTATTTAAATGTAAAATTTTAGATAACTTGAAAATCTGTGGAGTATATCATTTTTGAAAACTCTTATGTGGTCCATAAGCAAAAACACTTAAAAGTCAGTTTTTTATTGGATTAAATGATACAAAAACTACTACCTAATGGAAGAAGCTTTTACCATGAAAACTAACAGAGTAACATGGCAGTTATCATAAACTCTAAAGTAGGAAAGACATACTTTTTCATTACTTTCTTTAAAGTAGAGAAAGCATTTCACATCACAAGTAAATATGAGGTTTTATCTTTTTAGCATTTCAATATATTATATAACAGAAAAGAAGTTTTAATAATTATGACTATGATGTGGAAAAATAAAGAGTTTTAATTTTCTCTATAAGGAAATCTGTGTCCATAGATATTAATATGATTATTGTTAAATTACCCTCATTTTACACAAGCCATATTTTCTCTCAAAGGATGGGATTTTGTCTGAGAAAATAATAGAAAATTCAGTTCTAAGAATATAATACATTTGTACTGATATAAAGGATACTTGCAGGTGGTATTTAAATGTTAAGCTGCCCTGACAACTAAACAGTGCAGAACAAAACAGAAAAGTGAGTGAAATGTGGTAGCATTTTGCTGCCTTAAACTTGGCTTATTTTTCAATGTGTATAATTTTACATAAATTTTAAAGGCACAACATTGACAATCATTTCCACTGTATACAAATGACATATATTTAACTTAATTATCATTAATCATTTATTCAAATATTTTGAGAAATAATTGAAAAGTTTAATTACATGTTTTCTTAAATCCACAAATATATTTAAATATAGAATATAAATACTTAGACACAAATTAAGTGTTTAAAAATCCTACTAAAATATCATTACAGAAAATACTATGTAACTTTTTATCCCTGATAAACTTAACTGATATTTATTACCCATAGTTCTTGGCCACCCAATTTCTGTTGTTGGCTTTACATGTTCTACAGTTCAAATCTAAATGTAAAATTTCAAAACCACAAATAATTTGTTACCATGGCAACAAGTTGAACATCTCTACAATTATAGACCAAAGATTCTTTATTATTTAGTAAGTAATGAGAAGCAATAGCAGCAATTCCAAAATCTTCACAAATATAGCTAATTATCTATTGCTTTCCTACAAAGACTGGCAAACAGGTTTGTTAAACCAAGAAACTTTACCAGTAGTGTAAGTGTCCAAAAGAAAATGGATAATGCCCTTCAGTTATATCATTAAATGTCATCTCATTAAGACTCATCAAGGACAAGATATATGAAGAAAAGAATCTGCATAACTGAATCAGTACAAACAAATAAACCAAAACTTAAAGTAGAAGCCATCATGGTCTTTGTTTTTAGAGGATACCAGATGAAAAGACTCAGTGGATTGACTGAATAGAATAACACCAAGAGAACCTAGAAATGATGTGCTAACTAGTAGGTGGAGCAGAGATTTCCAGGAATGAAGACAGCAAAAGACAGTAAGAAAAGCAAAAAACAAAAACCTTGTCTATTGTTTTATCTTTGGGAATTAACAATGTAGGCTACAGATTATGAACAGATGATGTCCACCCACAAACAATTGAGACCATCAACACAGGAATTCTCTGCTGGCCCTCTAAAGATGAGTATCTTTATGAGGACAATGGAAAAACATAGAACAGTAGGAAAGACAGTAGACAGACACAGGATAAGGAAGCCTAAGTATATTTACGATATCTACAACCTTCAAGTATTACTTGCTTGGATTAGAAATTTTTAAATTTAGAGGATAGCTTGCTGTGTCAGTAACCTAATTAATATCAATTTAGGTTCACTTCATTCACTAATATAAGTTGGTTTTAAAACTGTCTGCCCCATGTTTCAGATTTTCCTAAATATTAGAAAATTGTTAAGGGAGGATGTGTTAACCTTGCTTTATTTTAGGGGGTTATTATCTGAGGAAAATTAATAAAATATTTTGAGACTCCTAGTTGGGTGAGTCAGTTCCTATAGTCAGTAATATCAGCATAACTCATATTATTTCAATATGTGAAATATATTATTTCAATATACTTCAATGTGTAATCATTTCAATATTATTTCCATGTGTTTTAATTATTTGAACATTTTTCAATCATTAGCACCTTAGTTACCTGGTTCTGATATAAACAAGAGGCAGTTTAAGATGAAGGATTTACTAGTGGTACTAAGAAAAGTTTCCCAGTTAATTCAATTTAGTACAGCATTTCTTTCCTGTTATTCTGACAGCAGTAATGCCATGGGCTGTTCTATGACAGATATATTCAGTGACTCAATATTGATGGGATGGGACTGATAGAGCCATTATTTCTCTCCAATACATTGCTAGGAGCAAGCATCTCAGATCCTCTGGATGGTTTTCTAAATACCCTTGGGACTCTCAGAACTTTCCCTACAAGATGGTGACACCAAGATGCCCCTACATTTAGTCACCTGAGGAAGGAAGAGACAGCCCTTCAGAAGGATTTCACACTGCTTCTCGGGGGCAGGGCTGGAGGTGAGCGGGATGAGAAAAGGAGAAAATCTGTGCATGTGCCACTGAGCTGGGAAATGAAGTTGAAACACAAAGTCATTCTGATTGTGCATTTAAGTCTAGAGACCCAAATTGTACCCTCTTAATTAATTCTGAGAAAAAGAAGGGGAAAGAGACCCCAAAGGTGAAGTGAAAAAGTCAACTGATTCCCAGTGTCATTAGGAGAAGTCTATAAAGACTTGAATTATATATTTTGTGAAAAAAAAAATGAAAAAAATAATACACATAAGAGTTTTCATAAATTTGTAAAACCTTCAAGCATTTCTAGGTTACCTATGTTTATTTTTTTACTTGGTTTTTTTTTGCTTGTTTTATGATGGTAATATCTATCAATATATTTGATTTTTACTTAGGCATTTAGGAAGTGTATTATAAAAGCACTGGCATAAGTGAAAAGATATAAATATCCTTTCTTTCATTTATTTATGTTCTCATAAATAAACATGTATGGTAGAAGATTGATGGAACTGGATACAAGTATGAAATATATAAGCCCAGTACTGTTTCAAGTTACCAAATCCTTTGCCAGAACAAATTGAGAAGAAATGGAACTGAGTATGCTCTGTATATTGTGACATACTTCTTTCTCCAGCATGAATAACAGATGTTCTTGACTTACCTTGAATGCTCTTGACTTACCAGGATGTTCTCCCATCCTTGACTTACTGTTTTGTTGCTAAATCTTGGTTTAGCTTTCTTCCAGACCCCATTTTAACCTGCCCTATACTTATTGTTTCCATACCATTTTATACACTGGAATCAATTTATTCCAGATTTTATAAAGTCAATCTGCCTTAAATAAGGCTATGCGATACATGAAGGTGAGATTTATCTGTTTGACCAGACAGATATGTTCTATGGGCTAGTGAAGTTTCTTTTATACCCAATAGTTATGCAGTGTCTGACCGAAAAGACACTAGGCAAGTGATATTTTTCTCGTTTTTTCCTTTATTTAAAAAAGTAACTGGCCACAATTTACTAATCGACCAAAGTCATACTATAAGCCCTACATATAACTCTTTATATGAAATAATATTGCCACAAAAAAGAAATAAAAACACACTTCTGAATTCAAATGATTGATGCAAAGCATTTTAGACAACATTATACAATTTTTCAATATATCCAATTATCCAACATTTCAGTATATTACCAAGTCCTAATCCAAGGAATGCACAGATGACTTCCTTTTGCTACATACTGACAGATTTATTCTGCGCTTTCTTTTTCAGCTTTATTTTCTTTGGATTATAGGAAAAGAGAAATGTTTCTGTTTTCTCTGTTTTTAAAGAAATCCAGTGATTCAAAGGAAGGAAACTTGCCTGTACTCAGTTTTATTGGTATCATCCTTTAAGGGCAGAATTAATGGCAGAATCATTAAATAACACAATTCCCCTCACCTGTTCCTTTGTTCATCCTGAAAAGATGTGGAACACTCCTCTGTACAGAGCAGGTTTAGAAAAAAAAATGTTATTAATTACCTATGAAGGAATGTCAGAAAAAGCATTCATTACCTTTCTTTGTAACATTTCATCTCCTTTTTAAATACAAAAGATATAGATGTAAGTCTTATATAACAAGCCATCATCTCTTATGTTCTCTGGGAATAGAGGCAGTGGAACCTGTGGGGTTTGAGAAACCCAAATGTGAAGAACCTTAGAGGTCCAGGCATTTCCCAAGAGAAGCATTTTCTAAACTAGTTCTTGAGAGATTCTCTTCAGAGAGTAGAAAAACTGAAAAATTTTTGTGGACAAAGATATTTTGAAAATACTACATAATGAATCCTCTGTTTAGATTTGTAATACATAGAGACTAAACATTATAAGAAGTAATGTAGGAAAGAAAGGTGTTTAATTTTGGTGACAGAATAATTTATTGAGGTTTTATCTCATTTTTAAAAATTTTTGCAAGGCCCTCTTTTCCTTATTCAAGCAAGGAGCCAAAGCCTTTCTGTTTTGTTGTGTCTTGGCTGAAAGCAAACAATTCTTCAAGAGATCAATTTATCTTCTTTTTCTCTCTTTGTGAAAACCTAAGATTATTTTAGAAAGAATGATAGTGATCTAAAGGGGAAAGAGAGAGTTCTGAACAGAGACAAAAATGTGAAATTTCCCCGGACTGGGAACCAGTCCTGAAATCAGCCAAGTCCTGGGTATATGCTGCTGCGGCTGCTAAGTCACTTCAGTCGTGTCCGACTCTGTGCGACCCCATAGACGGCAGCCCACTAGGCTATGTCGTCCCTGGGATTCTCCAGGCAAGAATACTGTAGTGGGTTGCCATGTCCTTCTCCAATGCATGAAAGTGAAAAGTGAAAGTGAAGTCGCTCAGTCGTGTCCAACTCTTCACTACCCCCATGGACTGCAGCCTACCAGGGTTCTCCATCCACGGGATTTTCCAGGCAAGAGTCCTGGAGTGGGCTGCCATTGCCTTCTCCACCAGGGTATATAATAGGGATGAATTCTTGTTTTGTGGCATCATCTTGACAGTTGATAAAACCTAGAGAGTGGTGGCTGTGTGGTAGGACCCTAGATCCCAGGGCCGTAAACTTAAGAAAAAGAAAAAAATAAAATTCTGTGGCCCAGGCTGGGCACAACAGCCTGCCATATGAGATCACATGATCTGAGACTGTGAGGTTGTCTTGTGATCCTGAATGCTTTTGTGGACAAAAGAGCTCCACGTCTTTTGCTAAAGCATTCTAAACTTCTTGTGTTCTTGTACAATCTGAGATTGTAGGCAAGAAGTAGAGAGACCCTAATAATGACTAATGTTGAATTTTCTGCCAAACTGTCAAGATGGGTAGCCCAAAATTGAGTTTATTTTTATTTATAAATTGATAGCATTTCTTATAACTTTTGCTTATAAGATTCAGATGAATAAGATATTTATTTTATCTTAATTTTCTTTTTAAGTAATAATAATTAGCTGGGCACATTAAAGGGATTCAAATAAATTAAAAAAGAAATCCTACTCAACTACTATTCCATGAAACATATTTGGAGAGTATACCTTTGTAGCATCACTTTGAAGGAATTTCCTCTGATAGAAATGTATGGTGCCACAGTAAAGAGGTCCTATCTACTACCACTCACAGCGCAGGTGCAAATTCTAATCAGTAGCCAAAGGGAGAAACGCTTCATAATGTAGATCCTACGGCATCACTTATTTTTCAAATACTGGAGTCAAGATTGTAGGGAGAAACATCAACAACCTCAGATATGCAGATGGTACTACGCGCTAATGGCCAAAAGCAAGGAGGGGTGGGATGATATGGGAGAATGGCATTGAAACATGTAAATTATCATATGTGAAATAAATCGCCAGTCCAGGTTCGATGCATGATACAGGGTGCTTGGGGCTGGTGCATTGGGATGACCCAGAGGGATGGGATGGGGAGGGAGGTAGGAGGGGGTTTCAGGATGGGGAACACATGTACACCCATCCAGATTCATGTCAATGTATGGCAAAACCAACACAATATTGTAAAATAAAAAAAGAAAAAATTAAAAAAATTAAAAATAAAAAGCCTCTTGATAAAGGTGAATGAATAAAATGAAAAAGCTGGCTGAAATTCAACATTCTAAAAACTAAGATCATGGCATCTGGAGCCATGACTTCACTGCAAATAGGGAAAATGTTGAAACAGCCAGACAGTTTCACTTTCGGTCTGGCTCCAAAATCACTATAGACAGTGACCACAGCCACAAAATTAAAAGATACTTGCTCCTTGGAAGAAAAGCTATGACAAATCTAGATAGCATATTAAAAGCAGAGACATCACTTTGCAAAGAAAGGTTTGTGTAGCTTGTGGTTTTTGCAGTAGTCATGCATGGATGTGAGATTTGGACCATAAAGAAGGCTGAATGCTGAAGAATTGATGGTTTTTAACTGTTGTGCTGGAGAAGACACTTCAATAGTAAGGAGATCAAGCGAGTCAATCCTAAAGGAAATCAACCCTGAATATTCATAGGAGGGGCTGATGCTGAAGCTCCAATTCTTTGCTGAATGTGAAGAGCTAATTCATTCGAAAAGTCCCTGATTCTGGGAAAGATTGAGGGCAAATGGAGAAGGAGCAGCACAGGATGAGATGGTTTTACATCTGACTTAATGCAAATGAATTTGTGCAAACTCCGGGAGATAGTGAAGGACAGGGAGATATGGTGTGCTGCAGTCCATGGGGTTGCAAAGAGTCAGACAGAACTTAAAACTGAACAACAACTAGCAGTCTGGGAAAACTGCTCTCCGTTGCCAGTCTGATTATGTATATCTCTGTGAAACAAGTAAAGGAGCACTTTTGCTTTGCTGTGCTGTTAAAATAGAGAAAATTTACTCAAGTGCCTGTGGCTAAGGCTTAGACATTTTGAGCTAGAAGACTTTGGTTAAAATATGTTCAAATTTACAGTTAGCAATACTGAGTCTAGACTAGCCTCCTGTTCTCAAATCTTTGCTTTATTACTTAATTGATGTGAACATGTTTTAATTAACAAATAGAAATACAAAGCATCATTTCAAAGTTTTTTGTCTTCTTTCCATATCTCTATTTTTGTTTCAGAATGCTCTAGGGTAAAATGAAAATTCCTAAAGATCACTTGTCTTACAAATATATAAACCAGCTTTAAATATATATTTATAATCAGTACATTCAATACTCTAAACAAAAGGAGTACTCTAGATAAAAGCAGAACATCAGAAGAAATATTCATTTATAAATGCAGATACATAGATGAGTCCTTCTATGAGTAACATTCAAAATTGAGTCAATTGAAAAAACTTCTGAAATACAGTATGATACTACATCAGTGGAAATCAATTTGAATAAGAATGATTTTGAAAACTGTTGAACACTTCAGAGTGCAATTGCAGTGCATCATTACAGAGAAATTTGGTCCAGGTGTTGCCGTAATTTTGAGACATGGGGAAAGTTCACAGCTCACTGGTCCTCAAATGAATTTCCATATGTGAAGTGATTTTAGTCTATTACTCTGTGCATTCAAAAGATTGAATGTGTCACACTGAGCTTACATTTGTTATTTACTGTCTGTAACTTCATAGATTTTTGAATTTTGCTTTAAAACTATCTTCTTAAAAAAAACAAATATTTAATACCCTACTATCAGGACAGTTATTATGACACAAGGCCAAACTAGGAAAGTAAGAGTTAAGCATTCTGATTCATGGGGCTTCCTTTGAGGCTGAGTGGTAAAGAATCTGCCTTCCAATGCAAGGGAGGGTTTGATCCCTTGTTCATGAAGATCCGCTGGAGAAGGAAATGGCAACCTACTCCAGTATTCTTCCCAAAAAAATCCCATGGGGCCTAACATGCTACCATCCATGGGATTGCAAAGAGTCAGACACGATTTAGTGACTGAAGAGCAGCAGCAGTAGCAGGTGCTTCACGCTTGGTAAACATCTCAATTGAAGCATACTTTTGTTTTCAATAAGATTTCCTTTTTCAACATGTATGTGTTTTCTGATATTTAAAAATTAGGAAATAAATAGAAAAATTAAAGTAGATTTTACTTTTTAAAATTTCCTTTATAGTGAAACATACCTGTTTTAAACAAATTTCTATCAAAAAAGTTTATATGGAAACATAAAAATACCCGGAATTGTCAAAGCAATCCTGAAGAAAATAAACAAAGCAGGAGGCATAATTCTCCCAGATTTAAGACAATACCACAAAGCTACAGTAATCAAAAATCAAAACAGCACTGTATTATTACAAAAACAGTCATAGGAATCAGTGAAACAGAATAGAGAGCCTAGGAATAAACCTACACACCTTCCATTAATTAGTCTTTGACAAAGGCAAAAAATATAAAATGGGGTAAAGTCTCTTCAGCAAATAGTGTTGGGAATGTTGAACAGCTACTTATAAATTAATTCAGTTAGAATACACCTTCATACCATGCACAAAAACAAACTCAAAATGTTTAAAGACTTAAACGTAACACTGCAACTCTAGGAGCTGCAACTCCTAGAAAACAACATAGGCAAAACATTCTCTAACATAAACCATACTAATGTTTTCTGAGGTCAGTCTCCTAAAGCAATAGAAATAAAACAAAATAAACCAGTGGGATCTAATCAAACTAGCTTTTGCACAGCAAATAAAACCATAAAAAAATAATAAATGAAAACAAAAAGACAACCTATGCAATGGGAGAAAATATTTGAAAATATTGCAACTGACAAGTGCTTAACCTCCAAAATATACAAGCAACTTATACAACTCAACAACAAAACACTCAAACAACCCAGTCAGAAACTGGGCAGAAGACCTTAATAGATATTTCTCCAAAGAAGACATATGGATGGCCAATAGGCACATACAAAAGATGTTCAGTGTCACTAATTATCAGAGAAATGCAAATCAAAATTTCTATGAGGTGTCACCTCACACCAGACAGATGGCCATCATTACAAAGTCTACACATAATGCTGGAGAGGGTGTGGAGAAAAGAGAACCCTCCTGCGCTGTTGGTGGGAATGTTGGTGCAGCCACTGTAGGAAAGAGTATGGGAGTGCCTCACAGAATTACCATATGATCCAGCAATCCTACTCCCGTGCATATACCCGGACAAAACTGTAATTCAAAGGATACATACACCCCTATTTTTATAGCAGCGTTATTATCAATAACCAAAACATGGAAACAACCTAAATGTTCATTAGCAGATGAAAGTATAAAGAAGATGTGGGACATGCATACAATGGAATATTTCTCAGCCATAAAAAAGAACCAAGAAATGCCATTTGTGGCACTATGAAGGGACTGAAAGATTATCATACTAAGTGAAGACAAAGATCATATGATACCAGTTATATATGAAATCTGAAATAAGCACAAATGAACCTATCTACAAAACAGAAACAGACTCACGGACAGAGGTATCAGACTTGTGACTGCCAAGAGAGAGGGAGGAAGGTAGAGGGATAAACTGGGAGTTTGGGGTTAGTGAATGCAAACTGTTAAACATTTAGAATGAAAAACCAATAAGGTCCTACTACAAGGAACCATATACAGTTTCCATAATGGAAAATAATATTTTAAAAAGAGACTGTGTAAATGTGTATAACTAAGTCACTTTCATAAACAGAAGATATTGGCACAACATTGTATATCAACTATACCTTAATTAAAAAGAATAAAGAACAAAGTTTTAAAAGCTTTAGGAGATATCTCCAAAGGAAAGAAACTGATTTTTTCGAAAGTTGAGTATCAAAAGAGTTGAAATCTTACCCAATAAGATTTCTCTTCACATCAGTTATATATTTTACATTGATAAACAAAAAATAAAAGCAAAATTGAAGTGTTAAAAGTCACTGGAGATGTTTCAGAGTTTTAACTATAAGGACCAGGGGAAAACAAAGTATAAGAGATGTGTTAGACCAGTTCATCCTGTTTTTCCTGAAAACATCTGCTGTGTGTTCAAATTTTTCAGTGTCATATCTTTTTGGCTTTTCACACTGTAAAAGTTCTGTATAGTCAAAGCTATGGTTTTTCCAGTAGTCACATATGGATCTAAGAGTTGGACCATAAAGAAAACTGAGTGCCAAAGAATTGATGCTTTTGAACTGTGGTATTGGAGAAGACTCTTGAGAGCCCCTTGGACTGCAAGGAGATCAAATCAGTCAGTCCCGAAGGAAATCAGTCCTGAATATTCATTGGAAGGACTGATGCTGAAGCTGAAACTTCAATACTTTGGCCACCTGATGCGAGGAACTGACTCGTTAGTTCGGTTAGTTAGAAAAGACCCTAATGCTGGGAAAGATTGAAGGCAGGAGAAAAAGGGGATGACAGAAGATGAGATGGTTGGATGGCATCACTGACTCAATGGATATGAGTTTGAGCAGGCTCCAGGAGTGGGTGAGGGGCAGGGAAGCCTGGCATGCTGCAACTCTATGGAGTTGCAAAGAGTTAGACATGATTGAGCAATTGAACTGAACTGATATTCAAAGTTGAAAAAAATATACTATATATAACTGTAGATTTCAGTTACTTTGTAGCATATTCTTCTCTAAATTTGTTGACAACAGATGATGAAATTGAAATATGAGTAATATTCTGCATGATGATTACAAAATTACTGAAACTGAGTGGTCATTCATTATCCCTTAGGTATAGTGCTGAATGAGTTAGTATAGATACCTGAAATATGGCAAACACCTTTTATGTTTACTTCAGGACATCTATTTCAGGTGGGTTCTCCTTACACCAGTTGGTAGCAATTTTACCATTATTCAGAATGTTTCACGCATGATTATTTTACTTTGTTCTACTGTGTATACTCTGAAAACTGCTAATTCAATATTCATTATTCTTTAATAACCTAAAAACAGACTGGAAAAAAATGGAAACAGCATCTATGTTGTCCCTATAAATACAGAAAACCATATTCTCATCATCTTTAATCCTTTTGTTTTTGTTTTCCTCAGTCCTTAATTTGTGTGGTTCAGCATTTGACTTCTAATGTCACTCAATTCAATTCATATAAAGGAAACATTATCTATCTTCTAAATATGATTAAAAGTATATAAAAATAACCATTTTAGCCACTCTAAAATATACAATACTGTGGCATAAAGGGCATTCATATTGTTATGAAAAAATTGCAACCGTTGATCTCTAGAACTTATCTTTTCTAATGGAAACACCACACCCATTAAATAACTCCACATTCCACCTTCTCCCAAGCCCCCAGAAACAACCATTCTACTTCTATATCTATGAACTATTATAAGACCCATATAAGCAGAATCATGATATTTACACTTTTGCAATTAGTTTATTTCACTTAGAAAAATATCCTCAATTTTTATCCATTTTGTAGCTTTTATCAGAATTACTTTCCTTTTTAAGACTCAGTAATATTCCATATTGTATTTGTGTGTGTATATGATTAGTCCACCAAGCTCCTCTGTCCATGCGATTCTCCAGGCAAGAATACTGGAGTGTGTTGCCATTTTCTTCTCCAGTAAATCTTCCCAACCCAGGAATCATACATACATACACACACACACACACATATATATATATAACATATATGAACATTCAGTTTTTCTTTCATTGGTCAAAGATACTTGGATTGCTTCCACCTCTTGGTTCTTGCAAGTAATTCTGCTATGAACGTGGGTATAGATATACCTACTTGAGTCCCTGCTTTCAATTCTTTGGTATACAAGCCAGAAATAGAATTATTGGATCATACAATAATTCTATGTATAATAGCTTGAGGAACCACCATATTATTATCCATAATGACTTACCATTTTTCACAATTTTGCCAACAGTGCTAAATGGTTCCATATTTCCACATCTTTGCCAACAGTTGTTATTTTCTGCTCTTTTTGTTATTACTATTATTGTATATAACATATAATAGTATATATTATATATAATTATTTATAATATCTGTCCCAGTGGGTTTTCAGAAGTTAGTTATATGACACCCAGCTGTGCAGCAGATCTTCTGCCCAATCCTATACTCTATGGAAAAGAAAGAACAAAAGGAAAAAATGGTACTGATGGGAGGTAGAGAAGGATTGAGAACAGACTTTGAGAGACAATCAGTAGTGCCTGTTCATAATAAATAGATACAGATTTGATTAAGATCATTTTGGTACCTATATATTCAGTGTTTTAGGCTTAGGAAAATTTTTTGTTGAATTTTGGAATTTCTGATTGTATTATCACAAATCAGCACTGTCTGAAGGCCTATAGATAGATTACTGTTGGGCTAATCCCTGGTGACTCAGAGGGTAAAGCATCTGCTTATGATGCGGAAGACCCAGGTTCGATCCCCGGGTTGGGAAGATACCCTGGAGAAGGAAATGGCAACCCACTCCAGTATTCTTGCCTGGAGAATCCCATGGACAGAGGAGCCTGGTGGCCTACAGTCCATGGGGTCGCAAAGAGTCAGACACGACTGAGCGACTACACTTAATCAAAATGAGAAAAATAAGAACAATGTTGTGAATGTCTCATAAAACTACATTGTTATTGTGATTGTTGTTACCCATTATGTAATGGTAGTGAGAGAAGATAACATTTATTTTTACATTTTAAATTAAATATATAAATTTTACAGTATATTAGCTTTTAGGCTTATCTGTTTCCACAGAACATAATTTCCTGACAAGTCATTTAAGTTCTTGAGTGTTTTAATAGTCCATTCCTTTTTTATAGTATTTCATAGTATGGATAGAACACAGTTTGTTTAAACATCACTTATTGAAGAACATCTGCTCATTTATAGCTTTTGACTATTATGAATATAGCTGCTGTGAATATTTGTTTACAGGTATTTGCATGAACATTAAGTTTCTATTTTCCTGGGGTAAATGCTCAAGAGTGATATTGGTGCATCATATAATATTTGCTGGCTAGTTTCATAAGGAATGGTTAAATTCTTTTCCAGAGTGGCTATACTAGTTTACATTTCCACCAGTATTGTGTAAGTCTGGAGAAGGAAATGGCAATCCACTCCAGTATTCCTGCCTGGAGAATCCCGTGGACGGAGAAGCCTAGTAGGTTACAGTCCATGGGGTCGCAAAGAGTTGGACACGACTGAGCGACTTCACCCATTGTGTAAGTCACCCAGTTTCTTGCAGTTTTGCTGGAATTTAATGTTAGCCGTTGGATATGTAGGATTAGCCATTGGATATGTAGGGAAAACTTTTCTAAACTCCACCGTCACTGATCATCTGGGAAAACAGAGAAAGGAGAAGTAAGTTCTAAGAAGTTTGTTTTTTTTCCCTCTCTCTCCCTTTCTTCCTTTTTTCCACTTTACCTCTCTCTTTGTGTATAAATATATTTTAGCTTATTACTGAGAAGAATTCTTCTAGTCTAAGGTTGTCATAATACAATTATTTTAATAGCACCAATATGCAAGTAGTATAAAGTTAAGTCAAAATTGGAGTACTGGAATTTGTGGACCAACACTTGCATTTGACCATTGTAAACTCATTCATTACCAAGTATCTACTGAGAAGTATCTGTGTAACAGATACAGTGCCACTGCTGAGAGTAACAAGTATCACACCTGCCTTTGTGGACTTCATGTATGCAAAGAATACCAAATACATGAATAGAATTAGTAGTGTACATTATTTTTTAATATAAATTTATTTATTTTAATTGGAAGCTAATTACTTTACAATAATATATTGGTTTTGCATATATCAACATGAATCCACCCTGGTGTACATGTGTTCCCCATCCTGAAGCCCCCTCCCACCTCCCTCCCCATCCTATCCCTCTGGGTCATCCCAGTGCACCAGCCCCAAGCATCCTGTATCACGCATCAAACCTAGACTGGTGATTCGTTTCACATATGATATTATACATGTTTCAATGCCATTCTCCCATAACATCCCACCCTCTCCCTCTCCCACAGAGTCCAAAAGACTGTTCTATACATCTGTGTCTCTTTTGCTATCTCACATACAGGGTTATCATTACTATCTTTCTAAATTCCATATATATGCATTGTTATACTGTATTGGTGTTTTTCTTTCTGGTTTACTTCACTTTGTATAATAGGCTCCAGTTTCATCCACCTCATTAGAACTGATTCACATGTATTCTTTTTAATGGCTGAGTAATATTCCATTGTGTATATGTACCACAGCTTTCTTATCCATTCGTCTGCTGATGGACATCTAGGTTGCTTCCATGTCCTGGCTATTATAAACAGTGCTGTGATGAACATTGGTGTACACGTGTCTCTTTCAATTCTGGTTTCCTTGGTGTGTATGCCCAGCAGTGGGATTGCTGGGTCATAAGGCAGTTCTATTTCCTGTTTTTTAAGGAATCTCCGCACTGTTCTCCATAGTGGCTGTACTAGTTTGCATTCCCATCAACAGTGTAAGAGGGTTCCCTTTTCTCCACACCCTCTCCAGCATTTATTGCTTGTAGACTTTTGGATCACAGCCATTCTAGTAGTGTAGTTTAAAGGCTAACCTGTGCTGTAGATGAAAATATTCTTTAACCCTTATTCACCAAAGTTTTATTTATTTTATAGAGCATTTGCAGTGATCAGAGGGTGTTTTGGGAACCATACTGTGAGGCTCACTAAACTGTAGGTGGTCAAGGAAATTTTGGAGTATGCAGTTGTCATTGACAAATCAGGATTCTGTCCTGGGTATAGACTGAGCTAGGAATTACATGGCAAAATCATCCTGCCCTTTTTTGCACAGATAATGCCTTCTGTCCCAACACTGATCTGTTTTCTGAAAATTCAGTATTTTCAATGTGTATGAACTCAAAGCATTTTGATTCACTTAAAAGTCCTCAGCCTAAATAAGTGTTCATTTCAAGTGAAACAATAGAGCCGCTGATAAAGATAGGAAGAGATGCCACAAAAAGCAGATTGTGGGGTATAAAATATAAGGAATAGTCTTGATGACAATATTTACATGGAGAAAAAAAGCTTTTAACTATTGTCTAACACTCACGAAATAAATATGTATTCTGTCATATTTAAATCATTATAAAATATGAAATATATAATTAAGAGTTCACCTATAAATAATATTTTGGAAGTTGCTTTGTGTTTTCCTTGAAGAAAACGAAACTCTGGCTGTCTTAAAAGCATAGAAGACTATTAACCAAAGGTAATGAATATCTACATTTATTATTATAGCCTGATGTATTAAAGAAAGATATATATGAAGAAAATCTGTGTGTGTGTGTATGTGTGTGTGTGTGTGTGTGTGTGTGTGTGTGTGTGTGTGTGTGTGTGTAAACATCCTGGAGTCAAAAACCTGGTAAAAAGTATCCCCAAAGCCTCACAGCAGAGAAGCTAAAGCATACTTCAGTGTTCCAAAAACAGGGTAAATTTTGTGCTTTGGTTATCATTTTATATATATAGAGAGAGAGAGTTTGGAAGTTAAGAAGGAGGCTAACAGTGTCTCTTTTTTAAATTGTGTAACTGGTGATGGAATAGAGCAGATGTATCAGTGATGCCAGAAATTTAACCTCTGGGCACTGGTGCCAAATCAAATGTCAGAGACAGAGTTTTGGATGAAGTAGAAAAGAATAGCTTCATGCTTTGCCAGGCAAAGTGGGGCACAGCAGGCTCCTGCCCTGAAAACTATGTGATCCAAACCTGGAGGATTTGATGAGGAGTTTTACAGCAATAGTTAAAGGGTGGGGTCGCTCTAAAATTAGCTGTGTGCAGGGCCTGCCTTCCTCTCATCTAAGGTAATCTTGATGAGCTTCTCTGGTTCCTTTAATCTCACCTTAGGTGGTTTCTTGGCTGCTTCTCCCTTGACTAGCAACTGTTTGAATCTACCCTTTGGAACTCAGGGAAGGTCATGAAGGCTGGAGTCTGTTCACAACCAACAAGAAAATGAGGGACAGAAAGTCTTCCTCGTCTAGGAGCTCCATAGGGCTATACTCGGTTTCACCAGCACGTAACACTGCGGCTGCTGCTGCTAAGTCACTTCAGTTGTGTCCGACTCTGTGCAACCCCATAGACGGCAGCCCACTAGCCTCCTCTGTCTCTGAGATTCTCCAGGCAAGAATACTGGAGTGGGTTGCCATTTCCTTCCCCAATGCATGAAAGTGAAAAGTGAAGGTGAAGTCGCTCAGTCGTGCCCGACCCTCAGTGACCTGATGGACTGCAGCCTACCAGGCTCCTCCGTCCATGGGATTTTCCAGGCAAGAGTACTGGAGTGGGGTGCCATTGCCTTCTCCGAGCACATAACACACCTGACTCTAAATCTTTTAAACATTGTTGTTCATTGTTTCAGAGCATTCCACAGCAAGAATCACTTTTAATACTTGAAAGTTAGAAATCTTAAATAATTAAAGCTCAGTTATTCAGTGTTTTGAATGGTTTAGTGCAAGAATCATTTTTAAGTCTTAGAGATAAGAGAGGGCTTATTTTAATCCTGCAAAGCCTTCAAAAGAAAAAAAAATAGTGGAAGAGATAACAGAAATAAAATTGGTAGCTAGGAAATATTTTATTTAATAATGAGAAAATCTTATTCTCTGACTGCCCCACTTTCTCCAGCTATTAACCAGTAGACTGTCTCCCTAAAGTTCAAAGCTTATCCAAGCCTGGAGCCACCAAGTGTAATAGTTGTTAGAAATCACATCCACAATAGCCTGGTTGGGTCTGAAATTAGTATTACTGTCTCAAGCTACCAGGAATTTTACATGATTAGAGTTGCTCTTCTGTGTACTATACAAATAGCAACTTCTCTTAGGAATCTGAAGTGTTATCTTAGTTTTTATAAAATGCCTTTTTATAGTAAGCAGAATAGTGCTCTTCCAAGATATGTTAACATCCTGATCCCTAATCCATGCTAATGTATTACACAGCAAAGAGCAATTAAGGTTACAAATAAAATTAAGGTTCCCTCGTAGCTCAGTTGTTAAAGAATCCACCTGCAATGAAGGAGACCCCAGCTTAATTCCTGGGTCAGGAAGATCCACTGGAGAAGGGATAGTCTACTCACTCCAGTATTCTTGGGTTCCCTAGTGGCTCAGCTGGTAAACAATCCACCTGCAATACAGGTGACCTGGATTGGATCCCTGGACTAGGAAGATCCCCTGGAGAAGGGAAAAACTACCCAACTCCAGTATTCTGGCCTAGAGAATTCCATGGACTGTATAGTACTTGGGGTCACAAACAGTTAGACACAACTGAGCTAAGCTAATCTTAAAACTAGAAATTTGTTGTAGATAATCCATATAGGTCTTATGAAATCATAAGGACTCTTAAATTGGGAAGAGAGAAACAGAAGTGTCAGAACAGGAGAGACGTCATTGCCATTACTTTCCATTACTTGCCATTACTATCTTTTAAGACTGATGTATTTGGATATCATCTCCTTCATAGCAATATGTATCATGTGGTCAAATCAGATCCAACACTGGGGCACAGAGAATGCGAGGTAGAGAGCCATAAATGTTGTTCAGATGGCTGTGATATAGCATGAGCTTAAATTACCCACCTTATTTGTGTGCATCCAGCAACCATACTATAGGAGTTGATTTTATTGAAACAAATTGCCACACTCTGTTGGTTGTAGTTCTCATAATTCAGGTGAAACTATAGCTACTATTTGGTCAGATACTTTATGTTGCAGTCATGGTAGCGCAAGTGAATTCCACTTTACACATATGGTTCAAACAACAGCCACTTTATGCAGAAATGAATACTTGGAATGAGGCTTTATGCTTTGGTGTTATGGAAATCTTGAAATGCATTGCTGGAAATAATTTTCACAGATGAATAAGGCAGTGAGAAGAAAGTCAGGTAATGTGGATCTACTCTCCCTGCTACTGCTGTCAACTGGTAAGGGCATGCTATGTAACAAAACAAAATTCCCTCACTCCTGAGCACTAGCACTGATATATCTCTGAGACAATGAGACACAACCTCCTGGGCAGCCGGCCTGTGCTAGGCCTCTTCTTTAGTTTACTAAAAAAAAAAAAGAAAAGAAATAGAACAAAACACACTAAAATTAGTCTCTCTGTCCATCTCTCTCTCTCTTTCCCCTAGTTAGGAAGGTCTTTTGTAAGGGGGAAAAAAAAATGTCTGGTAATTACTTTCCAGACAAGAGGGAGAAATTCGGCACTCAATCCTGAGGGAAGGGTGGGGCCAGGAGCATGATGTGTCAATTGACTTCAAATAAAGTAGACCAAAAAAAAAAAAAAAGGCAGAAAAAACAAACGAAGGTCAAGTTTTATGGCCAAAAACAT
This sequence comes from Ovis aries, assembly GCF_016772045.2. Classification (NCBI taxonomy): domain Eukaryota; kingdom Metazoa; phylum Chordata; class Mammalia; order Artiodactyla; family Bovidae; genus Ovis; species Ovis aries. The sequence goes on along the minus strand of NC_056059.1, from coordinate 28,114,352 downwards.
TATACATTCATATATCTTTACACTCTGCTGACATCAATCATCCTTAGACTCAGTCAGGAGCATTTTACTTACTAGGAGTAAAAAGGCGATGTGCATTAAGTAGTTAACAATACTGGAGATAGGGACAGGGAAAATCATGACCCAAGGACGAAATGTAATCCAAATGCAACATTCTTCCCAGTCAATGCTCACTTTTCTGAATAATGAAATGTAATAGGTTTCTCAAGAGTAGTCAATATGTGTGTATTGTTTAAGCCTTTGACAAATATTTCTGTCCTAATTGAGAGACAGGCTTGCAAAAACTCTTTGTAACAAGGTATTTTAATTTTTGAATTATGTTTGCTTTTATATGAATTTCTTGATATTGCTGTATTATAGTAAAATAGTCTAATTATGTGATAGCTACCTGATAACATTTCGTGCATTGTGGTCAGTTGCAGTAAGAGGAAATATAAGTTAAAACTGAGTCATACGAACAACATTTAGATATTTGTGAAAGAGCAATGTTTTCTATTTTATATATGGTAATAGCTATTTTGCTACCACTCTAAGCAATAAAACATTTTAAAAGATCTTCAAAAATGATGTGATGCATCAGCAATATGATTTAAGTTTCCCAGCATAAAAGTTATGCTAAATATTTACATACTAAAATTCACTTTTACAGTACTGTAGTGGTAAAGAACCTGCCTGCCAATGCAGGAGATGTAAGAGATACGGGTTCGATGCCTGGGTGGGGAAGATCCCCTGGAGGAGGACATGGCCAACCACTTCAGTATTCTTGCCTGGAGAACCCATCCCATGGAGAGAAGAGCCATGGAGAGAAGACCACAGAGTCCGACACAACTGAAGTGACTTAGCATGCATGGACTATAAAACTGTCTTTTTTCAGACAGCCAGAGACATTGAAATTAGAATACGATGTTTTTTTCCTTAGATATTCCAGATTAATATGGAGCACCATTTTCTATTTCTGAGTAAGCAAATAATGCTATCACAATTATCTTTTTAAGCCTAATAAAATTTTATCTAGAACTAAAGCTGCCTTAATATATAGTAATACTATATTAACACCAATCAAAATTAACCTAATTACAAAATTAGTTAAATAACGAAATTAAGGCAAACATTTTAAGATACCTTAAAAATTACATTTGGAAAGGTTTGCTATTATTCTTATATTTAATTGAGTAATTAAATTAATGAAATTAAAGAAATGCTCATTAAGTAAACCCACCTTCCCACAAAATGTCAGTGTTGTCCAAAAATGAAAAAAGAAAGGAAAATCATTTCTCTGTTGTGATTTGTGACTACTAGGAGAATCTATCTATAATTAAATTAAACTAAACATATATTGAATGAATGCTTATTTATAAAGCACCAAGGACAACATAAAGCTAAATATGACAGTGGCTTTATTGTAGTAATAATAGAAAACCCATTTTCAGGTCTTTAAAAAATACATGGGAAGCCTATAAGATGCAAGTACATAAAGCTGGATTTATGAGTGATCTACTGAGCTACTTTGCACCACTTTGTCATGTGCCAAAACCTTCCCTTCTTTATGTCCCTATTCTGGCCTTTCAATCTCATCTTCCTATTTTAATCCCCTTGGACTTCTGCAAACTTTCTTCATGCAGGCTCCACATCTCTGTAGACTTGAAGTCAGGTTCTTTTCCTCTGCACCTATAACTGTACCTATAACTTCCCACAGCTGGGAGATGCTTTTAGCAGCCTTGAGATTCAGAAAACAGACCTCTTTAAAAGCCAGGTTTATGGAGACATCTGTTAGATGTGGCCTGTAGGATACTTGATTTTCCACTTTATGATAAAACAACAAAAATCTTTTCCATATTTAATTTTTTAAAATATCTTTTCATATATGATTATAATGTCTTTAATTCTAAAATAATTGATTTTATAGTGTGTCAGTTGGGAGAAAAAACATAAGAGACCATCAAAAAATGTAATTTCAGCCATGAGTTTAAAATATCATCTCTTAATATCTCTCATTAAAACTGAAAAACAAATAGCAGTAAGTAGAATAAAAACAAAAAGTTAATGAAAGAAATAGATGAAACAAAAAGCTAAATTAATCTACCCATGAATCTGCCTTTCCCTTGACAGCAGAGATGGTGTTTTGTGTTTTGATTTTCAGATATAATCTACTGTTCAGAGATCCTGAGATTTAAAAATGGATGCCCTCCATTTGATTGAGGTCACCTAATTAACTAAAAAGGGCAAAAGGACTGTACAAATCCTCTGAAGCCCTTTCTTGGGCTCTGTTTCTTCTTGTGTTGAAATGCTTTTCATAAAGGAGAAAAGTATTTCGTATTGTTTATACAACTCGGTTCAGTTCAGTTCAGTTGCTCAGTTGTGTCCAGCTCTTCGCCACCCCATGGACTGCAGCATGCCAGCCTTCCCTGTTCATCACCAACTCCTGGAGCTTACTCAAACTCATGTCCGTTGAGTCAGTGATGCCAACCAACCATCTCATCCTCTGTTGCCATCTTCTCTTCCTGCCCTCAATCTTTCCCAGCATCAGGGTTTTTTCCAAAGAGTCAGTTCTTCATATCAGGTGGCCACAGTATTGGAGTGTCAGCTTCAGCCTCAGTCCTTCCAATGAATATTCGGGACCGATTTCTTTTAGGATGGACTGGTTGGATTTCCTCGCAGTCCAAGGGACTCTCAAAAATCTTCTCCAGCACCATGTTTCAAAAGCATTAATTCTTCAGAGCTCAGGTTTCTTTATAGTCCAACTCTCACATCCATATACGATTACTTGAAAAACCACAGTTTTAACCAGACAGACCTTTGTTGGCAGTTTATGCATCTACCTGTCAACTAAAAAAAAGTAGAACATGAGAGTTGTTAAGTATTTTATCTGGGGCAAAATGAGGACTACAGCTTGAAAGGCAACATGTCAAACAGCTTTGAGAAACTGCACCAAAAAGAAGTAGGTAGGAGGTCAGCATTATATATGAGTTTAGTGGATGGGTATACATGCAGTCAAACATTCATTTTGGCAGAGGCTTGCCTCTCTTCAGGAGGAGCAGATGTCTCGGTTAATGATTTTTGTGCTGTTCTATGAGGAAATGCAAGAACTGGGCTCTTAAAATCTCCAGATAGTACCTAATTATCTAAAGACAATTTTGCCAGTTTTTCCCAGAGCACAGAGTGCCTCATTCCTGATCTCCACTCTGAACTCCTTTCAGGGTGTTGTTGAAGGTCAGTTGCTGCAGTAGCTAGTGACCTAATCTTTGCAGAGGCAGATAGCAAGTGCCACTTTTTAGCTGGCATATCTCAGGGTAGTTAAATAGATACAGAAATTCTGTATTTTTTAATCCTGTGTGTCAGCCTAGGTGATTTTAAAAAAACATAGGGGAATTCTATTGGACAAATCACTGAAAATTTGACCTTGCAAGCATCTTTTCATTTAGGTTAATGAAAGCTGTGTCTTTTCTCAGTATGACAGCTTTAGTATTTGCAAGTAATTTTTTACATGTAAATGTAAACATCATGCAATTTTAACTCACTTTTTCTCTCATAATACTCTCCAATGTCAATATTAGTTCTTTGAAAACTATATTTTCACTTGTATAAGATGTTGAAATGATTAATAGGAAATGATTTTTGTCTTAGTTTACTGAGAATTATATTGTAAGAAAAAATATATTTTAATGAAAATAAGACTGTAGAATCTCATTATTAAAGCTCCATACTCTGACCAGAAGAGCATTCAAAGAACGCATTTCAATTGAAATTATTTTAGTCAGAGATTTAAATAGAGTTAAATAGATAAGGCCTCGAAATGTGGATGTGCTATGTGAGTGTCAAGTAAAAGCAAGCAAACAGGATCCATTGAGAAACATTAATTGAGCACTATCTATGTGACAAGCATTGAGGTAGTCACTGAGATTTCATCATGAGTAATACAGAGATAATCACGTGCACATAAGGATCATTGTCTTTAGTAGAGCCATATGCTGAATATCTAATCCTGGTTACTTAATTTTACAGATTATCATTCTTCTGACCTTTCAATAGATTGTGATTCACCGAATATTGGCACAGAAGCTTGAAAATAGCCAACATTTATGGAATAGTTCCATCTTACATTCTGAAAGACCAACCATAACAACAAAATGTAAAAGACAATAGAAGCAAAAAAAAAAAAATCTAGTCACAGAAGTAAGAGTAGTTGGTGGAATGCCCAAAGGACAGCAAAAAAATGAGATCAGAGGCCTCTGAGTTAGTGCAAAAGAAACATAACAGATTGAAATGACAAGTTTAGAACCAGATAAGAGTGACTTACTGAGTTAAATTTTGATCTTGATTTAACAAGGTAACTTGCATGCATTCTTCCATGGTAATGATTTCAAATCCTAATAAAAATAATAAATCAGTGGAAGGTGACCTGCTGATGTTTATCTGTAGCTCTGTGGAAATGCTTTCAAGCAGGTTGTGGGCCAGTTCTGATGAAGGGGAAAAAGGACAGTCTGAGGGCTTATGGTAGAGTGTTTATAATGAAGAAACAAATCAGTCAGCTATGAATGAGAAATATCTATGGACAGTAACTCATGAAGCAAGCGGTTAGTCTAGAGCATTTAATCGGACTCTTTAAAAAAGGGAAATTCTAACTCCAAACTTAGATAGAATTTGTATCTGTGTTAATAAAACATAATTTATAATATCTTTAAAAAAATAAACAAAACATATATTTGCAGTAGGAATAACATTTGTTTTGGACAAAATATGTAGAATTGGAGAAAGTAATTTTCTGTTGAATAACTCAGTCCACACTTGCCTTGACTATATAGAGGGGAAATTATATCTAAATCATCCTTAGTAATTATAATTATATATGTGGGAAAATAAAATATCGTGCATGACAGAAATAAGACCAACACTAAAAACCACTTTATTCCAGCATTTCATGTGTCCCACTGATTATGTTAAAATTTAATTTGCATAATTGATCTCCAAATACATTGCTTAAACAATTCTTGTTTTCAGAAAGACATATATTTAGCAATTTGTATTAACATAATAAGAGACAGCTACTTTGAGAAGAAATAAACAATGGAATGATTTTTCCCTCTGATATGGTGATTTTATACCAAACCACTGCAGAGATCCTTGTGATTTGTTAAAATGAAAAGTGTTAAATCAAACCATTTGATTAATATTAGTAAATGCTTTCTGTCCTGGGTTCTTCTTTACATCTTTATTCATAATTTAAGGTAACCCACAAATTATTCTCACTTGATAATTATCCATTTACTGAAAGTTACTGATGATGGGGTAATATTAAAGCCTAGTAATTAAAATTAAGAGAAAACTGATTTGTTTATCCCCTTCAAGCAAGTTTTTACTGACTGCCAACTACGTACCAGGCAGTATTCCATGTAAGGTGAATAAAAAAAGAAAAAAAAAAAAACAGCAGATGAAATCTGTGCCCTTCCAGGGACTTACATGTTAGCTGTGTGAGAGATGTATAATAAATATCTAATAAATATGGTGATAAATAATTATTCAGAATGAAGCAAGAATATAAAATAAAGAATATGTGTTAGGGTGATAAGGTATTAGGTAGAGAGGTCAGGAAAGACTTCACAAGAGAGTAATATCTGTTCAAAGACCTGTTATAAGTGAGGAAACAAGTCATACTATTGTGCAAAGGCCCTGAAGTGACAGCAAGCTTGATGTATATACATTAGCTGTGTATGAGGATGCAGTCTTTGCCAATAGGTGGTATTGTTATTGCATTAATCTCTTAAATCTACCATAACAAAATATCACAGATTGAGTGGCTCACACAACATAAATTTATTTCATGAATCTGTAGTCTGAAAGTCTGAAATCAACATATCCACAGGGTTGTTTTCTTCTCCCGGGCTTGTTAGTGTCCTTTCTTCTCCCTGTGATATCATCTTGTCTCTCTGCTGTCATGTGTGTCTGTGTCCAAATTTTCTTATAAAAATTCTAATCATATTGGGTTCAGATTACCATAATCACCTCATTTTAAAGATGCTTGCTTCTTGGAAGAAAAGCTATGACAAACCTAGACAGCATGTTAAAAAGCAGAGACATCACTTTGCCAATAAAGATCCATATAGTCAAAGCTGGTTTTTTTTTTTTTTTTGAGTATTCATGTATGGATGTAAGATGTGGACCATAAAGAAGGCTGAGTGCCGAAGAAGTGATGCTTTTAAATTGCGGTGCTGGAGAACACTCTAGAGTCCCTTCGACAGCAGGGAGATCAAACCAGTCAATCCTAAAGGAACTCAACCCTGAATACTCACTGGAAAGACTAACACTGAAGCTGAAGCTCTGATATTTTGGCCACCTGACGCAAAGAACCAACTCACTGGAAAAGACCCTGATGCTGGGAAATATCAAAAGCGGGAGGAGAAAGGGATGAAAGACGATGAGATGATTGGATGGCATCACTGATTTAAGGGACGTGAGTTTGGGCAAACTCCAGGAGATAGTGAAGGACAAGAAAGCCTGATGTGTTGCACTCCATGGGGTCACAAAGAGTCAGACACAACTTAGTGATCGAACAACAAGGACAACCTCTTTAAAGACCCTCTCTTCAAATACAGTCACATTCTGAGGTACTGGAAATTAGAACTTCAAATTTTGAATTTTGATGGACTCAATTCAGCCCATAAGAGTAGTGTTTTCAGTTTTAACTTTCCTGGTGGAAATTATCCCTCTATAGTTCTCGTTTACATTTACCTGATGACCGAGATTAAGGACCTTTTTACATGTTTAGTAGTGCTTTATATAACTTTTTATGTCAAGTTCAGGGTTAATTACTTTGCCCGTTTTTCTATTATGTGTCCTTTTTCTCATTAATTTTAGAAGTTCTTTATATTTTCCAGATGTAAACATTTTGTCAAACATGACATGGATATTTTTGTTAATTCTGTCACTTGTTTTTTATTATCTGATTAGAATCTTTTCAAAAATGGAAACTGTTATTTTTAATGTAGTCCAAATCATCAATTTTTTTCTATAGGATTATCTTTTATTTTGTCCTATGTAAGAAATTTCTGAATCTTCTCCAAATCATAAAAATATTCTGTTTTCCTTAAGAAGCTTAACTGCTTTACATTTCAGAGTTAGGTCCATAATCCAATTATACTTGATTTTATTTAGTGTATAGTTGTAGCTATAGTACAGTCAGATTTTTCCCATATTATATCTAATTATTCAGCATTGTTTATCAAAAAGACCATTCTTTCCTCACTGTATTTCAGTAATTATTTTGATGTATTCAATGATTATATATGTATGGCTTTTTTTCTGCACACTTTTCTTTTCCATTGGTCAATTTTCAAAAGAAGGCTGAGTACTAAAGAAGTGATGCTTTTGAACTGTGGTGATCCATTTCTATGGAACAATGCCATTATTTCTTAAATTTTATAAATTTGAAATTCTTTGAATAAATTAAATTTTGCCTTATAGTCATTTTATCTAGAAAATAAAGACAACCTTTATGCATTCCCACACCGCTTTATGTTGCTAACTTAATAATGTAGCATAAACTATCAATATATTTTGCATATGACTGGTGAATTTGGAAATATTACTATTTAGTTATCTAGAACTATATTTTTTAGATTATTTATAATCTTGATGCTTCTTGAGTTTCTCATTAAAATATTTCCACAAGGTATTTGGGTATTATTTGTTCCATTTTATACCCAAGTAAACCAAATTTAATTACTTAACCTAATGTGAGATGAATCATTATTCAAAATTAGATTTCAGTCTGTTTTCTCATTCTGTTGTTTAACCAGTGAGGCAGGATGCCATTTTAAGCTATATCTTCCTTAAGAAACTAGAAAGCTGTGCTCCTGTGATCAAATATTGTTTGCAGATTCCCATTAACTCAATTTACGGCTAACAAAACTCTGAATTTCGTTACTAACTAACTAGCATGTGTTTGGATGAGTCATGCCTCATGATAAAACATATTCAGTTATATCTCAGTAATTTAATTGAGTCAAATAATAACATGTCATAGAAACTAAATGTGGAAGATTTCAGATTCTGCTTTGCTGTCTCTTTTCAATTACCAAATCACACTAATCACCATTACTGTCCAAACTGACATCTGTATCTTCTGGAGTATTTATCTTACTCTGAGGATTTAGTCTAGTGGCTCTATTTGCATTTTTATCCATATCCCAGAAGCAATCACATTCCCTGTTTGGATCCCTCTGGATGTGAAATATGTAACCCTCCAATTCTACCATATGCCAGCATCTGCCTTATTCCAAGTTGTCTCTCCGCAATACTAATCACATATTTCCTGTATTTATTTGGCCTTTGTGTGTTTCCCAAAGTTATTTAAATAACTAGGTGTTCTAATCTGTGTACGTATTTATTAGATGTTATTAGAAGAGACAAATAATTAAATCTAAGATATTGCTTCCGCTGGTGACTTTGTGTTCAACTTACAATCCTACAATCAAATATACCTGGGAGATTTATGTATAAATCATATAGGGTATACGTATAAATCATATAGGGTGTATGTATCCACAAACATATAACAATTCTCATATTTTTGATGGTTTGAGGCTCTTACTGATTACTGCATCCATTATTCAATTATTTCCTTTATTCATTTATATATTTTTATTTAGCAATCCCATTTTTCTCAGCCTTAATCATTTTTTTTCCTTGGATTTTTTAATTTTTTCAGAAAGCTAGATCTCAGAATAATGTGTTTTCATGGCCACCATTGATTATAATATTTTATTTATTACTTTATTTTATGCTTCTTCATTATCTCCATCTCAAAATTTACTTTTGCATGTTGGGCTGCTATAAATTAGTAACACACTTGACATTTTTAAGAAAGAGAGAAAGACTCTGAGAAAAATCTTCTAAAGGGAGATCAAAATGCCCTCATAATAAAATTGTAGTTTATACTTTATCAATATTTAACATGTATTTTAAATTTTGAGTCTTGAAATTCCTTTTAAATTTGTGGTTAGTGGTATTCGACAATTCATAACTGAAGATTCCATAGTATTCTTGGAAAAAGATGCCTATCTATATATAATGCACTTCAAAAATCATGTGTATATGCTACTGTTATTAAGCTCATTGAAATAAACAAGTAGCTATATTACGACTGTGGATTTATACTGGATATACATCATCCTTATTTGGAATATGGAATTTATAAATAAGATGGCACAAAATTGATTTCATCACAGTTGGAGCCATACCAACTACATATACAAAACATACATGGAAATACACATGTTCCTATGTGGGACTGGGTGTTTTAATTGTATATCTGGCTGAAACCATGACTTTTCAATAATTATTTCCCATTTGAAAACATTCTCATTCTTACTTTGAAGACTTAGTCATTACAAAGTTTCTCTCTCATATGTTAAACCTTCTCCCCTACCCTACATGAAAGTTCTCTCATATTTTTTTCTTTCCCTGTCTCAGCAATTAACACTAGCATATACATTAGAAAAGGATAAAGAAGGATATTCATACTTAGTAAACTACCCAAGAGAGGTTATTGTCATTTGTCTAGTTAGCTCTAACAGTTTTTCAGTAGAGTTAAGTTTCTTTATTTTATTTTACTTTGGAATAAAGCTGATTTATTATGTTGTGTCGGTTTCAAGTTCATAGCACAGCCATTCAGTTATGTATTTCTATATTTCAGTCAGTTCAGTCACTCAGTTGTGTCCAACTCTTTGCAACCCCATGGGCTACAGCATGACAGGCTTCCTTGTCCATCACCAATTCCTGGAGCTTGCTCAAACTCATGTCCATTGAGTTGGTGATACCATCCAACTATCTCATCATCTGTCATCCCCTCTCCTCCTGCCTTCATTCTTTCCCAGGATCAGGGTCTTTTCCAATGAGTCAGTTCTTTACATCCAGTGGCCAAAGTACTGCAGCTTCATCATCAGCCTCAGTCCTTCCAATGAATATTCAGGACTAATTTCCTTTAGGATTGACTGATTGGATCTTCTTGCAGTCGAAAGGACTCTCAAGAGTTTTCTCCAAAACCACTGTTCAAAAGCATCAATTCTTTGGTGCTCAGCTTTCCTTATGGTCCAATTTTCACATCCATACACGACTACTGAAAAACCATAACTTTCACTAGAGGGACCTATGTTGGCAAAGTAATGTCTCAGCTTTTTAATATGCTGTCTAGGTTGGTCACAACTTTTCTTCCAAGGAGCAAGCATCTTTTAATTGAACAGCTGCAATCACCATCTGCAGTGGTTTTGGAGCCCCCCCAAAATAAAGTCTCTCACTATTTCCATTGTTTCCCCAACTATTTTTCATGAAGCGATGGGACTGGATGCCATGATCTTCTTTTTTTCAATGTTGAGTTTTAACCCAGCTTTTTCACTGTCCTCTTTAATTTTCATCAAGAGGCTCTTTAGTTCTTCTTCACTTTCTACCATAAGGGTGTTGTCACCTGCGTATCTGAGATTATTGGGATTTCTCCCACCAATCTTGATTTCAGTTTGTGCTTCCTCCAGTCCAGCATTTCACATGATGTACTCTGCATATAAGTTAAGTAAGCAAGGTGACAATATACAGCCTTGATGTACTCCTTTCCCAATTTGGAACCAGTCCATTATTCCATGTCTGGTTCTAACTGTTGCTTCTTGATTTGCATATAGATTTCTCAGGAGGCAGGTAAGGTCATCTGGTATCTCCATGTCATGAAGATTTTTCCACAGTTCGTTGTGATACACACACTCAAAGGCTTTAGCATAGTCACTAAAGCAGAAGTAGATGTTTTTCTGGAACTGTCTTGCTTTTTCTACGATCCAGCGGATGTTGACAATGTGATCTCTAGTTCCTCTGCCTTTTCTAAATCCAGCTTGAACATCTGGAAGTACTCAGTTCATGTGCTATTGAAAACTAGCTTAGAGAATTTTGAGCATTGCTTTGGTAGTGTGCAAATTTTGAGATGAGTGCAATTGTGTGGTAGTTTAAACATTCTTTTACATTACCTTTCTTTGAGATTAGACTGAAAACAGCTTTTCCAGTCCTGTGGCCACTGCTGCGTTTTCCAAATTTGCTGGCATATTGAGTGCACCACTTTCACAGCATCATCTTTTAGGATTTGAAATAGCTCAAATGGAATTGCATCATCTACACTAGCTTTATTCATAGTGATGCTTCCTAAGGCCCGCTTGACTTTACATTCCAGGATATCTGGCTCTTGGTGAGTGATCACACCATCATGGTTATCTGGGTCATTAAGATCTTCTTAGTATAGTTCTGTGTATTCTTGCCACCTCTTCTTAATATCTACTGCTTCTATTTGGTCCATACCATTTCTTTCCTGTATTGTGCCAATCTTTGCATGAAATGTTCCCCTGGTATCTCTAATTTTCTTGAAGAGTTCTCTAGTCTTTCCCATTCTATTGTTTTCCTCTATTTCTTTGCATTGATCACTTAGGAAGGCCTTCTTATCTCTCCTTGCTATTCTTTGGAACTCTGCATTCAGATGGGTATATCTTTCTTTTTCTCCTTTACCTCTAGCTTCTCTTCTTTTCTCAGCTATTTGTAAGGTCTCCTCAGACAAACATTTTGCCTTTTTGCATTTCTTCTTCTTGGGGGTGGTTTTGATCACTGCCTCCTGTACAGTGTTACAAACCTCTGTCCATAGTTCTTCAGGCACTCTATCTATCAGATCTAATCCCTTAAATCTATTTTTCACTTCCACTGTATAATTGTAAGCGATTTGGTTTAGGTCATAGCTGAATGTTCTAGTCGTTTTCTCTGTGTGCTGTGCTTAGTTGCTCAGTCAAATCCGACTCTTTCGACCCCATGGGCTATAGCCTGCCAGGCTTCTCTGTCCATGAGATTCTCCAGGCCAGAATACTGGACTAGGTTGCCATGCCCTCCTCCAGGAGATCTTCCCAGCCCATGGATCGAACCCAGGTCTCCCGCATTGCAGGGAGATTCTTTACCATCTGAGCTGCCAGGGAAGCCTACTTTTTTTTTTTCTTTTTTTTAGTGGTGTTCCCTAGTTTCTTCAATTTAAGTCTGAATTTTGCAAGAAGGAGTTCATGACCTAGCCACAGGCAGATCCTGGTCTTGTTCTTGATGACTGTATAGAGCGTCTGCATCTTTGGCTGCAAGGAATATAATCGGTCTGATTTTGATATTGACCATCTGGTGATGTCTATGTGTAGAGTCATCTACACATAGAGGGTGTTTGCTATGATCAGTGCTCCATATTTTTTTTTTCAGATTCTTTTCCCACTTAGGTTATTAACATAGTATTGAGTAGAACTCCCTGTGTTATATACTAGTGGATCCTTCTTGGTTATCTTTTGTAGAAGGCAGTGTATATGTGTCAATCCCAAACTCCTAATTTATCCCTCCCACCCACTTTTCCTCTTTGGTAACCAGAAATTTGTTTTCTATATCTGTGAGTCTGTTTCCTTTTTTATAAATAACTTCACTTTTTTAAGATTCCACATCTAAGTTATATCATATGATATTTGTCTCTGTCTGACTTATTTTGCTTAGTGTGGTATAATCTCTGGGTTCATCTGTGTTGGGCAAATGGCATCACTACATTACTTTCATGGCTGAGTAATATTCCTTTGTATATATGTACCACATCTTCTTTGTCCATTCATCCATCAATAGACATTTAGTTTGCTTCCATGTCTTGGCTACTGTTAACAGTGCTACAGTGAACACTGGAGTGCATGTTTCTTCCCAAAGTATGGTTTTCTCTGGATATATGCCCAGGAGTGGGATTGCTGGATCGTATTGCTCTATTTTTAGTTTTTTAAGAAACTTCCAAACTCTTCTCCAGGCTGTTCAAGCTTATATTCCTACCTACAGTATAGGAGGGCTCACTACTCTTCATACCCTCTCAAGTATTTGTTTACAGACTTTTTGATGGCCATTCTGAATGAAATGTTACCTCACTGTAGTTTTGATTTGAATTTCTCTAATAATTAGAGATGTTGAAAATCTTTTCGTGAACTTTTTGGCCATCTGTATATCTTCTTCAGAGAAATGTCTATTTAGGTTTTCTGCCTATATTTTGATTGGGTTGTGGCTTTTCTTTTTTTATAGTATATTGCATAAGCTGTTCATATATCTTAGACATCCATCCCTTGTCAGCTACATTGTTTGCAAATGTTAATATTTTCTCTCATTCTGTCAGCTTACACAGAGGAGTATTACACAGGAGAGCTTACACAGAGGAATATTTGCTGGTACCTGTGAGTTATCTTTTATGTGTGTGTGTGATTTCTTTTCTCTGCAGAAGCTTTTAAGTTTAATTAGATCACAATTATTTATTTTTGCTTTTATTTTCATTATTCTAGGGGATATTTTAGGGTATCCAGAAAGATTTTGCTGTAATCTATGTCAAATAATGTTCTGCCTATGTTTTTCTCTAGGAGTTATATAGTAGCTGGTCCTACATTTAGGTATTTAATCCATTTTGAGTTTAATTTTGTGTATGGTGTTAGAGAACATTCTAATTTTATTCTTCTAGGTGTAACAGTCCAGTTTTCCCAGCACCATTTATTGAAGATACTATCTTTTTTTTCCATTGTATGTTCTTGCTTCCTTTGTCATAGATTAAATGACCATAGATTCATAGGTTTATTTTGGGCATTCTGTCTTTTTCCTTTGATCTATAAATCCTTCTTTGTGTTAATACCATACTCTTTGGTTGCTCTAACTTTTTAATATTGTCTGAAGTCATGAGGTCTGATGCCTGCAGTTTTATTTTTCTTTCTCAGTATTGCTTTGGCTAGTCAGGGTCTTTTGTGTCTCCATGCAAATTTTAAGACCTTTTTGTTCTAGGTCTGCAAAGAGTGCCAGTAGTCATTTGATAGTGCTTGGGTGGGACCAGGTCTTTGTGCCAAAATGTCAGCCCCCAGGAGAGTTTTCACAGGAGTACTCACTGCTACCTCTGCTACAAGTGTCTTTGTCCCCATAATGAGCCCAGCTGCGAACTGCTTCCTTAGAAGATTCTTCAAGACTAGCATGTAGGTCTGGCCCAGGCTCCTATGAAATCATTGTTTTTTTGTTTTTTTTTTTCCCCCAGATCCCAGTGTGCGCAAGACATTATGTGTGCCCTACAAGAGTGGAGTTTCTTTTGCCCTCAGTCCTTATGGACTCCCTGCCATCAAACCCCCCTTGCCTTCAAAGCCAGATGCTCTGGGGGCTCCTCCTCCTGATGTCAGACTGCCAGTCTAGGGAGCCTGACATGGGGATCAGAACTCTCACTTCTACGGGAGAACCTCTGCAATATAATTATTTTCCAATCTGTGGGTCACACACATGGCAGATGGGAGTTGATTATATTGCAAATGTGGCACTCCTACTGTTTCATTGTGGCTTCTTATTTGTCTTTGGATGTACAATATCTTTTGGGATAGGTTCTAATTTTTTTTTATTGATAGTCATTCAATTGCTGCTACTGCTGCTAAGTCACTTCAGTCGTGTCCGACTCTGTGTGACCCCATAGATGGCAGCCCACCAGGCTCCCCTGTCCCTGGGATTCTCCAGGCAAGAACACTGGAGTGGGTTGCCATTTCCTTCTCCAATACATGAAAGTGAAAAGTGAAAGCAAAGTTGCCCAGTCACATCTGACTCTTAGCGACGCCATGGACTGCAGCCCACCAGGCTCCTCCGTCCATGGGATTCTCCAGGCAAGAGTACTGGAGTGGGGTGCCAGCAGTTAGTTGTAATTTCAGTGTTTTCTTGAGAGAGGTTAGCTCAAGTCCTTCTACTACCATCTCATCTCCAACCTGCAGAATCAGGTTGTGTTTCTGGAAAGTAGAATTAGATATTTAACTTACAGAAAGTTTATCTGAAAATGCTCTTGAGAAGAAAGCATAACTGGACAGAAAGGGGAGTTAAACAACAATTTAGGCCCAGGAACAGCTACTGCATATGCCATAGAAAGCTCTGGACATAAAGTGGGCTGGAATTAGAATTGCTTTGTTTTTTGTTTTTTGTTTTTTTTTTTTTTTTTTTAGTATTGCTTTGAATTGGACCTTTATCACCTTGCCTTGAACATCATTGGAATGCAGCCCTGATCTTTGCAGAGGTAGTACTCTGCATCTGTAACAATCCCTCATGGGCCCGACAGCTGAAGGCTGTTTACATACAGCAATGCCCAACAGGTATGGCAACAAGTTCTTCCTTAAAGAAAGAACTGGGTGAAAAACATATTACTATGCCTACCATACTGCTGTTAGAAATGGTGTAAAATTATGGTGATTAGAATAAGCCCCACTGGTGGAGATATTACTCCCAAATTGCTCTTCTGAATGCTAGTGTTCCTTTAAAAGATGTAGTTGACCATATTTTCTCTGCTAACCTAAGGTTGACTTATAGCTAAAGGCCTCTAGAGACATTTCTTTGATGCTTGTATTCTTGAACTCAAACACTGGAAGTCCTCTAGACCTGGAGCTGATAGGTATGTTTAGATTCTAACCTACATGTTTCTTGGTATTATAAATTTAAGTGGAGTAGATGGATAATACTGACTTCCACTACTACATTATTTAATCTCAAGCTTTATGAGCAGTTCCTATGAGTTACCCCTTCTTTCCTTTCATGAAAATGCATTAATCATACTCTTTTTCCCTCTTAGTTCTTCTCTAACATTATTTGTGAGGAGAGAAAATGGGAGAGGAGAACCAGTTTTACTGAAATGATGACACTCAGTAAGCCCATGCAATGCTCAGTAAGCCCATGCAAGGATATATCTGGCCTTTCTGAACCTAAACCTTAAAATGCATTAAGAAACACTTTTTTTTTTTTTTTTTGGCCAACTGCATGGCATGTGGGATCTTAGTTTCCTGACCAGGGATCAAACCCACAATCCCTGCATTGGAAGCATAGAGCCTTAACTGCTGGACCACATGAAAGTCTTTCAACATAGTCTTAATAACAGTTCTCACATTTTAAAAAATGCAATTCTATTCCACATTTTTACTTCCATGGCTGTCTCAGCATTTAAGAGATTAATAGGCTGGAGATTAACCATCTGAATTTAACTGGGGTACTTCTCTTTGGAGATGTTTTTAATCATTATTGAATTTAGCTATATAATCTCAAGGTCTGTGAACTGTTTTTGCTCTCAGTGCTTCTGAAAACAAATGTGTGTTTCTTCCATAGTAACAATTAATTCCCCAAATTTGTGGACACCAAGCAGGTATCCTATAATTAAATTCAATTCTAACTCTAACGACCTGGAGATAGCACAAACCCCACATGTTATGATCTCAGTCCCACAAGACTGCCACCCTACTTCACATGCTGGTCGCAAATCTTGAGTTAACATCTATACTTCTAATCATTCACTTATTATTTGGAGAGAGGATTCTCAGAGCTCTCTCCTCAAGTTCAATAATTTGCTGTGATGTCCTATAGAACTCAAGGAAACACTTTACTTATATTCACTGGCTTATTATAATGGTTATTATAAGGAATGCAAATGCACAGCCAGATGAAGAGCTGTATAGAGTGAGGTCCAGAAGAGCCCCAAGGGGGCACTTCTGACCCTATGGAATTTTAGGTTCACCAGTCTCCTAACAAGTGGATATATCAGTGTGGAAGCTCTTCAAACACATAGTTAAGGTGGTTTTATTGAGGTTTTATTATGTAGACATGATTGATTAAATTATTGGACATTGCTGACTAAGCCAGTTTCCAGCCCTTTTCCCCTCCCTAGAGAAAATGAATTGTTGGTTTTGAAAGTTCCAACCCACTAATCACACATTGGTTTTTCTAGTGACAAGTCCACATAAGGAAGCTATCTGTGGGCCTCTTGGCACCATTCATCTGATTAGCACACACAATGATTCTCCTCATCCATTCTGGGGATCTTAAGTATTTTAGAAGCCTCTTGTATCAGGAGCCTAGGACACGTATATATTATTAAGATGATGATACTAATAAACAATACTCCAATCAACTCTATCACTTTCAAAAAGATACAACTGAAAAATATTTATCTAGAGTCATCAGAAAAAATAGATGAATCAAATATATAAAATAAGAAATTAAAGAGGATATATTATAATTGATACCATAGAAATATAAACAACCATAACAGCTTACTATGAACAATTGTATACCAAAAAATTAAGCAGTCTAGAAGAAAAAGATAAATTTTTAGAAATATATAACCCACTAAGATGGAATCATGATGAAGTAAAATATCTCAACTCTTACTTAAAGATTACTACTAAGGAGATTAAGTCATTGATAAAAAAAAATCCAGAAAAACAAAAATCCAGGGCCAAATAACTTTCCTGATAAATTCTAACAAAATTTTAAAAAGAATTAAGATTAATCCTTCTCAAATTCTAACAAAAAATAGAAGGGAAAGGAAATTTTCCAGACTCATTTAACAAGGCCATCATTACTCTAAAATTGAAACCAGATCATAATGCCTCAAAAAGAGAAAATTATGGGCAATATCCATGATGACCATAAGATGTAAACATCCTCAATAGAATATTGGCAAATTCAACAATATGTTAAAAAGATTATATACCATGATCAAGCAGGATTGATTCCAAAGATGTAAGGATGTTTTTATCATCAACAAGTCAGTAAGAGGATATGCCATAGCAACAAAATGAAGGATTAAAAAAGTCAGATAATCATCTCAGTAGATGTGGGAAACTATGTTTGACAAAATTAAACATCAATTTTTTTTTGATAAAAAAATAACTCAACAAAGCAGGTATACAAGAAATGTACCTCAACATAATAAAGATCATATATGACAAGCTCACAGATAATATCATAGTCAACAGTGAAAAACTGAAAGCTTTTCCTCTAAGATCAAGACCAAGATTAGGATGCTCATGCATGCATGCTAAGTTGCTTCAGTTGTGACCAACTCTTTGTGACCCATGGACTGTAGTCTACCAGACTTCTCTGTCCATGGGATTCTCCAGGCAAGAATACTGGAATGGGTTGCCATGTCCTCCTCCAGGGGATCTTCCTGACCCAGGTGTCAAACCTGCCTCTCTTAAGACAGTCAGCTTCTTTACCACTAGTGCTACCTGGGAAGCCCCTAAGGATTCTCACTCTTGGCTTTTTATTCAAAATGCTATTAGAGTCCTAACAAGAGCAAATAGTCAAGAAAAAGAAACAAAAGGCATCCAAATTGGGAAGAAATAATTGAAACTGTCACTATTTGAAGATGACATGATATTATAGGTATAAAATCTTAAATACTTAGTCAATAAAATTTTTAGATCTAATAAATCACTGCAGATGGTGACTGCAGCCATGAAATTAAAAGACGCTTACTCCTTGGAAGAAAAGTTATGAACAACCTAGATAGCATATTCAAAAGCAGGGATATTACTTTGCCAACTAAGGTCCGTCTAGTCAAGGCTATGTTTTTTCCTGTGGTCATGTATGGATGTGAGAGTTGGACTGTGAAGAAGGCTGAGCGCTGAAGAATTGATGCTTTTGAACTCTGGTGTTGGAGAAGACTCTTAAGAGTCCCTTGGACTGCAAGGAGATCCAACCAGTCCATTCTGAAGGAGATCAACCCTGGGATTTCTTTGGAGGGAATAATGCTGAAGCTGAAACTCCAGTACTTTGGCCACCTCAAGCAAAGAGTTGACTCATTGGAAAAGACTCTGAGGCTGGGAGGGATTGGGGGCAGGAGGAGAAGGGGATGACAGAGGATGAGAGATGGCTGGATGGCATCACGGACTCGATGGACATGAGTCTGAGTGAACTCCGTGAGATGTTGATGGACAAGGAGGCCTGGCGTGCTGCGATTCATGGGGTTGCAAAGAGTCGGACACGACTGAGCGACTGAACTGAACTGAACTGAACTGAATAAATGAATTAAGTAAAGTTGCAGTATACATTATCATTATGCAAAAATCACTTACATTTCTATACACTAACAATGAACTATAAGAGAATTTAAGAACACAATCCCATTTACAAACACATCAAAAAGAAAAAAATATCTATGAATAAATTTATCCAGGGAGGTGAAAGACATGTATATTGAAAAATATAAGACACTATTGAAAGATATTGAACACACAAATACATGAAAGAAATTTCAGCCTTGTGAAATGGAAACATTAATATTGTTAAAATTTTCATACTACCCAAAGCAAAATACAGATTCAATGCAATTTCTATCAAATTCCAATGGCATTTTCCATAGAAATAAAACAAAAGTACTAAAATTAGTATAGGACCACTGCTGCTGCTGCTAAATCACTTCAGTTGTATCTGACTCTGTGTGACCCCAGAAACAGCAGCCCACCAGGCTCCCCTGTCCCTGGGATTCTCCAGGCAAGAACACTGGAGTGGGTTGCCATTTCCTTAGGACCACTAAAGACCATGAATTTCCAAAGAAATCTTATGAAAGAAGGGCAAAGCTAGAGACATCATGTTCCCTGATTTTAAGCTATAATGCAATGATGTAGTTAAAACAGTACGCTACTAGCATAAATTGAGATATATAGATCATTAGAACAGAATAGAGAGCTCAGAAATAAACTCACATATAGGGTCAATTAATCTGTGGCAAGAATCTACAAGGAGGAAAACACAGTCTGTTTAATAAATAGTATTGAGAAAATTAGACTGCCGCATACAAAGGAATACAACTGGAACACTTTCTGATAGTTCAGTTCAGTTCAGTCGGTCAGTCGTCTCCAACTCTTTGCGACTCCATGGACTGCAGCACCCAGGCTTCCCTGTTCATAACCAACTCCTGAAGCTTGCTCAAACTCATGTCCATCGAGTCAGTGATGCCATCCAACCATCTCATCCTCTGTTGTCCCCTTCTCCTCCTGCCTTCAATCTTTCCCAAGATCAGGATCTTTTCCAAGGAGTCAGTTATTTGCATCAGGTGGCCAAAATATTGTAGTTTCAGCTTTAGCATCAGACCTTCCAATGAATATTCAGCACTGATCTCCTTTAGGAGGGACTGGTTGGGTCTCCTTGCAGTCCAAAGGATTCTCAAGAGTCTTCTCCAACACCACAGTTCAAAAGCATCAATTCTTCAGCATTAGCTATCTAACAACATACACAAAAATTAACTCATGATGGGTTAAACACTTGAACATAAGACCTAAGCCATAAAAGTCTTAGAAGATAGCATAGGTAGTACACTTCTTGACACAAGTTTTGGTGATGATTTCTTTGAAGTTAATAACAAAAGCAAAAGCAACAAAAGCAAGAAGAAACAAATGGCACTCCATACAATGAAAAAGTTTCTGAACAGTAGGTGGAACTATCAACAAACTGGAAAAGCCACCTACTGAATGGAAGAATATATTTGCAAATGATATATCCAGTGAGGGGTTAATGTCCAAAATTTACAAAGATCTCACACAACTCAACAACAAAAAGAAACCTGGTGGGGAAAAAAAAAAAAGAAAAAACGAGCAGAGGATGGGAATGGACATTTTGCCAAAGAAGAAATACAAATGGCCAACAGTCACATGCAAAGATGCTCAACATCACTAATTATCAGAGAAAGTGTTAGTTGGTCAGTTGTGTTCAGCTCTTTGTGACCCTATGGACTAGCCCACCAGACTCCTCTGTCCATGGCAAGAATACTATCAGATTGATTGCCATTTCTTTCTTCAGGGGATCTTCCCAAAACAGGGATCAAACCTAGGTCCCCTACATTGCAGCCAGATTCTTTACCTCTGAGCCACCAGGGAAGTCTAATTATCAGGTAACTGCACATCAAAACTGCAGTGAGGTATCATCTCACACCTGTGAAAATGGCTATTATCAAAAAGACAAGATATAACAAGTGTTGATGAGAATGTGGGGAATAAAAGGGAATCTTCATGCACTGTTAGTAGGCATGTAAATTGGTGTAGCCACTGTGGAAAGCAGTATGCAGTCCCTCAAAAAATGAAAAATAGAACCACCATGTGATCCAGCAGATCCAGCAATTCCACTTCTGGGTATTTTTTCTGAAGAAATCAAAATAGTAACTAGAAAAGACATATGCACCTCTATGTTCGTTATAGCATTATTTACAGTGTTCAGATATGGAAACATCCTAAATGCTCATTGATAGAGGAACGGATAAAGAAGATATGGTTCATTTATACAATGGAGCATTGCTCAGTCTTAAAAAAAAAAGAGAGAGAGAAACTGGAATTTTGCCATTTGTGACAACATGGATGGACCTACAAGGTATTATGCTACATGAAATAAGTCAGACAGAGAGGCAAATATTGTATGATTTCACTTATATGTGGTATCTAAAATACAAAAGAAATAACAAACATAATAAAATAAAAACAGATTTATAGATACACAGAACATACAGGTGGTTGCCAGAGGGAAAGGACTGGGGACAAGAAAGAAATAGGTGAGGGAGATTAAAAAGGGCAAACTAAAAGTTGTAAAATAATTGAGTCATGAATATAAAATATACAGTGTGGAAAATATAGTCAGTAATTTTGTAATATATTTTCATGGTGACAAGTAACTATACTTATTTTGGTGAACATTTTGAAATGTGTAGAAATATCAAATCACTATGTTGTGTCAGTTCAGTTCAGTTCAGTCGCTCAGTCCTGTCCGACTCTGGGACCCCATGAATTGCAGCATGCCAGGCCTCCCTGTCCATCACCAACTCCCGGAGTTTACTCAAACTCATGTCCATCAAGTTGGTGATGCCATCCAGCCATCTCATCCTCTGTCATCCCCTTCTCCTCCTGCCCCCAGTCCCTCTGAGCATCAGGCTCTTTTCCAATGAGTCAACTCTTTGCATGAGGTAGCCAAAGTATTGGAGTTTCAGCTTCAGCATCAGTCCTTCCAATGAACACCCAGGGCTGATCTCCTTTAGGATGGACTGGTTGGATCATCTTGCAGTCCAAAGGACTCTCAAGAGTCTTCTCCAACACCATAGTTCAAAGGCATCAATTTTTCAGCACTCAGCCTTCTTCACAGTCCAACTCTCACATCCATACATGACCACTGGAAAAACCATAGCCTTGACTAGACAGAACTTTGTTGACAAAGTAATGTGTCTACATTTTAATATGCTATCTAAGTTGGTCATAACTTTCCTTCCAAGGAGTAAGCATCTTTTAATTTCATGGCTACAATCACCATCTGCAGCCATGGTGAATGTATTTTTGAATGTATTTTTCTGTATATTTTTTTCTAATAAGTGAGTTCAAATATTTCATTAGAATATATTAAAATACTTTTTAAACTAGGGTGTGGGAGGACTTCCCTGGTAGACCAGTGGTTAAGACTCCGTGCTTTCACTGCAAAGACACCTATTTGAACCTTGGTTGGTGAATTAAGATTCCACATGCTGCAGGATGCAGCCAAAAAAAGAAAATAAAAAAGTTGGGTGTGGGGAGTATGACCAGGATAAATTTTTCTAGAAACTAAGTCCACAAAGCAATACTGAAAAAAAGGTTACTTTGTTCTTATTTTGGGGCTGGTGGTTGGAAAGATGTCTATCTACTCTAGCTCACAAAATACTACCCAATAGAGATGGAATCTAAAGAGTATTACTGAACCAACTACATTAAAGTTGCTGAGGAATTAACTGGTACACAGGCTCCAACATGGAAAACTGCTTGGTTTGTCAAGCTAAAAACTACAGCTGTTGCTTAATATGAAAAAAGGATGGTGGTGTGCAATAAAACTGTCATGCCAGGCTAGAACCATATCATGGAATGCCTTATAACCATAGTAAGGAGTTGGGGCTTTATTCTTACTATGATGATAAATCACTGATGTATTTATATTAAAAAAAAAGTAAAGAACAAATACACATATTAAAGAGTCAGTATAAAGCAAAAGTAGACTATAGAGGCACAGAAATAGAAGAAGTTGATTTGTTAGAAGGCCACTACAATGATGTGTGTAAGAGATGATGATGCAAGATTAATGAGAAATAAATATCTTAGAAAGAAAGGCATATGGATAAACCCTTTTCTTTTTTATCTGTATTTTCATGATAAATATTTTTGTAACTATATCTGAGCAATTGTAAAATACAATCCTAAAATTAAAACATTTATCAAGATTTTTCTACTTTACCATCCAGTGTTGAATTCACAAATAGTTCTTAAGAAGAGAGGCTAATTCATTTTTATAACTTTGGAAGGTGTAGGGGAATGAAGTAAGCCATGGATTTTTCACTAGGGCATCTTTCAACATCATGTCAGTCTGTATATGACCTCATGCAAAAGGCCTTCAAGATCTAAGCCCACTATTCAGTCTCTCAACAAAGATCCATATAGTCAAAACTATGGTTTTTCCAGTAGTCATGTATGGATGTGAGACCTGAACCATAAAGAAGGCTGAGCGCCGAAAAGTTGATGCTTTGGAACTGTGGTGTTGGAGAAGACTGGTGAGGGTCTCTTGGACTGCAAGGAGATCAAAGCAGTCTGTCCTAAAGGAAATCAGTCCTGAATATTCATTGGAAGGACTGGTGATGAAGCTGAAGCCCCAATACTTTGGCCACCTGATGCGAAAGCTGAATCATTAGAAAAGACCCTGATGCTGGGAAAGATTGAAAGCTGGAGGAGAAGGGGATGACAGAGGACGAGATGATTGGATGACATCACTGACCCAATGGACCACCATCTCTAGGAGATGGTGAAGGACAGGGAAGCCTGGTGTGCAGCAGTCCATGGGGTCACAAAGAGTCAGACGTGATTGAGCATCCGAACAACAACAACAAGTTCAGTCTCTCAAATCTGTGTACAAAATACAAATAACTTAAAAATAGTCACATATCTTTCTAAACCCAAAGGGGCTTAGATATTGTGGGCATAACTTTCAATTATGTTAAGGAGATCTATTAGTTGGCTCAATAGTTTGTTTGCTTTAGTACACAGCCTTGTCAGTTCAGTTTTCCATTCAGAAGACTTTTAGCCTGAGATCCCTGCTAGAGGAACAGCAGTAGTTGAAGTGCTAAATAACAGTTCTTTACAGGGGCAAGTGTATAGTGTAGGCTGATCTCATCTTGTGTACCTGAGAACTGTAAAAAGAGAGTGTACTGTGAAATAGCCTAATATATATATTTATATGTGTTGAATTGAATGACCCTCTCTTAGTTTGCACTGTAATTTCTGAGAGATATTTATGGGATAAAACATCTAACTCAATGCCCAATAAAATGGAAAGTGAAATCATAGCTGCTTAGTGGCAGAATGGTGAGCCAGCAAGAGATGTGAATCCCTGTGGTTTGACTCCTGCCTTTTCTGCTTTCTAGCTATGTGACCAAGGACAATCAAAACAAACTATCTGAGGCAAAAATTTCTCATGCAGGCAACACCAGCAGAAAAGAAAAAACAATAACAGTGCCCTAACTCCCTAAGCTATTGGAATAATCAAATAAGACAATGTATATAAAATAATCTGAAAACTCAGTCACTGCTGTTAACTTTTACTACCAGGAGGATTCATCCTTTGCCTATAGGAAATCTCTTTGAATTTAACTTTCTCCCATAAGCCATAGATTCAAATATTTAAATATTTGTAAATTCAATATACTGAAATATTTATAAATCCAGTGTATTTAAATGTTTGTAAATTCAACCCATTTAGTCTTCTGTGATTTCTAAAAGTACACATTTTCAAATAATATTGTAGTTACGTAGCACTTCATCTGGTTCTGTTACTAAGTCCATGACTTTCATTATTAAAAAAAAAAAACCAACAACTTCATCATTGTTCTGGGAAGTAAATGAAATCTTCAGTCTGGAAGATCTTATGGAGGTACTTTTTAAATTATTTCATAAGTAATGGAACACCCAGACAGGAACGGTTTCTTTTTAGACTCCTTCCTATGAAGTGCACACTTCTCTATTCTTCCAAGGATAGAGAGATGAATGTGACAGATACACATTTCAGGTGCTGTATTTCACAATACCCAAAGACACGCTTTTACCTTGGAACTTCAGAAAGCTGATGACATGATTATTTGAGGTCAGAGAGCAGCACTGTCTCTCATTCCTCCTCTTTCACTAGAGGGCTTAGGGTCTGCTTTACTCCAGGAATGAGCAATAAGAAAATGAACACATGTAGCTTCTCTCTCCAGTCCTTACATACTCTTCAACATTTTAGCTAAATTTATTGATTTGTGTTAGTCCAAGTACTACCGTAGTATCTAAGCTCTTAAAACAGGCACCCGTCCCATCCCACTTTCACACGTAGGTAAGAAGACAGTAACACCTGAAGTTTTAAAACATTAAGTCATATAATTTTCCAATATTTATTGTATAATAATTATTTATACAATATTATTGTATAATATTTATTTAGTCATCTCCACTTTATCGAGAAGGAAACTGAGGCATAGAGATGTAAAGTGATTTCCATGCTTTACAGCAGAAACTGTACCTGGGGGACTTCCCTGGTGGTCCAGTGGTTAAGACTCCATGTTTCCACTGCAAGGGGCGTAGGTTCCATCTTGGTTGGGGAACAGAGAGGCTACTGCATGTCATGTGATGGGCCAGAATGATCAAAATAGAGTTTTAAAAACACTAGACCTGGGTCAGGGACTCAATGTTTCTCTCTTGAGTTTGATGGCAGCTTCTTGGGTCACCAGTCAGTTCCCAAAATTTCCAGGGGAAAAGATTGCTCCGATTAGCCCTTGATATCTGCAGGGGATCAGTTCCAAAACTTCCACCACCTCCCCCATCCTGTGAATACCAAACTCCATGGATGCCCAGAGCCCTTGTAGATAATGGCATAGTACAGATGTCTCTCTGTATCTGTGAGATCAGTATCTGTGTCTGTAGATAGGGAGGACTGGCTATTCACATTTTGAGGAGACACTTTTGACAACGATGAGATTCCAGTAGGAAAGATCAAGATAGAATCTAGTCCTAAGCAATATTTGGTCTTTTTATAATAATTTCAGAATGATTAAAAATGCTTCAACTGATACTCGATATGTTTATGGCTACAGGGGGCACATCTTCCCTGAACTGTGACCATTACATTGTTTCACAGAGGCCACCAGGCACACATTACATAATCATAGCTTTCAGCTGCTTCTGATTTTGACTGAATTGGAACTAGTGACCTAGAAGCAAACAGTGTCATATTCCATTACTAAATGTCTTAGCAGCCAGTTGCCCTCAGTTTTTTTCCCATTAAACTTTAATCATATTTATTAACATCATTCCCATTTTTGCCATCAGACAATTTGAAAGCTCTCAGGAATGTGCCCCGACACAAATTATAGCTATTGTTTACACTACCTTCTTATAAAGGCAGACTGTCCCCAGGTGTGAGAATCACCGTGAATTATGCCAGCTGCCTTCCTATTTCAGTATTTGTTTTCTTTTATTCTCTGTTATAGTCTATAAGTGATATTAGATGTGGTTGGAATGGCAAGTGCCTTCTCAGATCCATAAGCAAAGGTAAATTAAAAAAAGAACCAACAGATACCTGTCCATCATAACCATGGCAAGCTGGTCCCAGATGTAGAGCTAGGTAAATTGATCCAAAAATGCACTATCTGCTTTCATCTGATTTTTTTTTTCATTTCACCTTATAGACTCTAAGAACTCTAAAGGGTACAGGGTGAAAAATCACCCTTGCTTCATCATATTTTATCAACAAAATAATGCAAAACTACAAGAAGAGGGACTAGTTCTATTTTCCCACTTTGGCTCTACATACTTTTCTCTATACTTAAATTTCTTGGAATGCTTGGCATGTCTACAATGATCTGTGAAATAGAATGCCCAGGTAGAAAGGGAAAGTAGATCAATATTGCTTTAACAGAGAGAGTGCTTCATGAAGACACACAGGTACATAATTAAACATAACAAACATTTCCCAAGGACAGATCTCTCAACTCAACAAAATCAAACTCTCATTCCCTTGTGCTTTACTCTGATGAGAACTTCATATCTTTGGAGAGCTATAAAAGAATCCAGAGGACAATTTCAATGGCTATTTATAGAAAACGATAGGCACCCAGCTTAGAGATAAACCTGAACTGGAACAAGTATAAAGACTATAGAATGATGTACTCAAGCAAACGGTTTGCACTTAATCTATAGTTGAGATTTCAATTTTTAAAGAATTCTTTTAGTTGACATTCATTGTAATTTCCTTATAAAGTTAGGAACAAGACTTTTTCTCACAATAAAGCAAATCCATGAAGATGAAGCTATTAAAGTGATATTTTGTTTTAGGGATGATTTGTATTAGCACATCACATTTCTTACAACTGAAGTAATCAGGGACTGTGACACATAAGTACAGTGACTCCACAATGTACGTTTCTTAGCTGCATGCTTGCTAAGTCACATCAGTCATGTCCCACTCTTTGCGATCCCATGGATAACAGCCCTCCAAGATTCTCTGGCCACGGATGCTCCAGGCAAGAATACTGAAGTGGGTTGCCATTCTCTTCTCCAGGAATCTTCTGGAGGCAGGGATCAAACCTGTGTCTCTTATGTCTCCTGCATTGGCAGGTGAGTTCTTTACCACTAACGCCACCTATTTCTTAGTTTGAGTCCCACAGAAGCAAATACTAAAGCAAATATATCTGGATAGTGAAGGGATCAACAAATAAGAAACAAAAGGGAGGGCAAGCATTAAGGTTTCATTAATGAGTGGATTACTGCTGTTGGGAACTGGAGCTCAGTCCTGCTCTGGACCCTAAAAGAGATTTTGTAGAATTATTACAATCCAGGGAGGAAAGCAAGAAGCTACATAGCTACTGCTGTTCACTGGTTGATAGACACTCATGGTGGCATAACTTCCTGCCAAACATAGTCCCAATGCCTAAGACTGACCTCAGGAAAAGGGGAGCAGAAAGCTGTAGGTATGAGTAAAATCTGTTCACCAAAACAGAATCTGACTTCAGAGGGGGGCTAAGGAATATGAGAGGACCACACACTATGTCAGCCATAATACATATGGAAAACCCTAAGACAAGGAAGAACCCCACAAAGGAGACAACTATCCAAATGGAGCATATTCTTAAAAATTGAGAGAGCACTTCAGCAGTAGCTACAAAAGAAGGTTACAAGGTCTGTTTTCCAGTGTCATTATCTCTATCTACTTAGAGTTTTGATGGATAACTATTCCCCCCCCCCCCGAAAGAGAAAATTATCTTTAACACTTTCTTCTTTCCAACATATATGAGAGGCATGTTTGTTGCTCACTAAATGCCATTGTCAAGCTGTCAGCTCTGTTTCCAAAGACAGTTAATTTTGTAAAGATACATGGATTCAGGCTCAGGGGAGGTTTGAAGTGATTTAAACCAGCAGATCCATGTAAGTACAGGTTTCCAAGCCTCCATTCCCTACTTTGGAATTTAAGAGGATCCCAAAACACTGAAGCCTTCCCAGGTGGCGAGTGGTAAAGAATGTACCTGCCATGCATGAGACACAGAGCTGTGACTTTGGTCCCTGGGTCAGTAAGATCCCCTGGAGTAGTAAATGGCAACCTGCTCCAGTATTCTTGCCTGGAAAATTCCATGGACAGAGGAGGAGCCTGGCAGGCTATAGAGTCGGACAGAGTTGGACACAATTGAACACAGCACAGCAGCAGCAAGATATTGAATAGATAGGGACATTTGTTCAGGAAGGGTAGTTCATATATGGTTGAGCAAATTTTCAGGGTTCAGGAAGATGTCAGTGCTACTGTGTGAACAGTAAGAGATGTTCCAACTGCTGCAAAATATGTATTTTTTGAGTAATATTGAATAATATCATCCTTAGCACTGGTGATATAGTATAGATGCCCCTGGAATGGTCTGGGAAACTGGCTTGTCACCCACATGTCTCCCTGGGAGCCTGTGATGAGTGGTTATGACCTGAGCAGAGCACAGATACTCACTCACTGCAGACTCAGTCATATCCGTGGCATCATTAATTTTCTCTCTCCAGCAGAAGCCCGCATAGCTCTATACCTTGCATAGGGTTCCCTCATTTCTTCCTGGGTTCTTGGAATTTTTGCTTCTTGTGGGCATGAGAGAAGTAGGAGTCTGACACTACTGCTCTTCTTCTCACTCTATTTTTGTGATATGATTGTCATCATAGAGGGTCTAGGGCCTAGATATTTGAGTCTTACCTAGTACAGCTCTCTTAAAACCTTAACTTCAGAGCTTCCATTTGGAAATTAAAAACAGCAGGAACTATTCTCCTTGGTCTCAGATTCTGCTTTTGCACCCATTACCTGAGACTGGCCATTAGAGGTAGCCCAGCTACCTGAGATGCACATCGGGCCACTGGACATCAAAAAGGAAAATTGCAAATAATATTTCAGAGTTCTGTATGCCATAAATATCACCTGTAACCTGGAATCATGAGCAATCTGTATATGCATTCAGTTCAGTTCAGTTCAGTTGCTCAGTTGTGTCTGACTCTTTGCGACCCCATGAATCGCAGCACGCCAGGCCTCCCTGTCCATCAGCAAGTTCCAGAGTTTACTCAAACTCAAGTCCATTGAGTCAGTGTTGCCATCCAGCCATCTCATCCTCTGTCATTCCCTTCTCCTCCTGCCTCCAATCTCTCCCAGCATCAGAGTCTTTTCCAATAAGTCAACACTTCGCATGAGGTGGCCCAAGTATTAGAGTTTCAACTTTAACATCATTCCTTCCAATGAACATACAGGACTGATCTTTAGAAGGGACTGGTTGGATCTCCTTGTAGTCCAAGGGACTCTCAAGAGTCTTCTCCAACACCACAGTGCAAAAGCATCAATTCTTCGGTGATCAGCTTTCTTCACAGTCCAACTCTCACATCCATACATGACTACTGGAAAAACCATAGCCCTGACTAGACGGACCTTTGTTGGCAAAGTAATGTCTCTGCTTTTGAATATACTATCTATGTTGGTCATAACTTTCCTTCCAAGGAGTAAGCGTCTTTTAATTTCATGGCTGCAATCACCATCTGCAGTGATATTGGAGCCCAAAAAATAAAGAAATCTGACACTGTTTCCCCATCTATTTCCCATGAAGTGATGGGACCAGATGCCATGATCTTTGTTTTCTGAATGTTGAGCTTTAAGCCAACTTTTTCACTCTTCTCTTTCACTTTCATCAAGAGGCTTTTAGTTCCTCTTCACTTTCTGCCATAAGGTGGATGTCATCTGCATATCTGAGGTTATTGATATTTCTCCCAGCAATCTTGATTCCAGCTTGTGCTTCTTCCAGCCCAGCGTTTCTCATGATGTACACTGCATATAAGTTATAAAAGCAGGGTGACAATATACAGCCTTGACGTACTCCTTTTCCTATTTGGAACCAGTCTGTTGTTCCATGTCCACGTCTAACTGTTGCTTCCTGACCTGCGTATAGGTTTCTCAAGAAGCAGGTCAGGCGGTCTGGTATTCCCATCTCTTTCAGAATTTTCCACAGTTTATTGTGGTTCACACAATCAAAGGCTTTCGTATAGTCAATAAAGCACTGGAACTCTCTTGCTTTTCCCATGATCCAGCGAATGTTGGCAATTTGATCTCTGGTTCCCCTCCCTTTTCTAAAACCAGCTTGAACTTCTGGAAGTTCGTGGTTCACGTACTGCTGAAGCCTGGCTTGGAGAAATTTGAGCATTACTTTACTAGTGTGTGAGCATTCAGTTCAGTTCAGTCGCTCAGTCGTGTCCGACTCTTTGCGACCCCATGAATCGCAGCACGCCAGGCCTCCCTGTTCATCACCATCTTCCGGAGTTCACTCAGGCTCATGTCCATCGAGTCTGTGATGCCATCCAGCCTTCTCATCCTCTGTCCTCCCCTTCTCCTCCTGCCCCCAATCCCTCCCAGCATCAGAGTCTTTTCCAATGAGTCAACTCTTCGCATGAGGTGGCCAAAGTACTGGAGTTTCAGCTGTAGCATCATTCCTTCCAAAGAACACCCAGGACTGATCTCCTTCAGAATGGACTGGTTGGATATCCTTGCAGTCCAAGGGACTCTCAAGAGTCTTCTCCAACACCACAGTTCAAAAGGATCAATTCTTCAGCACTCAGCCTTCTTCACAGTCCAACTCTCACATCCATACATGACCACAGGAAAAACCATAGAGACCCTATATAATAAAAGTGTATAAATAGGCATATATTGCCATGGTTATGATTGAAAGTTTTAATTCTATGTGATTTAGCTGCTAATATGATTTAGACTTCAATTTTTAATGAAGCAATAATAGTACTTTTGAAAATGTACTTTATATAAAAGCCCACACATAACTTTGATAAAAAGCAATGATCTGTATTTCATAAATATATTTCTTTTCTTATGAGTTAAACATAACATATAGGTTTGCAAATTTGTTTTCGTTACACCAAGTTATGTTATATAGCTTCTTAATTTTTCTATTAAATTATCTGCTCTTTCTCACATACACTATGGTAGTCTTCTAATTTCATGACTGTGGTCACCATCTGCAGTGATTTTGGAGCCCAAGAAAATAAAGTCTGTCACTGCTTTCATTTTTCTCCCCTTGTATTTACCATGAAGTGATGGAACTGAATGGCATGATTTTAATTTTTTTGAATGTTGAGTTTCAGGGCAGCTTTTCACTCTTCTCTTTTATCCTCATCAGGAGGCTCTTTAGTTCTTCGATTTCTGCCATTAGTGGGGATCATCTACATATCTGGCTTTGTTTATATGTCTCCCATCAATCTTGATTCCAGCTTGTGATTCACCCAGCCTGGCATTTTGCACAATATACTCTGCATTTATCTTAAATAAGCAAGGTTATAATATATAGCCTTGGTGTATTCTTTTCCCAATTTTTTTGACTTGCTCTCCATTTCCAAGAAAAACTAAAAATCGAATTGATGACAGCATTTGCATTGATAGTTTACATTTTCAGAGGTTTTAACACTGGCAATAGGTGCCCAACATGCAGATATTTGGGCTTCCTAGGTAGCCCACCATGAAAATATTATAGAATGACTGTGGACATTGTCATTTACATAGGGCATCAGCAGTGCTGGTAGAGCTGTGAATAGCTAGTATCCACATCACAGCTGCACCTTTAGGGACCATTGTCAGTACAGTTGCTGCTTTCACTATCAATGGTAACAGAGTATGTCCACAAGCAAGTTAGAAGAAGAAGACAGGAAACTGAGAAGTTATGTGGAAGACTGGAGGACTGATGTATGGAAATTATCAGAGGTTTTAAAGAGGAGTCCAAAATTTTTTTTAGATAATGTCAGAGAAAGAGAGACAAAGAAATTTTATGTTCAACAGTTCAGTTCAGTTCAGTTGCTCAGTCATGTCCAACTCTTTGCAAACCCATGAGCCACAGCACGCCAGGCCTCCCTATCCATCACCAACCCCCGGAGTCCACCTAAACCCATGTCCATTGAGTCAGTGATGCCATCCAACCATCTCATCCTCTGTCCTCCCCTTCTCCTCCTGTCTTCAACATTTCCCAGCATCAGGGTTTTTTTCAGTGAGTTAGTTCTTCACATCAGGTGGCCAAAGTATTTCAGCTTAAGCTTCTGCATCAGTCCTTCCAATGAATATTCAGGACTGATTTCCTTCAGGATGGACTGGTTGGATCTCCTTGCAGTCCAAGGGACTCTCAAGAGTCTTCTCCAAAACCACAGTTCAAAAGCATCAATTCTTCTGTGCTCACCTTTCTTTGTAGTCCAACTCTCACATCCATACATGACTACAGGAAAAACCATAGCCTTGACTAGATGGAACTTTGATGGCAAAGTAATGTCTCTGCCTTTTTTTTTTTTTTCTGCTTTTTAATATGCTGTCTAGCTTGGTCATAACTTTCCTTCCAAGGAGTAAGTGTTTTTTAATTTCATGGCTGCAAGCACCATCTGCAGTGTTATTGGAGACCAGAAAAATAAAGTCAGCCACTGTTTCCCCATCTATTTGCCATGAAGTGATGGGACCAGATGCCATAATCTTAGTTTTCTAATGTTGATCTTATAACTATGATCAAATTTATTTTAGAAATAAAGGATTAAATGATCTAGGAATCCAAGTGTGTGTGTATGTGTGTATATATGTGAGTGTTCATCTATGCTTCAGTGACATAATTGTCACAGTAAATTCAAGATTTTGGTCCTATTTTTACTCCTATAAGTCCTGAGAGTTTACATAGTTTTTTTCAAATACTGTATTTTCTCATTTTAATTGAACATATCAATGCCTGTCCTGCTTGTCTCACTTTCTTGTTGTATGGATAAAACAGAAGAATGCTTATGAAAGTGATTGATAAATTATAAAATGCTTTACAAATGCAAGCATTATTGTTTTCCAAATTAATTTGATGAATAATATATTGAACAGTTTTGTAGCAAAGATCTAATAATATTAGCTTCAAAAAAATAGAGTGGCATTTTCTGAATACAGCAATATCATTGATTTCAAAGTCCAGGTGATAATCAGAATTTAGGTCTCAAGGGAATAGGAACTAGAATGAAAACTAAGCATTAAAGATCTTCTGTCATATCTCTTGGGTCATAGGGTTTCTCTTAGTGCTCTGCTTTCTGTCGGTCTGTCCTATTTATCTCTGTGAATTGTTTTCCTGCCTCATAACCTTTTGTGCACAATGCCTCATATTTGCAGTTTTAACTCTATTTTTTCTCTTTTTTAAGCTCTAGCAGATACTTACCACTGTGAATCTTTTCTATCTACCAGTTGCTTCAAATTTCTGAGATAGGGATCTGGTTGAACTTGTTCTTCATGATGAAGAATGTCATATAAATCATGAGCTATCAGTCTGTCCATTAGTTCCACTTAAATCATGCTTCCTCAGTGATCTTATTATCTGTAGCTGGAGCAATGTGGTCAAGAAGTCCCCTGCCTACTTATAGTGGCTACACAGAGAGGCAAGTCCTTTAGGAAAAAGTAGAGTAGAAAGAGCAGTTTACAACACTGAGAAACTCTTTGCTATATTACCTTGTGCAATCTAGAGATTATATTTGGGCTGCTATAACAAAAATAATTATTTTGGGTGGCTTAAACAAGACATTTATTTTTCTTAGCTCTGGGGCTGAGAAGTTCAAAATCAAAGTACTAGTGGATTTAGTCTGGTGAAGTCCAACTTCCTGATTCGTAGATAACTGCCTTTGATCTCTTTTTTTAAGGACACCAATCTCATTCATAGGGGTTCCACCTAATGACCTAATCACCTCTCCCCAGTACCATCACATTACTGGATTTTGACACATGAATTTCGGGACAACACAAACATTCAGTCCATAACAAGAGAGCAGCAGTGAAATAATATGAAGGCACTGGATCCTGGCACAGTGGAGTCATGGAAGAAAGCACAGGCAGAAGAGCTTAGAAATGAGAAAAAACAATTTCACCAACTTTAGAATTCTGACTAGGTCTGCCTCTGAGTGCTATCATTTCTACTGAATATTTTATTAGTTTTTCTGACATGATGAATTGGTTTGTTGCTATAGAAAAATGAAACATAATGTGTTAAAGAACCTCTTGATGAAAGTGAAAGAAGAGAGTAAAAAAGCTGGCCTAAAACTCAGCATTCAAAAAACTAAGATCACGGCATCCAATCCCATCACTTCATGGCAAATAAATGGAGAAACAATAGAAACAGAGATAGACTTTATGTTCTTCAGCTCCAAAATCACTGCAGATGGTGACTGAAGCCATGAAAGTAAAAGAAACTTGCTCCTTGGAAGAAAATCTATGACCAATCTAGATACCATATTAAAAAGCAGAGACATTACTTTGCCAACAAAGGTCTGTCTAGTCAAAGCTATGGTTTTTACAGTAGTCATGTATGGATGTGAGAGTTGGACTATAAAGAAAGCTGAGCACTGAAGAACTGATGTTTTTGAAGTGTAGTGTTGAAAAAGACTCTTGAGAGTCCCTTGGACTACAAGGAGATCCAACCAGTACATCCTAAAGGAAATCAGTTCTGAATATTCATTGGAAGGACTGATGCAGAAGCTTAAGCTGAAATACTTTGGCCACCTGATGTGAAGAACTGACTCATTGGAAAAGACCGTGAATCTGGGGAAAATTGAAGACAGGAGAAGAAGAGGAGGACAGAGGATGAAATGGTTAGATGGCATCACCGACTCAATGGACCTGAGTTTGAGGAAGCTCTGGGAGTTGATGATGAACCGGGAAGCCTGGTTACAGCAGTCTATGGGGTTGCAAAGAGTTGGACATGACTGAGTGACTGAACTGAACTGAAAAACTTTATATTTTAGTTTATAAAGTATAATAGCACTTTGATGTTACAGCAGATTTGCCTAATTATATTCTATTAAAGTTCATCTACATTCCTTGAGTACACACATTAATAATCTTAAGGAACCCACAGTTTTTCTTGGTGGATAGAGCAAACATTCACAGACAAATGACTAGCATTTACAATACCGCTAATGTGACATTTGGTGAAAGATGCCTAATAAACTTATACATTATTTTCTGACAGATATTTAACATTAGGAATTTTTTCTTGTTTTTGCTTCTTTTCTGCAGTACTCTTACCTTTCTTGTCCCTGAGACACTTTGATTGAAGAGGATTTGCCTTGTTGCTTTGCACATCTAAGTCGAGACAGGTCCCATTGATTACTTTGGGTTGACAAATGACACAAATGTTAGTTATCCTTTCTGTCTCTGTGTGTGAAGTCCAGATACATTATGTCATTGTACAAAACTGCATATGAAATCAATAAACTCAGGGAAAATGGCTATAAAACGACAATTCTTTAAGTCAAGGGAAAGTAAATTGCTTGTGCTGCCCAGATAGTTTGGTATTTGTTGCCTGTTTCCATAAGAGAGATATTCTTTCCAATAACTTCAGGCTCAGGAATTATAGTTAGTCACCATAAGCCTATAAGTCTGATACATTAATCTTTATATATGTTCCTTTCCATTGCATCTTGCTTTATTTATGGAAATCATTTTGCTAGAGTAATACCATAAGCTATACAACTTGTTTTCATGAGGAACTGAAGTTTTAAAAAATAGATCAAAATGAAACTAGTGATGAAATACCATTTGAAAAGTACCCTGAAGAAATTACTATTTATTGGTTTTGATAAATGTTTCCCAGATTTTCTTTGATGTTGAAAGCTTGGCTGTGTTTATAAATCATCACTTAACACCTAGTGATTTTTTTGAAGTATAACATTTTGGACCATCAGTTTTTTGTTCTAATCCTGAACTCATCTAATATTTTTTATCTTGTACCATTTGTTCTTTTTTAAAGAAAAAGCTATGAGAGCTTATCATAAAACAGAGCATGTGAATGTGATAGGAAAGGTTTTCAAATTTATATTCATCCCACAATCTTCCCTGATGGTTCAGACAGGAAAGAATCTGCCTGCAATACAAGAGACCTGGGTTCATTTCCTGGGATGGGAAGATCCCCTGGAGAAGGGAATGGCTACCCACTCCAGTATTCTTACCTGGAGAATTTCATGGACAGAGGAGCCTGGCAGGCTACAGTCCATGGGGTTGCAAAAAGTCAGACACCAGACACAACTGAGTGACTTTCACTTTCATTTTCAAAATCTTCAGGAGAAAAAAGTAATATCTGATTGAAGTTGTAATTGTAAAAATGTTGTCCATACAAATGTGAGTTTATTTTACTAAAATTCCAAATGAAAAAATTCTCATTGCAATAAATGCTTTGATCAACTTCTTGGTGATATTACCATTATGTCTCCAGCTGCCATAAATATCTTCTTAGTAAGATGTTGCTCCAGCCATCTCAGCTTATGGAATTGACCATAACAATTGTAATTAAAATATGCTGAGTAACTCTTATAAGTGAAGAACTAATCTGTTTTGGTCTAGGACCTAAGTTGTGGCAGGTCAATGTCCCTAATATACATTTTATTATTAATAATTATAATATTATTATCAATGTTATTAACTTAATACTATAATTAAAATACATTTTATTTAATTGCTCTTAAGTGTATTATTGTCAATCATTTATTTATTTTTAAAGATGAGCTCACAGTTTTTGAAAGAAAGTTATTAGTGCATGCAGAAGTCCAGAGACCCATGTATTCAGGAACATTCTCAGTATTAAGTAAGAAAAAAAGTAGCAATAATCAAGGTTACTAACTCTTACAGCCTTTCAGCTAAAAACAATGCATTAAATTTATTCAGAGCTTACTAAATTCTGAGCATGTTACAATGTTTTTACAACCATCTTTTGATTTAATCTTTATAGTAATTCTATACAGCAGGTATAGATATCTCCATTTTATAGAGGTAAAGAAAAAAAGAAAAAATAATAAGTTTATCATACAAGGATTTGAAATGGCAATACCAGGATTTAAAGCAAATTGTTCTGATATTCAGCTGCTGCTGCTGCTAAGTCACTTCAGTCATGTCCGACTCTGTGCGACCCCGTAGACAGCAGCCTACCAGATTCCTCTGTCCTTGGAATTCTCCAGGCAAGAACACTGGAGTGGGTTGCCATTTCCTTCTCCAATGCATGAAAGTGAAAAGTGAAAGTGAAGTCGCTCAGTCCTGTCCAACTCTTCACGACCCCCTGGACTACAGCCTACCTGGCTCCTCTGTCCATGGGATTTTTCAAAGCAAGAGTACTGGAGTGAGTTGCCATTTCCTTTTCCAGGGTATCTTCACTACCCAGGGATCAAACCCAGGTCTCCTACATTGCAGACAGATGCTTTACCCTCTGAGCCATCAGGGAAGCTAAGGTATTAATATGATGCATTTATTGTGTATATGCAGTGAAGCTAAATTCCCTTCTAACACTTCATATTTGGTATACAGAGAGGACATCTTGTTCCTTAGCAGTACTTTAGCATACTTGATCTGCTTAGTAGGAGAAAAAAAAGCCTCAATTCAATCTAGAACATTGTATTAAACACTATTCTACCCCAGCTGTGATGGATATTCTGTGTTCTCCCATACCCATTCTATCATTCACTGCCCTATTCTATGCCCAAGAGTCCAGGGCAGTCTTGCCCTCTGAGTTCTGTTGGATTAGGAAAATGAAAGGAATCAACTGAAGATGAGAAGAGTGGAGGAAATAATATCTAAGATGCTATTCAAATCCATTCCTTCTTTGAAGGAAGTGTTTTGCAGGGGTTCACTTTCTATGACTATGGCTCTAGTCCAGTTGTGTAAGGCCACAGCCTACACTCACTACTTCAGGGACAGTAATGGCTTTATCTTATTTCCAGCTCTGAAAACCATCCTTCTGTTAAATTCCTTTCAATTATCCCTTTGAGGGTACAACCTGTTTCTTCCTAGGATCCTAATTAACATATAATCCTTTAGAATAAATCAAGAAGCTTCTTCCCAAGAAGCGGCTATTTACTTTAGCTTGTGTAGTCATGCTGCAGAGAAAGAATAAATATAGATTTTGTTGGCACAGTGCAAAACTGCAAATTCCAAACTCTTACATGATTGAATCTGATTCTGGTCAGCATCCCTAACGAAGGGGTGTGTTTCATGTAGTCTTACACCTGGCTTAGTGGTGGGTTATCTAGGAGATGAGACTTTTATTAGAATAAAGAATATCCATGTTTTTAGATCAATTCTATCTGAGATAGTTTGAGAAATACTAAAAGAGACTAAGTAATATGTCTCTGCTAAATATACGTAGTGATGTGGGGCTCTACTCACCACAGGCACAATGGATATAGGACAATACCTTTGTATCATGTCTGGCAATGTGCTCCACAGGAGCAAATTATTCTCGATAGAGACAGGGCAGGGGCAGGCAAGGACTCTTGTCAGGACTGCAGCTGTGTCTTCTGCATGGAGAGAACCAAGATGTGTTCCTATATAATTAACCTTATACTCAATGAGATTTCACATGTTAAACAATGAACGTGATGACAGAATGCCAATGACACTGAACTAAGGAGTCTGAACAGCACATCTAAAAAGGACAGCAGTGTCCCAAGTAACCCTAGAAACAAATGAAATTCATTAAGTAGAATTCAGGACAATATACTTAACCAGAAAGAAATCAAGCTGAACAAATTCAATATGAAAAAAAGCTTTATTGTGAATAAGGAAATCAGAAAGAGAATTAATGATGAGAATCATTCAAAAAATGATTTTAAAATGGTATCATATACACACACACACACATTTATATATGCATTATGATGTATATGGGCTCCCCTGGTGGCTCAGAGGGCAAAGCATCTACCTACAATGCAGGAGACCTGGGTTCAATCCCTGGGTCAGGAAGATTCCCTGGAGAAGAAAATGGCAAACCATTCCAGTACTCTTGCCTGAAAAATCCCATGGATGGAGAAGCCTTGTAGGCTACAGTCCATGGGGTTGCAAAGAGTCGGCCATGACTGAGCAACTTCACCATGATGTATATTTATACATCAGTATGATATTTTACCAACAAAGGTCTGTATAGTCAAAGCTATGATCTTTCCAATAGTCAGGTATGGACATGATAACTGGACCATAAAGAAAGCTGAGAGCCACAGAATTAATGCTTTTAAACTGTGGTGTTGGAGAAGACACTTGAGAGTCCCTTGGACTGCAAGAAGATCCAATCACTCCATCCTGAAGGAAATCAGTCCTGAATATTCACTGGAAGGACTGATGCTGAAGCTGAAACTCCAATACTTTGGCCACCTGATGCAAAGAACTGACTCACTGAAAAAAACCCTAATGCTGGGAAAGACTGAAGATAGGAGGAGAAGGGGACGACAGAAGATAAGATGGTTGGATGTCATCACCAATTTGATGGACATGAGTTTGAGCAAGGTCTGGGAGTTGGTGATAGAGAGGGAAGCCTGGTGTGCTGCATTCCTTGGGGTGGGAAAGAACTGGACACAACTGAGCTTCTGAACTGAACAATATCTTTGCATGTGTGTGTGCTCTGTCTCTTCAGTTGTGTCCAACTCTTTGCATCCCTATGGATTCTAACAGCCCACCAGGCTCCTCTGTCCATGGGGTTCTCCAGGCAAGAATACTGGAGTAGGTTGCCATGCCCTCCTCCAGGGGATCTTCCTGACCCGGGGGTCAAATCTGCATCTCTTAACATCTCCTGCATTGGCAAGCAGTGTTTTGTTTGTTTACCACAAGCACCAATATATTTAATGAATTCTAAATTAGAACATTATAAATATACAGTTTATAAATTATGTAAAAAGTAGTATGCATAATGTCATCTCTTTGGGTGATTGTAAGATATCCCATATATTATACCTTTGGTAAATGCTGTTGTCCAACAAATCTATTTTTTTTTTTTTTAAAAAAGCATCCAAAAGCATAGTGGCTTAAAAGGACACCTCTATTTGTCCATGATTCTGTGAGTTGGCAATTGAATTGGGTTCAACTGATAGGTCTTCTGCTAATCTCACCTAAGTCATGTATTCATCTGCAGTCAACTGGTGGCTCCAGAAAGACAGATGGTCCAAAATATTAAGAGCCCTACACATTTTGGGCATCTGATATTTTATTGGTTGGGTCTCTCTTTCCAGTAGTATCTCACCCTCAAGGAGCTTATCTCAGGCTTGTTTACAAGGTTTCACCATGTTCTAAGATAGTTCCAGCAGAATCTACAATTACTCTTGAAGTCTGGATCCAGAAATCAATCTCGCCACTTTCACTAGCATTTTAACAGCATCAGTTTAACCACTTTCTCTTGGTCAAAGAATGTCCTCAGGGCAAACTCAAAGTCAAGGAAATAGACTTTACCACTTGATGAAAAAAGTGCTCAGTTCAGTTCCATCACTCAGTCGTGTCCGACTCTTTGCGACCTCATGAATCACAGCACCCCAGGCCTCCCTGTCCATCACCATCTCCCAGAGTTCACTCAGACTCACGTCCATCGAGTCAGTGATGCCATCCAGCCATCTCATCTTCTGTCGTTCCCTTCTCCTCCTGCCCCCAATCCCTCCCAGCATCAGAATCTTCTCCAATGAGTCATCTCTTCGCATGAGGAGGCCAAAGTACTGGAGCTTCAGCTTTAGCATCATTTCTTCCAAAGAAATCCCAGGGTTGATCTCCTTCAGAATGGACTGGTTGGATCTCCTTGCAGTCCAAGGGACTCTCAAGAGTCTTCTCCACCATCACGGTTCAAAAGCATCAATTCTTTGGCGCTCAGCCTTCTTCACAGTCCAACTCTCACATCCATACATGACCACAGGAAAAACCATAGCCTTGACCAGATGGACCTTAGTCGGCAAAGTAATGTCTCTGCTTTTAAATATGCTATCTAGGTTAGTCATAACTTTTCTTCCAAGGAGTAAGTGTCTTTTAATTTCATGGCTGCAATCACCATCTGCACTGATTTTGGAGCCTCCCAAAATAAAGTCTGACACTGTTTCCACTGTTACCCCATCTATTTGCCATGAAGTGATGGGACCATTTGCCATGGTCTTTGTTTTCTGAATGTTGAGCTTTAAGCCAACTTTTTCACTCTCCTCTTTCACTTTCATCAAGAGGCTTTTTAGCTCCTCTTCACTTTCTGCCATAAGGATGGTGTCATCTGCATATCTGAGGTTATTGATATTTCTCCCAACAATCTTGATTCCAGCTTATGCTTCTTCCAGCCCAGCATTTCTCATGATGTACTCTGCATAGAAGTTAAATAAGCAGGGTGACAATATACAGCCTTGACGTACCCCCTTTCCTATTTGGAACCAGTCTGTTGTTCCATGTCCAGTTCTGATTGTTGCTTCCTGACCTGCATACAGATTTCTCAAGAGGCAGGTTAGGTGGTCTGGTATTCCCATCTCTTTCAGAATTTTCCGTAGTTTATTGTGATCCACAGTCAAAGGCTTTGGCATAGTCAATAAAGCAGAAATAGATGTTTTTCTGGAACTCTCTTGCTGTTTCGATGATCCAGCAGATGTTGGCAAGTTGATGTCTGGTTCCTCTGCCTTTTCTAAAACCAGCTTGAACATCAGAGAGTTCAATGTTCACATAGTGCTGAAGCCTGGCTTGGAGAATTTTGAGCATTACTTTACTAGCATGTGAGAAGAGTGCAATTTTGTGATAGTTTGAGCATTCTTTTGCATTGCCTTTCTTTGGAATTAGAATGAAAACAACTTTTCCAGTCCTGTGGCCACTGCTGAGTTTTCCAAATTTGCTGGCATATTGAGTGCAGCACTTTCACAGCATCATCTTTCAGGATTTGAAACAGCTCCACTGGAATTCCATCACCTCCACTAGCTTTGTTCGTAGTGATGCTTTCTAAGGCCCACTTGACTTCACAGTCCAAGATGTCTGGCTCTAGATTAGAGATCACATCATTATGATTATCTGGGTCGTGAAGATCTTTTTTGTACAGTCTACTAAAAAGTGCTAGTAGACACATTACAAAGTGCTAGTAGATACATTACTAAGAAATATTTTACATCTACAAAGTAGATGTAAAAATGATCTGTGGCCATTTCTTACAATGGACTACAGATATTTATGAATCATTTTTTATTATTTCTATGCTTTCTATACTTGAATATAATGTTTAATTCAATAAATTATCAATCCTGAAGAATACCTAGTCCTATAGGACTGAAAATTTAGGTTATTTGTGCATGTGTTCCCAAAGATGGGGAATATTTTTGTCTTTTCTCTTCCCATGTATGCAAAGTTAAATCAAATCTCAAGGCTGTTGTTCATTATTTTACCTGTAAAAACCTGCATATTCTTTCTAGTGATATGGAAAAAAAGAATTCCAATGAAGGCTTTAAATTAAATAAAACTATGAGTTCAGGTTAAATTATATCAGCTAGTTAAGGGTATCACACTTTCTTTAATTTCTAAAATGTTTGAAGTAATTCCATGATGAGAAATTATGTTTATAAAAGGTGAGCTGTAGTTGAAATGGATATAAATGAAGAGATTATGAGTCACACTTATAGGCACTTATAATTTAATGACTTCCAACTAGTTATCATATTCTGTGCCCCCAGCAAACAGCTTATCTTGCTCTCCAAATTGTTTCCTCCTCCCTGTTCTTTGGACAGTAGTCACTGGAGCCACAGGTTAACAGTAGAAGATGTTTTAAGAACAACATCTGCTCGCATTGTAAAATTAGCCCTGTGACCAACCTAGATAGCATATTGAAAAACAGAGACATTACTTTGCCAACAAAGTCCATCTAGTCAAGGCTATGGTTTTTCCAGTGGCCATGTATGGATATGAGAGTTGGACTGTGAAGAAAGCTGAGCGCCGAAGAATTGATGCTTTTGAACTGTGGTGTTGGAGAAGACTCTTGAGAGTCCCTTGGACTACAAGGAGATCCAACCAGTCCATTCTGAAGGAGACCAGCCCTGGGATTTCTTTGGAGGGAATGATGCTAAAGCTGAAACTCCAATACTTTGGCCACCTCACGCGAAGAGTTGACTCATTGGAAAAGACTCTGATGCTGGGAGGGATTGGGGGCAGGAGGAGAAGGGAATGACAGAGGATGAGATGGCTGGATGGCAT
This sequence comes from Ovis aries, assembly GCF_016772045.2. NCBI lineage: Eukaryota > Metazoa > Chordata > Mammalia > Artiodactyla > Bovidae > Ovis > Ovis aries. The sequence goes on along the minus strand of NC_056059.1, from coordinate 28,070,972 downwards.
CACTGACTCGATGGACGTGAGTCTGAGTGAACCCTGGGAGTTGGTGATGGACAGGGAGGCCTGGAGTGCTGCGATTCATGGGGTCACAGGGAGTCGGACACGACTGAGGGACTGAACTGAACTCATAGCACTTGTTGAAGGAAATATTTTCTCCAAAGAGTAAAAATTGTTAGAATGTTTATATACATAAGGTTAAATAAAATCAGAGAACCACTGAAACATTTCTTTCCATGAATGTTATACACTGAAAAGAATAATTCAAATTTATATTTTTTCTATGAAGATAATCTATATGAAGAAAATATGAACTATAAATATTTCTGATATTGTTACATTTGTTACAGAAGCCTGAAAATCAACATGGCTTGCACGTTCTTGCAACCTAGCACTTTCCCTGGCATCTTCTATTCTACCTTTACTGTAGAAGAGGCTACTTCTATGGCAACTCTTGATGCAAGAAGAATGGGCTTCTCTGTAATCTTATATTCCAGTGAGAAGAGGTGGTGAGTTTGTGGTGTATGTTATAGTGTCACTAAGACAAAGAAAAACACTGCTTTGCATGACCAATGTTCAGTAGCATCCTTAAGTGCTACAGAAAAGGGACCTAAGAACAGAGACTAGGCTGCACACTTGGGTGTCTCTTATCTGGTTATTCTCTTTGGGATGTCCCTGAGGTTGATAGATGTTTTGGGTAGATATAGCGTCTATTTTTACATAATAAAGTCTATTAATTCACTATCTGGATAGTCCATTTAGAATATTTTTCTTACCACACGTGATCCAGATAATTGCCTATGCTATCCACTTGTATCTAGGTTTAAATCCAATATATTTCTAAATATAATAATGATTTGTTATCATAGTTTACATGGAAAACAGAAGCTTGATTATTTTTTTTCTTGTTTTCCATATTTCACAGAATGTGAGTAGTCCAATTTTGTGAACTTAGGAGCTCATAACTAAATTCTTTAATCAAGTTTCTCATACATGTGTGCATGTCCATTTGCTAAGCTGTGCCCTCCTCCAGGGTAATCTTTCCAATCCAAGGATAGAACCTGTGTCTCTTCTGTCTCCTACATTGGAAGGCAGATTCTTTACCACTTGCTGCTGCTGCTGCTAAGCCGCTTCAGTCGTGTCTGACTCTATGCGACCCCACAGACGGTAGCCAACCAGGCTCCTCTGTCCCTGGGATTCTCCAGGCGAGAACACTGGAGTGGGTTGCCATTTCCTTACCACTTCCCTTCAGTTCAGTTCAGTCGCTCAGTCGTATCTGACTCTTCGCGACGCCATGAATCGCAGCACGCCAGGCCTCCCTGTCCATCACCAACTCCCGCAGTTCACTCAGATTCACGTCCATCGAGTCAGTGTTGCCATCCAGCCATCTCATCTTCTGTCGTCCCCTTCTACTCCTGCCCCCAATCCCTCCCAGCATCAGAGTCTTTTCCAATGAGTCCACTCTTCGCATGATGTGGCCAAAGTACTGGAGCTTCAGCTGTAGCATCATTCCTTCCAAAGAAATCCCAGGGTTGATCTCCTTCAGAATGGACTGGTTGGATCTCCTTGCAGTCCAAGGGACTCTCAAGAGTCTTCTCCAACACCAGAGTTCAAAAGCATCAATTCTTCAGCGCTCAGCCTTCTTCACAGTCCAACTCTCACATCCATACATGACCACAGGAAAAACCATAGCCTCGACTAGACGGACCTTAGTTGGCAAAGTAATGTCTCTGCTTTTGAATATGCTATCTAGGTTGGTCATAACTTTTCTTCCAAGGAGTAAGCGTATTTTAATTTCATGGCTGCAATCACCATCTGCATAGCTGCATGGAAAACAAATTTCTCATATTTAACTTTTTACTTAATATATAAAATAAAGTGGTTGTGTACAAATTTGATTTTCCAGATAGTAACTATATGTTATTGTTCAGTTCATTCTCTGAGAAGGAAATATCTTTAGGAAAAACAAAATTCCGCACCCAAATGAGAAAATATGCTAGACTTACCTCTCTGTTTTACTAAATTAATCTTGGAAAGCTGTGCACCCAGATCTAATCCCAACCCAAATTTTTATATAGCTTGAACCACTATTCAAAACTAACTTGCTCTATGTTTATAATTGTGTTTATTGAAATATAGTTGATTACAATATTATGTTAGTTTTAGGTGTACAGCAAAGTGATTCAGTCAGATTCTTTTCCATTATAGGTTATTGCAAGATATTGAATATAGTTCCTGTGGTAGGAAACTTGATAGTGTGTCCTTGTTGTTTATTTTATATTTAATAGTTTGTATCTATTAATCCCAAGCTCCTAATTTATCCCTCCCTCCATCTTTTGGTAATGATGTTTGTTTTCTATATTTGTAATTTAAAAGTAGGAATACTTTTCTTGGTAAAAATCACTCTTACATATTGTTTTTTAATATAAATTTATTTATTTTAATTGGAGGTTAATTACTTAGCTACATGCCAACTCATTTAGATTTCTGATTTTATTGATGTCTTTATTTCTATAGGGTAAAATACTTACAGGAGAAAAATAAATTATAAATAATAATTGAGGGAAATAAAATCTATTACTCATTTGACTTCTAGATAAAAATATCAAGTTAATGGAATAGGAAATAGGCAATCTTCAGAAACAAACCAAAACCAAACAAGAATGATGCTGTGGCCAATATTTTGGGGGGTAACAGTGTACATTTTATATGCCATTAGAAATCCAAGCATAAGCTACCATATAAGAGGTTCTGAAAAGTCTCCCAAAAAAGAAACCTATCTTATTTTAATGGTTTTTTTTTTAGTAATTTCCAAATATTCTATCATCACAGAACACCTTTTTCACATATCTTCCTAAGGCACAAATATTTCTCTGGACATGTGGGAAATGCTCAGACAACAAAAATGTCTTATTTTGAATACTTAAAAGCTGCTCTTCTACAACAGTGTTTTGTAGAGTCTGATTATTTAGAAGCAAATTCATTTTACAGTTGTCAGCATTTCACTTCTGGAATGGAAAAGTAGTGACTGAACTTATTATTCATGCAGAACAACCCAAGAGAATAATTTTAACAAGTTCAATTAAGTCAGATGCATAAATTAATTTCAAACAACAGACTATTTTTGGAAAAGGAGCATTTGAAAAAAAAATTTTTCAAGGATATCATGGTGGCTTAATTAACAATTATCCTAAATTGATTCTGAGGAAAATAATATACATAGAAGAAAATTTAGACTACCTACTTTCAATTATCATAATATGTGTATGGTTCAGCTTTCCCAAAGTATCCATGGCTTTTCCTTAGACATTCTGAAGGATCTATAGCTAGAATTAAGAATTATAGGTGCACCAAGATAACACTGAACTTCACATCCATTTCAGTAATGTTTCATCCAAATCAGTTAACATTTATTGAGTTAATTTATTGAATGTCTACTATTTGACATTCCCTATGTAGGCTTTGTATTGTTTTTTCCTCTATGCTTGACTTTATATCACCTTATTTTATTTTAATGTCAGCACTTGGAAAAAGTTATTCAGTACAGACAGAAAAGCTAAAGTTCATAGAAATTAATTGTGTTGTAAATACTTCATAATTAGTAAACTATAGGGTCAAAATATAGAGCCAGGTGTTCTTACACCACCTCCATGAATCTGACCACATGACTGCAGTATTTTGCTACTAGATTTTACCATGCGAGAGATTTGGGAATATTCCGACTAAGAATGCACATATTTAAAACTAACTGGGTGCAGACCATGTTGCTGCCATATCATTATGTGTGTACAACTTCTTTAAATATACTGTCTTCTTTATTAAATGGTAATAACCATTAAGAGGATTGAGTTAATCAATGTGAAATACTTAGAACAGCACCTAGCACACAGTAAATGTTCCCTTAATGCTAGCCAGAACAATTTTAATAACTTTGGAATGTGTTTGTTTTTTAATTTCAGAATCAACTATTCTTTTTTTTATACTGAGTTTTCAATATGTGTGGATTTTATTTATAAACATTATTTAAAGATTTCAAAACCTCTACATTTGTATTTTCTTATTATATATTAAAAATTATTCAACTTTTTGAAATTATTCTTTCAGCATTTTCTCCTACATTTCTAAACACCATGTAATTCATTGGTATTTCTCTTAACACTGTAAGAACTGTCATTGGATACTCACAATGAAATATTAGTATTTAGCTTTCTGTCATATACCTGCCTCTACATCACATATTCATGCTTCTAATTTCCCACTCTCCCAATGTAAACATAGCCATTTTTGTCATTTCTGTATTCAACTTTATATGTATATTGCTGAGCCATATACACAGTAATATCTGGATAACACTTCCTTGACTGCACAATTTTTATTTTTGCTGGAGGTAGTAATTCTGTTTTTCTGCTTTGTTTTCTATACACTGAACACGAATTTATCCTCCTATTTTTTTCAGTTGCATAATTTTTTCTTTAATATATTGAATACTTTCAGTACAGTATTCTATGAAATTTCATCTTGAGGGGCTCTTTCACAGCCTCTTTTTGGAGGGTAGGAGTGAGTAGGAGAGCAATACCCTTAAACATCCCAGGTTCCTTTGCTTCTTTGTGTCAAAACGTATGACTTCTTTGTTTACTCCCTCGGTTTTATGAAGTATATCCTGCCATGGCTTTCTAAAACAAGTGTATTAGAGTAAATGTTTGAGATATTGCCTGCGTAAAAATGTCTATATTTTGCCTTCACATTTGAGTGATAGTTTAGTTAGTTTATGGGCTTCCCTGGTGGCTAGACAGTAAAGAATCTGTCTGCAACGTGGGAGCCCTGGGTTCAGTTCCTGGGTTGGGAAGATCCCCTGGAAAAAGGAATGGCTGCCCACTCCAGTAGTCTTGCCTGGAGAATCCCATGGACAGAGGCCACAGTCCATGAGGTCACAAAGAGTCGAACAGGACTGAGCTACTAACACTTTCACTCTTACACTCACTTAGTCTGTTCATATTCCAACTAAAAGTGTTTTTATGCTAAACATTTTCTATTTTTTTAGCTTCCAGTACTCCTGCTCAAAAGACCAAAAGAATAAAATGCTTTTATATCTTTGGATTTCTTAGTAAGACATCTTTTCTCTCTCTGAAAATCTTTTCTTTGCCTTTAATCTTCTGAAATTTCACAGGAATATGTCTTTTTAAAATGTATTTTCATATAACGCAGTGCCACTGGATATCAATAAATATCAATTACACCATACTGGGATTCTCTGGTAGCTCAGTTGGTAAAGAAAGAATCTGCCCACGGTACAGGAGACCCCAGTTCAGTTCCTGAGTTGGGAAGATTCACTGGAGAAGGGATAGGCTACCCACTGCAGGATTCTTGGGCTTCCCTCATGGCTCAGCTAGTAAAGAATCCACCTGCAATCCAGCAGGCCTGGGTATGATCCCTGGGTTGGGAAGATCCCCTGGAGAAAGGAACAGCTACCTACTCCAGTATTCTGGCCAAGAGAATTCCATAGACTGTATAGTCCATGGGGTTACAAAGTGTCAGGCACTACTGAGTGACTTTCACTTTCATGCCATACTTATTAGACAATTAAAGGTATTCTCTATATCTTTTAATTAGGAAAATTCCTTAAAACATTTTGTTATTAATTTGATAGCTTCTTATTCTTTCTTCTCGCTTGGATGCTAGATCTTTTGAAGTCCTCCTCTAATTTTTTTAATTTTTCTCTGCTATTTTTTTTTAAATTTTCTACCATCTGAGAGATTCCTACTATCTGAGAGAATTCATAAACTTTTATATGCAGTTTTTCTACTCTCATCATTTTAATTTTCTAGGGATATATTTTTGTTCCATAAATAATATTTTTATAATATTATGCTCTTATCATAGCTCAATACATTTACATACATCTCTGAGGTTATAATTATCAGGGTTTTTTTTTATTTTGTAGACTTAAAATAGTTGCAAAAATAGTACAGAGTGTCCTCATATACCTACACTCATTTTCCCCTAAGGCTAATATCTTTCATAACCATTGCGCAATGATAAAAATGAAGAAATTAACATTAACAAAATACTATAAATTAAACTATCCACTTCATTCAGATTTTACCAGAGTTTTTTCCTTTAATGTGTTTCTGCTTTATTGACTATGCCAAAGCCTTTGACTGTGTGGAGCACAATAAACTGTGGAAAATTCTGAAAGAGATGGGAATACCAGACCACTTGTCCTACCTCCTGAGAAACCTATATGCAGGTCAGGAAGCAACAGTTAGAACTGGACATGGAACAACAGGCTCGTTCCAAATAGGAAGAGGAGTACGTCAAGGCTGTATATTGTCACCCTACTTATTTAACTTCTATGAGAAATAGAAGTTAAATAAGAGAAACGCTGGGCTGGAAGAAGCACAAGCTGGAATCAAGATTGCCGGGAGAAATATCAATCACCTCAGATATGCAGATGACACCACCCTTATGGCAGAAAGTGAAGAGGAATTAAAAGCCTCTTGATGAAAGTGAAAGAGGAGAGCGAAAAAGTTGGCTTAAAGCTCAACATTCAGAAAATGAAGGTCATGGCGTCTTGTCCCACCACTTCATGGGAAATAGATGGAGAAACAGTGGAAACAGTATCAGACTTTATTTTGGGGGGCTCCAAAAATCACCACAGATGGTGACTGCAGCCACCTGAGAAACCTATATGCAGGTCAGGAAGCAACAGTTAGAACTGGACATGGAACAACAGGCTCGTTCCAAATAGGAAGAGGAGTACGTCAAGGCTGTATATTGTCACCCTACTTATTTAACTTCTATGAGAAATAGAAGTTAAATAAGAGAAACGCTGGGCTGGAAGAAGCACAAGCTGGAATCAAGATTGCCGGGAGAAATATCAATCACCTCAGATATGCAGATGACACCACCCTTATGGCAGAAAGTGAAGAGGAATTAAAAAGCCTCTTGATGAAAGTGAAAGAGGAGAGCGAAAAGTTGGCTTAAAGCTCAACATTCAGAAAATGAAGGTCATGGCGTCTTGTCCCACCACTTCATGGGAAATAGATGGAGAAACAGTGGAAACAGTATCAGACTTTATTTTGGGGGGCTCCAAAAATCACCACAGATGGTGACTGCAGCCATGAAATTAAAAGACGCTTACTCCTTGGAAGGAAAGTTATGACCAACCTAGATAGCATACTCAAGAGCAAAGACATTACTTTGCCAACAAAGGTCCATCTAGTCATGGCTATGCTTTTTCCAGTGGTCATGTATGGATGTGAGAGTTGAACTGTGAAGAAAGCTGAGTGCCGAAGAGTTGATGCTTTTGAAGTGTGGTGTTGGAGAAGACTCTTGAGAGTCCCTTGGACTCAAGGAGATCCAACCAATCCATTCTAAAGGAGATCAGTCCTGGGTGTTCTTTGGAAGGAATGATGCTAAAGCTGAAACTCCAATACTTTGGCCACCTCATGCGAAGAGTGGACTCATTGGAAAAGACTCTGATGCTGGGAGGGATTGGGGGCAGGAGGAGAAGGGGACGACAGAGGATGAGATGGCTGGATGGCATCACTGACTTGATGGACATAGGTTTGGTTGAACTCTGGGAGTTGGTGATGGACAGGGAGGCCTGGCATGCTGCAATTCATGGGGTCGCAAAGAGTTGGACATGACTGAGCGACTGAACTGAACTGACTGAACTGAATGTGTTTTATCTCTTCCAGAATTCCACACAACACCTAACCATCATGTCTCCTTAGATCTGTGACAATTCCTCAGTCATTCCTTGGCTTTTCTGATCTTTCTTTTAAAGAGTATTGATCTGTTGTTTTGTAACATACCATTCAGTGTGTGTTTATGTAGTGTTTTCACATGATTAGATTGAGGTTGTGAGTTCTGCAGAAAACAAGGTAATGTACACTTCTCAATATTTCATCTCAAAGATACCTGATATTTATATGTCTTATTACTGATTTCAGTTGCCTTGATTATCTGGGTAAGGTGGTTTCTGCCTGTCTTATTCACTGTAAAAGTACTTTTTTCTTTCTTATTAAATTTTGCAGTTAATTAATATTTTAAGAGAGATTCTTGAGACTGCATTATTCTATTTCATCTCACACATTGGCACCTTAGTTTTAGCTTTCATGGCAAGGGGTGTATATTACTCACAATAATCATTTTCTTTATGTATAATTGTGTTTTTTATTTTTCTCATGCCTTCTTCATCTAATAATTGGAATTCTCTTTTTAAATTGGAGTATAGTTGTTTTGCACTGCTTTGTCAATTTCTCCTATACAACAATGTGTTTAATTCTTTTATATGGAAGAGTTCTGTCTTCTCTTCCAATTCTTATTTATTTATTTATATACATATAGAGTCATGGATATTTATTTTATTCTCTGAGTTTAATACTACGGTTTATTTTCTTGTTCTAGCTTTGATCCTTGACCACTATGTCATTCTGGTTTCAGTGATGTTTTAGCATACATTCACCTATTTTTGAGCACTTTTGTATTTAAAATATTATGCAATGTATAAAAAGAGCACAGCAAGATGTTCTAGGCTCATCATTTATTTATATTGTCCCAGCCCTGGAATCAAAAACTTTTCTAAGGAGCCCTTGTTAGACTTAACTGAATAATGGTATTTAGAAACTAAATCTTGGCCCTAAGTCTGGAACTGTTTATAGGACCTTTGAGTGAACAGACCTTGAAAATATATGTATACACATATTAAGTCACATATACACACACATCTCTGTATCCCCAAATCTGTCCTTTTGCCTCCTTCTTCCCTTCTAGTATGCATTGTACCTTTGCACTATGTATTATTGAGACCTCTCCAATGGCAGAATTACCTCCTTAACTGCAAAGATCAATTTTTCTCTTTCTGGCATTAGTTATGTAACTCCTTAAAATATAACATTCATTTCTCAATCCTATAAGGGGTTTCAATGACCTGCCACTTGTATGTGTAGACATCTTTGGTAAACTTTATATGTATAATGTCAATATATTATTTCCCTTAAAGACAGTGGTTGGTACAGAACAGACAGGTCAGATGGGGAGATACTGGGCTGTACCTAATGGAAATTCTTAGTTAAAATACTTACTTATGACCTTATTAATATTCCTAGGAATATTTACTTGTATTCTATTTTACAAGAATATTGTTTCTTGAATTACCAAGTGCATGACTGAAACTCAGATAAAATTAATGAATAGGAAATTTGATTTTTTTTAGTCTTTTATTTTTTAAATTTTAAAATCTTTAATTCTTACATGCGTTCCCAAACATGAACCCCCCTCCCACCTCCCTCCCCATAACATCTCTCTGGGTCATCCCCATGCACCAGCCCCAAGCATGCTGTATCCTGCGTCAGACATAGACTGGCGATTCAATTCTTACATGATAGTATACATGTTAGAATGCCATTCTCCCAAATCATCCCACCCTCTCCCTCTCCCTCTGAGTCCAAAAGTCCGTTATACACATCTGTGTCTTTTTTCCTGTCTTGCATACAGGGTCGTCATTGCCATCTTCCTAAATTCTATATATATGTGTTAGTATACTGTATTGGTGTTTTTCTTTCTGGCTTACTTCACTCTGTATAATCGGCTCCAGTTTCATCCATCTCATCAAAAGATTGACCAAATATATAGTTCTATAAGGTCAATGATCCTGATAGTATAACTCTAGATATGGGAAGAAGCTATAAGAGGGAACCATTTCCCAGGCCACGACAAGTAGTAAGACAGGCAGTCCAGACACTTTCTGTTTACTATCAACAGTGCCTCTTCCAGGAAAAGCATGCTGTGACTTATAAATGAAATCCTCACCTGACCTGGGAATGAGCATTGCTATTGCCTTGGGACAAATTGGTCACAAAATGCCTCCCAGAATCTGATTATAATTAAGACCAAAAAGAAAGAGATTATAAAAAAAAGAATGTTGTCCACCATCCAGTTCTAAAATAATCAAGTTGTTAATCAGTGCAGTTAATTAACCTACAAAGGAATTCAGATGAAGATCAGGATGAGGCAATTCATACTCTGGGAAAACTGACAAAACATGCCTTAAGATATTTAGGTATTTTCATAAGAAAAATTTTTATGAACATGAACTCTTGTATCTTCCCATACTTGGAAAGGCACTGAAAGCACTCACTAAGGTGTCCATTCCATGTGAGTGGCTGTTTTTCAGTCACTAAGCTGGGTCTGACTCTCTGCAACCCCATGGACTGCAGCACATCAGGCTTCCCTGTGCTTCACTAACTCCCTAGGTTTGCTCAAATTCATGTCCATTGAGTTAGTGATGCTATCTGACTATCTCATCCTCTGTTGCCCCCTTCTTCTCCTGCCCTCAATCTTCCCCAGCATCTTTTTCCAATGAGTTGATTCTTCATATCAGATGGCCAAAGGATTAGAGCTTCAGCTTCAGCATCGGTCCTTCCAATGAATATTCAGGATTGATTTCCTTTAGGATTGACTGATTTGATCTTGTTGCTGTCCAAGGGACTCTCTAGAGCCTTCTCCAGCACCACAATTTGAAAGCATTAATTCTTTAGCTCTCAGCTTTCTTTATAGTCCAGCTCTCACATCCATAATAACTACTGGAAAAACCATAGCTTCGGCTATAGAGACCTATGTTGGCAGAGTGATGCCTCTGCATTTAAAACCTCTGTCTAGGTTTGTCAAAGCTTTTCATTCAAGAAGCAGGCATCTTTTAATTTTGTGGCTATAGTCACTGTCTACAGTGAAATTGGAGCCCAAGGAAATAAAATCTGCCACTGCTTCCACTTTTTCTCCATCTATTTACCATGAAGTGGTGAGACTGCATGCTGTGATCTTAGCTTTTTGAATATTGAGTTTTAAGCCAGCTTTTTCACTTTCCTCTTTCACCTTCATCAAGAGACATGTTAGTTCCTATCACTTTCTACCATTAGGGTGGTGTCATCTGCAAATCTGAGGTCATTGATATTATTTCTCCTGTGAATCTTGATTCCAGCTTGTGATTCTTCCAGCATGACATTTCTCATAATGTACTCTGCATAAAAGTTAAAATAAGAAAGAAAGAAAGATATTGAAATTGTTCAGTCATGTCCAATACTTTGCGACCCCATGGACTATAGCCTACCAGGCTCCTCTGTCCATGGAATTTTCCAGGCAAGAGTACTGGAGTGGGTTGCCATTTCTTTCTCCAGGGGATCTTCCTGACGCAGGAATCAATCCCGTGTCTTTGGCATTGCAGGCAGACACTTTACCATCTGAGCCACCAGGGAAGCTCTAAGTTAAATTCATTAAATTAGCAGGCTGACAATATACAGCCTTCATGTATTCCTTTCCTAATTTTGAAACAGTCTGTTGTTCCATGTAGCAGTGACTTGCTCAAATAAAAGGTTCTGTTTCTTTCTTAGATAGATTATTGATAAACTTTTGGTCAACCATTTAAAATCACTTTATACTGATAGCTGCAATTCTAATCCAACACCACAGAGTCCATCTCAATTTTGTCTTTACACACCTGTATTGTCTTTTTCTAAAAGAGAAAAATCACTCTCACTTTGCATGCAGTTCATTTGCTCAGTCATGTCCAACTCTTTGTGACCACATGGACTGCAGCACACCAGGAGTCTTCACTGTTCTTCACTATCTCCTAGAGTATTTTTCAAATGCATGTCTATCGGGTCAATGATGCCATCCAACCATCTCATCCTCTGCTGTCCCCTTCTCCTCCAGCCTTCAATCTTTCCCAGGATCAGGGTCTTTTCCAATGAGTTAGTTCTTCACATCAGGTAGCCAAAGTATTGCAGCTTCAGCTTCAGCATCAGTCCTTCCAACAAATATTCAGGACTGGTTTCCTTTTGGATAGACTGGTTGGATCTCCTTGCAGTCCAAGGGACTCTCAAGAGTCCTCTCCAACACCACACTTCAAAAGCATCAATTCTTTGGCACTCAGCTTTCTTTATAGTCCAACTCTCACATCCATACATGACTACTAGAAAAACCATAGCTTTGACTAGAAGGACTGTTATTAGCAAAGTAATGTCTCTGCAAAGTAACGTTGCATTATCAGCTATATATTTATTTGTTTGCTCACCCCTACTGTATAAGTAAAGTAGTTCTGAAATTCTAAACTATATTCCTATGAGAATAAAATCTGTTAACTAGATTATAGTATTTGTAAACTGTTCTTTTTGTTATTAGCATTATTGAATCTAATCAAAATGCTTCTTTCCAAAGTAATTTACTGTATTATTTTCCTAGGGCTGCCATAACAAAGTGTCAAAGCTGAATAGCTTAAAACAACAAAAATGTATTGTCTCAGAGTATAGGGGGCTATACGCCTTAAGTCAAGGTAACTAAGAGGCCATATTCTCTCTGATGGCTTTAGAGAGATAATCCTTGCCTGCCTATTTTAGCTTATGGTGTTTGCCAGCAATTCTTCCTATTCTCTGACTAGTAGATACATCATTTTGTTCAGTACGGTCCTTTTCTCTCTGCGTGGCTTCAAATTGTCTTCCCTCTGTGTGTATCTGTCTCTATGTCCAAATTTCCCTTTTTGATGAGGGCACCAATCATTGGGTTAGGCTTCACTCTGGTGGCCTCATTTTTGCTTGATTGGATCTGTAAAACTCCCATTTCCTAATATGATCACATTCACAGGTACTGGAGGTTAGCACTTCAACATATCTTTTTTAGAGGACACAATTCAACTTCTTAGTATGGCAATATTATTCATGTATTATATAGTTAGATTCATTTGTTACAGTTTGCATTCTATTTTGGGTTATGTGAAAAAGTGTTATTTGCTCAGTCGTGTCCAACTATTTGTGACTCCATGGACTGTAGCTCACCAGACTCCTGTCCATGGAATTCCTCAGGCAAGAATACTGGAGTCTGTTGCCATTCCCTTCTCCTGAGAATCTTCCAGACACAGGAATTGAATTGGGTCTCCTGCATTACAGGCAGATTCTTTACCATCTGAGCCACCAGGGAACACCAGGGAAACCCATGATTTGTTTTTTTGTTTTTTGTTTTTTGTTTTTTTGGATTCTATTTATATCCAAGTGATATTTTAAATTTTCATATATCAACACAATAGACTTTCTTCTTTATGATGTACATTTGGGTGAATTATGACAAATGCATAGAGGCATACATCCACTCCCACAGTGCAGGCAGATTCTTTGCTGACTGAGTTATGAGGGAAGCCCATTTTCCAGAGAAAGCACTTATGAATTCATGCTAAAAAAGGCCTGATTCTATCTGTACCCACGCAGTTCCTAGAGTCTGGCAGAGATGAATGTGTAAGGGTCAAAGACACAATATATAGCACTTACTTTATTCCCAAATTTTCAGATGATAATCCCACTCTCAACTATACTAGGTATGCTCCTATACAAGAGACTTTCAGGATAATTCTCTGTAGACAGTGAACGTTGTTATGGGTTGAGTCATGCCCCCTCAAAGTTCAGATGTTGAAATCCTGACACCCAGTACCTCCAAGTGTGACCTTATTTGGAGACAGGAGCTTTAGAGAAGCAGTCTAGTTTAAGTGAAGCCATTAGGTTGTGCCCTAATTCACTGTGACTGACCTTATAAAGGCAGGATATTTGGATACAGAGATGTGCACACAGAAACACGATGTGAAGACACAGGGAGAATACCCATGAAGATAAAGGCAGAGATTGAGAAGATATATCTACACAAGAAGGAACACTGATGACTATCAGTAAACTACCTGAAATTAGGAGAGATCCTTCCTCAACAGCTTTCAGAAAGAGCAGACCCTGCATACTCCAATTTTGAACTTCTAACCTCCAGAAGTATGAGACTGTATTTCATCTGTTGAAGCCACTTTATGTATGTTATTTTGTCATGACAAAATAAATACAGCATCTGAAAGTGACTAGCATTATAGTGGTTATTCAACATGCTAGTGCCTCAGCAACACTCTCAAGTGAACCCCAAAATTAGATAAACATATGTAGTATTCTCATGTAAATAGAGGAACACAGTAGTATATTAAGTGTCATGGTGAAAGTTTCAAAGCAATTTTGAGGAGCAGAATTCCAAACTGGGTTCTAGTTTCCCAGAGAATAGGAATCTTAGACCAAGGGAACTAGGGTATGTGGAAGGGACCCTGGCACAGGATTTGTAATACAGGAATTCAGCTGTTCATCTAGTTGACAAGAAGGACCCTTGGTCATGAAGAATGAATAATATTTGGTATTGGAATTAGGGTCATGGAAAAGAAATGCAATAAGGCAAAATGGGGAGGCCTTACAAATAGCTGTGAGAAGAAGAGAAGTGAAAAGCAAAGGAGAAAAAGAACGATGTAAGCATCTGAAAGCAGAGTTCCAAAGAATAGCAAGGAGAGATAAGAAAGCCTTCCTCAGCGATCAATGCAAAGAAATAGAGGAAAACAACAGAATGGGAAAGACTAGAGATCTCTTCAAGAAAATGAGAGATACCAAGGGAACATTTCATGCAAAGATGGGCTCGATAAAGGACAGAAATGGTATGGACCTAACAGAAGCAGAAGATATTAAAAGGTGGCAAGAACACACAGAAGAACTGTACAAAAAAGATCTTCACGACCCAGATAATCACAATGGTGTGATCACTCACCTAGTGCCAGACATCTTGGAATGTGAAGTCAAGTGGGCCTTAGAAAGCATCATTACGAACAAAGCTAGTAGAGGTGATGGAATTCCAGTTGAGCTATTTCAAATCCTAAAAGATGATGCTATGAAAAGTGCTGCACTCAATATGCCAACAAATTTGGAAAACTCAGCAGTGGCCACAGGACTGGAAAAGGTCAGTTTTCATCCCAATCCCAAAGAAAGGCAATGCCAAAGAATGCTCAAACTACCGCCCAATTGCACTCATCTCACATGCTAGTAAAGTAAAATTCTCCAAGCCAGGCTTCAGCAGTAAGTGAACTGTGAACTTCCAGACGTTCAAGCTGGTTTTAGAAAAGGTAGAGTAATCAGAGATCAAATTGCCATCTATTTCTGCTTTATTGACTCTGCCAAAACCTTTGACTGTGTGGATCACAATAAACTGTGGAAAATTCTTCAAGAGATGGGAATACCAGACCGCCTGACCTGCCTTTTGAGAAACCTATATGTACATCAGGAAGCAACAGTTAGAACTGGACATGGAACAACAGACTGGTTCCAAATAGGAAAAGGAGTACATCAAGGCTGAATATTGTCACCCTGCTTGTTTAACTTCTATGCAGAGTACATCATGAGAAACGCTGGGCTGGAAGAAGCATAAGCTGGAATCAAGATTGCCAGGAGAAATATCAATAACCTCAGATATGCAGATGACACCACCCTTATGGCAGAAAGCGAAGAGGAACTAAAAAGTCTCTTGATGAAAGTGGAGAGTGAAAAGTTGGCTTAAACCTCAAGATTCAGAAAACGAAGATCATGGCATCTGGTCCCATCACTTCATGGGAAATAGATGGGGAAACAGTGGAAACAGTGTCAAACTATTTTTTTGGGCTCCAAAATCATTGCAAATGGTGATTGCAGCCATGAAATTAAAAGACAGTTACTCCTTGGAAGAAATTTATGATCAACCGAGATAGCATATTCAAAAGCAGAGACATTTGGGAACACATCTACACCCATGGTGGATTCATGTCAATGTATGGCAAAACCAATACAGTACTGTAAAGTAAAATAAAGTAAAAATAAAAATTTAATAAAAGAAAAAAAAAAAAAGCAGAGACATTACTTTGCCAACAAAGGTCCATCTAGTCAAGGCTATGCTTTTTCCAGTAGTCATGTATGGATGTGAGAGTTGGACTGTGAAGAAAGCTGAGTGCCTAAGAATTGATGCTTTTGAACTGCGGTTTTGGAAAAGACTCTTGAGAGTCCCTTGGACTGCATAGAGATCCAACCAGTCCATTCTAAAGGAGATCAGTCCTGGGTGTTCTTTGGAAGGAATGATGCTAAAGCTGAAACTCCAGTACTTGGCCACCTCATGTGAAGAGTTGACTCATTGGAAAAGACCCTGATACTGAGAAGGATTGGGGGCAGGAGGGGAAGGGGACGACAGAGGATGAGATGGCTGGATGGCATCACTGACTCAATGGACGTGAGTCCGAGTGAACTCCGGGAGCTGGTGATGGACAGGGAGGCCTGGCGTGCTGCGATTCATGGGGTCGCAAAGAGTCAGACACGACTGATTGACTGAACTGAACTGAACTGAAGTCATTCATTATTTATTGAATATCCATCATTTGTTTGAGCATTTTTCTAAGTTCAAGAGGGCACAAAAATAAATTACTCTTGGTTTTCCCATTCAAGACCTAACTATTTTTGGAAGGAAGTCATAAAAATGTCATTAAAATATCTGTCATCTGATTATGAAGTAAAAACAATTGGAAATAAGATAATTACAGATACAGTGAGAATCAGATACAGCAGGAAGCCATATATGGGCCCTCTTTCTAATTTCAATATGAATTTGTGCTGAGTATTTGAATATTTTCTGGAAGTCTTTATATCTTTTTTTGGATAGAGCACCTTTGCTGTTTGGGCTAAATTGTCATTAGAACGGAATAAAGTCTGAAATGAGTAGTTCATTACAATTTCCCTTCTCCAAAATTTGCTATGTGCCTGACACATACGGCACATGTGTTGTTGGTGGGTGATTTATTTGTTTCTGCTCTCTAGCAGCACTTTTTATTGTAAATGCAAGCATTATTTATGCAGGTCAAGTTGAAATTATACCATTGCTTGATTAGCATCCTTTCTTAAGAATTCTACAAAATCAATACATTCCACAGCTGAACTTAAAAAGAAAACTCTTCCTATGGCAGCCACCAGTACAGATTGGCTGCATTAACTCATAAGTATATAGCAGAATTGGTCATGTTATATTATGGCTGGTTGTTTCTCATTGTTTTTAAATGCAGTACAAGGTGAAAATACCAGTGTTAGTTGCTTAGTAATGTCTGATTCCTTGCAATCCATGAACTGTAGCCTGCCAGGCTCCTCTGTCCATGGAATTCTCCAGGCAAGAATACTGGAGTGGGTAGCCATTCCCTTCTCTAAGGGATCTTCCCCATGAAGGGAATGAGTATGGGTCTCCCATGTGGCAGGCAGATTTTTACCATCTGAGTCACCAGGGAAGCTCTAGTATGTGATGAGGGGAAGCAACTTACTTTTACACTTATAAATATGGTGTTTCTTTGAGAGCCCAATCAATATATTGCTTTGCATGGAGGACCCACATGAGGAAGTGTGTCCTTCTATTGTTGGGCAAACTAATAGAACCATCCAGTGTTTCCTGAGGAACAGTTGCAGCTTCGAGGGGAAAGCTCTTTTAACTGTTTCTTAAACTTTCCCCAAATTCACTAGATTATAGATTCATCTTGACACTTTTCAAAAGTACCTGATGCCATGTATACTTTCCCTTTGGGGGATTCTGCATGTATTTTACTTCTCAGAATCTTCCTGATGTGAGATTCAATTATCTTGGTTCTATTTAATAAGTTATCATTTTCCAACTTCCAGATGTGTACTGAAATTTCTATTTAGCTTTTGAATTTATGACCAACAGATAAAAAAACCATGCTTTCTATTATTTTTGTGGGGTTTGAGGAGGAAATGAAAGCTGATGCATGAGTTCAAGCTACCATGTTTAACTGGAAGGCTACATTTTCTCCCCTCTAAACAGATGGTTGAAGCTTTTCCAAATTCTTTATCATAGGAAGCAAAAATTACAGTGGAAAGAGCTTAGGAATCAGAGATAAATATGGGCCTAAATTATGACTTCATGTGATTCCAGCTTTAAAGTGGATGACAAATATGAAGAGGAAGCCAAATGAAGGGAAACAATTTCAGAACTGAAAATTTTCAGTTATTGCAGTAACTCATATAGGACAAATTGAGGACTCTGGTAGGTGTTGTAAGAGTGAGTTCAAGTGAAATAAAAAAAAATTCAGAAATACATAGGAGGTAAAATATTTGCAGAAGAGTTATTGAACGAGGATATAGGGAGTCAAGTGTGGCTTCATTGTTTCTGCTTTAGGAAATTTGGAGGATGGTAATATCCTCTGGGAGAGGAAACAGAAAGAAGAGATATTTTAGGGAGGCTTCTGAGTTCAGTTGAGTCTGTTTTCTTCTTGTATTGAATACTAAGTTATCCATATTTACAGATGTCTATGAACTTGAATAGGGAAAAATGGAGAGAGCGATATTCTAAAGATAAGTATTTGAGAGCTTTTAGCATTTAGATCAACATTTGAAGCCATGAGTGTAGATTTATTACCCAGAAAGATAAGAAGTTGATAAGAAAGGTAAGGAGAGAATCTCAGGTCTACCGTAATTCAAAGTACAGAGCTGCATTCAAAGTATAGAGTTGCCTCTCTTCTTTCTGCCCAACTTCCATAATGAGCAACTCAGATTAGCCTGTGAAGAATAATTGATTTCTCCATAAGCAGCACTGTGGAGAGCACAGTTTTCACTTTTAGTGAGGATCCTGCATAGAATGATGCTCAAATTTCTTACTTCAGATGAAAAAAAGCAAGGTAGCAACATTTATTTAACATGTTAAGGTTGCCACTAACCTATTTTCACATTTTCTCAACATTTAACTGTTGCAAGAAAAATGTTCATCACAAAAAAATTAGAGAAGAGCAGAAAAATTGTAAAATAAACTATAATTTATAATCCCATCACCTAGAGTGAAAGCTTTTAATATTTTGCTGTATTTCCTCTGGACTTTCATATCTTAGATTGATATACTAAATAAAATTGTGTTATATTCTGTAGGCAGTCTTATACCCTTACTTTATCACTTAACATTACATATTGTAAATTTTCTCAGAATTATCTTTAATACTCTTTTAGAAGGAAATATGCAATGGATTTAATAACTATTCTGATGTAACTGGGGAAAAAAGCACTTTTGGATCGGAGCCCTGCTGCTGCTGCTGCTGCTGCTGCTGCTGCTGCTGCTGCTGCTGCTGCTGCTGCTGCTGCTGCTGCTGCTGCTGCTGCTAAGTCACTTCAGTCGTGTCCGATTCTGTGCGACCCCATAGGCGGCAGCCCACCAAGCTCCCCCATCCCTGGGATTCTCCAGGCAAGAACACTGGAGTGGGTTGCCATTTCCTTCTCCGGGATTGGAGCCCTAGTTTTCCATAATTTGTCACGTTCTTGAAATTTAAGCTACTTGGATAACATTTACACATTTATAACATTTGTCCAATGTTTATCTTGGCCAATGTTTATCTCACCTCATGTTTTCACTTTTAAAAGTAAGAAGATTCTCATTTGTCTGCATTGTTTATAAGGCACCCACTGAATGCTAACAAATATACTGACTAAATGTTATAGTCATGAATAATAGAGCTATGGACTAACAGCTGCTTTGGACTAACATTCTTATAATTCTTTATAAGCTCTGGTACTGATGCTTGCACACATTTGAGAGTTCATTGCTCACCTTTGAGAGGTACATTAACTCTTTCAAGTCCCAGGGGCACCATTTAGTAAATGACTTCTTTAGTGCTCTAAATGTACCTTAGTGCTCTAAGAAAGAGACACATTAATCTTGAGAAAATCCCTTGAGTACATAGGTCAGGAAATGGAATTTTCTTGATTTTCTCAGCTTGAAGCATTATAAAGTTTACATAATTCCACCAACAATTCTCACTGGATTCTAGTTACCTAAATTTGTTAGTATCACCTAAATTGAAGACCTAAAAAAGAATTATTTCCACAAAATACTTTTTATGTTTAATTCCTAGAATAACTAGAAAAAGAAACCCTAACTCATAAAAACTAATTGCATTATCAGAATCATTCCAAGCAACTTACTACAGAAACAACTTCCTTAAGTCATTCAAGGAAATGATGATATAAAATGATATGAAAACTTGAAGGCAACCATCAGCTTTATACAGTTGGAATTTGTTGATTACTGGACAAAAGAATACTCAATGACATAACCCAAAAGGAAAAATAAAATTGCTTAGTTTCACAAGTTCAGTTTATATGATATAAGGCAAGGTAATTTCATAAGGTAAAGTAAAGTATAATTAGTATGAGAAATTTACAGTCTGCTATATTTAAAACTGTGAGTTGTTTTCCTTTAAATTTTTCTGTTACCAAATTTGTCACAGTGCAAAGATATTATATCTCTTAGGCTTAGTTTGCTACTTTTTAATTCTTCTTTTGACTTTGAACATGTACCTAATAGGAAGAAATTCAAGAAGTCTTATGCTTTTTCTTATCAATATTGTTTACTTTTAAAGTTAGCCACATTCTGTTTGAGGGAGTTTAACATTCCCAAATATTGCAATTCTAGGAGGAATGGAAATAAATGCCTTCTTTGGAATGAGAAAGTAAATATAAAATTTTAGCCTAATTACTGGTGTATAATTAAAGCTCAGTAATTTTAGCTAAAGTTTTTGAAAGTTAAAAAAAATGGAATGTATTTCAGTTGTTTGACTCTAAAGGTTTCTGAAAATATTTATAGTTAGGCATAGGTATAATTTTTTTCTGAATTGAAGAGAACTCATGATGCCCATTAAGCTCTCTCAGTAGCATGCCTTAAAAGAAAATGCAAAGAAGAGTAGTGCTAAGTCCTGAAAATCCAACCTTGCTCTGAGGATTGCTCCTGAAGAAGGAATGGGGAAGTAGTCTTCAGGTTCTATTGCAATGTGCAAAGAAAAAGATAAAATTTAAGCTAACCCAGGGTCAGTGCCTGGAGTCTGATAGGAGAGAAATTGCATAGACATTGAAGAAGTCTCCAGATAATTCCAGGGATTCACAAAGATGAGGCAGCAGAGAGGTCATAGACTATCTGACCATTCTGAAGAACCACTGCTCTTGATAAGAATTTAGAGGATCAGATCCAGTGCCTGGTAACCAGCGATAGTTAGTAATTAGCATCTCAAGAAAAAAAAAATTAGGCTGGAGAATTCTTCATTTCTTTTGCCAAAAACTTAGAATGCAATGAAGATATTGATGCCCATTCAGAGAAACCAGTAAAATGTATTATGTGAAGAAAGATTTCACTCAGTGGGCACAGAAATTCCAGAACATGAAAAGATTATAAAGCTAGTTCCAGTGCCAATGGGTATGCAATTCGTATGGCTCCTGCTCATCTGCAGATATCAGCACCTCAGTTACATGAATTGAGACTTCAAAAAATCAACCTAGGGAGTATTTTACTTAGACAATTGTGTCTAAAACTCTCTTCTTTGATATAGTATTCCTAATACTACCTTGTAACAATAAATGTACTCTGTGGTAGCTTTTCAACATATATTATTTTAATTCTTATGATAACCACAGTATACTATGATTATCCCCATTACCCAGGGAAAAATCTGAGTTTCAGAAATATGTAGACATCAGTATCTCATTGAATCAGGATAGCACATCGGTGTGTCTAGCTTCAAAGGGTTTCTACCACACTGGTTTTTTTGGCAGGGTTTTGTAATAATTAGGAAGTTGATGTTGTGCAAGTTGTAAAGGAGTTTTATGGGCTTATTTGCTTGAAAGAACCAGAGATAAGGCAGACCTGGCTCATTATAGGATTGATCGCTTCTGTTCTGTGGGTCACCCCTTGCTTCAACCAACCCCCCTCCACTCAGCTGTAGCAGGGCCACATGTCATATCTGAGTACCACACCATCAGGGGGGAAAATCCCCCAACCAGAGAGTAACTGTTGTACACTTCATTTTGGTTAAACCAACTTAGTGCAGATTCCCTGGACAGTCAATGAGGTGGGGATGTGTGATTTACACTGAATGGTAGAGTTCCTTTTCTGCTGTCAGTGATGTGATCAACTCACTGGAACTAAATGACCGCTTCTTGGTGGTAAAGAAAAGGAATGGATGCTTTGCAGAGGTAGAAGGGGAACCAGTAATTTCCACTACCATTTTTAGTAAGCATGGAGTGAATATATAGGAAAAAAGTTGTATTTTTAAACCTTTCTGTCAGGTAAGTATTTTTATTCTAGTAAG
This sequence comes from Ovis aries, assembly GCF_016772045.2. NCBI lineage: Eukaryota > Metazoa > Chordata > Mammalia > Artiodactyla > Bovidae > Ovis > Ovis aries. The sequence continues at coordinate 28,048,999 of NC_056059.1, read as the reverse complement.
TGCTTTTTACATTTAAGTAGCTAATTATATCCCTATTATTTATGAAGGATTCATGTGCCATAAATAAATGAATAAATGCATAAATTAGCATAATGGCAATGGCTAAAAGATTGCAGTTTTATTTCATAAAATTTGAGAGAGGCAAACATTCTATACTGAAAAAATAATAAATGTTGAAAACACTATAGATATAGGAAGAGTGATGATATATACCTGAAAAAGCAGTTTGAAGATTACTGAATAAGCTAAAAATAAATGAACATTGTTTTCATGAGTTAGTGCAATGAGCTTTGTGGTTAGTGTCCTGGTTACTGATCTTACAAAGGGATGATCACCTTAATACAGTCATCCCTGATGATGCTAAATCGGGATAGAGCCACTCACAGCAGGCAGCACTAATAAATAAGCGATAAAATAAATTTGAAGGCATAAGAAAAAAAGAACAAAATGTTATCATTATGAATCCTTTCTCCATTCTCAAAATACAGGTAACATGCCTAGGGAAGTACAAGGAAACCATGAAGCAGTCATATACGAACAGCAAATAGAGTAATATGACAATGAAATACTGTTCAATACAAGAAGAGAATGGGCTGAAATAAACTATTTTCCTTGGCCTAATGCTACCTGACAGAACAGAAGCACAAGCTCCCTGAAGAGCCACCTTTTCTCCGTGTCTTGTAAAACTTGCTATATCTTAATATAGTTTCAGGCACAAATAGGCTGATCTCAATAAATATTTGTGGGACTTATAAAGAGTGTAGTGATAAGCACTAGTGAGAGCAATACTAAAAACAGCCACCATTCTCAGAGATTCCTTAGTGGCTAGGATATTTATCCTTAAGGTGCTCATTGCATTCAAATATTCTCTCTCCTCATCCTAAAGGAGTTCTCCATGCCTCACCATCAGCATATCTTTTGTTACTTCGTAAATAAGATAGTGCTGTCCCTGGGGAAAGTGCCGAGACACTTCCTCCTCCGGTTCCCGTCTACACCTAACAATACTCACGTTTCCTACTCCCGAGGGTCACACTGTCACCTCTATACTTTGCCCTATCTTGGGTTGCCTCATCAATGTTCTCTAGCCTTTTCCAGATATTTTGGCTACATTTCTCTTTTGCCCTTCATTTATAGAAATACACTCAGTTTCTTTCCTTCCATATTTATTTTTTTTTAATGAGCAACTGTACTTTTTCTGAACATTCACATCCTTCAAGTTGAGACTCTGTCTCCTTCCTTCTCTTAGTGACCATAATAATCACTTTTAATTATTTAAAAGATACTGCCCACACTTGCTTTCCTAATTTCCCCAGTTCCCCACCACCTAAGTCAATTGCAATTTGACTTCCATTTCCACAATTCTAATAAAATTATTCTCACAGACATTACAAGAGATCCTAATTTCCAAACCCAATTGGACTATTTCCAAACTCTTTAATATGTCTAAAAGCTTTTCCTTGTATTGTCAACCACCAAGCCATTTTCTTTAATGTTCTTTTATTCTCTTGCTTTTCCTTTTCCTTTAGATTTGTGTACACACAGAGACATTAAGGCTTCTATTCATCTATGATGTTTCGTAGCAAGACGAGCTTACTTTCAACATTTGTGCTAGCCAAGATGTGTGTATGTGTGTGTGTGTGTGTGTGTGAAAGTTGATCAGCCATGTCCAACTCTGCAACCCCATGAAGAGTAGCCTGCCAGGCTCCTCTGTCCATAGAATTCTCCAGGCAAGAATACTGGAATGGGTAGTCTTTCCTTTCTCCAGTGGATCTTCCCAACCCAGGGATCAAACCCAGGTTTCCCACATTAAGGCATATTCTTTCCCTTCTGAGCCACCAGAGAAGCCCCAGAATCCTGGAGTGGGTACCCTATCTCTTCTCCAGGGGATCTTCCTGACCCAGGAATTGAACCAGGGTCTTCTGCTTTGCAAGCAAATTCTTTACTAGCTGAGCAACCTGGAGGCTGTACTCACTGTCAACAGCCTGAAACTCTAGCTCTTGATAAACGACCCTTGATAATAACTTCTTTTCTGATGGATATTTCTCTTTTTTAAAATTCCTTCAATATAAGTTTTACAAAAATTCTTATATAGAGCTACATGCCTTAATCCCATCTATTTGCTAATGTAGCTCATTCTTTCACATGGATTGACATTCTTTTATCTTCCTAAAAAATGCTAACTCCTCCTCATTACTCACTTATTGTTTCTCTCTCTCTCTTTCTTCTTAATTGAAGACTTTTTCAGGCCTCATGGATCATTGCAGTTAGTTTTTTTTAATATATATTTATTTGGCTGAGTTCAGTCTTAGTTGCATCATGCAGGATTTTTCTTTGTCTCACATGGATTCTCTAAGTCGTGGCACACAAGCTTCAGTAGTTGCAACTCTCAGACTTTTAGCTGCTCCGTGGCATGTGAGATCTTAGTTGCCTGTTCAGTTCAGTTCAATTCAGTCTCTCATCCGTGTCCAACTCTTTGCAACCACATGAAACACAGCACGCCAGGCCTCCCTGTCCATCACCAACTCCCAGAGTTTACCCAAACCCATGTCCATTGAGTCGGTGATGCCATCCAGCCATCTCATCCTCTGGCATCCCCTTCTCCTCCTGCCCTCAATCTTCCGCAGCATCGGGGTCTTTTCAAATGAGTCAGTTCTTCACATCAGGTGGCCAAAGTATTGGAGTTTCAGCTTCAACATCAGTCCTTCCAATGAACACTCAGAACTGATCTTTAGGATAGATTGGTTGGATCTTCTTGCAGTCCAAGGGACTATCAAGAGTCTTCTCCAACAGCACAGTTCACAAGCATCATTTCTCCAGTGCTCAGCTTTCTTTATAGTCCAACTCTTACACTCATACATCACAACTGGAAAAACAAGCTTTGACTAGACAGACTTTTGTTGGTAAAGTCATGTCTCAGCTTTTTAATATGCTGTCTGGGTTGGACAAGGAGCAAGCATCTTTTAATTTCATGCCTACAGTCACCATCTGCAGTGATTTTGGAGCCCAAGAAAATAGTCTGTCACTGTTTCTACTGTTTCCTTATCTTTTTGCCATGAAGTGGTGGGACCTGATGCCATGATGTTAGTTTTCCGAATGTTGAGTTTTAAGCCAGCTCTTTCACTCTCCTCTTTCACTTTCATCAAGAGGCTCTTTAGTTCTTCTCTGTTTCAGCCATAAGGGTGGTGTCATCTGCATATCTGAGATTTTTGACATTTCCCCCAGCAATCTTGATTCCAGCTTGTGCTTCATACCGCCCAGCATTTCTTATGATGTACTCTGCATATAGTTAGATAAGCAGGGTGACAATGTACAGCTTTGAAGTACTCCTTTTCCTATTTAGAACCAGTCTTTTGTTCCATGTCCAGTTCTAACTGTTGCTTCCTGACCTGCATACAGATTTCTCAAGAGGCAGCTCAGGTGGTCTGGTATTCCCATCTCTTTCAAAATTTTTCACAATTTGTTGTGATCCACATAGTCGAAGGCTTTGGTATACTCAACAAAGCAAAAGATATTTTTCTGGAACTCTCTTGCTTTTTTGATGATCCAGCAGATGTTGGCAATTTGATCTCTGGCTCCTCTGCCGTTTCTAAAACCATCTTGAACGTCTGGAAGTTCATGGTTCATGTATTGCTGAAGCCTGGCTTGGAGAATTTTGAGCATTACTTTGCTAGTGTGTGAGATGAGTGCCATTGTGCAGTAGTTTGAGCATTCTGTGGCATTGCCTTTGTTTGGGATTGGGATGAAAACTGACCTTTTCCAGTCCTGTGGCCACTGCTGAGTTTTCCAAATTTGCTGGCATATTGAGTGCAGCACTTTCACAGCATCATCTTTCAGGATTTGAAATAGCTCAACTGAAATTCCATCACCTCTACTAGCTTTGTTTGTAGTGATGCTTTCTAAGGCCCACTTGACTTCACATTCCAGGATGTCTGGCTCTGAATGAGCGATCACACCATCCTGATTATCTTGGTCATGAAGATCTTTTTTGTACAGTTCTTCTGAGTATTCTTGCCACCTCTTCTTAATATCTTCTGCTTCTGTTAGGTCTATACCATCTCTGTCCTTTATTAAGCCCATCTTTGTATGAAATGTTCCCTTGGTATCTCTGATTTTCTTGAAGAGACTTCTAGTCTTTCCCATTCTATTGTTGTTGTTGTTGTTGTTGTTGTTGTTGTTGTTTTGCACTGATCACTGAGGAAATCTTTCTTATCTCTCCTTGCTATTAATTGGAACTCTGCATTCAAATGGGTGTATCTTGCCTTTTCTCCTTTGCTTCTCACTTCCCTTTTTTTGCAGCTATTTGTAAGGTGTCCCCAGACAGCCATTTTGCTTTTTTGCATTTCTTTTTCTTGGGGATGATCTTGCTCCCTGTGTCCTATACAATGTCACCAACCTCTGTTCATAGTTCATCAGGCACTCTGTCTATTAGATCTAGTCCCTTAAATCTATTTCTCACTTCCACTGTATAATCATAAGGGATTTGATTTAGATCATACCTGAATAGTCTAGTGGTTTCCCCTATTTTCTTCAATTTAAGTCTGAATTTGGCAATAAGGAGTTCATGACTGTGGCACAGTCAGCTCCCAGTCTAGTTTTTGCTGACTGTATAGAGTTTCTCCCTCTTTAGCTGCAAAGAATATTATCAGTCTGATTTTGGTGTTGGCCATCTGGTGATATCCATGTGTAGAGTCTTCTTTTGTGTTGTTGGAAGAGGGTGTTTGCTATGACCTATGACCAGGGCAAAAGCTCTTAGCCTTTGCCCTGCTCCATTCTGTATTCCAAGGCCAAATTTGCCTGTTACTCCAGGTGTTTCTTGACTTCCTGCTTTTGCATCCCAGTCCCTTATAATGAAAAGAACATCTTTTTGGGGTGTTCTAAAAGGTCTTGACCAGGGATCAAACCCATGTCTCTTGCATTGCAAGGTGGATTCTTCCTTGGATCACTAAGGAAGTCCCTGCAATGACTTCTTATCTTCCTGACACCTGATCCTCCAGTATATCTTCTGTGTTATTGTTTGGTTGTATGCCAAAAAATAACTCCAATATTACAGAATTTTTATTTGACCCCTACTGCATAGAGTAATGATCTCCACATGGAGGTGTCCCTAAAGTGGACACAAAACAATGTACATGGCTTTAGGACCAGAACATCAGATGTGTTCTTCCATGCATAGAGCTACCCTGAGAAAATGTCTGTTAAATGGAAGAATGTAAGAATTTTCCTCTCAAAACATGTAGCCCAAATGTACAGTACTCACAATGCATTCTTATTTTATATATTCTCCAAGTTTTTACTGCAAATATATGTTGCAAAAAGTACAGCATTTAAATTGCAATCTGTTGTGTACTTTCTGCTATGCTGCTCTGAATAAATATCTAAACCGCCTTGAGTGCTGAATGCCAGAGATGATTGAAAGCACTCTGAGCCATAAATTTAAAATGTGTTCTCTGTGATGGTGAAGATTTCGCATTATGCAAAAGATATAATTGGATACTCTATCCTGAAAGAAAGACAGGATAAATATTACAGAATTCCCTATACCTAATCCCTCTCCTTTTAAAAGTAGAAATAAACTGCATCAGAGTATATTAAAGTAGAAAATAAAATATAAAATGATACAAGTCAACATCTGTTTTATTTTCTTTTTGATTCAAGTAGCCCCTAATTTAAACATACAGACTAGCAGATGAATTTTTGTTGTTGTCATCATTAAATCCAGTCTAGCATCTCACTAAATGAATAAGAATTTCAGTCTGCTCAGTGAGGAATTATGTCCTTTTAAAATTTCAGAGTCTGCCAAACCTCGGGGACTTTGACCTTCTGCTACCTCTACCAAATCGAGGCGGAGTCATTTGTTGGTAGAGTTTTCCAAGCAGAGTATGCCAGAGGTGAATAGACATTGCAATGCTCCTTAAAACCTCTAATTTTAAGGGCATTGAGTAAGCGAACAGTTTCTTAAACATTTCCCAAGCAACCTAGAGATATACAAATATTCTAAGAATTTAACTTAGTCTTTAAAGATTTTTAGTGGGAAGGAGGAAGCATATTTTATAAAGATAAGCCATTTTTAACTTAGGAATTATAACAATAGGTAGTCTAATCATCAAGAATTGATTCATCTGATTTAATTACTACATATAATCACCTATAAGTAGAATCCTAAAAAACATATCTTGCCTAAGAGGAAATAAATCAGATGCAAGCGGCAGCTTATCCTAGTCACCGGTACAGCAGCCAGCAAGCATTAATAAATGCTAGGATGAGCATGTAGGTATAAACTGATAATGGGGAAGCAGACAAATGAAAGAGCAAGGGCCACAACCTGAAGACTTTTTTTAACCTCATAATTTTGCCTAGGATCAGCTCAGTTGCCAGGTAAATAAAAGTAGAGCTCTGTGGTGGTGGTGGTGGTGGTGGTGGTGGTGGTGGTGGGTTGTTTCGTTTGTTTTTCATCTGGGTCAGAAATAATGTTTAAAATCATCCATTTCTAGAAATACTGTCAGTCAAATGGAAAAATGACTGACGTGTTTCTTCCATGGGCAGATGGTTTGGAGGTTGATTTTTGTTAGTGTATGAGCTGTTTGGCTTGGGTGTCTACATGCTGCTTTCTGAGGTGACTAAAAATCTCTGCACCTGCCTAATCTCATATTTAACATTCAACAGTTGGTGGTGCTGGCAGGGATATCATTCTGAGATATAAATCTCTACTACTCATGTCATTTTGGGTGGACTATTATCAAAAAGCTCACAAATGGCAACCTGGATTAATTCAAACTTAAATTCAGGGTTCTGACTTTGGTTTCTGAGCCTACTAAGACACTTAATCTGATACTCAGTACTTAGTTTCATAAAGACATCACAGTAACATTAATATATAATCAGATTAAGCACATAAGAAGCAACTGGCATTTACCATATTTTGATTATTATAATAACCGGCAAATGCAGAACCATTGTCCCTAAAATTTTGGGAGATTTTCTCTCATCATATTAATCTTTATAACACAATGAGCTTTTCTGTATATTTTAGTTTCTAAATCAGATCATAATTGGGCTATAAATTTTGTTAAGATCATATATTTAGAGGTCTGATTTCAAAGAAGCAAGCAAAAATGCCATGTAAAAATATTGGTTATAGCATGTCTCCATGGATATGATAGAGTATTGATTAAAATGTGATAGCCAATTTTTTAATTAAAGAAGGAATAAAAAGTCACCAGTTAAAGGTCAAAATGGTTTTAATACAAACTTACGTTGTATACTTTTAAGTGTGCAATACTTACTCAGAAACTATAACATCTCTTTATGCTTTTTATTTTTTTGTCTTTTCAGAGAATACTATTTATTGTAATTACAGCACATATTTCAGCTTTTAATAACTGCTGTGTTCTGGGCACTGTTCTGAGGGCTAGAGATGTAACAGTCAAAAAGAAAATGTTCTGTTTTGGTAAAGTTTAGTCTAAACATGAAGTTTAAAAAGCATGTATAGTTTCTGATTATGATTTTCTCAATGGATATGCCCGGCAGTGGGACCGATGGAGCATATGGTAGTTCTATTTTTTGTTTTTTCTAAAGGAACCTCAGTCCTGTCCTCCATGGTGGCTGTAGCAATTTAGAGACCTACTGGTAGAGAACAGACATGGGCACAGGGTAGGACGGGCCAGGCGGAGGATGGCTGGGGGTGGGGGAGATGTACTGGGATTGACAATGTACAGGGATTGACAGATGTGCATTGCCGTGTGTGAAGCAGCCAGTGGGGACCACTGTGTAGTGCAAAGAGCTCAGCTCGGTGCTCTGTGGTGACCCGGATAGGATGGGGTGATGGGGAGGTCCAAGAGGGAGGGGATAAACGCACAGGTATGGCTGATCCACTTCAGTCTGCAGCAGAAACTAATACAATCTTGTAGAGCAACTATACCCCAATTAAAACAAGCAAACCCTGTATGCTGTAGGACAGCAGCCATGCTTTACCACAGCTGATTCTATAATGTTAGATCTATTGCACACTAAAGAGATAAAATCTCTCAACATACTGAACTCTGTTTTTTTAAGAATTTTATTTTTAAACTATATTTTTCAAATTATTGGCTATGAATGAAATTTACTTTTATGATTCTAAAACTCCACATTGATCCACTACTTAATTTTTGTCAAAGTAGAGGTGCTAATCAGCCCCACTAAAAATAACCTTATTATTTTATTAAAAAGACAACACATTTGACTTTATACTCAAATTTTAGACTAATTTTGACTCATCTATTTACCTCTATATATGATTTGCCATCAATTTATTTTGTAGGACATGCTCTGAAATTACAAAGCTCAAGGTTAAATGGTCTGTAGAGGCTGAGCTGCGTTTCATAATTGCTCCGAGTATTTAAATACACAAATTATACATTTTTTTCAGGCTGAAATTATCGTGGCCAGATTCAAAGGGCCTTTTTATCTATGAGTTAAAGCAGACTCCAAAGTGCCTCCTGAGGAAATTTGGGAGCAACCCTTCCCAACAGGCATTTTCTAAGTAGAAATGGGGTAGCCATTATCCCAGCTCCTTCCAAGGCCCCTCCTCCTTGCTTAGAAATGCTGGTCTACTCCCAGGCCACAGAACAATAAAGTGAGCAACCCTGATCTTCATCAATAACACAAAGCAGTTGCATTCCAAGCACTTGTTAAGGAATCCAACTACAAATTACTGCTGCTCAGTAGCCATCAAAACTTTAGGTAAGAGAATTATATCTGGAAAAATGTCTGAAGTGTAATTGAATCCACACAAAGGAACCATAAAAATCAACCCATGGGTTAAGGCTGACAAACAGACAAATGCACACCCAGACAACCAAACGTTGTCCCCCACAGAAATATTTCCAGTCAATCATGCTTTCCTCTTGGCATTGTACCCTGGGCTTGCACTGCAGGACTCAGTAATGAACAGTTCCATAAAACTACTTTGATGTAGTTACTGCAACAATTTCTTGAGGAAATTGTTCACTGTGTCACAGTGTCCCTCTTTATGAAGACTCAAAGGACAAGTTTTTCTCTGGATTCAGTGCTAGGAATAACTGTGCTTCTTCTAGGCAACAGGTGAGCTTCTTTTTTATTGGCACTGGGGAACATATTTGCTCTAATGTCCTCTTTCCTTTGACTGCTTCAGAACTCAAGAGTCAGGTGTGTAGCTGGCTGCAAGCAAGTTTAGATGCCTTTATGGCATTCTTGAATTCATCTCATATGTTTTTTTTTTTTCTTTTGCTTTCCTTCTCCCCCACTGCCATTTGCTTTTTACTTCAATTTATCTAAATACATGAAAGCTGCCATAAATCCTTTTCTGGAAAAGATGTGATAAATAAGGAAGATGAATAACATGAGATAATAAACAGCTTCATTTTCTCATGTGAGTCCCCTACTTGACTGAGAGACTCTGAGCTTTGGCACCAGGGCAGTTGTCATAAATAGACTGGAAAAACAAACAAACAAACGAAAAACCTCTCAATCATAGCTTCTAATTGTGAAAGGATTCATTAGATAAAATAATAATAATTGAGGCTGTGAAATGAACATAGAGAATGTTTTTCTTCTAGTTATCACATAAAGAATTCTCAGAGTTGAGAGAGGCAAAAGAGAAAAGAAGAATAATAATAATAATCTAGAGTAAGAGGTAGTGCAGGGGCCAGCTTGCACATCCCGTGCTATGTCTGAAGAGCCAGTAGTCAGTAGCCTCACAAAAGTAAGGAAGAGGGCTTTAGTGAGAAATAAGAGTAACCACTGACCCTTGAGTACTTGCAGCCCTCAGAAAGGTGTAGATAATTAGCCAGTTCTTCAGCAACCAGGCCCAGAAATACATGGCTGGCGATTCAGAGGCTGCACACTGAGGGACAATGTTGTGTCTGGGATTATTGCAACAGAAGCAGCAGAGCAAAGGACAGAGGTGTCAACATCAAGAACTACACCAGGCATTCTCTATCAGGAGACCAGTGTGGCCCTCAGGTGAGAGTGAGGCAGGATTGCTCCTCTCCGGCTACCCTGCTGGTAGCAGTTAGGGCCCCTGGAGCTTAGTAACAGAAGCAGGATGAGAAACAAGAAGAGGACCCTGAAAATGGTGAACTGAGACTGGGCTAAACTGAAAATGAGTAAATTTTTTTTTTTTTAGAGAATTTATTTAATTTTATTTCTTTGCTCATATTTTTTTTTACATTTTTTAAATTTTAATATCTTTAATTCTTACATGCGTTCCCAAACATGAACCCCCCTCCCACCTCCCTCCCCATAACATCTCTCTGGGTCATCCCCATGCACCAGCCCCAAGCATGCTGCATCCTGCGTCAGACGTAGACTGGCGATTCAATTCTTACATGATAGTATACATGTTAGAATGTCATTCTCCCAAATCATCCCACCCTCTCCCTCTCCCTCTGAGTCCAAAAGTCCGTTATACATTTCTGTGTCTCTTTCCCTGTCTTGCATACAGGGTCGTCATTGCCATCTTCCTAAAGTCCATATATATGTGTTAGTATACTGTATTGGTGTTTTTCTTTCTGGCTTACTTCACTCTGTATAATCGGCTCCAGTTTCATCCATCTCATCAGAACTGATTCAAATGAATTCTTTTTACGGCTGAGTAATACTCCATTGTGTATATGCACCACAGCTTTCTTATCCATTCATCTGCTGATGGACATCTAGGTTGTTTCCATGTCCTGGCTATTATAAACAGTGCTGCAATGAACATTGGGGTACATGTGTCTCTTTCAATTCTGGTTTCCTCGGTGTGTATGCCCAGCAGGGGGATTGCTGGGTCATAAGGTAGTTGGCAAAGGATGACTTATAAAGAACCTAGGTTAATCTATCCTTTAAAAGGTTGGTACCTCAAGTATAAGAAAATTATAAAGGGTAATATTTGAATGTTATGTTTTTGCATATTATGACCAAAATATGAATCGATTAAGTAAATAAATAATGCTTATACATGACTGTATATGTAGCTTTGTAATCTAGAATCTCTTCATACTTCTCTTTGAAAATTTGTTCTCTCTGAAGTCAGTAATCATACAATGAAATATGGATGTATCTAGATTGTCATTCGCATTTCTGTTCTCAGGCTCCAAGGAGCAGTTGCTAAACACCAAACTGCTTTTAGTTTATATGAGAACAACCCTCTCATTGCTCTCCTCCTATTAGTTTGAATATTTTCCCCTGCATTTTTACTGCCAAAATTTGATGTATGCCATTCAGCTTTGAATGTGTATTCTATATGGATTTTCTCTTTCCCCTCTTATTTCCTACAATGGAAATTTCATTCTTCTAAGTTATCTCTCAAGTAAAATCAGATACAACTCTTTATTCCCAACCATATCTCTTTAAAATTCATATTGTAAACACCAAACTGCTACCTGGAATACAGGTATTCCTAGTGTCACTAGTCATATTTCTCATTATAGCCTTAAACACAACATATTAAAACTGAAATTGTCAACTTTCCCTTAAGCTAGATACCATTGCCAAGTTAACCCTCCATTCTCTTGAACCCCTGCACAAAATACATATTAATCATGTGATTTTTTTTTTGTCTCACCATATAAAATGACTCAAAGACTTTCTTTTTTATGTATTTATTTTTAATTGGAGGATAATTAGCAGTATTGTGGTGATTTTTGCCATACATCAAAATAAATCATTACCCTTTAGCCCACCGCATTCCCACTGTTATTTCTTCAGCATAGATTCACCTTTGGATCCTCCATTATTATGACTAGCTGTGGAACAAAGAAGAAAGATTTTGGTATTCAGATGAACCTAGATTGTACTAACTTTTGTGACTTTCAGCAAATCACTTAAAATTTACAGTTCCTTCATCTGTAAAATAGAAATTGAAAATAGCTGCCTTTCAGGTTTGGTGTGAGTAAAGCCTGAGATCATTTATCTGAAGTCTTAGCACAAGTCTAGTACCTTCTTAGGAAAATCTGTTAACTCAGTTATTCCCATGGACTGTAGCCCACCAGGCTCCTCCATGCACAGGATTCTCCAGGCGAGAATACTGGAGTTGGTTGCCATTTCCTTCTCCAGGAGATCTTCCCAACCCAGGGATTGAACCAGGGTTTCCTTCATTGAAGGTGGATTCTTTACCAGCTGAGCCAGCAGGAAAGCCAACTATTATTTCCCCAGTTGCTCCTTTCTTCCATCTCAGACTGCTGAGAAGTCCTGAAGAAAATCACGTGCATGCGTGCTCAGTCACCAAGTCATGTCGGACTCTGAGACCCTGGGAACTGCAGCCTGTCAGGCTCCTCTGTCCATGTGATTTCCCAGGTAAGAGGCACTGGAGTGGGTCATTTCCTTCTTCAGGAGATCTTCCCTGCCCAGGAATTGAACTCTAGTCTCGTGCATTGGCAGGCAAATTTTTTACCACTGAGCCACCAGGAAAGCTGGAAGAAAATCATACAACTTTGTAAATTCAGGGTCATGAAGGGTAGCGAGGCTTACAATAATAATTCATTATTTTTAAATCAGCTTCTTCTTCCCCTTTTACTTTCAGAACAGTTCTGAAACTTTACCATTCCCCCTAAGTCATTTTATCTGTTTTCGTTCCATTTAATCTCAGGTATGATTTTTGTTTTCAACCTTACATACATAGTTGAGGTTGTCAGGTATATTTCTCTCATCTTTCTGCCTTCACACCAATAAGCTTATCTATGCCCCCTCTCATATTATTCCTTTGCTCCCAGTTTTAGCAAGAGAGTTGTCCTTCCCTTTTTTCAGTGTCAACACTTCATCTGTTCTTTTGATCACTCATTTCTCATATTATCTTATTCAGAAATTTGTCTATTAGCAATGCCCCTTTTCTACTACATCCTAAATATCCATTTCTGTCACTCTTTGATTTAATCTTTAAACAAAGTATGTATTTCTTATTTATTAATCAAATACTCCTAAAATGCATAGAGTTCAAAAATCTTTTGAATATTTTATCTTAAGTGGAGGTATCATTGTTATGGGCAAATTATCTTAATACACCCACTAATTTATAGATAGACTTTTAAGAACTTAGATTATATTTTTTTCTTACGCTATTAAAACTTTCTTGTGAAACAGTATCTTAAAGAAAATTATGACATTTTCTTCAATAAAACTAAATCCACAGTTTGAATCTAAGGCAAGTGAGATTACTCTCTCCAATCAGTCCTTGGAAGAATTTATTTCTTTTACTCTAGGCATATTTTAGAATTTCATGATGATAACAAAGAACAATATTTATTGAGTGGCTAGCATTATCAGCTACTATTCCTGATGCTTTACAGATATTAGCTCATTTAGTGGCCCCAACTCTGTGAAGTAAGTGATAATATTATCCCTGTTTCTTAAAGGAATAAATCAAGACTCTGAAAGACGATGTAACTTGCCCAAACACAAGTTATTAGTATTTATAAGTATGTCTGTTTTGAACTATAAGCCTTATCATTTTTTGTATAAAAAGATCCTTATATTTTTCATTAATTTTTTCAATGAAAGTTATTTAACTTTTATAATATATTTTATATATGTCTTTGAAATCATAAGCAACTTATCTTCATAATAATCTATCACATAGAATTTTGAAATATTATTAAGAAAGTGTTAACTCCAAAATACTTTATTTAGTAATGTAAATCTTTCTGCTTCCCTCAGATCCACAATTTCAATGTCATTTGTCAGAAATATTCAGCATCTAAGGTCTTTGTCCTACGTGCTTGTAAAGAGACTGCTGAGATAAAGGGAGAATTTTCATTGCTAAGAGGGCTGCACAAGTGTCAAGCTGGTCATTTTTCAGCTTACAGGCCGATTAGTTACAACAGTTCAACTAGAAAGTCATTGCCCAGGGCAGTGTTTAAAGTGGTGGATTCTATGATGTAAACTGGCAGAGGAACATTAAAGCAAGTGGGAGAAGAGGGTCCTTTTGGGGAGGAGTGTGGTAGAAAACATGAAAAAAAAAAAGCACTTTGATACTCTCTGGGACTTGATGGGAAGGCCACCCACACAAGTCACCTCCTATTGTAACAGCACGAGAGAGCACCCTTCTCGTACGTTTGCCTCTATTTCATGTTCTTTTTGTGAAGTAATGTGATTTAGCACTGGTGTCTGCTGGATAAAAAGAGTCTGATTAATGTGTGGCACTTCCTGTTATAGCATATACACCCCTGTAAGTGATGGAAGACCCTCACATAATTGGATCTGAAATGGAATAAAATGATGAAAAATTTAGCATAGCCTTTGTCTTTATATGCTACAGTGAGGACAGTCAAGAGGTCAGGATACTCAGAAATGATGAGGGGCATTTTATAGTCTCTGCTGCTAAAAATTTGTTTAACACAATCCCATGATTAAAAGGAGCATGCATCCTGCTGTGGCACCAAGGTACAAGAGAGGGAATAATAAATTGGTGCCATTGACAAGATGTCATTTGTTATCTGCTTTAAAATGTCAGGTCATGTCATTGTGGTGAAATATTTTCTCTCTTGATGTATGTCTTACAAAACAGGTTCAATGTTTGGCACTATTCTATTTCAATAAAAGAAAACAGCTTTTAATCTGGAAAGCACTGTCACCAGGAGGAAAATAAGGTCATTCGTGACTCTTATTTGGCCATTTCTCCACAACCCTCCATTAGCACTATATTTCAATAACCCAGTTGGTCCAAATTTTTTCTTTAATTTGTCTTTTGAGGAGTGTAATTATCCATCTGCTCTCTTGGCCAAAGGCAGGGAGAAAAAGGAATTTTAGATATTGCAAGGTTATGAAAAGCCTAAAACCTGGCAGCTGCATGTTCTTACGTACTTTATGTGATTATTAGATTCTTCATAACTCCTTGTCTCTAAAAGTCTCAGGATACAAACATAGGAAAAAAAAAAGTTCTCCCAGAATATATCAATTAAAAATAACGGAAGAGAATTTTAAAAGCCAAAAAAGGAGAAAAAATTCAAAAGTTATACATTTGTGGGCTATGATACTGTTAAACTGATAGATAATTTAAATTACTATGAATGTAAGTGATGTAGAATACAAGATATTAAAGACTCAGTTAAGTTGTTTTCCATGTTTCACGTGTCCACATTTTCAGTTTAAACTCATTGTAGTGATTTTGGACCAAATATGTTTGTCTTGTGCTAGACCAAATTTATGTCTTGAGTTATAGAATCATGTTTCCATTGAACTGGAAAAGAAAAATCTGTTTTAGGTGGTAGTGGTGCAGAAGGTAATATCTGTTCCTAGGACACATGTAAGTTCCTGGCTGGGTGACTAAGTGAGGATTCTTGGTTTTGTGTAGGAAATTCAAGAGTGAGAGGAAGTAGAGTGAAAACAGGTTGAAGATATACATTCTGTAGACAGAATAACTTTCAGGCACATGCAGCAATCAGTGGTAGCTTGCAGTAAGCAGTGGCAGTGAGCAGTACCTGGAAGCAATATATTAGTTCCTCAACAGGGAATCGAACCCTGGTCACTTGGATAAAAACCCGGAGTCCTAACTGTTAGACCACAAAGGCTAGTGGCTAGGGCCTAAATCCCCAGTCCTTGCATGCCTTGACAAAAAAAAAAAAAAAAAAATCTCATGATGAGACAGAAGGGAAAGAGAAAAGTAAAAAGTACTTTTGAAAAGCAGAGTCTATGCAAAAAATGCAAGGGCAAACACAGTAGAAAGTCATTTGGGGACATTTAAATCATTTTTAAGAGTGTATTCCAGGTCTTTGTCTTCCTTCTGGCCAATCATCTTGCTATGCCACCATGGCTAATTTGCCTCAAGATCATCCCCTATGTGCTCGCACCCCCCTGAGCCAAGATAGATTTCAACAAAAGAGTTGGGCAGGGGGAAGGGAGAGAATGGCAGACTTATTATAGCCTGGTGTCCCCTGTCTTTTGACTCCTGAGGAGCCGAGGAGCCTTTTGTGCATGTGTAGTGTCTCCCTTGCCCCAAGGAGGGGACATTTGTGATCTCTTAATCTATCACTCGAGATTCCCAGTGGATCAGTGGTAAAGAATCTGTGTGCCAATGCAGGAGACACAGGTTCAAGCCCTGGGTCAGGGAGATCACCCAGAGGAAGAAATAGAAACTCATTCCAGTATTCTTGCCCGGAAAATCCCATGGACAGAAGAGTCAGGTGAGCAGGCTACAGTCCATATGATTGAAGAATGGGAAATGACTGATCACACACCATCTTTTACTCAAATAGAGCTTAGTCCCGCTTTGTTTCTGTCAAATTGTTATATTAAAGTGTCCTGAAGAGACAAAGCCTGGCTATTTACCCTGTTAATGTTGTTATTTCTATTTGACATACAAATTGGGGGCTGATTGTAAATGCCTAACCTGGAGCCCACCAATCTCCTGTCTCAGGAAATAAAAACAGAAGGTTAGTTGCAAGTGTCAGGCCTGAAGACTACCTTTTTTTTTTTTCTTTTTTTTTTTGCTGTAAGAAATGTGAACAGGAAGCTGGTTATAAATGTCTAACCTGGAGCCTGCCTAGCTCCCACCTCAAAAAGATGAGGATGGCCTGGGGTATGTGGTTGTTAGTTTTTATGGGCTGAGTAATTTCATAGGCTAACAAGCAGGAGGAATATTCTTGCTGTTCCAGGGGAGAGGGTGGGAGTTTCTTGGAGTTGGGACACTACCTACTTCTTGTCCTTTTATGGTCTGCTCTGGAAATGTCTTGGCAGGAGGAGGAGTATTTTATTTTTTTTCCCAGTATTCTCATGAAGGTATAATGAGCTAAAGATCAATGACGAGAACAGGCTCATTGTCATTTTGGTTTTAGCTGGTTCCAGCTAGTTTTTGTCATATCTTGTTTTTCTCAACGGTTTGCTCACCTCTTCCTTCTTTTAACAATTGTGCCCTGCTCCCTTCCTTCCTGTCTCAGTAGGAAATAAATTACCCTACAAAAGGGAAGATATCTTATTTTTTGTCAATATTTTTCACACAACTCAGAATTGCAAGTATCAACTACAAAGCCAGAAAAAGTGAGAAAGAACAAAAATAGCTCTGACCAATGTCATGAAAGAAAATCACTAGAGATGTTTTAAGTATAGTATTTTGCATACAACTGAGCATGAAAATTTGCCTTGAGAGTACCATTGAAATAGGAGGGAAATGGGCAGAGCACAAATTTTAAAAGAATGATAAAGCCCAAGTCACAACACAAACTGTATGAAAAGGCAAAATGATAGGATATCAAAGAGGAACTCCCCAGGTCATTAGGTGCCCAATATGCTACTGGAGATCAGTGGAGAAATAACTGCAGAAAGAATGAAGGGATGGAGCCAAAGCAAAAACAATACCCAGCTGTGGATGTGACTGGTGATAGAAGCAAGATCCGATGCTATAAAGAGCAATATTGCATAGGAACCTGGAATGTCAGGTTCATGAATCAAGGCAAATTGGAAGTGGTCAAACAAGAGATGGCAAGGGTGAACGTCGACATTCTAGCAATCAGCGAAGTAAAATGGACTGGAATGGGTGAATTTAACTCAGATGACCATTATATCTACTACTGTGGGAAGGAATCCCTCAGAAGAAATGGAGTAGCCATTATGGTCAACAAAAGAGTCCAAAATGCAGTACTTGGATGCAATCTCAAAAACGACAGAGTGATCTCTGTTCTTCTCCAAGGCAAACCATTCAATATCACAGTTATCCAAGTCTATGCCCCAACCAGTAACGCTGAAGAAACTGAAGTTGAACGCTTTTATGAATACCTACAAGACTTTTAAAACTAACACCCAAAAGATGTCCTTTTCATGATAGGGGACTGGAATGCAAAAGTAGGAAATCAAGAAACACCTGGAGTAACAGGCAAATTTTGCCTTGGAATGCAGAATGAAGCAGGGCAAAGACTAATAGAGTTTTGCCAAGAAAATGCACTGGTCATAGGAAACACCCTCTTCCAACAACACAAGAGAAGACTCTACACATGGGCATCACCAGATGGTCAACACCAAAATCAGATTGATTATATTCTTTGCAGCTAAAGATGGAGAAGCTCTACACAGTCAACAAAAACAAGACCAGGAGCTGACTGTGGCTCAGATCATGAACTCCTTATTGCCAAATTCAGACTCAAAGTGAAGAAAGTAGGGAAAACCGCTAGACCATTCAGATATGACCTAAATCAAATCCCTTATGATTATGCAGTGGAAGTGAGAAATAGATTTAAGGGCCTAGATCTGATAGATAGAGTGCCTGATGAACTATGGAATGAGGTTTGTGACATTGTATAGGAGATAGGGATCAAGACCATCCCCATGGAAAAGAAAAGCAAAAAAAGCAAAACGGCTGTCTGGGGAGGCCTTACAAATAGCTGTGAAAAGAAGAGAGGCAAAGAGCAAAGGAGAAAAGGAAAGATATAAGCATCTGAATGCAGAGTTCCAAAGAAGAGCAAGAAGAGATAAGAAAGCCTTCTTCAGTGATCAATGCAAAGAAATAGAGGAAAACAACAGAATGGGAAAGACTAGAGATCTCTTCAAAAAAATTAGAGATACCAAGGGAACATTTCATGCAAAGATGGGCTCGATAGAGGACAGAAATGGTATGGACCTAACAGAAGTAGAAGATATTAAGAAGAGGTGGCAAGAATATATGGAAGAACTGTACAAAAAAGATCTTCATGACCCAGATAATCATGAAGATGTGATCACTAACCTAGAGCCAGACATCTTGGACTGTGAAGTCAAGTGGGCCTTAGAAAGCATCACTACTAACAAAGCTAGTGGAGGTGATGGAATTCCAGTTGAGCTATTTCAAATCCTGAAAGATGATGCTATGAAAGGGCTGCACTCAATATGCCAGCAAATTTGGAAAACTCAGCAATGGCCACAGGACTGGAAAAGGTCAGTTTTCATTCCAGTCCCAAAGAAAGGCAATGCCAAAGAATGCTCACACTACTGCACATTTGCACTCATCTCACATGCTAGTAAAGTAATGCTCAAAATTCTCCAAGCCAGGCTTTAGCAATACGTGAACCGTGAACTCCATGATGTTCAAGCTGGTTTTAGAAAAGGCAGAGGAACCAGAGATTAAATTGCCAGCATCCGCTGGATCATGGAAAAAGCAAGAGTATTCCAGAAAGACATCTATTTCTGCTTTATTGGCTATGTCAAAGCCTTTGACTGTGTGGATCACAATAAACTGTGGAAAACTCTGAAAGAGATGGGAATACCAGACCACCTGACCTGCCTCTTGAGAAATCTGTATGCAGAACAGGAAGCAACAGTTAGAACTGGACATGGAACAACAGACTGGTTCCAAATAGGAAAAGGAGTACATCAAGGCTGTATATTGTCACCCTGCTTATTTAACTTCTATGCAGAGTACATCATAAGAAACTGGACTGGAAGAAACACAAGATGGAATCAAGATTGCCAGGAGATATATCAATCACCTCAGATATGCAGATGAGACCACCCTTATGGCAGAAAGTGAAGAGCAGCTAAAAAGCCTCTTGATGAAAGTGAAAGAGGAGAGCGAAAAAGTTGGCTTAAAGCTCAACATTCAGAAAACGAAGATCATGGTATCCGGTCCCATCACTTCATGGCAAATAGATGGGTAAACAGTGGAAACAGTGTCAGACTTTATTTTGGGAGGCTCCAAAATCAGTGCAGATGGTGATTGCAGCCATGAAATTAAAAGACGCTTACTCTCTGGAAGAAAAGTTATGACCAACCTAGATAGTATATTCAAAAGCAGAAACATTACTTTGCCAACTAAGGTCTGCCTAGTCAAGGAAATGGTTTTTCCTGTGGTCATGTATGGATGTGAGAGTTGGACTGTGAAGAAGGCTGAGCACCGAAGAATTGATGCTTTTGAACTGTGGTGTTGGAGAAGACTCTTGAGAGTCCCTTGGACTGCAAGGAGATCCAACCAGTCCATTCTGAAGGAGATCAACCCTGGGTGTTCTTTGGAAGGAATGATGCTAAGGCTGAAGCTCCAGTACTTTGGCCATCTCATGCAATGAGTTGACTCATTGGAAAAGACTCTGATGCTGGGAGGGATTGGGGGCAGGAGGAGAAGAGGACGAGTGAGGATGAGATGGCTGGATGGCATCACAGACTCAATGGACGTGAGTCTGAGTGAACTCTGGGAGTTGGTGATGGACCGGGAGGCCTGGCGTGCTGCGATTCATGGGGTAGCAAAGAGTCAGACACGACTGAGTAACTGAACTGAACTGAACTGGATTGAAATCCAAGATGGTGAGTAAGTCAACTTCCACTAGACTTTGAGCCTTAGTATATTGTTGTTTAGTTGCTAAATCATGTCCGATTCTTTTGTGACCCCATGGGCTGTAGCCCACCAGGCTCCTCTGTCCATGGGATTTCCCAGGCAAGAATATGGGGGACAGTTGCTATATCCTTCTCCAGGGGATCTTCCTGACCCAGAAATCCAACCTGTGTCTCCTGCTTGGCAGGCAAATTCTCTACCACTGAGCCTCAGTATAAGCTCATCTTAACACATTGCCAAGCTAAATGACACTCCCATCAGTGCCATGACAGTTCTGAGGATACCCATCAAGGAACAAAAAATGAGCAGTGGTCCAACTCCTGGAAATCCCCGCCCCTTCCCTGAAATGGTTAGATTAATCCTCCCATTCATACCCAGCACACAAAAAACTAACCTAAAATATCTTGAGGCCATCTCTCACCTTCTGAGATGGACCTTACTCTGTCTGTGGAGTGTATCTCTACAGATTTAAATCCCATTACCAGAAATAAACTATGTAAATCAGTGTTGCAAATTCAAAGTTCACAGTAGCTAAGCCAGTCGTTCTCTGAACCAGTCAATGGGAGTGTTCAGTTTGAATAAAGCTTCTCTGTTGTAGCTCAATTTTTCCAAATACCATTTTTCAATAGTAGAATAATAATATAAATTTCAGATTTTATACATGTGAAATATTCTGGGTATTTAAAATATGTTAAAAATATCATGCAGACCAAACTAAAATTGCCTATGAATAATGTGTGACCACCTCCAGTTGCTATAATTAATTATTTTTCAAATGACTGAAGCATGTTTGTTCAGAACTTTGTAGCAAGTAAATTACATAGAATGGATTTGCACTATTATTTGCATCATAATTTGCATTAATATTATCTTATTACAAACTTGCAAAAATTGAAGAGGATATTACAAGTAAACAGAAATTTCATTGAATTTTTACAACTTCTAGTGTTATTCAGGAGTCCAGAGGAAAAAAGGCAAATTATTCACCTCTGAAATACCATCTTCCTTCAGCTCAGCCATTGGTGGAAAGGCCAACACGATCAAATAAACTAAAGGATAAGAACGTTCGTGAAAGATGATTGATCTTTAAAGACTTCTGTACACACAAGGAAATGCTTCCGTATGATAATCTAACTCCCTCAGAGATTGCATTTAAATGAATTTCCTTTGGTGTTGGCAGCTGCTCCTTCCGTTATACTTAAAGATATCAAGTCTCTATGTTCCTTTTATTTAAAATGTCTACATAGCCAACTTATTTAGGTAAAGATAAAACTATGCTGCATCCATGCATTAATTCTTTAAACTTGTTACTGCTTTTAGTGCATAAGAACTAAGCATATCTATTTGGAAGAGAAGAAAAAATTTAAGAGAAATTTCACACAGCAAAACATATTATTATATATATGTAAGCCTAAAGGTGGAATGGTCTAATGTAGCTTTAAGATAGTTTAATATAAATAAAAAACTACCTCCAAATTCCACAGAAAAACAAAAAGCCAACAGTATAACCTATAAAGAAGACATATGAAATTTGCACAAATGATGTTTAATGTGGCAGAATGATTTACTGAAACATTAATTTGGATTTTTCTTGGATTGCTATAAATGCTTTCTCTTCCTGATTCCAAGAAGATGGTCAGTATTGTGTTTTCTTCACTCAGGGGCTGCAAAACAGTCAGGTCCAAAGGAGATATCCCTAGGCACAAGAAGCTAAGTGATCTAGGTTTTGTTTGTAAGAGTTAAAATTCTATACAATTATCCCAGAAGGGAAATAAGGAAAAAAGCAAACGTTACTAGATGAAAATCTGTGGGCAGAAACTTCATCCAAAACTGTAAAAGGAACAAGGATTTTATTAGTACCATAGCATCCTGGAAATGGCAAGGTCTCAGTGGAGAATGTCTGTGCAGTGCACTTAGAGAGACTAGACACTTGAAACCCAGCATCACCACCTTGCAAGTCAATAATGGTTTATCTTGGCATCTGCATTAGTAAGAATAAGTTGGTTTAGACACTGAGCACATCAACTATGACCAGTGTAGACTGAACCAGAGGACGGTTCCCCCATGTGTTTCACAACTCATAAGAACCCAAAGAACTTTGTTCACTTGTCTATATTTCATCTTTATATTCTCCTCCTCTAGACAGTCATTAAGACTGCTTTATCCAGGGTGGCCAACAAATTGCCTATTACTAAATCAGAAAATGCTTATTAAGAAATTCAATTGCTACTTTTGACATTGTCTGTAGTTCCTTTCATCTTGAAATGCTCGCTCTCATTTACGTTCTGTGATTGCTTTCTGTATGCATGAATGTGTGTGTGTGGGAGGTGTATATGTGTCTTATCTGTGGATAATCCTTTATCATTTCCTGTTTATACTTTCCTTCCTCTTTCTACCCATTGCATTGTTGTTGTTCAGTCACTCAGTTGTTGCAACAGTGAACAAGATTAGGGGTCTGACTCTTTGCAACCCATGGACTGCAGCACACCAAGTTTCCCTGTCCTTCACCATCTCCCAGAACTTCTTCAAACTCATGTCTATTGAGTCAGTGATGCCATCCAGCCATCTCATCTTCTGTCGTCCTCTCCTCCTGCCTTCAATCTTTCCCAGCATCAGGGTCTTTTCTAATGAATTGGTTCTTTGAATCAGGTAGCCAAAGTATTGGAGCTTCAGCATCAATCCATCTAATGAATATTCAGGATTGATTTCCTTTAGGATTGACTGCTTTGATCTCCTTACAGTCCAAGGGTCTCTCAAGAGTCTTCTCCAATTACCCATTTCATAAAGTCTTTATTTCTTCCTTATGCTAACTCTCCTTCTCACTGTTTCCTTTTCACTCTACACATTCTCCTGGGTGATCCAAGAATCTCAAAATCATGTATTTTTTTAATCACTAATCATCTCATCTTAATACTTTCTCCAAAAAGTTTATTTTTTACTTTCTAAGTTTAGATTATTTGTCCTTCTGTGCAACCTTTGACAACTTAAGCTTATTATATCATGTGCCAGATATGTCCCTGGACTATAACTATCTCAGTGCAAAAGCTAATCTTGTTCACTGTTGCATTCAAGGAATTGCATAGTATCAGACATGCTATAGTCACTCAATAATCACTGATATTTTTTAATTGGTTAGAATAATTGGACATCTTCAGTATCTCTTTATCCTCATTTCATGGGTCATAGAGAAGTAATATCTTCTATTTTTTTTTAAATTCCCCTTAGGTCCCAGAAAACTCAAAATCCTTGCACTCTTTCTTCCTTAACTGAAGTCATTTAATTCAGTCATTCCTCCACTGTCTAAGATCAACTCAGCTCAAACAGGAAATGGAGTTGTAAAGTGATTATAGAAAAGCAGGAATGAAGGAACAAAAGAATATAACTTGTATTAATACTAATTTTGCTCCCCTTTTTGATATCAAATTCTTCTCACAGCTGTATTAACGTTGCACTTTTGGCTCAATTTTTAAAAGCTTGGCTTATGCCTGACCCTTTTCTGAATTTCTGTCTTAGCAATGACTTAGGAGCCCAGTCTCTATGGGATTGTCCCTGTCTTACTTTTGACAGCCTTTTCCCCGTTGGCTGGACTCTGCTTACATTTCACCTCCTCAGGGAAACCTTCCATAATTATGTTGTCATATTTTCTTTCTATATGATCTCATGGCATAGTATGGCACTTATTTAAGACATTCTTACACCAGTAATACTTATATAGTCATATATGTAAATTTAATATTCATTTTTCTCCCTCACTAAACTGTTTGCTCTGTGAAGGCCAGCATCATATCTTGTTCAGTCACTAAGATACATCCAACTCTTTATGACCCCATGAACTGCAGCACGCCAGGCTTTGTGATCCTTCGCTATCTCCTGGAGTTTGCTCAAACTCATGTCCATTGAGTTGATAATGCTATCCAGCCACCTCATCCTCTGTCACCCCCTTCTCCTCCTGCCCTCAATCTTTCCCAGCATTAGGGTCTTTTCCAGTGAGTCAGCTCTTCGCATCAGGTGGCCACATTACTGGAGCTTCAGCTTTAGCATCAGTCCTTCCGATGAAGATCCAGGGTTGGTTTCCTGTAGGATTGACCAGTTGGATCTCCTTGCAGTCTATGGGACTCTCAAGAGTCTTCTTCAGCACCACAATTTGAAAACATGAATTCTTCAGCACTTAGCCTTCTTTATGGCCCAACTTTTACATCCATACATGACTACTGGAAAACTATAGCTTTGACTATGTGGACCTTTGTTGGCAAAGTGATGTGTCTGCTTTTAATAGGCTATCAAGGTTTGTTATAGCTTTTCTTTCAAGGAGCAAGCATCTTTTAATTTCATGGCTTCAGTCACAATCTGCAGTGATTTTGGAGCACAAGAAAATAAAATTTGTCACTGTTTGTACTTATTCTCCATCTGTTTGCCATGAAGCAGGCTTCCTGGTAGCTCAGATAGTAAATAATCTGCCTGCAATGCAGGAGACCTAGGTTCAGTCCCTGGATTGGGAAGATCACCTGGAGAAGGGAAGAGCTACCCACTCCAGTATTCCTGCCTGGAGAATTCTATGTACAGAGGAGCCTGGCACTCTACAGTCCATGGAGTCACAAAGAGTCGTTTATGACTGAACGACTTTGCACTTCCACTTTGCCATGAATTGATGGGACTGGATGCCATGATCTTAGTTTTCTGAATGTTTATTTTGAATTCAGTTTTCACTCTCCTCTTTCACCTTCATCAAGAGGTCCTTTAGTTCCTCTTCACTTTCTACCATTAGAATGCTTTCATCTGCATATCTGAGGTTGTTAATATTTGTCCCAGCAATCTAGATTCCAGCTAGTGCTTCATCCAGGCCCTCATTTCACATGATGTACTCTGCATAGAAGTTAAATAAGCAGGATGACAATATATAGCCTTGACCTATTCCTTTCCCAAGTTTTAATCAGTCCATTGTTCCATGTCTGGTTCTAACTATTGTTTCTTGACTTGCATATACATTTCTCAGGAGGCAGATAAAATGCTCTGATATTCCCATTTCTTTAGGAATTTTTTACAGTTTGCTGTGATCCACACAGTCAAAGGCTTTGACATAGTGAAGCAGAAGTAGATGCTATTCTGGAATTCTCTTACTTTTTCTTTGATAAAACAGATTTGGCAATTTAGTCTCTGGTTCATCTGCCTTTTCTAAATCCAGCTTATACATCTGGAGTTTCTCAGTTCACATATTGCTGAAGCCTAGCTTGAAGGATTTTGAGCATTACTTTGCTAGTACCTGTTCAAAACTCTTATTTTGAGTCACTAGCATAGGGTCTGGCACAGAACAGATATTCAATATTACATGAGCAGTGAAAAATGAAGCCACCTCTTTCCCCTCAGCACATTTCCTGAAGGTCAGCTGCCTCTCTTCCTCTAGATCCTTGCCTTTGAATGCTCCACCTACCTACTGCTACTTTGGACTAATCCAGCACACTGGCACTGCTGGCTTGGAATATAGCCTTTTGATGCCATACCTCTTTGTGTGGTTTTTCTCTCAGCACCCAAAGTTTAATCTTTTTCTTTACAATAATCATCTAATCTCAGATCCCCTCAGACTGCCTTATTCAGTCACAGTTGCCTAAATCCTATCTAAGTTTCCTTAAATTGAGACAAATTGCTTTTGTAGCCCAAGAGATACTGAACATAGTTTGACAAAAATACTGCTACTCTCAGTCATATTTTACATTCCTGCACATTAAGAAATGTCATGAGGTGACTGTACTTTAAGCAAGAATTCCAAGTAGAAAATCAGTTTAAAATGTCCCCTTCCATCAACACATTAAAATAATAAACATGCTAATAATGTCTGCAGAGAGGAGAAACTGACAGAGAAAACATGGATGTGGAAATTCCAGAAAGAAAGAGGAGTTCTGCATTCTATGTACTACAAGTGAGTTTAGCATTCAGAAATCTGTTGTTAAAGACTGATATTTAAGGATGGTGAAAACATGAGTGAAGATACAGTCAATAGTCTACACAGTTCATTTTAGGCTTATAGTCATGCTTTGGCGACTAAGATTGGCATTAACTGAGACCTATGCCTTTTTATTAAGAAGCTATAAACTTACTTCTTCTTCCATCGTTTGTGTCACTGCATCAAGCCTATACTGTTTCTAACCTCTAGTAGAAATTTACCTATTAGTATATGGAATATCTCGGAGGGAAAAGCATCTGTCTACAATGTGGGAGACCCGGGTTCAATCCCTGGGTCGGGATCCCCTGGAGAAAGAAATGACAACCCACTCCAGTACTCTTGCCTGGAAAATCCCATGGACTGAGAAGCTTGGTAGGCTACAGTCCATGGGGTCGCAAAGAGTCGGATACGACTGAGCAACTTCACTTTCCCTATATGGAATATAAAGACATGTAATTATCAAGTGCAAATTTATGTTTCTTTGAACTATGGATTACCTAAAATGTTGCTGTTTGTTTTGTCAGCTTAGGCTTAATACATTTACTAGGTTTTCTAGAATTTAAAACCGTTTGTCTGGTTACTTAGTAACATAAAGATTCATCATTGAATCTTCTCTTGACAAAAGGGATCTTCATTTCTTAAGAGAGGATTGCTTCTGTAGTCTTTTGAAATAATGCCCTCAAAAAGATTTTTGACATTTAAAATAGCTTAAATAAATATAAGTGAAGTAATCACATACAATTTTATCATTATATCAGAAAGATTTGTCAAGTCAGCTTCTTTCTTAAGTACCTAGACAGTTCATTATTTATTTTACCTCCTTTGGGGAATGTTGACATTAGCATTCCAATGTTTTCAGAGGTTTCTGAGCACACACACAAAGATAAAAATTACCTTTATTTAAGTATATCATTATATCATTGAGACTTGCCTCAACACACCTCATTTCATCTATATACAGGTAAGTTGGTATACCAAGTGTTTCTAACCAAATCAAAAGTGATATATAAATGAGATTTCTGTGATCACAACAAAAGTATATATGTCATAATGAGCTCGCTGCTTAAGGGGATCTTATGCTGTGAATGTGTTAAGAAAAGGATGGCTGGACAAATGGCAACTTTTAATAACTGCAGGACATATTTTCATCTATTATTTTTCTGGAGGAGGAATCATCTTTCAATAGATAGAATAAAAATAAGTATATATGTACATATTCATTCATTGTTTACCAAAGTTAAATCAGATCATTTATTTATGTATTTGCTAAAAGTACCTGCTGCATTTTTGGTAGAATCGTTGTGGATATTTTAATGATGATGTGATATATGGTCATCATTAAGTAGCTTAAGTTACAATAGGACAAATAACTAATTGTTATCAAACTCAGGTTCAACTGGTCTCTGCTTGAAAACCAGTACTTAAAGAGACAAGTGTTGTTTGGAAAGGAAAGGTGGCTTTATTAGGTAGGCCAGCAACCTGGGGAGAAGAATGATTCGTTCTAAGAACCAACTCTGAAGATTTTGCTTGACCCTGAAAGTTTTTTAAAGGATAAAGGGGAAGTTAATTGCAGTTAATTATTAGGGAAGGAGGGTCAGAGTCTGCATTGTCTTCCACTGTGTGCCCTGGTAGTTCAAACAGTAATGAATTTGCCTGCAATGCAGGAGACCTGGGTTGGATCCCTGAGTCAGGAAGATCTCCTGGAGATGGGAATGGCAACCCACTACAGTATTCTTGCCTGTGAAATCCTGGACAGAGGAACATGATGGGCTTCAGTCCATGAGGTAACAGAGTCAGACACGACTGAGTGACTAACACTTTCTTTTCACTCTGTGCAGACTTTCTTCTGATTGGTTGCCAGTAAGGTAACAGGGTGGTGCTCCAGGACTCTTATGCTCAGCCTGAAGTCACTGTCCACCTGAGTAGGGGTCTTAGTTCCTGCAGAAGAACTCAAAGATACAGTGTTAGGTATATTCCTTGAAGAGAAACCAGGACCCTGGTTTATGAATGCACTACTGTTTCTTGACTGGCTCCTCCTTTGTTTTTTCATTCTTTTCCCTCCCTTCTTAGCAACTTGTTGAATCTGCCCTTTGGAACTTAGAGAAGGTCTTAGGGGGCTGAATGAAGCCTATTTCCTACAGATAGGAAAGGGAGGAGATGGAAAGTATTTGTACCTGGGAAGGCAACAACAGAGTACTGTTCAGCTTTATATTCAAATAAGACTATATAATATAATTTAGTCATTTTAAATAAGGGTAAAAATTGGAAGCAGATTACAGAAAAGATTAATTTCAATTGGAGAATATATCATAGAAAACAGCCTTGAAAGATATGATGAAGGGACGGACATTTTACAATAATAGATCATATAGGCTTTAGCAATAGCAATATGTGAACCATAAACTTCCAGATGTTCAAGCTAGTTTTAGAAAGGCAGAAGAACCAGAGATCAAATTGCCAACATCCACTGGATTGTTGAAAAAGCAAGAGAGTTCCAAAGAAATATCAATTTCTGCTTTGTTGACTATGACAAAGCCTTTGACTGTGTGGATCACTATAAACTGTGGAAAATTCTGAAAGAGATGGGAATACCAGACCTGCCTCCTGAGAAACCTATATGCAGGTCAGGAAGGAACAGTTAGAACTGGACATGGACAACAGACTGGTTCCAAATAGGAAAAGGAGTACATCAAGGCTGTATATTGTCACCCTGCTTATTTAACTTCTATGCAGAGTACACTATGAGAAATGCTGGGCTGGAAAAAACACAAGCTGGATCAAGATTGCCGGGAGAAATATCAATAACCTCAGATATGCAGATGACACAACCCTTATGGCAGAAAGTGAAGAGGAACTAAAAAGCCTCTTGATGAAAGGGAAAGTGGAGAGTGAAAAAGTTGGCTTAAAGCTCAACATTCAGAAAACGAAGATCATGGCATCTGGTCCCATCACTTCGTGGGAAATAGATAGGGAAACAGTGGAAATAGGGGCTGACTTTATTTTGGGGGGCTCCAAAATCACTGCAGATGATGATTGCAACCATGAAATTAAAAGACACTTACTCCTTGGAAGAAGAGTTATGAGCAACCTAGATAGCATATTAAAAAGCAGAGACATTACTTTGCCAACAGAGTTCCACCTAGTCAAGGCTATGGTTTTTTCAGTAGTCATGTATGGATTTGGAAGTTGGACTGTAAAGAAAGCTGAGCACCAAAGAATTGATGCTTTTGAATGTGGTGTTGCAGAAGACTCTTGAGAGTCCCTTGGACTGCAAGGAGATCCACCCAGTCCATCCTAAAGGAGGTCAACCCTGGGTGTTCATTGGAAGGACTGATGTTGAAGCTGAAACTCCAATACTTTGGCCAGCTGATGCGAAGAGCTGGCTCATTTGAAAAGACCCTGATACTGAGAAAGATTGAGGGCAGGAGAAGAAGGGAATGACAGAGAATGAGATCATTGGATGACATCACCAACCCAATGGACATGAGTTTGCGTAGGCTCCAGGAGTTGGTGATGGACAGGGAGGCCTGGCGTGCTACAGCTCATGCGGTTGCAAAGAGTAGGACATGACTGAGCTACTGAACTGAACTGAACTGAATATTATCATGTGTGTTTCTGACAAAAATTCTACAAATTAAGTATTGCTTTTCTCATATTACAGATAACAAGTCTTGTCTTAAAGAGTTAAGGCCCTTGATAAAGCCCAAATCATCTTGCTACCAACAAGGTCAGAGACAAAGTTTGAACCCAGGTGTACCTGATTCCAAAGCCTGAGTGTTAAATTACTCCA
This sequence comes from Ovis aries, assembly GCF_016772045.2. Lineage (NCBI taxonomy): Eukaryota > Metazoa > Chordata > Mammalia > Artiodactyla > Bovidae > Ovis > Ovis aries. The sequence continues at coordinate 28,019,047 of NC_056059.1, read as the reverse complement.
TTGTTTTTGACCCTTTGAGGAGAAATGATAACTGCAAAAGTAATTGGGTGTTTAGGTGTAGTGAATACCTGAGAAAATAAGTGGGTGGGTAGGACAATAGTGATTCAGATGCATGTGCTCTTATGTGTCTGTGTAGACACATTAAAGGAAAAAAACAACTCAGAATGAAGTCTGAATCTTTCAGTTGTGTTCATTTTCAAAACTGTTATAATTATGTTATTTATTTTGCCTTTTCATTCAAGGTAAGCTTGCATATAATCCAAAAATAAATATATGTGTATATATATTCAAGTATATATGTATTATAATTTTAAAAAGAATACAACTAAAAGATTCCCACTGCCCAATTTTTAAACTTACTATATATTTTTATTTGCATCGTGTAACTGGGCTTCCCTTGTGACTCAGCTGGTAAAGAATCCGCCTGCAATGTGGGAGAACTGGGTTTGATCCCTGGGTTGGGAAGATTCCCCTGGAGAAGGGAATGGCTACCCACTCCAGTGTTCTGGCCTGGAGAATTCCATGGACTGTATAGTCCATGGGGTCGCAAAGAGCCGGACATGACTGAGTGACCTTCACTTTCACTTTCACTGGCAGAGAGATAGATATACAGATCCATGGAACAGAATAGACAGTCCATTGATAGATCCACACAAATATGGTTCATTGATTTTTGACACCCATGTGCCAGCAATTAAATGAAGAAAGTGTAGCTTTCAATAAAAGGAAAAATTAGATATCTAAATGCAAAAAAAAAAATGGATACAAACGTCACATCTTCAGTCAGTTCAGTCGCTCAGTCGTGTCTGACTCTTTGTGACCCCATGAATCGCAGCACGCCAGGCGTCCCTGTCCATCACCAACTCCCAGAGTTCACTCAGACTCACGTCCATCGAGTCAGTGATGTCATCCAGCCATCTCATCCTCTGTCCTCCCCTTCTCCTCCTGCCCCCAATCCCTCCCAGCATCAAAGTCTTTTCCAATGAGTCAACTCTTCACATGAGGTGGCCAAAGTACTGGAGTTTCAGCTTTAGCATCATTCCTTCCAAAGAAATCCCAGGGCTGATCTCCTTCAGAATGGACTGGTTGGATCTCCTTGCAGTCCAAGGGACTCTCAAGAGTCTTCTCCAACACCACAGTTCAAAAGCATCAATTCTTCAGCGCTCAGCCTTCTTCACAGTCCAACTCTCACATTCATACATGACCACAGGAAAAACCATATCCTTGACTAGACGGACCTTAGTCTGCAAAGTAATGTCTTTGCTTTTGAATATACTGTCAAGGTTGGTCATAACTTTTCTTCCAAGGAGTAAGCATCTTTTAATTTCGTGGCTGCAGTCACTATCTGCACTGATTTTGGAGCTCCCCAAAATAAAGTCAGCCCCTGTCTACTGTTTCCCCATCTATTTCCCATGAAGTGATAGGACCGGATACCATGATCTTCGTTTTCTGAATGTTGAGCTTTAAGCCAGCTTTTTCACTCTCCACTTTCACTTTCATCAAGAGGCTTTTAGTTCCTCTTCACTTTATACCATAAGGGTGGTGTTGTCTGCATATCTGAGGTTATTGATATATCTCCCAGCAATCTTGATTCCAGCTTGTGTTTCTTCCAGTCCAGCATTTCTCATGATGTACTCTATATAGAATTTAAATAAGCAGGGTGACAATATACATCTTATATAAACATTAATTCAAACTTGATCATAGCTCAAAATGTAAATTTTTAACACATTTAGAAAAAAAAATTGAAATTCTTTGTGGCCTAAGGTTATTTATGACAAAGGATTTGTAACTGCCAAATGACACCTATGTCATTTAAAAGCAGGACTTTTCTAGATGGTGGTTTTCAGCTTGGGCAAATTTGCCCCCATAGAAGACCTTTGGCTATCTCTGGAGCCATTCATTTTCTATAATACAAAAGTGTGTGTGGTGTGTGTGTGTGTGTGTGTGTGTGTGTGTGTGTGTGTGTGTGGTCGTGGGGTGGTAGTGTTTCTGGCATCTACTGGGTAGAGGCCAGGGATATTGGCGATCATCCTATAGTACACAAGACAGGCTCCCCCACAACTATTATCCGGTCCAGAATGTCAGTAGTGCTGAGATTGAGAAACCTTGCTCTGGTGTTTTTTGTTTTTTACCTATATCAGAGTGTTTAAAATAATTTTCCATTTATCTAATTAATCAGAAGGGGAAAAATATCTTTATTGATATTGTTGGATATAGACAACTTAAATAACAAAGATAGTTTTTGTACTAAAAGGCATTTTCAGCAAGTATTCTGAAAGGAAAGTCATAGATTACTAAAATTAAAAAAAAAAAAACAAACCTTGCTTTACTGTCAGATATTTTCAAACAAAAACATTTATTTCACTGGTTGCAGGGAAACAAATAATGGCTTTCAGGCACCACTGCAACACCTAAAACAGTTCAGAATTTTTACAGACCCTTATCATTGGAGAAAGCAATAGCCCTGTCAAGAGGGGACAGAAACTCACAGAAATCAGGCATCTCTGATTTTCCTACTGAACATAAGTCTCTGGTGCTTTCTTTTCAATGGCTCCGAAGCTCAGACTTTTGATCTCCAGGGGAAAATCCAAGCGTGGGCGGGAAGTCACTCTACTTGCACATCCCACTGCACCACCTGAGAAGCCCTAGTGCCTGTAGCATTCCCTTTTTGACCACAGATCTCCCAGCAGGAGAGGTTCTTACACACAGAGTGGCTGTAAATCCACATGTCCAGGGTTGGGTTCATTTGTTTTCTTTGGAAAGTCTCTTGAGGGCTTAAGACAATTAAAGGGCTGTGCTTTGCCTGTAGGGTGTTCAGTTAGTTTCTTCATAGCAAAGTCACTGTTAAACACTATTTTTCCTTTTCAGGCTCTAGATCTGTTCTCTACCTGGGACAAAGGTGAAAAGCTTTGGTCTCTGAGGGCAACATGCTTGTTTGGGAAAGAGCTTGAACTAGTCACACAGGTATAGTAGCACTCAGAACACTAGGTGTAAAATCTATGGCAGTGATTTTCAACCGTGGGCAAATGTCCACTATAGGACATTTGTCAATACACGACTGAAGCGACTTAGCAGCAGCAGCAGCAGAAATAGGTGATACTAGCATTTAGTGGAGAGAGATGAAGAGGAAGGCATGCTACTACTAAATATCCTACAATGCATAAGACAGGCTTTCCAAAACAAAGAATTATCTGGGCCAAAATATCAAAGCTGCCAGTGTTTTTGCAAAAAACAGCTCTGTGGATTCGTTCATCTTCACAGGCATTGAATATATATATTTTTTCCAATTTATATATCTTCTAATAGTGTTATGTGAGGCAAACCTTAGATGAAAATTTTTTAGGGATGATATCTTTAAGGATGCATTTGTCTTGCAATATTTGTCAAAGCACAAAGCCTTTAGAAGTATTTATATTACTTTCTTGTCTGAACAGGCTTAATGCGAACATTTTGCAGTCTGGTTGAATTTTCCAAGTACAAGGATCTTTGTTAACTTGTATTTAAGATGTATCTTCTCTCTTCCAGTTTCAGCCCACATATGTTTAAAATAAAATACATGCCTCATGGTTGCTTGTGATAAAAATACTTGAAACTGAAACATTAAGTGTTTTGGAGGGGAGATACCGTAATGGTTTTCTGCTTCATTCTTTTCTTGCACATATCTAGAAAGCTCTCATGCCATTATACTCCATTTACCCCTACATAATCAACGTCAAAAGAAAAAAATCAATATTTGGATTGTGTAGAAAGATAGAATTAATCATTGAATTGATATGATTTTAACAAATTGAATCAAGATCCCAGAGTCAAATTGTCCCTTGAAATACACAGAACACTATCTTATCTGATTTTGTCAGGCATTTATGAGACTTATGAAGCTATCCAGTAGTTTATAGCCATTAAGTGTAGCTCAACTTGCTTTGTCCCTAGGACATTACTTTTAATAAAAGACTAACTTGAAAACTGACATTTAACAAAAAAAAATTTAAAGAACGGTGTAAATATTTAAGTATAATGCAGCAATGTCTTAAACTGTAATTAAGTGCATTGTGAGATTAAAAATGAGCATGATCTGTAACCAATATGGAAATGCCAATAATGCACCAAGATTCTTCTGCTTCAGCCTGCAAATAGGGAATCAATACTAAAGTGTATTCAAGCTTAGAAACATGGAGACTTGAATAAATGTCCAGTTAATTTAATAAATGTAGACAGCTGACCTAGATAAATCAGATTGTAAAGAACTCTTTTACCTCGTTAGCATTTTTGGCCTGAATTATCTGGATAATTATTCCCATTTTCCACATCACTTTGCCCATATTGACAGAATGTCTTTCAATTTTTCATGTAAATGCATTTCTTCTGTACTGCCCAAAGCCCAGCAAGGTGTGTGTTCTTTATGATGCAAATCTAGCATTTCCTCATTTTGTTGATACTTTTCAAAATGCTATCTTTTCTGTTTGTGTACCCTTCATCTCACTGTTGATAATTTGACCATGATGGTGCCAAGAGACCTGTTTATGCATTATACAATTCTGAATAGAAAATATTTCTTAGCTACTCTGCTGGTTTTCTTTTTTTCCTTCATTTATATGTGGTTTATTCAAATTTCTGCAGAACATGCCTGTTTATCCAGCTTTGCTCCTCGTATATTTCTAATCAGTGGGTAAAACTGGTCCATTTGCTCACCTGATTTATACCAAGTCAGGTAGCAATGTTGTATTCAATATGTTTCAAGCTTCTCTTTCACACTGCTTAAACTAGTATGATTCAGCTTTTCTATTTCTAATCAAAAAATTCTTATCCTAATGACTTGAGATTTATTTGGTTATTTGAATGAGATGACAGAGAATGTATTGATATTATGAAAAATAGATATTAAGTACAACCATCATTTATATGACTGTTAGGGTGGGAGGAGAAGGATATAAATATGGAAGATTTAATTATTTTTATTTATTTATTTTTCATAGCCTCATCCATCTGTTGTTTATTATATATATAATAATTCATGTCTCTGCTGCAGATTTTTAAATTGTTTTGGATAAGAAAATAATAAAACTGAGAAACTATAGAATCCTAAACCATATTTGGTAGGCATCATTCACCATTTGACTAGTGAATCCAACTCATGTGTATTAGTATTCTCTATAGTATTTTGCTTCTAATTTTAGTAGTAGCATGCATCTACATGACTTTTTTCTTATTCCAAATTTACAGATGTTCCACTATTGTGATTTTCAACTGCAGTTACCCTTAAGCCAGTATATTAGTTAACTATTGTTGTAGAACACATATTTCCCAGATTTAGTGAATTAAAAAACAGCCATTTATTATAAGTCTAGAGGTCAACTGGGCTGTTCTGTGGCTAACCTGGGTTACTTGAATTGTTTTACATATGGTGTCCATTGTCGGGTTGGCTAGGGGTGGGCTGGTGTTTGACTGCCTCATTCACAAGTCTGGAGGTCAGCTGTCAGTGGTGAAAATAGGATAAAATAAACCACATGACTGTCACCATCTAGTATATCAGTGGGTATTGTTCACATTTCAGAGTTCCGTGAGAGAGAAAGCAGAAACAATCAATTAGAATTCACACAATGTAATTTCTGTTGTACTCTGCTAGCCACCATGAATTAAAAGGACAGAACAGATTCAAGGGCTAAGAAATAATTTTTACTGCTTTGTGTATGATTTACAGTGCTGTATTGCAAACAGAGTATAACTATAAAGAAAAGATTAATTGTAACTATTTTTCTAAATGATATTGCGCAGTCTACATCCTGACCACAATTGTTTACATCTATTCTATTTCAAGAATTGCAAAATTTTGATCCACTTAGAGTATTATGTTTATTTTTTTTGTCTTTTTTTTTCTCCTTTTATTTTTTATTATTTTTTTAATCATTTTTTTTTAATTTTAAAAACTTTAATTCTTACATGCATTCCCAAACATGAACCCCCCTCCCACCTCCCTCCCCATAACATCCTTCTGGCTCATCCCCATGCACCAGCCCCAAGCATGCTGCATCCTGCGTCAGACATAGACTGGCAATTCAATTCGCATGATAGTATACATGTTAGAATGTCATTCTCCCAAATCATCCCACCCTCTCCCTCTCCCTCTGAGTCCAAAAGTCCGTTATACACATCTGTGTCTCTTTCCCTGTCTTGCATACAGGGTCGTCATTGCCATCTTCCTAAATTCCATATATATGTGTTAGTATACTGTATTGGTGTTTTTCTTTCTGGCTTACTTCACTCTGTATAATCGGCTCCAGATTCATCCATCTCATCAGAACTGATTCAAATGAATTCTTTTTAACAGCTGAGTAATACTCCATTGTGTATATGTACCACCGCTTTCTTATCCATTCATCTGCTGATGGACATCTAGGTTGTTTCCATGTCCTGGCTATTATAAACAGTGCTGCGATGAACATTGGGGTACATGTGTCTCTTTCAATTCTGGTTTCCTCGGTGTGTATGCCCAGAAGTGGGATTGCTGGGTCATAAGGTAGTTCTATTTGCAATTTTTAAGGAATCTCCACACTGTTCTCCATAGTGGCTGTACTAGTTTGCATTCCCACCAACAGTGTAGGAGGGTTCCCTTTCTCCACACCCTCTCCAGCGTTTATTGCTTGCAGATTTTTGGATCGCAGCCATTCTGACTGGTGTGAAGTGGTACCTCATTGTGGTTTTGATTTGCATTTCTCTAATAATGAGTGATGTTGAGCATCTTTTCATGTGTTTGTTAGCCATCCGTATGTCTTCTTTGGAGAAATGTCTATTTAGTTCTTTGGCCCATTTTTTGATAGGGTCGTTCATTTTTCTGGAGTTGAGCTGCAGAAGTTGCTTGTATATTTTTGAGATTAGTTGTTTGTCAGTTGCTTCATTTGCTATTATTTTCTCCCATTCCGAAGGCTGTCTTTTCACCTTGCTTATATTTTCCTTTGTTGTGCAGAAGCTTTTAATTTTAATTAGATCCCATTTATTTATTTTTGCTTTTATTTCCAGCATTCTGGGAGGTGGATCATAGAGGATCCTGCTGTGATTTATGTCTGAGAGTGTTTTGCCTATGTTCTCCTCTAGGAGTTTTATAGTTTCTGATCTTACATTTAGATCTTTAATCCATTTTGAGTTTATTTTTGTGTGCGGTGTTTGAAAGTGATCTAGTTTCATTCTTTTACAAGTGGTTGACCAGTTTTCCCAGCACCACTTGTTAAAGAGATTGTCTTTACTCCATTGTATATTCTTGCCTCCTTTGTCAAAGATAAGGTGTCCATATATGTGTGGATTTATCTCTGGGCTTTCTATTTTGTTCCATTGATCTGTATGTCTGTCTTTGTGCCAGTACCATACTGTCTTGATGACTGTGGCTTTGTAGTAGAGCCTGAAGTCAGGCAAGTTGATTCCTCCAGTTCCATTCTTCTTTCTCAAGATTGCTTTGGCTATTTGAGGTTTTTTGTATTTCCATACAAATCTTGAAATTATTTGTTCTAGTTCTGTGAAAAATGTGGCTGGTAGCTTGATAGGGATTGCATTGAATTTGTAAATTGCTTTGGGTAGTATACTCATTTTCACTCTATTGATTCTTCCAATCCATGAACATGGTATATTTCTCCATCTATTAGTGTCCTCTTTGATTTCTTTCATCAGTGTTTTATAGTTTTCTATATATAGGTCTTTAGTTTCTTTAGGTAGATATATTCCTAAGTATTTTATTCTTTTCGTTGCAATGGTGAATGGAATTGTTTCCTTAATTTCTTTTTCTACTTTCTCATTATTCGTGTATAGGAATGCAAGGGATTTCTGTGTGTTGATTTTATATCCTGCAACTTTACTATATTCATTGATGAGCTCTAGTAATTTTCTGGTGGAGTCTTTAGGGTTTTCCATGTAGAGGATCATGTCATCTGCAAACAGTGAGAGTTTTACTTCTTCTTTTCCAATCTGGATTCCTTTTATTTCTTTTTCTGCTCTGATTGCTGTGGCCAAAACTTCCAGAACTATGTTGAATAGTAGCGGTGAAAGTGGACACCCTTGTCTTGTTCCTGACTTTAGGGAAATGCTTTCAATTTTTCACCATTGAGGATAATGTTTGCTGTGGGTTTGTCATAGATAGCTTTTATTATGTCGAGGTATGTTCCTTCTATTCCTGCTTTCTGGAGAGTTTTTATCATAAATGGATGTTGAATTTTGTCAAAGGCCTTCTCTGCATCTATTGAGATAATCATATGGTTTTTATTTTTCAATTTGTTAATGTGGTGAATTACATTGATTGATTTGCGGATATTGAAGAATCCTTGCATCCCTGGGATAAAGCCCACTTGGTCATGGTGTATGATCTTTTTAATGTGTTGTTGGATTCTGATTGCTAGAATTTTGTTGAGGATTTTTGCATCTATGTTCATCAGAGATATTGGCCTGTAGTTTTCTTTTTTTGTGACATCTTTGTCAGGTTTTGGTATTAGGGTGATGGTGGCCTCATAGAATGAGTTTGGAAGTTTACCTTCCTCTGCAATTTTCTGGAAGAGTTTGAGTAGGATAGGTGTTAGCTCTTCTCGAAATTTTTGGTAGAATTCAGCTGTGAAGCCATCTGGACCTGGGCTTTTGTTTGCTGGAAGATTTCTGATTACAGTATCAATTTCCGTGCTTGTGATGGGTCTGTTAAGATTTTCTATTTCTTCCTGGTTCAGTTTTGGAAAATTGTACTTTCTGAGAATTTGTCCATTTCTTCCACGTTGTCCATTTTATTGGCATACAACTGCTGATAGTAGTCTCTTATGATCCTTTGTATTTCTGTGTTGTCTGTTGTGATCTCTCCATTTTCATTTCTAATTTTATTGATTTGATTTTTCTCTCTTTGCTTCTTGATGAGTCTGGCTAATGGTTTGTCAATTTTATTTATCCTTTCAAAGAACCAGCTTTTGGCTTTGTTGATTTTTGCTATGGTCTCTTTTGTTTCTTTTGCATTTATTTCTGCCCTAATTTTTAAGATTTCTTTCCTTCTACTCACTCTGGGGTTCTCCAACTCTTCCTTTTCTAGTTGCTTTAGTTGTAGAGTTAGGTTGTTTATTTGACTTTTTTCTTGCTTCTTGAGGTATGCCTGTATTGCTATGAACTTTCCTCTTAGCACTGCTTTTATAGTGTCCCACAGGTTTTGGGTTGTTGTGTTTTCATTTTCATTAGTTTCTATGCATATTTTGATTTCTTTTTTGATTTCTTCTGTGATTTGTTGGTTATTCAGAAGTGTGTTGTTCAACCTCCATATGTTGGAATTTTTAATAGTTTTTCTCCTGTAATTGAGATCTAATCTTAATGCATTATGGTCAGAAAAGATGCTTGGAATGATTTCGATTTTTTTGAATTTATCAAGTTTAGATTTATGGCCCAAGATGTGATCTATCCTGGAGAAGGTTCCATGAGCCCTTGAAAAAAAGGTGTAATTCGTTGTTTTGGGGTGAAATGTCCTATAGATATCAATTAGGTCTAACTGATCTAATGTATCATTTAAAGTTTGCATTTCTTTGTTAATTTTCTGTTTAGTTGATCTGTCCATAGGTGTGAGTGGGGTATTAAAGTCTCCCACTATTATTGTGTTATTGTTGATTTCCCCTTTCATACTTGTTAGCATTTGTCTTACATATTGTGGTGCTCCTATATTGGGTGCATATATATTTATAATTGTTATATCTTCTTCTTGGATTGTTCCTTTGATCATTATGTAGTGGCCTTCTTTGTCTCTTTTCACAGCCTTTGTTTTAAAGTCTATTTTATCGGATATGAGTATTGCCACTCCTGCTTTCTTTTGGTCTCTATTCGTGTGGTATATCTTTTTCCAGCCCTTCACTTTCAGTCTGTATGTGTCCCTTGTTTTGAGGTGGGTCTCTTGTAAGCAGCATATAGAGGGGTCTTGTTTTTGTATCCATTCGGCCAGTCTTTGTCTTTTGGTTGGGGCGTTCAACCCATTTACGTTTAAGGTAATTATTGATAAGTATGATCCCGTTGCCATTTACTTTATTGTTTTGGGTTCGGGTTTATACACCCTTTCGTGTTTCCTGTCTAGAGGATATCCTTTAGAATTTGTTGGAGAGCTGGTTTGGTGGTGTTGAATTCTCTCAGCTTTTGCTTGTCTGTAAAGCTTTTGATTTCTCCTTCGTATTTGAATGAGATCCTTGCTGGGTACAGTAATCTGGGCTGTAGGTTATTGTCTTTCATCACTTTAAGTATGTCTTGCCATTCCCTCCTGGCCTGAAGAGTTTCTATTGACAGATCAGCTGTTATCCTTATGGGAATCCCCTTGTGTGTTATTTGTTGTTTTTCCCTTGCTGCTTTTAATATTTGTTCTTTGTGTTTGATCTTTGTTAATTTGATTAATATGTGTCTTGGGGTGTTTCGCCTTGGGTTTATCCTATTTGGGACTCTCTGTGTTTCTTGGACTTGGGTGATTATTTCCTTCCCCATTTTAGGGAAGTTTTCAACTATTATCTCAAGGATTTTCTCATGATCTTTCTTTCTGTCTTCTTCTTCTGGGACTCCTATAATTCGAATGTTGGAGCGTTTCATATTGTCCTGGAGGTCTCTGAGATTGTCCTCGTTTCTTTTAATTCGTTTTTCTTGTTTCCTCTCTGATTCATTTATTTCTACCATTCTATCTTCTATTTCACTAATCCTATCTTCTGCCTCCGTTATTCTACTATTTGTTGCCTCCAGAGTGTTTCTGATCTCATTTATTGTGTTATTCATTATATTTTGACTCTTTTTATTTCTTCTAGGTCCTTGTTAAACCTTTCTTGCATCTTCTCAATCCTTGTCTCTAGGCTATTTATCTGTGTTTCCATTTTGATTTCAAGATTTTGGATCATTTTCACTATCAATGTTCGGAATTCCTTCTCTGGTAGATTCCCTACTTCTTCCTCTTTTGTTTGATTTGGTGGGCAACTCTCCTGTTCCTTTACCTGCTGAGTATCCCTCTGTCTCTTCATCTTGGTTATATTGCTGCGTTTGCGGTGGCCTTTTTATATTCTGATAATTTGTGGAGTTCTCTTTATTATGGAGCTTCCTCACTTTGGGTGGGGTTCTATCAGTGGCTTGTCAAGGTTTCCTGGTTAGGGAGGCTTGTGTTGGAGTTTTGGTGGGTGGAGCTGGGTTTCTTCTCTCTGGAGTGCAGTGGAGTGACCAGTAATGGGTTATGAGACATCAAAGGTTTTGGGATAATTTTGAGCTGTCTGTATATTGAGTCTCAGGGGAGTGTTCCTGTGTTGCTGGAGAATTTGCGTGGTATGTCTTGTTTTGGAACTTGTTGGCCCTTGGGTGGAGCTTGGTTTCAGTGTAGGTATGAAGGCATTTGATGAGCTCCTATTGCTTAATGTTCCCTGAATTCAAGAGTTCTCTAATGTTTTCAGGCTTTGGGTTTAAGCTTCCTGCTTCTGGTTTTCAGTTTTATTTTTACAGTAGCCTCTAGACTTCTCCATCTATACAGCACTGATGATAAAACATCTAGGTTAAAGATGAAAAGTTTCTCCACCTTGAGGGACACTCAGAGAGGTTCACTGAGTTACAAGGAGAAGAGAAGATGGAGGGGGTAGTTAGAGGTAACTGGAATGAGATGCGGTGAGATCAAGAGAGGAGAGAGCAAGCTAGCCAGTAGTCACTTCCTTATGTGCGCTCTATAGTCTGGACTGCTCAGAGGTATTTACAGAGTTATACGGGGAAGAGGAGAGGGAGGAAGTAGACAGAGGTGACCAGGAGGATAAGAGAGAGGAATGAGTAGGAGAGAGACAAATCCTGCCAGTAACCAGTTCCTTAGGTGTTCTCTACCGTCTGGAACACACAGAGATTCACAGAGTTGGATAGAGAAGAGATGGGGGAGAAAAGGTACAGAGGCCACCTGGTGGAGAAAAAGGAGAGGCCAGAGGAGGAGAGAGTGGACAAGCCAGTAATCTCGCTCTCAGGTAAACTTGGGTAGTGAAGTTTGGGTTTTTAAATGTACAAAATTGACAACAAAGATTAAAAATCTGGAGTAGAGGTTGGATTTTCAAAGATACAATATTAAAGAAAAGCAGAAGGAAAAAGGAAGAAAGAAAAAAAAGAATTATTAAAAAACAAACAAAAAAAAACAAAAACAAAACACCAACAACCATCCAAAGAGTATGTATGGTGTTTGCCTTAAAAAAAAAAAAAAAGTCTTTTAAAAAAAAAAAAAAATAGTAATACTAGGTTATAGAAATAAAAATTAGAGGAGAAATAGAAGACTTAACAATTAAAAAAAGCTCGGAAAAAAAGAAAAAAAAGCAAAAGGCAAAAAAAAAAAGAATGATTTTAAAAATATTAAAAAATTAAAAATATATCTGGCTCTTCTCTGATGTTATGGGCCGTGTGGCCTCACTTCCAAGGTGGTTTCCTCTGTTTAACTTCTTCTGTTTGCTGGTTTTTAGGCTCACTAGTTCAGTCGCGCTGTGGGGATGGGGGATGCTGCAAACAAATAGCACTGTCGTGTGTACACAGTATCTCTGCCCCGCTTGACCTGTCCTTTCTCGAGGCGCACAAACCGCTCCGGCTCTACGATGCTCAGCCGGGAACCGTCTGGGGCCGGCCCTAGGCTGCGTGCACTTCCCCGGTCCAAGCCACTCAGGTTCGGCCCTCAGGCAGCCCTCAGAGGCACAAATGCGGCTGGGACTGCGCTTTGTGCCCTTCCCAGGTCCGAGTAGCTCAGGAGTTTGGCGAGCGCGATCGCCGCGGCTTGTCACCTTTTCCGCCGCTGCTGCTCAGCTCTCTGGGTGGACCGCTGGCGCACCCCGTGAAGCAGACTGTGACTGTCCAGCACCCCCAGAAGTCTTAGCAAAGGAGCCTGCTTGCAGTTAGGTAAGTAAAGTCTCTCCGGGTCTGCAATTGCCCCTTTCCAGTCCTTACGGCTCTGGCTGCCTGTCCCCGGCGGGGAATGGTCTGCAGCCGGCTTTTTCCGTTCCGTCCTTTGTTCTGTGCTCGGTCCTGGCGGTGTCTTATGTTCGAGCTTTTCGCGTGGTAGCTATCCCACAGTCTGGTTTGCTAGCCCAAGTTAGATCGTTCTGGTTGCGCGTGGGGCGTTCCTGCCCGATTCTTACAAAGCTCTGCAGCCTGCGCCTCCCGCGCGTCCCTGCCCTGCCCCCACTTCCCAATGGCGGATGCAGGCGTCTGTGCTGCTTTTCCGCTGGGGGAGTTACTGGTGGGCTTGTAATCTCTTGGTTTTAATTATTTATCTATTTTTCCTTCTTGTTATGTTGCCCTCTGTGTTTCCAAGGCTCGCCACAGACTCGGCAGGGAGAGTGTTTCCTGGTGTTTGGAAACCTCTCTTCTTAAAATTCCCTTCCCGGGACGGGCTTCCCTTCCCGGGACGGAGCTCCCTCCCCACCTCCTTTGTCTCCTTTTTCGTCTTTTATATTTTTTCCTACCTGTTTTTGAAGACAATGGTCTGCTTTTCTGGTTGCCTGATGTCCTCTGCCAGCCTACAGAAGTTGTTTTGTTACAGTATCTCATGAAATACATCAGATTTTGCTGTGTCTCTTATAATATAATTTGTATAAAAAGACAAATTATCTAACCTTTACAAAGGAGGAACAGAGACATTATCTGTAAACTCAGTGACACTCAAGGTGGGAAAGAATGAGAGGTGCATTATAGTGATTGGTCCATAGCAATTCTGAAATCCTGAGGTAATGTTGTCATGATATCTAAGTTTGGAGAAGGAGTTTATGTGTGTAAATTTTAGGGAATGGGTTTGTGTGGGGGGGGGTGGGGTGGGTAATTGTTTGATTTTTTAATTTATTTTTTTATTGAATGATAATTGCTTTACAGAATTTTGTTGTTTTCTTTCAAACCTCAACATGAATCAGCCATAGGTATACATATATCCCTTGATTGTTTCACAGCAATATAACTGAGCTGAAACTATATTCTATTATTGTCAGTAATTTAACACTAGACTGAGGGGTTTAGGAAGTATGGCTGAACAAAAACTGCATATAAAATCACCATGTTTATGTCCTCCTTCAGAAGTAACCACAGATAACATTGTATATGTTTTTAAATCTTTTAAAATTGCATTCAATTTTTATTAAAATTTTCAGAATACCAATGTATAATTTAGTATATATGTAAAATATAATATAGAGACAAATTATATAATTTTCTGTAAAAATATTTTCCTATTTTAATATAGTGGATTGCTCTTATAAGACTATATTGTTAGGAATGATAATATTTATCTAAATGCTGCTGCTGCTGCTGAGTCACTTCAGTCGTGTCCGACTCTGTGTGACCCCATAGACAGCAGCCCACCAGGCTCCCCCGTCCCTGGGATTCTCCAGGCAAGAACACTGGAGTGGGTGGCCATTTCCTTCTCCAATGCATGAAAGTGAAAAGTGTAAGTGAAGTCGCTCAGTTGTGTCTGACTCTTCACTACCCCGTGGACTACAGCCCACCAGGCTCCTCTGTCCATGGGACTTTCCAGGCAAGAGCATCGGAGTGGGTTGCTCTAAATAGAGTTAAATATATAATCGAATACGAATGAATGACTAACACTTCACTTGATATTTTGATATTTTGCATCTGTGTATAGTCATTGATCTCTGTCAACGAAACCTTTTTTACACCAAGAGGATTGGTAGTTTTTACATTTTCTTTTGTAATTTATTTAAAGATGATGGCATAAAGTTTAGATTTTATTTTTATATATGAATTAACAGTGGGGAGTGTTGAAGGAGATATGCATGATCACAGTTACAAGTATCCGTAGAAAGATATATGATGAGGGAGGTGCAAAGTCAGCGGGGCAAAGAAACCAGAGACAAGCTAGAAGGAAGCTTAATAGTCCATTGGTGAAATGATGATGTCTTGAATAAGGTTGTCATTCTGTAGCTTATGAGAAACATATTGCACTCTAATTATATTTTTGATTTAGGGTTAATAAGATTTACTAATAAATCAGATGGGAAGTAGGAGAGAAAAAGTAGATAGGGATGATTGTAAGGCTGCTGCTGCTGCTGCTGCTGAGTCGCTTCAGTCGTGTCCGACTCTGTGTGACCGCATGGCAGCCTAGTAGGCTCCCCCGTCCCTGGGATTCTCCAGGCAAGAACGCTGGAGTGGGTTGCCATTTCCTTCTCCAATGCATGAAAGTGAAAATCGAAAGTGAAGTCGCTCAGTCTTGCCCGACTCTTCGTGACCCCATGGACTTCAGCCTACCAGGCTCCTCCATCCATGGGATTTTCCAGGCAAGAGTGCTGGAGTGGGGTGCCATTGCTTTCTCCGCATTGTAAGGCATGTGCCCTAAATTAATACATAAGTAAAAGTACTAGTTTTTAAGAAATTGAAAGCCGCTCTGTTGTGTCTAACTCTTTGTGACCCCATGGACTGTATCCTGCAAGGCTCCTCTGTCTAAGGAATTCTGCAGGCCTAAATACTGATTGGAGTGGCTAGCTATTCCTTCTCTAGGAGAGCTTCCCAACCTGGGGATCGAATCCAGGTCTCCCACACCGCAGGTGGATTCTTTACCATCTGAGCCACAAGGGAAGCCCAATTTTTAAGAAGGGAGTCTTAATAATTAGAAGGATTGGTTGTCATTATTATTGGTGGTATCAGTAATGTTTTAAACAATCTTGTGGTTTCTTAGGATATGCCTTTTTCCTCCAGAGTCAATTCCAATGTTTATCTGTTGTGGTTTTTATATTTCAAGGTTTTGATTGTTATAGGTTGATTTTTTTCAGATAGCTGTTGTAATTTCCCTTCACTCCTACATATGTAAATTTCTCTCACTCTTACATAGTAAATCAGCTTTCAGTCAAGTCTCTCTCATAAAAGAATGTTGACCAATAATTCTGTGTCATTGGCTTGGCTTGACAGTTAGTAGACTTTGCTTAAGAAGTGAGTGGTCTGAGAAACCATGAATGGATATGACTTCGCTCTGGAAAGCCATAACGCTGAATCTTCTCTAGGTTTTTTTGTTGTTGTTTTTCTTCTTAGTTATTATTGATTTCAGTTTTTCTACTGTATGATTGCTCAGTTGGGTTTTACCTAGGGTTAAAAGCCAAGTGCTGGAGAAGAGAAAGGTTACCCACTCCAATATTCTTGCCTGGGAAATCCTATAGACAGAGGAGCCTGGAGGGCTGCAGTTCATGGGGTTGCAGAGGCAGACATGGCTCAGCAACTAAAACAACAGCAAAAGTCAAGTGCATGAGGATGGGATAAAGTAGTACAAAGTAGGTGAGAAGATGCCAGTTTGTACAGATATTCATCTAAGACAATTTCAACTGATTTTTTTAAAACCATACTTCTCATGACTTTCCTCTGTACCTTCTAATATCAAGCTAGAACATATCATTGTTCCTGAAAAATTGGTTGTTGCTTGAACTGGATCCTATTTTACAAAAATTGCTTTCGTATACCTTTGCTTATTTAACCTAACTTCAAATTTGGCATTAAATTTCTCATGATATTATTTCATTATCCTTTAAACATCCTCAATGCTGTGAAATATTTTCTACTCCAAAAGTTATATTTTTATTTGTACCTATGTTTTCTCTTAATCACCCTTGCTAATTTATCAATTTTATGCATAAAACCCCATACATTAAAAATGAATTATATTTTTAATTCATTCTATTGCATGCATGTTTTGTTTTAATGGTATCTGGTCTGTATTTTCTTCTTTCTACTTGCTTTACATTTATTCTGTTGCTCTATTCTCCCATATTAAGTTGTTTGCTTACTTAAATAATTTTTAGGGTTTTTTCCTAGATAAGCATTTTAAACTATCCCAGAATTCCCTCTAAGTAGAGCATAGATTGCATTCCACAAGTTTTTATTTTGTTCTAAATAATTTCCTATTTTATTATAATTTATTCCTTAATTATAAATTATTTAAATATTTTCTTCCTTTTAAAAATGTATTTATTAAAATGTAACATTCCCTCAAAAACACACATGCACATACAATCCAGTGAAAACTCACAAATTGAATACAGCAGTGTCACTAGCATCCAGTTCATGAAAAAGAGCCTCACAGGAGCCTAGAAGACCCTCTGTTTTCAGACACTAATATACCCAATGGCTGCTGCTGCTGCTAAGTCGCTTAAGTCGTGTCCAACTCTGTGTGACCCCGTAGATGGCAACCCACCAGGCTTCCCTGTTCCTGGGATTCTCCAGGCAAGAACACTGGAGTGGGTTGCCATTTCCTTCTCCAATGCATGAAAGTGAAAAGTCAAAGTGAAGTCACTCAGTCGTGTCTGACTCTAAGCGACCCCATGGATGGCAGCATACCATGGGATTTTCCAGGCAAGAGTACTGGAGTGGGGTACCATTGCCTTCTCCAACCCAACAGTTAGTAACTTCCTACTTCTAGTATTATAGATTAGTTTTACCTATAGTAAAACCTTATTGTATAAGGATTACCACCACACCCTACTCTGCTTTTTTACTTGCTTTTCCCTCTCAACTTTGTGTTTTTTAAATTTATCCATGTTATTGTGCATAGGTGTAATTGA
This sequence comes from Ovis aries, assembly GCF_016772045.2. NCBI lineage: Eukaryota > Metazoa > Chordata > Mammalia > Artiodactyla > Bovidae > Ovis > Ovis aries. Next base: position 28,001,528 of record NC_056059.1, on the reverse strand, counting down.
TTCATTTTTCTCATTCTGTATATTTTGCTGTATGATATAATTATCCAGTGCAACATTCATGAACACTATGATAGTTTTCAGTGCTTAATTACTACAAATAATATTTTTCTGAAAATTCAGGTATATGCCTTTTGGTGAACATATGCACAGATTTATTTTTGAATGCACACTTGGGAACATAATTGCTAAATCATATGGTATATATGCATATGTTCAAACTTTGCAGGTATTAACAAATAGCTCTCCAAAGTGATGGCACCAATTAACAGTGTAACTCTTTGTGTATTAGAGTTATGTACAGAGTACTGAAACAGATCTGTACACAACACACTGATTTTTAATAGATGTTAATCAGAAATTAAAAGTAGAAAGGATTGTCTTTTCAATAAATAATGCTGGGTCAATTGTATGTTCATGAGGAAAAATTGTATATAGTACCTCCTCCCCACCCTCAGTCTTACATCTTTCCTAAAAATCAGTTCCATGTGGATCACAAATCTAAATGTCAATGGTAGAAATAATAAGAATTTTAGGAAAACAACATAGGAAAACATACTATGACATTAGAGTAAGGAAAAGTTTCTTACACAGGACACAAAATGATAAATTAGATAATAATGGAATTAGGAACTTGTTCATCAAGAATACATTAAAGTGTGAAGAACAAAGTAAAGAGATTGAGAAGTTATTTGCTATATAAATTTTATTTCTATATCTAGCTATCAATCTATCCATCTATAAGGGAAAAAGTCACATGTACCAAAATTGTCAGATGATATCTCACAGTTTCATAAAAAAGGAAGTACAAGCTAATTGTATCTCTTAACAAACGTTAACTAGTATTGCACCAAAAATGGTATAAAATAGAAAATAATCATGACAAGTTGTTCAACATCTTTAGTCAGTAGGAAAATGGTCATTGTAACTACAATATGATACTTCTGCATGAGATAAGAGTTAAAATGAAAAGTACAGAAAAATATCATGTTCTCCAATAGTTGAAAAGACTAGAAACATATTCCTAAATCCAAAGAAATTTCTGCTTGCTTTGTCTGTTCATTGCCAGTTCATAACACTACATTTTTTTTTTCAACCACAATCTAGTAATCTGATTTCAAGTGCCAGTTGATATGTTTACATGTCAACTTAGTATGTCATTCTTGCTGTGGATATTGTCTCAATTTCTATTAATTATAACAATTTGGATCAACAGCAAGAGCTTAAAATTCTTTTATTAGTGACCACAAATTTTCCTTACTCTCTAAGCAAAAAATACTTTTATCTAGGGTCAAAATTTAAACAAGCTCATATGCCCTGGTTATTTCTTAAATTTTGAAGTTCTCTCATCATTTATTAGTAGGCTTCCCTGGTGGCCCAGATGGTGAAGAATCTGCCAGCACTGCAAGAGACTTGGGTTTGATTCCTGGGATGGGAAGATAACCTGGAGAAGGAAATGACAACCCACTCCAGTGTTCTTGCCTGGAGAATTCCATGGACAGAGGAGCCTGGCAGGCCACAGTCCATGGGGTCACAAAGAGTTGGACACAACTGAGCATCTAACAGTTTTTCATCATTTAGTAAATTTTTACTCATTTTTTGTATTTTTATTTCACTCAGCCAAGAATATATTAATACTTTCTATGGATATACACTTTGAAATATTTTAAGGGTAGAGAGCAAACTATTGCTCCTATGCTCAAGTAGTCCAGAATATATTTAGGAGAAATAGAGATACTACCATGCTTTGTTATACATTTTACATTTTCATAAATTTTGATGAATGATTAGGATATTATATCTTATTTTTACATGTATTTGATTCAGTCTTATGATGTAAAAAGTATATCATTCACTTCATGAGTGAACGAGTTCTTAAGTCTCACTTGAAATTTATTTATAAAAGAGTCCCAGTAGTCTGGAAAAAAGGATGATATGCTGCGTGACAGTGAACACTTTAATTATGTCTCAAGATTGATTGCCTTCATATCCTTTGATCTTTTTTTTAAAATTTAAATCACATTATCTATTCATTTAGTAACATATTCAATCAAAAGATATGCTTTCAAAGGTAAGATCAGATATTATGACTAAAAATAAACAGGCCTGGTCTTGAAACATTGTAAGATTATTTAGGAATGTAAAGATGTGTACATATAACCACAAGGCAAAACAGAAAGCAGTAGGTGGGAAGAGATCTACAAGTGATTTAAGCTAAGTGCTAGATGATTATAGGGGTATGAAGGAGGAAAAGAGGAATCCACTGTGGTTGATAGGATGGAGAACTGGGTTTATGAGGAATCAGACAAATTTGATTTTTGACCTAGCTATTATAAAAATGGCAAGCATTAAGTAAGGAAGGATAAAGAAAACAACCACAAGAAAAAGAATACATGATATAGGTTTGGGAGCAGATTGGCTGTGAGGTTCAGTAGCTATAGCAGAGTAATATGTGATGGATGATTCTAGAAAGGTTCTTTCCTACAAGATAACAAGAGTCATGACTGTCACTCTGAGCAATAAAGATACCAAGTGGTTAAGAATACAAATTCTGAATTCAGACCACATGTTTGTAGTTCAGTTAGGTCATTAACTCTTTGTGACCTTGCATAAGAACCTTGTTCCTCAGTTTCTCCATAATAGTAAGTATTATCTCACTGCTACTGCTCCTAAGTTGCTTCAGTAGCGTCCAGCCCTGTGCGACGCCATAGACGGCAGCCCACCATGCTCCCCCATCCCTGGGATTCTCCAGGAAAGAACACTGGAGTGGGTTGACATTTCCTTCTCCAGTGCATGAAAGTGAAAAGTGAAAGTGCAGTCGCTCAGTCGTGTCCGACTTTTCGCAACCCCATGGACTGCAGCCTACCAGGCTCCTCCGCCCATGGGATTTTCCAGGCAAAAGTACTGGAGTGGGTTGCCATTGTCTTCTCCACAGGGTGCTGCTAAAAATTAAATGGCATGCTATGTGCCAACTTCTTAGAACAGTGACTAGAATGTATTAATAGTAGGTACTTAAGCTCCATAGATGTTATTATTATTTTATTATGGAGGTAATATATACTTTGATATATATTTTTGTGAAATTGAAAAGAATAGGTAGAACATTTTTCTTAACAGAAAAGTTTCTTTATTTCCCAGTCCTATTGAGACAGGAAGGGGGCAGGCACAAACTTTAAAAGAATGACACAGCCATTGAGGATACAACATAAACTGGTTAAAACCAACAGGTCCAAGACGGTGTATGACTGACTTTCAGTATACCTGGAGCCTCATATAAACTCTTGGTAATACATCAGCACACTAAATGACACACCCTCAGCTTCCGTGAGAGTTCTGGGGCCAACTATAAAAGGTCAACTGTCAATAACCTCAGATATACAGATGATACCACCGTTACAGTAGAAAGTGAATAGGAACTAAAAAGCCTCTTCATGAAAGTGAAAGTGGAGAGTGAAAAAGTTGGCTTAAAGCTCAACATTCAGAAAACGAAGATCATGGCATCCGGTTCCTTCACTTCATGGGAAATAGATGGGGAAACAGTGGAAACAGTGTCAGACTTTATTTCGGGGGGCTCCAAAATCAGTGCAGATGGTGATTGCAGCCATGAAATTAAAAGACGCTTACTCCTTGGAAGAAAAGTTATGAACAACCTAGATAGCATATTGAAAAGTAGAGACATTACTTTGCCAACCAAGGTCCGTCTAGTCAAGGCTATGGTTTTTCCTGTGGTCATGTATGGATGTGAGAGTTGGACTGTGAAGAAAGCTGAGCACCAAAGAATTGATGGTTTTGAACTGTGGTGTTGGAGAAGACTCTTGAGAGTCCCTTGGACTGCAAGGAAATCCAACCAGTCCATTCTGAAGGAGATCAGCCCTGGGATTTCTTTGGAAGGAATGATCCTAAAGCTGAAGCTCCAGTACTTTGGCCACCTCATGTGAAGAGTTGACTCATTGGAGAAGACTCTGATGCTGGGAGGGACTGGGGGCAGGAGGAGAAGGGGATGACCGAGGATGAGATGGCTGGATGGCATCACGGACTTGATGGATGTGAGTCTGAGTGAACTCCGGGAGTTGGTGATGGACAGGGATGCCTGGAGTGCTGCGATTCATGGGGTTGCAAAGAGTCGGACACCCCTGAGCAACTGAACTGAACTGATAAAAGGCCAGAAAGTGGGTGGTGCACCAACTCCCAGAAATATCTGCCCCTTCCTCAAAATAGTTGAAATAATCCTCCTTCTCATTAGCCTATGAAATGACCCAGACTACAAAAACTAACCACCACGTATTTCAGGGCCTCTTGCCTTCCACTCTGTCTGAGGAGTGTGTTTCTTCCTGAAAAAACCTTCTTTTACTTTGGTGTGGCTGACTTTTGAATTCTTACCTGCACAAGGCCAAGAATACACACTTAGTAACTGTCCCAAGGATTTGCCTGAAATCTAGGCTGTGAGCATCTTCTCTGGCTCCACTTTCTTTTTTGTAACACTACACAACATAAAGAGATTTAAATTTATTTATATCTTTTCTGAAATTTAGACACAATTTATATTATTACTAAAATATCATTGGATATTACATGATTTAAAACTACAAATTTTCAAAAGAAATAGTGATGAAATTTTTCTGGAATTGGTGTAGAAAAATACATATTTTTCTGTTTCTACTTTCTGTTTTCTTGAAGAAAGGCAGAATTCATAGCATTCACAAAATATAAATTTGAAGTGAATTCTTTCCAGAAGCCAATAAGAAGGTTTAAAAGATACAATAAAAACAATATCTCTTTTAAAAAAAAGAACCAAAATTACTTTTTTTAGTGCTAGTAAAATGTTATGCTATATTGAAATTGCATGCTATATTGAAATTACATACTCTATTTGCCTATTATACCATGGTTTAATATTTCAATAGATTATTTGAAATTGGATAGGTAATTTAGAGCATCTAAACTCTTGGCACATATCTCCAATGAAGTTAGGTTATATACCCAATTTAAACTTTAAAATATGAAATCATAATGTAATCGATAGGTCTTCGTATTGTGAATATAAAATTTTATTCAAGTCGAAAGAAATATCAATGTTCAATCTCATTTTATTTCTTTTTTCATTTCTCCTCCAAATTTTTCTTTTATTTCTGATATTTTGTCTCTAAGGAAAATCTTCTTTTCTCCCTTACAATTCATAGTTTTTTCTTCAACTGCCCAAGTATCTAATGATTTACTTTCTTTAAACGCATATGTGGACACATATACACACAAAAATCATTTATCTTCCTTATGTTTTAATACTGTTAACAATGAGATAGACAATTATTACCTTTTATATATGGCAAGAATTTTAAAAGTAAATGCAGTGATTAACACAAGGTAAGAGTCTGGTAACCATACTATTCAATTCAGTTCAGTCGCTCGGCCATGTCCAACTCTTTGCGACCCCCAAAATTGCAGCATACCAGGCCTCCCTGTCTATCACCATCTCCCAGAGTTCACTCAGACTCACGTCCATCAAGTCCGTGATGCCATCCAGCCATCTCATCCTCTGTCTCCCCTTCTCCTCCTGCCCCCAATCCCTCCCAGCATCAGAGTCTTTTCCAATGAGTCAACTCTTCGCATGAGGTGGCCAAAGTACTGGAGTTTCAGCTCTAACACAACTCCTTCCAAAGAACACCCAGGACTGATCTCCTTTAAAATGGACTGGTTGGATCTCCTTGCAGTCCAAGGGACTCTCAAGAGTCTTCTCCAACACCACAGTTCAAAACCATCAATTCTTCGGTGCTCAGCTTTCTTCACAGCCCAACTCTCACATCCATACATGACCACTGGAAAACCATAGCCTTGACTAGTCAGACCTTTGTTGGCAAAGTAATGTCTCTACTTTTCAATATGCTATCTAGGTTGGTCATAACTTGCCTTCCAAGGAGTAAGCATCTTTTAATTTCATGACTGCAATCACCACCTGCAGTGATTTGGGAGCCCAAAAAAATAACGTCTGACATTGTTTCCACTGTTTCTCCATCTATTTCCCATGAAGTGATGGGACCAGATGCCATGATCTTCGTTTTCTGAATGTTGAGATTTAAGCCAACTTTTTCACACAGGCACTCAGGTGATAAGAATGTTTCCCCCAGCAGTCTCAGCCTGGGAGGCATTCCAGAGGGTTACTCTGATTGGACCCCAGGTGACATCAGAGGCAAGCAAGGTTTTAATGGTGAGGAGCTGGACGTCAGTCAGGGATGCCATCAGGTCTACCCCTGATGCATGCCCACCCCATCTCGGTGGTAGAACTGGGAGGGACGGCTTTTTAGTTCCTCTTCACTTTCTGACATAAGGGTGGCATCATCTGCATATCTGAGGTTATTGGTATTTCTCCTAGCAATCTTGATTCCAGCTTGTGCTTCTTCCAGCCCAGCATTTCTCATGATGTATTCTGCATAGAAGTTAAATAAGCAGGGTGACAATATACAGCCTTGACGTACTCCTTTTCGTATTTGGAACCAGTCTGTTGTTCCATGTCCAGTTCTAACTGTTGCTTCCTGACCTGCATATAGGTTCTCAAGAGGCAGTTTAAGTGGTCTGGTATTCCCATCTCTTTCAGAATTTTCCACAGTTTATAGTGACCCAGAAAATCAAAGGCTTTGTCATAGTCAATAAAGCAGAAATAGATGTTTTTCTGGAACTCTCTTCCTTATTCTTTGATCCAGCAGATGTTGGCAATTTGATCTCTGGTTCCTCTGCCTTTTCTAAAACCAGCTTGAACATCTGGAAGTTCACAGTTCACGTATTGCTGAAGCTTGCCTTACAGAATTTTGAGCGTTACTTTACTAGCGTGTGAGACTTCTTGCTTCAGTTTTCTGCATTGCAACCTTTGATGAATCCTATTTGCAACAAGGATTTCCCTGTTGGCTCAGTGGTAAAAGATCCACCTGCCAGTGCAGGAGACATTAAAGACATGGGTCTGATCCCCGGGTTGGGAAGATCCCCTGGAGGAGGAAATGGCACCCCATGCCAGTATTCTTGCCAGGAGAATCCCATACCAGAGGAGCCCAGTGGGCTACAATCCATGGGGTCACAAAGAGTCAGACATGACTGAGTGTCAGCACTCTCCATTAAACCCAGTTCCTTTTTAATATTGTTCTCCTGAATAGAGATGAGCTTCTTGGTCTTCCCTGTATTCTCCAATGTGGTATAAATTACATTAGGTTTTTTATTCAGTATTACCTTTAAAAGTCTATCCTCATTGTTATATGCATTAGTGGTCCATTGCTTCTAATCGCTGTTGCTGTGTGTTCTTCATGCTCCAAGGTGTGCATGTGTGTGGTAGGGACATGGATAGTCTCAGAGCCCCAAATTTGGGGATCTAACGTACAGCACAGTGATTATAGATGATAATACGTTATCATATTCTTATTGCTAAGAGAGTAGATCTCAAATGTTCTCATCATAAGAATAAAAAATGATAATTGTATGATGGGGTAGAGGTGGTAATTAATACTATAAAAGTGAAAAGAGAAAGTTGCTCTGTCATGTCCAACTCTTTGTAACCCCATGATCTGTCCATGAAATCCTCCAGGCAAGAATACTGGAATGGATTCCCATTCCTGTCTCCCAGGGATCTTCCTGACCCAGGATTGAACTGAGGTCTCCTGCATTACAGGCAGATTCTATCTGTCTGACCAACCAGGGAAGCATGGGAGACCTAGGTTCAATCCCTGGGTCGGGAAGATCCCCTGGAGGAGGACATGGCTAATAGTATGATAGCAATCATTTTGCAGTTCATAAATATATCAAATCAACACATCATATACCTTAAATTTACAATGATGTGTGTTGATTATACCTCAATAAAGCTGGGAAAATTGGTCAATTATATTCTAAACACATCCAAGGAGACATAGAATGAGAGTGTATGGAAGGTGGAGCCATTGGGGGATAGAATCAAAGAAAAAAATAACAATACTCTACTAGATAAAAGTCACCCCTTTCTCACTTGGAGATGAATTAGCATTAAAAATTATAGGACAGCTTCACTATGTACTTCTAAATTAAGATTAAGCTCTGTCTAAGGATTATTATCTATCTTCAGGATATGTTTTAAACAGAATGGACTAGATTATGTCCTAGTAACAAATAATCCCAAAAGATGAGTGCCTCAACTATACCCAAAAAGTATTTCTTGGTTGTATTCAGTACTTTGTACATCTGAGTAAATCTTCAGATCAATTTTTCTCCTTGTCTTGGCTTAGCATTCCAGGCTGGTTTGAATTAAGAGCATTTTCACATCAATTTGTGCTATGATCATTGGTGTTGGAAAATATATTGCTGGAGACATGAGTTCTAGCAATTAAATGTTTCTACCTATGAAGGACATGCTAAATCTGCTCTTACTTTATTGCCTAAAACAAGTCATCTGGTCTTGTCTACTTTCAAGAGGAATGAGGAAGTATAATCTTCCTGTGTGCCCCAAAGTAAAGGGTAGGAATTTTCCCACTAAGAGAGAGGTAGAATGTCTGTGTATGTACTTACAGAAAGAGAAAGAGAGAGAATGAAGCCCAACGTATGTGATAAATATACAGAAACATAGGAGTTACATTAGACATTTACCCAAGCCCTTTGAGGATCTATTTGAAATACTAGACTTCCGGTGGCTCAGATGGTAAAGCGTCTGTCTACAATGCAGGAGACCTGGGTTCGATCCCTCGGTTGGGAAGATTCCCTGGAGAAGGAAATGGCAACCCACTCCAGTACTCTGGCCTAGAAAATCCTATGGACTGGGATTTTCTGGTGCAGGCTACTGTCCATGGGGTCGCAAAGAGTCGGACACGACTGAGCAATTTCACTTTCACTTTGAAGTACTAGAGGCCTCCTTGCCTATAGTTGTCTATGTGTATCTCCCCTGCTATCATGGGAGAATTTTAGTACTGGGGAACTAGTCTTTCTTTGTTTCCTAGCCTAACTCAATCTTGAGACCTTTTTATTTCCATAGTCACTGAGGCTCACACTGCGTAAAACTTGAAATCAGTATTAAAGAAAGAACATTGGAAGAGGATTCTTAAAATCACACTCTTGGCCTGGATAAGACTTTTCACTCTTTTGAACAAATTTTGGTCTTTTATACAATAAGAAGTAAGAGGTCTTTTACAGATTATAGCATTATGATATTATAGTCTTAGTACATGAATTCCTTAGTATTTAAACTCACACTTGGTTCACTGCAGATCACAGGAAATGAGCTGATTTTATCTACTTGGTTATACAAAGGTATTTCTGGTGATGTTTCTGGTGATGTTTCTGGGAAACCTGCCGATCACTTTCAGAAGCCAAACAGACATACAAAATTAAAGTGGTGAGATTCTGTTTCTCATAAATTAAAAGACATTTTTACTGAAAGTTGTTTTTTGTACCCTTTATGTCATATAAACTCTAATGTGGAACTCTCCATCTCTGTTTAGCCATGACACAAGTAGCAATAGTAAGAGGCACAATAAAGTAAATGAGCAATGCTACTTAGGTCTAGTAGGAACAGACGAGTACCAGGCAGAGCTGAGAAGGTCTTTATGTTGATATACCTGTAATTCAGGTTGAGAAGTTCTATCTGAAAGGATTAAGACTTGAAAAAGCTAAAGACTGGTGTGTCTGCCTGTTTTAAACTTTAGTTAATGGTCAGAAAATATTCACTGAGTACCCTCTTTGTATCCAGCACCGTGACTGACAGCTGTTGCATACATAGAGTGGAGATTAACAATATAGGTGCAGTTCATATTTCAGATACTTAATTCTTAATCTATGAAGGGTCTCACATCCTGTGGTGGTTTTTTTTTTTTTTTTAAGCCATAAAATAAGTGCCTAATACTTTTATTTTTGGATGATAATGGGAAAATATGCAAACTAAGTTGTAAAGATGCAATTCTATCTCTACTATCAGTTAATAATTTAGTTATATTGTAATAAAAATCTTAGAATGATCAACCTTCCAAAAAAACCCTCTTTTAGAAGATAAAAGGATATTCTGTTCTATAGCCATTATATATAATTGGAATAAATCTACAGCTTATAAAAGCAATATGTATAGTGAAACATTCTCAACATTACTGTATATAACCATCACTTCAGGAATTTGTAAAAAATATAGCTATTCAGCCTTTATTCCAGAGATTCTGTCTCAGTAGATCAGCTTTGAAATCCTCAAAACAACATTTTTAATAAATCTTCCAGGTAATTATTATAGAAGAGATCCTGGGACCCAAGCTTGTAGAACACTGATGTTATGGAAAGAGAATTGGTTTAACTGTCAGATAGACCTGGGTTTGAATTCTGCTTCTTTCTCAAATGCTATGTGTTAGTTATATATCGCTACATAACAAATAACTATAACTTGCCAACTTAAAAAAATACACATTTATTACTTCACGGATTCTGCAGGTCAGGAGCTGGGGGTTTCTTATCTGGATCTTCCACTTACGGTTTCACAAGGGTAGAATCAAGGTATTGACCAGGACAGGGTTATCATCCAGAAGTTCAAATAGGTAACAATCTATTTTGTTTGTTTTTTCTTTTTTTTTAATTTAAAAAATTTTATTTTTACTTTATTTTGCTTTACAGTACTGTATTGGTTTTGCCATACATTGACATGAATCAGCCATGGGTGTACATGAGTTCCCAATCCTGAACCCCCCTCTCACCTCCCACCCCACATCATCTCTCTGGATCGACCCCGTGCACCAGCGCCAAGTATCCTGTATCCTGTATCGAACATAGACTGGCGATTTGTTTCTTACCTGATAGTATACGTGTTTCAATGCCATTCTCCCAAATCATCCCACCCTCTCCGTCTCCCTCAGAGTCCAAAAGTCCATTCTATACATCTGTGTCTCTTTTACAGTCTTCAATCTATTTTCATGCTCCCTCAAATTGTTGAAAGAAATAACTTACTTGTGGTTGTAGGCTGAGAACTTCAGGTTTCTGCTGACAGCAAAGAGATCTCTTCTAGAGGCCTCCCCCAGTTCCTGGAGGCCACCCACAGCTCCTTGACACCTGTGCTTCTCCAACGTGGCTTCTTACTTCAGCAGGGTGGCAAGGTGGGTCTCTAACAGAAATGCACTGCCAAAGTCCACATAATGTAACATAAAAGTGAAGTGAAAGTCGCTCAGCCGTGTCCAACTCTTTTAGACCCCGTGGACTATACAGCCCATGGAATTCTCTAGGCCAGAATACTAGAGTGAGTAGCCTTTCCCTTCTCCAGGGCATCTTACCAACCCAGAGATCAAACCCAGGTCTCCCACATTGCAGACATTCTTTACCAGCTGAGCTACAAGGGAAGCCCAAGAATACTGGAGTGGGTATCCTATCCCTTCTCCAGGACATCTTCCTGACCCAGCAATTGAACCAGGGTCTCCTGCATTGCAGGCGGATTCTTTACCAACTGAGCTATGAATCATAAGCTTGTGGCATTTCACCACTTGTGCTATATTTGATTGGATAAAATCAGACTCTGCTCACTCTTAAGGGGAAGACAGTATATAAGGGTGTGAACACCGTGAGGCACTGATCATTAAAAGCTACCTGAGAATATGTCAGGCACAGTGTGATTTAGACAAATTGTTTATCACTATGAATTCTTAAGGGCATGGCACAGTGGTAAAGAATCTGCCTGCTAATTCAGGAGACACAAGGGACATAGGTTCAACCCCTGGGTCAAGAAAATCCCCTGTAGTAGGAAATGGCAACTCACTCACTCCAATATTCTTGCCTGAAAAATTCCATGGATAAGAGCCTAGCTAGCTACAGTCCATGAGATGGCAAAGTTGAACATGATTGGGTGACTAAATACCATAATAATATGTCTTAAATAAAGCTGAAAACTATTATTTGAAGGTTGATTTCAAAAACATAAGCAAGTGGGGAAACAACAAAAATTGCTACAAACAATCCCCTTTCTTCTGTTGTATGTGTATCCTGTTTTCTTAATTATCCTATCAATATTTTTTCTGATAGTCTTTTTTAAAGAAAATTTGGTAGGTAGAGATATGAGAAATAGAATGTTTAAATGTAGTAGTAAATATTATAGAAGAAAAAATAAAATATTCTTCTATTCCTATCCTATTAATGTATACATGTCACAATATAATAGCTCTTCAAAGAAACACAAGACAAAGAATAATAAGAGATTTACTTTTCAAGCAGATAAGCCCATAAGCTCTTAAAAAATGTGTTGTTTTTTTTTTCCCTTAATGTGCCATCATTTCTTAAATTACTCTACTCAGTCTCTGACCCCTATGTATATGTTGTGTAAATCCTTTTTCTTGGCTCCATGATAAGCTCATCATATTTATAAACAGTTGTTTTACCCAGTAAGCATCAACTTGTGTTTAAATAACTGTCTCGATTTGGCATGGCACATTTTTTTCATCATACAGTGTATTACAGTTTTGGGAATATTTTTGCTACAGCCAAGAGTTTCTTTTAACCATACATTTCCAAATTACCCAAGACTTCAGTAGATTTTGAAAACTGGTACTTCTAAGTAAAGATAAAGCAAATTTATTTAATAAGTGTTTTTGAGAATGGATATAAGGTAGGTTTGTAGATAGATAGGTAGGCAGATGATATGTTATGAAAAAAAACCCTGCAAAATGGCGTAACAAAACATTAAATTTGAACTGAATATGAAAGATCATTAGTTCAAACTCTAAGGTGTTAAGTGCTTGTATGAGAACATAAATCTGGTTTGTGTAAAAGCTGGGAGTATAATATCTAGCCCTGCTGCTCCTGGTCTAGTTCCATCCACAGAGCCATGCTGACTCTATATATGTTTGAAAAATGGAGCTCTGAGAAGTGGGTAATAAAAATTCATAACCTTTTCCCATATTATGCATATTCTCCTTTTTATGCTTAGCAATCAGGATTTTTCATGCTTTTCTAAATACTCTTGTAAAGTCCTCAGCATAATCCAAGCAGCTGCCGGAAGGGTGGATCCTATGGCTACAAACATCTATGCTCTCATGCCTCCCAATCTGGGGAAAATAACAAGGAAATGATTTTAAAATAAATAGAAAGCTCTTGGGGATTAACTGATAATCTGTCTGAATTTATGAAAGAAATAACACTATTACTGCTGCCTAATTTCACATTTCTTTAAGTTACACATATGAATGGCTTTAAAACAGTGCAGTTTTCTAAAGGTAAAAAATTAATATAGCTTTTAGAGTTTTTAATCTTGAGTCATAGAAAAAGCTGTTCACGCTGTGTGTTCTCTCAATATGTACTCTAATGTGTGTGCTGCATGCATTTTCTACAGTGTCTCAGTAGATCATTCTGCTTGAAGCTCTATGCTTTCACCTAATGAAAATGAAACACATTACATTTAAGTGCAGAACATCAAAGAAGGATCTTTCAGGAATCAGGACAATTATCAGTTTCACCCTCAAAGTAACCCAGGAAGACATATGGGTCAGATTTGGGGCCAATCATGTCCATGGGTGCACTCAGCTTAAAAGACCTGGCTTCCAGGGGTCATTAGGAGACCATTCCAGGTTTTTGGTACATAAACTCCTAAAATTTAATTACAGGCATGAATTAGGCAGTGATAGTTTCAAACTTTATGGTATTTGTTTAGCTAGCCAACCCTGTGGTAATGTATTTTAATTCATTCATTTTCAGGATGAGATTAGTATAGTTAACTATGCATCTGATATATGGCTTCAAATATAAAGCCAGTTGGTATAAACTTTATTGGTTAGATCCTCAGTTGTGACTGCCATATATTGAAATAGATGCTGAATGGGCTTGGGTTTAGGAAATTTCAAACTCCAGCTGTTTCAGGAAATGTTAACTATAAAAAGTCAGTGGTAGTGTCCATTGGCAGAGATGAAGTGTTCTGCATCCCATTGTCTACTGTTCTGCAATGCTATGGGCTAGCATATAATTGGTAGACAACATCCTTTGAGGAGCCTTCAAAATCTGGCTTTCCATCTCCTGTTGCCCCTCCTATCATTGTAAATGAAAAGATAATTTGAAAAGTGATGACTTTTTTAAAAGGTAAATGTATGCAGCCTGCAGAATTAGCATCAGTAACACTAAGGTTCCCCACTCCAGTACTCTTGCCTGGAAAATCCCATGGACAGAGGAGCCTGGTGGGCTGCAGTCCATGGGGTCGCGAAGAGTCAGACACAACTGAGCGACTTCACTTTGAGTTTTCACTTTCATGCATTGGAGAAGGAAATGGCAATCCACTCCAGTGTTGTCGCCTGGAGAATTCCAGGGATGGCAGAGTCTGCGGGGTCGCACAGAGTCGGACACGACTGAAGCGACGCAGCAGCAGCAGCAGCAGCAGCAGCAGCAGCAGCAGCAGCAGCAGCAGCAGCAATGCTAAGGTTATCATTCAGTTCAGTTCAGTCGCTCAGTCGTGTCCGACTCTTTGCAACCCCATGAATTGCAGCACACCAGGCCTCCCTGTCCATCACCATCTCCCGGAGTTCACCCAAACTCATGTCCATCGAGTCGGTGATGCCATCCAGCCATCTCATCCTGTGTCATTATGTTCTCCACCTGCCCCCAATACCTCCCAGCATCAGAGTCTTTTCCAATGAGTCAACTCTTCGCATAAGGTGGCCAAAGTATTGGAGTTTCAGCTTTAGCATCAGTCCTTCCAAATAACACCCAGGACTGATCTCCTCTAGAATGGACAGGGTAAGTGATTTAACATCTTTTAATCTGATATTCTGTTCACAGTTAGAATTATTTTCTATACACAGAAGTCTCCCTTGCATTATGTATCACATGGGAGGTGCTAATGAGAAGTTAAAAATAATAAGAAATAATAAATGGGAAAAAATAACTGAGTACTATAATTGTCCAATTCCTTTTATCAGAATAAAGTCAATCAAGTACTTATAATCTGAAATATTTCTAATAACATTTATATAGTTTACACAAGCAAAAGAGTATGATATTATAAACATTCAGAGAAGCATTTTTCTGTTCATTAGGAAAGAGTAAATGAGTTTGTAGATTATGTATCATTTGGTGAATTTAAAGCACCTCAATTTATAGAAGAAAGCAGAGGTTTTAAATAATAATAATTGTTTTTCATGTTCTCTGTCAGTAACATGTTAGTTTGGCATTAAGGAAGTATTAAAAAATAATTTGATTTACATAAATTTCTCCTCAAAATTTCTAATCCTTTAGCATATGTAACTGATATAATATAGACTATGTGGCCTTGCAGTTTAATATGATAAATTTATAAGAGAGGCAATAGAATATAACATTTAGTAAAAAATTTTAGATCAGACAGACTTGAGTGTAAATCTTTAATCTGTGCAACCTTGGACAAAACTCTTGACTGCCTTAAGCTTCAGGAATTTCAAGAATAAAAGGAATAATAAATGTACTTAAATTAAGGGGTAATTAGGGAAATTCAAAAGAAATATTATTTGCATCGGTTAACTCGGCTAGTGGTAGCTGATTATTACATTATTTATAATAGTCTGGGTAGTGCTAATAGTAGTCAGAGCAGCAAGAGGAGGAGGAGGAGTATTATATAGTACTTCCGTCGAGAGGAATATCTGCTAATTTCTCTAAGAGTTGAGGAAGATATCCTAGGAAAAATATTAAGGAGAGTTTGCTAGTTTACAGCATACTATAAGAACATTATAGACAAAGTTGATCAAGTATGTATAATAGTGTAAACTTACCTGTTTAGTTAATAAGTGCAATATAGATATAGTATAAGATGAAGATGCAAAACAGTAAGTTATTTCAATGGTTTGGAACGCTTTTCCTTCCTAAACTAAGATGCTATAAGTTACTCTGAAGATAGCTGGGAACCGATAAATATTTTTAAGCAGCAGTATGACACAATCAAATGTATGTTCCTTCCAGCATTTTCTAAGGGGAATGGAGATTGATCACACACCTTTCTAGGATTCTGTAGGTTGGGGGGGGGGGGTGGCAAGAATCAGATATTTTGTACTGATGGGCTAAATTATTTCCTGAAAATAGGAAGTTACATCATCTGCTGAGAAATGGTGAGGATTGGGAATGTTTATGGTGAAGGGTAAAAGTTTATTTTCCTGTTTTTGTTTTCTTTTCTTTTAATAGAAATTGAAACTGGAAAGGGATAAGTGAAATTAATACTGCAAACTGACTTAGATTGGAGACCCTTGTTGTGTGGTACTCTACTCTGCAGGGGCACCTTTGTATGGGAGAAGAGTGGATAGGTGACTGATCAGTTTGGGATGTGCCTGGGCCTGGGCAATGGCATGACGGTAAATAAGGGAACTGAAGGATCTGGGAAGAGAGTGATAAGGATGATCAAATTACAGTAAACAGTAAAGCGGAAGCCATAATCTAGAGAAAAGGAAAGATACAATACTGGCTGTTGCTAGAGTTCAATGAGCAAGCTTAACAGGAATGAGAAAATGGAAGAGGAAAGACCAAGTTTGAAGAGCAGGGTATTGAAATATGAGAGATCTGTCTCATAGGATGTACTAGGCAAAATGATGTCCCCCAAAGATGTCCACATCATGACACCCAGAACCTGTGGCTATATAACATGGAAAAGGGACTTCCTAATATTATCAAGTTAGGGATATTGAGAAGGGAAGATTATCCTATATCACCCGAGTGAAACAATGTAACCACAAGGGTTCTTGTAAAAGGAAAATTAAGGTCCAAGTTAGCAGTAGGAGATGTACCAAAGGAAGCAAGAGGTTACCGTGCTTTTTTTCCAGCAAAGAGAAGGAATAAATCCTCAGGAGGCTTCAGAAGGAAGAAGCTCAGCCAACACCTAAATTTTAGTCCTCTGACCCTTAAAACTGTAAAAACAAAAAAATAAACTTGTGTTACTTTAAACCACTGAGTGTGTGGTAATTTATTACAGTAACCATAGGAAACTAATATAGAGGATTGTAGGTGTCAAGATTTAAGGTACAGGTGACCAAAACTGGAGTCGTTTTACAAGACTTGAAGTTGAGAGGTTTACTGAGTGATCTGTGGAAACAGAGAAGAATGTAATCCTGCTATTGGAAGTCTTATTCAAATATCAATAAATCAGCAGAGATGCCACTTCCACTACAGACTTGTAAGCCTCCAGAAAAGCTTTTTTTGAGTTGGTGATGGCCTGGCGTGCCGCGATTCATGGGGTCGCAAAGAGTTGGACACGACTGAGATTATAACTGTATGTATTAGTTAGATAGAAATGCCATTAAAAATGTACCACAGACCAGGTGGCTTAACCAATAGAAATTCATTTCTTCACAATTCTAGAAGCTAGAAGCCCAAGATCAAGGTTTGGGCGTGTCGTTTTCCTCCTGAGGGTCTCCCTCCTGGCCTTGTAGATGGCTATCTTCTTCCTATGCTTTTACGTTCTCTTCCTTTATTGTGTACCTGTGTTTAAAATTCCTCTTTTTATAAGGGCACCTGTTTTTGGACATCTGTTTATTGAATACTAAAACCTGTCAACCAAATGACCTTATTTTGCCCTATTTATATTTTAGGCTAAATACTATCACATTCGGAGGGACCAAGGATTAGGACTTCAATATATAAACTGGATGGACTGGGGACAGAAGGTGGAGAGGTACAAATTAGCCTATAACTGTCCCATAGCATTTATTGCAGCAGGCTAGCTCTATTTTGCCTTTTTTTTTTTCCTCTAATGGGAACTTAACTGTCTTGGGATAGATATACCCTCTAATTTAAATGGATATCCTCACAATGCCTATTGCTGTTTCTTACCTATGGTGAATGCTTAATACATAAGTAACTAAATTATCAGTTCCAGCTTTCAAATGTCTATATCTAATTTCTAACAAAGGTAATTATCTTTGTGCTAAATGCTAATTGTTTTCTACATTTTCACTCATCGTTAATATATTCTCTCTGGGATCGTTCTTCCTTTTTCCATGACAGTTTATAGAGATTAGTTGGTAATGTAATATACTTTTTCTGAGTAGAATACATATAGTTCTATCTCAATCAGAGAATATCAGTAAACAAATTAATATCAAACATATAACTGATCTTCATTTCCCTATAAATTGCATCATTTAATCCATTTCAATAAAAGGTCATTTTAATTCTACTATATACTCAACACTAAGTCAGCAATAAAATTTTACATAAATGAGACATGCAGTAGGTAATATTACTACCTTGGAAAAATTTTATAACTCTACTTTGTAAGTACATGTGCACATGCTAAGTCACTTCAGTTGCCTCCAACTCTATGCGACCCTATGAAATGCAGTGTGCAAGGCTCCTCTGTCTATTGGGTTTTCCAGGCAAGAATACTGGAGTGGGTTGCCATGCCCTCCTCCAGGGCATCTTCCCTACCTAGGGATTGGACCTACATCTCATGTCTCCTGCACTGGCAGGCAGGTTCTTTACCACTAGTGCCACCTGGGAAGCCCACTTTATAGATATTTAGCTATAAAATACTTAGGAAAATGACAGTGATGAAAATCATTATTTAAAGTGAAGTTGTATCCATTCATTTATTCATTCCTCCATCAAATATATATACATATATATTATATATATATATATGATTTATTATGTGCTACTATGAAACAAAGTAGACTGATGGAGTTTAAACGAGAAGTAATAAAGAAAAACTTTAGTAAAATACTTGCCCAAATAATGTTTGGTTGCAACTGTAGTAAGCATGGCAAAAGAGACATAAGAGGTGCTACAGAGCCTTACTTTACCTAACTGTATGGACAGTGAAAACTTTATATAGGGAGTTTGCTTTTTCATGAAAGATCTCAAGCAAGAGGAAGAGTCACTAGATGGAGAGGAAGGAAAACCATTTCAGCAAGAGGATATTATGTGCTAAGTCCCAGTGGCAAGACAGAGTTTAAACATTACTAGGGGCTGAAAGATAAGAACAGTAGGAACAGAGAGAGCTGGGAAGAATTAAGAGATCTGGAATGGAAGGCTTAAGAAGATATATTGAAAACTTTCATATTTTTCCCCAGAAAAATGGGAAGTCACAGCTGTGTTTCAAGGGAGAATGTACCATGACTGGATTAAAGATTCAGAAGCACTATTTTATTTGCTTGCTGGAGGCTAACTTTGAGAGAAACCAGAATAGATACAGTAGGTCAGCTGCAAGGTAGTTACAGTGATCACAGAGTAAAGATACCTACTTGAATTAAGTGGTTAACTGCAGATAATGAAGTATTTTCAAGATAATGAACACAATTTCAGAAAGACCAAAGGTGATAGTAATATGTCATATTTGAATGTCAGTTTTGTACAGAATTAGGAAAATTTGTATGTTTATTTCTCAAGTCAAGTCCTCATAAGATAGAGAAAAGTAAATATACAAGCTTGATAGGAGAGTGGGTGGTTGAGATAAACAGAGGAGAGTGACAAAAGAGAATTTTAGTTCCATGAGAGACCTTTTATCACTGTTAGTTTTGAATGTTTTCTCTTAAACATTCATGTAAGTTTTAAATTCCATACCATAATACTGTTGTTTGTTTTATTATAAATTTTTTTTTCATTTTTCTCCTCCTATACTTTCAGTGAAATCCTTCCTGTTGGAGGATGCACATTCTTTATTCTAAGAATTCTGTACCTCCTAATTACTAATTTTCCTTCTAGGAATCCTTGTTCTCCACTTTGAGAAGCCAAGTCATATCTTATGTCCTTTGACCCTTACAGCAATTCAGAGAAAGTCATTCCAGAGAGATCCGTTACTAGTTTAGAGACAAGAAATTTGAGGCCTAGAGTGAACATAAATGACAGCCACAATGTTGATTGCTGGAAATGAGCAGAGCTACAATTGTATAACCATCATAATACACAGTACAAATTTTTGTTTGTCAGATCTTAACAGAAGGTTATAATAGGTTAGAGGTTAGCTAATTTATGCCATCACAGTATTGGGAACATTAAAATGTAATAAAACTCAATTGGCTTCAAGTATTAAATCCATAGAGATTCTAAAGTAGAAATAGGCATTGCCAAGAGAAAAGTGAAAAGGTCTATTTCAAAATGTAGTTATTATACAGAATCAATTGCAACTTTAATAGAAACCATACTTTATCATAGGCAGTGTAAGAATTGCGTGCTGCTGTATCAAGGTAACATGGAAATAGCAGCATCATAACAAGTTAAACAAAAGAATACATCCTTGGAAATTATCAAGGACCTTGATAATTCTTGACACAATTTTTAAATTTATTTGTTCCATAAAAATCAAAAAAGCATAATAGGTTAGTAAGAAATGAAAACCATCTACATCAACTGGAAATAAAAAATAAATACGATTTTGGAAAATACACAGGCAAGAGATCACTATAGAAAAATGAATAGTAGGTAGCAGCAAACTTTAAAACCTACAGTTAAAAACTTGCTAACACTACCTTTGGCTACAAAGAAAAGTCCATTTCCTGAGTTACAATTGTTTATACACAGTGCATATTTGCATAAAAATAACCAGCATTTTCAGGATTGTGGATTTGCTGACTTCTCAAAGCATAGAATTTGATTATGAATAATTGCTAGTACTGTGTATACATTTAATAGTTGGTATTTAAAATGAAAAGTAAGGACCAATTCTCTTCTATTCTTATTTCTTTTTCAGAGGTACTCTTCAAATCCCATTGTTGCACACGACTTAGCAGGCTCTTTTCCCAGCCAGAGAAAAATAAGAAAAATTGAGGCTTTACTAACTTAAAAATGTGTGTCATTGAAAAATTAAAAGGCGTATTATAGTTAGTGAATGTATTTCCTTTAATTATATCCTGAAACAAAGAACTAAATAGAAACCATATTAAGTTTGGATAACAATGAAACAAAATATGGAAATAAAATATGAAACAAAACAATAAAAATAAAAAGAACAAGAGAAGAGAAAGTTGCTGCATAAAAGAAAACTATTTTTCCTTGCCCCAAAAGAATCTAAAACAGTGTCTAAAGTCTGAATCCAAGTTGTCTGACTGTCAAATTGACAATATTTGGTTTGTAACATATCCCAAAAGAGGAAAAAAAACATGGGAGGAAAAATGACCAGCCTTAGGAAAATGATGGGATTTTATGCACTGATGGAATTTATAATCTTGCCATTTGAGGGAAAAATTATTACATGGTCTTACTTGGAAATAGATAACTTTTCCTTTTTTTTTTTTTTTTTTTTGAGCCTGCTGCCATGTGTGTGAGCTTATCTTTAAAGAGAACACATAGACTTG
Organism: Ovis aries; assembly: GCF_016772045.2. NCBI lineage: Eukaryota > Metazoa > Chordata > Mammalia > Artiodactyla > Bovidae > Ovis > Ovis aries. Next base: position 27,980,340 of record NC_056059.1, on the reverse strand, counting down.
GGTTGGTATGTGTATCAGTTCAGTCGCTCAGTCGGGTCCCACTCTTTGTGACCCCATGAACTGCAGCACAACAGGCCTCCCTGTCCATCATCAACTCCCGCAGTTCACCCAAACTCATGTCCATTGAGTCAGTGATACCATCCAACCATTTCATCCTCTGTCGTCCCCTTCTTCTCCTGCCCCCAATCTTTCCCAGCATCAGGGGCTTGTCCAATGAGTCAGCTCTTTGCATGAGGTGGCCAAAGTACTGGAGTTTCAGCTTCAGCATCATTCCCTCTAAAGAAATCCCAGGGCTGATCTCCTTCAGAATGGACTGGTTGGATCTCCTTGCAGTCCAAGGGACTCTCAAGAGTCTTCTCCAACACCACAGTTCAAAAGCATCAATCCTTCAGTGCTCAGCTTTCTTTATAGTCCAACTCTCACATGTACATGACTACTGGAAAAACCATAGCTTTGATTAGATGGGCATAACTTAAAAAAAAAATGCAGTACAGTAAGTAGCCTGTGGGGCTTCCCTGGTGGTTTAGCAATAAAGAATCTGCCTGCAGTGCAGGAGACTACCTGCAGTACAGGAGACTTAGGTTCAATCCCTGGGATGAGAAGATCTACTGGAAGAGGAAATGGCAACCAGCTCCAGTATCTGTGTCTAGGAGATTCCTTGGACAGAGGAGCCTGGTGGGCTACAGTCCATGGAGTTACAAGAGTTGGACATGACTTAGTTTACATAGCCTATCAGGTAGGTAGATTGCCAGAAACAGAAACTCAGGCATCAGGGTGTTAATGTTAACTGGTTCAGTTCTGTCCAACACTTTGGGACCCCAAGGACTGTAGCTCATTAGGCCCCTCTGTCCATGGAATTCTTCAGGCAAAGAATACCAGATGGCATTGCCATTCCCTTTTCCAGGGGATCTTCTTGACCCAGGGATTTAACCCAGGGATCGAATTGCAGGCACATTTTTTACCATCTGAGCCAGTTGGGAAGCCCATAGTTTTAGTATGAGTACATTCTTAACATCACTTGAAGTAAGAATCAGAGGCAGAGTAAAATGAGAACTTTGATGATAGGGTAGATAGAATGTGAGCTTCGGGGCTAAACTGACTTGACTCAAACTCATAACCTTGTCTTTTAAAAGTTGTGTGACCTTCCACAATTACTTAATATTTTAATTCATCTACAATGAGGTCAATAATAGTACTACCTCTTTAATTATTGTAAGGAATAACTTGAGCAAAACGGAACCCTTAACAAGTACAAAAGTGTTTACTATTGTGACAAAGAAAGGTCCGTCTAGTGAAGGGTATGGTTTTTCCAGTGGTCATGTATGGATGTGAGAGTTGGTCTGTGAAGAAAGCTGAGCACCAAAGAATTGATGCTTTTGAACTGTGGTGTTGGAGAAGACTCTTGAGAGTCCCTTGGACTGCAAGGAGATCCAACCAGTCCATTCTGAAGGAGATCAGCCCTGGGATTTCTTTGGAGGGAATGATGCTGAAGCTGAAACTCCAGTACTTTGGCCACCTCATGTGAAGAGTTGACTCATTGGAGAAGACTCTGATGCTGGGAGGGATTGGGGGCAGGAGGAGAAGGGGATGACAGAGGATGAGATGGCTGGATGGCATCACTGACTCTATGGAGGTGAGTCTGAGTGAACTCTGGGTGTTGGTGATTGACAGGGAGGCCTGGCATGCTGCAATTCATGGGGTTGTAAAGAGTTGGACATGACCGAGTGATTGAACTGAACTGAACTGAACTGAAGTTCAATTCAGTTCAGTTGCTCAGTTGTGTCTTGACTCTTTGCGAGAGAGTTTCCACTGTTTGCCCATCTATTTGCCATGAAGTGATGGAACCTGATGCCATGATTTTAGTTTTCTGAATGTTGAGTTTTAAGCAAGGTCTTTCACTGTCCTCTTTCACTTTCATTAAGAGGCTTTTTAGTCCTTCTTCACTTTCTGCCATAAGGGTGGTGTCATCAACATATCTAAGGTTACTGATATTTCTCCTGGCAATCTTGATTCCAGCTTGTACTTTATCCAGCCCAGCATTTTGCATGATGTGCTCTGCATGTAAGTTAAATAAGAAGGGTGACAATATATAGCCTTAACATACTCTTTTCCTGAGTTGGGAACAGTCTGTTTTTCCATGTCCAGTTCTAACTGTTGCTTCTTGACCTGCATACAGATTTCTCAGGAGGGAGGTCAGGTGGTCTGGTATTCCCATCTTTGTAAGAATTTTTCACAATTTGTTGTGATCCACACTGGCAAAAATTTTGGCATAGTCAATAAAGCAGAAGTAGATATTTTTCTGGAACTCTCTTCCTTTTTTATGATCCAGTGGTTGGCAATTTGATCTCTGGTTCCTCTATCTTTTCTAAATCCAGCTTGAACATCTGGAAGTTCATGGTTCATGTACTGTTGAAGCCTGGCTTGGAAAATTTTGAGCATTACTTTGATAGCATGTGAGATTTGGGATTGGAATGAACACTGACCTTTTCCAGTCCTGTGGCCACTGCTGAGTTTTCCAAATTTGCTGGCATATTGAGTGCAGCACATTCACAGCATCATCTTTGAGGATCTGAAATAGTTCAGCTGGAATTCCATCATCTCCACTAGCTTTGTTTATAGTGATGCTTCCTAAGGCCCACCTGACTTCACATTCCAGGATGTCTGGCTCTAGGTTAGTGATCACACCATCGTGGTTATCTGGGTCATGATTTTTTTTTTTTTTGTATAGTTCTTCTATGTATTCTTCCTACCTCTTAATATCTTCTGCTTCTGTTAGGTCCATACTGTTTCTGCCCTTTATTGTGCCCATCTTTGCATGAAAAGGTCCCTTGGTATCTCTAATTTTCTTGAAGAGATCTCTAGGCTTTCATATTCTATTACTTTATTCTATCTCTTTGGACTGATCACTGAGGAAAGCTTTCTTATCTCTCCTTGCTATTCTTTGGGACTCTGCATTCAAATGGGTATATCGTTCCTTTTCTCCTTTGCCTTTAGCTTCTCTTCTTTTCTCAGCTATTTGTAAGGCCTCCTCAGACACCCATTTTTGCTTTTTGCATTTCCTTTTCTTGGGGATGTTCTTGCTTGCTGCCTCCTGTAGAATGTCATAAATCTCTGTCCATAGTTCTTCAGTGACAAAGTAAACAAATCAAAAAAAAAGTAAAAAATTAAAAAAAAAAAAAACACCCACTATTTTCGGTAAATGTACAGACATTGTAATTATTTTGTGCCTAGTCCTGTGCTTGTGATTTCTGGCACATTAGTTTACTTACTGCTTAAAATACCTCTGCAAAGTATGTATTGTTAATCAGTCACTTGCATGTTAATGATGAGAGGCATAGATGTCACTTTTTCTGTGGAGTCTTTCAGGATCTTCTGTGACCAGGTTTGTTGCCTTTCCTAGGATTGTCTATAGTATGCTGTGCTGCTCTCCATCATTTTTATTGCCATTTTGTACTGTAATTTCTTGTTTTAATTTTCTGTTTTCCACACCATACTATAAATTCCTTGATGGCAGGATGTTTTTTTTTTAATTTGTATATCTTGAGTGTTTAGTATAGTATGCCATTAGTAGTAAATGAATAAGTATACATTTTTTTAAACATTCTGTGAAATTCTCTGGAACAGATTCTGTAGTTTGAGTGTTCCCAAACCCCTTGTTAATCATTGTTCTCCTTTTCTCCTTTACCATCAATCTATAGTTAGAGTTCATGTAACTGTTCAAAAGCCCCGCCACTTGTTCAGCCATTCTTGAAGCTGGAAGTGGCCGTGTGACACAGTTCTGACTATTGAGCCAAATACATGAATTAACTACACAAGGAAAGCATGGTGGTATGGGAAGCTTTTGTTTTCCTGTTAGAACGGGAATAAAGATAACAGGCCCATTACTTTTTCTTTCTGCCTCTTTTCGATTTTTATCGTAAGTATGAGAGTCATGGCATTGATCTTAAGATCAAAGGGGATAACCATAGTCATGTGGGCTGAAATAGTGCCCCTCCACCAAAATTTTTATGTTGATGCCCTAACCTCCAGTTCATAAGAATGACTATGCATGGAGACAGAATTTTCACAGAGGTAGTTCAAGTCATTGGGATGGACCCCAATCCATTATGACTGGAGTCCTTATAAGAAGAGGAACTTGGAACATACACTCATGCACAGAGGAAAGACCACATGAAGACACATGGAGAAGGACCATAAATAAACCAAGAGAAAGGCCTCAGAATGAAACTAACTCTGCCAACAACTGGATAATGAGAAAATCAATTTCTGTTTTAACCTGCCTAGTCTGTGGTCCTCTGTTATGGCAACCCTAGAAAGCTAATAACCATGTGGACCCAAACCAACATCTAAGAATGACCCGGCAGGGAGACTTAACGGGCTTGGATAGGTAAACCAGCACCAGTAAATGCCTAATGTCAGACTTGTGTGAGATAAGTAACTCCTACCTGTTTGAGCCCTTTTAAGTCAGGCTGTCTACTAGCTTCTGTCGCTATCTAGAACATTCTTCCTTTTTCTTTGATTCACAAGTAAGTTTGACCTGATTCAGAGTTTGGCATGAGAAGAATTCTGTTACCAATACCTGGATCAATATATTTATCTGTCAGTCCAGATGAAGTAAAACAGCCAGATTTGGGTCAGAAAATTCAAATGGCAGCTGCAAAACCAACATAAGGGCAATGATAGTTCAAAATAAAATTCAGTAAATTTTCTTTGGAATGAATCTGTTAAAAACTGACATTCTCTCTGGAAATGTGATTAAAAGTGACTTATATATAAATGTAGCAACATTTCAATACTTTTTAGAGTTTTTTAATAAAGAGTATATGTCTGTTACTTAAAAACAAGAGCAACAATCTGATGAAGAATTTTCATAAGTGGCAAAGAAAAAGAAAAGAAATTCTTAGAGGGAAAAGTGTGATAATAGGTCAATGAAAAACTGAATGAGCCAAAAACCACAAAAATATCTAAATTCTATTATTTACTGGTAAAATGTAAAATACTGGTACGGTTAGTGCATTCCTGGTAAAATGCACCCCAAGTGATGGAGTCTTTATTGCTTTCAGACAAGTGAGAAATTCAACAGCAAATTTCCTCCTGAAGGTTTTCTCTTTATGACCATCCTTGGTACCAGTTTTCTAAGACTAGATTCTTTAGCAAATATTTCTTAAGGCAAATCTTCTGTGTAAACACTATATTGAGAGAGGCAGTACATTCAGAGGGAAACAAGAGTATAAAGGAAAGTGAGGCAATGAAGAAAGGCAGGTGAGTTTAAAGTTGCATGTTACTGAACTCTCCCAGCTTCCCAGGAAATGCAGTCAGCTGCTTAGTTACCTGGAATATCTGCAGAGTCTCTATGATACCACCATCTCAAAACTGATAGGAGAGGAAGGGAAAGCAATCTCTCAGTACACTCTTCCTACTCTTTGTCTTTGTTTGATCAAAGATCATTTCATGTGTAATTTCCTCTCCCAGTCCTCTGAATTTTACTAACTGATCCCTTTGGATAGCTGCTGGGGAACCTGGCTGTTCCTTGAGTCCATTTTGGCCACACTGAAGAGCCAGAGCAGCAGCATCTCATACCATGAGGGTATAATAGAATTCTTGCTGAAACTCCACTCACTCTTGAGATGATAGGATATTTTGAAAATGAGGCAAATGCAGTAGTGAATAAGGCTTGGCTTTGAGCCTTTAGGAAGAGTGAAAGCCATCACTGGAGCTGCTCTGTGTAAGAAGCTGGGAAAATGGCCAACACCCATGCCCAGGGTTAGAGCTGAGCTGAGAGAACTGGATGGCTCATAAACTGGCCTGGGTACAGTTCAATTTCCTTTATTTTCTTGTCTGTGAGTTTACACTCTTTTGGACTAATTTTGAGGACTAATCTTGGACTAATTTTGCATTAAACTAGCAGATTTATTTGCTTGAGGACAAACAGACTCAGTCTGTAAGTGCACTGTCGCCATTCTTGCTATATATATGTATGAAGTTAAACATGAGTTTAATTCTTGCTTCAATTTCATCATAACGATATACTTCAAAAACCACTTTTGAAAAATTTGTAAAGTAATCATTAAATTCTCCAGGTCTCCCCATTTGGGTTACATATTATAGGGTGGTAAATTTTGAACCATTGAGGTCAGAATATAAGTAAAAGTGACAGATGTCACATCCAGGCAGAAGCAGCAATGCCCTTAAATTGAGTAGCACATGCTCTTCCTGTGCCCCTACTGGTCACAGAAGCATAAGCCAAGCTGAAGCCTGTAATGTTCAATGACTAGAAGGAACAAATCTCCCTACCTACACATATGGGATAGGTAGCCTAGGAAAGAAAAGAACTTTTATTATGTTAAGCTGCAAAGATTCAGGGATATTCTACTCTTGAAACATAACATAATCAATCAGAGTCCTAAAAGGAAGCCCCTTTAAACTAGATGATTGAAGCATTTACAAAGTTGTAGTCATTAGATGTTAGGTAAACTAACCAGGAATGATGTATCCTAGGCCTCATGACATTGGACATAAGTTAGACAACTGTATCTGAAGGGGCAAGGAGAAGTGTTAATTTCTAGAACCTATATAGTGCAGTTGTATGGAAAGGGCCTACAATAGATTGGTCTATTCTTCAGCAGAAGAATTTGGTCAACCTGTAGTAACCTGAAGGGGAAGAATCCAGGAGAGTAAGTAACCTACTTTCCTTTTACCCTCCCAATCTCCTTCCATTGATTTCTATTGATTTCTCTGGGAATCTGGAAGATGAACGAATCTATTGATGCAGATAATAACATCAAGCCAACTGAATTCTGTGCATGTCACACCCCTCAACCCCTACCTCCCCTCATAGCAAGTCTCAAAGTAGTAAAGAGAAGTGTATAGGTGAGCAGGTGATTATTTTTGTTCTTATTCAATTGCTAAATTGTGTCTGACTCTTTGTGACCCGATGGACTGCAAAAGAGCAAATGAAAATATCCTATTCTGACTTATACAGAAATTGATAATGGATGTTTTGTGGCCTTAAGATTAAAACATATTGGATTAATACAAGGATTAGGTAATAAGTAGGGAGATAACCAATGCAAGGACCGGAAATGATGTTCCATGTTATGCAGGGTAAAAGCACTTGGTAACATTCCCACTTTGCTTGGAAGGCAGCTCATTTACCACATGAATTTTAGTGCTGGAATTGATCTAATAGTGAAAAATAAAATAATGATGGTTGATAGTTGTTATTGACTGTATTTTCAAGTAATCAGATGAAAAAGAGGAGATCAGGAAAACAGATTTAAAAGAAATAGAAATAATCCACAAATTCAGGGACTTGTTTGTTTAGAAGCAGAACTGCTTTTCAAATCCAAACTATAAAAACAATAAAATCGAGAAATTATTTGTATTAAAAGGGCCAATTAAAATTCAAACTTGTGGTGAACATCAAATCAAGGACTTGGCCATTAAACTCATTGTTAAAACCTCTGAATGGTTTATGGAAACACAGGAAAAAAAGTCCTTTCAATTAGTCAAAGTCTCTCCAGGAAAATAATTAAGAGTTTAGTGAAGTGAAAATCATTCAATCATGTCCAACTCTTTGTGATCCCAAGGAATTCCCAGGCCAGGATACTAGAGAGGGTAGCCATTCCCTTCTCCAGGGGATCCCAACCCAGGGATCTAACCCCAGTCTCCCACATTGTAGGTGGATTCTTTACCAGCTGAACCACCAGGGAAGCCGGTTTAGATTTCCTACCAAAATCTGATAGACTAATGGTACCTGCAGTTAAGTCGAGAAGAATTCATGGGGGTTTAGTCAATAACATGTGAGCAATGAGACATGTCCATTCTTGGCAGACCTTTTAGAGACAGTGCATGGACTGCCAGGACCGTGTTCCTCTGCCATGGTAACCTAAGACAGGTGTCAGGATGAAGCCTCTGAAGGCCTTTGGTCCTGGTGACTGTAGTGAGAAGAGCACCTTGCTGTCCTTTTAGATACGAAGCAAAAATAAGAGCAACAATGGGTTATATTAAGTCACTGAGTTTTGTGGTTATTTATTATCATCTAACAAGTGACTTAGCAGCAGCAACATATTTTGAACATTACAATCAGCTTTAGAATTGAAGATATGCAATATAGTAGTAACTTGGGAATGCAAACTAAAGAAGTGAAACAGTAACAGGCAAATGCTATACAAATAAGAAAATCATGAATAACTGCAGCCAATCATGAAATAACTGGTAAGATCTTTAGCTTCATTTATACCCTTTCAGAGCATAATGGTTAATTAGGGAAAAAAAAACAAAAGCACATAAAGGTCATGACGAATTTTATATTTCAAGTTTGTAAAATCTATATAAACTTTTTCACCATTGAAAATTACTGATCAGTTCATGCATTTCTAAATATTTTCAGACACTGTTTTAATCTATTCAGAAAATAATGAGGACCCAAGCATAGAGGACAAGATTTTATGAGGGTGAGATGGATGTTCTGATTGGTCTACATGTAACCTCTGGAATTTCAGGGAGAAATTCTGTTGTATAGTATGAAATATATTTGACTCTGTTCCTGGTTCTTGGCATAGAGTTCCTAAAACCCTTGGCATTTCCTGAGTGATGGGTGTCTCTTGTTATTCATAAAGAGACTCTTTGCATCCTGCTTGACATTATGCTAATTAGTTGACTCAGTGTAAACCCCTCAAAAGCTTCTGGAAGACTAGAACCAACAGTTGATTAGAGGGTAGTTCTCCCTAATCCCCTAGCCTCCTAGGAATGGAGCTGGAGTAGGAATGGAGCTGGAGATCAAGCTCAGTTGTCTGGGGTCTATGATCTAATCAGTCATGCCTATTGTAATGAAACCTTGATTAAAAACTGAATGAAATGGTTTTGAGAGGCTTCTGGGTTGGTGAGTACACTGAGATTCAGAGCTGCTAAAGAGGGCATGGAAACCTCACCCTATACCCGGAGCCCTGCATACTTGGTCAGATTCATCTCTTTCTATTTGACTGTTCTTGAGTTGTATCCTTTATAATGAAATTGTAGTCATAAGCACACTGCTTCCTTGAGTTCTGTGGGTTGTTCTAGTGAGTTATCAAACCTCATTGAGGGAAGCCCCAAATTTGTAATCCCTCGGGAAGATATATGGATTACACGAAGGGCCCCATTTATGTTGATTCCCCTAGTTTGACTAGGGTAGTTTTATGGAGCTGAGTCCTTCAACTACAGGATCTGGGCAAACTCAGGATAGTTAGTGTTAAATTTAAATTGAATTATTAAACCAGTCCGATGTTAGAAAACTGTTGGAAAAAAGACTTCACTCTAGCATTAGAAAATGGCAAGTAAAGTTTAGTCTCCACATTCCCTGAAACCAAAGTATACTAGGCTGCACGCGCACTAGGATTTCCAAATGCAGACAGAACAGCCTGAGGAAAGGTACTGTATGTCTGGTGGAAAGATCATATCCTGCCGGAATAGAGAAAAGATGACTTAGGCTTCTAAGTCTGTGAAGCAGATCAAATTTCCATGCATGGATAAAGCTGAACAAGAGTTATTAGAATTAGCAGAGTGAGTTTGCTCCTTTTATTTTCATAATTTTGCCCTATCCTCATATTTAAATTTGCTTGAATCCTTTTATTCCTATAGATGTTCCATTACTTTTGTAATGAAACATTTTTGTTTTGTGGCTCTTCCTTTTAGATTCAACTCTTTCCATGATTATTTAACCCTTAGTTTCTTTATAGGTGTATTTCAGGGTACTAGTCTTGCCCTCCTCTATAGCTTGCTCTAAGACCGTACCATCTTCAGTTGAGGATCTGTTTGTCCCTGTATTCATAAACTTCAGTCTTACAATCTAGCCATGCCCAGAATTTCCTCAGTCAGTCTGTTAGTTGGGAGATAATCAGCATATGCTCCAAAGGAAAAGAGTCCAGAATGATCAAAGTTCAGAAAACTTCAGATACTTAGAGATACCAAAAATTTCAATATGTTGAGATGCACATAACACTAGGAAATCACATAGAGACTATTGATTTGTAAATAAAATATCTGTCTACAATCAACAAACTGTGACTCTCTAGGGGTTGGGGATTATAGGAAGCAAGATATAACCATAGAGAAGAATCAAAGGATAGACTGAGTTAAGAGAGAACACACTTAAATCCTAAATGAGAATGTGGGTATTCATCAGGACATCATTCAGTACTGCTGGGAAGAATTCATAAGCCCCATCACACACTCTTTCTTACCTACAGCTAACCAGGTAATTCTTTTGCTACCAAATTCTATCAAGAAAAATTTCATCCCATTTTCATTTCCAAGTTACCAAAACAAAACACAACTTTATTAAAAATGTCTAAGGAAAAGAGGCAATTTATGGTCATACATTTGTACTTCCCTGGTGGCTCAGATGATAAAGAATCCTTCTGTAATGCAGGAGACCCAGGTTTGATCCCTAGGTCAGGAAGATCTCCTGGAGAAGGGAATGGCAACCCACTCCAGTATTCTTGCCTGGAGAATCCCATGGTCAGAGGAGCCTGGTGGGCTATGGTCCATAGGGTCACAAAGCATAGGACACGACTGAGTGACTAACACACACACACACACACACACACACACACACACACACACACACACACAAAATCTTACATAACTAAAAAGTCCAGGAAAAGTTCTGGTCAGTTGTAGCAAGATATGATGACATAATGGGCTTCCCTGGTGGCTCAAATGGTAGATAATTCACCTGCAATGCAGGACACCTGGATTCCATCCCTGGGTTGGGAAGATCCCCTGGAGAAGGCAATGATTACCATTCCTTTTAATAGGGGCTTCAAAGGCAGCACTAGTGGTAAAGAACCCACCTGCCAATCCAGGAGACATAATGAGACATGGTTTTCATCACTGGGTTAGGAAAATCCCCAGGAGAAAGGCAGTGCAACCATTCCAGTATTCTTGCTCAGAGAATCCCATGGACAGAGGAGCCTGGTGAACTACAGTCCATAGGATCTCAGAGTCAGACAGGACTGAAGCATATGAAGGGCTAATGGATGTTGACATTTGTGGTCTCTCCTTTTCCCTCTTTTGTCTTAATTACAGTCTCCTCTTAGGAGCCACAAGGCTACCACAAGGGCTATGGTTTTTCCAGAAGAGTAGGGTCTTCTATTTTATTTTATTTTTTTTTGGGGGGGGTCTTCTATTTTAAATCTCTGACTAACATCTCAACATCTCTGTAGATTACCTCACTTCTCTGAATCAATCAGTGTCTCCAAAGGAAAAATGATATGTTTAGACATTCTGTGACATCTGATTGACAAAATAGTAGAGCTGCTGGATTCATTTTATGACTATCACAATATCCTCTTATATTCTTGAGCATTCTTAAGCAATGTTCCTTCCAGCGCTGAACAGAATATATAGTATAGCTCATTAACTTTCTGCAATGACATATGAAGGTAAAAAGCATTTTATTCTAAAAACATTTAGATGGGGACTGAACTATAGACCAACATTTGTGGATAATTAGGTTGAAAGAATAAATATCAGGACTTGGAAGCTCAACTGCCCTCATCAGGCCCAATAGATATGAAAGAGTTTAGCATGCAGTCTTGCCTAGTTTGATGTTGGAGAGCCCAATACCTGGGCCAAGTGCATCAAATCTATAATGCAATGCACCATGTGATGGTTAAGGGCTAGTACGCAGAACAGATATTGCTAAACAAACTTCTCGTCTTCACTCTCAGTCGCCCAGAACTTACACAGCTTGAGCCAGTATCTTCTTGACTTTATTGTTATAGCATTAAAATAAAGTTCAGTTACTAAGATGTTTCTGTGAGTCAACATAACAAGTTCTTAAGTTAGTTTTAGAGTCTATCCTTCCTTATACATATAACAGAGAGATATAACTAGAAGGATCAGACCCACTCAGAATGTTGGTGAAAGGAGAAATAATTAATATCTATTAAGTCCTTACCATGTGTGAAATTTTATTTTTATTATCTATTTTACATAACATCTCTTCTAATTCTTCCAACAGATTAAAAAGAACATTATTACTTCTTTTCTTTTTTTCCCTTTTTTTCTTTCTAATTGGAGGATGATTGCTTTACAATATTGCGTAGATTTCTGCCATACATCAACATGAATCAGCCAAAGGTATACATATGTCCCCCTTGAGCCTCCCATTTCACCATTCCACCCACCTCAGTTCAGTTCAGTTCAGTCGCTCAATCATGTCCGACTCTTTGCGACCCCATGAATTGCAGCATGCCAGGCCTCCCTGTCCATCACCATCTCCCAGAGTTCACTCAGACTCACATCCATTGAGTCAGTGATGCCATCCAGACATCTCATCCTCTGTCATCTCCTTTTCCTCCTGCCCTCAATTCCTTCCAGCCTCAGAGTCATTTCCAATGAGTCAACTCATCTCATGAGGTGGCCAAAGTACTGGAGTTTCAGCTTTAGCATCATTCCTTCCAAAGAAATCCCAGGGCTGATCTTCAGAATGGACTGGTTGGATCTCCTTGTAGTCCAAGGGACTCTCAAGAGTCTTCTCCAACACCACAGTTCAAAAGCATCAATTCTTCGGGGCTCAACTTTTTTCACAGTCCAACTCTCACATCCATACATGACCACTGGAAAAACCATAGCTTTGACTAGATGGACCTTTGTTGGCAAAGTAATGTCTCTGCTTTTGAATATGCTATCTAGGTTGGTCATAAGTTTCCTTCCAAGGAGTAAGACTCTTTTAATTTCATGGCTGCAATCACCATCTGCACTGAATTTGGAGCACAAAAAAATAAAGTCTGACACTGTTTCCACTGCTTTCCCATCTATTTCCCGTGAAGTGATGGGACCAGATGCCATGATCTTCGTTTTCTGAATGTTGAGCTTTAAACCAACTTTTTCACTCTCCTCTTTCATTTTCATCAAGAGGCTTTTTAGTTCCTCTTCACTTTCTGCCATATGGGTGGTGTCATCTGCATATCTGAGTTGATTGATATTTCTCCTGGCAATCTTGATTCCAGCTTGTGCTTCTTCCAGCCCAGCATTTCTCATGATGTACTCTGCATAGAAGTTAAATAAGCAGGGTGACAATATACAGCCTTGACGTACTCCTTTTCCTATTTGGAAGCAGTCTGTTGTCCATGTCCAGTTCTAACTGTTGCTTCCTGACCTGCATACAGGTTTCTCAAGAGGCAGGTCAGGTGGTCTGGTATTCCCATCCCTTTCAGAATTGTCCACAGTTTATTGTGATTCACACAGTCAAAGGCTTTGCCATAGTCAATGTAGCAGAAATAGATGTTTTTTTCTGGAACTCTCTTGCTTTTTTGATGATTCAGCGGATGTTGGCAATTTGATGTCTGGTTCCTCTGCCTTTTCTAAAACCAGCTTGAACATCTGGAAGCCTGGCTTGGAGAATTTTGAGCATTACACTACTAGCATGTAAGATGAGTGCAATTGTGTGGTAGTTTGAGCATTCTTTGGCATTGCCTTTCTTCGGGATTGGAATGATAACTGACCTTTTCCAGTCCTGTGGCCACTGCTGAGTTTTCCAAATTTGCTGGCATATTGAGTGTAGCACTTTCACAGCATCATCTTTCAGGATTTGAAATAGCTCCACTGGAATTCCATCACCTCCAGTAGCTTTGTTCATAGTGATGCTTTCTAAGGCCCTCTTGACTTCACATTCCAGGATGTCTGGCTCTAGCTGAGTGATCACACCATCGTGATTATCTTGGTCATGAAGATCTTTTTTGTACAGTTCTTCTATGTATTCTTGCCACATCCACTTAATATCTTCTGCTTCTGTTAGGTCCATACCGTTTCTGTCCTCTATCGAGCCCATCTTTGCATGAAATGTTCCCTTGGTATCTCTAATTTTCTTGAAGAGATCTCTAGTCTTTCCCATTCTGTTGTTGTCCTCTGTTTCTTTGCATTGATCACTGAAGAAGGCTTTCTTATTTCTTCTTGCTATTCTTTGAACTCTGCATTCAGATGCTTATATCTTTCCTTGACTCCTTTGCTTTTCACTTCTCTTCTTTTCACAGCTATTTGTAAGGCTACCCAGAAAGCCATTCCACCCACCTAGGTCATCACAAAGGACTGGTTTGAGCTCCCTGCATCATCCAGCAAATCCCTACTGGCTATCTATTTTACACATGGTGATGCATATGTTTCAATGCCTCTCTCATTCCTTCCCATCCTCTCCTTCCCTGACAGTGTCCACAAGTCTCTTCTTATGTCTGCATCTCCTTGTTGCCTGCAAATAGACTCATCAATACCAAATTCCTAAATTCCATATATATGTGTTAATATATTTGTTTTTCTCTTTCTGATTTACTTCTTCAAGTGAGTAAAACTAAGGCTCAGAGAGCTCCAGTAATTTGCCTAAAATTACACAACACAGAGTAATATTTCAGCTTAATCTTAGAGCTTCAATTTCTGAATATTATTCTTTTCCTTCCTCTCTCAATCTCTCCTTCCCTCCCTTCCTTCTATTTCTTTTCCATCTTTATTTCTCATATATATTTATTTTAGGATTTTAAAAATTAAAGCCTAACACATTTCAATGAGACAGGAAAAATTCGTCTGCCTTTTATTCTGTTCATGCCCTCTATGTATTGGATGATGCCACCCACAATGGGAAGAATAATCTATTTTGCTATGTTCATTCCTTCAAACGTAATCTCATCTAGAAACACAGATACCCCCAGAAATAAGGTTTAATCTGAGCACCCCATGACCTTTCAAGTTGTCATGTAAAATTAACCATCTCTGTCACCTTATGAAACCCTTAGAAAGACTAGTTAACAAGAGAGATCACAAGAAGGGAGGCATAGCTAAAGTGTGGCCACAATAACAGGATGGGTAACATAGCTTGCTGTTGACCCCATCAGAATGCCACACTCTCCAAATGCCACTCAAATCTAGAACCAGCCAATACAACAGCTGAAAATTCCTGCTTGTTTCTTGCATCTTTGTATATGATCACAGAAATCAAAATTCTGGATAGGAATACCTAAGTGTCTATACTTGGGCCTCAAGTCCACTTTATAGCAATCTCTAGACTGGGAGAAAAATATTTATTTCCCTTTACTTTTATAGTGGAAGGTGGGATAATACCTCCTACCTATATTGAAATTTTCTCCAAATAAAAAGTATATACAGATGAAAAATGGCAAGCAAAAAAAGTAAATCATTACTATAATCTAGTTGACATTTGTGTGTACTCAGTTGAGTACAGGTATTTTTCATATTGATGTCAACCCAAATACCATGTGGATTGAAGAAGACTCATGTGGGTTTACCACGTCTCAAGGATCGAATCCTGAGAACTATTTATTCTATGACAGCCTAATGGTTAGTCTAGACTTTGTAGTGAATGCAAATTGTCTTGTCTGTCCATGGTTGGCTTCAAAAAGAGGTGTGTTCAGCAAGTCAGTCTGTGGCTCCAAAAACAGAGAGAAAGCAGCTTCTTTGTTGTCAGACTTAAAAGCAGATAAGCAGCAAGCTGCAGAATAAATGCTATTTCTTCCTTGTTATCATCTTCTAATTTAACAGTAATCTGTAGAAATTTATAAAATCAGAAATATTTGAAGGAAAAAAGAAGAAATCTAGTGACATTCACTATGCTACTTATCTCCCTATGTCTTTTTGCATTTACTTTTAAATAAGGTCATTTTATAGGTATTTAATAATTTGTGTGTATTTTAGCATAAAATATTCTTGAACAGGTTTCCTTCATTCTATATATTCTCCTAAGAATGAGTTCATGTGTATGTTATTTTCTCAGTAGTATCTAACTCTGCAACCCCATCAGCTGTAGCCCACCAGGCTCCTCTGTCCATGGAATTCTCCAGGCAAGAATACTGAGGTGGGTTGCCATGCCCTTCTTCAGGGGATCTTCCCAACCCAGGGATCAACCCAGGTCTCCCACATTGCGGGCAGATTCTTTACTGTTTGAGCTATGCACAGTTGTTTATAAGTAAATATAAATTAGGAGACCCGGGTTTCCTGCATTGCAAGCAGATTTTTTACCAGAGCCACCAGGGAAGTCCAAACAGAACCACATGGAGATGCCAGGGGTCAAACCCAGGGCCTCATACATACAAAGCATGCACTGTACCACTGAGCTACATCCCCTGATTACTGTTTCATTGCTATTTCTATTGCTAAGTCACTTCAGTCATGTCCGACTCTGTGTGACCCCATAGACAGCAGCCCACCAGGCTCCCCCATCCCTGGGATCCTCCAGGCAAGAACACTGGAGGGAGTTGCCATTTCCTTCTCCAATGCATGAAAGCGAAAAGTGAAAGTGAAGTCGCTCAGTCATATCTGACTTAGTGACCCCATGGACTGCAGCCTTCCAGCCTCCTCCATCCATGGGATTTTCCAGGCAAGAATACTGGAGTGAGCTGAGATGTTGAGCACTTAGAATCTTACCACCCTTTTGTTACATTTAAGGGATGAGATTTATCTGCCCAGAATACAATGATTTCTATGTCTTCTGAGATTTCTCTCCTCATTTGTATTTCATTTTGGTTGCAGTCCCCTGTCTTTGTCAAACTGTATATGTTCTCTCTCTGTATGTATCAGTTCAGTTCAGTTCAGTTGCTCAGTCATGTCCACCCGACTCTTTGTGACCCCATGAATTGCAGCACGCCAGGCTTCCCTGTCCATCACCAAGTTCCAGAGTTCACTCAGACTCACATGCATTGAGTCAGTGATGCCATCCAGCCATCTCATCCTCTGTCCTCCCCTTCTCCTCCTGCCCCCAATCCCTCCCAGCATCAGAGTCTTTTCCAATGAGTCAACTCTTCGCATGAAGTGGCCAGAGTACTGGAGTTTCAGCTTTAGCATCATTCCTTCCAAAGAAATCCCAGGGCTGATCTCCTTCAGAATGGACTGGTTGGATCTCCTTACAGTCCAAGGGACTCTCAAGAGTCTTCTCCAACATCAGAGTTCAAAAGCATCAATTCTTCAGTGCTCAGCTTTCTTCACAGTCCAACTCTCACATCCATACATGACCACAGGAAAAACCATATCCCTGACTAGACAGACGTTAGTTGGCAAAATAATGTCTCTGCTTTTCAATATGCTATGTAGGTTGGTCATATTTTCTTCCAAGGAGTAAGCGTCTTTTAATTTCATGGCTGCAGTCACCATCCGCAGTGATTTTGGAGCCCAAAGAAGTAAAGTCTGACACTTTTTGCGCTGTTTCCCCATCTATTTCCCATAAAGTGATGGGACCGGATGCCATGATCTTCGTTTTCTGAATGTTGAGCTTTAAGCCAACTTTTTCACTCTCCTCTTTCATTTTCATCAAGAGGCTTTTTAGTTCCTCTTCACTTTCTGCCATAAGGGTGGTGTCATCTGCATATCTGAGGTTCTTGATATTTCTCCCGGCAATCTTGATTCCAGCTTGTGTTTCTTCCAGTCCAGCGTTTCTCATGATGTACTCTGCATAGAAGTTAAATAAGCAGGGTGACAATATACAGCCTTGACGTACTCCTTTTCCTATTTGGAACCAGTCTGTTGTTCCATGTCCAGTTCTAACTATTGCTTCCTGACCTGCATACAGATTTCTCAAGAGACAGATCAGGTGGTCTGGTATTCCATCTCTTTCAGAATTTTTCACAGTTGATTGTGATCCACACAGTCAAAGGCTTTGGCATAGTCAATAAAGCAGAAATAGACGTTTTTCTGGAACTCTCTTGCTTTTTCGATGATCCAGATGTTGGCAATTTGATCTCTGGTTCCTCTGCCGTTTCTAAAACCAGCTTGAATGTAATGTGTGTGTATATATATATATATACATACACATATGTAGGCTTCCCTCCTGGCTCAGTGGTACAGAATCCACTTGCCAATGTAGATAGAAGATGTGGGTTCAGTCCCTAGGTCAGAAAGATCCCCTGGAGAAGGAAATGGCAACCCATTCAAGTATTCTTGCCTGGGAAATTCCATGGACAGAAATAGCCTGGTGGGCTATAGTCCATGGGGTTGCAAAGAGTCAGACATGACTTAGTGACATACATATATATGCCAGGCTGCACTGCCGTATTCTTGCCTGAGAAATCCTGTGGACAGAGGGTCCTGGTGGGCTACAGCCCATGGGGTGGCGCAGAGTCAGACATGACTGAAGCAACTTGGCGGCAGCAGCAGCATCACAGCTTGAAGGATCTCAGTTCCCCGTCAGGGACTGAACTCAGGCCTGAACAACCAGGGAATCCCTTATGCTTAATATTTTTGTAAATTAATTCATAGGTTATTGGGGAGGGACCATGTAACCATGGTTTATTTCTTGGCCCTCTTGCCTCCCATACCTTATTGGACAGAGGCGGATACTTAATTCATGCTGAACCAATGAGAATCCCTTCCCTAGAAGTTTGGAATTGAGGCCAAGTGAATGTAGTCTCCAACTTGGCTGCCTTTTTTTTTTTTTTAATAATTTTATTTCTTCATTTATGGCTATGGTCTTTGTTGCTGTGTGGGCTTTTATCTACTTGTGGTATGCATCTTTGTTACAATGCATGGACTTATTGCAATGCCTTTTCTTGTTGCTGAGTGTGGGCTCTAGGATGCAAGGGCTGTAGTAACTGAAGCACATGGACTTAGTAGTTGTGTCTCCCAAGCTCTGGAGCCCAGGTTCAATAGTTGTGTAAGGGCTTAGTTGCTCTGCAAAATGTGGGATCCTGCCAGATCAAGGATCGAACCCATGTCTCCTGCATTGGCAGGTGGATTCTTTACCACTTCCTCACCAGGGAAGTACTTGACTGCCTTTTTGAACAAAGATATAAAGATATGAGCTTTATAATGTGACTATCTTCCACCTGGTAGGCTATGTGAATTGCAGACAATCTTCAGAGAACCATGAAATAGGATTGCTAAACTAAAAAGATAAGAGGAGATGGAGAAAGTACTAAAGTACTGTTGCTTTTTAAAACAGTTATTATTATAAAAAAAAATTAACATGTGTTCTCATTGGCAATAGTTCTAAATTTTTCATGTGCTTCAGAAGCACCAAGATGACTGTCCAGATGCTTTTGTCCAGCCCTGAAATATTTTGACCCAGCGTGTTTTGAGTGGGCCAGGAATTTAAATATTTATTAAGCATTCCTGTTCGCTGTGGTGCAGGTGGTATGAGAATCAGTTTGAAAAGTGCTGCACTTTATATGAGCTCCTTTCTTCCAGGCTTCTTTCCCAGCATCATTGTCATCTAACTGCTCCCCAAGAAACAAATCTCCTTTTTAAGCACTCTATGTATTTACTACATATAATATTATGTGAAACAGGTAAAAAAATATACCTCTCTGCTTCTTCTCTGTCCAGTTACCTATCAACCACATATCTAAATCTCCCCAAAATAAAATAGTAATAGAATGTATTTTATTTAAGTTGGAATTGGAGCTACTCATTCAGTGAAGGGCTGTGTATTTCAAAAACTGTTATTCTCAAAAAAAAAAAAAAAAAAAGCCATTGTTCTGATTAGATTTCTATCCTAAAGATAAAAGGAAACTTATACTGAAATTACCTCTTAAGAAATATAAACTCCTCATTGTAAAAGGCAAATTCACAAAACAAGTACACACAAAGTCTTTGGCACGCAGTTTATAAAGTTTTATGACTTTGTACTTATTCTTAGAAGGTAACTTTGATGCCTTTAGCAAATGTTAGTTGCCTGGTCCCATTAGGATATAATGGCAAGACAACAGAATTAACCTAAATTTCGATCTATAAAGCAGAATATTTATATTTTATTAGCAGGTGAATTCTAGTAATGGAATACATTCAGTCTTCTAAACATGGAAGGATATTTCATTTCATTTAAAAGATTGCAGTGAGAGTTAATGAGAAAGCATAATTATCTGATCTGTGTTTATATTATCTTCCTTTTATCTTCATTGTTAGCTTCTCACATCTTATTCTTCAGGATAGATACTAATTTGCCTAACTTTTATTATAACCCAAATATACCATAAATAAACATGATATACAATAAGGAGAGTTGTTTATTCTTCTCTCTAAGTCATTCAGCTTCTTTCTGTTACAGGCAGCAAAGTCAAGCCAGATAAATCTTGGGGTGTACTATGATTTCATCACACAAAGCACACATTAAGGCTTATAAGCTAGAACTGTATTAACATTTTAGTCACTAAACCTGCTTAATTAAATGCAATTTTATTTTACTCACACTATAGCACTTGCACACTAACCACATTGCCTTTCCTGTCCTAGAAAAGAAACTTTCATTCCAGTGTAAATTTAGAATTTCATACATTATATTTGAGATGAATTAGATCATCTTCCTTTACCAAGGAAAGAAATAAGGAATATCAGTATGTTTATTTAGTAGTAGTGCCAGACTAAACTTTGATACAAGATATTGAAGGACTTTCTATAAATCACTTAATTAATAAATTACCATGTAAATACTACTCTCTGTCAGTTTTGTATTTTTTTTTCTGTAAAGTGAAAGATATATTCAGGAATAGTCAAGTCAAGCTAGTCATACAAGAAATATAGTTTTAATAATTAGGCAATAAAAATGTGAATTTGCAAATTTAAGTGCTTTGGATTTCACTAGGATCTAGGTCAGGCAATTACATATGTATATAATATGCAAACACTGTGCATTGGACAAATACAAAGGTAATTCAGAAATGCAATTAAATGTAAAATAAGAACTAAAACATATATATATATATATATATTGCATTTTATGATATTAGAGGAAGGAAAGAACTATCTTCTTCCTATAGATCTAAGAAGACATCATTGATGAAGTAGTATATTACCTAGACTTTTGAGGATGATTACAATTTGTGCAGGAAGAGAAAATGTTAGTTAAGATTTAGAGAACCCCATAAGCTGTGACACAGACATAAGAAGGAGAAAGGAGTCTGACTGAATTTAACAGAAGTAAAGACTTCAAGATGGGAAGTACTGAAAACAGCTTTTTAAAAAAGTAGTTGGAAGGAAACCATTAAATGTCAGACAGAGTCTAAACTTTTTTGTAGAGGATAAGGAGCCATTAGAGTTTTTGAATAGTGAACGGAAGGGATACTGAGCCTATATCTTTCATTTCACATGTTGTACATTTTAACCTCTTTTCAAGTCTGTGCTGATCAATCATAATTTCTCATGATCATGGTCGAAACCACAATGTGGGCTTGAACCAGCCTTTCAGTTAGCTCTCTTTAGCCTAGATAATACATTTAGGACAGGAATGTGATTGAAGGGTAGACCTTGACAGCTGTGTCCTTAACCAGTATCTCCTGATCTATGCTGGCAAAAGTGAAGTGTTATATATGCATTCAGGACTAAAGGGTTCTACAGCTTATTTGACAGTGATGGAGCATGACTACATGGTACCGTGTGCTTAAGGTAACTTTTAGCAATACAATTCTTGGCTTTAGTGTGAGGAGCTATTTCTTCAATGGACTATCAGTTGTCACTCTTGTTTCCTTTAAAAAAAAAAGTGATAATTATATTATTGCTCTGAATAAGGCAGAAACACAGTAATATCAGTACTTATTATATGACTATTCAGGTTGTTTTTATATCCTGGAAATATATCAATTGTGTACAATACAAATTATGCTATTTCTCTGAAAGGACAGGTCATAAATGAAACATACTAGCTATTCACAGTATGCACTAGTTGCTTACAGTTCCATTTGTGGAAAAATGTATGCCTCTCTCTGTGACAACTTCATAGATTTATTCATGAAGCACTTTAGTTTAAGTGTGAAAAGTTATAGGCACGCCCACCAGGATTTTAGGATCGCCTTTCATTGTACGTCAACCATTTCAGTGTAAGATATAACTTGGCATAATGAGCCTTAGCCTGAGGGGGAGCAAACTTACCAAATATAGAGAAAGATAAATTTGGCTGTTCAGGTGTTACCTTGGTGAGATTAATATGATGTAAAATTTCTCTGCCTCATTTAGATGCTTTATTATCAGCTTCTAGCTTGCCTATGTATTTCAGAATGGACATAGCTCTAGGATTAATAAAGTATTTTAATGGAGATATACTTCATACTTGTTTGTTGTGACATTGCTAAGGAAAATTGTAATGTTTCAGAGATGAATGAAATTCCAATGATTTTACAAGATTCCCAGAAATGTATTTAAAAACAATTTCGCTTTAAGTAGTAGATATTAGAAATAGGTGGAAAATGAGATCTAAAATCAACAATCTAAAGTTATTGTAATCTGGTTTAGACCAAGATTTCTCAGCTTCAGCACTGTTGACATTTGTTGTCAGAAATGTCTCTGTTCGGGGACTCTCCTGTATTTACCAGCAGCTTCAGCCTCTACCACCTAAATTCAAGTAGCACCCCTAAAATCATGAAAACCAAAAGTATTTCCAGCCAGTGCCAAATGACCCATGTTTGAGAACCACAGTATATGCCAATTCATTAATTATCATGGCTTTATATAACACATTAACACTAAAATTAGCAATTTCTATGGGTCAAGAATTTAGATATGGCATAAATGGGTCCTCTCCTTAAGAATCTCTCCAAAAGCCATGATCAAGTTACTGGCAAGAGTGGGAGGTCTCATCTGAAGGTTCAACTGGAGAAGAATCTGCTTCTGAATGTTTAGTTTTTGGCAACGTTTAGTTCCCGTTAAATGGTTCCTGGAGAGATGAGGGCCTCAGTTCCCTGCTGGCTATTGTCTGAGGCCATCTCATGTGGACTTCTTCCACATGGCAACTTTCTTCATAAAACTGTGCAAGCTTAGAAAGCAATACTGAGAATCTCCCAACAATACAGAAGTCACAATCTTTGTAATATGATGTAGTATCCCTCAATGTTGCTATAGTCTATTAGTAAGAATCATTACTAAAGGAGACAGGATTAATAAGGCTGTGAACACTAAGAAGTGGGAAGTATTGGGAGGCCATCTTCAAGTCTGCTTACCACAGTCAAGTTGGCAAAACATGACAACTCACAAACTACAATACATCAGTATTATTCTACTTTCTAGAACAATCAAAACTGCTCTTTCCATTCCTATTATATCCTAAATATCCAGTAATGAATGCATTGTACAATTAGATATAAAGACAGTCTAAAAACTAATATCACCACATAAAAGGAGTTTCAGATCTATGGGTTTGTGATTTGGACCTATGTGATTTGGAGTAAAGGTAATCCTACAGGTGATGAAAAATGTTGAAACAGATTCAAATTCTTACTTTTATGTATAGTAAAATGAAGACAGAAAGAATTGCTCAAGTCAAAACTGATATTTTTATGAGGAATTAGGAGAATTCCAGGGATGGAGGAGCCTGGTGGGCTGCCGTCTATGGGGTCGCACAGAGTCAGACATGACTGAAGTGACTTAGCAGCAGCAGCAGCAGCGTTTTAAGACATCAAGTTCACCGTTCTTTTATCTTCATCTAAGAGAGGAAGAAAATTAGCAAGAGTGGTTTGACTAGTGTAAATAACAAGGAATTATACAATTATTTCAGTTAGATCTCTTTCACTGTATTTTTCAGATTAAAATATTTTTGACCACAATTTATGGTGAGCAGCTCATTTACTATCATGTCCCAAAACACAAACAGATATGTACATATGCATATTTATATGTACAACCAAAGTAAGCATTTCACCAAATATTATTCCTCCTCCTGATCCATTTGGATTTTATAATTTTTCTCCATTCCATCTTATGTTATCCTATCTCATCCTTCTTGTTCTATCATATTTTATGCAATTTCCAAAATTATGCATTTTCCAAAATGATGTACCAGGTCTACTAAGTCATTACAATTATTTTATGACTTACTAATTGGTACTATGGAAATCACTCACCTACTCTCAAGTTGCTGGTGAGATGTTGCTCAAGTTCTCATATTAGTCATATTTACAAGATCAAAGTCAGTCTAAAATGACATAATTAAAATTAAATCTCCCATTACATATTGTCACCATCACCATTTAAGCAACATAGTTTTAAAAGCAGAAGTCAGAATGGAAACAACCTAACTGTCTATCAGTGAATAAATGTTTAAAGAAAACATAATGAATATATATATATATATACATATCACAACCATTTATAGCACAATTATATATATATGTGTGTGTGTGTGTGTATTTGAATACTACTGAGCCATAAAAAAGAATGAAATCTTGCCATCTATGATAACACAGTTGGAGACTGAAGGCATTATGCTAAGTGAAATTAGTCAGACAAGGAAAGACAAATACCATAAGGTTGTTATATGTGGAATCTTTTTAAAAAGCTCATAAATACAGAGAACAGATTGGTGGTTGCCAGAGGTGGGAGGATGAGGAGTAGAGAAATGGGTGAAGGGAGTCAAAAGCTACAAACTTCTAGGTATAAAATAAATAATTCATGGGATGTAGTGTGCAACATGACAACTGTGTTAACAATAATGTATTATATATTCCACAAAGTTTTTTGCATATTTGAACGTTTTTAAGAAAGTATCTTAAAAGTGCTCACCACAGGAAAAAAATTCTAACTATGTATAGTGATGGATGTTAACAAGACATTGTGGTGGGCATTTCACACCATATGCAAATATTGAATCATCCTTTTGTTCAGCTGAAATAAAAGTTACATATTAATTATACCTCAATAGAAATTAGCTCATAAAAATAAAAATGAAAGTCAGAAAAAAGCTTTTTCTTCTATCAAATTTTCTTCATTTATTACTTCTCATATATCTGACATGTTAAGTGTTATGGTACTAAAATAAACTTCTCTTTCTTTCCTTTACACCACTGGAGATGCAAGCATATTTTTGTCCATTTAGGTTCTGCTTCTTAGTGATTTATATAAATAATTAGCGTGCACTTCCCAAGTGCAAAATCGTTCTCTAATACACCTCATTCTTTTCATATAGAATTATCTCAAAATCTAAACTGTATCCTGACAACACTGACTTTTTATAGAAGAAACCCAGTAAATACAAAACCATTTTACTTTCATTCAATGTTGGTTCCAAAGACAACAACATATATGGGGGGTGGGGGAAGAGGATGGGGACAAGAGTCCATCGGTTAAAACTCATTGACATCTCTGAGAGTCAGCTTTTTAAAAAGAACATTTTGCCCCTAGAAAATAACTAGAATTCTTTCTTTCTCATTGAATGCCAATACACAGAAGAGGAGTGTATTTTCCTGATGTTTAAATATTTACTAATCTGCAGGCATAACAGCTTCTACCAATACTACCAAGTGAGTTTTGCAGTGACCCATCAATCCCCAGGGTATTTCCGGCGAACAATAGCATCTGTTAACACGTCTAAATAACTTTACAGATTATCTACGGGCACAAGGGCAATGATGCTAACTGGCACATTAAAGAAATATACCTGAGACCTTGGCCTTATTAGCACTTTGAATGCTAACCGGGTATCTATGAAAAGAAAGTGAAGCCAGTCAGCACTTTTTGTCTTTGGATTATGTCAAAGTTTAGAATTATTTTTAATGTTGACAAACACATGAAAAGATGCTCAACATGACTCATTATTAGAGAAATGCAAATCAAAACCACAATGAGGTACCACTTCACACCAGTCAGAATGTCCGCGATCCAAAAATCTGCAAGCAATAAATGCTGGAGAGGGTGTGGAGAAAAGGGAACCCTCCTACACTGTTGGTGGGAATGCAAACTAGTACAACCACTATGGAAAACAGTGTGGAGATTCCTTAAAAATTGCAAATAGAGCTGCCATATGACCCAGCAATCCCACTGCTGGGCATACACACCAAGGAAACCAGAACTGAAAGAGACACATGTACCCCAATATTCATCACAGCACTGTTTATAATAGCCAGGACATGGAAACAACCTAGATGTCCATCAGCAGATGAATGGATAAGAAAGCTGTGGTACATATACGCAATGGAGTATTACTCAGAAAAAGTAATACATTTAGAATACATTAAAAGAATACATTTGAATCAGTTCTGATGAGATGGATGAAACTGCAGCTGATTATACAGAGTGAAGTAAGCCAGAAAGAAAAACACCAATACAGTATACTAACACATATATATGGAATTTAGAAAGATAACAATGATGACCCTGTATGCAAGACAGCAAAAAAGACACAGATGTGTATAGCAGACTTTTGGACTCAGAGGGAGAGGGAGAGGGTAGGATGATTTGGGAGAATAGCATTGAAACATGTATACTATCATGTAAAAATCGAATCACCAGTCTACGTCCGATGCAGGATACAGCATGCTTGGGGCTGGTGCACGGGGATGACCCAGAGGGATGTTGTGGGGAAGGAGGTGGGAGGGGGGTTCATATTTGGAATCACAGGTACACCCGTGGTGGATTCATGTCAATGTATGGCAAAACCAATACAGTATTGTAAAGTAAAATAAAGTAAAAATAAAAATTTAAAAAAAAAAGTCTGTGCAAACCCGGCACAGTCAAAACCAAGTAATTAATTAAATAATTTTATTAAAAATAAAATAAACAAAAATTTACATTAAGTAAAAAAAGTACACAACTGTTTAAATATAAAAGTGAAATTGTATATCTTTGCATTTCTAGAAGGCTGATATTATTTACATCATTTTAAAAATCTTAGAAAATGTAACAAATGAATTTGGCCTTTAGATTTCAAATTTTAGATATTTGTACATAGTCCCTTGTTTGCAGGCAGCGTATTCCACCATAAATATTATAACTTTAAAAAAATCAGTCTATGCCATTTTTTTGTTATCACTTCAACCCTTTGTTCTATGCCCTCACCCATCTACACTGGAGGTCTGCAAACTGTCTCCCAGAGTATTTTTCCAGATGGAATCTCTTTGAGTGTGCCCCATAGGAGGCACTGCTGGCAGATAAGAAACAACCATAATCCCCTTTCTTCGTCTTTCTGTCTCTGTCTCCCTGTCCCTCCTCTTGCTCTCATACTCCCTCACACCCACTTTCACTCTAGCTCTTTTTCTTATTGCGACACTACTTCTGGAGTGTTGGCCACCAAAGGTGGGAGTCTTTCCTGTGTGCCAGGGTCTGGTACTAACATTTCTACCCTTGTATTCTGCACCCCTTCAGATAATAGTGGCTTCTCATGATTTCTAATTTCTGAATTAGTACACATTTCAATTTTTGTTTTTTTCCATTTTCAAAACCTACATAACTAATTCCCTATGTTAAATTATTTTCTATTTGAAATACATAATATGGTTTGTTTTCCTGGTTATAGGCTGCCTGATACAGTTTAAGTTTAAATATTGCCTTTGGCCACTAACTAAATAGATAATCCCAGATATGTTATTGAAATATTTTAAGCTTTATCTTTATCTCGGAATAAAAGAGAAACAAAATAATATCCACATTGCAGTGCTGTTGTGAAGTTTAATAAGATGGTATATTTAATGTACATGGCACATGGTAGGTATTAAAAAACTATTAGGAAGAATCCTTGTATTAATAATGAGCTTCCCAGGTAGCTCAGATGATAAAGAATCCACCTGCAATGCAGGAGACTGAGGCTTGATCCCTGAGTCCGGAAGATTTCCTGGAGGAGGGCATGGCAACCCACTCCAGTATTCCTACCTGGAGAATCCCGTGGACAGAGAGGCCTGGCAGATTACAGTTCATAGGGTTGTAGAGAGTCGGACACAACTAAATGACTATCAATTTCACTTTATATTAATAATACATATTTCTTTAGAACTTCCTTTTTAATATTTATTTGTTTATTTTATTTTTGGCTGTGCTGGGTCTCGTTGCTGCGTGCGGGCTTTCTCTGCTTACAGTTCAGTTCAGTCGCTCAGTCATGTTCGACTCTTTGTGACCTCATGAAGCGCAGCATGCCAGGCCTCCCAGTCTATCACCAACTCCTGGAGTTCACTCAGACTCACGTCCATCGAGTCAGTGATGCCATCCAGGCATCTCATCCTCTGTCCTCCCCTTCTCCTCCTGCCCCCAATCCCTCCCAGCATCAGAGTCTTTTCCAATGAGTCAACTCTTCACATGAGGTGGCCAAAGTACTGGAGTTTCAGCTTCAGCATCATTCCTTCCAAAGAAATCCCAGGGCTGATCTCCTTCAGAATGAACTTGTTGGATCTCCTTGCAGTCCAAGGGACTCTCAAGAGTCTTCTCCAACACCACAGTTCAAAGCATCAATTCTTCAGTGCTCAGCCTTCTTCACAGTCCAACTCTCACATCCACACATGACCACAGGAAAAACCATAGCCTTGACTAGACGGACCTTAGTCAGCAAGTAATGTCTCTGCTTTAGAATATGCTATCTAGGTTGGTCATAACTTTCCTTCCAAGGAGTAAGCATCTTTTAATTTCATGGCTGCAATCACCATCTGCACTGATTTTGGAGCCCCCAAAATAAAGTCTGACACTGTTTCCACTGTTTCCTATCTATTTCCCGTGAAGTGATGGGACCAGATGCCATGATCTTCATTTTCTGAATGTTGAGCTTTAAGCCAACTTTTTCACTCTCCTCTTTCACTTTCATCAAGAGGCTTTTTAGTTCCTCTTCACTTTCTGCCATAAGGTGTCATCTGCATATCTGAGGTTATTGATATTTCTCCCGGCAATCTTGATTCCAGCTTGTATTTCTTCCAGTCCATCATTTCTCATGATGTACTCTGCATATAAGTTAAATAAGCTGGGTGACAATATACAGCCTTGACGTACTCCTTTCCTATTTGGAACCAGTCTGTTGTTCCATGTCCAGTTCTAACTATTGCTTCCTGACCTGCATACAGATTTCTCAAGAGACAGATCAGGTGGTCTGGTATTCTCATCTGCTTACAGTGAACAGGGTCTACTCTCCAGTTGTGGTACACAGACTTATTGCAGTGACCTTTCTTATTGAAGCACATGGATTAATAGGGAGCAGAGGCTTCAGTAGTTGTGAAAATCATACTTAGTAGTTGTGGCTCGTGAACTCTAGAGCACGGGCTTGGTGGTAGGGGTGCATGGGCTTAGCTTCCCGCAGCTTGTGGAATCTTCCCAGACCAGAGATAGAACCTGTGTCCCCTACATTGGCAGGCAGATTCTTAACCACTGGACCACCAGGGAAGTCCTGTAGAATTTTCTTTTGATCCAGTCTTTTACCTTTAAAGATCCAGTATTGGATCAGGACCAAGTTTGGATGTGAGCCAGATTGAGTGACATGTCCTGAACAGGTCTTTTTGCACAGAATATGGAATGTGTTTATTTTTCAAAGACAAATATATATATATAATTATATATATATATGTATACGTGTGTGTGTGTGTATATAAAAATACATTCACAGCCTATCTTTTTAACTGTCTTTTGGTAATGATTTTAGATTCACGGGATGTGGCAAAAATAGTACAGAAACATCCCACGTATCCTCACTCTTTTCCCTGGCAGCAACATTTTACATCTGTAGCACAATATCAAAATCAGGAAACTGATTGGTATAATGTATGATATAGTTTTATGTCATTTTATCACACGTATGTATTTGTATAACAGCCACCAAAATCAAGAACAATTTCATCACCAGAAAGAAGCTTTACCTTCTTTTAAATCCCTTTTCAATTTACAATAGCATTTTCTTAAATACTTCCTTTACATAGAGAACCACATCAAAAAAAGGAATAAGTTTTGCTTCAGCCAACAAGCACAATTTAGAAATTCATCAGGAGAAGGAAAATGTATGGTATTTGTCCATATTTCTTTTTCCTTCTGTGGTTCTGTCTTTATGTTCTAAGATTTGTTGTTTCTATTACTATCAATTTTAATTGTCCTCATTCTGCTTCAAGAGCTACTTTTACCCATCCTTTTAGGGAAGACGTGCTGATGACAAATTCTCATAGTTTTGATTCTCTTGAGAATATTTTGATTTACCCTGAAGGATATTTAATTGGACATAGAAGTCTAGAGCATTCTAATTGTTTTTCTAATGTATGTAAGGTATTATTTTTCCTATGCTTTTTTCAATATTTTATTTTTAGTTTTCAAAACTTAAGTTATATTTAGTTTTGACATGGCATTCTTTATGTTTGTATAGTTTATGGTTCACTCAGCTTCTTGAATCCATAAGTTCGTTATTTTCGCTGAATCTGGAAATTTTTTCAGCCATTATTTCTCTGAATAAATTTTCAGCCACACTCCTTTTCAATTCTGTTTCTGAGAATCCAGTAATATGAATATCAGATCTTTTCTTATAGTCCCATATAATCTCAGAGCTTGTTTACTTTGTTTTTCAACTCATTTTTTCTCTCTTCTTTATATTAAGTAATTTATATTAATCTATCTTCAAGTTCAATAACCTCAGATATGCGTATGATACCACTCTAATGGAAGAAAGTGAAGAGGAACTAAAGAGCCTCTTGATGAGGGTGAAGGAGAGTGAACAAGCTGGCTTAAAACTAAATACTAAAAACAAACTAAGATTATGGTATCCGGCCCCATTACTTCATGGCAAATAGAGGGGGAAAACGTGGAAGTAGTAACAGATCTCTTTTGGGCTCTACAATCACTGCAGATGGTGACTGCAGCCATGAAATCAGAAGACAATTGCTTCCTGGCAGGAAAGCTATGACAAACCTAGACAGTGTGTTGAAAAGCAGAGGCATTAATCTGCCAGCAAAGGTCCATATAGTCAAGGCTATGGTCTTCACAGTGGGCACGTACGGTTGTGAGAGCTGGACCATAAAGAAGGCAGAGCACCGAAGAATTGATGCCTTCGACCCGTAGTGCTAGAGAAGACTCCTTAGAATCCCTGGACAGAAAGATCAAACTAGTCAATCTTAAGAGAAATAAACCCTGAATACTCATTAGAAGGACTGATGCTTAAGCTGAAACTCCAGTATTTTGGCCAGCTGATGCAAACAGATGACTCATTGGAAAAGTCCCTGATGCTGGGAGAGATTGAGGGCAGAAGGAGAAGAGGGCATCAGAGGATGAGATGGCTGGATGACATCACTGATGCAATGGACATGAATTTGGGCAAACTTTCGGAGATAGGGACAGGGAGGCCTGCAGTGTTTCAGTCCATGGGTTTGCAAAGAGTTGGACAAGACTGTGCAACTGAACAACATCTTCAAATTCACTGATTCTTCCTCTGCCCTTTATATTATGTTATTGAGCACATTCACTGAGGCTTTTGTTGCTATTATTATCTTTTGTTCTAAACTTTCTGTTTGTTTACTGTTTACATTTTATATTTCTTTGTCTATGCTTTGTATTTTGTAATATGTTCTTATTAAGTACATAAAGGCTTCTCCAGTGGCTCAGCAGTAAAGAATCTACCTACAATACAGAATATGAGGTTTCAATCCCTGGGTGGGAAGATCCCCTGGAGGAGTGTAAGGCAACCCACTCAAGTAGTCCTGCCTGGAGAATCCCATTGACAGAGGAGCCTAGAGGTCTATGGTCCATTGGGTCTCAAAGAGTCAGACACATTTGTAGTGACTGAGCAGGCACCAAGTACATAATTGCTCTTTGAAGCCTTTTTATGATGGCTGGTTTAAAATCTTTGTCAGATAACTTGTGTTATCTCAGTGTTAGCATCTGTAATGGCCTTTTTTAATTCAAGCTGATAGTATCATTGCTTTTAGTGCGAAAGGGACTTTTGAATGTATCCTGGGCATTTTGGGCATTATATTGTAAGGCCCTGTGTCTTATTTAAATCTTGTTTATTCAGGTCTCCTCTGACGTGGTGTCAGAGAGGAAGAGGGTGTGCAGCCTGGCATGGGAGTCTAGGTTCTCCTTGAGGACTACACCAACACCATGAGGGCAGGAAGCTCAATACCACCAGGCAGGGATGAAAGGTCCAGCTTCCCACTCAGTCTTCCCTGATCCCCACCTGATGGGGAAGTGGAGGGGTAGGAGAGGAGTATGAGGGGTAATGCTCATTACAGTGTTGAGGAACATCTATATAACCTCACTCAGCTTTTACTAGCAGGGGTGAGTTGAGGCATGTCTTTTATTGGTGCTGTTTGGCTGGGATAGGAAGGTTATTGACTAAAAGTTTTCTCTCTTCCTATTTTGAACTTTTCCTTGTCCTTTGACTACAGCATGACTGTTTATTGTTTTATTTGTGTTTTGGTATGCTCCCTTTGGTGTTTCCAAGTTTCTGGTCTTAGCTTCCAATCCTGGATATATGAGGTAAAAAGAAGACTCTGAGAACGTCACTGAGTTGTTTCATGGTCCCCAAGATCTCTATTGGTCTGCCCTCTTCTCTCCACCTTCCACGGTTTTCTAATTTTTTTGGTATATGTATAATCTCCAGAGTTTTTAACTGTACTCATCAGGAGCAATAAGGAGAATTGAATTTATCCCGTTTTTAATCCAGAATCAAAAGTCCCTAGCCTGGCTGATTATAAAAGTATAATGCATTTCCAATAAATAGTGCTTACCAAAAATTTTAAAGATGTTATTTCAATGTAAAACAGTAGTCAGGGGTTATAATTTCAAAAGTAAATGTTGTTTAACAGTGATGCAATAATAAAATTCAAGCATCTCCGCTCTTGAGGCTTCTAGTCCCTGCTCCAAGGTAATGGCCTTACTTCTGTTACCATCAGCAATATCAGAGCCCAGTATTTCTGATAGCTTCTCACCACTTTTGTCACCTTAATCAGCCATTGGTATGATGAAACAGCATCTGAACGCTTTCTTCTCAAGTTCCTGAAGTACAGAGTTAGATCTAGAATACCTGTGCATTATAGCTGATAGTAAAAGCATAATGTGAATGTTGTTCAATCAAGTGAGTTACCAAAAAAAAAGAAATCATACATTTGAAAACCCACCATGTGGAAGATAAGAATACAAACACCAACATATATGCATACTTGAAATCCACATCCTCTTACACATATACATGCCAACTGATAGACGTATTTTTAAAGGATTTTGTTCTGATTAATATATCTTTGCTGCATAGATTTTATTATTGTTCCTTATATTCATGATTCAAAGACAATTGACAGTGCATAGTCAAGCAAATATGATGTGACATATAATATACAAAAGTTAAAGTAGATTCTTTTATTTATATTCATTTATTCAGGAAATATTTACTAAGCAGCAAGTGAATGTGAGACCTGGGGTATATTGCTAATAAAGCACTTTATCTGCCCTCCAAGCTTCAGGAGTTTGAAATTCATTTGGAGAGACAAAGAAAATATTTATGAAAACATGTCAAAGGGTGTATCCAGGAAAATAAGTTACATGAATAGAGGTCCCAACGATCTATAACCTGAGTTTGACATTTCCTCAAGCCTTTTCCTAGAATCATTTATTCCTTTATTACCTCCAGCTTATTCTGTCTTTCAAGCTCCTATTCACATGCCAAATGTCAAGTCTAAAGGTAAATTTTCAGAGAAAATAAACTCTCAGGGAAGTAATTGGTTAAGAACATTGCCACAGAACTATGATTTTGGGGGTTCATCATTCAAAAATAACCATTTAAAACTAACTTTGAAAAAGACTTAGAGTTTCAATTAAATAACTAATTTCCAAGACTAATCAAAGATGTCAAACTTAATTCATAATCTATTAGTAAATTAAATGCTATAATGCCCTGTATGGTAGATAATGGTCTTGTGAAAATGTCAGAGGTTTATTTGCATGTAAGACATACTTAGTCACTGGTTATTCTTGTTGCCAGGACTGTGATCCAGTCGGGGGAAGGGGGCTTTGAAATGAAAAACTGGTCTAGAAACACCAGCTATATCATTTCATAGTTATGTGACTTTGGGCAAAATATTTAACCTCCCAAAGCCTTTTCTCTGATCTCTCCAAATGGGGTTTGGTAATATTAAATACATTAGAATATATAAAATTGTATGTTCTCCTCTCAGTGCTACTGTTGCCATCTTTTTTTCCCCCAGAATCCAAATATGAATAGCAGAGAGAGGACATTCTCAGGAATTGTTGGGGGACAATCACTAGAGGACAGGAATTTTTTCACCCTAGATCATAAATGGTGATGAAGGTAGTAGAGAAAAGAATAGTATTTTAATAACTGTTGGAGTCCCATGATCCAGTATGTGTGACTAAGCAGCTGCGGACATGGGGTTTGAACCTAGGCAATAAACCAGACCAGCTTCCTGGTAATGTTGTGGAAATGGAGTCGAATGAGGGAATTAACAGTAAAACCTTAAAAGAAAGACACTTACAGCTTCATTGGATAAACATAGACCATAGTTGGACTTAGGAATACTGCTATCCTAGACTTTAACATTTATTTAAACCATAATCTCTGTCTCTGAAGTGAAGTGAAGTCATTCAGTCATGTGTGACTCTTTGCGACCCCATGGACTATAGCCTACCAGGCACCTCTGTCCATGGGATTTTCCAAGCAATAGTACTGGAGTGGATTGCCATATTCGTTATTTACTGTACTTTCTCTTTCCACTGCAAGACAAGGTATGTGAAATGGATAAAACTCAAATATTTGTGAAGGCTTTATTTTACAATTTCAATTGATGATTTAAAATAGCCTTTGTTACTTTCTAACACAAATTCAGTTCAGTTCAATTCAGCTCAGTTCATTCGCTAAGTCGTGTCTGACTCTTTGCGACCCCATGAATCACAGCACGCCAGGCCTCCCTGTTCATCATCAACTCCTGGAGTTCACTCAGACTCACGTCCATCAAGTCAGCGATGCCATCCAGGCATCTCATCCTCTGTCGTCCCCTTCTCCTCCTGCCCCCAATCCCTCCCAGCATTCACTTTAGTCTAATTTATTCCAATTCGAACAAATATCTGCTTAAGTACCAATGACTTAGATAATTGTTTGCTACTGTATTCTTACAAGCATTTACTTTAGGGCTGAAATTTATATCACAGAGTTATTCTAGATGAAATTGAGATAAAATTTGTTAAAAACTTTAAATTCATAACATACACTAGATGCATGGCAATAAAAAGAAAAAAATCACCAAATCTTTTTTTACCGTGTCTCAATTTATGGTAGTCATAAATTGAGGACAAGGGTGGGTCAGAAATAGTTTTTAAATATCCCAGTGTGGCATAGTTTTATGATACTTGCTTTCTTTGGATTTGGACATCCAGTGTGCATATCAACATTTGGAGATCCAAAACAAACACAAAAGTTCAGAGAAGATGTAACAAACTCTAACACCTTTAAATGATAATACAGGAGGGAGTGGATTAGAGATGTCATTATACTGTGATAAAATGTGTCCAAGATTGGTTTAAATGACCAATCATATTGTGTTCAAAGGGTTAGAGGGATTTAAGTGATACTAATGAGGCAAATACTGCATTAGTTTAAAAGCCACTCACATGCATATCTCCTAACCACCTTCAATCTGTTCTTTTTCTGTTTTGTTGCTGTGGGATATTCTTTATATCATGAAGTCTTTTTCACTTTTCCCAAGGCTCACATTTTACCCGGTACTTTTCAATAAGTTCACTGTGTTGCTTAGGAAAGCTAACTTTGGCATGTAAAACCCACTCATTGTTTATATACTTATACAAATAAAGTTATGAAAATGATTCACTTCATAATCTTGACATTTTCATCTGAACTTAGGAAGCTAAGGATGGACAAAACTGCAGTGCTGAGGAGCAATTAGCAGTTAGGACTCTTAATTGAAAGAAATGGTTCTCCTGTTAAGGGGAGGGGAAGAAACAAAACCTGACAATGGCTAGTAAAAATCACTAGAAGAAATATAAGATAATTGCAGATAGGAAAGATACTGTCAGAAAGAAAATAACGTGCTAACTGCAGTTAGCACTAAGGAACTACAACATTTTGCAGAGTAAATCAAATTTATATAATATTGGAATATAGATTTTTCTCTTAAATATATTCTAGCTCCTTTAATATCTCTTATTGGTCATTGTGAATAAACAAGCCAATATTTGAGGTATTTATGGTAAAGGCATTTTTAAAATTATTTGTACTATATATATCAAATATTACCATGTAATTTAGAAACTGTGTACTTCCTTGAACCTAATGAAGCTCATTAATTCTTTGTAACACAGTAAGTAGTTACCAGCTAACACAACAGTAAAGGTTCCATTTCCAAATGACTAGCTGTTGTAATACAGAATATATTTCATGAATTAATTCAAAGCAATCTGTTTAGGCTCTCACTAAGTGGGTACAGTAAAAAGTAGTGCTGTCCTATGAGTCAGTTAGTCTTACTCTAGTTAAATATATACCCAGACAGGGGGAAAAAAAATGTAGAATCTCAGAATCTAGGCTTAAAAGTCAATTTACATTGAGAACAAAAATGTCTTCTTTATAAATATTTATAGGAAAGGATTTCAGATTATATGTTCAGCATTGAATGGTGCATATTATTCTTATTAATGTTTCATAAACATTTGTACAAAAAAACAATATGCTTTACTTTGCTTCTACGTATTAAGTAGAATTATTGCAGCATCTGCTTCCAATGGTTGAGTGCACAAGCTATTCATGCCTTGTCGTAAATTCCATGATGCATTAAGATGTCATTAAATGTACCTTCTGTGGTTGTCTCCTAATTTACATACCTTGTAAATCATCAGGTAAAAACCAAGTGAACTGGGGAATAGTCTCCTATGTTCTTCCCTTCTGCCACAAACTGAGTGCAATTCATATTCTTCTCCATTGCAGGCTCCAGACACCTCACATGCCTCATCTCTGAGACTGTCTCAGAACATTTGAAAATGTAGTTAATGGACACAATTATTAATGGTTTTTAAATGATGCCTGCAATAGTATAGAAAAGGACTTGGGGAAATAGGCTAGTAGATTATAGATGAGGTTAGATACACCCGTTAAATTTAGCATCTCTTGTAAAGAGAGGCTGCCTTTCCAGGGAACCAGCAAGTACAGAGAAATTGGAAGACAACTGGAGGAAGATAACTAGGGGATTAGCAGCGCCCCTTTCCTCCCAGTCCTGTTTTTAATGCCATCACCATATGGTTCTTAGAACAGCGGAATCTCAGCATTAGAAGGGACTTACAGTTCACCTGGTACAGTCTCAACCTATTGTGGGATTCCCCTAGAAGAGTGTCCATCTGTTGTCTCACAATAATGGGGAGCCTGCAATTTTGTAAGAAAGTCCATCCATTTTTGTCCTTTGGATTG
This sequence comes from Ovis aries, assembly GCF_016772045.2. Lineage (NCBI taxonomy): Eukaryota > Metazoa > Chordata > Mammalia > Artiodactyla > Bovidae > Ovis > Ovis aries. Next base: position 27,943,292 of record NC_056059.1, on the reverse strand, counting down.
ACTTGCTTTTCAATTCTAGAAGGAAAAACCTCATTTAACTTTGAACCCCTTGTTTCCTCCTACTTCACAGTTGTTACAATGGCAATTTTTCTTTAGTTTCTGTAGGCAGACTGGAGTCTTCTCAAGTTCAGTGCTACTGCTTTGTTAAGGGACTATGTCACTACAGTTCTTCCTCTGATTTTTGTTACCCAAGGCATTTAGTTCAGAAACTTCTATTAAAATCAACAGTTTCAGACTACCTGATTAAATCACAATTATTAGGATGCTGGAATATTGAGCTTCTGGACATTAGTTTTTACTAAACTTGGCCTAGAACATTAATAATAATTTTTATTGCAGAAAAAGATATGATATCCTAGGAGTTTTAGTGTTAACCCTCGTATTTTTACTGAAATTTGGATGAGATTAATATCCCACAAAATCTAACAAAGTGTTTTTAAGAGCAGTGTCATTGAAAATGGATAAATATATAAGGATTTTATATCCAACTCTCAGAAAAGAGGAGAATGGTTCATATATTAGTCAGAGTTCTCCAGAGAAACAGAACCAGTAGGATACATATGGATATGTGTGAGAGGAGATTGATATAGGAATGGTTCCTACAGTTGCGGGGGCTGAAAAATTCAACAATCTGCTGTCTGTGAGCTGGAAAACCAGGAAAGCCAGCTGTATAATTCGGCTCACATTTGAAGGCTTGAGAAATGCAGATGGGGAGTAGTAGGGAGGAAGCACTGGTACAAATTCCAGAATCTGAAGACCCAAGAAAGACAGCAGGATAAGAAGCAAATCCCAGCTCAAGGAAAGAGAGAGAAAGAGAGAGAATTCATCCTCCTTCTACTTTTTTGGTCTCTTTAAACCCTCAAGAAGTTGGGTGATGTTTGCTCACTTTGGGGACTGGAGGGGGGGTGATCTTCTTGACTGAGTGTCTCATTAGAATGTGAATCTCTTCCAGAAGCATCTTCACAGACACACCCAGAAATAATTCTTGCCTGCTATCTGGGCATCTCTTAACCCAGTCAAGTTGGCACTTAAAATGAATCATGACAATGGAGAATAGAGAGTAAGCATGAAATCATCACTGAACAATATATGAATCCAAGATGAACCATAATTTTTGCCAGATTATTTAATCTGTTTCTTTTGAATTTGTTTCTTCCAAACTAAAGTTGTCTAACAAATAAAATATCCTTTTATTTCAGGGTCAGATTTTTCCCTGATGTTATATGATATTACAGGCTGTAACAATTCCAACCACTAACACCACAGAGGTCACTTGTTATAGGCTTATGCTAGAAGATGAAGCTCTGAAGTTTTGCCTTAGAGAAAGACAGCATTATCAAGTGATGGGCAGAGAGATGTCAGCCTCTTCTTTTTCCTTGCTGTTTTTGCTTAAAATACATACTTCAGTCTTTGCAGCAGTGAGTCCTTGAACTGCTATTTAAAGAAGGATTGTGAGAACTGGGAATTCCCTGCAGTATCTAAACCTGTTAAAGCACCAGGAGTTTCTTTTCGCTTTTGTCCCTCAGGAAACACTACAGTGTCCTAAAGAATCAATAAAAGGGAGGAAGATGAATATAGGAGTGGAGAGGTCAGCAATAGGAGAGCAGAGAAACTTATTCCCTTTTTAAAAATGTATTAAAATATTATACAACTTTCTAACATATTTTGCAACATGTTTTCCTTTAGAGGCACTGGAGGCAATGCCAAGAAGCAGGTATCAGGAGACAAGTGTAGGCAGCAGAAACAAATCCAAGTATATGAGCTTCTTTGACATTTTTCTCCTCTTCCATCTGTGAGGTTTCCATGGGCACACTGGGTCTAGGAAACTAATTTTAGATGTCACTTTCATCAGAACACAATCATATTTTCTATCAAATATAAAGGCATATCCATTTTCAATAATAACACATACACAAGATTAAACCTGTCTTAAGGCAGCTTTTCAGATGGAATTAAGATCTTGTTAATGTCAAGGAAATAAGCACACACTTCCCACACATTATGATTTAGAAACTAAAATTCCCATCTCTTAATCAGTGATAATTATTTGGAGGTCTCCAAAACAAGGTTTACACATACAGTACAAGGCTGAAAAGCTAACATAAAAAAGTTCACATAAAGAAAAATTGTCTTATTTTGAAGTCACATAAATTTATTTTCTTCACTCATTCTCTACTATTTTATTAGCCTCATTGCCACACATTGTATTCTTTTTACAAATATGAACTTGAAAAGTCACTGGTTATCAAATGCTATGACAACATCAAGTGATTTCAAGCATAATAAAGTTTCAAATACAAATACACAATATTCAAATTCCAATTCAACAGCAATAAAACTTACAGAAAAGGAAATAGTACAGATTTAGACCTCCAGCAGATTTCATAGTGTTAATGTTTTACCATGGGTGCTTTGCCATTCTGTCTATAATTATATAATATTAATATGAATTTAAATATTTTTCTGAAATAGTATATATGCACACCTATCTCTAACTGTTCCTGAGAGTATTTCCTAAAGTGAAGATCTAATTCAGGATAACAAATTAGATTTAGGTGTTTTGTCTCTCTTTTTTTTTTTTTTCAGTATGGCTCTCTCATTAACTTTTATTTATTTTAGTTTTATATGCATGTATTATTTTATTTATTTATTTATTTGAAATTTCAATAATCTTTTATTTTATTTTATTTTTTTGATTTACAATATTTTATTGGTTTTGCCATACATCAACATGAATCCACCATGGGTGTACACGTGTTCCCCATCCTGAACCCCCCTCCCACCTCCCTCCCCGTACCATCCCTCTGAGTCATCCTAGGGCACCAGCCCCAAGCATCCTGTATCCTGCATCGAACCTGGACTGGCAATTCATTTCACATATGATATTATACATGTTTCAATACCATTCTCCCAAATCGAGTGACCCTCTCCCTCTCCCACAGAGTCCAAAAGACTGTTCTATACATCTGTGTCTCTTTTGCTGTCTCTCAAACAGGGTTATCGCTACCATCTTTCTAAATTCCATAATTGTGCATTAGTATACTGTATCGGTGTTTTTCTTTCTGGCTTACGTACTCTGTATAATAGGTTCCAGTTTCATTCATCTCATTAGAATGGATTCAAATGTATTCTTTTTAAAGGCTGAGTAATACTCCATTGTACCACAGCTATCTTATCCATTCATCTGCTGATGGACATCTAGGTTGCTTCCATGTCCTGGCTGTTACAAACAGTGCGGTGATGAACATTGGGGTACACATGTCTCTTTCAATTCTGGTGTCCTCGGTGTGTATGCCTAGCAGTGGGATTGCTGGGTCATAAGGCAGTTCTATTTCCAGGTTTGAAATCAGATTGATTATATTCTTTGCAGCCAAAGATGGAGAAGCTCTCTACAGTCAACAAAAACAAGACCAGGAGCTGACTGTGGCTCAGATCATGAACTCCTTATTGCCAAATTCAGACTCAAATTGAAGAAAGTAGGGAAAACCACTAGACTATTCAGGTATGACCTATATCAAATCCCTTATGATTATACAGTGGAAGTGAGAAATAGATTTATGGGCCTAGATCTGATAGAGTGCCTGATGAATTATGGACAGAGGTTCATGACATTTTACAGGAGACAGGGATCAAGACCATCCCCATGGAAAAGAAATGCAAAAAAGCAAAATGGCTGTCTGGGGAAGCCTTACAAATAGCTGTGAAAAGAAGAGAAGTGAAAAGCAAAGGAGAAAAGGAAAGATATAAGCATCTGAATGCAGAATTCCAAAGAATAGCAAGAAGAGATAAGAAAGCCTTCTTCAGTGATCAATGCAAAGAAATAGAGGAAAAGAACAGAATGGGAAAGACTAGAGATCTCTTCAAGAAAATTAGAGATACCAAGGGAACATTTCATGCAAAGACGGGCTCGATAAAGGACAGAAATGGTATGGACCTAACAGAAGCAGAAGATATTAAGAAGAGGTGGCAAGAATACACAGAAGAACTGTACAAAAAAGATCTTCATGATCCAGATAATCATGATGATGTGATCACTAATCTAGAGCCAGACATCAGGAAATGTGAAGTCAAATGGGCCTTAGAAAGCATCACTATGAACAAAGCTAGTGGAGGTGATGGAATTCCAGTTGAGCTATTTCAAATCCTGAAAGATGATGCTGTGAAAGGGCTGCACTCAATATGCCAGCAAATTTGGAAAACTCAGCAGTGGCCACAGGACTGGAAAAGGTAAGTTTTCATTCCAATTCCAAAGAAAGGCAATGCAAAAGAATGCTCAAACTACTGCACAATTGCACTCATCTCACATGTAGTAAAGTAATGCTCAAAATTCTCCAAGCCAGGCTTCAGCAATACATGAACCGTGAACTCCCTGATGTTCAGGCTGGTTTTAGAAAAGGCAGAGGAACCAGACATCTAATTGCCAACATCCTCTGGATCATGGAAAAAGCAAGAGAGTTCCAGAAAAACATCTATTTCTGCTTTATTGACTATGCCAAAGCCTTTGACTGTGTGGATCACAATAAACTGTGGACAATTCTGAAAGAGATGGGAATACCAGACCACCTATCCTGCCTCTTGAGAAATCTGTATGCAGGTCAGGAAGCAATAGTTAGAACTGGACATGGAACAACAGACTGATTCCAAATAGGAAAAGGAGTACTTCAAGGCTGTATATTGTCAACTTATTTAACTTCTATGCAGAGTACATCATGAGAAATGCTGGGCTGGAAGAAACACAAGCTGGAATCAAGATTGCTGGGAGAAATATCAATCACCTCAGATATGCAGATGACACCACCCTTATGGCAGAAAGCAAAGAGGAACTAAAGAGCCTCTTGATGAAAGTGAAAGAGGAGAGTGAAAAAGTTGGCTTAAAGCTCAACATTCAGAAAACGAAGATCATGGCAAATGGTCCCATCACTTCATGGGAAATAGATGGGGAAACAGTGCAAACAGTGTCAGACTTTATTTTGGGGGGCTTCAAAATCAGTGCAGATGGCGACTGCAGCCATGAAATTAAAAGACGCTTACTCCTTGGAAGAAAAGTTATGACCACCCTAGATAGTATATTCAAAAGCAGAGACATTACTTTGCCAACTAAGGTCCGTTTAGTCAAGGAAATGGTTTTTCCAGTGATATGTATGGATGTGAGTGTTGGACTGTGAGGAAGGCTGAGCGCTGAAGAATTGATGCTTTCAAACTGTAGTGTTGGAGAAGACTCTTGAGAGTCCCTTGGACTGCAAGGAGATCCAACCAGTCCATTCTGAAGGAGATCAGCCCTGGGATTTCTTTGGAAGGGATGATTCTAAGGCTGAAGCTCCAGTACTTTGGCCACCTCATGTGAAGAGTTGACTCATTGGAAAAGACTCTGATGCTTGGAGGGAATGGGGGCAGGAGGAGAAGGGGACGACCGAGGATGAGATGGATGGATGGCCTCACAGACTCGTAGGATGTGAGTCTGAGTGAACTCCGGGAGATGGCGATGGACAGGGAGGCCTGGCGTGCTGCGATTCATGGAGTCGCAAAGAGTCGGACACGACTGAGCGACTGAACCGAACTGAAGGAATCTCTACACTGTTCTCCATAGTGGCTGTACTAGCTTGCATTCCCACCAACAGGGTAGAGGGTTCCCTTTTCTCCACACCTTCTCCAGCATTTATTGCTTGTAGACTTTTGGATCGCAGCCATTCTGACTGGCGTGAAATGGTACCTCACTGTGGTTTTGATTTGCATTTCTCTGATAATGAGTGATGTTTGGCATCTTCTCATGTGTTTGTTAGCCATCTGTATGTCTTCTTTAGAGAAATGTCTGTTTAGTTCTTTGGCCCATATATTTTTTAGTTTTTAAAAGTTTTTTATTTTATATTGGACTGTAGTTGATTTACAATGTATAGGTGTACAGCAAAGTATTTCAGTTATATATATAGATATATCTGTTCTTTTTCAAATTATTTTCCCATTTAGGTTATTATAGAATATTGGCATAGGCAAACACCTATAACATCCAAGTTCTCCATTTATTTTTTATTATTATTATATATATATTTTTTTTACTTTACAATATTGTATTGGTTTTGCCACACATCAACATGAATCTGCCACGGGTATACACGTGTTTCCAACCCAAAACCTCCCTCCCACCTCCCCCCCCCACACACACCATCCCTCTGGGTCATCCCAGTATGCCAGCCCCAAGCATCCTGCACCCTGCATCGAACCTAGACTGGCGATTCAATTCTTATATGATATTATACACATATCAATGCCATTCTCCCAAATAATTTTTGATTGGATCATTTATTTTTCTGGAATTGAGGTGCAGGTGTTGCTTGTATATTTTTGAGATTAGTTGTTTGTCAGTTTCTTCATTTGCTATTATTTTCTCCCATTCTGAAGGCTGTCTTTTCACCTTGCTTATAGTTTCCTTTGCTGTGCAGAAGCTTTTAATTTTAATTGGGTCCCATTTGCTTATTTTTGCTTTTATTTCCAATATTCTGGGAGGTGGGTCATAGAGGATCCTGCTGTGATTTATGTTGGAGAGTGTTTTGTCTATTTCCTCTAGGAGTTTTATTGTTTCTGTTCTTACGTTTAGATCTTTAATCCATTTTGAGTTTATTTTTGTGTATGGTGTTAGAAAGTAATCTAGTTTCATTCTTTTTTTTTTTTTTTTTTTAGGTAGTTTCATTCTTTCATAAGTGGTTGACCAGTTTTCCCAGCACCACTTGTTAAAGAGATTGTCTTTTCTCCATTGTATATTCTTGCCTCCTTTGTCAAAGATAAGGTGTCCATAGGTGTGTGGATTTATCTCTGGGCTTCTATTTTGTTCCACTGATCTATATTTCTGTCTTTGTGCCAGTACCATACTGTCTTGATGACTGTGGCTTTGTAGTAGAGCCTGAAGTCAGGCAGGTTGATTCCTCCAGTTCCATTCTTCTTTCTAAAGATTGCTTTGGCTATTCGAGGCTTTTTGTATTTCCATGCAAATTGTGAAAGTATTTGTTCTAGCTCTGTGCAAAATACCTTTGATAGCTTGATAGGGATTGCATTGAATCTATAGATTGCTTTGGGTAGTATACTCATTTTCACTATATTGATTCTTCTGATCCATGAACATGGTATATTTCTCCATCTATTAGTGTCCTCTTTGATTTCTTTCACCAGTGTTTTATAGTTTTCTATATACAGGTCTTTAGTTTCTTTAGGTAGATATATCCTAAGTATTTTCTTCTTTTTGTTTCAATGGCGAATGCAATTGTTTCCTTAATTTCTTTTTCTACTTTCTCATTATTAGTGTATAGGAATGCAAGGGATTTCTGTGTGTTGATTTTATATCCTGCAACTTTACTATATTCATTGATTAGCCCTAGTAATTTTCTGGTGGAGTCTTTAGGGTTTTCTATGTAGAGGATCATGTCATCTGCAAACAGTGAGAGTTTGACTTCTTCTTTTCCGATTTGGAACCCTTTTATTTCTTTTTATGCTCTGATTGCTGTGGCCAAAACTTCCAAAACTGTGTTGAATAGTAGTGGTGAAAGTGGGCACCCTTGTCTTGTTTCTGACTTTAGAGGAAATGCTTTCAATTTTTCACCATTGAGGATAATGTTTGCTGTGGGTTGTCATATATAGCTTCACATAAATCTATGCATGGAGGGTTTCACAGGGAAAATAAAGAAAGTGCTTGCACATTATTCTAGGCCTTTGATTCAACCCCAGATTCACATAAATTTAAAGACAGAATACATCTTTGAAATCACTCATCTTCTCCTTTATCTATCAGAAAAGAAAAGTGAGGCTTCTTTATGTTAGTCTTACCAAAGGCCAATGGGACACTTGGTAAAAAAAAAAAAAAAAAAAAAAATGAGGCTAAGTGTCCCAGCTCCCAAATTCCATTCAGTGTTTTTCCATTTACACAATGTACTCAGCAGCTTTGCATTTTTTGTTCCTATAACCTTAACCATGTGAAATCTTGGGTATGAGAAATTATAATATTTCAATGTAATAATGATATATATCATGTTTTGTTTTTAATGTACTATACGGTCTACCAGGCAATTTATATCCATTTATTCTGAATTATTCAAAAAAAGTTTGATTGAATGCAAGTAAAACCCTTCACAAAACCTTAAAGAATGACTCATGAGTCTAAAATTTTGAAGACAATCTTGCAAAGCCTAACTTTAGGAAATATAGTAGTTAGAACATTCCAAAGTTGCAGTTCCATTTCTGCATTCTCTATTTCTGCTTCTTTTTTCATACAAAATCTGTTTTATCTCATGCTGCCCATTTTTCTCCTTAAAATTTTTCACTTCTGCTTTCCATGAATTTGACAGGATAGAAAACTTTGAACAGTTGTAGATCTGTCAACCCACTGATAGCTTCAAAGATCAAAAACCAAATTCCTGAACTTTTCTGTCTTTCTGTCTCTGTTTCTGTCTCTCTCTCTCTCTCATTTTTTAAATTAATGAGTAAGAGAATTTGATTGTATTCTTTCACAAACTGCAATGAAGTTTTTATTAAATCCTACACAGTTCAGCTGATACCTCTAAAAACAACAATTCACAGGACCATGCACATGCATGAGCGTGCACACACACACACACACACACACACACACACACACACCACACACACATACCACACAGTTTGCCTAACAAAATAGTTCCTTAAGGGGTCATGTCTTATGTTCCTTTAATATCTTCTAAAATCCTGTCCACACTCTTGATGATGAATAAATAATATTCTTCTTGGCTGAATTGTCTGTGGTTGTCTTGAGTTTTCATGCAATCTGTGTCCCTAAATTACTCCCTCAGTGATTAAACACAGTTTTCTTCAGTTTCTGAAATAATCCAAAAGTATGTGACAAGTGCCACTCTCTTTGCAGTTTAACATTTTCAGATGGGAAATGATTTGAAAATGAGTTTGAAATAATGTTAAGAATCATTCCCTTTGTTTCCAGACAGTGTTGTACAATGAAACAACAAACTAAAGACAGCAGTTCACTTCTCCTTCTAATATTAATAGCAACCATGAGGAAATTATTGAAACTCTCTGCTCTCAATTTCCTCATCCAGCACCAAACTTGTAAAACTGTAGAAGGAGATGGAAGGAGGTGAAATAGGCAAGATGCTTCCAACCATGTTCTGTCAATTCCAAGGCTGTATGGAACTCAGAGATTTCTGGGAGAACCATAATGTCTACCTGGGGGTATGGAGAGGAGATTGAATAGAGTGGGGCTTTTATTCCCTCAGACTCTAACCAGAGAATTCCATTTTATATTGGCTGTTGTCAGGTTTAGATACTGGAATTCTGTGATATACTTTTCTTTGACAAGTTATACTGCCATTTTAAAAAAGTAGAAGTAATGATATTTCAGCTCTTAAATTGTATGATATTGCTGACAGATTGTCATTTATGGTCTCTCAGGAGTTAAAAGAACAGTCTGCTTCTCTTTACAGCTCACATTTTCCAGTTTCTGCATAGAGTTCTAACTGCTCTTGTGGCACCCAGGAGAAAGTCCCCATCTTAGAGCCCTTGCAGTATGGAAAAGGCCTGATATTCACCCTGATGAACCACTCACAATTTCCTGGTATCTCTCTCATCAAATGTAACTAGTGTCAGATTTGACCTATTCCAGTTTTATTTATTTCATGGGCTAAACACCCAGAAGCTGAAGAAAAAATAAAAGGGAAGGCTTAAATTTATACCAAAAGTCAAAATCACATGTTTGAGAATTATTGCTTAAGGGGACACATGTGACTTTGTAAATTTTTAAAAATTTGTTTTACTTATGATTGATTTTCTTTTTCTTGTCAAAGATGAAGAGGGGTGGCCTCTGTTTTCAGCCATAGCTCACTACTGTCTAAGTATGAATTATAATCAATTAAAACCACTGGTCATTCTTATTTAAAATTCAATTAAGAGAGTTCTCATAAAAATGTTAAAAGAGACATTTTTTCTTTTTTTTAATTTTTATTTTATATTGGAGTACAGTTGATTAACAATTTTTTGCTAGTTTGAGGTGTACAGCAAAATGATTCAATTATACACACACACGTATCTGTTCTTTTTCAAATTCTTTTCCCAGTTTGATTGTTACAGAATATTGAGCAGTTTCCTTTGCTATACATTTGGTCATCCATTTCAATATAGGCATATATACAAGTCAATCCCAAACACTCTAACTGTCCTCCTCCTACCCCACCCTTCCCCCTGGTAACCATAAACTCATAACAAGAGACACCTTAAGCAATCTTAATGAAATACAGTTACCTGTGGCCTTCCCTGTGCCAGCTAAATAATCTTGTCAAAATAGGAGAAAAAAACAGCACAAGTAAAATATATACTTTTTAAATTCTCAGTGAATAGAGACAATCATAACTACCAATCCTCTTTCCTATATGCTGACATGATTTTGTTTAATTTTGTTGAGGTTGTTGCTAAGATCACTTGTCTGTATTTTAGAGATAAGCTTCCACAAAATAGAAATAAAAGAAGAGAAAAGAAAAAATAGAGAAAGCAAGAAAAGAGTGAAAGAGGCAAGGGAAGAAGACAAAGAGAAAGGGGGAAAGAGAAAAAAAGGAAAGAAAAAAGTGTAGACAACTCTCTTCTACTGCTTTTGAAATTATCCATAATTCTTCAGTTATGCCTTTCAGGCCCCTCTGTCCATGGGATTTCCCAGGCAGGAATACTGGAGTGGGTTGTGATTTCCTTCTCCAGGGGATCTTCCTGACCCAGGGATTGAACCTGGGTCTCAAGCATTGCAGGCAGATTCTTTACCATTTGAGCTACAGGGAAGACCCTGTTATCACTGATAGTGGGTTGAAATTAAGATTCTTGTCTCTTGAGTATAATTTATTTGGGAAAGAAATTGAAAATTAAAATAAGCCTTCATATACATGGATTCAACTTTGAATTTCTATATTTGAAATCCATGAGTGCCAAACTGGTGGACTTTGAGGAAACAGAATGGAAAACCAAAGGCACACTGTGCTATGCAACTTGAACATCTGCAGATGTGGTTAATTGTAGGGGTCCAGAATCAATCCCTCACAGATATGGAGGGGTGACTGTATCTAAATAATAAGTTAATGTTTAATAACTCACTTATAAAATTCAAATACTTTCTCAACCAAGTTTTATTTATCCTTTGGTTTTTAAGAGCATGTGTTTGGGAAGGTTGGGAGGAGAGATTCTTCTTTGGTCTCTTACTAGTTCATCCTGTATTACTTAAAGTACTTCACATTTTCCCAACTTCAAAGTTTAGCATACATGAATATCACCTAGTGAACTGTTAAAAAAAATGTCAATTTGAACTTCAGCTCCAGATAATGACTCAGCCAAACTTAAGCATGATTCTAGAATTCACCTTTTTAGGAAACAGCCTATATCATTTTAATGAAAACAGTAAATAGACCATAATTTGAAAAATATTGCCAAATTTCTTTATCTTTTGAATTATTTTAAATTGTCTTATAAGAATTTACATTTCTCCTGATCCGACTCCTTTAAGAATATCCTATCTATTCTATAATATCCTGTCCTATCTAAGCCTATTCTATATTGAAGCTTCTGAGATCAGTTACCCTAAAGTCTAAGTTGTTTATCTAACTATACATTCATTTCTATGTGTATTATAAATTCTAAGATGATTCCAAGATGGTATAATTACTTTGCCTTTTTGCCTAGTATTATAGTCATTTCATTCTGTATAACATAGTTAGTTGCTAATAGAACTTTTGTAAAAATATATAGTATTATAAAAAAAAAACTCAGGAAAATTAAAACAGATATTGCTTATAAAGGTGTTTTAAAAACTATAAAACATATATTTGTGTTCAATCTTAGGTCATAATCAAATTACACCAAGTCTTAGTCTATCAGGCTGCTATAACAAAACACTATAGACTTGGCACCCTTTAAAAAACAGAATTTTTTTTTTAATAACTCTGGAGGTTGAGAAGCCCAAGATCAAGGCTCCATCACATTCAGCGCGTGGTGAGGGCCTGGTTCCTGATTCTTAGATGGATATCTTTTAGCTGTGTCTTCACTTAGTGGAAGAGGCCAGAAACTATTTTGAATCTCTTTTATAAGGTCACTGATCCCATTCATGAGGGCTCTATGACACAATTACCTCTTAAAAATTCCATATCTTCATAATAATGGTAGTTAGAATTTCAACACATGAACTGGGTGGAGGGGCAAATATTTAACACATAACACTTGGATACTTTAAATACTTTCTGTTAATCATTCAGTCATTCTCAGTTAAACACCATGGACTATAGCCCACCAGGCTCCTCTGTCCATGAGATTCACCAGGCAAGAATACTGGAGTGGGTTGCCATTTCCTTCTCCAGAGGATCTTCACAACACAAGGATCAAACCCAGATCTCCTGCATTGCAGGCAGATTCTTTACCATCTGAGCCACCAGGGAAGCCCACTTTATAGCACCTTAAAGCTCAAATCACCTTAAATACTTTGTAGCACTTGTGTGGGGCCACCCAAGACAGGTGAGTCATGGTGCAGAGGTCTGACAGAATGTGGTCCATTGGAGAAGGGAATGGCAAACCACTTCAGTATTCTTGCCTTGAGAACCCCATGAACAGTATGAAAAGGCAAAATGATAGGATACTGAAAGAGGAACTCCCGAGGTCAGTAGGTGCCCAATATGCTACAGGAGATCAGTGGAGAAGTAACTCCAGAAAGAATGAAGGGATGGAGCCAAAGCAAAAACAATACCCAGTTGTGGATATGACTAGTGATAGAAGCAAGGTCTGATGCTGTAAGAGCAATATAGCATAAAACCTGGAATGTTAGGTCCATGAATCAAGGCTAATTGGAAGTGGTCAAACAGGAGATGGCAAGAGTGAACGCTGACATTCTAGGAATCAGCTAACTAAAATGGACTGGAATTGGTGAATTTAACTCAGATAACCATTATATCTACTACTGTGGGCAAGAATCCCTTAGAAGAAATGGAGTAGCCATTATGGTCAACAAAAGAGTCCAAAATGTAATATTTGGATGCTATCTCAAAAACAATTTAAGTTCATTTCTGTTCATTTCTAAGGCAAACCATTCAATATCATGGTGATCCAAGCCTATGCCCAACCAGTAATGCTGAAGAAGCTGAAATTGAAGAGTTCTATGAAGATCTACAAGACCTTTTAGAACTAACACCCAAAAACAGATGTCCTTTTCATTCTAGGGGACTGGAACACAAAAGTAGGAAGTCAAGAAACACCTGGAGTAACAGGCAAATTTGTCCTTGGAATACGGAATGAAGCAGGGCAAAGATGAATAGAGTTTTCCCAAGAGAACACACTGGTCATAGAAAACACCCTCTTCTAACAACACAAGAGAAGATTCTACACATGGACATCACCAGATGGTCAACACCAAAATCAGATTGATTATATTCTTTGCAGCCAAAGATGGAGAAGCTCTATAGAATCAGCAAAAACAAGACTGGGAGCTGACTGTGGCTCAGATCATGAACTCCTTATTGCCAAATTCAGACTTAAATTGAAAAAGTAGGAAAAACCACTAGACCATTCATGTATGTCCTAAATCAATTCATTATGATTATACAGTGAAAGTGAGAAATAGATTTAGGGGGCTATATCTGATAGATAGAGTGCCTGATGAATTATGGACAGAGGTTCATGACATTGTACAGGAGACAGGGATCAAGACCATCCCCATGGAAAAGAATTGAAAAAAAGCAAAATGGCTGTCTGGGGAGGCCTTACAAATAGCTGTGAAAAGAAGAGAAGTGAAAAGCAAAGGAGAAAAGGAAAGATATAAGCATCTGAATGCAGAGTTCCAAAGAATAGCAAGGAGAGATAAGAAAGCCTTCCTCAGCGATCAATGCAAAGAAATAGAGGAAAACAACAGAATGGGAAAGACTAGAGATCTCTTCAAGAAAATTAGAGATACCAAGGGAGCATTTCATGCAAAGACGGGCTCGATAAAGGACAGAAATGGTATGGACCTAACAGAAGCAGAAGATATTAAGAAGAGGTGGCAAGAATACACAGAAGACGTGTACGAAAAAGATCTTCACAACCAAGATAATCACGATGGTGTGATCACTCACCTAGAGCCAGACATCCTGGAATGTGAAGTCAAGAGGGCCTTAGAAAGCATCACTACTAACAAAGCTGGTGGAGGTGATGGAATCCTAGTTGAGCTCTTTCAAATCCTGAAAGATGATGCTGCAAAAGTGCTGCACTCAATGTGCCAGCAAATTTGGAAAACTCAGCAGTGGCCACAGGACTGGAAAAGGACCGTTTTCATTCCAGTCCCAAAGAAAGGCAATGCCAAAGAATGCTCAAACTACCGCACAATTGCACTCATCTCACATGTAGTAAAGTAATGCTCAAAATTCTCCAAGCCAGGCTTCAGCAGTACATGAACCATGAACTTCCAGATGTTCAAACTGGTTTTAGAAAAGGCAGAGGAACCAGAGACCAAATTGCCAACATCTGCTGGATCAAAGAATAAGGAAAAGAGTTCCAGAAAAACATCTATTTCTGCTTTATTGACTATGCCAAAGCCTTTGACTGTGTGGATCACAATCAACTGTGGAAAATTCTGAAAGAGTTGGGAATACCAGACCACCTAATCTGCCTCTTAAGAAACCTATATGCCGGTCAGGAAGCAGCAGTTCGAACTGGACATGGAACAACAGACTGCTTCCAAATAGGAAAAGGAGTACTTCAAGGCTTTATATTGTCATCCTGCTTATTTAACATCTATGCAGAGTACATCATGAGAAACGCTGGGCTGGAAGAAACACAAGCTGGAATCAAGATTGCCGGGAGAAATATCAATAACCTCAGATATGCAGATGACACCACCCATATGGCAGAAAGTGAAGAGGAACTAAAAAGCCTCTTGATGAAAGTGAAAGAGGAGAGTGAAAAAGTTGACTTAAAGCTCAACATTCAGAAAATGAAGATCATGGCATCCTGTCCCATCACTTCATGGCAAATAGATGGGGAAACAGTGGAAACAGTGTCAGCCTTTATTTTGGGGGGCTCCAAAATCACTGCAGATGGTGACTGCAGCCATGAAATTAAAAGACGCTTACTCCTTGGAAGGAAAGTTATGACCAACCTAGATAGCATATTCAAAAGCAGAGACATTACTTTGCCAACAAATGTCTGTCTAGTCAAAGCTATGGTTTTTCCAGTGATATGTATGGATGTGAGAGTTGAACAGTGAAGAAAGCTTAGCATTGAGATTGATGCTTTTGAACTGTGGTGTTGGAGAAGACTCTTGAGTGTCCTTTGGACTGCAAGGAGATCCAACTAATCCATTCTTTTTTCTTTTTTTAATTTTATTTTTATTTTATTTTATTTATTTTTTTTTATTTTTAGTTTTTTATTTTTTAAATTTTAAAATCTTTAATTCTTACATGCATTCCCAAACATGAACCCCCCTCCCACCTCCCTCCCCATAACATCTTTCTGGGTCATCCCCATGCACCAGCCCCAAGCATGCTGCATCCTGCGTCAGACATAGACTGGCGATTCAATTCACATGATAGTATACATGTTAGAATGTCATTCTCCCAAATCATCCCACCCTCTCCCTCTCCCTCTGAGTCCAAAAGTCCGTTATACACATCTGTGTCTCTTTCCCTGTCTTGCATACAGGGTCGTCATTGCCATCTTCCTAAATTCCATATATATGTGTTAGTATACTGTATTGGTGTTTTTCTTTCTGGCTTACTTCACTCTGTATAATCGGCTCCAGTTTCATCCATCTCCTCAGAACTGATTCAAATGAATTCTTTTTAACGGCTGAGTAATACTCCATTGTGTATATGTACCACCGCTTTCTTATCCATTCATCTGCTGATGGACATCTAGGTTGTTTCCATGTCCTGGCTATTATAAACAGTGCTGCGATGAACATTGGGGTACATGTGTCTCTTTCAATTCTGGTTTCCTCGGTGTGTATGCCCAGAAGTGGGATTGCTGGGTCATAAGGTATTTCTATTTGCAATTTTTTAAGGAATCTCCACACTGTTCTCCATAGTGGCTGTACTAGTTTGCATTCCCACCAACAGTGTAGGAGGGTTCCCTTTTCTCCACACCCTCTCCAGCATTTATTGCTTGCAGATTTTCGGATCGCAGCCATTCTGACTGGTGTGAAGTGGTACCTCATTGTGGTTTTGATTTGCATTTCTCTAATAATGAGTGATGTTGAGCATCTTTTCATGTGTTTGTTAGCCATCCGTATGTCTTCTTTGGAGAAATGTCTATTTAGTTCTTTGGCCCATTTTTTGATTGGGTCGTTTACTTTTCTGGAGTTGAGCTGCATAAGTTGCTTGTATATTTTTGAGATTAGTTGTTTGTCAGTTGCTTCATTTGCTATGATTTTCTCCCATTCAGAAGGCTGTCTTTTCACCTTGCTTATATTTTCCTTTGTTGTGCAGAAGCTTTTAATTTTAATTAGATCCCATTTGTTTATTTTTGCTTTTATTTCCAGAATTCTGGGAGGTGGATCATAGAGGATCCTGCTGTGATTTATGTCGGAGAGTGTTTTGCCTATGTTCTCCTCTAGGAGTTTTATAGTTTCTGATCTTACATTTAGATCTTTAATCCATTTTGAGTTTATTTTTGTGTGCGGTGTTAGGAAGTGATCTAGTTTCATTCTTTTACAAGTGGTTGACCAGTTTTCCCAGCACCACTTGTTAAAGAGATTGTCTTTACTCCATTGTATATTCTTGCCTCCTTTGTCAAAGATAAGGTGTCCATATGTGTGTGGATTTATCTCTGGGCTTTCTATTTTGTTCCATTGATCTATATGTCTGTCTTTGGGCCAGTACCATACTGTCTTGATGACTGTGGCTTTGTAGTAGAGCCTGAAGTCAGGCAAGTTGATTCCTCCAGTTCCATTCTTCTTTCTCAAGATTGCTTTGGCTATTCGAGGTTTTTTGTATTTCCATACAAAGCTTGAAATTATTTGTTCTAGTTCTGTGAAAAATGTGGCTGGTAGCTTGATAGGGATTGCATTGAATTTGTAAATTGCTTTGGGTAGTATACTCATTTTCACTATATTGATTCTTCCAATCCATGAACATTCTAAAGGATATCAGTCCTGGGTGTTCTTTGGGAGGACTGATGCTAAAGCTGAAACTCCAATACTTTGGCCACCTCATGCGAAGAGTTGACTCATGGAAAAGACCCTGATGCTGGGAGGGATTGGGGGCAGGAGGAGAAGGGGACGACAGAGGATGAGATGGCTGGATAGTGTCACCGACTCAATGTACATGAGTTTGGGTGAAGTCTGGGAGTTGGTGATGGACAGGGAGTCCTGGCGTGCTGCAATTAATGGGGTCGCACAGAGTCAGACACGACTGAGTGACTGAACTGAACTGAACTGAACTGAAACATTAATTTCCAATTCTCCCAACTTGCAAATTAATTTACTGATGATAAAAATATAACATCACTACATTTCTCCTGTGTGCTGTGTGAGTTGTGATAAGAATAACTGCTACGTTATGAGCTGGGCATCCTTCTGAGAACTTTACCTGTGCTGATATACTGAATTCCAATCATAGCTTTTTTATGTAAGAGCTATCAATCTCTATTTTAGAAATAAGGAAGCTGAGATTCAAAGAAGTTAACATTGAGTCTCAGAGCCAATTTTATTCACTGATTCCTAAAATGTCTGTGTTCACTCTTACTATCTCCTGTTTGACTACTTTTAATCTACCTTGATTCATGGACCTAACATTCCAGGTTCCTATGCAATATTGTTCTTCATAGCATTGCGCTTTATTTCCACCTCCAGATATATCCACAACTGGGCATCACTTCCATTTTGGCTCAGCCTCTTCATTTCTTCTGGAGCTATTTCCTGCTTTTCTCCAGTAGCATAATGGACACCTACCAACCTGCGGGATTCATCTTTCAGTGTCATATCTTCTTGCTTTTTCATACTATTCATGGGGTTCTCAAGGCAATGCAAGTACAGTCAGATGGGCTGTAAAGCTTCTAACTACCATGCTGTATGGCTTGTCAGTGATCATATATGGGTTGTGTGGTCAAATGTAAACTTCATATGAATTGTTTCTATTGAATTATTTTGATTTATCAAATTCAACAGATACAATTGTGACTTTTATTTACCTAATGACTATTTAGAAATAGCCTAAATACTTACCTCATAGTTATCAAAGACCAAATAAGTTTCTATATAGAGAGGAAATAAGTATATACATATACATTTAGTATCAACCCAAAGAAAAGCATTATATGAAAAATAACAATATTTCAAAAGAATTCTTCCATATCATCTCAGTTCAGTGTTCAGAAGAAATCATTTGATTGAACAAAGACACAATAAGATGTTAATGACAAAGAAACACACACCACTTGTCTCCTTTCTTTACAGGTATTGCATGTTCAAAGAAAAACTTGTTAGCCAAAGAAATGGATGTCATTTTTCTAAAACTTGCATTTCATTTATAAAAAATAGTTTTATAATCTCACGATACTTGTTTTTGACCTAAAGAAAAAGCATTTTTATTTATTTGAAGTTGCCTTAGCACACAAATATAATGTGGGTTAATCTTCAAATCTAAATCACTGTTAATTTTATAAAGATAGCTGTCATACAGAAAAAAATGACTGTTACAGGTGTTCGTCTTCAGAACCAAATATAAATTACAGCTCTAATCTCTTTGGAGATTCACTTTTCATATACTTGAAGTGCTTCATTATGCAACATTAGTTTGTTATAAACACCTCATTGTTCTGTCTTGCAACCATATGTGCTGAAGACAACTCTCCCACTCAAAGTAAATTATGTGAGAATGGAAAGAAAATTATTTTCTCTTAATAAAAGTTAGAACATAAAGCTGTATGTTGGCCTATATAAAAATAGCTGACAGTGACTTGAGAATCTTTAAAATAAGTGTGTTTTCCTGAAATACCACTTTCTTTTTTAAGAAAGAGAGAAGGATTCTAAATAAGAATGAATTTTCAATTGGAATTTAGGAAATACACTGTCTAATTATATGTATACTAGACTGCAGTCTATGATCCTAAAGGAATTTTTTTTTTTTACTTTATGAAGTTTTATTAAACCTGTGTTTATAAGGTAGTACAGAAATATTTGAGAAAATAATATAACAATGTTATATTGTTGATGGGGACTTTCCTGGTGATCCAGTGGTTAAGAAACCACCTTGCAGTGCAGGGGATACAAGTTTGATCCCTGGCTGAGGAATTAATATCTCACATGCCAGGGAGCAAATAAGCCTATATACTACAACTACTGAGCCTGTGCAACACAACTAGAGAGTCCATGCACCACAACAAAAAGATGCCCCATGACACAGCAAATACCCCATGTGCTGCAACTAGGACCCAGCGCAGCCAAATAAGTCAATATGTAAATAAATATTAAAAATACATTGGTGATGAAAAACTTAATCAATAGTCAATTATCTAAGAAAGAATTGGAAAATTTTATTTGAGCCAACCTGAGGATTATTGGAAAAGACACTGATGCTGGTGTCATCTCAAATATGCAGATGACACCACCCTTCTGGCAGAAAGTGATGAGGAACTAAATAGCCTCTTGATGAAAGTGCAAGAGGAGAGTGAAAAAGCTGGCTTAAAAGTCAACATTCAAAAAACAAAGATCATGGTATCCAGTCCCATCACTTCATGGGAAATAGATGGGGAAACAATGGAAACAGTGACAGACTATTTTCCTGGGCTCCAAAATCACTGCAAATGGTGACTGTAGCTATGAAATTAGAAGAAGCGTGCTCCTTGGAGGAAAAGCTATGACCAACCTAGACAGCATGTTGAAAAGTAGAGACATTACTTTGCCGACAAAGGCCCATATAGTCAAATCTATGTTTTTTCCAATAGTCCTGTATAGATGTGAGAGTTGGACCACAAAAAAAGCTGAGTGCCGAAGAACTGATGCTTTTAAACTGTGGTGTTGGAGAAGACTCTTGATAATCCCTTGGACTGCAGGGAAATCAAACCAGTCAATCCTCAAAAAATCAGTCCTGAATATTCATTGGAAGGACTAATGCTGAAGCTGAAACTCCAATACTTCGGCCACCTGATGCAAAGAAGTGACTCATTGGAAAAGACCCTAATGCTAGGAAAGATTGAAGGCAGGAGGAGAAGGGGACAACAGAAGATAAGATGGTTGGATGGCATCACCAACTTGTTGGACATGAGTTTGAGCAAGCTCCGGGAGTTAGTAAATGACAGGGAAGCCTGGTGTGCCGCAGTCCATGGAGTCATAAAGAGTCAAACCCGACTGAGCAACTGAACTAACTGAGATTTATAACCTGGAAGACAGTCTTCCAAAAATCTCTGAGAATTATTCTCCCCATTAGATATAAAAGCATGGCTGTAAAAGTTCTGAGACAAAAGATTATGTATCAAATGATGTATTAATAGTTTACACAATCCTGATCTGAACTTACAGAGCAAGTAGTGGGTCAGGGGTCATTGTGACTTCTTACAAGATTAAGAAAGGAGGTTATCTCCTGAGGAGTTGTGACCCTTTATGAGATTAAGAATGAATGTTATCTCCTAAGGAGGTCTAGTTAATGCAGATGCACAGTAACCACTAAAGATGAAGGAGGAGACCCAAATAGGTGAGGAAGAGTTTTATGTTTAAATTTTTCTTTTCTTTCCACAAAATATGAATTTTATTCCACTGATTTTATAGAATGGGAGAATAGGTTAACCACATATGATTGATAATCATTCTGATAAACCTTTTCTTTTGAATTTGTTTGCCCTAAAATATATATAAAACTGTTACTATTGTATGGAAGCATCTGCTTTTATTACACAGTTGTAACCACAACCGTACCAGGAGCTAGGGTTTAGGTCTGGTGCCTGGAACTTATTGAGGAGGAAGCTTATGAAGGGATATGGTTACATGCCCAGGGACAGAGAACCAGGCAAGATCGCTGGCTCAGAACATTGTTCATATGGATGGATCATCAAGTTCTCCTACTTGAGGCTAAGTTACAAATATAAAAATGAGACAAAATTTGAGGTAAGAAGCATTAATGCTTAATGGAAGAGATATAATAGCAACTGAGGTGAAAATAAAATAAACATTCTAAAACTGACCCAAAGTTAGCTCATAGTGTCTCTTATCCAAAAGATGTTTGCGACAAATTACAGTTTTGTTTTGTTTTGTTTTTAATATGAGGAAGCTCGAATGCACCATGATCAGACCCATTGGTTAGCAAGTCCTTTCAAATATAAGTATACAAAACTATTAAAGTAAGATACCATCTTTTCATTACTGATTAGTTGATTGCTTTGTGGTCTTAGGAGCCTCCAAGATCCTCAGGATCCTCTTCATTTAAATCTTTTTGCAGGGTCCTGCATCCTCCAAACTCTAAGAAGGTGTCCCCCAAAAGTACCAAGATAGATGCATCTTTTTTGTTTGTTTGTTTGTTTTTCATTTTAAATGTGAGACAATTTACAGTAGTAAAGTGAATCTAGGAGTTGCTTCCCATAGCCAATCTTTGATGATTTGAAGTTCCTCCCTAGTAAGCTATATTTTTCCAATACTTAAGTATTCCCATATAGCACACCTAAAGGTTATGATGTACAGCATGGATGATCATTGAGTGAATTTTGATTTATATTTAAATGGGGTAGATTGCTAGTGTGTGGTAATCTTAAGACTGTGTCTATAGTGGACAACTTTATCAAGCCTTAATTTGATTTGATTTTCAGTATTTTAGTATTTTTATAAAAAGGAAAATATTTAGTAACACAAAAAAACCTTTTTCTTTTTAAAACCCAAAATTTTATTTTAGTACCATTATTGTTTGCCAGTGTCTATTCTAAATAATAGTTGCTTAAAATGTTATATTGGTGAGAACTGAAGACATTATTACACATAGGAAGTAGAATTTGATTAATTAAAATCTCCCTCAGTTTGCCCCATAGTTAGAATACATCATATGAGTTAAGATACATAGGTATAACACAAACATGTATTTATACTATTGGTTTGAAAAATTACTATGCTATACAAGAAATATATGTTATTAATTATAGAATAAGAAATAAGCAATAAGATAAAAAGTAAAATCAACAGTAATTGTTTACAATACAGAAATAATCAGAAGTTAATATTATATTTGATTCAAAATGATTTCCAGTTAGTTATATGTTCTGTAACCTAGATCTACAGATTTAATTTCACTTTATTCTATTAAAATAGATTTCTGCATTCTGAAAAGACAGTTTGTTTTACTGAGAAGCAAAGAACAGGATAATAAAAATAATACTTATATATAAAACTAAGATTCTGAAAGCATAATTAAATGAGCTCATCCTATTATTTTAGTCCTACATGGTCTGTTATGCCTTACCCAAGAAAAAACAAGGTAAATCTAGTGTTCTAATTGCTTCACCAAAATGTCCAGTTTGTTTTATATGTCATATAATTTCCTCTAATGCATTTAGCAGAATTTATATCAAACATTGGACTAAATACATCAAAGCAGTTTGTTTCCCTTGGGTTTTTGAGTCTTTTTAAAGCTTTTTTGTTTTCTTAAACTAATTCTATTTTACTTTAATTTTAAAAATATTTACTTAATATATTCTCACAAGATGGCAAGGAAACCTTGTTTAAATTTCTCTAGAATTTCAGGACTCTTTATTTACTAGCAAAGTAAGGCCAATATTGTACAATTATCATATAAACAATGGTATGTAGAGAAAAAAATAATTACTAAGTAATCAAAATTAGTTTAAAATGTACCATATATTAACTTTTGATTAAATGGATAATTATTCCAGTTCTCCAATTAAGAAAGTAGTTACTTGTATGTAATGCAATTATAGATAGCTGAAAATGACTTGGTTACATCAATTCAAAAAATAAGTAAACTAAACATCTTGTATTTAAAATATAAAGTATTGTATCTGTTATATCTTCAGTTCAGTTGCTCAGTCGTGTCCAACTCTTTGCGACCCCATGAATTGCAGCACGCCAGGCTTCCCTGTCCATCACCAACTCCCAAAGCTCACACAAACTCATGTCCCTTCAGTCGGTGATGCCATCCAGCCATCTCATCCTCTGTTGTCCCCTTCTCCTCCTGCCCCCAATCCTTCCCAGCATCAGTCTTTTCCAGTGAGTCAACTCTTGAGGTGGCCAAAGTATTGAAGTTTCAGCTTTAGCATCAGTCCTTCCAAAGAACACCCAGGACTGATCTCCTTTAGAATAGATCTTGGTTGTATCTTAACAGTCAACTTTTGCTATACATAAATTTGCAAGAGAATGTCTATATGTTTGAAAAAAATAAATTGTAATTCATTCACCATCTGTTTTACAAATGAAGAGTAGTGTGGGCAAAATGGGTTGTGCTCAATTGCTTCAGTCATTTGTGATTATTTGTGACCTATGGACTGTAGACAACTAGGCTCCTCTGTCCATTGGATTCTCCAGGCAAGAATACTGGAGTGGGTTGCTGTGCCCTCCTCCAGGAGATTTTCCAAACCCAGGAATCAAACCCATATTTCTGACATCTCCTTCACTGCAGGCATCTTCTTTACCAATGAGCCAAATAAGATGAATCAACTGATGGAAAATAAATTTGTAAAACTCTAAGTCAAGTCAGAGTGTGCAGCTATAATCAAGTTTAGATAATAATGTTACCAAGTTTTAAAATGACTGCTTAATTTTATTAATAATAATCAAATTCACTCTTAAACCATACAAATGTGACTTCATTAGAACTTAAATATAGGTTTCAGGATAGAACATGATTCTTTTAGATTCCCAGATTCTCCTTTCAATTGTTGAGAAAAGCCAAATGCCTAGTGACTAAGGATGATGGCTAACATTTACAAACAGATTTTTATGTGATAGGCCTTTGTAAATTATTTTCACATATAATACATCATTTCATTTAATTCTCAAATAAAAGTTTGCTATTTTTATCCTTATTTTAGCATAATAAAATTAAGCTACACAAAAGTCACTTCTTCAAAGATAGTATGGAATTCAAAGTCAGGACTCTTTACTAGAGTCCCTTCTCTAACCACTGTGCAATACTTCTCTGAGGGAAAACCCAACGGGCTTCAGGTGGTGGTGGTGGTGGGCTTCATCTACAAGGTGGAACTGCAAAATGCTTAAAAAGCATGATAGGAAAAAGAGTGTCAACCTCATTGTCAAAAGTCAGAGCCAGATGTGTTTCTTTATATGGCTTAATGATCATGCACTCTTTTGAAAGCAAGTCTATACCATACTTACACATTACCAGGCTAACACTTGATTAATAGTTATAGTTAGGTCACTGACTGTCAAAAGAAACAAAATGCACTTACAATTACATTTATAAGAAATGCTTAACATAGCAAAATTTGCACAGAATAATGGCTGTAATATATTGAGCATTTATTTTGTGCCAAGTGCTACCCATTACTTAATTTAATATCCATAATACCCCTATGATGTAAGAATTATTATTCTTAGTATTATTTCTAATTTCTAATAAATAAATAGAGTTTAAGAGATGTTTAGTGACTTTAATGACAATTTTCAAAGTAAGAAAATGATATAAATATGATTTTCTGAATCTAATTCCAGATTCTCTTATTTCTACAGTAAACTGCAATGCAAAAATACTTCACTACTACCTGATAACTGTTTATACTACCTGAACTATGTTTATTCATTTTTGTAATACTGTATATAAATGCCCTTTTTATCTAGATTCACATTATAACCATTTAGCCCCCCCCATTTCAATCTAAATTATGTCAAGTTATCTTCCCTATGTCCCCAGACTTCTTGTTTTTGACCAAAAAGGTACCATAGCATCCATATGTTATTAAGATGACTGAAAAACTGAACTCACAATAAGTTTTTTACTTCTGTATGGAACCAAGAACATAGAGATTATAACATCTATATACTTGCACTTTCTCGTGCAGATAATCTATGACATGAGAAAATGACCCTAATTATACATAGCACAGATAGTCATAGAATACTTAGTAGTATTACATTAATATTTCCTGGTATTTTACTCCATTTTCATTGCTTCTCTTTGGCCTTCAATGGTAGCATCAATTACACTTTCTATCTCTTCTTTGAAATTTCAGAATGCTTTATGTGAATTTTGTAAGCATTTATCCATACAACATGCAGTTAAAATAACAACAGAAAACCTTAACCTCAATATTCACTTGTACTACATTCAGTATCCACCTTGCTTAACATTTTAAGAATCCTGAAACAATGATCCTATTTTCAGGAATATCAATGAATCATCCCTGAAATGCTTTTCCTTTCTCTTCCTAAAACTATAGTAAAAAGCTAGTGCATAATATTTGGTGAATGAAGTTAAGTGATGAGCTATATCTGTTACAATAAAAAAGAAAAAAAAACTTTCAGAAATAAATTAAATGATATTTTGACTTGTTACATTAATGGAGAAAAGCTTATTACTCCTTGATCATACATCTTTCTTGAAGTGCATCTGAAGGTCTCTTTGCCATTGGCATCAACCAGCTGAAACATTAAGCTCATTTGGCTCCTTTAGTGGAAAGATCCAGTTTGACCTAAGTCAATGAAGGTAAAAAGAGCATATGATTTAGGGGCTCTAATGCAATAGTTAATAGCTCTGCTAGAGTAGCACGTTTTATGTCCCCAGTGCATGCTTCCTATTTCATTTACTTTAATTATTCAACATTTTAGGTAGAGTTCTTTCCATCCAACTTCCATGTTGTTTTAGAGTTAATTACTGTTCATAGTCATAGTATTTTATCACTGAGGAAGAAGAAAGAAATCATTCTCTGAAGTCCTGTATTTTCTCTGATATACTAGGATTATTCCCTTCAGGATATTTTGTGTAATTTGTCCTTTTTGGTTATAGCTGTATTTAGCTGTATCATTCTCCCTGAAAGATCAGTTGACCTATTGTTAAATTCCTGGGTTTTGTGATTTTTTTTTCATTTAAACACAAAATGTACATTTAATTTTCTTAATTTTATATGTTTCACTAGATAAAATAGTTTATAATGGCATAAGTAATTTATCTACACTTTCTAACTACATTCTATACAAAAGATAGCAATAAAAAGTTATCAAAGCATAATTTTATCTGTACTACATAATGTTGAATTGATATTTTACCTATTTGATGGTGAAAATGAAAATCTTAAAATATTTATCATCCAAAGTACCATATAAAGTAACCTCCAAGAGAAATGTAAATTAAATGTTTCCTTAAGTAATTATAGTCTTCTAAAATTTTAGTTTTAATAGTTAATAATACATTCACTTGGTATAAAATTCAGAAAATACCAGAAATTATACAGTTAAAAGAACACCTCACCCATGTTTTCCCCAATCAGCTCATTATCCCAAACAAATGTGCATCAGTCTTCCAAAGATATTCTTTCTTACTTATTACTTACAAAAGAAAACAAATGCATATATACATACAGTACTATATATAGTGAGAAATTATGGAACACCAGTGGTGACATAAAAATTATTTGTAACTTGATTATTCTACTTAATATATCAATAAACATCTTTTCATAATTTTAATATTAGGTCTGTCTCATTCTTGCTACCAAACTTGTGGCGATAAAAGTAGTCACATTCAGAATTTATTTGAAAGAATTAACAGGATTTTCTGACTCCAAATTTTCTGGTTTGAAAAACTGAAAGGATGGAGTTGACTTAACATACATGAAGAAGATTGTAAATAAACCAAGATTTTTTTGTGAAATAATCAGGAGCCGGTGTTTTAACATGTTAACTTTGAGATACATATTATACATCATGTGTATATTTGATCATATATTTTGTGTAAGTATATGTATACACAGACACACACATATATATGGAACTTTATATCTGTCTCTATTTTGATGAGAGTTTTCATCCATAATGGATGTCAAATTATATCAAAATTAGTTCTAAAACTATGGCAAGACTCATATATATTTTTGGTCACTTTAAATATTTGCAGATCTGGTTATCAGTTTATATAATTAATATGCTGATTGTCTAGTAATTAAATAGGATGTTTTAAAGTTATCTTTTTTCTAAAATTTTCATACTGGAGATTGGTATACATTATATCACAAACATATCAAATTATGGCAGAAATTTACTGTAGATATTCAAGAAAATCTGTAAATGTTCAAGAAAGTTTACCACGTTATACAGTTCCAAAAGCATCATTCCCATTCTATTCTCTATAAATGGTGCCTCTTGGAGTAGAACTTAAGAGTTCCTGATTTTGTATTTGTCTTTTTATTTTTGTAAATCTACATGAGAGTTCAAAAGCAGCTCAGATACTGATAAATAATTTCATGATTTAAAAGTAGCCTATTGACTAATGAACGCCTTCCCAAACCATCTTTTGCCTACTCAGCATGAAATTCTAAGCAGACACATTCTTTTTGATAACTTCTAAATAAAATTGCTTAGGTCACTTTCCTGGCCCAAAGTTACTACCAATTTAGCACCTCATACAAACTAAACCTTTTCAAAGGGGTTTCTTTTTTTTTTCCATTCTTTCTTACCCTAGTACTCCTGGTTTCTTCAAAGACCATCAAGAACCCCTCTTAGTATTTGCCTCCTCCTGCTAAGGATTTGCTCCCCTAAAACAAGCATGCAGCTCAGCCAGATAAGACTTTGAGGTGAGGTATCTGTGGAACTAAACCAGAATCAACAGTCATGGCTTAGTTTGCTCAGCCTATCTTATCTATACAAGGTTATTTTGGGGGCAAATTCAAACTTTCTTTGATTCATAAAGTGAAAATGCCAATATTTTTCCTTTGTAAATTTATTTTAAATAAGTAATTCTGAATGCAGAATTTGTGGGCTGTTAAAATTTCAATTGGATTGGAAAGATGAGAGGTAAATCAAAACTTTCTTGAATTCCTATCAATATATATCTCACAGGCAGATACCCATTTGAAATTGAAGAATGGAGAGGAGGAGTCAAGAACAAGGGGAAGGGGGAGAAAAAGAAAAGAAATGCTACAGAATGCTTGAAAGAATATTCTGTTATGCTTATAGAATGTATATTTTCTGTATTCACCAGTATTAGAAAGGGTTTTTTTGTACTTACACTTATTATCATTTGCGTTAAACACAGTAGCCAATTCTTATTGACTATAGGTATCAAGTTAGGTTGTGTCTTAATGCTTCACTTCCCAAATTACCTTTAAGCCTATAATAAGGTTGGTTCTGTCTTCAGTTTTTTCAGTACATGCATAAAACAGTCATTCATAAAGCATAAGTGACACAATGTATTTTTTGAATTATTGTTTCCAAGACCATTAGATTCAGTGATTCTCAGGCATACAATAAAAATACATTTGATTTACTTCATTAATTGTGTTGTTCATCAAATTTTAAACATAATGCCATAAATAATGGAACCTCTATAGCTAGAAGTTCTACTTAGAGAAAATTTCCAATTTTAAATGTATAATGAATAATTTGCTTACAGTGGCATCTCTTTGACAAAGGTATCTATTTCATAGTTTCCCCACCTTTTGTCAGACAGGGGAGTCATATTCAGCTGATCTGTGATTACCATTCTATAGTTCAGTCACCTAACAAGTATCCAAAACAAGTGAAGAGCCAATATAACCTATGCCAGTGCAGAAGAATAGAGCTGTTTTGTTCTGTCTGTGAACAGTAAAGTGTCATTCACAACTTAAAAGTGGCTGCTGATTAGAAGCAATAGCAAAGTGAAATGGGTTTCAGCTTTTTACTCCAGCTGCCCTTTCGGTTGTTATTGTTCAGTCACTAAGTTGTGTCTGGCTCTTCGTGACCCCACGGACTGCAGCATGCCAAGCTTCCCTGTCCTTCACTATCTCCCGGAGTTTGCTCATACTCATGTCCATTGAGTCGGTGATGCCATCTAACCATCTGATCCTCTGCCATCTCATCCTCTGTCACCCCCTTCTCCTGCTGTCAATCTTTCCCAGCAATAGGGTCTTTTCCAATGAGTCGATTCTTTGCATGAGGTGACCAAAGTATTGGAGGTTTAGCATCAGTCCTTCCAATGGATATTAAAGGTTGATTCCAATGGCTACATTAGGCTTATAGAAAAGTATCTTCTCTAGTTCGTGACCTTCAGAAATCACAGTCTAGCATCTGCCAACATTTTAGACTGGAATCAAAGATAAATCTTCTTCTTTACATAGTGGACCCTGTACTTAAATGTTTCATTTAGGATTCCAAGATTCATTTTAAGTTTTGATTCTTTACGAAGCTTGTTTCTTTTTCCACCACCTCAGCACCAATTTGGTTAGGGGCCTCACCAATATCTCTCCTCATCACAGTGCCCATATCACTTTCTTTGTCATTCCCTCCTTCATGTTTAAATCTTGTCCCATTAAATGGCTATGGTGCTTGGTGTTAAGGCCTGTACCAGCACAGTGGAAGGCACGTACTAGGAATCCAGTGCATGAGTTAAATGAATGATCACATCTATGAATGATCATTGGTCTGGACACAAGTACCATCCTATTAGTTGATCTCCCAGCAATATTTCCTCAGTGCCCCAGTACTTTCTTTCTTCACTGCAACCACTCAGAGTTCTTTTTTTCTCTTTATTTTTCCACAAATCCTTTTAATTTAAATCACAAATCCCTTTAATTAATAGATCCCTTAATTAATAGATTAAAATAAAAATGATATGTATCAATAAGCAGGTGACTACAGAATTCTTTGCATCACTTTTGCATTAATGAGGCCCTGAATGTTCAAAGGGATGCTGACAATATAGGGTCAGTCAGTCAGTGCAGTCACTTGTGTCCAACTTTTTGCCATCCCATGGACTTCAGCACGACTATGGAGAGTAGAAGCCAGTTTCCAGGAGTAGCTAATTCAGCTGAGATAAATAATCAGCATATAACCAAAGTTTGCCACGTGTGATGCAACTGATTATGCTTTTTACCAGTTTGAGCTTTAAATCCTGTATGTTTGCCAGTTTCTTTTTAACTGGCTTATGTATTGCCTGTCTCAAGGAATTTTAAAAAATAAAACAGGCAATTTTTCTGTTCTGAAAAATAACAATGAAAACAAAGACCTTTCTTTAAAAATCACTTTCCTAGGAGAATTATTATGTGGAAGTATTCATTCTATAACATAATGTTGAATAAAGTGTTGAAATAGAGAGACAAACCTATAATTACATTCATTAATCTTATTTTTCAACATTCAACAATGAACTATGAAAAATTTTGTTAGGTGTTCAGACTTCATAAATACTTCAACTCCCTAAAGATTATTTAAATTTCACTCAAATAGAACTATTTTTCCTTTAAAAACTTTCTGATGCTTTGCAAGTTCCCATTCTTCCTTTGAGGGCATGGAGGGAATAAGATGAAGAAGACTGCAGAATAAAAAGCAATTTGTTCTATTACTAATAATAGTTACATAATCATGAGCTGCCACTGCAGTTGTTTACTGGGTATTTCCTGTCTACATGGCATTGAACTTCCAAAGATACAGGTCAAGGGAGGGAAAGTAGCACACAGCTTCTTTCCAAAGAATCTACAGGGAATTGACTGCTATTTTTTTTATAGGAAGATGTCTGGATTATGCCTGTTCCAACATCAGAAGCCTGCAAACACAGAACTGTTTAATAAGCTTAGTGATGTCCAAGAAACATTTGTCAGAAAGAAAACTCAAGGATCATGATTTCAAAGTGACTCAAACAGAGCTTTTTACTACAAAGGGTCTTTTCAATTAGAATGCTGGAAATCAGACAATGCTCTAAGATGTAAGGTAATGAGGGCAGGCAAGTTGAGGCTGCCTATGGCTCGGTTTAATTCAGCTCCTTGAAGAAACCTAGGGTGCAGCAGATACCAATTCCTTCCATTTTCTCTTGTTTCTGCTTTGAGTATCTTTATATATAGTCTGTTATTCCTTCATGTCTACTGTGAAGCAGCTATTAGTTTTAAAAAGCTTTTGTTTCCAAGAGGTAACCTTTTACTTTTCCCACAACAGGAAAATAAAATTATTAAATAGCACAAGCTTGGGCCTGTTTCTAATCATGGGGAGATTAAAGGAAAGGATCATCTGACAGTCTATGGATGTTGGAAACATCAACTAATGACCTTTATTACTAACGACCTAGGCCCTCAGGCAATGAACCTAGACAGCACAGATTAAGAAAGAAGCCTGCTGGTTTTTACAGCTATATAAAATAGAAGGAGTCTGTGTTAATAGAACGGGGATAGAGCAGAGAAAAAAAAGTGTAAGAATGAATGAGCTATAAAAAGAAGGACTTTTTCCTTCCTTTGTGCTACATGTTTGAAAATTAACAAATATGAAGGCTCAGAAATAATTTTGAACTAACCTGTGGGATTAAATATCTGGAATTGACAAATCTAACAATAACAACAAAAAAAGCACTTACCATCAAATTCTGTGAACTTGGCCTATACATGCTCCAGATACCGGTTGTCTAAAGGGAGCTACATCAAGCACCTGAGATTTAGCAGAGTCCTGGACAAATTCTCACCTGACTTTAGTAGTGTGTTTAGCCATTAATATAAAAATAGTCCTCAGGGGTCTCTCCTGTTAAGTGTTCTTTCTGTTCTCCTGAAGTGGCACCAGGGAACGCTCTACTGCTCCTCTTCGCAGGGTGTTATTTTACACAGGCACCACCCACTGCTTAAAACACTTCCTTCAGATTATCGTTCAAACTTTATTTAACCATTGTTCCTCCATTTATTCCTATCCTGGAGGTTTAATTAATGCAGCTGATTCATATCAGTCTTTCATCGTAAAAAGAACTATTCATTGATTTTCAACCATTAAAATGTCTCAAGAGAAACTTTGTGTAGTTGTTTTAGAAAATTTCCTTATTAAAAATAATTTCCAGTAGAAGTAAAGTGAAAAAACATAAAAACAGATTATATAAAATTAAAATACTCATACTCCAAACAGCCCCTAGAAATGATTACTTTAATAATTGGTTATATTTCTAAACAATCTTTCTCTCTAAAAAAAAATTGAGTTCACAGAGTATGTAGAATTTGTGTACTACTCTTTGTGTTTAGCTATACTGTATGTTGTGAGAATTTTCCCAGGTATTGAGAAATATCTCATATTTTGGTGGCAGAAATGTAAAGTGATACAACTGTTTTGGGAAACTGCCAACTTCTTGTAAAGTTAAACATCCTCTTGACATATGATCCAGTAACGTACCTCCTCTGACATATTTGGCCTAAAGAAATGAAAATGTGTGATCACACCAAAATCTGTTTCTAAATGGATGTCAACTTTATTGTTAATCACCACAACTGAAATCAAGAAATTTGTAGTTCAGTTGTTGAATAAACAAACTGATACAATGGAATTTTACTTGGCAATAAGAGGAATAAAATTCTGATTCATGCAGTACTATGGATACATCTCAAATGTATTTTGCTAAGTGAAAAAAGTTAAACACTCAAATACATTGAACAATAACAGTAATTCTACTGTAATGTTATAATAACTTTTTTAAAAATAAAAAATAGTATTTTCAAGTTCCTGAGTTTACAGACCACTATATTCTTCTACATCATACAAAATAGCATTGGGAATTTATTTTAAAAAGAATATTTCTTATGTTTTTCTGTTTAATACTCAAAAAGTATTTCATATAACACTCATTACAATGGTAAAATGTGAGTTAGATAATAAGATAATAATTGGATAGAGGGTAGCTTATATGTATTTGGTGAGGAAACTGACTGTTTATTTGTGACCCAACCACAAAATTACAAGTTTAGAATGTTGTATTACTGGTATTAATATCAATTCTCCTACTTATCTTCATATATTACTGCATTATACATTTCATTGAATATTGTGGCTGATTGCATTTTTGTAACACGTTAAGTTTTAATATTCAAATGTTACTCTGGTGATGGTTTAAAAGTTTGGCTTGACCAAAAAGTTTGTTTGGGTTTTTCTGTAACATCCTATGGAAAAGTAAGACATATCTTTAAATCACTGTTACAAAAAAAAAAAAAATTAACTATCTTTATGAGACTAGTTTTTGGAGTGTATTTTATTTGAAAATCTTTAGAGTTTAAAATGGCTAAAATGACATTTCTACCTTTTGTAAAAATGAAATTGAATTCAGCAAGTATATCTTTACTTCTGTATCATTCATTAGTCAACAAATATTTATTACAAGCATATGCTGGATGTTGCCAGTATTGCACAAAACCAGATAGAAAAGAGTTTGGTAATTCTGGTGCTTAGATTCTAATAAGGAAAAGAAGTAAAGAAATTATGGAAGAGAGAGTTACATGCTTGACAGGTTTGTGGGAGGGTTGAGACTCCCTCAGTGTCCTCCCTGAGGAGGACGTTGAAGTTGAGACCAAAGAACAGTATGACATGTGGAGAAAATATTCAGTTAGAAGGAAAACCATATGCAAAGTCCTGAGGCAAAAAAAGGTCCCGGTTTCCTCAGGGAACAAAGAAGTCAGTTGCTGAGGACAGTGAATGACGTAAAAGAGATAGTAATGTGATGTTGGAGAATAGAGCTGCTACTGCTGCTCCTAAGTCGCTTCAGTCGTGTCCAACTCTGTGTGACCCCATGGATGGCAGCCACCATGCTCCCCTGTCCCTGGGATTCTCCAGGCAAGAACACTGGAGTGGGTTGCCATTTCCTTCTCCAATACATGAAAGTGAAAAGTGAAAGTGAAGTCTCTCAGTCGTGTCCGACTCTTCGCAACCCCATGGACTGCAGCCTACCAGGCTCCTCTGTCCATGGGATTTTCCAGGCAAGAGTACTGGAGCCGGGTGCCATTGCCTTCTCTGGAGAATGGAGTTAGGTATACACAATAACATAGGTCATGGAAGTGTTGAGGTAGAAGGTGAGGACACTACAAGATTCTTATTCCTCTTGGTGCTACAGAAAAATGAGAATTTTCATTTCTCAGGAGGGAAACAAAATATGAAGACCCTTATCCCTTTACCTAAGAGGGAAAATAGAGTATATAAGTCTCAGACCCATGTGCATCCTCATTTTGGCTTAAGGGCTCTCAGGATGGATGCAATTCCCTCCATACCCTATTCTCCATGAGGAGAGCCAGGGCCCAGGTCTGTTTTGTAGAGGCAGATCTATCTGTCTGCTCTTTCTGTGGAGCACGAATTCCTGATATTCATGCCTATCTATCTACAAACTCAAAAATGCTCTTGAGTGGATGACCCATGGTCTAGCTGGGTGATAAATACATCCGTTTTTGCCATATTACTCACAAAATGTAATAACAAACATTTAGTGAGACTTTCCTACTGCTTAAACATCTGAACTCATTTAATCCTCACAACAATCCTATGAGGTGAATGTGATTATTTTTTCTATCTTATAAACAGGGAAACTGGATACAAAGAAGTTAAGTAACTCAGTGTCAAGTAAGCAGCTTAGTAAGTAGCAGAGCTGAGATCTGAACCCACAGTATCTGGCGCCTAAGTTTATGGTCTTAGTCTCATGTTCTACTCTATTGTATGCTAGCACTACCCTTATTATTGCTACCTGTTCACATTCACACCTTTAGTATGGAAGGGAACCTATTATTTTTTTACTAAGCTATCAGTTCAGTTCAGTCGCTCAGTCATGTCCAAGTCTTTGAGACCTGATGAATCACAGCACACCAGGCCTCCCTGTCCATCACCAATTCCCGGAGTTAACTCAGACTCACGTCCATCGAGTTGGTGATACCATCCAGCCATCTCATCCTCTGTGGTACCCTTCTCCTCCTGCCCCCAGTCCCTCTGGGCATCAGAGTCTTTTACAATGAGTCAACTCTTTGCATGAGGTGGCCAAAGTACTGGAGTTTCAGCTTTAGCATCATTCCCTCCAAAGAAAAGCCAAGGCTGATCTCCTTCAGAATGGACTGGTTGTATATCCTTGCAGTACAAGGGACTCTCAAGAGTCTTCTCCAACACCACAGTTCAAAAGTATCAATTCTTCAGCACTCAGCTTTCTTCACAGTCCAACTCTCACATCCATACACGACTACTGGAAAAACCATAGCTTTGTCTAGATGGACCTTTGTTGGCAAAGTCATATCTCTGCTTTTCAATATGCTATCTAGGTTGGTCAAAACTTTCCTTCCAAGGAGTAAACATCTTTTAATTTCATGGCTGCAGTCACCATCTGCAGTGATTTGATAGCCCAAAAACATAAGTCTGGCACTGTTTCCACTGTTTCCTCATCTATTTGCCCTGAAATGATGGGACCAGATGCCATGATCTTCGTTTTCTGAATATTGAGCTTTAAGCCAAATTTTTAACTCTCCTCTTTCACTTTCATCAAGAGGCTTTTTAGCTCCTCTTCACTTTCCGCCATAAGGGGTGTCATCTGCATATCTGAGGTTATTGATATTTCTCCCGGCAATCTTGATTCTCCCTTGTGCTTCTTCCAGCCCAGCGTTTCTCGTGATGTACTCTGCATAGAAATTAAATAAGCAGGGTGACAATATACAGGCTTGACGTACTCCTTTTCCTATTTGGAACCAGTCTGTTGTTTCATGTCTAGTTCTAACTGTTGCTTCCTGACCTGCATACAGGTTTCTCAAGAGGCAGGTCAGGTGGTCTGGTACTCCCATCTCTTTCAGAATTTTCCACAGCTTATTGTGATCCACAGTCAAAGGCCTTGGCATAGTCAATAAAGCAGAAATAGATGTTTTTCTGGAATTCTCTTGCTTTTTTGATGATCCAGCAGATGTTGGCAATTTGATCTCTGGTTCCTCTGCCTTTTCTAAAACCAGTTTGAACATCTGGAAGTTCACGGTTCATGTACTGCTGAAGCCTGGCTTGGAGAATTTTGAGCATTACTTTCCTAGCATGTGAGATGAGTGCAATTGTGCGGTAGTTTGAGCATTCTTTGGCATTGCCTTTCTTTGGGATTGGAATGAAAATTGACCTTTTCCAGTCCTGCGGCCACTGCTGAGTTTTCCAAAGTTGCTGGCACTTTGAGTGCAGCACTTTCACAGCATCATCTGTCAGGATTTGAAAGAGCTCAACTAGGATTCCATCACCTCGACTAGCTTGGTTAGTAGTGATGCTTTCTAAGGCCCTCTTGACTCCATGTTCCAGGATGTCTGGCTCTAGGTGAGTGATCACACCATCGAGATTATCTTGGTTGTAAAGATCTTTTTTGTACACTTTTTCTATGTATGCTTGCCACCTTTTCTTGATATCATTTGCTCCTTTTAGGTCCATACTGTTTCTGTCCTTTTTCGAGCCCATCTTTGCATGAAATGCTCCCTTGGTATCTCTAATTTTCTTGAAGAAATCTCTAGTCTCCCATTCTGTTGTTTTCCTCTATTTCTTTTTTTTTTTTTTAATTTTAAAATCTTTAATTCTTACATGCATTCCCAAACATGAACCCCCCTCCCACCTCCCTCCCCATAACATCTTTCTGGGTCATCCCCATGCACCAGCCCCAAGCATGCTGCATCCTGTGTCAGACATAGACTGGCGATTCAATTCACATGATAGTATACATGTTAGAATGTGATTCTCCCAAATCATCCCACCCTCTCCCTCTCCCTCTGAATCCAAAAGTCCGTTATACACATCTGTGTCTCTTTCCCTGTCTTGCATACAGGGTCATCATTGCCATCTTCCTAAATTCCATATATATGTGTTAGTATACTGTATTGGTGTTTTTCTTTCTGGCTTACTTCACTCTGTATAATCGGCTCCAGTTTCATCCATCTCATCAGAACTGATTCAAATGAATTCTTTTTAACGGCTGAGTAATACTCCATTGTGTATATGTACCACCGCTTTCTTATCCATTCATCTGCTGATGGACATCTAGGTTGTTTCCATGTCCTGGCTATTATAAACAGTGCTGCGATGAACATTGGGGTACATGTGTCTCTTTCAATTCTGGTTTCCTCGGTGTGTATGCCCAGAAGTGGGATTGCTGGGTCATAAGGTAGTTCTATTTGCAATTTTTTAAGGAATCTCCACACTGTTCTCCATAGTGGCTGTACTAGTTTGCATTCCCACCAACAGTGTAGGAGGGTTCCCTTTTCTCCACACCCTCTCCAGCATTTATTGCTTGCAGATTTTTGGATCGCAGCCATTCTGACTGGTGTGAAGTGGTACCTCATTGTGGTTTTGATTTGCATTTCTCTAATAATGAGTGATGTTGAGCATCTTTTCATGTGTTTGTTAGCCATCCGTATGTCTTCTTTGGAGAAATGTCTATTTAGTTCTTTGGCCCATTTTTTGATTGGGTCGTTTATTTTTCTGGAATTGAGCTGCATAAGTTGCTTGTATATTTTTGAGATTAGTTGTTTGTCAGTTGCTTCATTTGCTATGATTTTCTCCCATTCAGAAGGCTGTCTTTTCACCTTGCTTATATTTTCCTTTGTTGTGCAGAAGCTTTTAATTTTAATTAGATCCCATTTGTTTATTTTTGCTTTTATTTCCAGAATTCTGGGAGGTGGATCATAGAGGATCCTGCTGTGATTTATGTCTGAGAGTGTTTTGCCTATGTTCTCCACTAGGAGTTTTATAGTTTCTGATCTTACATTTAGATCTTTAATCCATTTTGAGTTTATTTTTGTGTGTGGTGTTAGAAAGTGATCTAGTTTCATTCTTTTGCAAGTGGTTGACCAGTTTTCCCAGCACCACTTGTTAAAGAGATTGTCTTTACTCCATTTAGGAAGGCTTTCTTATCTCTCCTTGCTATTCTTTGGAATTCTGCATTCAGACGCTTATATCTTTCTTTTTCTCCTTTGCTTTTCACTTCTCTTCTTTTCACAGCTATTTGTAAGGCCTCCCCAGACAGCCATTTTGCTTTTTGCATTTCTTTTCCATGGGGATGGTCTTGATCCCTGTCTCCTGTACGATGTCACGAACCTCTGTCCATAATTCATCAGGCACTCCATCTATCAGATCTAGTCCCCTAAATCTATTTCTCACTTTCACTGTATAATCATAATGAATTGATTTAGGCCATACATGAATGGTCTAGTGGTTTTTCCTACTTTTTTTCAATTTAAGTCTGAATTTGGCAATAAGGAGTTCATGATCTGAGCCACAGTCAGCTCCCAGTCTTGTTTTTGCTGACTCTATAGAGCTTCTCCATCTTTGGCTGCAAGAATATAATCAATCTGATTTTGGTGTTGACCATCTGGTGATGTCCATGTGTAGAATCTTCTCTTGTGTTGTTAGAAGAGGGTGTTTGCTATGACCAGTGTGTTCTCTTGGGAAAACTCTATTCATCTTTGCCCTGCTTCATTCCGTATTCCAAGGACAAATTTGCCAGTTACTCCAGGTGTTTCTTGACTGCCTACTTTTGCATTCCAGTCCCCTAGAATGAAAAGGACATCTTTTTTTGGGTGTTAGTTCTAAAAGGTCTTGTAGATCTTCATAGAACCCTTCAACTTCAGCTTCTTCAGCATTACTGGTTGGGGCATAGGCTTGGATCACCATGATATTGAATGGTTTGTCTTAGAAATGAACAGAGATCATTCTGTTGTTTTTGAGATAGCATCCAAATATTGCATTTTGGACTCTTTTGTTGACCATGATGACTACTCCATTTCTTCTAAGGGATTCTTGCCCACAGTAGTAGATATAATGGTTATCTGAGTTAAATTCACCAATTCCAGTCCATTTTAGTTAGCTGATTCCTAGAATGTCAACGTTCACTCTTGTCATATCCTGTTTGACCACTTCCAATTAGCCTTGATTCATGGACCTAACATTCCAGGTTTTATGCTATATTGCTCTTACAGCATCAGACCTTGCTTCTATCACTAGTCATATCCACAACTGGGTATTGTTTTTGCTTTGGCTCCATCCCTTCATTCTTTCTGCACTTACTTCTCTACTGATCTCCTGTAGCATATTGGGCACCTACTGACCTGGGGAGTTCCTCTTTCAGTATCCTATCATTTCCCCTTTTCATATTGTTCATGATGTTCTCGAGGCAAGAATACTGAAGTGGTTTGCCATTCCCTTCTCCAATGGACCACATTCTGTCAGACCTCTCCACCAAGACCCTCCCATCTTGGGTGGCCCCGCATGGCATGGCTTAGTTTCATTGAGTTAGACAAGGCTGTGGTCCTAGTGTGATTAGATTGACTAGTTTTCTCTGATTATGGTTTCAATGTGTCTGCCCTCTGATGCCCTCTTGCAACACCTACCATCTTACTTGGGTTTCTCTTACCTTGGACATGGGGTTCTCTTCACAGCCAATCCAGCAAAGCATGGATAAGGCAAAAAACTGGTAAGTCACTTCTAAGATTGCAGTTTCTGTCTTGCTGGGAGACCTTCTTGACTCTCACCCTTGCTCGTTTGGATGAAGTAAGCCAACCACTGGAACGGTCTACATGGCCAGGAACTGAGAATGGCCTCTGCCCAATAATCAGCAAAAGCCTGCGTCCTCTGCCTGATAATCAAACTTAATTTGAATCTTGCCAACCATCACTTGAGCTTGAAAGTGGATCCTTTCCTATTTGAGTTTTAGATGAATCTCTTTTCCTGGTCAAGACCTTCATTTCAGCCTTTTGAGCAGCTGTGAAATAGGGTATCCACTAGCTCTGTCTGGATTCCCAAAATACACACTATGAAATAATAAATATGAGGGTTTTTTTGGCCACTAAGCATATGGCAGTTTGCAATATATCAAGAGATAACTAATACAAATAGTAACAGGACATTATATTGGCTACAGTGCCAATATAATTGTCTGTTGTCACCAGTATACGTTTCCTTGAGCTTCCCAGGGGACTCAGTAGAAAAAAATCTGTCTGCCAGATAAGGAGACATGGGTTCAATCCCTTGGTTGCAAAGATCCCCTGGAGAAAGAAATGGCAATCCATTATGGTTTTCTTGCCTGGAGAATCCCATGGACAGAGATGCTGGCAGGCTACAATCCATAGGGTCTCAAAAGAGTAGGATGCAACTTAGTGACTAAGCAACAACAACATCAATTGTTTTCCTACGTCCCTCCTTTCTCTGGCTCAAGCTGTGATACTCCCACAGCTTGAACCTGGGTCTTCTCTCTGGAGCTGGTTGTCCTTTCTAGGACTATGACCTGTGTCTCTCCAAAGAAGGTCAACAAGGTTGGTCTGCTTTTCTGAAGTCATAGGGACCCACAATGAGGTGATTCCACCCCTGATTAAGTTCAGTTTCCTTGCATGATTTTGTCTTCTCCTGTTCCTCACTGGGCTACCTCTCCCAGAACTGCCCCTATAAGCACTTGTCTATTTCTCATTGACTCATCCCACAGTGCATACGCATAAGAAGTGGAAATACATCACTATTGGTTTAATTGCATTGTTCTGCTTGGGGAGCCAAAAAATTAGCATAAGAAAATCAATTATTCTAGTAGTCAAGTAGCAAAGGCCAGTATGAAGTTGCTACTCATATCAGTCCTTATAGTTTATATTTGCTTTCCCACTTTTACTCAGAAGCTCAGTGAATGCTCATTGAATGAGAAAAATAATTGAAAGTTATTTGATTGATTTATTTTATGGTAGGCATGTCTGGACAGTGACAAACATCAGAAATGAAAACACAGGAGAATGGTCAGGTTAGAGAGAGGAAAAATCAGTACCTTTTTTCTTTAACTGAAAGCAAAATTTGCCCTAAAATTAAAGTGACAGCTCAAGGAAGCTGACACTAACATGCTATTGTCCCTTGCTCCATCCTTTAACAGGCCTAAAGTCAGAATGTCTTTCATAAATGCCATGGCCAACTTTCACATGCACAATTTTAAAAACAATTTCATTTGTTAAATTTCCACAGGTTAATGCCATCTGTTTAATTGGTGGCTTAAGATGGAATTCTGTTAATTTTTTAAATGTCATAAAGGGCAACATGCTATTAAATGCATAAAGACAATTGCATCCCCAGAATTATAAGCCTTCTCTTGTAAGGTTCTGTTGTTGTTGTTGACCTTCATTTAATATTAATGGGAGATTAGATGAAGAACACAGCCCAGAACATGGCACAGGACAATTCCAGCTGAAATAAGCCTTTTACAAAGTTCATAAATCTTAAAAGAGAGAGAGAGAGAGAAAGTGTGATCAATTTGAAATCTTGCCCTCCAAATAACACAAAACATTCATTAGTGTAGTATGCTACAAGTTAAGAGGAGGATAATGATTCTAGATGTTGAGGTCTGACTAGATACATAAGCTCCATGTGGCAGCTAGAACTTTGAAATGAAGTACTGAAATTACCTACAGCAGATTATTGAGAAAAGTATATCTGTCAATAAGGTATTATGTGCACTAAATTCAACATTTCAAAACCTTCATTTACATAATGATATGAAAAAATAATCATTCTCAGCATTAAAAAGGTAAAGTTTGCCTAATTAATTTACTTTTCACTTGTATGCTGCTGCTGCTGCTGCTGCTGCTGCTGCTAATTTGCTTCAGTCCTGTCCGACTCTGTGCGACCCCATAGACGGCAGCCCACCAGGCTCCCCCGTCCCTCGGATTCTCCAGGCAAGAACACTGGAGTGGGTTGCCATTTCCTTCTCCAATGCATGAAAGTGAAAACTGAAAGTGAAGTTGCTCAGTCGTGTCTGACTCCCAGTGACCCCACGGACTGCAGCCTTCCAGGCTCCTCCTCCGCCCATGGGATTTTCCAGGCAAGAGTACTGGAGTGGGTTGCCTTTGCCTTCTCCGTTTCACTTGTATAGTAGATTACTTTTCTCTACCAAAGAGACCTGCTTCTCTTTTATTTTTTAATCTTTGCAAAATACACCACTGTATACC
Source organism: Ovis aries (assembly GCF_016772045.2). Lineage (NCBI taxonomy): Eukaryota > Metazoa > Chordata > Mammalia > Artiodactyla > Bovidae > Ovis > Ovis aries. Next base: position 27,901,508 of record NC_056059.1, on the reverse strand, counting down.
AGAGACTCATGTCAAAAATCTAGTGTTATTCTAGGGTTCATTTTTAGACTATAGTTGTTATATGCACTCAAAGTCTTGTGAATTCAACCTCTTTATAACACTGTGGAGCTATTGCTTCCCCGTTGCTCCTACAGGTTGCTTTTATTTATCTTTTTTTTTTGTTTAACTTTATTTTTTTTAATTTATTTTTTTAATTTTAAAATCTTTAATTCTTACATGCGTTCCCAAACATGATCCCCCCCCCCACCTCCCTCCCCACAACATCTCTCTGGGTCGTCCCCATGCACCAGCCCCAAGCATCTGGCTTGCCAGTGCCTCTGAAAAATTCTTCAAAATATTCTCCCTGCTTCTGTCTGTGCTCCCCTCACATTTGTCCTCCATAACTGAAACCAGCATGATACCCCTAAGATCCAGTTGGGTCTTATTAACCCCCCTCCTATAAAACCATACAGTATTCCTCAACACCTTTTAACTGAATTCCTGATCTTTCAAAATGTCATACAAAGTTCTGTAGAATGAAATATGGGTCCTTCAGATTATGTCTTCAGCTAGTTTACTGTTAACATAGCCCACTCTGTGTCACTGCTTTGTCAAACTGCTTATATTTTCTTTTTAACCAGACTCCCTTACTCCAGGCTGCATCCTACTTGGTGATGCCATGGGTCTTCTATTCCTACTCACTCTTCTGGAATACTTTCACTGCTCCGGCCAGCTAGAGAACACCTGGCTTCAACCATCAACTCAAGATTCTTTATTTCTGTGAAACTTGCCTCATCCTTCCTCACCTAAGTAGAATTGACCGCTCCTAGACCTTCATCCACAGTCTGTTTTCTATATATTTTCATAATCTATAATACTTTTGTGTTCTTATTTATGTGTTGGCCAAGAGCCCATAAGCATGTAAAAACAGACAGTTTAATTAGTTTTTGCATCCTGAGTCACTAGAAACAGTGCCTTAAATATTCATTCAAAGATTAATGTTAAAATAATGAATACATGTTCTGATCTGTTGTTCCATTGCTATAGTTTTGTTTATTATACATTTGACTTCTATTTGATAAAAAAAAATTATGAGGTGATTTAAAGATACATAAATGTAGGAATAACCATATTTTACATTATTCATTGTGATTTTTCTTGGATAGTACTCCTTCTACTTTGCTTCATTCTTCTATGTCAAGTTGCTAAAACTTTTCCTACTCAATACTTCATGGAAGAGATGAGAGAAAGCAGAAAGAGACATGTCCTGACTATTATCTCCCAAGACACTGGTTGCTTCAATAAATGGAGAAATACTATGTATATAATGTACATTTAAGAGGGGTAAATTGAAGAGGGGACTCTCCACACACACTTAAATAGAAAATTTTCCTTTGGAAAAGAGGCAAGTGAAAGATGAGGCATGATGAGGATTGGATACTGAAATGGGTGGTTCCCTCCCAGAAAAACATTCTGAGTTTTACTTCCCAGTCAGCACAGTGGAAGTGGATTTAAAAAAGCACACCCTCAGACTGCCTTCCAGGGATTTCTGTGCCTTTGCATGGATATAGCAGCATGATTCTTATGCCTATGAATTGGCCTGGAAGTACAGAAAACAGGGGAAGAAGAAATGGAAATAGAGATGACTACGAGGATGAGACATGGTCCAGATAAAACAATGGACCTCATTCAGGCAGGAAGAGGACATTGAGAATCCAATGAGTCTCTCCAATGCCTTGTCCTATGTAAGAATTCCCTAGACTTAGGATGCATTTAGAAAAAGAGAATGGGTTGGCTATATATTAAAATGCTGTGTCTGCCAATATGGCAGAAATTTGAGCAGTTGTAGAAAATAAGCAAAGTTATAAAACAGAGATTCCTACCTACCAGTTGAACTTGAGAGGTGAACTTGAGAACTTCCAGCCAACCAATTGAATTCTTTATAGCTGATTCTTTTCTCAGCTATTTTAATATCAATATTCTTCATTGAATGCTGCATCAGTCACTCAGGTGATTGAGTTAGCCATTCATATTTTATGATTTTCAATCAGGTAATTTTTGTCAATTAAATGTAAATGCATATGCCTCAGGGCCTGGGACTATTATGTTTACTGGTACTCAACTACAATGAATTCTTGACTTGAATTCAAATTCACTGCATTTTAAGGAATTCAGTGTTTGATTTTACAAGAAAAGCCTTTAGAAAGTTTCACCACGCTCTCTGGCTGAGTGAGAATGAGTGATGTACACTTTTCACAGGGAACTTGCCGCTTTATATATTATAAAAAGATCTGAGTGATATTCTTGTTTTGTGTCCTCCTCTGTAAGCCCCTGGAGGGTCTATTTATTTTTTTTGTCTTAAACATTTTTGTATCTCCTATGAAGTATAGTAAACTTATTTAAAGGTAGATGTGCTCAGTAAATATTTATTAAATGAATGAAAAAAAAGCATAAGTCACAATTATATCCTATGAAGCCAAAGTCACAAAGACATATTAGTACCAAACACATTAGGCTATAAAGGAAACATGCTTATATACAAGGAAGATATTAATATAAAGTGAATTATTTCTTAAATATTATTTCAAATGTAAGTGTTTTTAATAGCAACATATCCTCTTGAAAGTGCCTGTATGTTATCTGTAAAATTTAAGGATACTTGTAGGGTTTTTTGGAAATTACATGTCACTTTGGAAAAAATCTTCACCTAGATATCCAGGCAGTGAACTAGATAATCTTCCCTGAGGGATGTTTTCTCTTTGTGTACATGGGAGTCTGAGTAATATCTCTTGGAGATTGTCTTATACCATGAGGTGAGGTACTGCATTAGGTACCAGCTGCTATCTCCACATGGCTTTTTCCTCCAGTTTCAGAAAAACACATTGAAATAGACACATGTGAACATGATAAATGCAGGGATCAATGTAGCAGAGCCTGTGCTCTGTAGGAAAGGATGCAGACAGTCAGTCAGATGGAGAGTTTAAAAGGGCATCCTGGACGCCTAAATAATCTGAAAACCATCAAAAGTGATAAATCTAGTGATATTCCCAGGTCATGTTCCAACTTCACAGTTTGAGTATAACCAAAGTTCAATTTGTGATACAATTTCTCTCTTATACACTATCAAAGTATGGTTTCCATCTTGACAATATCACATTGTTAACCCAAGTTCCATTTACCCACTCATACCATTCATTGAACTCCACTAATTCTTATATTGTTAATTTCTAAAAATGAGATTGTATTTACATTTTATGTTCTAAGCATTCAATATTTTCTTATTACAATTCTTTCTAATATTTATCATTCACATACACACATGTACCCTGCTACTCATATATTAATAGTGTCTGCTTTGAATTATTTCTACCAGATGTCCCAACTAAACTGATGAAGCATGACAAATGAAAAATATGGTTTGTTTTGTATCATCAATACCTGACAACAGGTTACTATCTCTTAGAAAATTAGTTTATTGACTCTTTTCATATTTTTTTTCGGTATCTACTCTCTCCTGGGGACTGTGATAGGCACTGGAAATACATTCAACTAGGTTGCTCTGAAAGCCCTAAATGGAAAAGTGCTCAGTAATGACTCAGAATGAGGACATCATAGTGCTGGTAATAAGGGCCTTCTGAGTTAAATGGCAGAAATTTAGGAGTACCTGACTGACCCCTCCTCACACTCCTTATATTCCCACTGAAACACAACATAAATTAAAAGGTATATGAAAATATTTAACAGCACTGAACATATATATAGGTTTTTAACATGACAGATATCAAGAGAATGTTCACTAACCCGGGTTCTAATGAAGCTTTGAGGCAAACAGCAAGTGCACACAAAGAAAAAACAGAATATGCATTTCATTTTACTCACCAATATTGCAATCACACAGACCCAGACTCTTTTGTGGCTGTAGGGAAGTAAGTCACCCCCTTGTAATATTGGACCTAGTTTATACAGCATTCAAAGCCAGTTCTAACCGTTGTCCCTGCCCCACACCTCTTTTGAAATAATTTTTTCTTAATTCAAATTCAAAAAACATGTTGTATTTGAAGGAGAAGAAAAGATGTGTTAGTACTATATGTCTGGCGATAGCTATCATGGACTTCACCTTGCTAAGGTATAAGAACAATATAATCTAGCCATTGTAGCTCACCATTTCTTACCCTGGGAAGAAAAGCTCTATATAGTCTTTCAAATTGTTGCTAAACAGGTAATTTCTATATAAAACTAGCTGTTTTGTCTGGTTGCTGCTGCTTTTTAATTACTATAAACACAGAGACATAGGAGATAATACAAAATCTTGACAGTTGTGAATCAAAATATTAACAACTGCTATTTTTCATCTTGAGGTTTACTTTTAAAATTTTCTAAAATATACGTGTATCATTCTTACGGTCTTGAAAACATAAATGCTCTCCAAAATAATGCTGAGAACCAATTTAAACTAGGTCAGTCTTGTGTTTTCAACAGATACTAGGACAGCTGGGATGTTGCTCCATTGGATTTCATTCAAAGATGATGTAGAATTTTGTGTTCTACACAGGAATTGCCATATGAGTCAATAGACTTTATGACCTTGGTCAGACTTTAACTAGATAGGCTGGCTATGTCAAGGGCCTGAAATATCTACCTCCGAGGAAACTTAGAGTGAAATAAACCAATTTACCAGAACACAGTAACTATTAGAATACTTCTCATGAAAGTGAGAGTACATTTTGCAAAATACCTTTTCCACCCAAAACTACAGAGAATAGAATACATTTTATAATGATATCATTGATATGCTGTGGCATATTTGATTTCAAGTTTTAATTCAAGGTTTACATAAAATAGGAAAAATAAACTGAGGTGTTCAGGTGGCTTTGTATAGGGTCAAATGGATTTGTTTGTCTTATAAGCAACAATAGCAGAGTAAAAAACAATGATGAAGGTAATATCAATAATAAGTGAGAATACTAACATAAAATCTTGGATGATTAGTGTGAAAAAAGACCCCATTTTATTTAAGCTTTGCAAGTGTGCCAGCATATTCTTTTTGGCATTATATATAGTCTGAGAGCACTCAACTTTTCTACTTATTTTTTATTAATTGACATTTCATAGTAGATTATATGTAATTGGCAAGATAATTCACCCCTTTGTCACTTGCTTCAGATGTATCCTTTTCCTTCTAGATTGGAAAAACGACCTCATTCACTATGAATCTTGAGGTACTCAATTCTTGGAAATTAAAAGCTAGCCCATATTCTTAAAAGTATGGGGAAGCAAGTACTCAATTCTTGGAAATTAAAAGCTAGCCCATATTCTTAAAAGTGTGGGGAAGCCCATTGTCATGGGCAGGGGCAGGAGTTGGGAAAATTTATATTTTGTGTTCAATGGCTCTGTCAATGGATTGCATTTCTTTCCCTGGAACAACAACAAAAAAAAAAAAAAAAAAGAAGATACAACCAGAAAGACTATATTAATTTGCTCTGGCACCCCACTCCACCACTCTTGCCTAGAAAATCCCATGGACAGAGGAGCCTGGTAGGCTGCAGTCCATGGGGTCACGAAGAGGCAGACACGACTGAGCGACTTCACTTTCACTTTTCACTTTCATGCATTGGAGAAGGAAATGGCAACCCACTCCAGTGTTCTTGCCTGGAGAATCCCAGGGACTGGGGAGCCTGATGGGCTGCCGTCTATGTGGTCCCACAGATTCGGACATAACTGAAGCAAGTTAGCAGCAGCAGAGACTGAGTGAGCAACATCACTGGACTTGGCAAGGTTCAGTTCAGTTCAGTTCAGTCGCTCAGTTGTGTCCGACTCTTTGCAACCCCATGAATCGCAGCACTCCAGGCCTCCCTGTCCATCACCAACTCCCAGAGTTCACTCAGAGTCGCATCCATCGAGTCAGTGATGCCATCCAGCCATCTCATCCTCGGCTGTCCGCTTCTCCTCCTGCCCCCAATCCCTCCCAGCAGCAGAGTCTTCTCCAATGAGTCAACTCTTCGCATGAGGTGGCCAAAGTACTGGAGCTTCAGCTTTAGCATCATTCCTTCCAAAGAAATCCCAGGGCTGATCTCCTGTAGAATGGACTGGTTGGATATCCTTGCAGTCCAAGGGACTCTCAAGAGTCTTCTCCAACACCACAGTTCAAAAGCATCAATTCTTCGGCGCTCAGCCTTCTTCACAGTCCAACTCTCACATCCATACATGACTACTGGAAAAACCATAGCCTTGACTAGACGGACCTTAGTCAGCAAAGTAATGTCTCTGCTTTTGAATATGCTATCTAGGTAACTCTTCTTCCAAGGAGTAAACGACTTTTAATTTCATGGCTGCAGTCACCATCTGCAGTGATTTGGGAGCCCAAAAAAATAAAGTCAGACACTGTTTCCACTGTTTCCCCATCTATCTCCCATGGAGTGATGGGACCGGATACCATGATTTTCGTTTTCTGAATGTTGAGCTTTAAGCCAACTTTTTCACTCTCCTCTTTCATTTTCATCAAGAGGCTTTTTAGTTCCTCTTCACTTTCTGCCATAAGGATGGTGTCATCTGCATATCTGAGGTTATTGATGTTTCTCCCGGCAATCTTGATTCCAGCTTGTGTTTCTTCCAGTCCGGCGTTTCTCATGATGTACTCTGCATAGAAGTTAAATAAGCAGGGTGACAATATACAGCCTTGACGTACTCCTTTTCCTATTTGGAACCAGTCTGTTGTTCCAAGTCCAGTTCTAACTGTTGCTTCCTGGCCTGCATACAGATTTCTCAAGAGGCAGGTTAGGTGGTCTGGTATTCCCATCTCTTTCAGAATTTTCCACAGTTTATTGTGATCCACACAGTCAAAGGCTTTGGCATAGTCAATAAAGCAGAAATAGATGTTTTTCTGGAACTCTCCTGCCTTTTCCATGATCCAGCAGATGTTGGCAATTTTGTTTTTCAAGTCTTACTGACATCTGGTGGCTGAATGTTAACAGACTTCACAATAATCAAGGATGAGCTTTTTTCACAGTAAATGTTAATCTAGGATTTGCAACACACTTGACAGTGAGCAAGTGCTAACCACTAACTCCAGTCCAAGGAGAGTAAGAAATTCAGAGTCAAAGAAAAACCTTGCAATGTATTCATGTTCAAAGGTACTCATGGGTATTCATTTTCAAGTTTCCACACCTGTTTTCAAGAACTCAATTCATCTGCTATAGAGACTATCTGAAAGTTTGGAGGTTGAAGCAAAGTAACCAAGAGGTCTTACTGGCCTTAAATTGATTTGGACAAATTTCTCAACATACCAATACATAAATAGAAGTACCAACATTTTTTTTAAAAATCAGTATTATGTGGTAGGTGTCCTTTTCGTGATCAGGTTATTTTCCTGCTTCAGATAACAAGTAACATAAAAGTCATACAACTTCACAACTCAGAGAAACTCTACACTTTGAATTATTAAGAGACTCAGGCATCCCCATGGTTATAATTTCAATCTAGTGATTCTCAAACTTTAGAGTGCTCAGGGATCCTGGTGTTCTTATTTTAAAATCCACGTCAACAGGAGATAGCCTAGATGACCTGGTTCAGATTCAACAGATCTTGGGTGAGATTATTTATATGTCCTTGTATCCTTTTTTTTCACTGAAGTATAGTTGACCTATTGCCGGAGTCCAACTCCAGCAGCCAGGGATTCAACCTGAAGAGGTGAACGGTGTCGGTGAATAAGGCAGCCTCTTAATTTTCTATGGACTGCCTGTTTATTTCAAGTTTAAGATTCTCTTTTATACTTTCACAAAAGCATTAGGCCAGAGGTTTGACATTTTCAGATCCCCCTCTCCCAGATTTATTATCTCCATAAATCACTGTTGCTTTACAAAAAGAGTTCCTGCTTCAGTGATTCTCTCAGATTCAACATTATCATCTACTCTCTGCCTCCTCTAATGTGTCCAATAGTTAACTTGTGATTACATTGTAACTCATGCTACATTCCTCAGTTTACTGCTTATCTTCCTAAATCCTGTTTGCCCCTAACATCCTGAGCTCACTGTCTCTTAAAAAGACTTCTAGCTATAGGGTCTCTAAAAATTCCTAACTTCTATAAGCTATAGTAAAATATGCTAACTTTACAACATTCCTTAAATCTTTAACTTCTAACTGTTTTAATTATTTCTAAGCCCTAAATTCAGTAAACTCCTTTGCCATAAACATTCTCCTCACAAATAGGCTTCAGATAGCAATCCCTCTCATGGCCTCAAGCTGCGGCCTATGTGCTCATCCTGGAACACTCTTTTGTAAAAGTCCTTGAACAAATGTCAATGATTAACTTTATGAATTATTTTCTGAGCAATGCTGCAGAAGCCTTTGTGCCTTCTCATGCTCCTCTCAAGAACAATAAGCACCTTAATATCCCTTTTCAGTCAACCCAGTCAAGGAGAGGAAAAGACAAGTCAGAATTACAAGGCCTAACTCCTTCATCCCAGGATCCGTGCCTGCGGAATGAGGAGAGGGGGCTGGGGACCGTGCCTCCATTTTGTCAGTAATGCCTAATACAGCTCCCGACAGCTTACAATGTTTCAGGTGATTTCAGATTATTTTCCCTTTATATGTTATTACAAAATATTGATTATAGTTCCCTGTGCTGTCCTTGCTGGTTATCTGTAGCATGTATATGTATTTTTACTTTTATCCTGTCTTTGGACTTGTGTTTACAAATCTCATGGATTTGATCTCCCGACATTAATTTCGTCTGGTCCTTTTCTGATTCTCCCTATTCTGAGTACCTTCATAATCCCCTACATCCTTATTTGTCCACCATCTAGCATAAATTTCTACTTCTTCCAATAACATCATCCTGATTTTTCCTTGGCGAATACCTTCTGCAACCTTAGTCATGTTGAGTCAGTTTGATTCAGAAAAGCCTCACCACATGCCCACTGAGGACTGGGGATGTGAGTCAGGCCTGGAGCTAGGAGAATATTCCATTTCCTACATCATTTCCTAGTCATGAGTGGTTCAAGGATGGGTGAGTGACTTGGATTTAAAGGAGGCTTTATTATGGGAATTATTGAGAAAGAAGCACTATGTCATTGGGTTTACTAGATGGGTAGAATATGACTTTGGAGATGCTACTGGCAATGAGTCACTTCATATGAAAAATAAAATCACACACATAAAAAAAGCTAAGAGATGATCAAACATAGCTTTTTTTTTGCATCATTGTTTGAGCATGTCAATACAATGTATCTGGAGCTATACAAGCCTTTAACTTTCCTGTTACATGTATCCATAAATTCCCTTTTGTGTGTTTCTGTTAATTGTTGATACAATAACAGATTCTGTAGCTGTCTTTGCTGGCTTGTGAGTACCTTACCTTTAAGCCCCTAAGTTTTTCCTCTTTTTTGTCTACTCTATACCCAATTAATGATGGTATTTGATCCTCCAAAGTGGGGGGGTGGGGGGGGGATGTCTGTCATGGCAATAATGTTATCACAGTCTTAACCTCCTCTAAATTCTGAATAATGTAAAAACCTCAAGATTTAATTCCAACCTCTACTCATATTATTACCAAACTGGGTTCTTGGACTCTTTAATTAATAGAAATTGATAAGGAGCCAGATGAGAAATTCAGGCAAGCCTTTACTGAAACTCCTGCTGTAACACAAGAGAGCAAGAAGTAACAAGTGTCTTTGCAGCTTACTTTTGGGGGGGCGAGTTGTGGGGGGTGGAAGGAGATGATCTGGTGAGCTGTTTCCCTACATAGGGTGAAGGTGGGGGTAAACTGGTGTTTGGGCCTGAGAGGTGTCTTAGGTGTCTGCCCACCACTAGGTGCTGCTGTATGCAGAGATAATGTGCGGTACCCTGTTTTTGCTCCTGGCACCTAAGAAGTCACAGTTGGTGTTTTGGCCTTTTTGTATCTTGTTGCTCATAATTTGTCCCATTGTTCAGGCATGCAGTCATTTTTAGTCCCTTATAGTTTCTTTGCATCCTGTTGCTTGAGGAGATTTTTGTCCAGGTGCAAACAATGCAGTAAAGGTTCCCAGGTCCCAGCCTGTCTCAGCATCACTGCCCCCAATTGCTCAGAAGTCCTCCAACCCACCTGGAGTTTTTTTACAAGCTCTTCCTTCATCCAAACTGATTGTTATAACTATTATTATTTAATTAGCTATTTATTCTGCACACCCTTTTTTCTCCAGATGCATAACTTCTAGTCACCCTTCAGGCTGCAGCTGAAATGCCATTATGAGCAAGACCATAAGGGATCTCCTGGTGGCTCAGCTGCTAAAGAATCTGCCATCTGTGTGGGAGACCTGGGTTTGGTCCCTGGGTTAGGAAGATCCCATGGAGAAGGGAATGGCCACCCACTCCAGTATTCTGGCCTGGAGAATTCCATGGACTACAGCCCATGGGGTTGCAAAAAGTCAGGCACCACTGAGTTACTTTCCTTCACTTCATCTACGACTCCCTCCCCCAACTCCCTCCCCCTCTTCCTTTGGCTGTATATCATTGCATCCTTTTCTTTTCCTCCATTATATGTTTCACAAGTTTCAACTGTGAATTTATGTTCTTTTTTAATGTCATTCTAAGATAACTAAAACTATGCGTTTTGTTGAATACCAGCAATAGGTGTAAATAGTATGTTGAAAAGATTATGCATGTTTCATTTTGGAGTTTTTTTTTTTTTTTTCAAATAAGGGTAATCTTGTACAACTCAATTAAAAAGAAAGAAGAAATACATTACATTTAAATTAGTTTTGAAACAAAAATAGCAAATTACATTGAAATTTACTGTTTTACATTGTAACTCTACCAAAATTGTTAGAAATAGTCCATTTAGTTACGTAGTTATCAAAATTTTGCCACAAGTATATGTGTGGTTAATGTTCTATAGTTTCAGCTATTTGTACATCTTGATGTGCACCCCAAGATTATTCATGCCTGCTTTGGATAATAACCGAGATGACATATACTGATGCAAACTAGTGGCTGGCAGAACAGATTAACGTACTGTTCCTTTCTCTCTCTCAAAGAGGAAATACATATATTCCCTAAGTCATCCTCATTTCATATTGTATAAAATGATCTGTCAGGTATACTCTTTTTCTGTCCTCTGACTTTTGCTCTTATGTAAATTCAGTCATTTACTTATCTTTTAAAACATCAGTTGCAATCCAATAAAAGACTGGAATAATATTTAATAAATTTCTTCTAAGATTTAATTTTAATATTAAATAAATTAAATTTTAATTTTAAAATAATTATAGTATTTTCAATAATTAAAATATTCACTTTGAAGTGAAACTATACATGCGGGAAAAGAAATCAAAACAGAAAAGCCCAAAACAGTTTCTATTGATTTTTAATTGTCCGTGGAGAGTCTAGAACCTCAACTTACTTGCATCAAGGACAAGAATCCAAGGAAAATTGAAATTTTCTCATTACACATTGTATTTGTATATGTATTACTTATATCACAAAGTATTTTATTTCACTACTTTAATATTACTTCTATATTTCACTTACATAGAATGTAGGTTTGTTTTCTTCATTAAGTTTATACCCTAGTATTAATAGGTTTTATATAATTATCCAGTGGTCATGTATGGATGTGAGAGTTGAACTGTGAAGAAGGCTGAGTGCTGAAGAATTGATGCTTTTGAACTGTGGTGTTGGAGAAGACTCTTGAGAGTCCCTTGGACTGCAAGGAGATCCAACCAGTCCATTCTGAAGGAGATCAGCCCTGGGATTTCTTTGGAAGGAATGATGCTAAAGCTGAAGCTTCAGTACTTTGGCCACCTCATGCGAAGAGTTGACTCATTGGAAAAGACCCTGATGCTGGGAGGGATTGGGGGCAGGAGGAGAAGGGGTCGACCGAGGATGAAATGGCTGGATGGCATCACTGACTCGATGGACGTGAGTCTGAGTGAACTCTGGGAGTTGGTAATGGACAGGGAGGCCTGGCATGCTATGATTCATGGGGTCTCAAAGAGTTGGACACGACTGAGCAACTGAACTGAACTGAACTAATAATTATCTAGACCATTTTCTACAGGAAAATACATTCCAAATATCAGTCAAATTATTTAATGTTTGGAATGCAGGCTTTTTAATTTGAGAATTTTGGGGGTGGTTGTGGGTAAATAATACAATGCAATTATAAATAACCATAAAGGAGCTTAAGATAAATCCAAAGATCCAAGGATTAAGAACACAAAATGAAAAAAAAAAAAAAGAACACATAATGCATCATTAAGGAAAGAAATTTAAATATCACCAACTTTGTAAGGTGTTAAATTGTCAGCCATATTCATTTAACTTTAGGCAAATATTTAGTTCAACACTGAAAGGAGATGTAAAAATAGGCATCAATGTATTTGAAGATAAGTCTTTGCCATAGCTTTCTGACAGGTATTCAGAAAAAAAATGAAGTTATGTTTCAGTAATACAAAATATGATATTGGTTACCTATCAGTGTATCAATATTATTTTATTTCCTTTAATCTTATTATTGGAATAAATTACATTAATATATTTCCTGACATCAACTAATCTTTGAAGTCATAATGTTGCAGGAAAGGGGACCCCTTCCCAGGGCCCGAAACTGGGCTCCTGTCTAACACTCGGAAATGAATTGTCCGAGGAGACACGTCTGCTGACAAAGCAACAGATTTTATTGGGAAAGGGCACCCGGGTGGAGAGCAGTAGGGTAAGGGAACCCAGGAAAACAGCTCTGTCACATGGCTTTCAGTCTCAGGTTTTATGGTGATGGGATTGGTTTCCAGGTTGTCCTCAGCCAATCATTCTGACTCAGAGTCCTTCCTGGTGGTGCACGCCTTGTTCAGCCAAGATGGATGCCAGAGAGAAGGATTCTGGGAGGTGGTCAGACAGGTTGTCTCCTTTTGACCTTTCCCGAACTCTTCTGGTTGGTAGAGGCTTATTAGTTCCCTGTTCCTTACCAGGACCGCCTGTCATCCTAAAAGAACTCATGCAAACTGTTACTATGGTGCCTGGCCAGGGTGGGCGGTTTCAATCAGTGTGCTTCCCCTAACAATAAGACTACCTTTTGAGGTGTTTTTTTCCCCTTAACACAGTGTTAGTTTGTATTTACTAATACTTTATTTTGAATCTTGCATTTTTATTAACATGTGAAAATGTTCTACTTGTTCTTGCATTATTTTTATTGTTCTGGTATCAGTGTTTTACTCAACTTATAAAATTAGTTGGAAAATCTGGGAAATTTTAAATAAGAATTATAGCTTCCTTGAAGTGTTGGTGAAATTTAGTTTTCATGTTGCACTTAATTGATTCTTAGCTGAGTTTCCCTCAACCTGTAAGTTCCTTCAGCTTAAAGACAAGGTTCTGCATCTCTGTACATTTAATATTTAGCATAGACTTTGCCACATAACAGATACTCTGTGAATTTAGACTCAGTGAATGAATAAAACAATTCAGTTGAAGAAATCTCTGGATCTGACCAAGAACAAATGATGAAAAAAAAAGCTTTCTTTTAAACAGTTTCTCTGAAACAACAATTCATCCCTTCACTTTAAGATAAAATCAACATACAAGAAAGAATTCTCTTGTAACAGTATTGTTAGCTGAATGCCATTCCATCAAATGTTATGGAATATTTATGTTTCTAGTTCAGCTAAGTTGCATGTTTATTACTTCTATTCTGCAATATGATTCTGTGTAATTTAGAGAGAAGAGAAGCCTAGTTAGCATACAAAACTCTACAGGCAGCCAACACATGTTGACTCAAGTTTAGTCATCATGGCAAAGCAACAAGTCACTGGCCTGCTGAAAGTCAGGAGGACTAGAGGACTAATAGTATTTCATGCAAAGACTTAACAAAAAGCAGCTGTAATGTATCATATAAACAGTATTTTGTTCAATGTCAAATTCTGTGGTTTTCTGAAAGAAAGAAAGTGTAGTTGCTCAGTCGTGTCTGACTCTTTGCGACCTGGTGGACTGTAGCCCACCAGGCTCCTCTGTCCATGGGATTCTCCAGGCAAGAGTACTGGAGTGGGTTGCCATTTCCTTCTCCAGAGGATCTTCCCAATCCAGGGATCGAACCCAGGTCTCCTGCATTGCAGGCAGACACTTTAACCTAAAGATTTAACAAAAGGCAGCTATAATGTATCATATAAACAGTATTTTGTTCAATGTCAAATTCTGTGGTTTTCTGAAAAACTCTTCAATTCGACTTTCATTCATCCTCACAAATCTTGACTTTCACAGAATATTCAAGTCTTGAACATTGTAGCCATACAGTAAATATTAAAATGTTAAATTTGTCTTTTCAGAAATGATAGAGTTTAAGAGGAAACATTAAGATAGAAAAGATGTGCACCAAATGTTCACATGTGAAAAGGTGTGAAATGTTTTCAAAGGCCTGAAAATTTCTACCTGTGTTCTGTTCTTTCAAAAACAAAAGAACTGAACAAGAGTGGGACTGTAATGAATGCACATATTTTTCTTACTCATGTTTTGCAAATCAACCCTCAATGTTTTTCTTTTTCTGCTATTATTAACAATTGAGATTTTCAGTGTACCCTTAAAAATGAAATCATGAGAAAAATGCTTAATATTCAAAACATCTCCCTGCTATATTCTACTTTGCATTTTTCTTCTATAAATGGACCAAGCTTTCCCTCATTATAGACTGCTTAAACTCTTTCAAGGCATAGTATGTCTTTTAATATGCCTGGCATAACGTCACTCACAAAGTAAAACTTTCTCTAAATACATTTAAACTTTCTTTTTAAAGATCACCAGAAATATACCAATATAAAACAATGAAATTAAGAGACCAAATTAGACGGAAAATTTAAAAGGTATATTGGAACCTAGCAAACCATATAAGAAATATGATTGCCTGTGCAAACTTAAAGTAATATATTGTAATGTTCCTCATTGACTTAGTCATGCAAGGCCAAATATCTCATTTGTCATTATCCAACACCTCTCTTCCAAGTAGTTAAATGTTCCTACAGATTTTGTTTTTTTTCCTGAGTCAGAAGTTCTTGCAATTGGAATTATTAGAAAACCACAGATAGTTCAAACTTTGTCTGCATAGTTTTTCTAAATGCAGAGATTTCTCATGATATGCCAAACTGAAAAATAAATTCCTTGAAAAAATTATAAATTGTATTGGAAACAACAGGCAGATTTTACACAAAGGACACAGATGCAAGTTTCAGAACTTTACAAAACCTTAAGCATTTTCCTCCCATTTTTTTCTTTGTTAATTAAGAGCCACTTTAGAAAAACTGAGGTCAAGGAAATTATTCCTGTATATACTTAGTATGATTGAAACATTAGGCTCACAGCTTTTCTCACTGTATTTTTCCACATTATGAAGTGCCCCAAGCATTGCAGTGATTTCCTCCCTTGGAATATGTAAATTGCCTTATGTAAACTCTGACTATTGTTTCTGAGCTGGGCTTTAGGATTTTCTCTTGGGGCATTATAATAAGCATATTTGCCTTAAAATTCATTGTCCAATCACATAAGCCTCCAATATGACAAATTCCATTGGTTTATGGCTCTTTTGTCTAACCCTGACAAAAATATTGAAACTTTGTTTTAGCTTCTTTCTGCACAGAAGTAATTATTTAAGCAAAACACAAAGTAAAAATATCATGCCAAATAGAATGAACCATGATTCTGCAGATATTTTTAAACTCTCTGTAGCTTATTTCCAGGGTTGTGTCATTTACTGAATGACTATTATATGTCAGGGTAGGGATTGGCAATTACCACTTGGTAAAGAACTAATTGGGTGTTGAAAGAACTAAGACACAAATGTTTTGTTAAGGAAGGTAAAAGGAGGAGAGAGAACTAGATAGATCCAGAGGCCCAGGATGTTCATTACTACTCAGGATATTCAGTTACTCACTACTTCCTGTTGGCAGCAGGAATATACTGAATGAGACTGGAAAATCAAGAATAGTAAAGTGTCCACTATTACAATTACTTTGGTTGTCCACA
This sequence comes from Ovis aries, assembly GCF_016772045.2. NCBI lineage: Eukaryota > Metazoa > Chordata > Mammalia > Artiodactyla > Bovidae > Ovis > Ovis aries. Next base: position 27,885,557 of record NC_056059.1, on the reverse strand, counting down.
AATATGCACCCCTACAAAGAAGGAGGGATTGCATTAGTTTGCTTATAATCTACTCAATCGAAAAGTGCAGGGAAAATTCACTAAGAAGGAAAAGAAATAGATTGCAGAATTGAAAATCCTGGTTCAAGTGTTTCAATTTTTATTCCTCTATGGATCTGGAGTAATGGCATTCTGTAGAAGATGCCTTAGCTTACCGAAATCAAACCCTTAGAACTGGATGTACAATTACATACTTGTTTTCTGAGCTCCTGGATAAGTGTCATGAAGGTAGAAACAGCGATTGACATGTTTATTTCTTCCTCTAACTGGCAGTACCCAGATTCAGAAGGGGTTCAGTAAGTACTTGTTGAATAAACAGGTACGTTAAAATGTACTCTTAGGTACAGTCTAAGAGTTATATCATTTCTCTATTTGGATTAAGAAAAAAGAGAAGAAATATTGATATAAATTGAAAATTAATATTTCAAAAACTGTTTTTTAGCTAGCAAGCTAAATTTCCAGCTGGATCAAAGCTGAATAGTAAAACCAAGTTGTGAAGAATAGATTTAGTAATACAGGTACAGGCAGCACAAGTGTGTGAATAGCATCATTATGGTCTTTTCTCTTTTTCCTTACTCACATTTAGGAAACTATTAAATTGCATTCTGGCATGCACACAATAATGGGAGAATGGGGTAGCCAAAGAACATGGCATTCATTATGGAGTTTAAACAGTATGATAAAATCTCATGCACGTTAATAACTCCCAAAGCAGCAAACGTCCTAATATTGAAAATGAAACCTTAGTTGTAAAGTATTGTCATGCCAGAGAGCTTTGTTAAGATGAAATTTTTAAGAATATTTAAATAGCTGATATTTAAAGAAATAACAGCATTATAATTGAAAGATGCTTAATTTGGTTATGTATGTACTCTCCAGACTAAGGAAGTACTGTTTGAGAGAGGACAACAGTACATTTGGATGATAAGATTAATTAATTCAGTGTCACAGTACACAGAGATTTCAAGCACAAAAAGCACAATGTTACCTGAGCAGGAGCCAGTATCTTGTTCTTTTCAGACACAGACTAGATGATAGCTGTAATTCATGTCATTTTATGACATTTCATGGAACATTTGGTCATTATGACATTTATGATGCAATGAAATAGGCCATAAAGTGCTGTAAATTGTTGGGAGCAAAAGACATTCATATTTGTGATGGGCATTTTAGTTTCAATCAAGATGTTAGTAGGTTAAATCAAAATTCAACTTAGAGTTGGATGTTAAAGTTTTCATTTAGGTTTCTTTCTTTTTCCTTCTTCTTTCCCCAAATCCTCTCAGTCATTCTCTCCTCTCTTCTCTTACTCTCTCTTCTTTCTCTTAAATCTAATGAGTAGTACAGAAAGACTGTAAGTTAAGAAAATTTTTTTCATGTTTTCTAATTTAGTGTTATTAAAGAATGAAAAAATCTATAACTGTTAGCATATATGAAGAAGAATAACAAATCTAGAAATAGCAAAATATGTGATTGTCATTTCCTTTGTTTATATCTCATGCTTGTAGGGGAATGTGGAACACGCAGAGTTTCTAATAGTAAGTGATGACTGTGTTCTCCCTGTATCTGGTAACATTATTTCTTGCAAACATTTTTAACACCTACAGAAAGAGTTTTAAAATGTCAGAATTTACCTTGTTGAATTATGCATGAAGTTGATACAAATTATTTTCTGAGAAATAGGTTTGAAATGCATATGTATTTGTTTTAGGTAAAGAAAGACAAATGTATGGCAGAGAGTATTTTACTAACAAAGTTTGCCTATTCTTTTAGATCTTGTTACTTTTTTTTATGTTAGTATTTATATTTAGACTGTCACCAGAGTATCATCTGAATATTAAAGTTTGATATGTAATCAACTATAATGTTCAGTGAAATATATAACTTTGCAGTTGCAGTAATAAATAAAAACCAGTAGAAGTATTGCTATTAATATCAATAATACATGTCAAACTTGCAATTTTGTGGTAGGGCCACAAATAAAACTTTAATTCCCTAACCAAATACACATAAACTAACCCACTATCTAATTATTCTCTAATTTTCTAACTTACCTTTTACTATTTTGATGAGAGTTATTTAAAATACTTTGAGCATTAAAAATAAAAATATATAGAAATATTCTTTTTTAAAAAAATTCCTATGTTATTTTGTATGATGTAGCAGAATACAGAGGTTCATAAACTCAGGAACTTGAAAATACTATTTTTGTTTTTATTTTAGAAGTGATTATCATTGTAGAATTCCTCTGCTGTTCAGTGTATTTGAGGGTTTAACTTCTTTCACTTAGCAAAATGTATTTGAGATATATCTGTATTATTGCATTATTCCTATTATTGCCAAGTAAAATTTCATTGCATTGATGTATCAAAGTTTGTTTATTCCACAACAGAACTAGTGTTTGATTTCAGTTTTGCTGAGTAACAAAAAGCTGATATCCGTTCAGAAACATACTTTTGTGTGATTATACATTTTCATTTCTCTAAGACAAATACCTAGGAGGTGGATTATTGGATTGTATGTCAAGGGTAACTTTTACTTTACAAGAAGCTGCCAAACTCTTTTCCAAAGCAGTTGTATCATTTTACACTTGTACCAGCAAAATGTGAGTTCCAGTTGCCCCACATCGTCTCCATCACTTGATATGGTAAGTAATTTTTTTTCATTGTAGCAATCTTAATAAGTGCATACCTGTATCTTGTGTGACTATAGGTTACATTCCCTAATGATTATCTTTCTTGAATATCTCTTCCTATGCCTTCACCCATCAAAATATCTTCTTTGATGCAGTGTCTGTTCAGATCTTTTGCTTTTTAATATTGGGTTTTCTTTCATTGTTTGACTTTTAGAAAACTTTATGCATTCTAGTTATAAACTTTGTCAGAAATCTGATTTTAAAATAGTTTCTCTGGCTGTGTGATTGATCTCTTCATTCTCTGAGTTCTTTCATAGAACACAAGCTTTCAATTTTGATGAAGTCTAATTTAGCAGATTTTATCTTATATATCATGTTCCTGGTGCCTTATGTAAAAACTCTTAACTAATCCAAATCATCAAATCAGGCAATTTGAGTATTCCGAATTTGTTCTGAAGGGAAAGAACATGGAGGATTACACTCAGTCTTTTATGGGTCACCTCTGTAAGCAGCACGCTTTGCATTATTGTCAAAATTCAGTCACTTGGCCACACCCAACTGCAATGTATGCTAGTAAATGCAAGTTTTCTCTATGCAAGGGAGGAAGAAAAACCAGGATTGGTAAACAGCCAGCCAGTTCTTGTAACAGAGATCAATAAATAGTTTTAGTAACAAGCCTAAACTAACTTTAATTCAACTATATCTTTCTAAGTTCATTTTTATTTTCCTTGGAAAAACTTCAATAAACAGTAAGATTTCCTGAAATCTCATGAGTGTATTTTCTCCCATGTCTTCTGCTTTGTTTCTACTTGTCAAAAATTTTACTGGTTGCTTATAGGTTGTCTAAGATGCCACCTACTACATGAAATAGTTCTGAGTTCTTATTGAAATGTATGACCTTTCTCTGGATTTTCAGAATACTTTATATTAACAATGTCATGTTTATAAATTTTATTTTCTTCATAATTAATTATATACTCTTAGGACTTCTACTAGGTTTATAATTCTTGAAGAGAATGACTGTAGCTTATAAATATATTATATTCATTCCTGTATTCCATGTATAGGAACTCAGTAAACATGTGTTTTACTGTTGATGGTTCAGCCAAATGACCCTAACATTATTAGTGTATTAAATTGAAGTTATTGTTAGGCCAAAGCTCAGATGAAAGAAAATAAGAATTCATATGGCATTTTTTCACTGTTTAATTTTTCTACAAGGGTCAATATATTGCTCCCTAAATAACAACCCTTAAACCAATTGGACTATAAAGAAAGCTGAGCACCAAAGAATTGATGCTTTTGAACTGTGGTGTTGGAGAAGACTATTGAGAGTCCCTTGGACAGCAAGGAGATCCAACCATTCCATCCTAAAGGAGGTCAGTCCTGGGTGTTCATTGGTAGGACTGGTGTTGAAGCTGAAACTCCAATATTTTGGCTACCTCATGCAAAGAGCTGACTCATTTGAAAAGACCCTGATGCTGAGAAAGATTGAAGGCAGGAGGAGAAGGGGACGACAGAGGATGAGGTGGTTGGATGGCATCACTGACTCAACGGGCATGGGTTTGGGTGGACTCTGGGAGTTGGTGATGGACAGGGAGGCCTGGCATGTAGCAGTTCATGGGGTCACAAAGAGTCAGACACGACTGAGTGACTGAACTGAACTGAAACCTGTCAGAGGTCGGGAGAAGGTGGCTAGAGGGCAGAAGGACAGGGAACTGATCTCTGAAACCTAGACCAAGGTCATTCTCAGGGCCTTGATTCTCAAACGATAACCAGTTTGGCACTGCCAAGGGAAAGAATACAGTTCATACCTCTATGATTTTCTATTCCTTTTGTCTATCATAGCTCAGTTGCATTTTTCAAGGAGAATTGGAGTTGGACAAGGAACAAGGATAAAGGAATAAAATAAGATGGAAAACCCTGAACCTAAGGTGATTTGAAATACTGTTTGGCTTACATAAATCAAATGAATGTCAGACTAGTATACATAGAGAGAAGCATTTTCTGGCTGCAAACTTCAGTAATTAAATTAAGAAGTGCAATTCCATTAGTTAGTCTACAATATTTTAAGAGAAGCATTGGGCATTTTCAGCATTTTCTATCTCATTTTTACGGTAGACAGTTCCTCTCTACTTTCATTTTTCTCCAGGTACCATGAAATTTATTTCTATTATAGGCAGATATTGTATTTAAACAATATTCAGTTCAGTTCAGTCACTTAGTCATGTCTGACTGTTTACAGTCCCATGGACTGCAGCACGCCAGGCTTCCCTGTCCATCGCTAATTCCTGGAGCTTGCTCAAACTCATGTCTATCAAGTTGGAGATACCATCCAACCATCTCATCCTCTGTCATCCCCTTCTCCTCCTTCCTTCAATCTTTCCCAGCATCAGGGTCTTTTCCAATGAGTCAGTTCTTCACATCAGTTGGCCAAAGTAGTGGAGCTTCAGCTTCGGCCTCAGTACTTCCAGTGAATATTCAGGACTGATTTCCTTTAGGATTGACTGGTTTGATCCCCTTGCTGTCTGAGGGACTCTCAATCTTATTTCTAACAATGTTAGGAATGGCCAATACAGGCATATCTGTTTTACCAATGTTACATTTATTCTTTTATTTCTAAGAAAAAGTAGTATATGTGTTAATATATACTCTGAGATAATAGAAATATATAGATATATATTATTTATATATACTATAACTGGGGATAGATGCTGTATATCTATATCTATATATCTATATATTCCTGACACAGGTCTCCCAAAACCCTTGTAATTTCCTAGGTGATAGGAGTATCTTCAGAGAAGGCAATGGCACCCCACTCCAGTACACTTGCCTGGAAAATCCCATGGACGGAGGAGCCTGCTGGGCTGCAGTCCATGGGGTCGCTAAGAGTCAGACAGGACTGAGCGACTTCACTTTCACTTTTCACTTTCATGCACTGGAGAAGGAAATGGGAACCCACTCCAGTGTTCTTGCCTGGAGAATCCCAGGGTCAGGGGAGCCTGCTGGGCTGCCGTCTATGGGGTCGCACAGAGTTGGACACAACTGAAGTGTCTTAGCAGCAGGAGTATCTTTGGTTCTAATGAGTCAGCAACTCTGGGTGGGTTCCTGGATGAGGGCCGCTCACCAGAAAAGCCAAGCCATGATTAGAAGCACCCACCTCCACATTCTCTTGAAAAGGGAGAGGGCTGGAAATAGAATTAGTGACCGATCATGTCTGCATGAAGAAGCCTCCATAAAACCCTAAAAGCGTGAGTTAAGAGAGTTTTCAGGTTGGCAAACATACAAGAGGGTGGTACACCCAAACTCCACAGGAACAGAGAAGCTCCTGCACCCAGAGCCAGACGCCACCCTATATATCTCTTCATCTCAGCTGATATGGTTCTTTCATCATATCCTTTAATATACTAGCCAACATAAGTGTTTTGCCTGAGTTCTGTGAGCCACTGTAGCAAGTTGATCAAACCTGAGGAGGAGGTCATTGGAATCGTCAACCTACAGCTGTTTTGCCAGAAGTATAGGTGATAAGCTAGGCTTGTGATTGTCATCTGAAGTGGGGGTGGGAGCAGTCTTGTGGGACTGAGCCTTAACCTGTGGGATCTGTCATTGTCTCCAGGTAGATAGTTTAAGAATAAGTTAAATTATAGGGCAACCAGCTTGTGTCCTGGAGACCTGCTTCTACTTACGGAGGAAAAATCCCCACACCATTGGTGACCAGAGGTACCAAAAGTGAAACGTTTTGTGTAAATAGTAAAGGGGACTCACGGAGAAGAAAAACGTAGTAAAGAACTGGGTTTCTCCCTCCATAGGAAAGAAATAAGGATTTTTTTATTCTCTCTAAATGTTATCACTGTTGAACAATAATCAGTGTCAAGGCAGCGATAAACAAAGAACTTTCTTTGGAGTCTTAAAAACTGCAATTCCAGAGACATTGATTTGGGTGAAAACGAAAGAGTTTTTCTGAAGAAGAGAAAGATTCAGGGGATTATACAAACAAAACTTGCATGGTTCTTAAAAGTCATTTAGCAGGAGTTGAGACTGACTGTGATGCAGGAAAAGAAATATTTGTCCCTAAGGAATAGGCTGTCACAAGTTACTTTAGCTAAGTGTTCAGTAAGTATCTTGAGTTTCTGGCAGATGTTCTGGATGCCTGGTTAAGACAATACATGGTCAAAAGTTTAGATTCCATCTGGGCTGAGACATACATTAAGTCACACTTCCTCAGGGGTCTCTCAGCTCCATTTTACAGTCTTTCTTAACAATATCTACTCCACTGTGATTTTCTTTTCATATAATGCAGTTTCTAAAACCAGAAATCTAAAATCCTTCTCCTTTCTATATCCCTCAAGTTTTAAATTAGCCAATGAGTCCAGGTGATTGTATCTCCTAGAGATTAATCTTTCTCTCTACCTAAACATCACAGCTCCAGTCAGATCTCTTTGTTGCCTAGGTTACTAAAATAGTCTTATAATATGGCTTGTTTCCTGTAATCAGTTAGTGACACTCCACCTATTGTTAGTGAATGTCATCATTTCATTCTCTTGCTTAAAATTTCTTCAGAAACTGACTGTTGCCTTGTAGGATAAAATCCCAATTTCCTAGTAAGTATGTCCTTTAAAATTTTCCCTGGATTAACTATGGAGATTCTGTTAGTTTTTAACTTGGATCTACAGATAATTTTAGAAAAGCAACAAATATTATATTTATGGTCAATTTTCTTCTGAGAACATTATGATTATTTTTCATCAATTATTTAAATTGATCATGGACACTGCCAAATTTAAGGTCTACTTTTCCCAATTTCATCTCCAACTGGCTTCCACAGCTTTATGACTCAACATATTTTCCCATGTTATTATAACTTCTGAGTATGCCCTTCCCTTACCCATTTGTTTTAAGCACACTTCCTCTACATAAACAAACAAACCTCTAAAACAAAATTACTGCCTAACTACTATAAGATCTTCAATATGCATTTCAGGTATATATTGCTTCTTTTCAAATCTTGCCCCTACTTGAAAAGATTTAACAGCTCCTCCTCTGAGCTACTGTTGTATTTTTTATACATTTTATAATGGACTGTTTCTAAAGTGGCTCCCAATGATGTCTGAGTTCTAGTATGCATTGCTTATATGTAATCCCTTCTCTTTGAATGTGAACTGAAATACTTATAATGAATAGAACAGAGCCAGAGGGATGAAATGTCACACCCGTTTAATTTGCAAAAAGACTTCAGCTTCCATCTTGTTAGACCTCTTTTGCTCTCTGACTTGCTCACTCTAATGAAGAAAGCGGCCATGTTGTGGGATACTCCATGGAGAGGCTCATGTCACAGAGAACTAAGACAAGTCTCTGGCTGATAACCCAGTGCCCTCTGTCTAGCTACATGAGGGGAACTGAATCCTGCCAACAACCACATAAGTGAGTCTGGGGGTGGCTTCACCTCCAGTAGAACCTAGAGATGATTGTGGCTATAGCTGATACTTGACTGCAGTATGTGAGAAATCAGAGGACTCAGCAAAGCCATTTCCAGATTCTTGACCCACAGAATATTTGAGGTAATAAATGTTGCTTTAAGCCACTATGTTTTGAGGTAACTTATAACCAAACAATAGATCATTAATACATACTGTTTCTATTTTATTTGCTTGTCAATGGGAATGTGGATTAAAGGAAAGAAATAAGTTTTGGAACTAAATTAAACTGAGGTCAAATTCTACTTCTACCATTCTATTCACATTTTTACAAGTTACAATGCATTTTCTTTTTACTAAATTTGGCACATACACTGCACAGTTGTGAGATCTGTACCTCAATATTATTGTTATTATAGTATTTGTCTATAGGAGTGACTTCTGCTTATGTATATGATGATTCTTAAAGACAGGGAAATGTCTTCATCTGCTTTTGTATCACAGCATTTGGCACTTAATATTCAAAACTAAATGTTCAATTTAAAATTAAGTGGTTTATTCTTAAGTAACAAATCTTCTCCATGCAGATATACTTTGTCACAACCCACTTTAGATTTTCACTATTCTGTGAGCAAGCCAGCTCCCCATATTCACCTGCCTTTAGCTGTAGATTTCAACTCCTGTAGGCTAATCAGGATATCACCAAAGAGTTCTCTGACATGAACATTCACATCCTCAATACTGAATCATATAGTTACACTTTTTCTTAAAAGTGAGTATTCAGATATATAGGGTATATTGGAGTCTTAATTATTTAGTGGGCATTGAAGAAGCAAAACTTGGACTCTGTTTTTTTATATAAAAATTTAAAGTTGTTAGGTTGTAAAGCAGCTATTTTTCCTTCATCTTTAAGCAACCATAGTTTCTATGTTGGTTTTAATGTCAAGATATGTTCATTATTAGTTAATGTAACTCTAATGTAGTGAGAATGTAGTGAAAACAATGTAGTGAATGTAACTCTAATGTAGTGAAAACAAAACCTTCAAGGTGAGCTCCTGAAATTAAAGCATAGAAAAGCCAAATTATTACTGATGAAATGGAAACTCGGTTATTTCTTTAATCCTTCTCTCCCTTAGAGGATTTTTTTTTTTTTTGGTATGTGTTGAAGTTTTTTAGTTTTTTGGATCATGCTGATTAAACTTCAGGGAATTTGCATTACTGATTCATCCCCAATGTAATGACAGTTGAATCTTAATGATTTAAAAAAGAAGAAGAAGAAGAAGAAGAAGAAGAAGAAGAAGAAGCAGCAGCAGCTTGTTCTTCACCAGATATGATGATGGTTGAATTAGTCAAGATTTTATGAAATCATAGCAGAGTTTTGGGGTCTTCCACAGTACTGGCTTTATCTCTGTTAGAGTTTACCGCTTGTTCAAATAAATAATACTGTGGAGCACACTCCAGATTGTAATTCCTCAGTAATAAACTTTTCTTATTTCTGAATGTAAAGCAGATTTTCATATAAAAGTTCTGAATATTGTGGACTACTTAACTACCTCTTTTTCCATATCTCACCTCTTTACATTTTTAAAGGGAGAACTCTCACCCCCACCTGTGTTTATACATAAGTAACAAATCTTCTCCATGCAGATATACTTTGTCACAACCTGCTTTAGATTTTAAGTATTCTGTGAATACATCAGCTGCCCATATGCACTTGCATTTTGCTGTAGATTCCGACTCCTGTAGATTAATCAGGATATCACTGAAGAGTTCTCTGACATGAACATTCACTTCCTCAATACTGAATCATTCATGTCAGCATAAAAACATGGTGCTATATATCTCTTCCTTAAAAGATGGCTCTCAGCACCATTATACTGCCACCTCCAACTATTATTTCATTGATTGCTTCCCTTTTACCATAATGCACATCAAAAGAACTTGCTATACTAATTTTCTTCCATCTCTTTCCTCTAATTCTCTCTTTTAAGGCATTTCAATTGGACTTTCACCCCACAGCTCCACAGTTATGACTCTTGTCCAAGAACCAATGATATTTATGTTGTTAATCTGATACTTAATTCTCAACCCTGGCTTTACTTGTGATATCACAGTCATTTAAAAACTAAATATGGTGGATCCAACTCCATGTCTGCTCCTTCCTCTGTGGGATATTTTCTTCATTTGAATTTCTGGATTCAACCATCTCCTAGTATCTGTCCCACATCACTAGCTGCCCCATCCAAGTCGACATTTTAGTTTCCCCTCATCAAATATATTAATCTAGGAATTTCACAGAGCTCAAACTTTGGACTTCAGTTCCTCTATATCTATAATATCCAGTAGTAATATGAGCTACAATATGAACTACAAAAGAAATAAGTGAAATTAATCTTAGTAATATATTTACCTGAATAGCTCTAGATGTTATTTTAATAATTAATAACCTATAAATGTTACTAGCAAACTGACCTATGTTCTTTTTGACACACTCAGTCTTTGAAATCTAATCTATTGTTCACACTTAGTATAGCACATCTCAATTGAGGATAGCTGTATTTCAGTGCCCAAGAGCCATGTTTGGTTGTAGCTATCATATTAGACCGTATAGGTCTACATCTCCACTCTCTTGTTTCCCCTCTTGTTTAATATTGTTAAATATCATCTATATGATAGTGACTCCCAGCTTATATTGCAAGACCAAATCTCTTTTCTGAAATTTATACTTTTAAGCAAACTACCCACTTATTGTTTCCACCTGAATGCCTATGGACTTGTCTCAGACTTACCACATCCAAAATCAAAGTCCTGATCATCTCCATAGACACACAGAAAATCTCACCTTCCATTCTTCTCCATCTCAGTTAATAGTAAATGCTATGATTCCAGTTATAGAGTACTTGAGTCGTTCTTGATTTGATTTTGCTCTCACAGTCCATGTTCAATCTCATTGACTTTACAATCAAAATATTTCTGGAATCTGAACATTTCTCACCCACCCAAAATGAAAGCTATCATTTCTTGCTTGTATTAACATTCTAACTTCCAAACTAATCTCCCTGTCTCTCCCTTGCCTACTTTTCATCATAGAAATTAAGGTGATCCTGTTTGAATATATCAAGTGAACTCATTCTGCTACTCAATACCTTACAATAGTATATTCTGTCACTCATGATAAAATGTCTTAGACCTTGGTGTCCCATTATTTATTATATCTCCTGTTGCTCTTTCCCTTTCCTTTTTAAGATTTAAGCAGTTGAGCACCCTTATTGCACTAATGCCACAAAAATACAGTTTGTTTTTTGTTTCATCTAGACAGTCTGTTTCCCATGTACTCATGTTGCTTGCTTTCTCATTTAAGTCTTTACCCATGTGCCTTCTCTGATTACTTTTTTAAAAAATTGCTATCCCTCCCATTAGCATTTTCTATCCTCTTTCTTTGTTATATTTTTTCTCCATAAAACTTATCTCAAGCTGCTAATTTAGCATGCCTAGAAAATATCTGCTAAAGAAATGTACAAATTAATTAATTAGGAGTAAATAAAAGTCCTCTTTCCATTAGTCTAATATTTACAGAACAACTAAGTAAGTGGAATAACAATTAGTGCTAGTTATGACTCTCATTGCCAAATCTATTACTATTATGTAATATTTGCATGTAACTAACATCTAATTATGAACAGGTAATAACTATATACTAAAGAAAAAAGATATCACTCCATCACTCTTTCAGTCTTTTAGTGTAGACCGAAAAATAGTTTGAATTGTGAGCCTTGATATATATAGCAAATGATAATTGCTCTATCAAGAGTTATCAATATGTCTCTGTTAAGTACTCTCTCATATGCTGAGCAGCAGCATATAGAACTTACAGTCATATTAGGTTGGTGCAAAAATAATTGCAGTTTTTACATTGTTGAAATTTGCCAACTGATATTAGAATACATTCATAAATGTGATTATGTCATGCATAATTGGAAATGCACATTTCTCACTTCATTTTTTTGTTAATGACTTGCTACTTGCTGTTTATTTTTTGTTTATTTTAAACTATGGAATTTAATGTTACACAAAAAGCAAATTTAAACAATTATCTTATTTGAGTTCAAAATGTGTCATAAACCAGCAGACAACTGGCAACATCAGTGATGCATTTGGCCCAGGAACTGGTAACAAGCATACAGTGCAGTGGTGATTCAAGAAGTTTTGCAAAGGAGATAAGAGCCTTGAGGATGAGGAGCATAGTGGCCAGCTACCAGAATTTGACAACAACTAATTGAGAGGATCATGGAAGCTGATTATCTTACAACTACACAAGATGTTACAGGAAAACTCAACATCAGCCATTCTACAGTCTTCTGGCTCTTGAAGCAAATTGGAAAGGTGAAAGAGCTCTGTAAGTGGGTGGCTCATGAGATGACCAGAAATTTAAAAAAAAAAAAAATCCTCATTTTGAAGTATCATATTCTCCTAGTCTATGCAACAAGGAACCATTTCTTCATTGGATTGCGACACGTGACAAAAAGTGGATTTTCTATGATAACTGGCAATGATGAGCTCAGTGGTTAGACCAAGAAGAAGCTTCAAATCACTTCCCAAAGCCAAACTTGCACCAAAAAAAAAAGGTCATGGTCACTGTTTGGTGGCCTACTTCCCATCTGATCCACTACAGCTTTCTGAATCCTGACAAAACCATTCTATCTAAGAAGTATGCTCAGCACATTGATGAGATGCAACAAAAACTGCAAGGCCTGCTACCAGCATTGGTCAACAGAAAGAGCTCAGTTCTTCTCCACGACAATGTCTGATTGCATGTCATATAACCAATGCTTCAAAATTTGAACAAATTGCGCTGTAAAGTTTTGCCTTATCTGGCATATTCACCTGACTTCTTACCAACCAACTACCATTTCTTCAAGCATCTCAGCAACTTTTTGCAACCAGCAGGATGCAGAAAATGCTTTCCAAGAGTTTGTTGAATCCTGAGGCATGAATTTTTAGCTACAGGAATAAACAAACTTATTTCTCATTGGCAAAAATATCTTGATTGTAATGGTTTCTATTTCGATTAGTAAAGACATGTTTGAGCCTAGTTATGATGATTTAAAATTCGTGATCTGAAGCCACAATTATGTTTGCACCAACCTAAATAGTTCCTCATACTGCATTTACTTATACCTGAAGTATAAAGCAATTTGTATGTGGCCCAAAGATCCTTATAATTTTTCCCCATGTTTCTTATTTTCATATTAGTTCTCTTATTTTTTTCTGATCCTGAACAAAATTCCTTTTGCTTCCTGTATTCAGACTATATGCTCAAAGATATGGAAATGTATGGAACATGTGTAATTACAGAGTGAAACTACCACGTATAATTTTGGGGAAAACATGCACTGATTTTAAATAATTACTCTGAGTACTCTGTCTTCTCTATCAAGCCTAACATGATTAAAATAAATAAGTCTTCTAGTTCTTCTAAGATGTATTTGAGACTGAGAGGTAATGGAGTATAAAGAATAAGAACACAGACTCTAGAGATAGCATGTCTCAATGCAGGTCCTGACTCTGGCCCTTAAAAAATGTGTGACTTTGTTCAAGTTACTTAACCTTTCAGTGCCTCATTTTCCTCATATACAAAACAATACTGGTAATATTTCCTATATAGCTTTGTTGTAAAAATTACAGTAATTGATACATCCAAATTACCTGGAATACTGCCTACCATATGTGTAATATCAGTTCAATAGATGTTAACTATTATGAAAAATGTAAATATTTTTCACATAAAAGAAGGAATACGTACATACAATCTGTTGAATAACACAGAGTATTCTTTGGGATACTAGTCAATAAGTTGACATAATTCAGGCTATAAAAATAAAGGAAATTTTTAAAATATATGATAAGATTTATCTCTTATTAAGGAACTCTTCTGGAATAACATTGGCAATATTATGCACTGAAACATACAAATTAAATAGTATTCATCCATTTATTTAACCATAAAGACTTACTCTTCAACAATTGTTTATTGAGGGACTATAATGCTAAGTTCTAGAGAGATAAATAAAATATAGGTTCTACCTTCAAAGTATTTATAGTCCTGGAAGACATAAATAAATTTAAAAATAAACACTATTTAAAAAGTAAACACTAAAATTGAAATAAATACATGATGTCCCAAGCCAAACAAAAACAGAGGGACCCAGCCCATCCACTAGGAGGCTGGCAACTGCCCCATGCCCCTCTGAGCCATGTAACCAATCCTATGAAAACCCTATTCCACCCTTCAGCTGGCGTGAGAGCCACTATATAAGGCATGGACTCAAAAAAAAAGAAAAGAAAAGAAAGAAAGAAAGAAAGAAAGAAAAAAAAGAAAATAGGCTAGGGGCCAGCCCCACCTACCAGCATGCTGACAGTAGTCAGCCCTGCTACAACAGAAAAACCTATGCAGCAAGCACCCCTAGAGCACATAGCTCTGGTGACCAAAGGGGAATGCATTAGTAGGCCCTGTAGATGTATAAAAATTTTAAATATATACATACTCAACATACCTAAATACATAAACCAAAACTTGACAAAGAGAAAATTGACAATAATACAATAATAATACAGGAATTTAATAACCTACTTAAATCAAAACATATCATTCAGACAGAAAATTCATAAGGAAACATTGGTCTTAAATGACACATTGTACCAGGAGAGCTTAATAAATATACATAGAAAATTCCATCCAGAAGCAGAATACACATACTTTTCAAATTCAAATCAGACATTCTCAGGATAGATCACATGCTAGGTCACAAACCAAAACTCAATAAATTTAAAAGATTGAAATCATATCAAGCATCTTTTCCCATTCACAACACTATAAGATTAGGAAAAAAAAAAAAAACTGCAAGAGAAAAAACTACAAAAGTATAAACATGTGAAAGCTACATGAGATGCTACTAAACATAGAATGATAGAAATCAAAAATGAAATAAAAAACTAATTGGAGACAAATGAAAGTGGAAACACAATGATCCAAAATTTATGGGATAGAGCAAATGCAATTTTAAGAGGGAAGTTTATAGTGATACAAGCCTACATGAGGAAACTAGAAATAATCTCAAACAACCTAACCTTATACCTAAAGGAAATAGAGAAAGAACAAGCAAGTTAGAAGGAAAGAAATAGAAAAGATCAGAGTGGAAATAAATGAAGTAGAGATTTAAAAAGCAATGGAAGAGATCAGTGATACCAAGAGCTGGCCCTTTAAAAAGATAAATTTGATAAACCTTTTAGAAAGACTCATCAAGAAAAAAAAGAGGACCCAAATCAAAATTTTTAAATGATAAAGGAGCAATTAGAACTGACATCACACAAATACAAATAATCATAAGAGATTTTTATGAACAATTATACACCAATAAGATGGACAACCTAGATGAATAAATTCCTGGTGTTATAATTTAAGTTTGAATCCATAATAAAGAAAACAAATGAACACATTAATTACCAGTGGTGAACTTAAATCTGAATAGAAAAAAATACAGCAAAGTACAGGATGGCCTCCCAGGTTAATTCTATCAAACATTTAGAGACTAGTTAATGCCTATCTTTCTCAAACTATTTCAAAGTAACTGAAGAGAAAAAAATGCTTCTGAACTCATTCAACAAGGTCAGCATCACCCTGATACCAAAACCAGGCAAGGACACCACAAAAAAAAAAAAAAAAAAAAGGAAAGAAAGAAAATTATAAGCCAATACTAATGAAAAACATAGATGTAAAAATCTCAGATAAAATAGTAACAAACTGAATTCAACAACACATTAAAAGGATCATGGATCATGATCAAATAGGATTTATCCCAGGGATTCAGAGATGGTTCAATATCTGGGATCAAACAATACAACATCCCACTTTAATAAATTGAAGTATTAAAACCATATGATAATCTCAATAGATATGGAACAAACTATTGACAAAAGTTAACATCAATTTATGATAAAAACTCTCATCAAGATGGGAAAAGAGGGACACTTGTGTGCATGCTCAATTGCTTCAGTCATGTTCGACTCTTTGTGACCCTTGGATTGTAGCCTGCTAGGCTCTTCTGTCCATGGGGTGCTCCAGGCAAGAATACAGCAGTGGATTGCCATGCTCTCCTTCCTCCAGTGGTTTTTCCCGACCCAGGGATCAAACCCATGTCACATGTCTCCAGTATTGGCAGCCAGGTTCTTTACCACTAGCACCACCTGGAAGCCCAAAGTGGGACATATGTCAACATAATGAAGTTACAGGATACAAGATTAATGTAATAAAATCTGTTGTATTTCTGTACACTAATAGCAAACTATCAGAAAAAGTAATTAAGAAATTAACCCCAGTCATAATTACATTAAAAAAAATGAAATACCTAGAAATAAATCTAACATAAAAGACTTGTACCTCTTCTTTCTTTTTTTACATGATAAAATCTTTACTTGTGTTCCACATCTTAGTCCAATCTTCACTCACTCAGGCTATCTTTTCTGATATCCCTAAGTTAAAGTGTGTTGTTTTATTGCAGTGTCCCTAACATTCATAACACTCATAACACTTTTTAAAAATATTTTATATATTTGTATGGTTACAGAACTACTGTTTGTGATTTGTGTCAGACACCAGAATCTTAGTACCATCATGGATGGAATTGCATCTCTTCTTTTCTCTGTGGTTAACCCAGTTTCTAGTGCAGGGCCTGGTATCCGATTGGTATTCAGTGGTTTTAAAATGGCTAGATGGAAAAGCTTGTTGTTTGAAGGAGTAGGAAAGGAAATATGTTAAGTTTCATGCTTTGAGCGGAAGGATGGATGTTAGTATAATTATCTATTTCAGGGAATAGATAAGTTGGTGTTAAAGACAAGGAGATAATCATGTAGCTGATATACCTGCATACATCTATGGACTAAATTGTGTCCCTAATCTACAAAGTTCTGGGGCTTCCCTGGTGGCTCAGATGTTAAAGCGTCTACCTGGAATGTAGGAGACTCGGGTTCGATCCCTGGGTTGGGAAGATCCCCTGGAGTAGGAAATGGCACCCCCACTCCAGTACTCTTGCCTCGAGAATCCCATGGAGGGAGGAGCCTGGTAGGCTACAGTCCATGGGGTCCCAAAGAGTCCCAAAGAGACTGAGTGACTTCATGACAAATCTACAAAATGATGGTATTTGGAGGTGAGACTTTGTTGAGGTAATTAGATTTAGATTAGGTCAAGAGGGTGGGACCCTCACGATGCAATTAGGGCTCTTAGACACTAGAGAACTTGTTCTCTGTGCTAACCCTGTTTGAACAAAGCAAGAGAGCAGAAGCTAGAACCTCACCATGCTGACACCTTGAACTTGGACTTTAAGCCCCCAGAACTTCGAGAAATAAATTTCTGTTGTTTAAGCTATTCACTGTATGGTAGCTTGCTATGGCAACCTGAGCTAACCAATAAAACATGTAAGTCGTGTTATCTAGTAAGCAATTTTATATGTAGACCTGATGCCTAGAAAAAAGAAGTAATCGGGTGTTTTAAATAAATGTAAAATTTCAATATATGAAATATAACTGAAACCATGCGAATGAATAATATTGCCTTACTGGTATGTATGTAGAATGAGATAAAAATAGGTTTAAACAGTCTTGTTTCATTAGTCTATTAATATTAAGAGGAAGTAAAAATGCAAAGAGGTCTTGCAAAGAGGACTAAGAAAGAGAGGCTAGGGAAGAAAACAACTGTGAAATCCAAGAAAGGGGCATTTCCAAGAGGAGGCTATAGTCAGTGTTAACTGCTGATAAGAATAGTCACAGAAAGCCTGAAACCTATAACTTTAGGAAAGTGAGAAAGTGGCCTAAATAGATATAATTATAATTATATAATTACTCAGGAATTTTGAAAGCTCACTTTTTGTACCAAATTCATGGTGATAAAAATCTAATTGATTATAATAATAACTTTGCACATAAGTTGAGGATCCTGAGCATGAAGATATAGGCATGAAGATAGTCATGATCATCCAGGGTTTGGGGTTTTGCTAGGTGTGTTTGACGAAAAGACAGTAATAAGACAGAGAGATAGTAAAGACATTTCCAAGATACAGCCCACAGAATCTGGCACAGAATATCAATTTGGGCAAAGATAAGGGCTTGGTGAAACAGGAGAACTGGAGGGATGGATTAACTGGAAAACCTCAAAGAATTTGCAATGTAGGTATTGCAGGAATAGAGAAAAATAAACAAAAAGAAACAAAAAATCATCAGAGAATAGAAAGTTTGAATTTAATATTTCAGAAGTGAAGCAACTTCTGGTTATAACAAGTACTAAGTTATAATGGAAAGACAGTGTGACTGAGAACTACATGATCTTGTTAAAAGCAGAAAAAATGAAATAAACAGAGTTTTCGGGTGAACCATCTGCGTTGAATAATGTCTCCCCCAAATTCATTTCCATCTGGAGCCTATGAATGTGACCTTACTTGGAAATAAAGTCATTGCAGTAATTTAACATTAAGATGAGGCTCTCCTGAGCCTCCCTAAATCTAATGATTGGTTTCCTTATACTAAGAGGGAAACAGAGATATAGAGACATAGAGACACAGTCAGACATGGTGTTCTAGTCAGAATGTACTAAGTACTATAACAACCTCAAAAGTTAGTGGCTTCATAGGATAAGATTTTTCTTTGTCATGTACCAGTCTGTCATGAGTAAAGGAGATCTCCCAATGGTGTTTTAGAGCCTGAGGCTACTTCTCTCTAATCACTCTGCATTCCCTAGGGAGGTGGGTTCCTCTGGTGTATACCCTGCAAAGAATGGAGGTTCATCTGAGGATTTTTAAGAATTAGGCCTTTAGATTTCACACATCACATGTGTCCATATTTCACTGGCAATTATTCAGTCACAGGGACATACCTACATGAAAAATGTGGTTTAATTGTGTACCCCAGCAGAAAGGGGATATAGCTTTCAGTGAACTCACAGCAGCCTCTGACACAGTGCATCCATCTGATCCCCAAATATCACTTTACACTTTTTCCTTAACATCATATGTGAATAGGAAAACTCAGGTTTTCAGTTTAACACATGCACTTTCTTGATGCAGAACACACACACAAAAAAAACATTGGATATTAAGATTTTGCAATACTGTAGCAATAATTCACTTAAAAAAAAATCTCAATTGTTTGGAATACAGCCAAAAGCCTACAAGTAGGCAGCCATAACAGGCAAATATAAACCCATAGGAAAGTGTCTCAGGCATGTGATCAGAGCCAATTTAACATTATTTTAGGCAACATTTTATCAAGCTAGATTAACGCTCTCCAAAAACAGCAACAAAAGGCATACTTTTAACACATGGAAGAGTGTGGAAAGGAAAAGTGTTTACTGAGTGCTTTGTATGTATCAGGAATGCTGTTAAATATCTTATGGATGCTGTTCATTTAATTCACACAACAGGTAGGTCTATTATCTTCATTTTCCAGGTGAAGATAGTGGTCTCATTTAGTCTGAGTAATCTGCTCACTGTGAGAGATCCAGGGTATAGCTCAGGTCTCTGCATCAGCGACTCATTTTGTTTTCACTGTAAGTGTGACACTGTGTTTCCCCTGGGAAGTGGAGAAGTGACTGCTGTGGCAGGTGTGCTGACCACAGCATGACTCCTGAAAGCTTGACATCAAAAGAGAATCAAACACTGCAGGATTAAACACTAAGAACAAAATAACAGTCTGGGCCCATTTATGTGTAAGGAATAACTTTCCAACACAGCTCAAATGGCTCATTGTATTACAACTCAGAGGAATAACTAATACTGAAAAAAATTTCTCACAAAGCGTGTGTAATAGGATTCAGAAAGATTTTCCTATCTAAAATACATACATGCATACATGCATGCAAATGTTCTCTGCCTAGAATATAAAACCTGATTATATGGGAAACGATTAGGTCAGGAGTCAGGTGACATTGGCCCCAAGTCATTCAGTCAATTCTACCCTGGAAGCCTTTTCAATTTATCACCCTGTCATTGAGCCTTAACCTCATCTTTCACTCATTACCCATTGTTCATTCCTTATTTATAACAAATCTTATTTGTTATTTTAAAATGTTGAAAATATACATAATTAGTTCTAAGCTCTAAATCAGAATGGCCATTTATGCATTAAAATAACTTTTATTTTTCTAAAAGAGTGTCATTAAATTAAATATTCATAGCAAAACCCAAACAACTCTTGGAGCATATATTCTGAGGCCATTCCATAGGGATAGTTAGAAAATATTCCTCCCATTGTGCATATGCATATAGCCACCAGAGACAGGTAACATATTTTTATTTTTAAAGGAAAAATATTATTAAGAAATCAATGAGCATATTCCATTATCTTGCATGCATTATTTATTTAATTAAACCATTCTTACTATTTTTCTAGTTATCAACTTTCATATGTTGTCAAATGATCCATTTTCAATCAACATATTCACATAAAGATATTTCAAGAGACATAAAGTTTTACTGAAATATATAAATTATACATTCCAGGTGGCACTAGTGGTAAAATAACTCACCTGCCAATGCAGGAAACATAAGAGATGCTGGCTTCATCCCTGGGTTGGGAAGATCCCTTGGAGGAGGGCATGGGAATCCACTCCACTATTCTTGCCTGGAGAATCCCATGGACAAAGGAGCCTGGTGGGCTATAGTCCATAAGGTCGCACATAGTTAGACACAACTGAAGCAACTTAGTATGTGAATTATTAACATTATATGTGATAAATAGGAACCCCAAATATGAATTTTCTATTTAAACTTATTATTCATTAAAAGATTTATTCTTATGTTCCTTATTTAAAGATTTAAAGATGTGTTAAATTTAAATTTACAGATTTATTTAAATTTAAAGATTCATTCCTTATTTAAAGATTACTTCAGATTAGTCATTTGTAGCACATGACTAAGCATATAATACTTGTTTTATTATTAACATTTACTAAATGTTAACATCCTCAAGGAAAAGGATATTATTTTATTTGTGCTAGCCAAATTCTACTCATATCTGGTCTTCTACATCATTTAACTCTCATTAGAATGCAATAAACTTTGCACTTGAATTCATAGGAAACAGATTTCACTGATTTCTCTCACTCTTATTAACTGGATTTCTTGTTGAGATGACATTGAGGGCAAAACACTGAAACCATAACACAGAAAAATAGCCAATCTGATCACATGGACCACAACCTTATCTAACTCAATGAAACTAAGCCATGCCATGCGGGGCCACCCAAGATGGATGTGTCATGGTGGAGAGGTCTGACAGAATGTGGTCCACTGGAGAAGGGAATAGCAAACCACTTCAGTATTCTTGTCTTGAGAACCCCATGAACAGTATGAAAAGGCAGAAAGATAGGACACTGAAAGAGGAACTCCCCAGGTCAGTAGGTGCCCAATACGCTACAGGAGATCAGTGGAGAAATAACTCCAGGAAGAATGAAGGGATGGAGCCAAAGCAAAAACAATACCCAGCTGTGGATGTGACTGGTGATAGAAGCAAGGTCTGATGCTGTAAAGAGCAATATTGCATAGGAACCTGGAATGTCAGGTCCATGAATCAAGGCAATTTGGAAGTAGTCAAACAGAAGATGGCAAGAGTGAACGTCGACATTCTAGGAATCAGCGAACTAAAATGGACTGGAATGGATGAATTTAACTCAGAAGACCATTATATCTACTACTGTGGCCAGGAATCCCTTAGAAGAAATGGAGTAGCCATCATGGTCAACAAAAGAGTCCAAAATGCAGTACTTGGATGCAATCTCAAAAATGACAGAATGATCTCTGTTTGCTTCAAAAGCAAACCATTCAGTATCATGGTGATCCAAGCCTATGCCCCAACCAGTAATGCTGAAGAAGCTGAAGTTGAACAGTTCTGTGAAGACCTACAAGACCTTTTAGAACTAACACCCCAAAAAAGGTGTCCTTTTCATTATAGGGGACTGGAATGCAAAAGTAGGAAGTCAAGAAACACCTGGAGTAACAGGCAAATTTGGCCTTGGAATACAGAATGAAGCAGGGCAAATGCTAATAGAGTTTTGCCAAGAGAATGCACTGGTCATAACAAACACCCTCTTCCAACAACACAAGAGGAGATTCTACACATGGACATCACCAGATGGTCAACACTGAAATCAGATTGATTATATTCTTTGCAGCCAAAGATGGAGAAGTTCTATACAGTCAGCAAAAACAAGATTGGGTGTTGACTGTGGCTCAGATCCTTATTGCCAAATTCAGACCTAAACTGAAGAAAGTAGGGAAAACCACTAGACCATTCAGGTATGACCTAAATCATATTCCTTATGATTATACAGTGGAAGTGAGAAATAAATTTAAGGGAAGAGATCTGATAGAGTACCTGATGAACTATGGACATAGGTTCATGACATTGTACAGGAGACAGGGATCGAGACCATCCCAAGAAAAAGAAATGCAAAAAAGGAAAATGGCTCTCTGAGGAGGCCTTACAAAAAGCTGTGAAAAGAAGAGAAGCGAAAAGCAAAGGAGTAAAGAAATGATATTCCAATTTGAATGCAGATTTCCAAAGAATAGCAAGGAGAGTAAGGAAGCCTTCCTCAGCAATCAATGCAAAGAAATAGAGGAAAACAATAGAATGGGAAAGACTAGAGATCTCTCCAAGAAAATAGGAGATACCAAGGGAACATTTCATGCAAAGATGGGCTTGATAAAGAACAGAAATGTTATGGACCTAACAGAAGCAGAAGATATTAAGAAGAGGTGGCAAGAATATACAGAACTGTAGAAAAAAGATCTTCATGACCTAGATAATCATGATGGTGCGATCACTCACCTAGAGCCAGACATTCTGGAATGTGAAGTCAGGTAGGCCTTAGAAAGCATCACTGTGAATAAAGCTAGTGGAGGTGATGGAATTCCAGTTGAGCTATTTCAAATCCTGAAAGATGATGCTGTGAAAGTGCTGCACTCAATACGCCAACAAATTTGGAAAACTCAGCAGTGGCCACAGGACTGGAAAAGGTCAGTTTTCATTCCAATCCCAAAGAAAAGCAATGCATAAGAATGCTCAAACTACCACACAATTGCACTCATCTCACATGCTAGTAAAGTAATGCTCAAAATTCTCCAAGCCAGGCTTCAGGAATATGTGAACCATAGACTTCCAGATGTTCAAGCTGATTTTAGAAGAGGCAGAGGAATGAGGGATCAAATTGCCAACATCCACTGGATCATGGAAAAAGCAAGAGAGTTCCAGAAAAACATCTATTTCTGCTTGATTGACTATGCCAAAGCCTTTGACTGTGTGGATCACAATAAACTGTGGAAAATTCTGAAAGAGATGGGATTACCAGACCACCTGACCTGCCTCTTGAGAAATCTGTATGCAGGTCAGGAAGCAACAGTTAGAACTGGACGTGGAACAACAGACTGGTTCCAAATAGGAAAAGGAGTACATCACGGCTGTATATTGTCACCCTGCTTATTTAACTTATATGCAGTGTGCATGAGAAACACTGGGATGGAAGAAGCACAAGCTGGAATCAAGATTGCTGAGAGAAATATCAATAACCTCAGATATGCAGATGATGCCACCCTTATGGCAGGAAGTGAAGAGGAACTAAAGAACCTCTTGATGAAAGTGAAAGAGGAGAGTGAAAAAGTTGGCTTAAAGCTCAACATTCAGAAAACGAAGATCAATGCATCTGGTCCCATCTCTTCATGGGAAATAGATGGAGAAACAGCGGAAACAGTGTCAGACTTTATTTCTTGGTACTCCAAAATCAGTGCAGATGGTGATTGCAGCCATGAAATTAAAAGACTCTTACTCCTTGGAAGGAAAGTTATGAGCAACCTAGATAGCATATTAAAAAACAGAGATATTATTTTGTCAACAAAGGTCTGTCTAGTCAAGGCTATGGTTTTTTCAGTGGTCGTGTATGGATGTGAGACTTGGACTGTGAAGAAAGCTGAACGCCAAAGAATTGATGCTTTTGAACTGTGGTTTTCTAGAAGACTCTTGAGAGTCCCTTGGACTGCAAGGAGATCCAACCAGTGCATCCTAAATTCATGTTTAGGTTTCATTGGAAGGACTTATGCTGAGGCTGAAACTCCAGTACTTTGGCCACCTCATGCCAAGAGTTGACTCATTGGACAAGACCCTGAGGCTGGGAGCAATTGGAGACAGGGGGAGAGGGGGACGACAGAGTATGAGATGGCTGAATGGCATCACCAACTCGATGGACATGAGTTTGAGTAAAGTCCGGGAGTTGGTGATGGACAAGGAGGCTTTGTGTGGTGTGATTCATGGGGTTGCAAAGAATCAGACACGACTGAGCGACTGAAATGGACTGAACTGGACTGAACTGTGATGATGTAATGGAATGATCTGAGGAAATTAATATTGTGGATGTGTATTTTCTGGTAGGGCATCCCTGGTAGCTCAGTTGGTGAAGAATCTGCCTGCAATACCAGAGACACCAGTTCAATTCCTGAGTCAGGAAGATCCCCTGGAGAAGGGATAGGCTACCCACACTAGTACTCTTGGCTTTCCCTGGTGGCTCAGACAGTAAAGAATCTACCTGCTTTGTGGTAGACCTGGGTTCAATCCCTGGATTGGGAGGATTGCCTGGAAGAGGGCATGGCAACCCACTCCAATATTCTTGCATGGAGAATCCCCATGGATAGAGCAGCCTAGCAGGCAATAGCCCATAGGTATGCACAAAGTCGGATACGACTGAAGTGACTTAGCAGCAGCAGCAGTTTTCCCGTAGGCTTTGTATTTCTGTTTGTTTTTGTCACAAACAAGTTTGAATATAAGGAAACTGGGTCTTAGGAAACTCAAGAAAACTTCAGAAGCTACAAGCCTACATTGTTGGAAAAATAATAGTGTTTAGGATTTGAATCCATGACCAGCTATCCTAAGGCCAACATCCTTCCATGATGTTCCACTGTTATGATCTAAGCCAATAAAAAATATTACACATAATTTTCTTTTTAAAAGAAGTAAGAGGAAAGAGAGTTTTAAAATATTCTGAATTATAAGTCCAATAAGACATATTAATTTTGTAAAATGTATAGTCTAAAATTATCCACTCTATTCAATGTGAAATATACTTTATTAATGTTCCATTTTGATCAAAAAATATCATATTTTAATTATACTTGGAAATTTACTCATCAGCTTTTTTCTACTTTTAATGCACTCTGAATAAATGTTGCACAGTTTTCATATAGTTTACATCATTAAAAGTCCAAATTCCTTATATATATATTTGCAATTCTTAATTATTGAAATTATATAAAAATTTAACTTACTCCACTCAAAATTATTTGAAAATAGAATGACTCTCCTCATGTTACATTGTTCCATTAAGGCAGAGAAAAAATACTCTGTTTACTCTTGGGGGGAAAATTTTGTCAAATTATCTTTGTACCTTTGTTTTTTTCTCCTGAATTTGTCACTTCTTAATCATTCACTATTTTGTTTCTTCATATTGTCACGGCATTCACTACATTGCTTTTCCGTTAGACTCAATCAAATGACAAATTGCCGATTGGTTGAGCTTTTAGTCGTCCCTTCTTATCAAACTTTTAATTGATCTTTTCCGTCTTTTCCACTCATTCCTAGGGCAATGAAATGGTCTTACTATCTCCATGCTTTATGTCCTCAGTCCACATGAGTTTTCCTCTGTATGGTTTACCAAAATGAAAAATACACAAAAATTGTCTGCCATTTCAAGTAGGAGATGTATTCCTTTTAATTAGAATGAGCCATTGCATAATAGGAACTCCATGGGTGTGCTGCAGGGTTGATTCTAAGTTCAGGCTGGTGCTGGCAGAGCGTCAGGGAATGACTGAGCAGCCCCGTTTGCTTGGGTTTACTACACAGTCATTGATGACACAGCATCCAGGCAAATTACTAAAATAAATTTGGTGGTGGTGCAGAACATGTGAGATGATGCATAGGTCTCTCTCTCCCCTGATCTTGGAGAGTTTGTGCCAGTATCTTTTATACAATTTTTTGTTTTTCATCTAAAGTTCAACATTTCTTCTGAACTTGTCTTCTTCCCAAAATGGCCTCTGGCTATTTATTCACCGGTCAGTTCAATCATTTCAAAAAACATGCTTGTGAAAACCATGTGGGTATGGTGAAATCAGTGATTGGGTAGATTTCCTATAACAGGACGATAGGAAATCTAAGATTAGCACCAGAAGGCATCAGAGATAAAGAATTAAAGTTGTCAAGTGACTAAGAAATCAAGGGAAACATAGCTTCTAAACCCTGCATTTTAGAGCCTGTTTCCTCACTTTTTGCAGCTACCAGAGTTTTGCTCATTCTGCAAGGCATAGCTTAAGTTATCCTTCCTGAAGAAAACTTCACATCCTTTTTTACTAACATGCTTTTTGTCAACAGGCCCCTCATACTTTCTTGTACTCATATGCCATTTCTACCACAGGAAGCTGTCAGCAGCATTGTTTCAGCTGTCGATATGTCTAATGTGTCAGTAGATCATAGAGGGACTCTCCTCCTGCATTGCCTGCATAGAGTAGATAATAAATGTATGTTCAACTGACCCGAAGTATCAAAGCTGCTGTTTGACTGTGGCCAAGCACAAAAGCTGGCTGTAATCTGACCCTAATCCTTAACATCAAAGGTGCTCCCATCTTAACTCTGAGCTCTGCCTTATGACATAGATTTCTGCAATTACTAGACAAGAACTTATGTGTGATGTGTGAGTGTGCATATGTATATATTTCTTTTACTTACAAGTTGTTCTTCTGCAATTTTAAAGATTAAATATATTGTCTATAAAATGCCAAGCGGTTTTTATTTTTAGTATGTTTTATAGGATACATAACCAAAACAAGTGTGCTATTTCAAAGGAATCCCTTGCGGTGACAGAATGTATCCAAACTCGCTGTCTTTGCCCTGAGCAATTTTGAAGTGAAATTCTTCTTAAGCATTTGCCTTCAGAATTTCCTGTGGAAGAAAACTGTGAACTTCATTACTTTATAGTCACAAGACATGCTTTTGTAGTCCCCAACCTTTATTCTCTCTTCTTCTTCTGAGTTCCTCTCTCCTAATTTTTGCTGTTAAGTTCTATAATTTTGTCTCGATTTTCAGCTAGTTAATAAATAGATGTTCAAAGAAAGGATAAAGGTAGAAGGCTTAGGAAAGCAGAAGCTATTAAGCACATAAAATGTAAAACAGGAACCAGAGTGTTAATGTTTGTGGGCCTTTTATGATGCATTGAGTACTTTGATAAGGGCATTATGTGAATTAACTTATTTTTTCTCCCAAAACTCTATTATGTGTGTGACATAATTATCTTCATTTCTACAGTGAAAAAAAATGAGAGAATTTAAGTGACTTGCCCAAAGTCTTGCAGCTAGTTAAGTGGTAAAACAGGGAGTCAGACTGTGAGGGTTGATTGCAGGGCCTGTATTTTGAGTAACTACTCTGGCTATTTCAGATGATTTCATTATAGCTAAGACTCTAGTCAGTATTTCTGTTTCTTTTCATTATGTGCAGCACTATTAGATACCCCAGCTTGAAGTTCCTTATCTTCTACCTTCAGACCATGCTGTTCAGGAACAGTCTTCATATCCACTTTCATTCGTGCTTTTCACCTTTCCCTCAGATCATAGATTATCAGCTGGAGAAGGGATAGGCTATCCACTTCAATATTCTTGGGCTTCCCTTGTGGTGCAGCTGATAAAGAAACCATCTGCAAAGTGGGAGACTTGGGTTTGATCCCTGAGTTGCTGGAGAAGAGAAAGGCTACACACTCTAGTATTCTAGCATTGAGAATTCCAGGGACTGTAATGCCATAGGGTCGCCAAGAGTTGGACATGACAGAGCAGCTTTAACTCTCATGCTAGGCTTGCCATTTGATTATTGGGCAATTAATATTGCTTATTATTAAGAACAAAGGATCAAAATGCACTGCTACTGCAAGCCACTTCAGTCTTGTCCGACTCTGTGCCACCCCATGATGGCAGCCCACCAGGCTCCCCTGTCCTTGGGGATTCTCCAGGCAAGAACACTGGAGTGGGTTGCCATTTCCTTCTTCAATGCATGAAAGTGAAAAGTGAAAGTGAAGTCGCTCAGTGGTGTCCGACTCTTGGTGACCCCATGGACTGCAGCCTACCAGGCTTCTCTGTCCATCGGATTTTCCAGGCAAGAGTGCTGGAGTGGGGTGCACCTATACTCCCCAGTATATATGGTCATGTGCTGAATATG
This sequence comes from Ovis aries, assembly GCF_016772045.2. Taxonomy (NCBI): domain Eukaryota; kingdom Metazoa; phylum Chordata; class Mammalia; order Artiodactyla; family Bovidae; genus Ovis; species Ovis aries. The sequence continues at coordinate 27,857,186 of NC_056059.1, read as the reverse complement.
ATAAAGCATCAAAAACAAGAAATGGAAACGGTCTATTTAGAAAAAATGGTAATAATCCCAGTGCCAGGATGATTCACACTGCCTCTTCTAATAATATTCCTTCCACATTCATCAGAAAAATGATTCAGTGATCATGGTGATAGGTTGAGAGGGGACCAAAAGTAGGAATAAGTTATTAAAAAATCTTTTGAAGACCTGGATTTCTTGTAACCTATGTAAATCTCCATATACCGTTGAGACATAGTGCTCAGAGTAACTCACTGGCTTGATGAGGAAAGTAAAATCAATTTAATTAGATTACTTGCATCATCTTTTAAGATAACATAATGGCACATTGGGTTATGATAACTAAAGAGGAAGCAGCTCCTCAGTAGAAGAAGATGTAATGTATATAAAGCAGCTACATTATCTATACAGAGCCTTCAGTTCAGTTCAGTTCAGTCGCTCAGTCGTGTCCGACTCTTTGTAACTCCATGAATCGCAGCATGCCAGGGCTCCCTGTCCATCACCAACTCCCAGAGTTCACTCAAACTCATGTCCATCAAGTTTGAAGCCTTTTAGCCATCTCATCCTCTGTGATCCCCTTTTCCTCCTGCCCCCAATCCCTCCCAGCATCAGAGTCTTTTCCAATGAGTCAACTCTTCTCATGACATGGCCAAAGTACTGGAGTTTCAGCTTTAGCATCAGTCCTTTCAAAGAACACCCAGGACTGATCCCCTTCAGAATGGACTGGTTGGATAGTCCTTTCTATAGACACCCTCCCTGTAGTCATCCAGATTTTATTCAAAAAATTCCACAAACAACCCATTTTATCTTCCCACAGTTTTGATTTTAAGAATGGTTTTAGTTCTCTTAAATCAAAATACATATCCTAGTCTTAAGAGTTGGAGAAGGCAATGGCACCCCACTCCAGTACTCTTGCCTGGAAAATCCCATGGACGGGGAAGCCTGGTAGGCTTCAGTTCATGGGGATGCAAAAAGTCGGACACGACTGAGCAACTTCACTTTCACTTTTCACTTTCATGCATTGGAGAAGGAAATGGCAACCCACTCCAGTGTTCTTGCCTGGAGAATCGCAGGAATGGGGGAGCCTGGTGGGCTGCCGTCTGTGGGGTCACACAGAGTCGGGCATGACTGAAGTGACTTAGCAGCAGCAGCAGCTGTCTTAAGAGTATAGCAGAAATTATTTTTCCATTTGAAATATCTTTAGATTATTTTCATGCTGCTACTGCTGCTAAGTTACTTCAGTCATGTCCGACTCTGTGCGACCCCAGAGACAGCAGCTTACCAGGCTCTTCTGTCCCTGGGATTCTCCAGGCAAGAACACTGGAGTGGGGTTGCCATTTCCTTCTCCAATGCAGGAAAGTGAAAAGTGAGAGTGAAGTCACTCAGTCATGTCCGACTCTCAGCGACCCCATGGACTGTAGCCCACCAGGCTCCTCCATCTATGGGATTTTCCAGGCAACAGCGCTGGAGTGGGGTGCCACTGCCTTCTCCTTATTTTCATGACAGCTACTCAAATATTTCCCCTGAATCATTCTTTGTTCAGGATAACCATGTGCAGCTTTTTAAAGTATTTTCTATAGGCCTTAATTTTTACTTCATTTATTTGTTCATTAATCATTATTTGTTCATTATTGAGCATCTCTCATATAGCAGGTATGTTCTGAGAACTTTGATACAGATATAAATAAGATAAGTTTCTGTTCTCATAAAGTTTCTATTCTAGTTAGGGCTGATAAAAATTATACGTATATGTACAAACATACATATACATGGTAATTTTAGACTGTATTGAAGTAGCATAGAAAATATTGGGTTGACAGAAAAGTTAATTCAGGTTTTTCCATAAGATGCTATGGGCCAACTGAATATAAAATATATCATTAACACAGAGATTGCTGGTAGGGTGTGTATATGCGAGAGGGATATAACCTTGGATAAGGAGTTCTCTTTATGAAAGTAACATGACATAAGCCTTAAGTATTTGATAAAAGGAAATAAATGTAGAGTGAGTACATGTTGGGTAAAAGGCAGAGGAACCAGCGATCAAATTGCCAACATCCGCTGGATCATCAGAAAAGCAAGACAGTTCCAGAAAAACATCAATTTCTGCTTTATTGACTATGCCAAAGCCTTTGACTGTGTGGGCCACAATAAACTGTGGAAAATTCTGAAAGAGATGAGATTACCAGACCACCTGACCTGCCTCTTAAGAAACCTATATGTAGCTCAGGAAGCAACAGTTAGAACTGGACATAGAACAGCAGACTGATTCCAAATAGGAAAAGGAGTACGTCAAGGATGTATATTGTCACCCTGCTTATGTAACTTATATGGAGAGTGCATCATGAGAAATGCTGAACTGGATGAGGCCCAAGCTGCAATCAAGATTGCCGGGAGAAATATCAATAACCTCAGACATGCAGATGACACCACATCTGCAGAAAGTGAAGAAGAACTGAAGAGCTTCTTGATGAAAGTGAAAGAGGAGAGTGAAAAAGTTGGCTTAAAGCTCAACATTCAGAAAACAAAGATTATGGCATCCAGTGCCATCATTTCACAGTAAATAGATAGAGAAACAATGGAAACAGTGGCAGACTTTATTTTGGGAGGCTCCAAAATCACTGCAGATGGTGATTGCAGCCATAAAATTAAAAGACGCTTACTCCTTGGAAGAAAAGTTATGACCAACCTAGATAGCATATTGAAAAGCAGAGACATTACTTCACCAACAAAGGTCCATATAGTCAAGGCTGTGGTTTTTCCAGTAGCCATGTATGGATGTGAGAGTTGCACTAGAGAGAAAGCTGAGCACCGAAGAATTGATGCTTTTGAACTGTGGTGTTGGAGAAGACTCTTGAGAGTCCCTTGGACAGCAAGGAGATTCAACCAGTCCATCCTAAAGGAAATCAGTCCTGAATATTCATTGGAAGGACTGATGTTGAAGCTAAAACTCCAATACTTTGGTCACCTGATGCAAAGAGATGACTCACTGGCAAAGACCCTGATGCTGGGGAAGATTGAAGGCAGGAGGAGAAGGGGATGACACAGGATGAGATGGTTGGATGGCATCACTGACTCAATGGACATGAGTTTGAGTAAACTCCAGAAGTTGGTGATGGACAGAGAGGCCTGGTGTGCTGCAGTCCATGGGGTCACAAAGAGTCGGATAGGATTGAGTGACTAAACTGAAATGAACACTTCGGGTTTCAGGAGAATGTTGCATGTTGCATGAAATGAAAGGATAAAACTAGGTCAGACCAAAAAGGAATTTATTGTAAATTTTAAGGAGTTTGATGTATGTGCACTGGAAGCCATTGGAACATCTTAAGAAGGAGAAATATATAACTTGACCCATTATTTAAGAAAAAAACAAATTACTATGAAGATAATAGCCCATGGTGGTGCAAAAAAGTGAAAGCAGGAAGACCGTTTGGGGCAATTGAAATGGGTTAGTGAAGAGGTGGTAAATTCATGGACTAGGGTAGTAATAATGGAGATAATGAGAAATAAACTCATATAGGAGCTTCTATAGTCAATCTGTTTATATGTTTCATTTTTTTATATGAGAAGTTTTATATTGAGATTTAAATATTCTCAAGTTATTAGTACATGAACATCTGTTAGAAATAGTTAGCTATGACAGAAATTATAATTAATCTTTTTCTATCTTTTACTCTAGCATTCTCTTCATGCAGTTTCCACTTGATCGTCAAAATGACTACTTGAACTCTAACTAATCACATTGATAGGATGCCAGCAAGTAGGCTCTGATTTGATCTGACAAAGAAAGATGCACCATCTCATCTGAAGCATTCTCACTGAGAGTTAGTGCAACATTTTAACATTTAATGGCTAGAAGAGAATTTTGTGGTCACAATTTGTAAGTTTGGGCTGCTGGAAAATAATCATTTTTTCCCATATTTCTATGTACACAAGTGAAGGTCTGAGGGAAGGAGGAAAGTGTGGATACTGGGGGACAACCAACAGTTTCTGCTACAAAACCACTTATACATTTGTGTATATAGAGGCATATAGAAAAACACATAGTGAGCTAGATAGATATCGTGGAGGAATAAAGGGGATATCGATATAAAAAATGTGTGTGTATAGGTATCTGTGTATGTATTTCTGTGTGTGTGTGTAATTATTGATTCCTTACTAATATGTCTGGTATTGTTCTTAGTTTTATTTACTCCTAAACCTATTCATGTTTCGGATGAAAAAACTGAGGCTTTGAAAAACTAAGAACTATCTGAGAATTTTGCAGCTTGGCTTTGACTGTTTATAAAATTTATTCTCTTTTTTAGAATGGATGGACAGATGGATGGATGGAAGGAATTTGAATAGCTTGATTGCTGATGATGAGAAATAAATGGGTGCATAGATAGATAGGTATACTGCTGCTAAGTCACTTCAGTCGTGTCCGACCCTGTGTGACCCCATAGACGACAGCCCACCAGGCTTCCCCGTCCCTGGGATTCTCCAGGCAAGAACACTGGAGTGGGTTGCTATTTCCTTCTCCAATGCATGAAAGTGAAAAGTGAAAGTGAAGTCGCTCAGTCGACCAGTAATTAATACACAGACATGTTTGTTTTCTTTTCCTAAGGTTATCACAACCTGGGTGGCTGAGAAAAACAAATTTATTCTGTCACAGTTATGGAGGCTAGACATCCACAATCAAGATGTTGGCAAAGTTGGTTCCTTTCGGAAGGCTCTGGGAAATATTTCCTTCTGTGCTTTTCTCCTAGCTTCTGGTGGTTTCTGGCAATCCTTGGAATTCCTTGACTTCTAAGTGAAAGTGTTTGTCACTCAATCGTGTCTGACTCATTGCAACCCCATGGACTGTAGACCGCCAGGCTCCTCTGTCCATTGGATTCTCCAAGTAAGAATACTGGAGTGAGTTGCCATGCCCTTCTCCAAGCTGTCTTCCTGACCCAGGGATTGAACTCAGGTCTCCTGAATTGCAGGTGGATCCTTTACTGTCTGAGCCACTTAATGATACTCTCTAATCTCTGCCTCTATTGCCACATGGAGTTCTTCCCAGTGTTTCTATCTACTCTGTGTACAGATTTATCTCTTCTTATAAGGACACGAGTCATTGGATTATTCTAATTCAGTGTGATCTTAACTTGGCTACATCTGTAAAGACCTTATTGCCAAAGAAAGTTATATTCACAAGTACTGGGAGTTGAGACTTCAAATGTATCATTTTGGCAGACACAATCAAACCTGTAACAAGAATCTATTTTGATATGCTTAGTTTAATTTTTTCAACAAAAAATAACAGATTATCTATAATGATATTTTGATCTTAATGAACTGAATTTCTTTCCTAAAATTCCAAAGGAAGAATATCATCAGGATTCGTTTAAGTAGAAAAACTTTCACTCAAATGAATTCAGTTAAACATCCTGATTTCCTCTATTTCTGGGCCTGCTGCTGCTGCTGCTGCTAAATCGCTTCAGTCGTGTCCAACTCTGTGTGACCCCATAGACAGCAGCCCACCGGGCTCCCCCATCCCTAGGATTCTCTAAACAAGAATACCGGAGTAGGTTTCCATTTCCTTCTCCAATGCATGAAAGTGAAAAGTCGAAGTGAAGTCACTCAGTCCTATCCGACTCTTAGCGACCCCATGGACTGCAGCCTACCAGGCTCCTCCATCCATGGGATTTTCCAGGCAAGAGTACGGGAGTGGGGTGCCATTGCCTTCTCCAATTTTGGGCCCAGGGAATAGCTATACTTATTCCTGTCTTATAATGCAAAATCATCTATTAAAAAAAGTTTAATGTTTGTATAATTGGGAATCAAAAATATCCTTTCTGTATTGATCTATTTGTAACAACTTAACATCTCTAATTTATTTCATTGTAATACAAATTAAAATATACCTATATCTTGAAAAATATTAACTGAGAAATAAATAACTAATAAGCCATTAGTTCTAAATCAAAAACTAGATAATCACTGTAAAAACAAATAATGCAGCCGCTATATCAAAAAAAGATATAACTTGAAAAATCTGAGAATAGAAAAAAAATGAACATTTTTAGTAGTGGTATCTTATCTCTGTATTTAAAGCTCAATTCATAGGCTAAATCCAACCAAGTTCCAGTAGATATATAAACCCTGAGATGTAGAGGCTTTTATGAGTTTAGCTTGTTATCTCTGAAAAATAATATATGGTTGTTTAGATGGAGATAGAGAAACATTACAGGATGTAATGCTGAAATTCATTGTGAAGCGTGTATAGATAATGACGTAATTTTTATAAAAAGGATTTAAGCAAGGTTCATCTGTCAGTTGTATGTAGGATGGAGCAGATGGAAGAGACTGAAGTTAGAACACCTACAAAGCTCTTTGATTCATCTCTGTGTGAGGTGATGAAACTGTGAATTAGGATGTTGACAATGAATTAAAGTGAAAAGAACTTGGATTAGTGATATCCTGAAGGAATAACTGATAGAATTTTGTGACTAACTGGATCTTAAAAAAAATTGGAATGAGTCACATCTTATCCAAAATGTAGAGGCTGGATGACTATCTTAAATTGAAACTCAAAGGTAAGAGTTTTTTCAACAAATATAGTTAAACAAAATGTCACAGACTAGGGAGAAAAATAAGGTACACTTCGTTGACTTCCTCTCCTTTAGAACTTGGGAAAAACAAGAGAATGTCATCTCAGGCTGCTTCTCCTCTGTCTTCAGGTATCTAAACAAAGCCTATGGCTTCAGCTATGCTTCTTCTATTCCTCCCTTCAGTTTTCTCTGACCTATTCCACCCCCAATGAAATTTCAAGAAAAATTTGAAACATTAATTACCCCTAATAAACATTTGTGTAACACATGCCTCTGTACTTTCATTTCACAGTTTTCCCAAGTTCAGTATTATAAAGTGTCTAAAAGATCAATTTTAAAAATGCCAAAGAAATGTATAGTGGATGTGGATATGATATATTAAAGAAAGTATACACAAAATCTCTTTTGCCCTATAGAGCTGCATCACCAGTGAAGATGGTAATGTTATAATTCATCCCTGTTCATGCTTTTATAATGCTCTTTCTTAGGTACATTGACTTTTAATGGGTCCAGTAATTATGCCTTAATCATACTAAAGCAAAAGGCATACTTTTCAAAAGTTATAATCTTATTTCAAGAGCTTTTAGACTTATTCCCTTTCATGAGACACATTCGCAAGTCCCACATAACAATTACTAGGCAAAGTGTAGTTAGTTAATTTCTATTTTTTGCAGAAAAATTACATTTCAAACCTGATATATTAAAGTTGATGCTTATTATAGGAGTTTCTTAATAAGTGATAGAAAATATAATTTGTATAAAATAGATAGTTTTTGGATTTTTCCATACTTCATTGTTCATGGTTTCAAGGAGTTTATACAGCTCTTTGAATTTATTTTCAAAAACTTAGGGCATCTTGTTATACTCTAGTAAATGGTATGAGTGGATTTTATAATGTTACTAAAATACTGAAAATGAAAATAAGTAAATATATTTTATATAAAAGTACCATCAAATCTCTAATGAAAACAGATCTAGTATTTTGATCAAAACAGTTTTAGAGACAGGAGATAGATGAAGGATCAGGTATTAGATAGCATTTGAGATACATTAAAGATATTAAATAATTGTATTTACTTGAAAGTATTAGTCCGTGGAAGTAGTCAAATTTCACTATGTGAAGCAAAGTTTTGGGTTAAAAGGCCTTCACACCATACACAATAAAACAGCACTCTTAGGGATTCATAACAGCTCAACTTCATTCATATTTTAAAGTAAATATTAAGTGAAGTTTATTTTCAATTATAAAATGCTAAGACAGTATTTTGTAGGGCTTTCTTGGGTACTGTTTTTTGTTTTTCTTTTTTGTCTTTGAGACACATGTCATACACTAGCCAGTTTATACACTGCTATATTTTAACCTTGATATCCTAACAATATGGACTGTGAGGAATTGGGTACTGAATATTCTTGACTTTGACAATATATCAAATACAAGAATATTGTATAAGTCAATGAAGAACTGCTCGAAATAAAAATCAAAGAGTGTTAACACTTGATTATCTGGCCTGATTTACGAGTGTTTTGAAAGAAATACAAGTTGTCTTTTACTAATAGTATAAACATGGTATATGAAACAGCCATCCAATACTATTTCATAGAGAATGATAAAGTGATGAGCATATAAAAGTGAGGTTTCTTTCACAAATAATTATGTCCAGATGTCTATGTATCCATATTATCTAAAATCTATGTAGGAATTAGACAATATTTAAAAAAAAAAAAACTATGTGTGTATGCATGTATAGATCTATCTAGAAAGCTCTCTTGAAGTTTAAGACCTTATTTGAAGAATGGCTTAGAGCACACTGTGAAATCCTAATGATAAAGAACAGATGGGATTGATTGCTAACTCAGTGTGAAACAGGAGGAAAATGCCTGCAGATATTCAAGCCTGGTATGGAACAGCTATTCCAGCCCCAGTAGCCAGGGCTTATCAGGGTGAAAGAAACAGGCTGATGAACACAAGACAGAGTTTCTTCAAAAGAAGTGAAATCAGCCTAGTAATTGCTTGATTACTGAAAGGAAAATACCACTTCTGGAGAGGGATGTTTTAAATGAACTAAAAAATAGAGACATACTAGTCTCAGTAGGCTTCAATTAAAAAGTTGCAAGATTTGTTTTATGGGCACTAGAACATGCCCAGCAGAAATTTATGTCCTGAGAGAACTTTCATACACAAAGTCAACTCCTCTTTTATTCTTAGACTCCCTAAGTCTCCTGAGAAAAAGTATATCGGTCAAATGTTAAGTCAGAATCAAATATCCACATAATCCACAGTGGAAATAATATCTAAATACACAGAAACAAAGCAAATAGGCTGCTTGGAAACCTTACTCTGTTCTATTTAATATCTGTGGAAGATAAAAGAAAAAACAAATATTATTGTAAAATAATGAAGGACAGAAAGATCTTACTTGTCATCTGAGGATGGATAGAAGCATGGCCTTAACTCATTTTGGTATAACATTTTTGTAACACTTCAAGTGTTTAGAAATGCATCCTGTGTAAAAGCCATTATTCAGTTAATGAGATGCTAAACCACAATTTGTGTTGAAATTGTCCAGTGTTGCTTTTCATTAAAGAGATAATGACTCAGAAGATATTTTAGGTGTTGCTACAAGCTGCTGTTTTCATTCCATTTTTATTTGGCAAATTGGGTCACATTGTATCACAAGAAGATAATCTGACCTATTATATACCCATGTTACTTGATTTTGCAACTCAGAAATGATGAAACCTAATAGCCCTTTTGCACCTGGCATGCAATCTCAGCATAATAACATGCGGCAGCAAGTCAGCAGAGCTTTATGCAATAACCTAAATTTTGCTTTAAGGCATTTTTGGGTATGTTAAACTGTACCCTTAGAATGCAAAACATCTGCAACAGTTCAGCATGCTAAAGTAGACAATATCACAAAGTCTGATGGGATAGATTTCTTACATTTCTCTTGGATTTGTTAGCATTGCAAACTAGATGAGAATGAGCGCTCCATAGAACTCATTAACTAGAAAAAGGAAGCACCTGGCAGTCACTGAAGTACTAATATGGTGACTTCCAACGTAATAGCCTTGGAAGCATATATAACCAAGCTTCAGGGCAATTTTCTAAGCTGCCAAGCCCCTTGGTACAAAGTCTCCATTTCTCATCCTTCCTCTCAGTACAAAGTGTGAGACCATCATGGAGAAAAGGCAATTCATAAATGTTTTACTATAATCATAACTCTCATCGCAGTTGAAGGTATGGTGAAATCAGTCAATTCTTACTTTGTTGGTAATAAAAACTGCCTCTCAGAAATAAGTTGAGTAATATGTCTTCAAGAAGAAGTTGGTCACTTTTTCTGCAAAGAGCGAGAAAGATTCTCATCTGTAGGGGATGAACTACTCCACCCTGCCCTTGAAATGTGACACAGGCCACAGGTTATACCTAAATGAAAGTGTGGCGGTGTTACAATAAAACTTTATTTATAAAAACAAGCAGTGGGTCAAGCGTGGCCCACAGGCTAGTTAATTGAACACTTTTTTAAAGCCATGTAAAAACTGTTGCCTTAATCCACTAACCCTATTTCTGAGTATGCACCATAAGAGAGATACTGACAATAATATATTTTAAAAATATATTTCCACTTTAATGTTTATTGCCATGTTATCCATAATGGGTAACATTGTAATTGTCTTAATTCTCAATGACAAAGAAATAGTCAAGCACACCAAATAGAGGTAGTATTATACATCTGTCCCAACACAATTTTGAAAAATATATGTTACTATCTAAATATCTATTTTTAAATAAGTGAGATTAAGTGAAAAATTCACACCACAAAATTTTGTATACATAAGAGCAGAAATTAAATATGAACACAAATAATCAAATCATTTTAAAAATTCAGAGTATAAATCTAAGTTAAATTATTAAAAATTCATACAACAAGACAGAGGAAATCACTGGGATATATCTGTACATTAATTCAGCTGTTTCTTATTGAGCATTTCCTATGTGAAAGTCAGTGTGCTAGGCATTGGGAGAGTAAGCCACTCTCCTGAAAGAGGCTTACCCACAAACAATGGAATATGGCAGAAAAGATGAAATTATCCACATCACCTAGTGGATAATGAGGGAGGAGACTAAGGGAACTGTAATGACTTGAAGGTCAGGACAAGAACTTGTCAAAAGGAATTTAGTAGTTTAGTATGGCTGGAGCAGGTAGGTGAGGAGTGATGGGAGGTGGGACCTAAAAGATCAGGTTGGGGAGAACTTGATATGATATGCTAAGGGTTTAGACTCTATCCAGAAGGCAATATGGCTGAGAAGAGAGGGGCTGCACTGAAGGGAATTAAATTCAAATTCAAATAAGCTTTTAAAAAAGGTTTTATAGTAATATAAAGGATCTACTAAGTAAAGCAAGGACAACAGATGGGAAACAATAACAGGAAGTATCACAGAAACATGTCCTTAGAGTATCGTTTGAATCCTGGATCCTTCTCTAACCAGTTGAGTGGCCTGTGGCAAGTTTGTTGGCCTTTTTAAGTCTCCTTCCCCTTATTTGTAAAACTGGCATAGTAATGCCTTTCTTGACATAGCACTATAAAAATTATGAAAACTAATGCTTATGAAACAATTAGCATGGTGCATGCTTTAAAGAATAAAGATATAATTGGACACTGTTTGAACCAATTGAAATAATATAGGTTAGCAGTATTAGAGGCTTGAATAAAATCAGTCTGAGAATAATGAAGAAAAGAAAATATAAACATATTAAGGAAACCCCTGGATAGGAGAAGAAAAGGAGGTGTCAAAATTAAACTTCAGGGGATTATGTCAGTAACTCAGTTTTTGTTGTTGTTGTTTAGTCACTGAATTGTGTCCAACTCTTTTGCAACCCCGTGGACAGTAGGCCACCAGGTTCCTCTGTCCATTGGATTTCCCAGGCAATACTGGAATACTGGAGTGGGTTGCCATTTCCTCTTCAGGGGTCTTCAAAACCCAGGGATCAAATCCACGTCTCCTGCTTGGCAGGCAGATTCTTTACAAGTGAGCCAGGTTTGGAGTTACATACTAAAGAATTCATCTTATCTTGGAAAATTATTGAAATATATAAAGTATAAAAATATTGGAGTCTGATATACTGATGTGAAAATATGAAAAATGGGACTTTATTGGAATATACAAAATGTATGGGACATAATGCTATGTTGGAATGGGTATATGGGCATAGGAAAACATGAAGTGAAGAAGAAAGAGAAATTATGTCTAAATATATGACTGAAGGAAGGCAGTGAAGATCTGCCCTGCCATTGCTTGTATATGTCCTTCAAACAGAATATTCTAATCATTCATTAGTGTGTGAGATCCATTTTGACATGAAAGATACAGCTATTGCTGATGAAAAATTCTTTCCTGTTTTCTAAGAAATTCAAGCCAGCAAAATATCAAAGAAATAAATTTCTAATACAGACCTAATTTCTTTGAATCAGTACTCTTGATTGGCAATGCTAGCTCTCTCCCAACTTTGAATTGTGTTCCCTTTAACAGATGTCTCTCTGAGCAGACATTGTGTGTGGGCACAGCTGCAGCCCTCTCATTCCATTTTGTCCTTCCTTCTATGTAATCTGGAATGCCTGTCAATGTTCTTCACCACTGTGCGCTTTTTTTCATTCAACGTATAATTTCTCCATAAATAACTTGTTAATTTCAAGTACTTGTCTATGATGTGGTAGCATGTCAAAGAGGCTTTTTAATCTGTAAACAAATTATGTCTATCGTTTTACCCCTGTCAGGAGCTCATTGACTCTCTTGCATGATGAAAGTTAATTGGTTTGTTAAGGTTGACATTCACCTTTCTTTGTATTAATCCATGCTAAGTTTTCCCCATACCATTCTGTACTTGCTTAAGTGTTTTCATGTTTTTTTCTATAATCATGTAATCCAATATATTTCTTCACACTGGAACTATAGTTCTCTTTTAAGGGGCTTAATGTCTATTGAGCTTCTGTACATTAAAAGAAAATATCTGACTAAATTTGCTCAATTTTATATTTGTATTGTATTTTAGCAAATGAATTTGCCCATGTTCTGATTTTGTTAAATTAATATTTGTTAAGAGGAGCATTGGGTGCCAGATGTTAAATCACAGTTTAGCAATAGACCAAAAAAGAAATTGAAATAGAAGTTTATTACTCACAGTCCTGAGGGAAGCATGGCATGCCTAAAGTGGCTACATGGGGAGGTCAAGGCAGAGTACAGTCGGAGCCATAGGATCTGGGGCACATGCCTTTATTATGGTCTGGGTACAGACCGCTTTGGGGTTCCAAGGCTAAGGCCAGATTGGTCAATTGAAACCAAAAGAGCACAGTTTTGATAAGTTGCATGGGGGTCTTATCTAAGCACAAGGAGAAGGCCCTGAGAGACTGGCAGACTGTTAATTACAAGGGCACTTGGAGGAGGCAAATCAGGAACTTAACATTTGCTTGTGACTCTTTGAGTTCTTATCTAAGGCATACATTTGCATGAGCGGCTGGTGTCAGTTTAAGGTCCCTGCTGGTCACTTGGCCAAAACAAAATGGATGTCAAGGCAGCAGTACCATGGAGTAGCTTAGGTCAACAGCCAACAACCCAAAATAGGAAAAAATGTGATTCAAGACAGTGGTTTCTCAAAAATGATATAATTACAAATGAAAAAGTTTATATGAAATTGAAAAATTAGCTACTCATACTTTTCTTTGCAATAAAGAAATATAAGACAGGAAGATTCTGGAAAAGTCAGTTTCAATTGACATCTCCCTATCAATTCTGTTTTATATTACCTCACATTCATTGACAGTAACATCCAGTCAACAACAGCATCATCAGAACATTCCTACAGTGACCAATTAAGGGGAATGTGATTTCTAGATATATATTCTCTCAATTATTTTAATAAAATTATACTTACTAGACACTATAATTTTTATTAGATCCTCATTTCAACTTAGTGAAATAGGATTCAGTCTACCATTAATCCAAAAACATGACATTATGAAGTGATCAAATGTTGAGAAGCTATATTAAGCTTTCTATCTAATATGAATTATAACTGTAAAATGATATTGTGGTCATTTAGAACCAGAAAGCAGGCCTAAATAACTTAGAACAAGTAATAAATTATGGCTGAAATGGGAAACTCTGAACAATTAAGTAAAATGGAACAATAAAATATGTGTTTAATTATTGACAGGAAATCAATGAAGAATAGACGTGGCCATTTGGCAACATGCTGAAGCATTATAAATTTTAGCAGAAATAGTGTAATGTTAATTCTGTTCATTTCACAAATTACCTGTAATGTATTTAATCAAATGGATTCAGCATCTACTTCATACAAAATGCTATGCTAGCAATTGGGTAGGAGAAGAAATATTTTCTACACTTTAAAGAAGATTCAGGAATATGCACAAGTAATACACAGGTATCAACAAAGAGCAGAAGAAGGAGAGGGCGCTACATATGGTCTACAAACACAGTCTAAGCATGGGTGTGGTTAGTTTCAAGTTCTCAAAATAGAACATAGACATTTTTTGGTTTGAAGGGGTTACTCTAAAGTCCTAATGCAGAAAAAGAATTTTGGATAGAATTATCTCCTCAAATCTGAGACCAGATCACTATCAGATGCTGCAGCTTTTACTAGTGATTGGATTCTAAACTACTGGCCAGACCCCCAAATTCACAGGTAGCTGTACATTTTTAATTTTAACATGAGAATTAATAAACAAACAATATCTATAAACTAATGAACAGAAATAGCTAGATGATATTTTTAAAAGAAAAAGTAAAACATATACACAGATAGTCTTTTTTAATACTTTTTTTATGTTAAGAAATCCGATACAATATTGTAATTAACCTCCAATTAAAATAAATTTATATAAAAAAGAAAAAAAGAAATCAGACATAGACACAAGAAGGAAACAGTAACAACCATCAGATATAACACATTTTAGTGTTTTGACTCATTGTCAAAAATTATAGTAGGGCTATCCTGGTGGCTCAGATGGGAAAGAATCTGCCTCCAATCCAGAGATCTAGGTTCAATCCCTGGGTTGGGAAGATGCTCTGGAGAAGGGAATGGCAACCCACTCCAGTATTCTTACCTGGAGAATTCCATGGACAGAGGAGTCTGGTGGACTATAGTCCACGAGGTTGCAAAGAGTCAGACACAACTGAGCAATTAACACTTTCACTTAAAGTATATTAAGAAAAATAAAAAAGAATAAATCAGTGTTTATACCTTTGATGCTACCAGAGCATTCTATCAACTTTTAAATAAATCTTAGAATTTGATTGGAATAATATGATTTTCACATAATAACCTGGAGAATGACTATTATCTATATATCTCTTGTTTATTTGCATAAGAAATATTGTTGTATACCATAGGCCAGAAACTTTGACCAGTGAGAGTTTATTAGCCCTTGGTATTACTAATATAATGGAAGAATAACAGAAGATGAGAGAAATAAGTGATGGAGTTTCGAAACAGAATGATGGCTTGAAATAAAGAGATAGTAAGTGAGCCAGAGGAGAAGCATTACTTTAAAGCAAAAAAACTTGAATATAAAAAAGTTATAACAGGCAATTGATTGGGTCAATCTCAGATGTGTAGGGGGTGGTGAGGTATCTAGAATCCCATTCAGGACGTATTATATTTAGTCCTCATGTTTCCTTAGGCACTTCTTGGCACTGATAAATGTCTGTGTTTTAAATCCACATCTAATATTTTCAAAATCACCCCAAATATTCTCACTATAATTATGTTATTATTCCAAAGTTTTAAATTCCCATAGTTTAATCACATAGTGAGCTATCACCATAAGAGATAATATATAGATTCCATAAGAATAGTAATAAACTTTTTTCTTCTCAGTTTTCTTCTTTTTTTCTTTATGCTTTACTTTCTGCTTTCATTTATTCATTCATTTCTCTCTCAAAATATTAATTGACTGCCAACTGCAACAGATATCATCCCATGCTATGAGAATTCATTCAACAACAAAGCATGAGAAAAACTTTTTTTGTGGGGTTTACATTTTAGTGAAGAAGGACAAAAATGTAAAAAATGAGCATAGTAATTAAATTATATAATACTTTAGAAAGTGACAAATGGCTTGGGATAAATACAGCAGGATAAGGAAGATTGGGAGGACAGGAGTAGTCAAAGACCTCATTAACTGACACACAAGATAGAGCTGAAGGAAATCTAAGAGTGAGCCATGCAGCTATATGGAGAGAGAGGCAACAGCCCCAGCAAAGACTTTGAGTCAGGTGCTAGCTGGGGTATGTGAGGAATTAGTAAGAATTCTAGCACAGGAGACAGGAAAAGCAACAGAGCAGGTAGTAGGCAGCACCATCAGCAAATGTAGTTCAGTTCAGTTCAGTCACTCAGTCGTGTCTGACTCTGCAACCCCATGAATCGCAGCATGCCAGGCCTCGCTGTCCATCACCAACTCCCGGAGTTCACTCAAACTTACATCCATTGAGTTGGTGATGCCATCCAGCCATCTTATCCTCTGTCATCCCCTTCTCCTCCTGCCCCCAATAATAGGATAATTATGAGGATAATTGGATTTATTAGTACGGGAAGGATATGAACCAACATTTTCGGGGTATGGGCCCGATAGCTTAATTAGCTGACCTTACTATTAGAATTTGGTGTAATTGGGAGCACGAAGAGTTTTGGGTTCTTAGGAGTAGGTTCAATTCCTATAGTTCTAGAAATAAGAGGATTTAAACCTCTATTATTTACTCTATCAAAGTAACTCTTTTGTCAGACATATTTCTTATGTTTGTGGGGGGATGCTTGATAGGAGAATAGGTAGCGATACGTGTCATATGCATAGGGCTAGTGTTAGGGGTAGAAAATTTTTTCATAGTAAGTGTATTAGTTGGTCGTAACGGAATCGGGGGTAGGATGCTCGGATTCATAGGAAGGTAATTGTGAGTAGTAGCGATTTGATGGTGAAGTTGATTGTGTAAAGTTCTGGTATGTATGGGTTGTGAAATGCTCCTAAGAAGAGGGTTGTTGTGAAGATGTTTATTATGATAATATTCGCATATTCTGCTATAAAGAATAGGGCGAATGGTCCGGCAGCATATTCTACGTTAAAGCCTGATACTAGTTCAGATTCTCCTTCGGTGAGGTCAAATGGTGCTCGGTTTGTTTCTGCTAGTGTTGAGATAAATCATATTATTGCTAGGGGTCATGCTGGGAAGATTAATCATACTTGTTCTTGTGTAATGATTAGTGTAGAGAGGGTAAAGGATCCATTTATTAGTAGGACTGATAGTAAAATAATTGCTAGTGTTACTTCATAAGAGATTGTTTGTGCTACTGCCCGTAGGGCTCCAATGAGAGCATATTTTGAGTTGGAGGCTCAACCTGATCAGAGGATTGAGTATACGGCTAGGCTTGATATGGCTAATATGAAGAGGACTCCTAAGTTTATATTGATGAGGGGATAGGGTATGGGTAGGGGGATTCATATAGTTAAGGCTAGGGTTAGTGCTAGGATGGGGGCTAGAATGAATATTGAGATTGAGGATGTGGCGGGTCGTAGGGGTTCTTTGATGAAGAGTTTAATTGCGTCGGCGATGGGTTGAAGTAAGCCATATGGTCCTACAACGTTTGGGCCTTTTCGAAATTGTATATAACCTAGAACTTTTCGTTCAACTAGTGTAAGAAAAGCTACAGCTAGGAGAATAGGAATGATGAGTGTTAGAACGTTGATTATAAACATTTTGTTAAGGAGAGGATTTGAATCTCTGAGTATAAAGGTTTAAGTTTTACGCAATTACCGGGCTCTGCCACCTTAACTGGGCCCTTTTCTAGGGCAGGTTTTGTTGTGAAATTAATTAAGATAAAGTCATTAATTGGTTTAAGGCGCTTTGTTAAAGTTGGCCTTATTTCTCTTGTCCTTTCGTACTGGGAGAAATACATAACAGATAGAAACCGACCTGGATTACTCCGGTCTGAACTCAGATCACGTAGGACTTTAATCGTTGAACAAACGAACCTTTGATAGCGGTTGCACCATCGGGGTGTCCTGATCCAACATCGAGGTCGTAAACCCTATTGTCGATATGGACTCTTGAATAGGATTGCGCTGTTATCCCTAGGGTAACTTGTTCCGTTGATCAAGTTTTTGGATCAATAAGCGATGGTTTGGTTTGACTTGTTAGTCTAGTCTTTAAAATCGCTCGGAGGATTTTCTGTTCTCCGAGGTCACCCCAACCGAAACTGTTAACTCATAAGGAGTGTTGTTATCCCTTGGTGGTTGAATTTATTTTCCTTGAGTTACTTAGTTAAAGCTCCATAGGGTCTTCTCGTCTTGTTGATTTATCCCCGCCTCTTCACGGGGAGGTCAATTTCACTGATTGGAAGTAAGAGACAGTAAAACCCTCGTGTGGCCATTCATACAAGTCCTTATTTAGAGAACAAATGATTATGCTACCTTTGCACGGTCAGAATACCGCGGCCGTTTAACGTTTAGTCACTGGGCAGGCAGTGCCTCCAATACTAGGGATGCTGGAGTTGATGTTTTTGGTAAACAGGCGGGGTTTAGTGTTTGCCGAGTTCCTTTTACTTCTTTGAATCTTTCCTGGGTGCACTCCTGTGTTGGGTTAACAGTATAAGTAATAAATCATTTATTGTTGGGTTATTTTTATTTACTGTTAACGGTCAGGGTATTATCAGCTACTGACTTAAACTTGTGCTAGGAGAAAATATTTCTTGTTACTCATATTAACATTATTGCTTCTATTTAGTAATAGAATAGTCCAGTATTAAATCTAGGAGTTGGCTAATGTTATTGCTGGGATTAATAATACTATTGTTGTTGAGCTTTAACGCTTTCTTAATTGATGGCTGCTTTTAGGCCTACTATGGTATTTTTAGATCTTACTCTCTAGTGAAGGTTGTACCCATTTCTAAAAGGCTGTACCTTTTTAGACTAACTTTTAAAGATACAGTGGGATTTATTTGTATTTTTGGTATCTTTAAAGCTGAACTAAAATTCATTTTCTGGACAACCAGCTATCACCAGGCTCGTTAGGCATGTCACCTCTACTTATGGATCTTCTCACTATTTTGCCACATAGATGAGTTGGTTCTAATAAACTGTCTATAAGTAGCTCGTCTGGTTTCGGGTTACTTAGCTAAAATTCGTTTTGTTAAGTTTTTTGCTCGTTAATTCATTATGCAAAAGGTACAAGGGTTAATCTTTGCTTTTTTGTACTATGATTTTTTTCTTTCATCATTCCCTTGCGGTACTTTCTCTATAGCGCCGTGTTTAGAATTTCTATCTCCTATACTTTAATTAGGGTAAATGTTTTATTTTAATTAATTTAGTTATTTAAACTGGAGAGTGGGAGATTTTGGGCTAGGTATAGTTCAAGATACTCATAATGTGTGAAATCTTCTAGGTGTAAACTAGATGCTTTAATTAAGCTATATCTTGGTTTATCCAAGCACACTTTCCAGTATGCTTACCTTGTTACGACTTGTCTCCTCTCGTGTGGTTGATATATGTAAATAGGTTTAAGTATATCATATTTACTTGAGGAGGGTGACGGGCGGTGTGTGCGTGCTTCATGGCCTGATTCAACTAAGCACTCTATTCTTAGTTTACTGCTAAATCCTCCTTTGGCTATTAATTTCATAATGGCTTTCGTATTAAATTTTCTTGGGTAGAAAATGTAGCCCATTTCTTTCCACTCCATAGGTTACACCTTGACCTAACGTCTTTATGTGTTATTATTGAGCTTACTTTTGTTCCTTTTTTAGGGTTTGCTGAAGATGGCGGTATATAGACTGTATTAGCAAGGATTGGTGAGGTTTATCGGGGTTTATCGATTATAGAACAGGCTCCTCTAGAAGGGTATAAAGCACCGCCAAGTCCTTTGAGTTTCGGGCTGTTGCCGGTAGTACTCTGGCGAATAATTTTGTTTTTATAATTATTTGTGTTTAGGGCTAAGCATAGTGGGGTATCTAATCCCAGTTTGGGTCTTAGCTATGGTGTATCAGCTATTGTAGGGTTACTTTCGTCATTTATTTTTGTTATAATTATGGCTTTTTACAGTTTAATTAAAATTTAACTCTATTTAGTATGATGCTTTAACACGCTTTACGCCGTACTCCTGTTAGCTTGGGTCAATCGTATGACCGCGGTGGCTGGCACGAGATTTACCAACCCTGGTCAATATGGCTTAGTCAAACTTTCGTTTATGGCTTAATTTTTGTTACTGCTGTCTCCCGTGGGGGTGTGGTTAAGCAAGGCGTTGTGAGCTACAAGAGTGTGTGCTTGATACCTGCTCCTTTTAGTCCTGTGTGATTCGAAGGGCGTTACTCACCGGGGCGTGGATGCTTGCATGTATAAGTCTATTGAAAGTTAACAGGAAGGCTGGGACCAAACCTATATGTTCATGGAGTCAGTAGACTCATCTAGGCATTTTCAGTGCCTTGCTTTAAGTTTAAGCTACATTAACTATGCGTTATGTATGTGACCCAGGTGCCTATATATTTACTTCGGTTGGAGTATGAATTTGAGTATTGAGGGCGGGATAAATTTATATTAATATCTAGGGGGAAGTGTGTTAAAAATGGTGATAAATATTTAAGGGGAAGGGGGGAAAAAGAATATATAAATGCACGATACAGCAGATATGTCCTGTGACCATTAATTATATTATGCCCATGCTTACCATTATGAGGATGCTCAAGATGCAGTTAAGTCCAGCTACAATTCATGCTCCGGGTCGGGGCCTCAGACGGCCATAGCTGAGTCCAAGCATCCCCAAAAATTAAAAAATACCAAATGCATGACACCACAGTTATGTTAGGCATGGGCTGATTAGTCATTAGTCCATCGAGATGTCTTATTTAAGGGGAAAGAGTGGGCGATTTTAGATGAGATGGCCCTGAAGAAAGAACCAGATGCCTGTTAAAGTTCATTAAATAGTTACCCCCACAGTTAATGGGCCCGGAGCGAGAAGAGGGATCCTTGCTGAGCGGGTTGTTGGTTTCACGCGGCATGGTGAACAAGCTCGTGATCTAATGGACGGGATATGCATGTTGACTAGGACGGATTTGACTTTATGTACTATGTACGGTCAAGCAATTTAATGTCCTATATGCTTTAATGAAACGAATGTACATGCTTATACGCATGGGGTAAATCATTTAATGTACTTTATACATATAATGTCTGTATTACATTAATACTAATGTACATGCTTATACGCATGGGGTAAATCATTTAATGTACTTTATACATATAATGTCTGTATTACATTAATACTAATGTACATGCTTATACGCATGGGGTAAATCATTTAATGTACTTTATACATATAATGTCTATATTACATTAATACTATGTACGTGCTTATATGCATGGGGTAAATCATTTAATGTACTTTATACATATAATGTCTATATTACATTAATACTATGTACTCGTTTGCATGTTTAAGACAGACATAAGATATGTTGGGTTTATGAACGCTCGTGTCCGTGGGTGGATGGTTGTGCTTTTCTTGTATGGGTTGTTATGTGGGCTTGTGGAGTGGGAAGTCCGTGTTGTATGTTTGGGAGTTTTAGCAAGTTTAATACTGGAGGGGCTCTTTATATTTTTGGAAATATATTGATAAGTATCGTTGATAATGATTCAGGGAATAGTTTAAGTAGAACTTCAGCTTTGGGTGTTGATAGTGGGGCTATAGCTTCTTCCTTGAGTCTTAGGGAGGTTGGTTGTTCTCCTTCTCTGGTTTACAAGACCAGTATATTGATTGTACTACAAAGACTTGTCTTCATTTTAGGAGGTTGTTTTCGATGATGCTAGCTACTGGTATTATGACTAGAATGATAAGGAAATATATAATAGATGCTAGTTGTCCAATAATGATGTAGGGGTGTTCAACTGGCTGGCCTCCAATTCATGTGAGTGTTAATAGGTCGGCTACTAGGATTCAGAATATACATTGACTGATTGGTCGGAATATTATGCTCCGTTGCTTTGATGTATGGAGGAGGGGTATAATTACTAGGACTAGGATTGAGAGGATTAGGGCGAGGACTCCTCCTAGTTTATTAGGGATTGATCGTAAGATTGCGTACGCAAATAGGAAGTATCATTCAGGTTTGATGTGAGGGGGAGTGTTAAGTGGGTTTGCTGGGGTGTAGTTGTCTGGGTCTCCGAGTAAGTCAGGCGTGAATAGTACTAGTAGCATGAGGATGAGGATTAGTAGGATAGCACCTAGGATGTCTTTAATGGTGTAATAAGGGTGGAAGGGAATTTTATCTGTGTCCGATGGAATTCCTGTGGGGTTGTTGGATCCTGTTTCGTGGAGGAAGAGTAGGTGAACTATGGCGAGGGCTGCGATGATGAATGGGAAAATAAAGTGAAAGGCGAAAAATCGGGTGAGGGTAGCTTTGTCTACTGAGAATCCTCCTCAGATTCATTCGACTAGGTTTGTGCCAATATATGGAATTGCTGAAAGGAGGTTGGTAATAACTGTTGCTCCTCAGAATGATATTTGTCCTCATGGTAAAACATAGCCTATGAATGCTGTGGCTATTGTTGCGAATAGGAGAATTACTCTGATGTTTCATGTTTCTAAGAAGATGTATGATCCGTAATATAGACCTCGTCCTACGTGCATGAATAGGCAGATGAAAAATATTGATGCTCCGTTTGCGTGTATATATCGGATAATTCAGCCATAGTTTACGTCTCGGCAAATGTGGGTTACAGAGGAGAATGCTGTTGTTGTGTCAGGTGTATAGTGTATTGCTAGGAATAGGCCTGTTAGAATCTGTAAAATTAAGCAAATGCCTAGGAGAGAGCCAAAGTTTCATCATGATGAAATATTTGATGGAGCTGGGAGATCAATGAATGCGTTGTTTACAATTTTTATTAGTGGGTGGGTTTTTCGGATGTTGATCATTAGTGTTCTTATAGTTGAATGACAACGATGGTTTTTCATATCATTGGTCATGGTTAGATTCCATGTGAGAATGATGATGACATACATTGTGTTTATCTTAAGTGTTATTTTTGTGATAGGTTTTGTGGGGTTTTCTTCAAAACCTTCACCTATTTATGGGGGGTTGGGGTTAATTGTAAGTGGTGGGGTTGGGTGTGGTATTGTGTTGAATTTTGGTGGGTCTTTTTTAGGTTTAATAGTTTTCTTAATTTATTTAGGGGGTATGATGGTAGTTTTTGGTTATACGACAGCTATAGCTACTGAACAGTATCCTGAGGTTTGAGTTTCTAATAAGGTTGTTTTAGGGACGTTTATTACTGGTTTATTAATGGAATTTCTTATGGTTTATTATGTGTTGAAAGATAAGGAGGTGGAAATTGTATTTAAGTTTAATGGTATGGGGGATTGGGTTATTTATGATACGGGGGATTCTGGGTTTTTTAGCGAGGAGGCTATGGGAATTGCTGCTTTATACAGTTATGGTACTTGATTGGTTATTGTTACTGGTTGGTCTTTATTGATTGGTGTTGTAGTGATTATGGAGATTACTCGTGGAAATTAAGTAAGGTTGTACTAATGAGGATCGTGATTAGGAAGGAGAGGAAATATAGTTTAATTAGGCCCTTTTGGCTTGTGATTGTGGTGGATATTTTTATTTGGGCTAGTGAAATGGTTTTTGGTAGAATAGTTTCTAGTCAGATTAGATCTAGGAGAGAGGATGCTGATTTTTGGCTTATTGTTAGGTTTATATAGGGGGTCAGGCGGTGTATAATTGTAGGATAATATCCTAATAGGTTAGAGAATTTGAATGTGTTTGATGGATAATTAAATTTTAGGTAGTGGGTTGTGTTGCTGATTTCTAGTGCTAGAATAAAGCCTAGGATTGTGACTGTTAAGGCAGTTATTTTTAGATAGTGGGGCATGGTTATTTGGGGGATTGTTATTGGAGGGATGTTATTAGAGATAATGAACCCTGCAAATAGGCTTCCAATTAGTAAGCGTTTGATTGAATTAATTAGGAACGGGTTATTTTCATTGATATTAATGAGGGTTGGAAATCGGGGTTGTCCTAGGAGTGCAAAAAAGATAATGCGAGTGCTGTAGATGGCTGTGAAGGAGGTGGCGACTAATGTTATTAAAAGGGCTCAGGCGTTGGTATAAGACGTATTAGCGGATTCAATAATCAGGTCTTTGGAGTAGAATCCGGTGAGAAAGGGTATTCCTGTTAGTGCAAGGCTGCCAATAATGAGGGCTGTTGTGGTAAATGGCATTGCTTTAAATAGGCCTCCTATTTTTCGGATGTCTTGCTCGTCGTTTAGGCTGTGGATAATGGAGCCAGAGCATATAAATAATATGGCTTTGAAGAAGGCATGGGTGCAGATGTGAAGGAATGCTAGGTGGGGTTGATTAATTCCGATTGTTACTATTATGAGGCCGAGTTGGCTGGATGTAGAGAAAGCGATAATTTTTTTGATATCATTTTGGGTGAGGGCGCATATTGCTGTGAATAATGTGGTTATAGCCCCTAGACATAATATGATTGATTGGGCAAATTTATTGTTTTCTGTTAGTGGATAAAAGCGGATTAGTAGGAAGATGCCTGCTACTACTATTGTGCTTGAGTGGAGTAGTGCTGAGACGGGTGTTGGGCCCTCTATTGCAGAGGGTAGTCATGGATGTAGGCCAAATTGTGCGGATTTTCCGGTTGCAGCTAGAATTAGTCCTATTAGGGGTAGGTTTGAGTCGTTTGGATTTAGTATAAAGATTTGTTGGAGATCTCAGGTGTTGAGGTTAATTAGAAATCATGCTATGGCTAGAATAAATCCGATGTCACCAATGCGGTTATATAGGATTGCTTGTAAGGCTGCTGTGTTGGCGTCTGTCCGTCCATATCATCATCCGATCAGTAGAAATGATATAATTCCAACTCCTTCTCAGCCAATGAAAAGTTGAAAGAGGTTGTTTGCAGTGACAAGAATAAGTATTGTAATGAGAAATAGGAGTAAGTACTTGAAAAACTGGTTAATGTTGGGGTCTGAGTGCATGTATCATATTGAGAATTCTATAATAGATCATGTAACGAATAGTGCTACTGGAACGAATATTATTGAGAAGAAGTCTATTTTGAAGCTGAGTGATAGTTTGAGGGTTTGGATGGTTAGTCAGTGTCAGTTTGAGATAATTATTTCTTGTCCTGTGTGGATGAATATTATTGTGGGGATTATGCTAGTGATGAAAGCGCATGAAATGGTTGTTTTTACATAGAGTGGATAATTGGTGAATTTATGGGTGTTAAAATTGATTGCTGCGATGGGTATGGTTAGTAGAATTAGGGTGACTAGTGTGAGGGAGGAAAATAGGTTTATTACTTTTATTTGGAGTTGCACCAATTTTTTGGTTCCTAAGACCAATGGATAACTACTATCCTTTAAAAGTTTGAAAAAGCCATGTTATTAGACATGGGGGCATAGAATTAGCAGTTCTTGCATACTTTTTCGGTAAATAAGAAGGTGATAGTCTTCTATTATTAGATCCACAATCTAATGTTTTCTTAAACTATATTTACAGTATAGGGGGCCTAGGATAATTTTCGGGTTTAGGGATAGAAGTAGGAGTGGTAGTATATGCAGTGATATAAGTGCATTTTCTCGTGTGAAGGAGGGTAAAATATTATTGATGTGGTGAGTATGTTTACCTCGTTGTGTTGTGATTAGTATGTAGAGGGAATATAGAGCAGTAATTACCATATTAAGTCCTATTAGAATAATTGTGATGTTAGATCATGAAAAGGTTGATATTACTACAAATAGTTCTCCGATTAGGTTGATTGATGGGGGTAGAGCTAGATTAGTTAGACTTGCTAGGAGTCATCAGGCAGCCATTAGTGGAAGGAGTGTTTGTAGGCCGCGGGCTAGGATTATTGTTCGGCTGTGAACTCGTTCATAGTTGGAGTTTGCTAGGCAGAAAAGTATGGAAGATGTGAGACCATGAGCAATTATTAGGGCGGTGGCTCCTATGTAGCTTCAGGGTGTTTGAATGAGAATGGCAACAATGACAAGTGCTATGTGGCTAACGGAAGAATATGCGATGAGTGACTTTAGGTCCGTTTGGCGAAGGCAAATTGAGCTGGTTATGATTATGCCTCATAATGATAATATAATGAATGGGTATGCTATAAAGTCGGTGATTGGATTCAGAAGTAATGTAATCCGTATCATGCCATATCCTCCTAGTTTAAGTAGGATTGCTGCAAGGACCATGGAGCCCGCAATTGGAGCTTCTACATGGGCTTTGGGAAGTCAGAGGTGGAGTCCATATAGTGGTATCTTTACTATGAAAGCTATTATGCATGCTAGTCATATGAAAGTGTTGGATCATGAGTTAGGTATTGGTTGAACTCAGTACTGGAGAATAAGGAAATTTAGTGATCCTATTGTGTTTTGAATATAAATCAGTGCGACTAATAGGGGCAGGGATCCTGCTAGTGTGTAAAACAAGAAATAGAGACCGGCGTTTAGGCGTTCTGTTTGATTTCCTCATCGAGTAATAATAATAAGTGTAGGGACTAGCGTTGCTTCAAACATGATATAGAAAAAGATTAGTTCTGTGGCAGTGAATGTTATAATCAGAAATAGTTGTAGTAGAATTAGCATTGAGATGAAGAGTTTTTTTCGGGCTAGATTTTCTTTTGATAGATGATGTTGGCTAGCTATGAGTATTAGGGGTAGAAGTCATATGGTTAGAATTAGTAATGGTGTAGATAAGGAGTCGGAGAAAAAAGTTAATGAGAAGTTGAGGCTATTATCACCGAATTGATTTAGGAGGAGAAGGCTTGTGAGGCTGATTAGCAAGCTGTGAAGTGTGGTGTTGATTCAGATTATGCTATTTTTTGATAGTCAGGTTA
The DNA here is from genome assembly GCF_016772045.2 of Ovis aries. Lineage (NCBI taxonomy): Eukaryota > Metazoa > Chordata > Mammalia > Artiodactyla > Bovidae > Ovis > Ovis aries. The sequence goes on along the minus strand of NC_056059.1, from coordinate 27,830,686 downwards.
GGGGTATAAGTATTATTGTGGGGATAATGTATTTTAGCATTGTAGAAGGTTAAGGTTTTGTACATAGTCGGTGCCATATGTATTTGACACCATTACCAGTAGGGACAGGCCTAGTGCTGCCTCGCAAGCTGCGAAAACTAGTAGAATAATGGGCATTATACTGGCTAAGGTAAAATGTGAGTTTAGGATTATTAGGGTGGATTATGAGGATAATATGATAATTATGGGATCCCATAATTATTTGATCCCAGCATCAAAGTCTTCTCCAATGAGTCAACTCTTGGCATGAGGTGGCCAAAGTACTGGAGTTTCAGCTTTAGCATCATTCCTTCCAAAGGACACCCTGGACTGATTTCCTTTAGAATGGGCTGGTTGAATCTCCTTGCAGTCCAAGGGACTCCCAAGAGTCTTCTCCAACACCACAGTTCAAAAGCATCAATTCTTCGGCTCTCAGTTTTCTTCACAGTCCAACTCTCACATCCATACATGACCGCTGGAAAAAACATAGCCTTGACTAGACGGACCTTTGCTGGCAAAGTAATGTCTCTGCTTTTGAATATGCTGTCTAGGTTGGTCATAACTTTTTTCCAAGGAGTAAGAGTCTTTTAATTTCATGGCTGCAGTCACCATCTGCAGTGATTTTGGAGCCTCCAAGAATAAAGTTTGACACTGTTTCCACTGTTTCCCCATCTATGAAGTGATGGGACCAGATGCCATGATCTTAGTTTTCTGAATGTTGAGCTTTAAGCCAACTTTTTCACTCTCCTCTTCCACTTTCATCAAGAGGCTTTTTAGTTTCTCTTCACTTTCTGCCATAAGGGTGGTGTCATCTGCATATCTGAGGTGATTGATATTTCTCCTGGCAATCTTTATTCCAGCTTGTGTTTCTTCCAGCCCAGCGTTTCTCATGATGTACTCTGCGTATAAGTTAAATAAGCAGGGTGACAGTATACAGCCTTGATATACTCCTTTTCCTATTTGGAACCAGTCTGTTTTTCCATGTCCAGTTCTAACTGTTGCTTTCTGACCTGCATACAGATTTCTCAAGAGGCAGGTCAGGTGGTCTGGTATTCCCATCTCTTCCAGAATTTTCCACAGTTTATTGTGATCCACACAGCCAAAGGCTTGGCATAGTCAATAAAGCAGAAATAAATGTTTTTCTGGAACTCTCTTGCTTTTTCTATGATCCAGCGGATGTTGGCAATTTGATCTCTGGTTCCTCTGCCTTTTCTAAAACCAGCTTGAACATCTGGAAGTTCATGGTTCATGTACTGCTGAAGCATGGCTTGGAGAATTTTGAGCATTACTTTACTAGCATGTGAGATGAGTGCAATTGTGCGGTAGTTTGAGCATTCTTTGGCTTTGCTTTTCTTTGGGATTGGAATGAAAACTGACCTTTTCCAGTCCTGTGGCCACTGCTGAGTTTTCCAAATTTGCTGGCATATTGAGTGTAGCACTTTCACAGCATCATCCTTCAGGATTTGAAATAGCTCTACTGGAATTCCATCACCTCCACTAGCTTTGTTCGTAGTGATGCTTTCTAAGGCCCACTTGACTTCACAGTCCAGGATGCCTGGCTCTAGATGAGTGATCACACCATCGTGATTATCTTGCTTGTGAAGATCTTTTTTGTACAGTTCTTCTGTATATTTTTGCCACTTCTTCTTAATATCTTCTGCTTCTCTTAGGTCCATACCATTTCTGTCCTTTATCGAGCCCATCTTTGCATGAAATATTCCCTTGGTATCTCTAATTTTCTTGAAGTGATCTCTAGTCTTTCTCATTCTGTTTTTTTTGCCTCTATTTCTTTGCATTGATCGCTGAGGAACAGAAGTTCAAATCTGATAGATCCTTGAAGGACTGTAAGGATTATAGCTTTAACTCTTAGAAATAGAGAGTTTGCGAAAATCTGGAGAGTTTGAATAGAACTGTTCCACAGTCCATGGTAAAACAGAATCAGGCAGCGGCTCTGTTGGGAATAGACTATAGGAAGCAACAGTGGAAAATGGAAGGGTGTTAGGAGGTAGCAGCACTGATCCAGGCAAGAGATAGTGGTGCTAAGGAAATAATTGTAGGGGAAGAAGAAATGTTTAGGGGTGGTCTAGCCTGGAAATATTTGAAGCTAGAGCCATTCCAACTTTCTAATGAATTAGATATGAGGTATAGAGAAAGAAAAAAGTAAAAGAAGATTCTAAGGACTTGAGTCTAAACAGCTGTAGGGAAGAGTTCCCATTAATATGACAAAGACTGAAGTGGAGCAGGTTTGTGGTAGGGAGACAAGAGTTAGGAGTTCAATTTTGGGCATGCTGAATATGAGATATCTGTTAGACATCCAATGGGAGATATTGAGTAGGAAGTTGAATATATGTCTGGATTTCAAGGAAAAGTTATAAAACATAGGTATAAATTTGGTGCCATTGGCACGTGGATTATATTTAAAACCACATGATTTCCTGAGATTGCCAAAGAAGTAAGTGTTTAATATGAATAGTTTAAAGTGCTAAGGTCCACAGCCTTACAAGAACAGGAAGTTTGGAAGACAGAAAGAGTTACCCCTGAGGCAAGAGGAAAACCCAGAGAAGTTGCGTCCTAGAAATGAAGTGAAGAATCATAGAGACTCTGGGAAAACAGAGTGATCAACTTGTCAAGGGAGTGTGTAATTTCCTTGGTTCTGTCTCGCCACAGCAAAAACTTGAAGTGATTGATGGACCAGTGTTACAGCCCCATGTTACAGCAGTTTTACTTAGAAAGCAAAGAAAGACACATCCTCAAGGCTTGAGGGTAGGTCGACCCAAAAGACTCGAAGAGACGAGAAGCCCCCAGCTCAATTTTGGCTCCTCTTTTTATATGTTTTTTTGTCTCCTCCCCCTGAGCCTGCCCTATGTAAATTGGGCTAGCTAGAAGGGTGGTTTGTTTTACCTGAGGTCCTCACTCTGGTCCTCGAACCTTCCTTTGTTCTATTTTTGTGGATTTTTCCTTCTTTTTCTTTTAGTCACCACCATTCTGGACTCCTTTTTCCTATTCTAACTACCTAACATTCCCCCTTCAAGAGATGGGGGGCCCAATTCTTTGGGAATAGGGATCATTGAGGTCTCTCTGGCTACTTCCTGCTGAATTGGTATGGTGAGGGGCATTGGGCCTCCCCTGTTGAGGTCCTTTAATGAACTGGAACCTGGTGGTCCAGAGTCGACGATAAGAAAGTAAAGAAGAGAAAGAGGCTGATATTCCTTGGTTTACACAGAGAGCCAATAAAGCCCCTGCACAGGGCTTGCTCTGTTCATGAAGGCCTTAGGCGCCCTCTCGATGGGCTGAAGGTACAGAGCGCCTTCTCGAGAGGGTCTTAGAAGCTCGGGCAGGAAAGTGAACTCAGAGAGTCTCTGAGCTCCAGGGGATCAGCCTGAAAAAGAGAGAGAGAGAGAAAGCAAGACACGGGGACCAAAGCTCTGATGGAGCAAAGGTGTTTTAATTAACATGGTGTGGGCATATATACTGTCTTACAATATAGCTATTTTCAGCAGAGATAAAATCAAAACTTACAAGGAAACACGAGGTCATCCATGTGAAAGAGAGAGGGTTGTAAATAATCACTTTTACCATAGGGTTCATAAAAAAGAAGAGGGTACTTAAAACCATATAGAAAAACTAACGAAGGAAATGCCTGGATTCCTCAGCCCCCGGGAAAGGCTTATTCCTGAATATTCAGGAATTAATAAGGAACAGAGAATTCCTGACAGATCCAAAACAGCACACAGGAAGCCTCCTGTTAAACGCTTCCTGACACTCCCCCTCTGGCTACTTTCGAGCTTCAGAGGCCTTATAGTGGTGTCCATCTAAGGGTGAGTGATATTGTCCGTGGTTGGCTGTAGTTTTATATATCCTTGTTGAACTGGCACTGCATGTTGTAGCTTGCTGCTGCTGCTGCTAAGTCGCTTCAGTCTTGTCTGACTCTGTGCGACCCCATAGACAGCAGCCCAACAGGCTCCGCCATCCTTGGGATTCTCCAGGCAAGAACACTGGAGTGGGTTGCCATTTCCTTCTCCAATGCATGAAAGTGAAAGTGAAGTTGCTCAGTTGTGTCCAACTCTTCACGACCCCATGGGTTGCAGCCTATGAGACTCTCCATCCATGGGGTTTCCTGGGCAAGAGTACTGGAGTGGGTTGCCATTGTTGTAGCTTATTGACCTGGGAAGACACAAAATGGGTTAGACAATTGATATTACATGGAGCAATCATAAGCAGCATCATTATGGTGATAACAGGGATTAGTAAGGGCATTGACCAACTCCAAATTCCCCCTCACCAGGAGAAGGATCCCCCAAAGAGAGATTGTAGCCATCCCAAGAACTCTCCAGCTCATTCTTGAAATCCTCTAGGATCTGAATGTTTTCAGACTTTCTTTAACCTAGCTGGAGGTGTTTACCCAGAAACAACACATCTCAATCAATATGACTCAAGTCCCTCCTTGTTCAGGGATCAAGAGATCTATCTACCATCTATTTTGGAGTACAACCCCTGCCAAGATGTGTTGGTTCTTTAGAGCTCTCCTGAGAAATATTATCCCCAGTTTAGTTCAGGTCAGTTACTCAGTCATGTCTGACTCTGCTATCCCCAAAAACTTAATTTTGGGGGCATTTGTCAGAATGGCACTCCTTTGTAGTCCTGAACAGGTAGCTGAGATCTCCCAGGGCCTCACAGGTGTATTGAGTGTGTTCTTCTGCTCTCTTCCATGGCTTGACTTGTGAGAAGTGAATCCAGGAGTTGTGTCCTGGTACCTTGACTACTGTGGGGATAGAAAGTATTTCAGGATAGAGGCCCTTCCATGTGGACTGAGTTGAGCCTTTGAGGACCCATCTTTCCAGACTTTAATTAGGACTTGAGTCCCTGGAGCATATAGTGGTGGGTGGCTCTTTAGAATCTTTTGGGTTCTGGTTGGCACCCCACAAGCATATATCTTGTTGGAATTGCCCAGTGGCCATTTTAAAAGACCAGAGGGACTGAGACTCTGGATCTAGGAAGAGGTCACTGACATAAACAAAAGGTTTCCTATATAGCATCTCAAAAGGACTAAGACCAAGCTGTTCCTTAGGGGCAATATGGATACAGAGAAGAACTTTCGGTAAAGCCCCCTTCCATCCCAGGGAGGTCTCCTGGGTTATCTTTTTTATTGCTGATTTTAAGAATTGGTTGGCTCTTTCTACTTTTCTTGAAGACTGAGGCCTCCAGGCACAATGGAGATAATAAGTAATGCCCAATGCTTTAGAGACCCCTTCGGTGACCTTAGAAGTAAATGATGTCCCATTTTCACTTTGTAATAACCTGGGCAGACAAAATCTCAGAATGATTTCATGGAGCAGTTTTATTTTATTTTTTTTCTTTACCAATTCCTCAGCCTTCTCAGTCCAGGTGGGAAAGCCTTCAGTCCATCCTGTGAATGTGTCTATCATGACCAATAGGTATTTACACCCTTGAGAAACTGGCATCTGAGTGAAGTCCACCTGCCAGTCCTCTCCTGGGTAGGCCCCACATTGTTGGATGGGCTGGCCAGCTGGGGTCTTCGAGCTCCTTGGGGGTTGTTTAATTGGCAGGTGGGACAAGATGATACCACTTGCCTTATAGTCATTTGGAGACCTGTTCCTCTGAAGGACCTTCCTAGTAATCTTTGAAGGTCCTTCTCCCCTAAATGGGTTGTGGCGTGTAAGGTGTTAACCAACTTCCATTGGAGGTTCCCAGGCAGAAAAAGGAGTCCCTCCATTTGGAACCACCCCATATCATCTTAAAAGCCCTCACTCTTAGCTTTAAGAGTCTCACCTTCAGTATGTGAAGGAATTTCTGGCAAATTAGTCTGTGGAACTAAGGTGGCAACCCCTATTAAGTCATTGTTCTGTAATGCTGCTCTCTCAGCTGCCTGACCGGCTGCTTGGTTACCTCGTGCCACTTATGTGCTCCCTTTTTGGTGTCCTTTACAGTGGGAGACTGAAACCTCAGTGGGCAGATGGTCTGCCTCCAAGAGCCTAAGGATTTTATCAGCATATTTGACTGGGGACCCTCGGGTGGTCAGGTGGCTATTCTTTCCAAACAGCAGCATGTGCATGTAGCACCAGAAAGGCAGACTTGGAGTCAGTGTAGATGGCTACTCTTTTTCCTTTTCCCAGCTCCAAAGCTCGAGTCAGGGCTATGAGCTCAGCTAATTGGGCTGAAGTACCCGGTGGCAAAGGTTTAGCCTCTAGGGTCTCAAAATTGGAAACTACTGCATATCTAGCTCTTCTTTTTCTGTCCAAGACAAAGCTGCTGCCATCAGTGTACCAGATTTCCTCAGGATTGGTTAGAGGATCTTCTGACAATCCCTCTCGGGATTTTGTCCAGTAGTCCAAGGTTTCCAGGCAAGAGTGAAAGGGAAGAGAACCCTTGGGGGTAGGCGGGAGGGTGGCAGGGTTAAGAACCTCACAAGGGAATATAGGCAGGCCTGGATTTTCCATCAGCACTACTTGATATCTGAGGATTCTTTGATCAGACATCCACAAATGGCCTCTCCCATTTAGGAGTTGTTTCACTTGGTGGCTGGTAAAAATAGTTAATTTGCCCCCCAAAGACATTGTTAAAGCATCTTCTATTAGGATTCAAATAGCTGCAAGATTTCGAAGGCAGGAAGGCCAACCTCAGGCAGTTTGGTTGGGCCTCTTGGATAAATAAGCTACAGGCTGGGGTTCAGGTCCCAACCTTTGAGTTAACAAGGCTATTCCTTCCTTTTTGTGGGCATAAAATTTGAATGCTTTTTCTGGGTCCAGCAACCTCAAAGCAGGTGCCTGAGTTAAGGCTTGTTTTAGTGTAGTCTCTGCCTTCTTTTGAGAAGTTCCCCACCTCAGGGGGATTGAATCATCCTGTTCCCTTCAAGCTTTCATATAAGGGCTGGGCAATTAGATCATTGTCAGGTATCCAGATTCTACAATACCCAGGTAGCCCCAGAAAAGCTCGCAATTGTGTTCGAGTCGTGGGGGAGGGTAACTGAAGGATTCCTTGTGGTTGATCAGAGGACAGTCTCCTGGACCCGTGTGTAATCTGAACTCCCAGGTAAGTGACCTTTGTCTTGGCCATGTGTGCCTTAGCACGGGAGACTTTATATCCCCTCTCTGCCAAAAAATTTAGAACCTGAATTACATGTTGCTGGGCATTTTTCTCATCTGGAGAGCAGATTAGTAGGTCACCTATGTATTGTAATATTTTCCCATTAGGTCCCATATCCAGATCTAGGATATCCCGGCTAAGAGCCTGCCCAAACAGGTGGGGGCTCTCTCTAATCCCCTGAGGTAATGCTGTCCCAATTATCTGTTGGTGTTTTTCTCCTCAAGCCTCCCAGTTCAGTTCAGTTGTGTCCAACTCTTTGTGATCCCATGAATCGCAGCACACCAGGCCTCCCTGTCCATCACCAACCCCCAGAGTTCACTCAAACTCACATCCATAGAGTCAGTGATGCCATCCAGCCATCTCATCCTCTGTCGTCCCCTTCTCCTCCTGCCCCCAATCCCTCCCATCATCAGAGTCTTTTCCAATGAGTCAGCTCTTCGCATGAGGTGCCCAAAGTACTGGAGTTTCAGCTTTAGCATCAGTCCTTCCAAAGAAATCCCAAGACTGATCTCCTTCAGAATGGACTGGTTGGATGTCCTTGCAGTCCAAGGGACTCCCAAGAGTCTTCTCCAACACCACAGTTCAAAAGTATCAATTCTTTGGCACTCAGCTTTCTTCACAGTCCAACTCTCACATCCATACATGACCACTGGAAAAACCATAGCCTTGACTAGACAGACCTCCCACTTGAAGACAAAAAGATATTGGGGTTCTTTAGCCAGTGGTATGCAAAAGAAAGCATCTTTGAGATCCAGGATTGTAAATCACTTGGCACTGGGTGGGATTTCTCTCAAGATTACATAGGGATTAGGTACTGTGGGATGGAGGGGGACTACAGCTTCATTTATGATCCAGAGATCTTGAACCATTGGACAGGTCCCATCCTTTTTCTTTACGGGGAGGATCAGGATGTTACACAGTGAACTGGTGGGGACCAATAGCCCACATGCAAGGAATTAATTTATTAGAGGCTGTAGTCCTTCCTGAGCTTCTCTTCTGAGAAGGTATTGTTTTCAGTTTGGAAACCGAATGGGATCTCAGAGGGCAATGACGGCCGATTCAGCTTGGTGGGCTCCTCTAGGAGTCCCCTGATCAAACACCAGGGGGTTAATTTTGTCTTCCTACAGTTTTTGGTCCCTCCCTATTAGAGAGGGTTAATGGATTCCTCAGTAATAACCAGAAGCTGTAGGGTTCTAGGGGCTGCAAAGCATCCCTTCACAAGGATGGTCCCCAGTTTAGTGAGTATATCTCTTCCCAACAAGGGAGTAAGACACTTAGGGATGACCAAAAACTTGTGGGGAGGTATTTGTCCATCCCAGCAACAAAGAAGTGCTCAGGTGAATCTTTTTGTAATTGTTTTTCCTGTAGCACTCAAAATGGTATGGGTTTGTAAGGAGAAGGCTCTGGAGAAGGAGGTCAGGAGAGCGTAGGTAGCCCCTATGTCAACCAAGAAATTCTCAGACCTACCTGCCACATCCAGTTGCACCCTAGGGTCCAGACCTGGGATGGTTATCTGAGACAGGCAGGCAGACTGAAGTGGGCCACTTCAGTCCTGTTGAACTATTGTGAGGGAAAGCTTGGCACTTGACCTTGAGGCTCTTGGTTCCACAGGTCAGAGTGCTGCCCAGTGTCCCAACTGATGGCATTTGTAGCAACCATTTTAGGAGACTTGTCATGGTTTGGACACTCTTTGGCTCAGTGTCCCACCTGTTTGCAGATTAGGCATTCGCCTTGTGCCTTGTCCTTCAAGGACTCAGGGTTACCATAGGGCTTCCCTGGAGGGCGGCCAGCAGCTGGGTATGCCTTGTCTCCTTCCTTTTCTCCCTTTCCTGAGCCTTGGCCTCCCTCTCCTGTTCTCTGTTATGAAAGGTACTGGTGGCTGTCTGGACCATCTCATCTAAGGAGGAAGCAGGGTCCTGCTGCAGGAGCTGTTGTAACTTTATCCTGATGTCCGGTGCACGCTGGGACAGGCATTTGTCCTTTAAAATCACCTGTCCCTTGTAGAAGTCTAAGTCCAGATTGGTAAACTTTTGGAGGGCCTCTTTTAGACTTTCCAGAATGACAATAGGGTTCTCATTGGACTCCTGAGTTATTGCTGAGACCAGGCACAGTCCCACAACTAATAGGCTTCCTTCTACTTCCACGGGTGGACTTCCTTAGGGGTAAGTCTTTCTGAAGCTTATCATACCAGTACTGTTGCAACCTGAGAGCCAGGCATCCCTGGCTCAGAGTGCAAATCCCCAGGCAGGCTGAGGCATGACAGCCTCCTGGAGATAGAATCCCCAGGCAGCTCGAGGCATGTTGACCTCCTGGGACCCCTGGACTGGTGGATCCCCGAGCAGGTTAAGGTGTGACAACATTCTGAGGACCAGATCCCTAGACAGGTCAAGGCAGGTTTTCCTCCTGGGATCTGCAGGCTGGAGTTGGGCATCCCCAAGGTCTCCAGCATGACTAGTACTGGGTAGGATTAAGGGGTTGTAGGTGTGCTGCAATTCATGGGGTCGCAAAGAGTCAGGCTGAGTGACTGGACTGAACTGAACTGAACTAAATCCCAACTCATTACTGATTTGTCCACTGCAGATGGGAATAGATACCATCATGTAAAGCAATCTAAGCCTGTGCTCTGAGACTGGGAACCTGGTGAAACAGCCATAAGCCTTATCCTCGTATTGCTCTGAGGGAATGTAAGTCACTGATTTCCTCCCCTAGTCCTCCATAAGAACAACTTAGGGTGTTTCCAGTGGTAAACATCTCATTGCCATAGACCCACTTTAGGTAATAACAGAAGTAATGACAAAGGAGCTGATTATCTGATTCTTTTAGGGGTGTTAGGAGTATTTTAAAAATAAGTAGGGTGGAGCGATGTTGCCTACAAGGGGTAAGGGTTCTGGTTATAGGAGTTAGTAAGTGGCTTACGAAAAAAAATGATAAGAGGCAACAGACCAGATGTTCCATAAAAGTGAAGTGAAGATTTGATTTGGGGGTATGTTTGTAACTTTAGGAGAAGGGTGGCAAGGGTTTGGGCCCAAACAGCCTGCAGGGCTAACTCCCAAAGTGGCAAACATTATCCCTAGAAGCCCTTGAAGGGATGCCACCAACAGATGGACTTCTAGCAGACACTGTGTGCCTGTCACCCGCCCTGGGGGGGTTCACTGGGAGATGCTAATGTGGCACGTGCTGTAGGAAACTTGGAAGATGAAGGCCTGAATATCTAGAGAGATGGGATATTATACAGCATTTCTCTCCCAAAGGCTAGCTATTTTCTGGTTGTCCCTCCAGAAGATTGTAGAGGCAATGTTGTTGGGATCCAGAGGGGCTCAGGAAAAGAGCATGAAACAGGAGGGAAGGGGGCAGGGCACACCTTTTGAAAGAATATTATAGCCCAAGGGCATAACATAAACCAATTATAATCAAATGGGTCCAAGATGATAAGTCAAATTCAACTAGACCTTGATCCTTCTAAAAGGAACTGTCAGAAGACAGAGGAGTGGGTGGTTCCCCAATTGTTGGAATGATCCTCCCACTCATTAGCATAGGAAGTCACTCAAAAACTAGCCACACCACATTCCCTGGCCACCACACTCCCCCTCTGCCATGGCCCACACACTTTGGAGTGTGCTTCTCTCTAAATCTGAACAAATCCACCTTTCACCTATCACTGTGTCTGTCACTGAATTTTTTCTTTTTTGCAATGAGACATCAAGAGCCTGGGCTCCATTAGGTCCTAAAGCCAGTCACCATGGGTTTTGGCCAGGCTCAAGTCCTGGGAGAGAAGAGCTGAAGAAGGGGAGGAAAAGGAAGTGGGCAAAATGTGCCGAGGAATCCCCTTCATAACCTGTCAGAAAATCTGTGAAATACCTGATCTGTGCTCACAGTTTTCATTGGCCTGATCCTTGTCACAAAGAAGATTAAGGACAGAGGAAGCCCAACCCCTTGGGCAACAGCTACTAAGCCCCTGCAGAGTCCCTCATTTGCGCCCACTGGCGCTCACCTGTTTAAGTGGGGTGCAAGGAAATAAGAAACTAGAGATTGTAAAGGAATTAAGACTTTTGCTAGCCATATGTTCTTTCAGCCATAGGAGCGAGGACCTCATACCTTAACCGAAGGTCTTCTGGAATCTGAGACTGAGCCACATGAGCTTTCTGCCGAGTTTGTTTTGCTGTCCCAATTTCCAGCACGCTGGGCTTCTTGTCACTTCCTCTGCACTGGTTTTTTTTTTGCCTTCAGCTTCCACCACAGGAGCTTTCACCCAGTTGGGCTTTTGCTGTGCTTGGCTTCCACCTCCCAGGGGCCAAACCAGATTGTTTCAGCCAGGTTAAATCTGAGAAATGGCACCACATATGTCAAGGGAGTGTGCAGTTTTCTTGGTTCTGTCTCACTGCAACAAAAATTCGAAGCAACAGATAGATCATTGTTACTGCCCTGTGTTATAGCTCAGTTTTATTTAGAAAGCAAAGAAAATACATCCTCGTGCCATAAGGGCAGGTCAACCCAAAAGACTCAAAAGAAGAGAAGCTCCCAGCTCAATTTTGGCTTCTCTTTTTATATGTTTCTCTCCTCCTCCTGAGCCTGCCCTATGTAAATTGGACTAGCCAGGAGTGCTGTTTGTTTTACCTGAGGTCCTCACTCTGGTCCTCAGATCTTCCCTTGTTCTGTTTTCTTGGGCTTTTCCCTTCTATGTCTTTTAGCCACCTTCATTCTGGACTCCTTTTTCCTATTCTAACTACCTAACAAACTGAAGCCATCAATACATTTACGATTTTGATTTGAAGTATTATATGATTTAGTAAGATCATTTTATATTCACTGTAAAAGTTGATTTGCAAGGAAAGTATGGATTTTGGACTTAGACTTGCATATATGGATCTCCTTTCTGCTACTCAGGGTGTGCCCTGGGCAAGTTGTATACCTTCTTTATATTTCAAATTCCTAAGGAAAGGACCTCCTCTGGTTTTTCCCTTAAGTTGTTTGTCAGCTTCCTATGTGTTGTCAGGCTACAATAGATGAAAATACTGTTCAGTAACTGTTTAGGTTTTGAAACTGTTTAATTTTAGCTCTGACTTAATAAACCTTTATTTATTTCTCCAATAAGGGTAGAATCACATTTATGAATTGGGGCTACTTTTAAAAGCACACTTTTTGACTCCATTTTCTCTTGACATGGCCTAGACATATGCTATTTAATTATATCCAGGCTGCAAGTTATTTAGGAGGCTCATATACCAAAGCAAATATTTTATGTGTGTTTTTATCTTTGTAACAATAATCAGATCTTTTAAATTCAATACTTTTACTTATCTGAATAAAATGAGAGTAATAAGACTATGCAAAAGTACAACAAAAAACTGGTAATTAGGTGCTATATTTACAAGATGAGCTAATTTGTAACTGGAAAATGGTAAGATGATTTTGGAACTGACAGCCCTAGGATCCATAACTTGAGATACTTCTTAACAATGGAGACAACCAAAAATATAGCAAACATGAGAAGGGATGGGTGCCTTGGGAGGCAGGAACTCATTCAAAGTAAATTTCGTTTGAAATCAGTTATTATATATTGTTAAATTGTCAATTAGGCTTTTCAGTTTTATGTCCACATGAAATATTGCAACTCATGTATTTTCCTCCAACTCAGAAAAAAGTAGAAATGTCCTGACTGAAAGAACACATCCTCACCACTTAGGAGCTTAAGTGATGATTTTTCTAATGAGGAAGAGACCTTCCTTAACTTTAATGATAAAATGTAGACTTGGGGTCAGAGGATAAATGTCTTACATAGAGAGAAGTGTGATATGTACCAATACAGTATTGTAAAGTAAAATAAAGTAAAAATAAAAATTAAAAAAATAAAAATAAATTAGAGTTGAGTATTGGCCAGTTAGTGTGGCATTGATAGCAAACCAGAGGGATAAGTATTTTAGCCCAAGTCAGTCGTCATCATTTTATTTAGGGGGACCCACTAAAATGGTAGCTAAGACCAACAAAGCAGTGACATTTCATATAGTCTGCTATCCAAGAGAAAATTGCTGCTAAGTGGCTTCAGTCGTGTCCAACTCTGTGCGAACCCATAGATGGCAGCCTACCAGGCTCTGGCGTCCCTGGGATTCTCCAGGCAAGAGTGCTGGAGTGGGTTGCCATTGCCTTCTCCAATGCATAAAAGTGAAAAAAGAAAATGAAGTTGCTCAGTCGTGTCTGACTCTTAGCGACCCCATGGACCGCAGCCTACCAGGCTCCTCCGTCCATGGGATTTTCCAGGCAAGAGTACTGGAGTCAGGTGCCATTGCCTTCTCCAAGAGAAAATTAATGGAATGCAAAAGATTTGTTGTTGTTCAGACGCTAAGTTGTTTCCAACTCTTTGTGACCCTGTGAACTGCAGCACATTAGGGTCCCCCATCCTCCACTGTCTCCAGGAATTTTCTTAAATTCCTGTCAATTTGAGTTTGTGATGCTATTTTGATAAGCATCTCATCCTCTGCCATCCCCTTCTCCTTTTACCTTCCATCTTTTCCAGCATTAGGGTCTTTTCCAATAAGTCGGCTCTTTGCATCAGGTGGCCAAAGTATTAGAGCTTCAACATCAGCATCAGACTTTTGAATGAATATTCACCATTGATTTCTTTAGGATTGATTGGATTGATCTCCTTGCAGCCCAAGGGATTCTTCATGAGTCTTCTGCAGCACCACAATTCAAAAGCATCAATTCTTTGCCACTCAGCCTTCTTTATGGTTGAACTCTCACATCCATAAATGACTCCTAGAAAAACCATAGCTTTGACAATACAGACCATTGACAGCAAAGTAATATCTCTGATTTTTAATACACTTTCAAAGTTTGTCATAGCTTTCCTTCCGAGGAGCAAGTGTCTTAATTTTATGATTGCAGTCACCGTCCACAGTGATTTTGGAACCCAGGAAAATAAAATCTGTCATTGCTCCCACTTTTCCCCCTTCTATTTGCCATTAAGTAATGAGACCAGACACTATGGTTTGAATGTGGAGTTTTAAGTCAGCCTTTTCACTCTCCTCTTTCACCCTCATCAAAATGGTCTTTAGTTCCTCTTCACTTTCTGTGATTAGAGCAGTATCATCTGCATATCTGAGTTTGTTGATATTTCTCTCAGAAATCTTGATTCTAGCTTGTGATTCATCCAGCCCAGTATTTTTCATGATGTACTCTGCTTAGAAGTTAAATAAACAGGGTGACAATATGCAGCCTTGTCATACTCCTATCCCAATTTTGAATCAGCCCATTGTTCCATGTCCAGTTCTAACTGCTTGTTGACCTGCATATAAGTTTCTCAGGAAACAGGCAAAGTGGTCTGATACTCCCATCTCCTTAAGAATTTTCCACAATTCATTATGATATACACAATCAAAGGATTTAGTATAGCCAGTGAGGCAGAAGTAGATGTTTTGCTGGAATTCCCTTACTTTCTCTACTATCCAAAGGATGTTGGCAACTTTATGTCTGGTTCTTCTCCTTTTCTAAACATACCTTGTATATCAGGAAGTTCTCGGTTCACATACTGCTGAAGTCTAGCTTGAAGGATTTTGAGCATAATCTTGCTAGTATGTGAAATGAGTGCAACTGTACAGTAGTTTGAACATTCTCTGGTATTGCCTTTTTCTGGGATTGGAATGAAAATTGACCTTTTCCAGTCTTGTGGCCACTACTGAGTTTTCCAAATTTGCTGACATATTGAGTGCAGCACTTTAACAGAATCTTCTCTTAGGATTTTAAACAGTTCAGCCGGAATTCCACCACTTAACACTAGCCTTGTTTGTAGTAATGCTTCCTAAGGCCCATTTGACTTCACACTTCAGGATATCTGGCTCTAGGTAAGTGACCACACCATCATGGTTATCCAGGCATTAAGACCTTTCTTGTATAGTTCTATATATTCTTGCTGCCTCTTCTTAATCTCTTCTGCTTCTTTTAGGTCCTTACCATCTCTGTTCTTTATCATTCCCATCCTTGCATGATATGTTCCCTTACTATCTCCAGTTTTCTTGAAGATATCTCTAGTCTTTCCCATTCCTTTGTGTTCCTCTGTTACTTTGCATTATTCATTTAAGAAGGCTTTCTTATCCCTTCTTGCTATTCTCTGGAACTCTGAATTCAATTGGGTATATTTTTCCTTTGCCTTTATTTTCTCTTTTTTTCCTCAGTTATTCATAAAGCCTCCTCAGACATCCACTTTGCTTTCTTGCATTTCTTATTCTTTGGGATGATTTTGGTCACTGCCTCCTGTACAGTGTCATAAACCTCTTTCCAGAGTTCTCAGGCACTCTATCTACCAGATCTAACCCCTTGAATTTATTTATCACCTCCACTGTAAAATAATAAAGGATTTGATTTAGGTCATAGTTGAATGCCTAGTGGTTTTCCCTATGTTCTTCAATTTAAGCCTGAATTTTGGAATAAAGTACACATGATCGGAGTCACAGTCAGTTCTGGGTCTTGTTTTTGCTGACTATATAGAGCTTCTCCATCTTCAGCTGCAAAGAACATAATTAATCTGCTTTGGCTATTGACCATTTGTTGATGTCCATGAGTAGAGTCATCTCTTGGGCTGTTAGAAAAGGTGTTTGCTATGGCCAGCATAGTATCCTGACACTGTTGTTCTTACAGCGTGGGAATTTCCTTTCACCCCCAGACACATCTACAATTGAGCATCTTTTCCACTTTAGTTCATCCACTTCATTCTCTCTGGGGCCATTAAGAATTGCCCTCTGCTCTTCCCCAGCAGCATATTGGATACCTTCTGACCCTGAGGGCTCATCTTTTGGTGTCATATCTTTTGTGTTTTCATATTGTTCATTGGGTTATCACAATAAGAATACTGGAGTGTTTTGTCATTTCCTCCTGCAGTGGACCACATTTTGTCAGAACTCTTCACTATAATCCATCCATCCTGGGTGGCCCTGTATGGCATGGCTCATTGCTTCATTGATTTATGCAATCCCCTTTACCACAGCAAGGCTCAATCCATGAAGAGGGCAAAGAGATTAATCAGCCATAATTAGACCCTGATTTAAAAAGGGATTTAAATGTATTGGAGCTTTGGTGATTACATTGATGGGCGCTTATACTTAATTACTCTTTTCTATATTTCTTAAGATGGATGTTGGAAAAATCCGTGTTATGTTAGTGTGAACGTTTATATCAGCATCTTATTTTTCCTATTATGAGTCCTTGAAGGAATTACAAAAATCATAAAACCAATGATTTGCTTCTCTGTCTCTAAACAAGACCAGATAAGTCATTTCAAGTATAATGTAAATATGTTCTAAAAAGACCTAAGTAAATAATTCCATCTCAGGCAAGTATGACCTCATATAGTAGAAAGTTAATAAATATTGAATGAATAACATATTGAATGAACATATTCATAACCAACAGATTTCAACATCAGGAAATGTTTCTTCATTGTTGCCTTAGTCGCTCCTATTTTACTTCTTCTTACAGTTTCAGAAAATGCAGAGAATAGCTAGCCATCAATCTCTGAATAATATCTGTTCTATACATGAAAACTATCATTAAATTTCCTTAATGATCCTCAAACCCACTTAGTCTTCTGCTGGCTAAATAATTCATCTCCTTCTTTTATTTTAGTCTTTATCTGAGTTTCTTGCATTAGCCAGGAGGAGGAAGGCTGGAGTCCCAGGGGATTTTGAACCTAACGTTCCTTAAGAATGTTAAGAGTAATAGAACAGTAGTGGTGTGTGGAGATAGCACTACTAAAACAAGATAACTAATGGAAATTTTCAAAGAAATTGCCAACATCTGAATAATTTTATAATTTGAGTTTTCTGTAAGACACAGAAGAAAAGATGCTCAATGAGGGAGAATAAAATGTTTGCGCTTAGACTGTATTCTTTAACTACGTGTGTCTTGGTTCCACAGTTCCTCAGAACTCCTAAAATCTTCGGTCCATACTCAATAACCACTAATGGTCTCACTGTATAAAATGACAAATGCCTCGGAGTCGTCTTTGTACAAGTAGATTCCTCTCTGAAGACTACAGAAAAGAAAAATGGTTCATAAATTCCTAATGGCCTCAGAGCAAAAAATTTGAATTCCATTTAAAGAAGTTAAATATAAAGAATGCAAGCTATTTATCAGCCTGACACGCATGTTCAAAGGAGTGAGACACACAAAGTTTTCAGTTGTGAAAGTTTTGATACTAAATTTTATCCAATATATAACAGGAGAGAATCCTGAGCTGGTGTATGTCATGAAGCAATGGATTCAAGAGAAGTTAAATGCCTTTTTTTTCCTAGGATACTGAAAATAAACTGCTGACTTTACCAAACTGGTTCCAAAATGAATAAGAAGATTGGACAGCTACAAGTTGATCACCCCTGTTTTAAGAAAGAGTGGCACCATCACATTAGAACTTCACCAGACATTCCTTAAAATACTAAAGCTTTAATCTATAATATGCTTGCTTCTAAATATTTTATTTGAATCAAATGTTAATACATATAGCAATCTCATATCCCTTCCAGACATATAAAGATTTCTTGCCTTAAAACATAGAAAGATTACCCAGGAGACCAGTCATCTTTACAATGAAATACGAATAATATAGCTCAATCATTTACCTCAATCTAAGCTCTTAATAGTACTTCATTGACCAAAGTGATGTGCATGCATCTCAATTTTCATTTTATGTCTTAATTTGCAGTCTGATTTAAAGAGTCATACTCCACCAAGCTTTCGAGGAAAGAGGAGGGTGTCAAATTTTTGCGCTATTGTCATTAGTGAGAGACTAAATGGATAACTGGTTTACTGCAAAGCATGTTTTCCCTAGGGAATGCACTCACTCTGGTTAATCAACTGGCAAACAAGACACCTAGGGTTATCTCTTTACCACCTTACTGCCCCATCAATAATGTATAGACTGTCATTAAGTAGTCATTTCTCCCTCCTGGGCTGAATTGTGAGAGATGCATCATGTGGGAAAAAATAGGAGTTATGGTGTTGGAGACTGTGGGTCACACTGTAATCTCAAATACATGCTGTGCCATTCTGCAGACAGTCCATCAAGATATGTTCCAAGGCATGCACCAGTGCATATAGAAATATATAGGCTGAGACCACCAAACTCATTTCATTAGGACCTTTCAAGGTTAACATAATCATGCTTCAGGGCATAAACTGATCTCCAGCTGGGCTCAGGAAGACATTTTGCTTCTGTAAAAACTGTCCCCAGTGGGTCAGTTGCATTGCAGGAACATCTTACCTTTTGCAAGTATTTCTTTAGCCATACTGACATTTCTTTCTTGTCTTTATCTTGCAAATTAAAGCTTAAATCATCAAGCAATACTAATTTTAAGTTTTAAGATAATTCCTACCTGAATTTTTCTTCTTTCTTTTTTCCTTTTGTTGTTGTTTCTTAAATGTCCAATTAGCCGTACACACACACACACACACACATATATATACACATGTACACACTTGTTATGGGTTTCCTAGGTGGCACAGTGGTAAAGAACACCTGCCAATGCAGGAGACTCAAGAGACGCCATTTTGATCCTTGAGTCAGGAAAATCCCCTGGAGTAGGAAATGACAACTTAACTCCAGTATTCTTGCCTGGAGAATTCCATGGATAGAAGCGCCTGGTGGGCTATATAGTCCACGGGCTTGCAAAGGGTCAGACATGACTGAGCACACACACAGAGATATACAACACACACACACACACACACACACCTATATAGTTGTTTACTAACAAATCTATATAAGAACTATGTATTAGAATTCATTGTAATTATCTCATAATGAGTTTTATTTAACTAAGGACACCGGAAGTACTGCCAATAGTAATTTTAGAACTGAACAGTTATCCATTGTCCAGAAGGTGTTTAGCACCAAATATTGGATATTGCCTTAGTATAGTACATTTCTGATGGGTTATGGTCACTCACCTAATCAATGACATAAAAATGCATACATAATTCCCATCACCAGCCCTTTCTTATGGCACTTTGATCATAATGGCAGCAGAAGTCCTTCTTGGAGTGACATCCTTCAAACATTCAGCTTCCATCCTTCACATGAGTATTAAGATAGGAAGGTGTAGAAACTCTTTGGGTCTCCATAAACAACCAGATAGCATGGAGAAGGGGTATGAACACTATTGGCATGTCATAGGGTTGCTCTTTTAATAGGATTCATCTGGAGTTTCTTGCTCATTATATGCTCCTTTTGATGAGTGCTCTTTCATCTGTTTAGGATCTGGAGATTATTAGATGCACTCAGAGAAAAGAATCACTCTCAAGCAGTGATTTTTGATCTTCCACTAATGCTATTGAGAAGGCATAGCCCTAACAATTTTTTTTTAACCATACAGGGGATATCACCTATATCCTCACTACCTGCTCAGTTTGAAAAATCACTGAAGTTTCACATTATTGTTTTCTCAGCAGAGCTTATCTGCTGAGGCTGTAAAGCACTGATCCAGACTGCCTGGATTCCAAACCTACCTTCACCACTTTATTAAGCAATTACTTAGTATCTCTTTCCTTCAGCTCCCAGCCCTATCCTCATTTGGGAATAAACTACAACATCACTGTGAGGATGACATGAGATAATTCAGAATAGTGCCTGGTATACAGCTGTGGTTATTGAATAAATGGATGCAAAGTACATTGGCCTATACCACGCTTGTAGCAAATTCTCGTTTGTTTTTCTACTATTTTTTATCATGACTTTATATTAGAAACTTTGATCTTACTTAGGGATAGAGTCAAGCAAATCTTGTCTTGGGCAGTGGCTTTGTTGTTCACATTAAAAAAAAAAAAAAACAACCTAGAATTTCAAAGTGAGAAAGGGGAGAATGTCAAATCCCCTAAAACTGATTTTCTTAACATCAATTGGCATAATGATCAATTTACCTAATGACACATTCATCTAAAATGTTCATTTATCAAATATGCAACTTCTCATCTATACTAAGATAGTACTAGCTTAGAGGCATTTTTGGAAACTTTCATAGTGACTATTTTGCTGACCTTTGAGGATTTTCAAGGCATTTCACCCAATTAAGAGTAAATGTTTAAAGTATTATAAAGCAGATCTTAAAAGCCCACTGTATCCTTAAAATGCATCTTATTATATAAGAAATGGCATCTTATTATATAAGAAATGGTACATCTATGGCAGATCTTTGTTAGGAATATAATCATTAGGCTAATGGGTATTTGGGGAGACTGGGTATTAGGAGAATTTGTTTTAGGTAAAGCACCCTCAGTCTCTCACAGGGCCGGGATGTGAGAACAGTGGCACCAGTCTGTGCCTGAGTCACTTTGCTGACTTTTCTCTGTGACTAGGTTCAGCTCTGAAGCTACGTGCTGTCAGATCTAGTCTGGCAGCTTGTAACTTCCATTCCATGACAGATTTTCAGACCTGGAGCCTGCTTGCCCACCTTGGTTGACCTGATGATGAAGTAGCAAATCTGTATTCTGCACAGATTTGACACAGCCGCAGCAATCTATTTTGCCCTGTCTATGAACTCACAATGGTACACATTAGTTAATACAATAACTTCTTTTCACTTAACTGTTTTGATATGTATTTTACATTACCTATCTCCTCTAATAATAGGAAGTTCTATAATCAGTTCTTCAAAAATGAGAAAGATAATTCAGATGTAAAGGTATGGTAAGTTTGCCTAGGAAAAGAAGTATGGGAGAACATTCAAAATGTATGGGGAACACATACAATGTTTACACAAAGAAGTCCTAAGATGCATGCGAACTCACAGTGCTTTTCCGAAAATGGCAGCCAACACACCAAACCTTTCTTTGAAATCAGTTTTACTTTCACTGATCCCAGCTCTCATATGGAGGAGTCAATTCTCTGATATTGCTACTTCAGAAAATTCTTCTTCCATTGTATATGTATTGTAAACGCAAGGAATTTTCCTTTTGAGGAGAACATTTACATTTTCCTGAATGCAAAGGAAGGTAAACAGCATGCTAGGTGCCCGGAGTTTGTTTAAAGTTCCGCTTGCCTATATAATAATACAAGTGTGTCCATCCCATCATGTAGTAACTGGTAGTGTGGAAACTGACATCTGCCAACCAGTAATGGTGGTCATACCTCGCTGCTGCTCCAACTGCTCACAGTCCGGCTCAGCCTGCCACCCTGAGCTCCAGCCAGCTGTCAGGATTGTCACAGCTGCCATCGAATTTACTGCCATAAGCTTTCTTGGCATTGTGGACCCAGACACTGCTGAGATGGCGCCTGTCATTGGCTGTAAAAGGCACAGGGATGAAAGACTCTGAGGAACCCTGGGAAGGTGCAACATGTTCAAACCACCTGACAGTGGAACCAGTCGGCACTGAATTCTCCAAGGTTGTTCTTTGTTGACTGATAAGATTGGACAAGGCACAGTAGGCCCCCAGAACTCCTATTCAGAGCTGTTTTAATTGAATGTGTCACTGACAAGGGACATCACTTGGGCTGTGGCATCTATTCCAAATGAAACAATTGTTTTAAAGTAATTGGTCTGACAAGAAGGCTGGCAGCCATTGAGGATAAGATGCATGTGTTTCTACGAGAAGAGACAGAAAACATACTCCCTGTAATTGCCCAGGCTAAGCTTTTAAACTTTTCCCTTTACTTCTCATGAAACAAGTCCTTTCAGACCTCTGATTTGAATAAACATTGAACAACTCGAGGGACACCGCTTTACTTTATGTTTTTTACACACATAAGAGGCTCATTCTCAGCTTGTTTAAACTATTCAGCCACAACAATATACAATGGATTTAATAGGGGAAAAAAGTGCAAAGAGTTAGCTTCTCTCTGAAATTCTTTGCAGATCTCACTGTTAGCAACTCTCTATACAAAGGCTGCAATTATGCATTGTAAGACAGAAGGTCAATTACATCAGCCAGTTAGCACGGATTGAGCCAAATTTTTCCCAGTATGTCCATGGTTCCTCAGGAGACTGGATGAGTCTGCAGGAGCCAAAAGCATCTGGGCAAATGGTGTTTAACCATATAACACACCTATGCCACAATAGAATATAGAGCATGTTAGAAAGAGAAGAGATTATATTGAAGGAGGAAGCAGACAGAACAGTCTCTATCTTGAAAGCAGGTCTCCACCTTTGGCTGGACAGTGGACTTTGAACTATATGCCCAGTATCTATGGAAACGACATACCAACTAGAAAACCAGACCCCCGGATGGAAGGGCCCCAGGGCTCATACCTAGACTCTCCGTTACCTAAAAGAATACCCTAATTATCTGTGTAACCAAATAGAATCATAAATTTTATTATGCTTATTGGGGTATGACCACAGGCCTATTGATAATTGTCCACTGCTAAGTACCTAGGCTTAAGGCATATGAATCACAGGTTAACTTTGATTATATCTTTCTTTTCCTTGTTCAGAATAGTTTCAGGGAATTTGGGGAGGTGGGTTTGGGCACGTACGCTTAGGGTATATAAGGTTTTCACAAAAACTGGTCGGGGTCCTTGATTAAGAGGAGACTCTGCCTTGGGCCCGCCGGTGTAATAAACTGCACTCCACTATCTGCATTGTCCTTCTGAGTGAGTTTGTTTCTCAGAACATGTGGCTATAACAATATGCTCTAACCCACAATCATTGCATACACTTAGGCAAGACCATGCCCTATTATAGAGATAAAGAAAACCAATGTTGCTATAATATTTTACAAAATATCTCACATATATGATCTCATTCGATCCTCACATTATCTGAGGTAGGATTTATCTTTAGCCATTTTACATATAGGAAGAAAGAAGCCCATCTTTATGTGGTGGAGGTTAATATGAAAGCTCATATTAAGTCATTTTTCTAGCACACCACAATGACTGATTCTGTTTTCAACCTGCTTTTATGTTTGCTATATTGAATATTCTCTTCTTATGAAATCACGTCTGGTCTAAAATTTTAACTGAAATATCTAAACAAAGGAAGGAGAGAGAATTTGGTTTTCTCTAATACCTTCTTTTGTGAATCAGTTTCCACTGTGAGTCACAAAGCATATGAACATGCATGTTCTTAGTGATATTGCTTAGGCTTAAAATCCAGCTCTTGACATCTGATAGCTGTAGGAGTTTAGAAAATTTACTTATTTCTCTTTGCTACAGTTTCTTCATCTATAAAAAGAGTATTAATTCATCCTTTCATTCATTTTTAAAATTTATTCAGCAAGCATTATATACCCACAGAATGCAGGAGACTTATCCCAGGTGCTGGGGGGATATAACAGGGAACAAGCCAAAGAAAATCTCTGTTTATATTACCAGGGGAGATAGTCAGTTAACAAACAATAGGTTTATTCATTGGATAACAATACTGAACTACAAATGAATAAGGACAAAGTTGGTTGGAGGCTAGAGAGTGATGGTAGAGGAAGAAAAGAATGCTGTTTTAGATAGAATGGTCAGGAAAGACATCTTTTAAGAGATGATATTTGAACAGAGATCTGTCTGTGGGAGGGAATTCTCTGAATACAATTCCAGGCAGAAAAAACAAATACAGAGGCCCTGAAGCAGAACTTGCCTGTGTGTATTCACAGAAGAACAAAGACTATATGTTGAGCAGAATGAGAGAGATGGAGGAAAGGTAGAAATTTAGGTCAGAGGAGTAACCAGTGATTGCTCAGGAAGGGCCTTGATGATCTTCAGAAAGAGTTCTGATTTAGGCCTGAGAATCAGTTGATGTCTCTGAAGCCTGGGGAATGTCACTCCACGTACTGTAGGATGAATAGCATCTAGGGAAACAGCAAGAACAGGCAAACCAGTTAGCAAGCAGTTTCGGTTAATACTAGGGAAAGATGATTGCAGACTGGACAAGGGCTGTGGCTATGGAAGTGGTAAGAATGACTGTCCTCTTTACTGATGAATTGGAGGAAGCGTAGAAGGGAAATATTAATCAATATTCAAGTTATTAGGTGAAAGGGAGTCCCAGTGACTCAGCTGAGACACATTAGTGGTCAACTAGCTTTGGGGAATTAAACATACCTTCACCCTCCAGGATGTCTGGCTCTAAGTGACCACACCATCATGGTTATCTGAGCCATTAAGGTCTTCTTTGTATAGTTTATTTGTGTATTCTTTTCACCTCTTCTTAATCTCTTCTGCTTCTGTTAGATCCTTGCCATTTCTGTCTTAATCATGCCCATCCTTGCATGAAATTTTCCCTTGAAATCTACAATTTTCTTGAAGAGATCTCAAGTCTTTTCCATTCTATTGTTTTTCTCTGTTTCTTTGCATTGTTCATTTAACAAGGCTTTCTTATCTCTCCTTGTTATTCTCTGGAACTCTGCATTCAGTTGGGTATAGTTTTTCCTTTCTCCCTTGCCTTTTGCTTCTGTTCTTTCTTAGGCTATCAATATTTGTAAAGTCTGCTCAGACAACCATTTTGTCTTCTTGCATTTCTTTTTCTTTGGGATGGTTTTGGTCACTGCCTCTTGTGCAATGTTATAAATCTCCATTCATAGTTCTTCAGGCAGTCTTGTCTACCAGATCTAATCTCTTGAATCTATTAATTACCTCCACTGTATAATCACTAGGGATTTGACTTAGATCATACCTGAATGGTCTATTGGTTTTCTGTAATTTCTTCAATTTAAGCTGGAATTTTGCATTAAGAAGCTCATAATCTGAGTGACAGTCAGCTCCAGGTCTTGTTTTTGCTGACTGTATACAGCTCCTCCATCTTCATCTTCAAAGGATATAATCAATCTGATTTCAGTATTGACTATTCGGTGATGTCCATGTGTAGACTGTCTCTTGTGTTGTTGGAAAAGGGTATTTGCTGTGCCCAGCATGTTCTCCCGACAAAACTCTGTTAGCCTTTGCCTTGCTTCATTTTGTATTTCAAGGCCAAACTTACCTGTTACTCGAGATATCTCTCAACTTCCTACTTTTTCATTCCAAGGCCTATGATGAAAAGGGCATCATTTTATGGTGTTAGTTCTAGAAGGTCTTAGCGTTCTTCATAGAAACAATCATCTTCAGCTTCTTCATACATCAGTGGTTGGGGCATAGACTTTGATTACTATGATGCTGAACAGCCTTAGAAAGAATAACTATGAATAAAGCTAGTGGAGATGATGGAATTACAGCTAAGCTATTTCAAATCCTAAAAGATGATGCTGTTAAAGGGCTACACTCAATATGTCAGCAAATTTGGAAAACTCAGCAGTGGCCACAGGTCTGAAAAAGGCCAGTTTTCATTCCGGTCCCAAAGAAGGGCAATGAGACAGAATATTCAAACTACCATATGGTGCCTTCCTACATTTCTCATGTTAGTAAGGCTATGCTCAAAAATCCTTCAAGCTAGACTTCAGCAATATATGAACTGAAAACTTCCTGATGTAAAAACTGGGTTTACAAAAGCAGAGAAACCAGGGATCAAACATTCATTAGAAAGCAAGTGAATTCCAGAAAAAGATGTCTATTTCTGCTTCATTAACTACACAAAAGACTTTGACTGTGTGGATCACAACAAACTGGAAAATTCTTAAAGAATACCGTCGTACCTGTCACCTGAGCGAATTGTATGTAGGTCAAGAAGCAACAGCTAGAACCTTACATGGAACAACTGACTGCTTCCAAATTGAGAAAGAAGTAGGACAAAGCTGTATATTGTCACCCTGTTTATTTAACTTCTAAAAAGAGTACATCATGTGAAATGCTGGGCTGGGTGAATCACAAGCTGGAATAAAGATTGCCAGGAGAAATACCAACAACCTCAGATATACAGATGCTGCTACTGCTGCTAAGTCACTTCAGTCGTGTCCAACTCTGTGCGACCCCAGAGATGGTAGCTTACCAGGCTCTTCTGTCCCTGGGATTCTCCAGGCAAGAACGCTGGAGTGGGTTGCCATTTCCTTCTCCAATGCATGAGAGTGAAAAGTGAAAGTGAGGTTGCTCAGTTGTGTCTGACTCTTCGTGATCCCATGGACTGCAGCTCACCAGGCTCCTCTGTCCATAGGATTTTCCAGGCAAGAGTACTGGAGTGGAGTGCCAGTGCCTTCTCCAGATATACAGATGATACCACTCTAATAGCAGAAACAGAAGGGGAACTAAAGAGTCTCTTGATGAGGGTGAAGGAGAAGAGTGAAAAAGCTGGCTTAAAACTCAATATTCAAAAAACTAAGACTACGGCATCTGGTCCCATGACTTCATGGCAAATACATGGGGAAGTGATGGAAACAGTGACAGACTTTATTTTCTTGGGCTCCAAAATCACTGCAGATGGTGACTGCAGCCATGAAATTAAAAGATGTTTGCTCCTTGGAAGAAAAGCTATGGCCAACCTATATAGCATATTAAAAAGCAGAGACATCACTTTACCAACAAATGTCTATCTGGTCAAAGCTATGGTTTTTCCAGTAGTCATGTACAGATATGAGAGTTGGACCCTAAAGAAGACTGAACACCAAAGAATTGAAGTTTTCAAATTGTGGCTAGGGAGAAGACTCTTGAGCATCCCTTGAGCTGAAAGGAGAACAAATCAGTTAATCCTAAAGGAAATCAGCACTAACTATTCATTGGAAGGATGGATGCTAAAGCTGAAGCTCCAATATTTTGGCTGCTTGATGAAAAGAGCCAAGTCATTGGAAAAGACCGTGATACTGGAAAATATTGAAGGCAAAAAGGAGAAGGGGATGGCAGAGGATGGGGTTGTTGGATAGTGTCACTGACCTATTAGAAATGAATTTGAACAAACTCTGGGAGATAGTGGAGGACAGAGGAGCCTGATATGCTGCAGCCCATGTAGTTGCAAACAGCAGGGCAAGACTTAAGGAATGAGCAACAATGATTGTTATGATCATTACCATCCTCATTATTAGTAGTAGTAAACTAAGCAAGTCTTGTAAATCTTATTTCCTAAAAATCTCTCAGATACATACTT
The DNA here is from genome assembly GCF_016772045.2 of Ovis aries. NCBI lineage: Eukaryota > Metazoa > Chordata > Mammalia > Artiodactyla > Bovidae > Ovis > Ovis aries. The sequence goes on along the minus strand of NC_056059.1, from coordinate 27,803,651 downwards.
TCCTCTCTATACTTACCATTATGCTTTGATCCAATCCCTCATAATCATCTTACACTTGGATTCTTGCAATGGCCACCTGAATTTCCTGCCTCTAGACTATATATTTAATCTGTTTTCTTTAGTGCAAGCAGAGTAATCTGATCATGTTTCTTCCCAGGTTCAACACTTCAGTGATTCTCCATGTCCAATAGAACAAAGTATAACTAATGATTTGCCTCTCTTCTACTTCTCAGCACTACCCTCCTGGTTTTTTTTTTATTTTTTTTTTCAGGCTCCAATAATAAAAAAAATACCCATGGTTACCCTAACATTTTAGATGTTGCATGCATTCCTGCCTTTGCCCATGTCATTTATCTTGCTTTGCATACTCTTTCTGTCTCAGTACATCTTGCAAAATTTTATTCTTTGTTTAAATTAGAAATCACCTTTTCCATTGTAGAATTTTATAAATATTCCTAGGAAGAGTATGTTATCATGTCTTATACACAGTTCAATAGTACATGTCTTTCTTACATTCAGAAAGCTTTAACATTATGTTTGTCTCGTCTTCACAATTGTGACATCCTTGATGGCAAGGATATGTCTTTTTACCTATGAATGAGTATATGTACACTGTTAGTGGCACATATGTGTTCACCTTTATTTTTGCACCCTAACTTGAATCGTTTGTAAGAACAGGGTTTTCCTCATCACTCCTGAGTCTAGATGTCAGAGATGAAGAATGCAACTTTAGTGGACCTTCTAGACTTTGCTGCCTAAGATCATAGCTTCTTAAGACAGGTTTGGGGGTTTTAATCAGATTTTATTATGGATATTCCAATGACATATTGGCGGTTAACACTAGTGAGTTACACTAAATTTGAAAACCATTATAAAGATGAAATAAAAGTTATGATGGAAATAACATTATTTTCTTCGTGTCAAGTAATTACTACATTGCATCATGCCTTTCTAATGTCTTATGTATTCATCCTTTTCTCTCATCACTACCTGAAACTATTCATATCAAAATCCTCTTTTAGATATTTTAAAAATCCTCTCTGGCTTGGAGCTTTTATATTCTGCTATTTTAAACATTGTTTCTTTTTTTCTGAGACTGTACATCAAATATGTACCACTTATAAGTCACCTCCGTCTTGGTATCTTTATTGTTTTTTATGGTTTAGATTGATACCTCCCTTCCCTGAAGTTACAACACTGTACAATCTTCATTGGTTTCCAAATATGCATGGTTCTGTATTACTTTGGTACTGTTTCATTTGTACATTTGTTCTTTCTCCAAATAGACTTTAACACCCGTAATAGAAAATGCTGTCACATATTCTTTTTGCATCTCTCAAAGCCCATGGTACCATTTTGACCTCAGTACAGGTGTTCAATAATAGATGTTGAAATGAAAAGAGAAATGTGTAAGACGTGATGATCAAACCCATAATTATAATCATTTCAAGCTTACATTCATGGATACTTGCATGATCTCAGACAGAATGTCTTTTTGAGGATCTCAAGGCAAAGATAATAAATACTTTATTTCCTTTCACCTACAACCATATCTAGGAAAATGAACTAAATTAAAAATGAAAATATGATCATCAGTCTTTTTTTTGTAGTTAGAAATGGAGACTTTAGTTAGAAAAGAGAAACAGAACTCATTCTCCCTCAACTTTATAAGTATAATAAATTCCCAGGTGGTATTTTACCATGCAGAAATGATCTTCCAATTTTCATTTTTCAAGGAAGTGGGGCCTATCTGAAAATAGTTGGCTAAAGTTTTATTTGTTTATGTGCTTCAGAGGCCAGCATTTTGAGGGCCCAACAAAATGGACCTGAAGGCTGGAGGCCTTGTAGACCCAGATTATACCACCTCTGTTCTCTAAGAATTACAAGACAAACATAATTCAATACACCATGATTGAGAGCTTTGAAGGACCCAGGAAAGTGATGTTATTATGGTAAATCCAGTGTATTATTTGACTACATTCCATCTTTGGTTCCACTATTGAAATACAAAGTTTTGGGGTAAGAGAGAGGAGATTTAAAAGCACTTCTACCATCTGCCACATACTAAAACATGAAATAAGGGAAAATACACTTTTTTATAGCACACAGTCTAAGGACTGTTTATATTGCCCATGTAATATCTAGTGTGAAGTTTCCTCATTAGACATTTTCACCCTGGTTGACTGGCCCCCTCTCTATTACTTCTTTGTCAAAGAAGTTTCAAAAATGAAAGCCCAGTTCAGTTCAGTCACTCAGTTGTGTCAGCCCGAATGCAGCACACCAGACCTCCCTGTCCACCACCAACTCCTGGAGCTTACTCTAACTCATGTCCATAGAGTTGGTGATGCCATCCAACCATCTCATCCTAGTCTTCCCCTTCTCCTCCTGCCTTCAATCTTTCTCAGCATCAGGGTCTTTTCCAATGAGTCAGTTCTTCACATCAGGTGGCCAAGTATTGGAGTTTCAGTTTCTGCATCAGTCCTTCCAGTGAAGATTCAGAATTGATTTCCTTTAGGATGGACTGGATGGATCTCCCTGCAGTCCAAGGGACACTCAAGAGTCTTCTCCAACACCACAGTTCAAAAGCATCACTTCCTTGGTGCTCAGCTTTCTTTATAGTCCAACTCTCATGTCCAACTCCATATGTGACTACTAGAAAAACCATAGCTTTGACTAGATGGACCTTTTTTGGCAAGGTAATGTCTCTGCTTTTTTAATATGCTATCTAGGTTGGTCATAACTTTTCTTCCAAGGAGCAAGTGTCTTTTAATTTCATGGCTGAAGTCACCATCTGCAGTGATTTTGGAGCCCCTAAAAAATAAAAAAAAAAAATTAAAGGGCATTTTAAATGAATTAAAAACTCTCACAGCTTTTGCAACCAACCTTGGAAGACATACAGCAAATTTTACACACTTTCATGTTATTTTTCTTAGAATAATTGTTGGCAAGTGGTCAGCCTGTCATGACAGAGTCCAATTAAAATTATCTTTGCAAGTTTTCTTTTCTCTGATGTCAATAATGGGACCCTTTAGATAGCCCTTCAATATCCACTCCTGGGCATTTTAATTTCCTGACAAATCTATCATCTGAAATTTGCCATCAGGAGTAGTCAGTCTCTGAGCAGTGATAAAATAGAACAAATCCTGGTACTTCCCTTAGCACTGTAACAAAGAGACAATCTTTATGACATTATTGTGGTTTGTTTTCTTTTAATCTTGCCTGTGTCTGTGTATCAGAGTTCTATAGGAATGAAATTCAGTCAGGGATTTGATAGAATTAGGAAGGAATATATAAATAGATGACATTTTAGACTAAACTTTCCAAATCTTCAGGATCTCCCTGGTCTCTCAGATTCCTATTATGTTATACTATATTTCTTATACATTGTTAGACTATGTAAACAGTAAAATTTTTCTTCACTCACACTAAAAGTGATTAATCTCCACAATTTCCTGGAGAGTATATTGAGAATGAATGCAGATATTTTGAGATAGAAAAACTACTAACAGAGGTCAAAGCCACAAATTTAAACAGTTGAGAATATATTGTTTTTGAAATGTTTATCTAATTAAACAAAATATAATATGTTCTCCTGGTATATATAGAAATACTTAGGATCTGGGGCTGGGGGTAGGGGTGAGAGTTTATTTTTGAATTGTTAACTATTTTTTACTTAACAAATCAATGTAGAGGCCAGTGAATTTATTTATTAAAAAAACTCAACTGGTTTAATAGCAGCAATGATTACAGACTATTTGGGGGAGCTATCGAGTTTGCTTTTCAGTAGTGCTAAGTTGCTGTGGAAGAGATTAGCTGATAAATAGGGTGGCTGAAATGAGAGAACTGCTAAGACATCAGCAACACAGAGTAGTGTATATGCTACTGTTAGAACTGTAGAATTATGCCCTTCCCCAAATGTTTATGTTGAAGTCCTAACACCCAGTTACCTTAGAACATAACTGTGTTTGGAGATGGGATCTTTAAAGAGGTGATTATGTTAAAATGAAACTCAGGGTAGATCCTAATCCAAGCTGACTTGTGTCTTTCTAAAAGGAGGAAATTAAGATACAAAGAGATGCCAGGGATACTGTGCACAGAGGAAAGAGCATATGAGGACACAGCAATAAGGCAGGCATGTGTAAGCCAAGAAGAGAGGCATCAGAAGAAACCAAACCCTTCAATACCTAACCTCAGACATCTAGCCTCCAGAACAATGAAAAAATGAATTTCTGTTGTTTACATCCCCTCTTTCTGTGGTACTTTGTCATGGCAGCCCTAGCTAACTAATATATTAGAGAAGCCCAAGACCCATTAGAAGTAAATGCGATGGCATCCAGAATGGAACTGAGGGAACAATGTTTATTGCAGAAGTTTCCCCTACCCCACACATTTATGCAAATAGAGCACAAGAGAGCCAGTTTGCATTTGAAGCCCTGTACCTAGTGAGCATAAGCTTAGTCATGGTTACACACCAAACGTATGAATCTGCATTCTGGAACATAGCAGTAAAGGAGGATTTGGTAATAACTTAGTTCTGAAATGGGGCAGAGTAATGTTTCGTTCTACGTCCGGCAGTTTGTCTATACAAAGGGGGATCTTCTAATAAGAGCCAGAGGTGAACTAAGCAGGATTTAGATCTAGGGTAAGAGGATTGGCCCCCTGATGTGAACAGCCGACTCATTGGAAAAGACCCTAATGCTGGGAGAGATTGAGGGCAGGAGGAGGAGGAGGCAACAGAGCATGAGATGGTTAGATGGCGTTATCGACTCAATGGACATGAGTTTGAGCAAACTCCGGGATATGGTGGACAGGGAAGCCTGGTGTGCTGCAGTCCATGGGTCGCAAAGAATCGGACACAACTGAGTGACTGAACAACAAGAAGACTGGCAGGAATTCGTGAAATCCTAGGACCCTTAGGTACTGGATTAGTTGTAGAGGAGGGCCACAATCCCTGGTTACCAGGTAGAGTAGAATGGAGAACAGTGAGCCCAAGTGTCACAAGAAGATAGGACATGTTATAACCCAGAGGCTCAGTGAGCCCTGGCTTTCTCCCACTTTACCATTCTCCTTACAGGTACACCAAATCTTTTCTCTTGATGGCCACAGACATGATGTAGGGACAATGGAGCATTGGGATAGGGGTAACGAGGGTTCACATGAGTATAGATAGATTTTAGCAAGGATCTGTTAATCATGGTTTGGTAAGAAGATTCTAGGTCTGGGGACTTGACTTAATAAGTTAATCATTTATTCACTCAGACACTCATTTAAATGCCACCATTTATGGAAAAACCACAATAGCTGAGGGTTCTTTCTGCCCTAGTTAATTCAGCGACTGATATTGAAGATGGGCTGAAAGGGAAGGAAGTTTAGAGAGGGAGGTAGAACTTGAATTTAGCGAACTACTGAGGGAGAGGTAGAGAGATAAAGGTGTGGATTACGTTTATTAGGTAATCTGCAAATTAGCAAATCCTTGCAATTTTATAATATGCCTAGTGTTACACAAGATTCATTATAGAATTCACAAATCATTTAAAACATAGTCTCAGATTTTAAAGAATTTTACTTAGCAGAAAAATGCATTTACAGGGAAATGTAAACTATATGACTTAGTGGGGTAAGGAGCATAAACAGTCTTGCAGACAAAGGGCAGGGGAATGTCAATGTGGATTACTTTGTGCATTGTAAATGGGGTTGGCACTGAACAAATGGGAAGCATTGAAGGCAGATACACTTAGCAGAGGTTTTGAACTAAGAGATTAGTAAGGGACATTTTTTAAAAACAGAAAACATATTGGTCCTCCTGGAGGAACATACATATTTGAAGAGTGAAGGGCATTTGAAGGTGTTGATTTCCCCAGGAAGGAGACTCTGAGATGGAGAGTGCATCAGTGGGTGCTTGCAGGATCAACAGCCAAGGGAGGGCCTGGGTTTGGAGACTGTCTCAGCGAAGGCCACAGCTAGCCAAGGTGGGGAGCTCTGAAGCTGAGATGACCCTCAGAGTTGCAACGAAGAGGACTGCGTCTTTGTAGTCTCATACTGACCTGTCAACTAAAGGCAGACTTTCCCAGGAAGGAGTTTATTTTGGACAAACCAGATCTCTCCAGCTGTGGGCAGCTCCCAGAGGGCCCAGACAGCCAGAAGGATGAGCTGACAGCTGCGAGAGTTAGTCTTTGAGCTCTGAAAGGAAACATGTGCCTGTTAGGTACAATCGTATGTATAAATCTTTGGAGCAAATCTTCTAGGATGCTGGTGTACCTATTTTCCTTAGGAAAACTTAGACGAGAAAGGTTAATGGGTCAAACTACAGCCCCACTGGTACAGCTGGTTTCAGGATCATGAATTATGCACAAGTCTTCCTTCTATACTATTGATTGTTCTGTTCACTTGCTCAGTCGTGTCCGACTCTTTGTGACCCCATGGACTGCAGCACACTAGGCTCCCCTGTCCTTCACCAACTCTCTATATACTACAGAGTGTACAGTGTATACTATTGATGCATTCTAGTTTTTTCTATCCTCAGCTGACTCTCTTTGTCTAGGTGGCTCACTAGGTGATATGACTGTGACAGTCATTCCTGTGGGATCTGAGCTTACCCTTTTTAGGCTGTTTTTCTACATTAGTCCATTTACTGTCAAAGTTGATCAAGGAAATAGCAAAAAGTACTGAAGTGAATCAGCTGGTGCCAAACATTTTCCTCCCTGTCCCTCTTGTGTAACATCAGGCTGATAACCCAGGTCAGTTATTCTTGCCAGGATGGTGAGTCCTCCTGTTGCCCGTCTGTCTCATGCCATAAGGAGCCTGAAGTTCTCAGGAAAAGTCATAACTTATCATTGGAACTTTGTGTATGTGTCCAGGTGGAGACAGCCCTACTTTGGAAATCAGAATCTGTAACTGAATCACTTTGTTGCACACCTGAAACTAAGACAACATTGTGAACCAAATGTTTTCCAATATAAAATAACTTTACGAAAAAAGGTTCATCTAGTCAAAGCTATGGTTTTTCCAGTAGTCATGTGTGGATGTGAGACTTGGACTATAAAGAAAGCTGAGCACTGAAGAATTGATGTTTTTGAAACTTGGTATTGGAGAAGACTCTTGAGAGTCCCTTGGACTACAATGAGATCCAACCAGTCCATCCTAAAGGAGATCAGTCCTGAATATTCATTGGAAAGACTGATGCTGAAGCTGAAACTCCAATACTTTGGCCACCTGATGCAAAGAACTGACTCATTGGAAAAGACCCTGATACTGGGAAATATTGGGGGCAAGGGAGAAGGGGACAACAGAGGATGAGATGGTTGGATGGCATCACCAACTATATGGACATGAGTTTGAGTAAGCTCCAGGAGTTGGTGAACGACAGGGAAGCCTGGAGTGCTGCAGTCCATGGGGTCACAAAGAGTAGGATATGACTGAATGACTAAACTGAACTGATATACCCTCCAGAATGCAGTTGATAAAGTGATATGAATGTCAAATAAATGATACTTTAATTTAGCGATGAACAACTTATTAGGAATACAATGCTTTCAACATATGAATACTGACTACTTTGCCTATAAAATATATTTTAAATCTATATATGTGTACATCTCATATTAATTGATTAATCAAAAATAATATATATTAATTCAAAATATGCATTCATTCATTGGGTTATGGAGAAAGCAAGGGAATTCCAGAAAAAACATCTACTTCTGCTTCATTGACTACACTAAATCCTTTGACTGTGTGGATCACAACAAACTGTGGAAAATTCTTAAAGAGATGGGAACATCAGACCACCTTACCTGCCTTGTGAGAAACCTGTACGCAGATCAGGAGGCAACAGCTAGAACTGGACATGGAACAGATTGGGAAAGGAGTATGTCAAGGCTATACATTGTTACCCTGCTTACTTAAATTATATCAGATGATACCACTCTAATGCCAGAAAATAAAGAAGAACTAAAGACCTTCTTGATGAAGGTGAAACAGGAGAATGAACAAACTCACTTAAAATTCAGCATTCAAAAAACTAAGATCATGGCATCTGGTCCCATCACTTCATGGCAAATAGTAGGGTAAAAAGTGGAAGCAGTGATAGATTTTATCTTCTTGGGCTCCAAAATTAGTGCAGACAGTGACTGCAGCCATGAAATTAAAAGACACTTGCTCCTTGAAAGGAAAGCTATGACAAACCTAGACAGTATATTAAAAATCAGAGACATCACTTTGCTTACAAAGGTCCGTATAGTCAAAGCTATGGTTTTTCCAATAGTCATGTATGGATGTGAGAGGAGGACCATAAAGGAAGCTGAGCACCAAAGAACTGATGCTTTCAAATTGTGGTGGTAGAGAAGACTCTTGGGCTGCAAGGAAATCAATCCAGTATATTCTAAAGGATATCAACCCTAGATTATCCATTAGAAGGACAGATGCTGAAGCTGTAGCTCTGATACTTTGGCCACCTGATACAAAGAGCCGACTCATTGGAAAAGACTCTGATGCTGGGAAAGATTGAGGGCAAAAGGAGAAGGGGGTGGCAGAGGATGAGATGGTTGGGTAGTGTCACTGACTCAATGGACATGAATTTCAACAAAAACTGGGAGGTAGTGGAGGACAGAGGAGCCTGTTATGCTGCAGTTCATCAGGTCACAAAGAGCTGGACACAACTGAGTGACTGAACAACAACAAATGTATCTAGTATTATCCAAAAATACAGAAAACAAAAGTTCACAGATTTATATGAAATCAACATATCAATTTTTATAATACATACAAAATAATGAAGAATTTTTGGTTTGAGCTCTTGATGTTAAATTCTTATTTCTCCTTTTTCTAATTACCTTATGTTGTACAACAGAAACCTCAAATCTTAGCATCTTAAAACATTTATTTTGCTCTTAAATCTGCAATTTAAGCAGGGCTTCCCAAGTGGCACTAGTGGTGAATACCCTTCTGCAAGTACAGGAGACACAAGAGATGTGAGTTCTATCCCTGACTTGGCAAGATCCACTGGAGGAGGACATGGCAACCCACTCCAGTATTCTTGACTAGAGAATCCCATGGACAGATGGAGCCTGGCAGGCTACAGTCCATAGTGTTGCAAAGAGTTGGACATGTCTGAAGCAACTTAGCACAGCAGGGATAGTACTCAGCATCATTTGAAGTGCCTTCAAAGCTGGGAATTGTAATCATCTCAAGGCTTAGTCACTCACATGTCTAGAAGCTGATGTCATTCATTTGATATCTTCACTGGAATACTGACCAGAACACTTATTCATGACTACTACACATGGCCTGAAATTCTTCACGACACAGTGGCCAGATTCTAAGGGTGAGCATTTGAGAGAAAGCTGGGGTAGGGATTGAGCCAGGTAGAAGCTACATTACCTTTTACAGCTTGTCCTTGAAAAGTAATGCATCATCACTTCTACTTTATTCTACTTATTTGGCAAAAAAGGAGGGGAATCATATCAATTTGACAAATAATGACTTGAATTTAACTACCTTGTGTACTTTTCTTACTTTAACATAAGTATCTTAGATAATCAAAAGATTTCATTGCCATCTTTACTGAGTTCCCTTTTATTATAAAAGGTAAATCAATATTTGAACTATAAGACTTGTTAAACCACCTATAACTTATTATCTAAAGTAATTACCTATTATGAAAGGCAGTACTTTCTTTATTGATAGGTGGAAGAAGTTGAAAAATTGAATTGGAAACAAACAAGGGCTATTTTATAATTGCTTTTCATGGAGTTTTCTCTGGCTGTTAAAAACCCCAGACAAGTAAGCAACTGGGTCAGATTTTGAGATAGTCTACAAAAAACTTAACACACTTAAAGTTCAGTGAGAGAATTATCTCTTAGTTTCAAAGCCACATTTTTCTTAGTAAATGGGGAAAATATAAAGATAGAAGTATATTGAAGCTTTAGTAGCACTCATCTGGAAAAGTAGGGGGTTTTTGGTTTGTTTTTTCCTGCCTTTTGCCTTGCTTGCCTTCCTCCAAGTAATAGCATCCATAGGTAATCACACCTATATTTTAATTCATTTTAGGTCATGATCCTAATGATAGGAACATTTTGTTGACATTTATGTTTTCTCCATAGTATCCATTGCAGTGTCCTCATGCTGAAAAATAATCACATTTACAAAAAAAAAATCCTATTGGAAAACAATGTAAAAAATAGTAAGGTTACAAAAGATGTCAACAGCATAATTAAGCAAGCTTCCACTGAAGGACATATACAGTACATATCTATTTTCCCTAATTAATGATTTGATAAATTTACTATAAGCACATAAAAATTTATGAAAACTAGTATTAGATCATAAACTAATATGCTATGCTATTATACTTTAATGCATGTTTTCCAATAAACTTTTTTCTTAAATTCTTTATAGTTTTTGTTGCTATTGCAGGTGACTTGTTAATATAAGTTTCATTTGATAGCTGTTGTTAGGAGCTTCGTAGGTGATGCTAGTGGTAAAGAATCAACCTGCCAATGCAGGAGATGAAAGAGACGCAAGTTTGATCCTTGAGCCAGGAAGATTCCCTGGAGTAGGAAATGGCAACACACTCCAGTATTCTTGCCTAGAAAACTCCATGGACAGAGGAGCCTGGCAGGCTAAAGTCCATGGGTAACAAAGAGTCAGACACAACTGAGCGACTGAGCACATAACTGTTGCTGGACTGTACTTTTAGATATTAGCTTCTGAACACTCATCAATTATGAGAATATATTTTTAGCTTCTCTCGGGATTCTACATGCACTCAGACTTTATGGATTTCTGGAAAAAGTAGGGGCATGAGGCTTATTGGAACCAGCTGTGACTTTCTTAGTGGAGAGTGACTACACTGTTCTGGAGTTCTTGTTCCAAATGCTTAGCATGGTGAGGCAGCTTTGAAGCCGTCTCCCTGGCCCTTCCCTGTCGCACTCCTGGCTCAGCATTAGCTCCAGTCTCACACTCCAGTTTTCACCATTCTAAATACATTCAGTAGGATGACAGTAGGGTTATGAATAGCTCTTGAAAGCAAGGACAGTTGTTATGTGGAAAACCTCTTTTAGACAGGAAAAAATCAACTCTTATCCATTTAGCTAATTGACATTAATGAATTGCTTTTTAATTCACTCACTCTTAAATTTAATGGCCACTTCACCGACACGTTTGTTTAACATTTTTCTGTTGTTGCTTATATTTACTGTCTTTAGTATCTAAGGATTTTATCTAGAGATTACACTGAATATTCCCAAATAAGCAAAATCCTTCTTATGTGGAATTAGATTGTTTAAGGACTTGCTAGGAATTAAACATTAAGTATGGACAGATCTAGGGATAACAGGATGATAAAAGACTATAAAGCCACCCATCATGGACACAATCTAGATGTAGAGGCTGGAGTGGATGGTATGTGGAAGAGTAATAACAAGGAAATATACTCACAAAAACATTGCCTGAGAATAGATATTGATTTAAACTCTGAACAAACTAACACTTAAGTATCACATTCATCAATTTTATTTTAAGCAATAAGCTGCATTTTCTGTGTATTCACAGAATGATTACCAAAATATTTTGTTAACATGTATAATATTATTTCAAAAATGTCATTTTTAAATTTAAAAGGTGAAGCCCAAAGGAAGTGTTGTGGCACACAATTTTGTTTTGGAAGTCATGAGAGGTCTGAATGCCAGACACAGGTCTAGTGAGTTTTGGGGAAATTATAGGTCTATCTTATTAGATAGTAGTTAAATAGTTAAATGCTAGTTAGATAAGTTCCCTCAAATAAATACATGGATCTATGCTTTAGTTCTCTCATCTATAAAATGACTCTTATAAACTTAATCTAATTCTCAATACTATCCAGTTAGTGATTTGGGGGTATTTCTAGAAGAAATTATATATCCATTCATTTATCAGAACCCTTTTGAATGCTAATAATACACCACTCCTCAGAACAAAAAGGACAAAGTCTCAGCTTCATGAAGCTCATGTTCTATTAAGGATAAATTGATAAATATATAACATTCCAGGTACCAACAAGTGTTTAAAATACACACACACACACACGAAAATTTAATCACTAGGGTCTGCAGTTCTATTCTACCAAGGGTGAACAAGAAGCCAGCTGAACAGAGGTCTGAATGAAGCAGATCAGTGATTGAGGTGGTTAGTATGGTAGAGAGTGATCCAAGCAAAACAACAGGCCAGGACAAGAGTTCCAAGACAGAAGCAAGAATGGCATGTGCAAGGGAGAGTAAGAAAAGCAATGTGGTTAAGAAATGTAAATGAGGGAAAGAGGAAAGAGAGATAATGGGTCCATAACTCATAGGATTTTACTCTAAACTGCATTGCAAGTCATGAGGAATTCTTAGAAGGAGAGTAACATGGTCTTATTTAGTGTTAACAGGATCATTCAGGCTGCTGTATGAGTCGGGATTGGGACTGGGAGGATTCAAGGAAACTGTCCTATTGTTGCTTAGGTGAGCCATGCCATGTAGGGCCACCAAAGACAGACAGGTCATAAAGTGGAGAGTTCTGGCCAAACGTGATCCACTAGAGGAGGGCATGGCAAACCACCCAAGTATACTTGCCATGAGAACCTCATGAGCTGCATAAAAAGACAAACAGATATGACACTGAAAGATGAGTCTCCCAGGTCAGAAGGTGTCCAACATGCTACTAGGGAAGAGTGGAGGACAACTACTGATATCTCCAGAAAGAATGAAGTGGCCGGGTCAAAGTGGAATCAACGCTCAGTTGTGAATGTGTCTGGTGACAAAAGTAAAATCTGATGTTGCAAAGAACTATATTGCATAGGAACCTGGAATGTTATGTCCATGGATCAAGGTAAATTATACACGATAAGCAGGGGATGGTAAGAATAAACATCAACATCTTAGGAATCAGTGAACTAAAATGGATGGGAATGAGTGAATGTAATTCAGATGGCCATTATGTCTACTACTCTGGGCAAGAATCCCTTAGAAGAAATGGAGTAGTCCTCATCATCAACAAATGAGTCCAGAATGCAATATTTGGGTACAACCTCTAAAACAACAGAATGATCTCGGTTCATTACCATGGCAAGCCATTCAGCATTACAGTAATTCAAGTCTATGCCCCTACCACCAATGCCAAAGCTGAAGTTGGTTTTTTATTCTATGAAGATGTAGAAGACCTTCTTGAACTAATACCAGAAAGAAGATGTCCTTTTCATCATTGGGGATTGAAATGCACAAGTAGGAAGTCAAGAGATACCTGGAGTAACAGGCAAGTTTGGCATTGGAGTACAAAGGAAGCAGGGCAAAGGCTAACTGAATTATCCCAAGAGAATGTACTGTTCATAGCAAAAGCCCTTTCAACAACACAAGAGATGACTTTACACATGGACATTACCAAATGGTCAATATCAAAGTCAAATTGATTACATTCTTTGTAGCTGAAAATGCAGAAGCTGTATACAGTCAGCAGAAACAAACAAACAAAAGACCTAGAGCTGACTGTGGCATAGAAAGGAAGGGAAACCACTAGACCAGCCAGGTATGACTTAAATCAAATCCCCATGAATATACAGTGGAGGTGATGAATAGATTCAAAGGATTAGACCTAGTAAACAGTGTGCCTGAAGAACTATGGATAGAGCTCTGTAATATTGCACAAGAGGGAATGAAAAAAACCATGCCAAAGAGAAAGAAAAGCAATAAGGCGAAGCAGTTATCTGAGGAGGCAAAAGAAGAGAAGCAAAAAACAAGGGAGAAAGGGAAAGGTATACCCAACTAAATGCAGAATTCCAAAGAATAGCACGGAGAGACAAGAAGGCCTTCTTCAATGAACAATGAAAAGAAATAGAGGAAAACAACAGAAGGGAACAGACTAGAGATCTCTTCAGGAAAACTGGAAATATCAAGGGAATATTTTGCATGAAGATGGACAGAGAATAAAGGATAGAAATTGCAGGGATCTAGTAGAAGGTGAAGAGATCAAGAGATGGAAAGAATACATGGAAGAACTATACAAAAAAAGATGTTAATGAACCAGATGACCACAATGATGTGGTCAGCCACCCAGAGCCAGACATTTTAGAGCGTGAAGTCAGGAGGGCCTTAGAAAGCACTGCTGTAAGTAAAGCTAATGGATGTGATGGAGTTTCAGTTCAGTTCAGTTCAGTTGCTCAGTCATGTCCGACTCTTTGCGACCCCATGAATGGCAGCACGCCAGGCCTCCCTGTCCACCACCAACTCCCAGAGTTTACTCAGACTCGCATCCATCGAGTCAGTGATGCCATCCAGCCATCTCATCCTCAGTCATCCCCTTCTCCTCCTGCCCCCAATCCCTCCCAGCATCAGGGTCTTTTCCAATGAGTCAACTCTTCGCATGAGGTGGCCAAAGTATTGGAGATTCAGCCTCAGCATCAGTCCTTCCAATGAACACCCAGGACTGATCTCCTTTAGAATGGACTGGTTGGATCTCCTTGTAGTCCAAGGGACTCTCAAGAGTCTTCTCCAACACCACAGTTCAAAACCATCAATTCTTCGGCATTCAGTTTCTTCACAGTCCAACTCTCACATCCATACATGACTACTGGAAAAACCATAGCCTTAACTAGATGGACCTTAGTCGACAAAGTAATGTCTCTGCTTTTGAATACGCTATCTGGATTGGTCATAACTTTTCTTCCAAGGAGTAAGCATCTTTTAATTTCATGACTGCAATCACCATCTGCAGTGATTTTGGAGCCCAAAAAATAAAGTCTGACACTCTTTCTACTGTTTCCCCATCTATTTGCCATGAAGTGATGGGACTAGATGCCATGATATTAGTTTTCTGAATGTTGAGCTTTAAACCAACTTTTTCACTCCCCTCTTTCATTTTTAAGAGGCTCTTTAGTTCCTCTTCACTTTCTGCCATAAGGGTGGTATCATCTGCATATCTGAGGTTATTGATATTTCTCCTGGCAATCTTGATTCCAGCTTGTGCTTCTTCCAGCCCAGCATTTCTCATGACGTACTCTGCATAGAAGTTAAATAAGCAGGGTGACAATATACAGCCTTGATGTACTCCTTTTCCTATTTGGAACCAGTCTGTTGTTCCATGTCCAGTTCTAACTGTTGGTTCTTGACCTGCATACACATTTCTCAAGAGGCAGGTCAGGTGGTCTATTTTCCCATCTTTTCAGAATTTTCCACAGTTTACTGTGATCCACACAGTCAAAGGCTTTGGCATAGCCAGTAAAGTAGAGAATGGATATTTTTCTGAACTCTCTTGCTTTTTCAATGATCCAGCAGATGTTGGCAATTTGATCTCTGGTTCCTCTGCCTTCTCTAAAACTAGCTTGAATATCTGGAAGTTCACAGTTCACGTATTGCTGAAGCCTAGCTTGGAGAATTTTGAGCATTACTTTACTAGCATGTGAAATGAGTGCAGTTGTGTGGTAGATTGAGCATACTAGTAAGGTCACGCTTAAAACATTGCATGCTAGGTCAGCATTATGCAAATCAAGAACTTCCAGATGAACAAGTTGGGTTTAGAAAAGGCAGAGGAACCAGAGATCAAATTGCCAACATTTGCTAGATCATAGAGAAAGCAAGGGAATCCCAGAAAAACATCTACCTCTGTTTCATCAACTATGCTAAAGCCTTTGACTTTATGTGAATCTTAACAATGGAAAGCTCTTAAAGACATGGGAATACTAGACCATCTTACCTGTCTCCTGAGAAAGCTGTATTTTGGTCAAGTAGCAACAGTTAGAACCCTGTACAGAACAACTGATTGTTTCAGGATTGAGAAAGTACAACAGGGCTGTCTGTTGTCACCCTGTTTTTTTAACTGATACACTGAGCACATCATGATAAATGATGGGCAGGATGAGTTACAAGCTGGAATCAAGATAGGCAGGAGAAACATCAACAACCTCAAATATGTAGATGATACCACTCTAATGGCAGAAATTGTACTCATCTCACATGCTAGCAAAGTAATGCTCAAAATTCTCCAAGCCAGGTTTCAACAGTACATGAACTGAGAACTTACACAAGTTCAAGCTGGATTTAGAAAAAGCAGAAGAACCAGAGACCAAATTGCCAACATCTGCTGGATCATCAAAGAAGCAAGAGTATTCCAGAAAAACATTTACTTCTTCTTTATTGACTACACCAAACCCTTTGACTGTGTGGATTACAACAAACTGTGGAAAATTCTTTAAGAAATGGGACTACCAGACCAACTTACTTGCCTCCTGAGAAATCTGTATAGGTCAAGAAACAACAATTAGAATGAGACATGGAACAACATCTGGTTCCAAATTGGGAAAAGAGTACGACAAGGCTGTATATTGTCACCCTGCTTATTTAATTTATATGTAGAGTACATCATGCATAATTCTGGGCTGGATGATTCAAAAGCTGGAATCAAGATTACCCAGGGAAGTATCAATAATCTCAGGTATGCACATGACACCATCCTTATGGCAAGAAAGCAAAGAGGAAGTACAGAGCTTCTTAGAACTAAAAGAGGAGAGTGAAAAAGCTGGCTTAAAACTCAACATTGAAAAAACTAAGATCATGGCATCCAGTCCCATCACTTCATGGCAAATAGTGAGGAAAGTGTGAGAGACTTTATTTTATTGAGCTTTAAAATCACTACAGATGGTGACTGCAATCCAAAATTAAAAGATGCTTTCTCCTTGAAAGAAAAGCTATGATCCACTTAGACAGCATATTAAAAAGCAGAGACATTACTTTGCTGACAAAGCTGTGTCTAGTCAAAGTATGGTCTTTCCACTAGTCATGTATGGATGTGAGAGTTGGACCATAAAGAAAGCTGAGTGCTAAAGAACTGATGAACTGATACTTTTGAACTGTGGTGTTGGAGAAGACTCTTGAAAGTCCCTTGAATTGCAAGGAGATCGAACCAGTATTAGACCTGAATATTTATTGGAAGGATTGATGCTGAGGCTAAAACTCCAATACACTGGCCACCTGATGTGAAGAACTGACTCAATGGAAAAGATACTGATGCTGGGAAAGATGAAGGCAGGAGGAAAATGAATGACAGAGGATGAGAAGGTTGGATGGCATCACCAACTCAATAGACATGAGTTTGAGCAAGTTCCTGGAGTTGGTGATGGACAGGGAAGCATGGCGTGCTGCAGTCCACAAGGCTGCTAAAAGTCAGATGTGACTTGAGTGACTGAACTGAGTTGAACTGAATGGCAGAAAGCAAAGAGGAACTAAAGAATGTCTTGAAGAGAGTGAAGGAGCAGAGCGAAAAAGCTGGTTTAAAACTAAATATTAAAAAAACCTAAGACAAAATGATAGGATACTGAAAGAGGTACTCCCCAGGTCAGTAGGTGCCCAAAATGCCACTGGAGGTCAGTGGAGAAATAAATTCAGAAAGAATGAAGGGATGGAGCCAAAGCAAAAACAATACCCAGCTTTGGATGTGACTGGTGATAGAAGCAAGGTCCGATGCTGTAAAGAACAATATTGCATAGGAACCTGGAATGTCAGGTCTCTGAATCAAGGCAAATTGGAAGTGGTCAAACAGGAGATGGCAAGAGTGAATGTCGAAATTCTAGGAATCAGCAAACTAAAATGGACTGGAATGGGTGAATTTAACTCAGATGACCATTATATCTACTACTGCAGGCAGGAATCCCTCACAAGAAATGGAGTAGCCATCATGGTCAACAGAAGAGTCCGAAATGTAGTACTTGGATGGAATCTCAAAAATGACAGAATGATCTCTGTTCGTTTCTAAGGCAAACCATTCAATATCACAGTAATCCAAATCTATGCCCCAACCAGTAATGCTGAAGAAGCTGAAGCTGAACGGTTCTATGAAGACCTACAGGACCTTTTAGAACTAACACCCAAAAAAAGATGCCCTTTTCATTATAGGGGACTGGAATGCAAAAGTAGGAAGTCAATTAACACCTGGAGTAACAGGCAAATTTGGCCTTGGAATACAGAATGAAGCAGGGCAAAGACTAATAGAGTTTTGCCAAGAGAACGCACTGGTCATAGCAAACACCCTCTCCCAACAACACAAGAAAAGACTCTACACATGGACATCACCAGATGGTCAACACCAAAATCAGATTGATTATATTCTATGCAGCCCAAAGATGGAGAAGCTCTATACAGTCAAGAAAAACAAGACCAGGAGCTGACTGTGGCTCAGATCATGAACTCCTTATTACCATATTCAGACTTAAATTGAAGAAGGCAGGGAAAACCGCTAGACCATTCAGGTATGACCTAAATCAAATCCCTTATGATTATACAGTGGAAGTGAGAAATAGATTTAAGGGCCTAGATCTGATAGATAGAGTGCCTGATGAACTATAGAATGAGGTTCATGACATTGTACAGGAGACAGGGATCAAGACCATCCTCATGGAAAAGAAATGCAAAAAAATGAAATGGCTGTCTGGGGAAGCCTTACAAATAGCTGTGAAAAGAAGAGAAGCGAAAAGCCAAGGAGAAAAGGAAAGATATAGGCATCTGAATGCAGAGTTCCAAAGAATAGCAAGAAGAGATAAGAAAGCCTTCTTCAGCGATCAATGCAAAGAAATAGAGGAAAACAACAGAATGGGAAAGACTAGAGATCTCTTCAAGAAAATTAGACATATCAAGGGGACATTTCATGCAAAGATGGGCTTGATCAAGGACAGAAATGATATGGACCTAACAGAAGCAGAAGATATTAAGAAGAGATGGCAAGAACACAGAAGAACTGTGCAAAAAGGATCTTCACAACCCAGATAATCATGATGCTGTGATCACTCATCTAGAACCAGAATCTTGGACTGTGAAGTCAACTGGGCCTTAGAAAGCATCACTACAAACAAAGCTAGTGGAGGTGATGGAATCCCAGTTGAGCTATTTAAAATCTTGAAAGATGATGCTGCAAAAGTGCTACACTCAATATACCAGCAAATTTGGAAAACTCAGCAGTGGCCACAGGACTGGGAAAGGTCAGTTTTCATTCTAATCCCAAAGAAAGGCAATGCCAACGAATGCTCAAACTACCACACGATTGCACTCATCTCACATGCTAGTAAAGAAATGCTCAAAATTCTCCAAGCTAAGCTTCAGCAATACATGAAATGTGAACTTCCTGATGTTCAAGCTGGTTTTAGAAAAGGCATAGGAACCAGAGACCAAATTGCCAATATCCTCTGGATCAGGGAAAAAGCAAGAGAGTTCCAGAAAAACATCTCTTTCTGCTTTATTGACTATGCCAAAGCCTTTGACTGTGTGGATCACAATAAACTGGAAAATTCTGAAAGAGATGGGAATACAGACCACCTGACCTGCCTCTTGAGAAACCCATATGCAGGTCAGGAAGCAACAGTTAGAACCGGACATGGAACAACAGACTGGTTCCAAATAGGAAAAGGCGTACGTCAAGGCTGTATATTGTCACCCTGCTTATGTAACTTATATGGAGAGTACATCATGAGAAATGCTGGATTGGAAGAAACACAAGCTGGAATCAGATTGCCGAGAGAAATATCAACAACCTCAGATATGCAGATGACACCACCCTTATGGCAGAAAGTGAAGAGGAACTAAAAAGCCTCTTGGTGAAAGTGAAAGAGGAGAGTGAAAAAGTTGGCTTAAAGCTCAACATTCAGAACACTAAAATCATGGCATCCGGTCCCATCACTTCATGGGAAATATATGGAGAAACAGCGGAAACAGTGTCAGACGTTATTTGTTTGGGCTCCAAAATCACCGCAGATGGTGACTGCAGCCATGAAATTAAAAGATGCTACTCCTTGGAAGAAACGTTATGAGCAACCCAGATAGCATATTGAAAAGCAGAGACATTACTTTGCTGACTAAGGTCCGTCTAGTCAAGGCTATGGTTTTTCTAGTGGTCATGTATGGATGTGAGAGTTGGACTGTGAAGTAGGCTGAGCACTGAAGAATTGATGCTTTTGAAGTGTGGTGTTGGAGAAGACTCTTGAGAGTCCCTTGGACCACAAGGAGATCCAACCAGTCCATTCTGAAGGAGATCAGCCCTGGGATTTCTTTGGAAGGAATGATGCTAAAGCTGGAGCTCCAGTACTTTGGCCATCTCATGCGAAGAGTTGACTCATTGGAAAAGACTCTGATGCTGCGAGGGATTGGGGACAGGAGAAGAAGGGGATGACCAAGGATGAGATGGTTGGATGGCATCACTGACTCGATGGACGCGAGTCTGAGTGAACTCCGGGAATTGGTGATGGACAAGGAGGCCTGGCGTGCTGCAATTCATGGGGTAGCAAAGAGTCGGACATGACTGAGTGACTGAACTGAACTGAAGATCATGGCATCTGGTCCCATTTAGTTCAATTCAGTTGCTCATTCACGTCTGACTCTTTGCAACCCCATGATTCTCAGTATGCCATGCTTCCCTGCCCATCACCAACTCCCGGAGTTCACCTAAACCCATGTCCATCGAGTCAGTGATGCCATCCAGCCATCTCATCCTCGGTCGTCCCCTTCTCCCCCTGCCCCCAATCCCTCCCAGCATCAGAGTGTTTTCCAATGAGTCAACTCTTTGCATGAGGTGGCCAAAGTATTGGAGTTTCATCCTCAGCATCAGTCCTTCCAATGAACACCCAGGACTTGTCTCCTTTAGGATGGACGGGTTGGATCTCCTTGTAGTCCAAGGGACTCTCAAGAGTCTTCTCCAACACCACACTTCAAAAGCATCAATTCTTCGGCATTCAGCCTTCTTCACAGTCCAACTCTCACATCCATACATGACTACTGTAAAACCATAGCCTTGACTAGATGGACCTTTGTTGGCAAAGTAATACCTCTGCTTTTCAATATGCTATCTAGGTTGGTCCTAACTTTCCTTTCTAGGAGTAAGCATCTTTTAATTTCATGACTCCAATCACCATCTGCAGTGATTTTGGAGCCCCCCAAAATAAAGTCTGACACTGTTTCCACTGTTTCCCCATCAATTTCCCATGATCTGGTTCCAGTACTTCATGGCAATAGAAGAGGAAAATGGAGAAGCAGTGACAGATTTCCTCTTCTTGGGCTCTAAAATCACAGCAGATGATGACTGAAGCCATGGAATCAGAAGACAGTTGCTCCTTGGCGGAAAAGCTATGACAAACTTAGACAGTGCGTTGAAAAGCAGAGACATCACTCTACTGACAAAGGTCCATATAGTCAAGGCTATGGTCTTCCCAATGGTTACATATGGTTGTGAGAGCTGGACCATAAAAAAGGAAGAGCATCAAAGAATTGATGCTTTCGAACTATGGTGCTGAAGGAGACTCCTGAGAGTCCCTTGGACACTGAGGAGATCAAACCAGTCAATCTTACAGGAAGGACTGATGCTGAAGCTGGAGCTCCAGTATTTTGGCAACGTGACGCAAGCAGCTGCCACTTTGGAAAAGTCCCTGATGCTGAGAAAGATAGAAGGCAGAAGGAGAAGAGGGCATCAGAGGATGAAATGGCTGGATGGTATCACTGATGATTGGACATGAACTTGGGCAAACTCTGGGAGAAGGTGAGGTCAGGGAGACCTGGTGTGCTGCTGCCCATGTAGTCATAAAGAATGGGACACAACTGTGCCACTGAACAACAACATGTGAGGCTCATATTGAATTTTGAGTAGGATGATAGAGGTGAAGGTGATGAGTAGCGATCAGCTTTGTGCTCCATTTCAAAGAAACAGCCACCAAGATTTGCTGATAGGTTGGATGTGGAATATAAAAGAGTCTAAGATGGCTCCAATGTTACTATAACATTTTGTAACTTAAAATTGTACAAAAAAAATGTTAAAAGAATGTATAGTATTGAAATGTTTTAGTTCTTCCCCTTCATGGTTTGGATCAGTGGTTCTCAAGCTTGGGTTTGGAGAATTGTTTGGTAAGCTACCAGAGTATAGAGGCTAACAAATTGATGCAAGATAGGATCTGAGCCTCTACTTTTACCAGTTCCCCAGGTGACTGTAGTGAATGCTGAAGTTTAGGAACCATGGGTTTAGATAAAATCTTTTAGGGATATTGACTAATAAGTTAAGTCCTTGTTCATCATAAGCTAAAAGAAAACTTAGAAATTTATTTTCCTTCTACAATCAGGGACTGTTCTTTATAAATTATAGGATTTACTTGGCAGAAAATAAATCCTATTAAATTAACTATACATATTTTTTCTTCCTGACATTTTCTTTTTTGTTTAGATTTAGTCCCCATACTGAATAAATTCTTGTTTCCCTATTGTATTTGAAAACTGCATTTATTCTTGGTGACAGTTGCCTGTAACTAGGCAGGTGAGTGTGTAATTCTCTTCCTGTGTTCACACGCATAGGAAGGAATATTTGCTGGCATAATGGAACACTGTGCTAACATTTTCTGCTTTGCTACACTCACCCTTCTGCTCTTTGGGGCTTTAAGTTTCCCATTGTGCCCTGATTTTTCCAGCAGAGGAAATTGTACCACCCACAGGGATCATGCTGTGTTTTCAAATCCTGGAGGTAATGAACAATGGTCATTCCTGGAAATGGGGAAACCCAGAGAGAGGAAAACAGTTCTAGTATGTGGGTCATCCCAGCTGCTGCTGGCTTAAGGAACAAGCGTGAGAAGCCCCAGACACTTGGGAAACTGGTTTGTACCCAGTTTGTTTTCGCACAGCAGGCTGCCTCTGTGTGGCTGAGAAGGTACCTGATGAGATGCAGTGGAGTGGTGTGGGCTTCGGGAAAGAGGAGGGAACTTGGGGATAAAATATTGGACAAAAATGCAAATGAAGTAAAGGTAATGGCCAGCATTACCAGGCTCCGTTGCTTTCAATAACACAAATGCTTTCAAGAAGATGAATTTCTAGGACAAGAGAAAGACAGCACAGATACAATCTAATTGACAGAACTGTTATGGACAACTGATTCTATTATTTGCAATAGGCTGAATCAGAGAATATGTCGAAACATAGTCATACCTTCTAATAATATTTAAAAGGGAAGAATGTATAAGAGGTAAAACTGAATTTAACTTTTTAATATTCCTTCACATAAACACCTAAAGATGTAAAGTTTCAAAATGGCCTAAAGAATAAATCTGGAAAGGGAATCTGTGTCATGCTAAATAATCTAATTAACATGTTGAGACGTAAAGGAACTAGAAAGCAAAACTCTCTCAATCTGATCTTTCATTCATCATTTTTCAAACAAAACCGGTTTTTCTGAAAATTCATGCATCACCCACATCTGTGGAGTTATCTGAAGAGAGCAGATATTTCTAAAAATCTGTTATAATGGACTTCCCTAATATATTGAATCATATACTATATTACTAGATTTTAGTATATTGATAGGTATTCATAACATTTCGTTTAAATCCATTGGCTCAAACCTATAAAACATTTTCCTTCATTTTAAAACCAATTTCCTAAGGTAAAATTATTTTCTCAGTTTTAAATCAGAAAGAAAAATATGTACTGGGATTTTTTGCAAAGATATTCCTAAATCTATAAATATTTAATTTTTCTGTGTTTATTAGTTTAGAAGCAAGCAACTAATGAAAAATTCAGGATTAATATTATGATTTGCATATCCAGTCATGGTCCAGATAGCCATGAGAATAATCATTAAACAGTATCTGCATTTTAGTTTCCTTACCTGTCAAGTGAGAAGACTCACAGTCTTGCTCTACATCGTTTGTAGAAACTTGATGAAGTTCATTGAAATTCTCTGGAGAACCGTGCCTCATAAATGCAGAATTACCACTTAAAAAAAATAGGCATCACAGAGATTTAGACACAGACTGTACTTGGAAATCTCTGAAAATAGAACTGACCTCATCTGTTCCTAGGGATATTGGTGAATCAGTAATCTAGTGGGATGGATTTCCGTGGAGAAAGCACTTTTTAAATTGCAAAGTACGTACAGAAAGTGCAAGTTTGGGTGTTATTATTGATAATATCCATCTGTGTTACAGTTGTAGGTCGATGGTCACAGTTGGTCTCTGGCTCTGGGAAGGAACAATTAAATAATATGAGTATATTTTTATAAGATCAAGTAAAACTTACCTAGTTTCCTAAATTCCATGTTCAACTAGGCATAACTTTACAACAGAAAAATATGCTTAAGCCATAAGCTCAATAAATAATTCCTTCATTTGCCAAATGTTTCATTATCATTCAAAACACTTCTTTTTAGGATGGGATACATAAACTTTGGAGTCACAGATTCCTTTGATAATCCAGTGAAAACCAGAAATTCTCACTGTCCCACTCCTGTGCGTATACACAAAATTAGAATTTCAGGAGGTCTTGGAGCCATCTGAAATCCAGGCGAAGAATTTATTCCTAGGACCTCCTTAGTGGCTCAGTGGTAAAATATCCACCTGCCAATGCAAGAGACACGAACGAGTTCGATCCCTGATCCAGGAAGGTCCCACATGTCTTGGAGCAACTAAGCCTGTGGACCACGACCATTAAGCCTGTGCTCTATAACTCAGGAGCCAAAACTAGTGGGTCCATGTGCTGCAACTATTGAAGCGCATGCGCTCTAGAGCCCATGCGGTGAAAGAAAAGCCACTGCAATGAGAAGCCCATGCACAGCTAGAGAGTAGCCCTTGCACACAGCCGCAAGAGAAAAGCCTGCAGCAGCAGACACAGCACAGCCCACCCCCCCAGAAAAGAATTCACCTCTAAAGGGACTAAGATTAATCCTTTCAGCAATCTCTTATTGAGTACCTACTTTGTTCTCGAATATGCCCTAGATACTAAAGACGCACAGGGAACTAGGCTCTGCCCCAATTCTAGTAGGTGATATACATATATTGAGTAAAACATAAATCTCATCTAGTCAAAGATATGACCTCATTTGGCTTCACAGACACAAAAATGATGATAATTAGGATGATTACAACTTTTGAATATCCTAAGAGAATTGAAAATACTCAGCTAAAGGAAACAGTGAGCGTTTTCTTTTGTCTTCCTTTTTTCTCTTCCTGCTTTTTAATACCATAAAATGCAAGTAAACATGAAATCTAAATTTTGCTTTCAAAAAGTATATTATGGCTTATCTTTGCATTAATAATCATTTTTGAGTGCCTATAATATGAAGAGCACTGCACTAGAGATTGTAAGAATACACATCTAAATATTTCGAAGTCATCTTTTATTTCCATCCATTTCTATGCTTTCATAATCATGTGTTCTCTCTCACTGAGCACTTGCCTTTGAAAAATGGTATTTTAACACTTGGTTGTCTCTTCAGCAAAAGTCATCTTATTGAAATAATAAAGCAGACTATACCCTGCTGAGCATGATATTGTGTGGGGAAAAAGAGAAAAGGAATAAAGATTTGTTTAACACTGATAAATGTAAGGAAAAATAAACAAATGTTAAGAGATGAAAAGGATAAATACCCAATATTATATACCCCTGTGTATGTCCTATGCATCAAAGTCCTAAACAAAGAATGTGACAATGATATTCAGATAAGGAAGCATAACAGTAAGCGCTCCCTCTGTATTTTGCTGTTTCTCATTTGGGAACCAATTCTTTCAGTAACTGGAAGGTAGGTGAGAGGACTGAGAAGGCAATGAAAACAGAGGGAAATAATAGAGAAGGAGACCATTCGAGATCCTCTGGGGGTTGTGCATGAAGTGGTGTGCTTCTAGTACAGAGAAAGAGGGACCCAACAAGCCCTTCTCTTTCTGCAGCTCTTTTTCACCTGAGAAGTAAAGCAAGAAGCACTGATAATAATAATAATAATAAAAGGAGAGGACAGCAGAATAACAAATAACCACACACAGTCACTTCAGACCTATTCTGAAACAACAGAATACACTTTAAAAAGCAGTAAAAACAATAAAACTCCAGTCATTGTGAAAAAGGAAAGCCTTAGCTGCAATAAAGCCAGTCAATAAAGAAGCTCTCTCATTTAAACATCAAATGCACATTGTTTTGCAACACCTGTTATTCAGACATAATAGCTTTCTTAACCTGTCAAAGTGTTTAAGCTGAGGAAAAGAAATGGGCCTCCAGCTGTGCTGTTCTGCGGAGAAAGCCTGTGCGAAGCGATATTAGTTTAATGAAATGTGTACAGATTGTAATTGTGGTAATAAGAGGGCAATTCCCTGAGGTGTCATAGGAAGGCGGTGAGCTCAGCCAGGCAGAAAACAGAAGCTTGCAGGCTGAGGGAGAAAACCCAGCCTACTCTGGAGAGAGGGCAGGGAGTGAGCAGGAAAGACCAGGGAAAGAGGAATCCTGTGAATGTGCTGTCCTCAGACTCACTCTGAGAAAGAAACCAGGTCTAGAAGGAGTTAAAACCCTCTTCTTACAGCATTGCTGACCCAGAGCTAATCTGAATCAATGTAAACTGTGCTGCAGGTGCTGGGGAACTCAGGGGAGACAGTTCTCATTCTGTGACAAGATGACAGTGACCCTTCTGAAACTCATATTCAGGGTGAGAGACAATGAATAATCAAACATAAGTGAGGCGAAAAGGGAGTGATGCAAGCGAAGAATATTGTAAATCAAGCAAGCATGGCCTTCTTTTTGTGTTTATCTAGACATCATCCCGGGATTTACTCTGGGAAGGACATATTTTAGAGAGTCCTCTTGAGAGAAGGAGCCACTGGTATCAGTTACTTGACAATCAATTTGTCATTGGTTTAAATTTCCCAAATAAGTTAAATGCCTGAAGGTGAGGCATGTGTAGCCAATTCTTTTTCTAACTGGCTGTATGCCTTTGGGCAAGTCATGGAAGCTCTCTGGTTCTCCATTTTATTACCTGTAAATCTAAGGAAGTCTTTCTAAGCAATTACTTTGTGTGATGGCTGTCAGTGGTTTGCTACTACCTAATAATATCAAGGTCCATTTCGATCTTGACCCTCCTCCCCTCCTCAGGATTCATGTTCTGATATTTGACTGCAGAATTTGATAGAATTATACCAAAATACTATTGCTTCCTCATATACATAGTGGATTTAATGTCTCTATAATTTTACATACGGTTTTCCCTTTCTCAAAACTTTTATTCAATTGGTTCAATTCTATTTGTTTTTTTTTTTAATTTTATTTATTTATTTATTTTTTAATTTTAAAATCTTTAATTCTTACATGCGTCCCCAAACATGAACCCCCCTCTCACCTCCTTCCCCATAACATCTCTCTGGGTCATCCCCATGCACCAGCCCCAAGCATGCGGAGTTGAGGCTGTTCTTTTTATACACTCTTCTCTAGGCTGGAATATTTCCTTCACTTTCCCCTCTTTTCTGGGGCTGTTCTTTCTCTGGCTTCAATTACCAGTTCAGATGTCACTTTGAGAAAGCCTTCCTCGAGTTCCCAAGTTTGGGCGGTTTTCATTTCATATATTCTGATAGCTTCTTCTACTGTCTATATCATGTCAATCTATATTGTAATAGCAAAGTTACTAACATCAATCAGATTCCTATTCCTTAAGGACAACTTTTATAGATCTATGTTAAGTTTTTATGGTAATGCCGTGAGAGATTGGTAAAATTCCTAACATCCGACTGGCTTACAATGAGTGTGCCTTGGATCAATAAATGAACAGAGCACTAGGAGAAGCTTAGCATGTACATCCAAGCAGAGCAAAGGACCCAGGACATGTGCTGGCCCAATACATCCTTTACAAGTTCAATACTCCCTGTCTTTGTCCACCTCACTCACCAAATTCTTAACTTCCTTCAAAGCAGTAAGGTCATTTAGTACCCTGCACAACACCTCAACTACAAAGATGTTTGATGACTACTCACTGAAATATCTCTTTACTGCTGAAAGTTCTATATAGATTATATGATGATAAGCCATTTCCAAAATGATTTTTCACTCAAAAGGGATTTGGGGGAAATTATATATCTAATTATCCAATGTTTGTCTTGTGTTTTAGAGAACATATGTATAAAATTTAGAAGCAGAAAAACAAATATGAACAAAAAAACAAATATAGCACCAAAGTTGAACAAAGATTACCCAGGTTACTTTCTCGTTCCATGGAGGGAATATGGGATATTATAATTCTTATCCTCAAAAATGTACAGACTGAACATTCCTCAAGCATTTCTGATAACCACTTATGGATATGAAAATAATTAACTGATATAAAACTTCTTGGAATAAATTTATCTCATTACTACATGACATATGCCCAGGGGTCATTTTTTAAAAGTAAATCAATCCTTTAATAAAACTGATCTGATGGAGCTTGAGCTCTAGAAATCATCTGTTAAATTATCTTTTCTTTGTCATGTCTTGGACACAGTAGAAGCTGGCTTTTGTACTTTGAAATTTAAAAATTAGGTTTATGTCCTCTCTAACTTTCTGTTCACTGGCCTGGCTGAACCTTGGTTTCCTCTTATGAAAAAATAAGAATAATAATATGTACTCTCATTCCTACTGGGTCCACCCACGAAAGTTTTATGTAGCCCTAGCAGCAAAATATCCTCAGTTGCTTAGGAACGGGCAGTTTGAAAGTCTGAGCTAAGAGAACAGAGATCCTAGATAGCATACAGCAAATTGAACCTGGTTTCTTGCATTATTTGAAATTTGATAATAGAACAGATTTTAAAACTTCTTTAAGAGTTCAAAATTGTTAATACTTGGGGACTGAGTGTATCTTCTTTTCTTCTGTGTAATTACTAGGCATTATAGTAATTATACCTGAAGTCATACAGATATTTAGTTAACTACTTAGAAACTGTGGAATGCCAAGTAGCATTCACTGTTCCTATTAAGTAATATTTACAAACAGCATTATAGTTTGTGCAGTATTTATAAAGTTGCTCACTCACTATAGACAAAACATTTATTGCATTATTACCTAGGAATTGTGGCCTGGGATATGATTAATCTTCAACAAATGATAAATTTTCTATAGTTTAATTATCTTCAGCAACTATTATAAAGAGGAATATTTTAACTCATGGTTCACAAATAGGAAAACTGGCTCAAAAGTCAAGTGACTTGCCTAACTTACAGCACTAATTTTCAGTTTAGAATCTGAGTCTAGATGATACAGTACCAATTGTGTACCCTTATCATTACTTCCCAGATAGCAGGAGAACCCTGTTAAATTCCTGGGTCAGGAGGATCTGCTGGAGAAGGGATAAGGTACCCACTCCAGTATTCTGGCCTGGAAAATTCCATGGACTGTAAAGTCCATGGGGTCGAAAAGAGTTGGACATGACTGAGGACTTTCACGTTACATCATACCTATATATCATCACCTAATCCATAATCCATGAAAAATGGCTAAACCATCATGGAAAGAGGACAATATTAGAAGTTCAAAGATTCACATCCTGCTGGTAACTCTATGCATCATGTACCATTTACTTTTACTAATAATCTATTTCCTTTCCAAGACTACATATTGCTTTAATTTCTGTAACAACTATGTTTTCCTGTGTTATTTAAATCAAAGGTATCTTGCTGTTAATTAAACTACAATCTGAAGAAGACATGCACTATATGTGAGGTGCTGCAAAGCTAGGGTCTTCATTATCATTTTCTTGTTTCATCCTCACTCCAACCTTAGGAAGTAAATAATATTATCCCCCATTTACTAGGGGCTTTCTAGGTAGTGCTAGTGGTAAAGAAACCTGCCTGATAATGCAGTAGACATAGAGATGTGGGTTCAATCCCTGGGTCCACAAGATCCTCTAGAGGAGGACATGGCAACTCACTCCAGTATTCTTACCTGGAGAATCCCATGGAGGGAGGAGCCTAGTGAGCTACAATATATAGGGTCACAAAGCATTAGACAGGACTGAAGCACGCACATTTACTAGAGAAGGAAATTCAGGTTTAGGGTTGCTAACTGACTTATCAGGTACACACACTTAGTAGTAAAGTTATGATTCTGAGCCAAATCTATTTGTGCTGTCACTACCACACATTGCCTTGAGGAAATGATGAAGAAACATGTTAAAGAGATTTTTTGAAAAAAAAAATAATAATAAAACATTCTCAGGTCTTTAATACACTGGTATTACAATGAGCATCACCAGATGATAGTATATTATACACTGCTACTTATATTTCTTTAATGATAAGACTTTTTTCAGAACATCTTGTGGAAATATTATTCTTAAGTTTGTATATTTTAGGAAATAGATGATTTCTAAGAAAACTTTCAACTCTAATAACTTTAGTTTTATTCCTAACATTTTACTACCTGGATCTCTCTTTTATTTCTATCTAAATCTTCTTTTTAACCAAGACCAGTCTCAAGTTTCCTCTATGTGAAATGATATCATATAAACACAGAGATATTTACTGGTGTCATTGGGCATCAATTGCAAAAGAGCATAAAACAAAAAGCATTTATTTCTGAATGGTAATAAGTACTGTGTGAGTTTAAGTAATATCATAGATTGTATCATCAATTAGAAAACCCATGTAAGCTTTTCTAACTTAAATGTATTTTTTAAATAATGGAGAGATAAATGAAAGAATTTAGCAAGTGAGATGAAGCCTAAGCTAAGTGGGAGAATTTTAAGACATATCCTTGAACTAAACAAAATCTCTGACCCCAACTTTGCACTCTTTGTTTACTCTCATGTGCTCTAAAGTTTTTCTGAGATTAAAATTTTGAGCCAAATAAAATTCATTTTGCCCAACAATCTGAGCTTTTCATTTCCAATTTGTTTACTTTTAAAAATGAGTTGGAGGTTTTCTGAGACTTTCCCCAGCTGAGACCTCATATTGTGAGTGACACCATCTCCTTTCATCATCTGCACTTGTCTCTGAACCATGAGGTCATGTGGAACATTGTGACAGATAGAACCTGACACGCCCTGTCATGGAGCCAGATGCACCAGCTGGGAAGCCTATGGAGCAACAAGCTTCATCTCTGGGCAACTTGGAAGTTAAAAACTGGTCTTTTTTTGTTGTTTTTTTGAGGACCAATTTACCTGAATTACAGAGAACTTTTTCCAAATCTAAGCCAAGCAAATGATTGAGAACCAGCTTCATGTTCACTATTGAATGAAAGATTCTGGGATGATCCTGCATATATATCCTCTTCTGATTCCATTTAAAATAAAAAGGAAAAGTTACTTTTCTCTCTTCATATTGAAAGATAAAAGAAACTGTTAGACTGGCATATTCTTAATAAAGCTCAAACAGTATTTCAGTCATCAGGTTTTAGTATGTTTCTTTAAACAGTACAAATATTGCTTTTGCACTGATTTCTATTCAAATATTACAAGGAAAATGGTGGGTTTTCTCAGTGGCGTATGGAGTAACTTGTATTTTGTGTAGAGAGGTGGGGGCAGAATGTTTTCACATGGCTATTAGCATTTCCTTCTTTTAGGGGGACCTGGTAATGTTACCAGGAAAAAAATCTCTGCCCAGGAATTAAGTTGAATGACCTTATTCTGACTGTCTCATCAGTTTAAAAAAAAAAAATTGTATTGCAGTATAGTTGATTTACAATGTTGTGTTAGTTTCAGGTGTACAGAAAAGTGATTCAGCCATATATATATACATATATATATATACACAGTCATTCTTTTTTTGATTTTTTACCCATATAGGCCACTTTAGATTACTGAGTAGAGTTCCCTGTGCTATAGAGTAGGTCCCTGCTGGTCATCTATTCTGTGTATAATATTATGTGTATGTTGATCCCAAGCTCCAAATCCACCACTCCTCCCATTTTCCCCTTTAGTAAACATGTTTGCTTTTGAAATATTTCTGTTTTGTAAATAAATTAATTTGTATCATTTAAAAAAATTAGATTCCACATACAGGAGATATCATGTGATATTTATCTTTCTCTCTCTGATTTACTTCATTTAGTATGATAATCTCCAGGTCTATCCATGTTGTGACAAATGGTACTATTTTGTTCTTCGTTATGGCTGAGTAGTATTCTTATATATGCACTGTTGCTGCTGCTGCTAAGTTGCTTCAGTCATGTCCGACTCTGTGTGACCCCATAGATGGCAGCCCACCAAGCTTCCCTGTCCCTGGAATTCTCCAGGCAAGAACACTGGAGTGGGTTGCCATATCCATCTCCAATTCTTGAAAGGGAAAAGTGAAGTCGCTCAGTAGTGTCCGACTCTTAGCGACCCCATGGACTGCAGCCCACCAGGCTCTTCTGTCCACGTGATTTTCCAGGCAAGAGTACTGGAGTGGGGTGCCATTGCCTCCATTGCACTGCATCTTCTTTATCCATTCCTCTGTTAATGGACATTTAGGTTGCTTCCATATCTTGGCTATTGTAAATAGTGCTACAATTTATATTGGAGTAGATGTATATTTTCAAAATATGGTTTTCTCTGGATATATGGCTGGGAGTAGGATTACTGGATTATATGGTAGTTCTATTTTTAGTTTTTAGGTAACTTTCATACTGGTCTTCATAGTGGTTGTACCAGTTTACATTTCAACCAACAGTTCAGGAGGGTTCTCTTTTCTTCACACCTTCTCCAACATTTATTGTTTGCAGACTTTTTGATGATGGTCACTGTGACTTGTTTTTTTGGTTTTTGTTTTTTGTTTTTTTGTTTTTGCCACCTTATGTGAAGAGCTTATTCATTAGAAAAGGCCCTGATGCTGGGAAAGACTGAAGGCAGAAGGAAAAGGAGATGACAGAGGATGAGATGGTTGGATGATGTCACTGACTCAATGGACGTGAGTTTGAACAAGCTCCAGGAGTTGATGATGCACAGGAAAGCCTGATATGCTGCAGTCCATGGGGTTGCAAAGCGTCAGACACAACTGAGTGACTGAACTGAGCAGAAATGATTGTAACCTATGTGAGGGGATACTTCACTATGGCTTTGATTTGCATTTCTCTGTTGAATATCTTTTCATGTGTTTGTTTTTTGGTGATCTATATCTTTCTGGAGAAATATCTGTTTAAATCTTCTACCCATTTTTTGATTGGGTTGTTTATTTTTCTGACATAAAACTGCATGAGCTATTTGTGTAATTTGGAGATTAATTCCTTATTGGTCACTTTATTTGAAGATATTTTCTCCCATTC
This sequence comes from Ovis aries, assembly GCF_016772045.2. Classification (NCBI taxonomy): domain Eukaryota; kingdom Metazoa; phylum Chordata; class Mammalia; order Artiodactyla; family Bovidae; genus Ovis; species Ovis aries. The sequence goes on along the minus strand of NC_056059.1, from coordinate 27,770,675 downwards.
TGTGGGTTGTCTTTTCATTTTGCTTATGGTTTCCTTTACTGTGCAAAAGGTTTAATTAGGTCCCTTTTTTTTTTAAATTTTTGTTTTTGTTTTCATTACTCTGGGAGATGGATCCAAAAAGATATTTCTGCGATTAACTTCAAAGCATGTTCTACCTATGTTTTCCTCTAAGAGCGTTTTTGTATCTGACCTTACATTTAGGTGTTTGATCCATTTTGATTTTACTTTTGTGTATGGTGTTAGAGAATGTTCTAATTTCATTCTTTCACATTGCAACTGTCCAATTTTCCCAGCACAACTTATTGAAGAAACTATCTTTTCTTCATTGTATGTTTTTGTCTCTTTTGTCATAGATTGATTGACTGTAGGTGAATGGATTTATTTCTGGGATTTCTACCGTTTTCCATTGATTTATATTTCTGTTTTTGCACTAGTATGATATTGTTTTGATTACTGTAGCTTTGTAGTATAGTCTGAGGTCAGGGAGCCTGACTTTTCTCCAGCTCCATTTTTATTTCTCAGTACTGCCTTGGCTATTTGGGATCTTTTGTGTTTCCATACAAATTTATTTAATTTTTTTGTTCTAGTTCTGTAAAAAATGCCATTGGTAATTTAGTCCTACTATTACATTATTTTGACATTATTAAAATACATCCCCATTCCAAATAGGAAGACTTACCTCCTTAAACACCAGGGGAAATGAATTTGAACTTTGGCTGTTCTATTACCTTCTCTGTTCCAGCAGCCCTAAATTCAACACAAAAGCAAGATTCCCTGTGGGAAATGCCTCTGAAAGCTATATAATAGTGCATATTGTCCCAATATAAGCAGCTGAACTTTTTCTCTGCTTCTTTATTCCAATTTTTAATTATCTTCTTCCATTCAACATCTGAAACCAAAGAAGGTATCCTTTCTCTTATCTCACCACCCCACTACCAATCAATAAAGCAAAATGGATCAACTTTAGGTTAATATGAGTGAGTGTTAGCCAAAAATCAGTTATACTTCTATAGATATTTAAGCCATTTCTCTAATCATGGAAACAAAAAGTCCTGGAACCCCCATTAAAAGAAATTAAAACTTCATTGAATGAGACAAAAATGGAAAATTTTATGACCTAAGGAAGCAAATTTCCTTCGAACACCTCTAGAAAAGGACATTCTAATTGGGATAGTATAAAAAAGAATTCAGTTCTTACTCTATATATTAGTTCAACATAAACTCTGCCTATAAAATGTTTCCCATTTAAGAGTAAAGGCTTGGTTTCTGGAGGTTTGCAGAATGAGCTCTATTTATAATAACATTTTTGCTGTCAGTAAATGTCAGCAAGTTGAGAGTTGTCTATCTCTATTCTTTCAGCCTTCAACTGCAGATAAAAGAAAAGCAAACCTAAGGGAAAATGTATGAGCTACCTGTATTGAAAACCCTTGCTCATTCTGTCTTCTCTGTGTGCTCCCTGGGCATCTACAAGTTCTTCAGTGTTTTGCTAAAGCTGCTCAAGGTTGAGCATCCATTCATACTACTTTGAAATTGATTCAGTCATAGCTTTTCCAAAATGACCTGCCTATTAGGTCCAGGGCTTTCTACTCCCTATCTCAGGGGAAATAATCAGACCAGCTTCCTTTTCTTCTTTCTGTACTTTATTATGTGTTTCAAGGTTGAGAAAAATACAGAATCAATGATTTTCCTTTAAAATATGACACAGCTATTTCTTATCCACAGAGTAGATACCATAGATTTTCCCTGGGCCCTGATTGTGATACTAGATGAAGTTAATTTTAATGCATCAATTTGAGACTGACTCCTCTACTCTTTGCAGGCGTAATTCACTTCCTTCTTTATATATATCCTGGCTGAAATTCTAAAACAGTGTGTTTGTTTCCTTTTAAGCACAATACACAAAACCAAATTCAGTGGCAACTTTATCTACCCAGAAGGCAAGACAATTTGAAACCCAAGACAAAATACCTATTTTAATAAAATATTTTTTAAAAATAAAGCATTATCAGGTTTTGCCTGGGATGCTCATCAAACATAGGAAATTATATTGGTTACTTGTTTTCATCATTGAAGCTTTTTGTACTTTGATTTTAATTTATTTTGGTGATATGGCTAATAGCAAAATTCCTACATTTTTCTATGATCATATCAAAATGTGTAAATCTCTTCTACTATAACATACATTTTCAGGACACTCAAGCTTTTTTTGGATAAAACTGAGCCACTTTTCCTAGTATCAGGAAGATATATCTTTGATCCAGGTTAATGTATAACCAAAGGAAAAGCCATTAAATTAAAAGATGCTTACTCCTTGGAAGAAAAGTTATGACCAACCTAGATAGTATATTCAAAAGCAGAGACATTACTTTGCTGATTAAGGTCCGTCTAGTCAAGGCTATGGTTTTTCCTGTGGTCATGTATGGATGTGAGAGTTGGACTGTGAAGAAGGCTGAGCGCTGAAGAATTGCTGCTTTTGAACTGCGGTGCTGGAGAAGACTCTTGAGAGTCCCTTGGACTGCAAGGAAATCCAACCAGTCCATTCTAAAGGAGACCAGCCCTGGGATTTCTTTGGAAGGAATGATGCTAAAGCTGAAACTCCAGTACTTTGGCCACCTCATGTGAAGAGTTGACTCATTGGAAAAGACTCTGATGCTGGGAGGGATTGGGGGCAGGAGGAGAAGGGGACGACCGAGGATGAGATGGCTAGATGGCATCACTGACTCAATGGACGTGAGTCTGAGTGAACTCCAGGAGATGGTGATGGACAGGAGGCCTGGTGTGCTGCGATTCATGGGGTCGCAAAGAGTCGGACACGACTGAGCGACTGAACTGAACTGAAAGGAAAAGATATTTTCTAATGGCGACTTTTAATTTCCATTTTTATGAATATATTGACTAGCATGACAGAATTTTTAATAAAATGCTGAAATAAATAGTGTTTTAGCTGTTTTAATTCAAACTGAAGCCAAAAATGCTTCTAGGCACTGCTGACCTCATGAGAAAGCTAGTTATTTCAAATGAAATGAGGAAGCATGAAATACAGAGTTTAAGATCACAAATTTTGAAATTAGCTATAATTTGCCAGTCATTAGCTGTTATTTAACCTCCATGATTTCCCTAGATTGGGAAGATCCCCTGGTGGAGGGCATGGCAACCCATTCCAGTATTCTTGCCTGGAGAATCCCATGGACTAAAGAGCCTGTGGGCTACAGTCCATGGGGGCACAAAGAGTCAGACATGACTGAGCACTAAGCGTGCACACAACCCCCACAATCCTTGGTTTTTCTATTTCTATAGTAAGAATAGTAATGGGTAGATGAAGCAGATTCATGTGAGATAGCATAGATCCTAGCATATCAAAAATACTCAAGAAACTATTAATACCACATTATATATTTTTAACACTTGCTGAGAACAGAGAAGAGTTCCCCCAAGTGCACTGGTATCAGATGATGGTTCTAGACTCTTAGCTTAAATCTTATCATTCAGAAACATAATAGCACATGTATCCAAACATTCCTTCAACCTCATACTCTCTACAGGCATGAGAGAGGGCCGTGAGCATTTTAAGCTTCCCTTTTACTCATAGTCTGCACTCCAGACTGAGCTTTACCTCAGATGTGGTTACCAAATCATGACCAACTTGAGGCAGTTCCACCCATTGACTCACTCCATGTTCTAGTTCTGACAAATTATGGGTTTATGTTGGGCAGGAAGAATGAGTTGCCAATGCCAAGTTAGGATTTCCATTGTATGAAAGACAGCAGAGACCATAACAATGCTAACCCCGAGAAGTAGGAGCCCCCAGCCCTCTGCCCACTGCATCTTCTATGTGTTCAGAGCTGCCAAAGAAAACAATAATGTGCTGGTTGGAAGAAGCCTTACTCACAGAAAGGAGAAGAGCAAGATCAATGTGTGAATTCTGATTGCCAACACAAGGGAGGGGAACTCGCTACCCTTCTTGTGCTGCAGGCAAAGATCTCTTTACCTTGGGCAGGGAATGCAGATTTATTGGTGGACTTGTCTATACAACAAATGTGTAAGTAATTCAAGGGAATTCACCATGTACCAAGAATGTGGGAAAATTTCCTTCTAACAAAAATCTGGAGCCAACTCACACCTTAACATCTGTCTTCCATATAAGGGAATGTTCCAGTCCTAGGACAATAATTGGGCAGTCCCAGAGACAGGGGTGATAGGTTAAGCAATGGCTGCTTACCCAACTGTGTGTGTGTGTGTGTGTGTGTGTGTGTATTTAATGGTGATGTAAAGACAAGTTCTGTGACTTAGAAGTGAAACTGTAAATTACCAGGACTTTGAACTCATGTCTCCTAAGTAGGCAATTCCTATCATCAAATTTTATTTTCTGTCTTTATGATTGTATTTCACTCACCACTAATTCCCTATTTCTCTTGGTTCTCATTAACTTCTTTCATTTTTTTGTTTATTAGTCCCTTGAGAATATTGTGCTTTCAACATTTTTTTTCATTTTTTTTTAAAGTTTATTTATTTATTTATTTTTAATTTTAAAATCTTTAATTCTTACATGCGTTCCCAAACATGAACCCCCCTCCCACCTCCCTCCCCACAACATCTCTCTGGGTCATCCCCATGCACCAGCCCCAAGCATGCTGCACCCTGCATCAGACATAGACTGGCGATTCAATTCTTACATGATAGTATACATGTTAGAATTACCATTCTCCCAAATCATCCCACCCTGTCCCTCTCCCTCTGAGTCCAAAAGTCCGTTATACACATCTGTGTCTTTTTTCCTGTCTTGCATACAGGGTCGTCATTGCCATCTTCCTAAATTAAATATATATGTGTTAGTATACTGTATTGGTGTTTTTCTTTCTGGCTTACTTCACTCTGTATAATTGGCTCCAATTTCATCCATCTCATCAGAACTGATTCAAATGAATTCTTTTTAATGGCTGAGTAATACTCCATTGTGTATATGTACCACCACTTTCTTATCCATTCATCTGCTGATGGACATCTAGGTTGTTTCCATGTCCTGGCTATTATAAACAGTGCTGTGATGAACATTGAGGTACATGTGTCTCTTTCAATTCTGGTTTCCTCGGTGTGTATGCCCAGAAGTGGGATTGCTGGGTCATAAGGTAGTTCTATTTGCAATTTTTTAAGGAATCTCCACACTGTTCGCCATAGTGGCTGTACTAGTTTGCATTCCCACCAACAGTGTAGGAGGGTTCCCTTTCTCCACACCCTCTCCAGCATTTATCGCTTGCAGATTTTTGGATCGCAGCCATTCTGACTGGTGTGAAGTGGTACCTCATTGTGGTTTTGATTTGCATTTTCCTAATAATGAGTGATGTTGAGCATCTTTTTGTGTGTTTGTTAGCCATCCGTATGTCTTCTTTGGAGAAATGTCTATTTAGTTCTTTGGCCCATTTTTTGATTGGGTCGTTTATTTTTCTGGAATTGAGCTGCATAAGTTGCTTGTATATTTTTGAGATTAGTTGTTTGTCAGTTGCTTCATTTGCTATGATTTTCTCCCATTCAGAAGGCTGTCTTTTCACCTTGCTTATATTTTCCTTTGTTGTGCAGAAGCTTTTAATTTTAATTAGATCCCATTTGTTTATTTTTGCTTTTATTTCCAGAATTCTGGGAGGTGGATCATAGAGGATCCTGCTGTGATTTATGTCTGAGAGTGTTTTGCCTATGTTCTCCTCTAGGAGTTTTATAGTTTCTGATCTTACATTTAGATCTTTAATCCATTTTGAGTTTATTTTTGTGTGCGGTGTTAGGAAGTGATCTAGTTTCATTCTTTTACAAGTGGTTGACCAGTTTTCCCAGCACCACTTGTTAAAGAGATTGTCTTTACTCCATTGTATATTCTTGCCTCCTTTGTCAAAGATAAGGTGTCCATATGTGTGTGGATTTATCTCTGGGCTTTCTATTTTGTTCCATTGATCTATATGTCTGTCTTTGTGCCAGTACCATACTGTCTTGATGACTGTGGCTTTGTAGTAGAGCCTGAAGTCAGGCAAGTTGATTCCTCCAGTTCCATTCTTCTTTCTCAAGATTGCTTTGGCTATTCGAGGTTTTTTTGTATTTCCATACAAATCTTGAAATTATTTGTTCTAGTTCTGTGAAAAATGTGGCTGGTAGCTTGATAGGGATTGCATTGAATTTGTAGATTGCTTTGGGTAGTATACTCATTTTCACTATATTGATTCTTCCAATCCATGAACATGGTATATTTCTCCATCTATTAGTGTCCTCTTTGATTTCTTTCATCAGTGTTATTTTAAACGGTAACAAGTTCGTATATATTTACTCACCAAGCAATCATTAAGAAAGCATCTAGGATGTGCAAAGAAGCATACTAAGGACGGGCAAGTGTACAAGACTAAATAAGATAAAGCTACTGTCCTTAAGGATATCAAACTGAGAAAATAGAAAAGTATTCACACCTAAGAATAATAGGAGGCAGATTCTGATTAATTTCATAATTGTCTCATCTTAGAGTAATTGATTTCATAGACTCCAGTCTTGCCTTGCTTTACTGTATACCTCATCCTGGAATCATATTGGTGTTTAAAAAAAAAAAAAATCTGATCATTGATTGCCTTAAAATTCTTCATGGGCTGCCTTTTGTTGTCAAGAAAAACTTCAAACTCCATAGCATGGAGTTTCATGATTTGATTTGATTTTCATGATTAGATCTCAGTTTAGATCTGTTGCCCTTCTTGCCCTCATCTCTCTCAAACCCCACCCCTCTTTCTGTTTACTTATCTCCATCACAGAAACTACATTCTGTTTATTACTTTATCCTTAACACCTACCAGTGCCTGACCCATTGAAGCCAACTGATAATTTTTTTTTTAATTAAGGGGAAAAGTGATGTACCTTTTAATACTGAATTCAAAGTTTTGGCATAAGATCCCATCCAAGCTATTCAACAGGTAACTGGAAATGTGGGTTAATGATTGACATAGAAACAAAGACCCATTATACACAGTTATTTGCAGATACATGATCCTTTAAAGTATAGTAATAAACAGGAAACCAGGAAGAGTGCTAGATGTTAAGTTAAACAAAAACAAGGTTCTTTATTCCAGGACTTGTAAAAGAGTCTAATAATATTTGGTAAGTTACCAAGAAAAAGGTATAATTTGTAGTATTTTCCAAATTTATTAAACAAAATAGCATCTTTCTCATTGGTTATTTTTGGTTTATAAACATTTTGAAAGAGAAAGAGAAAGAAAGGAAACAAGAAGTGGTCAGAAGGTAGAAGGAGAACCAGGTGAGTGAAACATCTTGAAAATAAAAGGATCAATTTTAAGAATAAATTGGTGTTCAGTAAATGGAATAATGTTGAAAGATCAAGGAGAAGTAGCCTGGCATAAGTATTTTCAACAAAATAAAATATAACCAACTTGGAAAATGGCATAGACCAGAAGGGAGTGAGAAAAGGGTAATAGAGAAGCAGGAACAAAATGAGACAGTGTCATAGATGGTGCAGCAGCTGTGGAACTGACTACAGCCATCCTGCATTGGCCCAGTAGTATGAAGGAGGTGATACCACCACTTTCAGCTTCCAGCTACATGAGCCACACAAAACTGGGCCAATTAAGATTGCAGTCTTAATTCATTCAGTACATAGAAATGCTGCCCAACATAGAATTTGAATAATGGTTGTGCTTGTTAGAGTTATATAATTTATAGATGATAGTCCCCATACTGAGTTTATTTATTTATTTTTGACAGCCTAATTCATTAGAAACAGGCACATTGAGTGTTAACATTCCAAAATCATTTGCTCAGGGACAAATAACAAATGTGACCCCAGAGAGACTGCTGACTGCCAACATACCTGTGCTTATTTTATATTCTGCATCTATTCACCCCACTTCCATTCCATTTTATGTGTCATTTCTGTTTTATTTCACTTTTCCCCTTTAGAATCAGGCCTTTGGTGAGTCTCATTTTCTGCTTATTTTCCACCCTCCTTTATTCTCCCTTCTCTCTGACCAACAAATGCAGTATAGCAGACAGACTCATTCATCTCTAGAACCTTATCTAGGGGAGCATATGTTTCTTTTCTTTGAGGTCAGATTAACTATTCCGTATACATAACACAAAGAAGAAATATGCATTGGCAGCAAATTCTGCTATGGTAAACCATCACTTCTGTCCACTATATTAAGCGAATTTAACATGCTTAAACATGCCTTTTGTCTTAGACAACAAAAGCAAAAAGCAGCTGAACTCTGGTTAATAAATCATTTTCTGATGCAGAGAGACTGCTTGGGAAATATGATGCCAGACATTTAAGACTATTCTCTAAAGAATTTTAGTCATGAGTTCACTCAATTTCCTCATGATTAAAACTATTAATATTTTAGCAAAAGACAGTTAAATGTGCAAGAGGAGTAACTAAATTTAAAAACAAACTCACTAAGTAGCAGAAACAGAAGACTTTTTATTTGCAGAAGCATTTATGGGATAAATTATTTCAGAGAGAAGAATAATGGGAAGATATAACTGAAGTATTTTATGAGGATATGAATTCCAAGAAATGTTAGCTTCTATATCTCCCCCCCAAAATCCCAAGCCTTCAATCTTTCTCTATTTGAAATTCCATTTTTATTAATTTAAGTAAAATGCACTTACTCACTACTAATCCTACCCAGTACTAATCCTACCCAGTACTAGTCACACTGGAGATCTTGAGGATGCCCAACTCCAGTCCGGGGGGTCCCAGGAGGTCATCACACCTCGACCTGCCCAGGGACCCAATTCTTGGGAGGCCGTCATGCCTCGGCCTGCCTGGGGATTCGATCTCTAGGAGGCTGCCTGGAGATCTGCACCCTGACCCAGGGACGCCTGGCTCTCAGGTTGCAATGGTTCTGGGTAGGATAGGGCTTTCCTAGTGGTGCAGAGGTTAAAGCGTCTGCCTGCAATATGAGAGAACTGGGTTCAATCTATGGGTGGGGAAGATCCCCTGGAGAAGGAAATGGCAACCCACTCCAGTATTCTTGCCTGGAGAATCCCATGGACGGAGGAGCTTGGTGGGCTGCAGTCCATGGGTTGCAAAGAGTCGGACACGACTGAGCGACTTCACTTCACTACTAATAGGGTTATAAAAGAGCTTCCCCAGTGGTTCAGCAATAAATAATCCACCTGCAATACAGAAGCCATAGGAGATGTGGGTTTGATCCCTGGGTTGGAAATATCCCCTAGGGGGAAAGGGTTGGCAACGCACTCTGGTATTCTTGCCTGGAGAATCCCACAGACAGATGATCATGGCAGGTTACAGTCCATAAGATAGCAAAGACTCAGACATAACTAAAGCCACTTAACATGAATGCATAGTAATAAGGCTATTGTGTTTTCTCCAAGAGTACATTATAAAGTACTTACCATAAAAGGCAAAATACCTCAACACCAAAAATGAGAAAAGAAAAAGAGTGAAAAGCAAACTTCTGCAGACTACTACATGTTCAGCTAAAATGGCCATCTATTTGACCACACACACACAAAGGCACTACAGCTATTATAGCAAAAACTTGTCAAATGCCAGGTTCTTAGTGATCACTGCCAGATATTTGAGATGATAGCATAAACAGAACTAACTATTCACACTCCTGTATTTAATTTTATTACACTATGAAAAAAAAATTATTGATATTACATATTCATGGATGTTTGGTAATATATGCATTCATTCCAGATAGAACATTTTCAGGTCTGGTGATATGTTTAGAAATACATCTTCAGGTGGTCTGGGGAGAATTTTTCTGGCCTGTTTTTTATTTCTCCTCCCACCCAGCTGGTATATGACTTTTAGAGTTTGGTCATGCTTCCAAACTGGGCAAACTCAGACTAAAGGGGAGTAAAGCTTTTGAACACACAGGTGGTACTGTATGCAAAATCTTCTGTTGCCATGTTTACTGATGAATGTAGGGGTGTGACAAACAGCCCTGGCCAGATAACATATAGTCATCTCTAATCTCTGAAAATGACATTGTTTCCTAATAGATGAGTAACATTGCAAAATACCATCACCCATATGGACACCTCGAGGAAAATCAGGTTGAGTGGCATTTAGGACGACATAACAAGCTGTTCATTGAAAAGAGCTATCTATAGTTAGCAGAGACAAATAGCAAATCTCTGACTAGTGTGTAGCTTACTACTGTCTCTATAACAACATGCTATATTTATATAAATGCTTTAGCCTTACAATAATTAGGTCAGCTTGGCTAAATGCGCTTATAGTAACCAATGACACTTATGTGCCAGTTAATATGCAAATGCTAAATATTCATTATCTCTTTTATATGAGACTATTGAGCTGAAACAGCAAATTATTTAGCATGCCCTTCATGACTGTATTTTTATTAGCTTTATTAATGGAAAGAGTGATACTTTGAAACATCTCTTTGAGGCCGGTTCTATTCCATACAATTATTACCTTTATTATCTTTTAAAGTAAATATTTATTAAACACATACTATTCTGCAGACATTGTTCTAAATGTTTTACTCATTTAATGTTATTCATATTAACAATAAAGCCATAAAAATTTATTATTATTTCCATCTTACAGATGTGGTAACTGGGAGCAAAGAAGTTGCTTACTAGATAATTACACATGTGATAGGAGGCACAGACAGGACTTGCACCCTGGCATTCTGGGTGTTCTTAACCATTAATGCATCACTTCTCTTAAAACCTTAGAACAGCTCATTTCTTAGATTTTTTTTTTCTCCTTACCCAAATGAGTAAGTAAGGAGATTTGTATTCTGGAAAGTATTATGCAAATAGTGGTGATTTATTCATCCATTCATTTATTCATTTACTCCTTTGTTCCACTAAATAATAAAAGCATCAAAATCAGTAAAATACTGTTTAATCAAACCTTTGTATTGCTTCAGATGCTAGACTGACTTCTTCCTTTCTATCTAATAACAAAGAGTGGTTAATACTGATTCCAACCTATTCATTTTCAAATTATACTTTGCTAATCCAAATATAATTTTACATTTGCAAGCTCTTTTCTGATCACTTTCTTAGGTTTCTGTTGCTAAGTTGCTTCAGTCATGTCCGATTCTGTGTGACCCCATAGACAGCAGCCCACCAGGCTCCCCCATCCCTGGGATTCTCCAGGCAAAAACACTGGAGTGGGTTGCCATTTCCTTCTCCAATGCATGAAAGTGAAAAGCGAAAATGAAGTTGCTCAGTCATATCTGACTCTTAGCGACCCCATGGACTTCTCCATCTACCAGGCTACCTACCAGGCTCCTCTGTCCATGGGATTTTCCAGGCAAGAGTACTGGAGTGGGGTGCCATTGCCTTCTCCAACTCTCTTAGGTACTTTTCACATATATCAATAAGATGCCCAGTTTAAAACGTTTTAGTTTAACAGAAACTGCTTCAGTTTCTCTCAACTTCCTGACCAAGCTTGGAAAATAAACCTCATTCATGAATTTGAATAAAATAATAACAACCTAAAATCACCTGGATGTATATAAATTTCAGTTTACCTCAGAAATGCATATAGTTTAGTATCAGGAAATACATCAGTACAATTAATTATACCATTATGTTAAGGGGAAAAAAGCAATATTCATAAATAGTTCCTATGAATAGTGAGTTCCTACTCCACACACAATCAGATAAATCCTTTAAATACATAATGCTTATCACATCACTCCTTTGCTCAAAATTCTCCCACGACTTGCTACACATTTAGAGTGAATTTCTAAGTCCTTACCATGTCCTTGAAAGGTTTTATTTGATCAGGTCCCAAATTATCTTGAGATATCATCTCTTAACCAGTCTCCATCTCATTATTTGCTAGCTAAGACTCAACTCACCTGTACCCAATCAGAGCCCTTTATACCTAAAGATCATATGGAGGCTGAACAATACGCTGCTGAATAACCAACAAATCGCAGAAGAAATCAAAAAAGAAATCAAATATGCATATAAATGAATGAAAATGAAAATACAACAACCCAAAACCTGTGGGACACTGTAAAAGCAGTGCTAAGGGGAAAGTTCATAGCAATACAGGCATACCTCAAGAAACAAGAAAAAAGTCAAATAAATAGCCTAACTCTACACCTAAAGCTACTAGAAAAGGAAGAAATGAAGAACTCCATGGTTAGTAGAAGGAAATAAATCTTTAAAATTAGGGCAGAAATAATTGCAAAAGAAACAAAAGAGACCATAGCAAAAATCAACAAAGCCAAAAGCTGGTTCTTTGAAAGGATAAATAAAATTGGCAAACCATTAGCCAGACTCATCAAGAAACAAAGAGAGAAAAATCAAATCAATAAAATTAGAAGTGAAAATGGAGAGATCACAATAGACAGCACAGAAATACAAAGGATCATAAGAGACTATTATCAGCAACTATATGCCAATAAAATGGACAATGTGGAAGAAATGGACAAATTCTTAGAAATGCACAACTTCCCAAAACTGAATCAGGAAGAAATAGAAAATCTTAACAGACCCATCACAAGCACAGAAATTGAAACTGTAATCAGAAATCTTCCAGCAAACAAAAGCCCAGGTCCAGACGGCTTCACAGCTGAATTCTGCCAAAAATTTCTAGAAGAGCTAACACCTATCCTCCTCAAACTCTTCCAGAAAATGGCAGAGGAAGGTAAACTTCCAAACTCATTCTATGAGGCCACCATCACCCTAATACCAAAACCTGACAAAGATGCCACAAAAAAAGAAAACTACAGGCCAATATCACTGATGAACATAGATGCAAAAATCCTTAACAAAATTCTAGCAATCAGAATCCAACAACACATTAAAAAGATCATACACCATGACCAAGTGGGCTTTATCCCAGGGATGTAAGGATTCTTCAATATCCACAAATCAATCAATGTAATTCACCACATTAACAAATTGAAAAATAAAAGCCATATGATTATCTCAATAGATGCAGAGAAAGCCTTTGACAAAATTCAACATCCATTTATGATAAAAAAAAAAAAAACTTTCCAGAAAGCAGGAATAGAAGGAACATACCTCAACATAATAAAAGCTATATATGACAAACCCACAGCAAACTACCCTCAATGGTGAAAACTTCAAAGCATTTACCCTAAAGTCAGGAACAAGACAAGGGTGCCCACTTTCACCACTACTATTCAACATAGTTTTGGAAGTTTTGGTCACAGCAACCAGAGCAGAAAAATAAATAAAAGGAATCCAAATTGGAAAAGAATAAGTAAAACTCTCTCTGTTTGCAGATGACATGATCCTCTACATAGAAAACCCTAAAGACTCCACCAGAAAATTACTAGAGCTAATCAATGAATATAGTAAAGTTTCAGGATATAAAATCAACACACAGAAATCCCTTGCATTCCTAAACATTAATAGTGAGAAAATAGAAAGAGAAACTAAGGAAACAAATCCATTCACCATTGCAACAACAACAACAACAAAAAAAACTTAGGAATATATCTAACTAAAGAAACTAATGATCTATATATAGAAAACTATAAAATACTGGTGAAAGAAATCAAAGAAAACACTAATAGATGGAGAAATATACCATGTTCATGGATCAGAAGAATCAATATAGTGAAGATGAGTACACTGCCCAAAGCAATCTATAGATTCAATGCAATCCCTATCAAGCTACTAGCGGTATTTTTCACAGAGCTAGAACAAATAATTTCGCAATTTGTATGGAAATACAAAAAACCTCGAATAGCCAAAGCAATCTTGAGAAAGAAGAATGGAACTGGAGGAATCAAGCTGCCTGACTTCAGACTCTACTACAAAGCCACAGTCATCAAGACAGTATGGTACTGGCACAAAGACAGAAATATAGATCAATGGAACAAAATAGAAAGCCCAGAGATAAATCCATGCACCTATGGATACCTTATCTTTGACAAAGGAGGCAAGAATATACAATGGAGAAAAGACAATCTCTTTAACAAAAGAATGAAACTAGAACACTTTCTAACACCATACACAAACATAAACTCAAAATGGATTAAAGATTTAAATGTAAGACCAGAAACTATAAAACTCTTAGAGGAGAACATAGGCAAAACACTCTCCAACATAAATCACAGCAGGATCCTCTATGACCCACCTCCCAGAATATTGGAAATAAAAGCAAAAATAAAGAAATGGGACCTAATTAAAATTAAAAGCTTCTGCACAACAAAGGAAACTATAAGCAGGGTGAAAAGACAGCCTTCAGAATGGGAGAAAATAATAGCAAATGAAGCAACTGACAAACAACTAATCTCAAAAATATACAAGCAATTCCTGCAGCTCAATTCCAGAAAAATAAATGACCCAATCAAAAAATGGGCCAAAGAACTAAACAGACATTTCTCCAAAGACATACAGATGGCTAACAAACACATGAAAAGATGCTCAACATCACCCATTATCAGAAAAATGCAAATCAAAACCACAATGAGGTACCATTTCATGCCATTCAGAATGGCTGCAATCCAGAAGTCTAAAAACAATAAATGCTGGAGAGGGTGTGAAGAAAGGGAACCCTGTAAGAGGGTTGTAATAGGGTTTTCTTTTCTCCATTGTATATTCTTGCCTCCTTTGTCCTACTGTTGGTGGGAATGCAAACTAGTACAGCCACTATGGAGAACAGTGTGGAGATTCCTTAAAAAACTAGAAATAGAACTGCCTTATGACCCAGCAATCCCGCTGCTGGGCATACACACCGAGGAAACCAGAATTGAAAGAGACACGTGTACCCCAATGTTCATCGCAGCACTGTTTATAATAGCCAGGACATGGAAGTAACCTCGATGTCCATCAGCAGATGAATGGATAAGAAAGCTGTGGTACATATACACAATGGAGTATTACTCAGCCCTTAAAAAGAATATATTTCAATCAGTTCTAATGAGGTGGATGAAACTGGAATCTATTATATAGAGTGAAGTAAGCCAGAAAGAAAAACACCAATACACGATACTAACACATATATATGGAATTTAGAAAGATGGTAATGATGACCCTGTATGTGAGACAGCAAAAGAGACACAGATGTATAGAACAGTCCTTTGGACTCTGTGGGAGATGGCGAGGGTGGGATGATTTGGGAGAATGGCCTTGAAACGTATAATATCATATAAGAAACAAATCACCACTCCAGGTTTGATGCAGGATACATGATGCTTGGGGCTGGTGCACTGGAATGACCCAGAGGGATGGGATGGGGAGGGATGTTGGAAGGGGTTTCATGATGGGGAACACATGTACACCTGTGGCGGATTCATGTTGATGTATGGCAAAACCAATACAATATTGTAAAGTAATTAGCTTCCAATTAAAATAAATAAATTAAAATTAAAAAAAATCTTCTGCCTAAAAACCCTTTCCATTTTATTTTCATGTAATTTTGCCCTCTCATTTTATTCAAATTTTGTCTAGTAACACTCCACAGAGTGTTTATTGGCACATATTAGAATATTAAAAATATAAACCTAAAAGCAAGCAAAACGTGGTAAAATGCCTCTACTTGAGCACAGTAATGAGTCCCTTATACAATTTGACTTTTCATAATTTATATATTAAGGGAATGCACATACATTTTAGTCAAGTCCAAATGATAAATATAAATTTTATGTCTTCCTGGATTAACAGACTCATTCTGGATAAGCAATAAAAATGTACATTTTGAAGTATACAGGTCTGCTCTATATGCCTCACATTTAATTCAACCCAGACATCCATGCAGATCTGCAAAAATAATAAAGTGGAATGTTGAAATGAGCATCCACTTGGTTGAACAACATACGGCAAATAACCTAATGAAATGCACCCAACCTTCTTTCACAGCTGCACATAATACAACTGATGCTTCTGCAAATATTATAAGCTTGTGTCCACTTGCCTCTATCCACAAAAGACAGATTTTCTGACTTAACAAAATTAATACAATGGACAAGCATCAGTATTTACAGTGCATTCACAGTGCAGCTGTACATTAAAATCTCTGGAATTACGCTTTCATAGGATATCAGAAGTCTAAGCCTTGGACCTCAGGATTCTAGTGTACTGTACATATAAGGATATTCTTTAGTGATACTGTTTCCTTAACATGTAATTGGGTTGAAAGATGTGAATAAAAAGAGTTCTTTTTACAAAATTTGCTTGGTTGCTTGGGTGGATCGTTAGATTAATTATTCGTGCAATGTAATAGCAGTTCTAAATTCTTTCTGTCACTGAGAAGTTGTTGACACGAATTGTTGCCCTCTTTTCCAGTTGTGTATTTGGGTCAAATGAAGGGATGCTGTTGTCATAGATAACAGAGTTTCTAGCTAGATCAACACATCTCGGGTTTTCTTATAACTGATGCAGAAGGAAAGAAAAATTAGTTTTGACAGCCCCCTACCCTGCCATGGACTTTCCTCATGTAAATTTGAATCTCAACAGATTTCTTAGGGAAAGTATGTTACAGCAAACCCCTAAATTTGAATATGCTCTCAGAGCATCTCCCTAGGTCTTTGAAGTAACATAAATATGTGCTGCCTCTGTACATCAAATTTCAGAAATAAGCAGGGAAAAATAAATAAGCAAGAAGTACTTACATTTGTGAGAGCACTTAATTAAAAAAATATATATTTTTTCAGGTATCACTGAAAAGTGGTGCTCACTTTCTCAGTGCAATCAGATCACTGGGGCAGTGAGCCAGTGCCCACAGCGCCTTTTCCTACACTTGCATGATGGGATTCTCTCAAATCACTATTGCATGAGGAATGGAAAAAAGAAAAACATAAAACTTAGGAAACTGATCTGCTATTTTGGAATGAACTGATTTTCATCTATGTCACAAAAGCATAAATATATATAGAAAGCTACAACTATATATATCCATGCTCTCCACATAATTTTAATAAATCTAGACAAGGAAAAGAATAAATCAATGCTGTCAAGTTCTAGAAAATTACTTTCTATAAATTAATATACATTTTCATAAATATTTTAGTTTCGTGAAAGAGGTTAGTGTAGTATACCACATATCTTTAGACATAAAGTTATTCCCAGTGAACTATTTCTCTGAATTATTCTGAGAATCCATTTTTGCCTTTTGTTGTCTCCCTCTTTGGGCCTGAAATTCAAATGTAATGACACTAACATGATATCAAAATCCTAGGAGCAGAAAATTAGAATCAAACGAGCCTTCTTTTGTATAAGAAAGTAATAAATTCCTGTCTTGCTCTTATTACTGCCATTTAATAAACTATCTAATCAAACCTAAACCAACAAATAAAAACAGGTGGAGACAGGGGAGGTATGAGTCCTTTCTTGCGGCACAAACAGGAAGTCTTCTTTGTATCGACTGCTATGGCGAGTGTGTGAAACATCCCATATACCTGCTCCTAGGGATTCCACCCTGAGAAGAGAAATGCTCTGGCCAAGAATATTTTTCTTGTCTTGATATCTTTTTCCTAAAATGATCTTGAAGGTGCAATAACTTGAATTGACTTAGGATTTTTTTTTTAAATGATAAGCTAGAAACCAATTTCACATATGTCATTTTGGCTGTGGAGCAGAGATCAGGTGGTCTTAAAGATTTTCATTTTTATACAGTTTGTCCCTAGGTTGTTTTAAAAAAGTCAACAAATACCTTTGAATTGCATTTTATTTAATAACTTAGGATCACATAGGGAAAAAAATTCACCTTTTCAAATGCTTTGACCAATAGAAATGACATAGCAGTTTTTTAAACAATGAAGAAAAAGTATATTTGAAAAACAATTAGAATCATCTTTCAACCATTTATATAATAAGATTTACCTTAGGAATCTTAAGCAAATAGCAAAATGAAGTAATTCTTAGAATGTTTATTTTCTTTTCTTTTAGGTTTGCTTTGAAATAAATGTTTCTTAAATGTTTAAGAGCCAGGATTACTAAAATATATTCATTATGTGAAATATTTTACATTGTCTTCATAGCAATGCTTAAACCTAAATACTGTGCATAACATCAGCAAAGCTGATTGCCTGGTTTGTTTTGCCTTCATTCCACAATATATCTATATCACACATATGTGAATACTCCAAGTATAAATTTTCAAAATCTTCTATAATGTAAAGAAATAGGAAACATTTGTATCTTTATAAATACAAGAAAAACATGGAAGATTTCACACTCCACAAGCAGTTCAAAAGCACTGATAAAACCAAAAGAGCAATTTGCTAAGTTGCCAACATGGTTTGCCCTCCCTTAAGTTTTATAAATGTCTTTCTGCATGTCTGGAATGAAAAAGTGCAAAGGATGTTCAGGGATCATCTTACAATTATTTTCCAAATGCCATTCACCTTCTTGCCTAGAATAAAGCTTCAGTGCACAATTAACAGAGCCCCCTTGCTTAGGGTTAATTTGGATACCTTCACTCTTTAAGGAGCAAGACATTTTACACAGACAGTTAAAGATCCTGTTTGGAAAACAGTTGGCAGGGGGATTCTTTCCCTCAGAGTTTTGAGTATTGAAGGTGTAT
The DNA here is from genome assembly GCF_016772045.2 of Ovis aries. Lineage (NCBI taxonomy): Eukaryota > Metazoa > Chordata > Mammalia > Artiodactyla > Bovidae > Ovis > Ovis aries. The sequence continues at coordinate 27,752,170 of NC_056059.1, read as the reverse complement.
CAATGTCAAATCTAATTGATCTGTTTTCCACGACTGATGGAGTTGAAGCCAAGTCCATAACATATCTCATCATTATAGCTTTCTCACTGTGGGGTTGATTGGTGCACCTGCCCATGTCAGACCAAGGGCTATCCAGATTTGTCTTTTTAGTCTCTCTGTTGCTCCTGCAGAGCAGAGCTGCCTCCTACCCTGAACACAAGTCTACCTATCATTGAGATGAAATATGGATTCATGAATAAGTCAAACAAGTTATGAAAATAAATTCATAAAGAAACCAGTATGACTAATTTTAAACATAATATAGGCAAAACAAAAACTGATCTTACCTATACATGGGCATATATACCTATAAAGTGGGCATAGGCTTAAACTGCAATCTGGAGAAAGGCATAAGCTGTAAGATAGGAATAACTGCAAACTACTGATAAACTCTGAGACATAGACTTGAATGCAACAGCACATCACAGGTAAAGAACATACACTAAGAAAAACAACAGCTCTAGTGGCTGCAGAACCAAATGTCATTGAAATACAGACTTAGAAGTTCATAAGTTTAAGTAATATCAAATAAAAATGAAGCATGTTCTGTAGTCTTGGGGCTATGCCAGTTCAGACAATGTAACCCCTTTCAGAGGGAACTATTTTGAGAGGAATACACTGATGTGAGTTGATCAATGTATGATGAAACATTGATATCATTTTCTTGTAGCAGAGGAAAAATTGCCTATTAAGACAATACCTTATGTTCAGATAATATAGTATGGTAAGTGCAAATACAGATACGCATGCATGTGTCTGTGTCTTGAGTCTGCATGTAGTGTATAAAAAACTACAAAATTAGCATTCTGTATCAAGATCTGTTGTTCTTTTGCTCTGTTGTGTCCCTCTCTTTGCAACTCCGTGGACTGCAGCATGCCAGGCTTCCCTGTCCTTAACCATCTCCTGGAGCTTGCTCAAACTCATGTCCATTGATTTGATGATGCCATCCAACCATCTCGTCCTCCGTTGTCCCATTCTTCTCCTGCCTTCAATTTTTCCCAGCATCAGGGTCTTTGCTAATGAGTCAACCCTTTGCACCAGGTGGCCTAAGAATTGGAGCCTCAACTACAGCATCAGTTTTTCCACCAAATATTCAGGATTAGTTTCCTTTAGGATTGACTGGTTTGATCCTGCAGTCCAAGGGATTCTCAACAGTCTTCTCCAGCAACACAGTTAAAAAGCATCAATTCTTCAGTGCTCAGCCTTCTTTATGGTCCAACTCTTACATCCATACATGACTACTGGGAAAAAACCACAGCTTAGACTATACGGAACTTTGTCAGCAAAGTAATATGTCTGCTTTTTAATATGCTGTTTAGGTTTGTCATAGCTTTTCTTCCAAGGAGCAAGCATCTTTTAATTTTAATTTCATGGCTGCAATCACCATCTGCAGTGATTTTGGAGCCCAAGAAAATAAAAAGTCTGTCACTGTTTCCATTGTTCTCCCATTTATTTGCTATGAAGTGATGGGACTGGATGACATCATCTACATTTTTTGAACGTTGTGTTTTAAGCCAGCTTTTTCACTTTCCTCTTTCACTTTCATCAAGAGGCTCTTTAGTTGCTCTTTACTTTCTGCCACAAGGGTGGTATTATCTGCATATCTCCCAGTGATCTTGATTCCAGCTTGTGCTTCATCTGGCCCAGCGTTTCACATGATGTCCTCTGCATAGACGTTAAATAAGCAGTGTGACAATATTCAGCCTTGACGTACTCCTTTCCCAATTTGGAACCAGTCCATTGTTCCATGTCTGGTTCTAACTGTTTTTTCTTGACCTGCATAAAGGTTTCTTAGGGGGCAGGTGAGGTGGTCTGGTATTCCCATGTCTTTAATAATTTACCACAGTTTGTTGTGATCCACACGGTCAAAGGCTTTAGCATATTCAATGAAGCAGAAGCAGATGTTTTTCTGGGATTCTCTTGCTTTCTCTATGATCCAATGGATGTTGGCAGTTTGATCTCTGGTATCAAGATCTGAAAGTGCATAATTAATAATTTCACAAATCATATATATATATATTACTATAAATGTGAAATAAATAAAGCATCTGAGCAAAATATATTTAGCACCTGAGCAAAAATATAGCACCTAAGCAAACAACCTGAATGATTTTCAGCATAAAAATTCAGCCTGAAAAAAATAATCAGGATGAAATAGAGTCTTACAGTTTTGTTTTGCTTTTTTCACTTTTTGGCATGCAATCTTAATTTTCACATCAACAATTAATCAACTTAACTTATCATGGTCAATTGGCTTTCCATCCCAAGGGCCACTATATAGGAGGGCAGGAGGTTTCCTCTTGGAAACTGTGCCAGCTTCACTGTGGAGCAGATGGCAATTCAACTGGGTTTAGGTGGGTAGTCTAGATAATGCCATATTAAGTGACATCATCCTTCAGGAAGTCAATTTCATTGGACACTGATGCCACCTTGATATACTACAAGGCTATCTCCTTGCTTTCCATTAGACCTGTTGCCACTGACAATGAAAATAAAAAACTTGGGCAGTGATTGAGATATTCAAACAGTAAACTCCTGAAGATTTATTTCAAAACACCCCAGCTTCCAAGCAAAGTCCTGTCCTTTAACTGTTCAAACAGAGACGTGCATTGTGAATTAATTGTCCATGTTGTAAATGAACTATTGCTTTACCAGTTTAGAATGCATCTTTTCTATAGCATCAGACACACAATTCACAACTTTTTATCATGTTGAAGAAAAAGTGGTACTATATTCCCTTTACCTCCTGCAATATATTTGGCTGTTGTTGTTCAGTCGCTAAGTTTTATCCAACTCTTTGTGACCCCATGGACTGCAGCACACCAGATCTCCCTGTCCGTCACTGTCTCCTGGAGTTTGCCCAAGTTTATGCCCATTGAGTTGGTGATGCTATCTTCCAATCATCTCTCCAACCACCAATATTTTGCTAGAATAATGGGAAGTATTTCTATTATTTTACTGTGAAAGTAAAATGTAATAAAAATCCTCATGTATAAAATTCCTAATGTATATTCCTAATGTATAAAATTCTCCATCAGTATTGTATTCTTACCAAATGAAAACATATCTGGCACCCTATTCAGTCTAAATTCAGGCTAAATTTGGCGTGAATTTGTTGTATATCCTTAGCAATAGCTTGGAGCAGAAATTATTTCCCCTTCTATTTTCCTGGAGATCTGACTTTTACTTAATTTTAGCTCAGCATCTCCACTTGTATACCAGAACACGAAATCTCATTGGTATTAAATTCTTCTGAAAGGAAATAATGCCTCAGCCAACAAAGCAACTTGCAGTAGGAATTATGTAACTGGCCCAGCCATGGCAGAAACAACAGCCTGCTCTGCCGGAGGCCCCTTTTCATCTGTCCTGGGTAGCTTCATTGTTATGCATGTTGATAGGCATAACTACGATCTTCTTGTCTAAATATTACAACACAAAAGAAGCAGGTCTCTGCCTCTGAAATGAGGACTAAAGCTTTAGAATGTGGTGCCTTTGATAGCAAAAATTGTAGCTGGGCAATTTACATGCTCGAGCAATAGTACCCGCTTCTTTTTGGCAGATTGTAATCAGTTTATAATGGTCTGTATTTTACCAGCTAAAAGAAATATACTCATTGCCTTTTATCAACAGCTTTTACAATTATTTTAATGCCCAACTATTTCATTATTTTTGAATAATATAACCAAGAATTTGCCTGTTTTTTTGTGCTTAACTTTTGTGGTATCATTAGGAAATGATTGTGAATTGAAACATTTTTTTTCTTCCATCAAGTACACCTGAGTTCATATCGTAAATCGGTAACATTTTTAGTGAGTGGAGAACCAAGCATTCTTCATTGGCACCTTTGTCTTTCGGTTTAGCTTTAAAGTCCATCTCACATACACCTGCCAACCATGAGGAGCAGCCAAGATAGTCTGTTCAAAGTTCAGTTCCATAAAGCATTGCTTAGTGACTAGGGCAGATGACAAGTGATAAGCAATATTTCAGAGGATCTGCATTTTGCCCAGGATAACTATGTGATCCCAGGATATACATGCCATGTATCTGTGCTTTGGTAACATTTCATTCAAGTTTGTTTTCATGCAGAGGGCACAGAAAGCATGAAACCCTAAAAGTAAGATGATTATTTTGGTTTGTAACTTTCATGATAAATTTTAGTTCCATCTTCTCCTCAACCCCCAATCGAGATGTATTTCTCTCCTTCTTTGTTTGTCCAAGGAGAAGTTAAGAAAACTACTGGAGACAGACAGATGCAGACACTCCAATAGGTACTTTGTTTAGCTCTTATTTCATTCTCACCACAACAACTTGAAAGAGTTAGCTCAGTTTTATAGTTCAGAGAACACAGCCTAAGTGAGTCTAGGTAATTTCAAGACTCACAGCTTATAAGAGAGAGCCATGAGCGAACATTTGAATCCAAGTCTAAAAGACTTCATCAGTTCAGTTCAGTTCAGTCACTTAGTCGTGTCCAACTCCTTGCGACCCCATGAATCACAGCACGCCAGGCCTCCCTGTCCATCACCATCTCCCAGAGTTCACTCAAACTCACCTCCATCGAGTCAGTGACGCCATCCAGCCATCTCATCCTCTGTTGTCCCCTTCTGCACCTGCCCCCAATCCCTCCCAGCATCAGAGTCTTTTCCAATGAGTCAACTCTTCACGTGAGGTGGCCAAAGTATTAGAGTTTCAGCTTTAGCATCATTCCTTCCAAAGAATACCCAGGGTTGATCTCCTTCAGAATGGACTGGTTGGATATCCTTGCAGTCCAAGGGACTCTCAAGAGTCTTCTCCAACACCACAGTTCAAAAGCATCAATTCTTCGGAGCTCAGCTTTTTTCACAGTCCAACTCTCACATCCATGCATGACCACTGGAAAAACCATAGCCTTGACTAGACAGACCCTTGTTGGCAAAGTAATGTTTACGCTTTTCAATATACTATCTAGGTTGGTCATAACTTTTCTCCCAAGGAGTAAGCGTCTTTTAATTTCATGGTTGCAGTCACCATCTGTGGTAATTTTGGAGCCCCAAAAATAAAGTCTGATACTGTTTCCACTGTTTCCCCATCTATTTCCCATGAAGTGATGGGACCAGATGGCATGATGTTCGTTTTCTGAATGTTGAGCTTTAAGCCAACTTTTTCACTCTCCTCTTTCACTTTTATCAAGAGGCTTTTAGTTCCTCTTCACTTTTGGCCATAAGGGTGGTGTCATCTGCCTATCTGAGATTATTGATATTTCTCCCGGCAATCTTGATTCCAGCTTGTCGAAGACTAGAGATCTCTTCAAGAAAATTAGAGATGCCAAGGGAATATTTCATGGAAAGATGGACTCAATAAAGGACAGAAATGGTATGGACCTAACAGAAGCAGAAGATATTAAGAAGAGGTGGCAAGTATACACAGAAGAACTGTACAAAAAGGATCTTCATGACCAAGATAAGCATGATGGTATGATTACTCACCTAGAGCCAGACATCCTGGAATGTGAAGTCAAGTGGGCCTTAGAAAACATCACTACAAACAAAGCTAGTGGAGGTGATGGAATTCCAATTGAGCTATTTCAAATCCTGAAAGATGATGCTGTGAAAGTGCTGTACTCAGTGTGCCAGCAAATTTGGAAAAGGTGGCCACAGGACTGGAAAAGGTGTTGTCATTCCAATCCCAAAGAAAGGCAATGCCAAAGAATGCTCAAACTACCGCACAATTACACTCATCTCACACCCTAGTAAAGTAATGCTCTAAAATCTCCAAGCCATGCTTTAGCAATACATGAACCGTGAAATTCCAGATGTTCAAGTTGGTTTTAGAAAAGGCAGAGGAACCAGAGATCAAATTGCCAACATCCTCTGGATCATGGAAAAAGCAAGAGAGTTCCAGAAAAACATCTGTTTCTGCTTTATTGATGATGCCAAAGCCTTTGACTGTGTGGATCACAATAACTGTGGAAAATTCTGAAAGAGATGGGAATATCAGACCACCTGACCTGCCCCTTGAGAAACCTATATGCATGTCAGGAAGCAACAGTTAGAGCTGGACATGGAACAACAGACTGGTTCCAAGTAGGAAAAGGAGTATGTCAAGGCTATATAATGTCACCCTGCTTAAAAAGAGTTCATAGCCCTTCCTTTTTTTCACTGTTGATGAGTATGACAAAGCAGTTTCCTGACTCTTGATGACAAATTTCAATTGATTGGCAGTGCATCTCTGGAACTGTGTCTTTAGAAAGATTCCAAGGTAAAATTAAAACCCAAAAGAGATATGTACCAGGATCTAGGGATCTAATAGTATTAACTGAGAAAATGGGAATGGGAGGAGTTTGTCATAGGTGACATGTACTTGACATGAAATCATTTGGTCTCTCAAGATCAGGCCTCTTCTCTGATCTGCAAGTTGGAAAACATTTTTGTATTTCTCCATAATTCCACTCAGAGTTGAAGTGATATTATGGTGGATCTTGCTATAATGCTTGCTTTGAAAACATATATTCGTGCCAGTGAGATTGATTTATTAAGGAACACTTTGAGCATCATGTAAATTTCACATTTGCTTATGTGTAAGTTCATCAGTGAGAAAAGCCATGTGATGGCAAAAAACTGCCCTGCTGAATTAAGACCTATGTAAGTGTATGTAATAAACACATGCACACGCCTCAAATATTTAATAATTAGTTCATCCAGTGTGTTATAAGCCATACCTACCCACAGCTGCCATTACAAATTTCAAACTGATTTCAGGTAACACCGCCTTTGCTATTTCATAATAACTTAAGGCTACAGCCCTTCTAAAATGCCCTTCCAAGTAAACTTTAGGTCTCTGTCAAGATAGTGTCATACAAATTGCTTATATATTTGTTAACAATTTTAAATGTGTAAAACTGTTCTAACATTTTTATTAGACTCCTATCTTTTTTAAATGCCACTGAAGAAGTATTTTTAGTATTGTGACTCTCACCCCATTGTTCCTATAAGTCCTATGATCTTGATCAGTGTTAAGAGCTTAGCTAAACCATGTAGTTATATTACTGTCTTGACATCCAGCATCTGTGTTATGTGCCAAAAAGCCTTCAGGTACCTTGAAGTGACAATAGCCACACCCTCAGTAACATGCCCTGGATAGCCTGCAGTTCAGTTCAGTCGCTCAGTTGTGTCTGACTCTTTGCAACCCCATGGACTGCAGCACACCAGGCCTCCCTGTCTATCACCAACTCCCAGAGTTTACTCAAACTCATGTCCATTGAGTCGGTGATGCCATCCAACCATCTCATCCTCTAGCGTCCCCTTCTCCTCCCACCTTCAATCTTTCCCAGTATCATGGTCTTTTCAAATGAGTCAATCCTTTGCATCAGGTGGCCTAAATATTGGAGTTTTAGCTTCAGCATCAGTCCTTCCAATGAATATTCAGGACTGATTTTATTTAGGATGGACTAGTTGGATATCCTTACAGTCCGAGAGACTTTCAAGAGTCTTCTCCAATAATACAAGTTCAAAAGCTTCAATTCTTCAGCACTCAGCATTCTTTTTAGTCCCACTCTCACATCCATACATGACTTCTGGAAAAACCACAGCTTTGAATAGATGGACTTTTGTAGGCAAAGTAATATCTCTGCTTTTTAATAAGCTGTTTAAGTTGGTCACAGCTTTTCTTCCAAGGAACAAGCATCTTTTCATTTCATGGATATAGTCACCATTGGCAGTGATTTTGGAGCTCCTCCAAAATAAAGTCTCACTATTTTCACTGTTTCCCCATCTATTTGCCATGAAGTGATGGGACCAGATGCCATGATCTTAGTTTTCTGAATACTGAGTTTAAAGCCAAGTTTTTCACTCTCCTCTTTCACTTTCATCAAGAGGCTCTTTAGTTTGTCTTTGCTTTCTGCTGTAAGGGTACTGTTAACTGCATATCTGAGGTTGATATTTCTCCCGACAGTCTTGATTCTAGTGTGTGCTTCATCCAGTCCAGCATTTCTCATGATGTACTCTGAATATAAGTTATATAAGCAGGGTGACAATATAAAGCCTTGACATACTCCTTCCCTGATTTGGAACCAGTCTGTCATTCCATGTCCAGTTCTAACGGTTGCATCTTGACCTACATACAGATTTCTCAGGAGGCAGGTCAGGTGATCTGGTATTTCCATCTCTTTAAGAGTTTTCCATCTCTTTAAGAATTTTCCATAGTTTGTTGTGATCCACACAGTCAAAGACTTTAGTCAATAAAGCAGAAGTAGATGTTTTTCTGGAAGTCGCTTGCTTTTTCAATGATCCAGTGCATGTTGGCAATTTGATTCCTGGTTCCTCTGCCTTTTCTTAATCCAGCTTGAACATGCAGCTTGGAAGTCCACAGTTCACATACTGTTGAAACCTGGCTTGGAGAATTTTGAGCATTACTTTACTAGTGTGTGAGATGAATGCAATTATGGTCACTGCTGAGTTTTCTAAATTTGCTGTCATAATGAGTGTAGCACTTTCACAGCATAATCGTTTAGGATTTGAAATAGCTCAACTGGAATTCCATCACCTCCACTAGCTTTGCTCATAGTGATGCTTCCTAAGGCCCACTTGACTTCACATTCCAGGATGTCTGGCTCTAGGTGAGTGTTCACACCATCGTGATTATCTGGGTCATGAAGATCTTTTTCGTATAGTTCTGTGTATTCTTGCCACCTATTCTTAATATCTTCTGCTTCTTTTAGGTCGATACCGTTTCTGTCCTTTATTAGGCCCATCTTTGCATCAAAAGTTCCCTTGGTATGTCTAATTTTCTTCAAGAGATCTCTAGTCTTTCCCATTCTATTGTTTTCCTTTATTTCTTTGCGTTGATCACTGAGGAAGGCTTTCTTATCTCTCCTTGCTATCTTTGGAACTCTGCATTCAAATGGGTATAGAAAGAAAGAAAAAGAAAGTGAAATCACTCAGTCCTGACCGACTCTTTGCAACCCCAAGGATTGTAACTTACCAGGCTTCTCTGTTCATAGGATTTTCCAGGCAAGAATACGGGAGTGGGTTGCCATTTCCTTCTCCAGGAGATCTTCCCACCCAGGGATTGAACCTGGGTCTCTCGTATTGTAGGTAGATGCTTTACCGTCTGAGCCACCAGGGAAGTACTAATGGGTATATCTTTTCTTTGCTCCTTTGCCTTTCACTTCTCTTCTTTTCATAGCTATTTGCAAGGCCTCCTCAGACAACCATTTTGCCTTTTTTTCATTTCTTTTTCTTGGAGATGGTCTTCATCACTCTCTCCTGTACAATGTCACAAACCTCTGTCCATTGTTCTTCAGGCACTCTGTCTATCAGATCTAATATCTTGAATCTATTTTTCACTTCCACTGTATAGTTATAAGGGATTTGATTTAAGTCATACCTGAATGGTAGCCTGCAGAGTCACAAGTAAATATATGTGCTGATATGACTTCCAGCATCTACTCTCATGATAAGCAGTCTCCCCACATCCCAGGGCACTCCCCTTATGCCTTGGATAAGTTTCCCCTTGGATAAGACCCCTTCAAAGCTGATTTGGCCTTAGCCCTGGAATCCCAAAGCACTCTGGCCACGGACCCTATTGAAGACATGTGTCCCATGCCCAGCTGTTCTCTTTGCCCACACTCTGCCTTGATTTCACCATGAAGTCTCTGAGGAATGCCTTTTCCTCCCACAAGATCCGTGAGCAATACATTTCTCTGTTTCAGTTTTTTTGGAATCTTTTATTGAACCATAGTTTACCATCAGATGAAAAGTGAAAGTGAAAGTCACTCAATCCTGTCCGACTCTTTGCAACCCCATTGTACAGGAGTCCAGGCAGGAATACTGGAGTAGGTAGCCTTTCCCTTCTCTAGGGGGTCTTTCCAACCCAGGGATCAAACCCAGGTCTTCACATTGTGGACAGATCTTTTACCAGATCAGCCACAAGGGAAGCCCAAGAAGACTGAAGTAGGTAGCCTAGCCCTTCTCTAGGGGATCTTCCTAACCCAGGAATCGAATCAGTCTCCTGCATTTCAGGTGGATTCTTTACCAACTGAGTTATCAGGGAGGCGCCTTCAGATATCATCAGATACCCAGGGCTTTACTTAACAATTGTTAATTTAATGAAGTCACAATATTGAGAATCTTTATAGTGATTTTTAGGCCTATATATGTCTCATTATAGCATCACTTACTGTACCAAAAATAGCCAGATTAGATTTTGATAAGCAGATATTAAAAAAAAAAATACACCTAGAAAGAATATTATTGATTCAGTGGCAAACCAAAAGTGGGACAGCAGGAATAGTACCTCCTTTGTAAAGACAGTGAAAGGAGGTCCATTGATCTGCCTGCTCTGCCACTCACTTCCTGCTGTGCAGCCTGGTTCCTAACAGACCATGGACCAGTTCCTTGTCTAGGGGTACTGCAGTAGAGCACAGTGATTGCAAAAACAAACAAACAAAAAAAATCCAATGTTTGAGTTCCTTCAATTCTGTCAATCAATGCATGATGCTCCTGAAATAAACTTGGGTCTGCTCACCCAGTGTACAGTAAAGCCAATCTACTGACACAGGTTTGTGGCAAAGGAAACTACAGTGTTTATTGGCTTTCTGAGAAGAATTTTTAAAGACAGTGAGGGAGAGGGTCACAAAGTTGTCCTCTGCTTGTGTACCATTCTCTGAATGATGGATAGTAAGGTAACAGGGTGGTATTTTGGGAGGCAACATCATCAACCTTCTGGTTCCAACTGGTCTGGGGTCTACATCCTCAGTACAATTCAGTCACTCAGTCGTGTCTGACTCTTTGTGACCCCATGAACCGCAGGACGCCAGGCCTCCCTGTCCGTCACCAACTCCCGGAGTTCACTCAAACTCATGTGCATCGAGTTGGTGATGCCATCCAGCCATCTCATCCTCTGATGTCCCCTTTTCCCCCTGCCCTCAATCTTTCCCAGCATCAGGGTCTTTTCCAATGAGTCAGCTATTCACATCAGGTGGCCAAAGTATTGGAGTTTCAGCTTTAGTATCAGTCCTTCCAATGAACACCCAGGACTGATCTCCTTTAGGATGGACTGATTGGATCTCCTCACAGTCCAAGGTACTCTCAAAAGTCTTCTCCAAAACCACAGTTCAAAAGCATCAGTTCTTCGGTGCTCAGCTTTCTTATTGTCCAACCCTCACATCCATACATGACCACTGGAAAAACCATAACCTTGACTAGATGGACCTTTGTTGGCAAAGTAATGTCTCTGCTTTTTAATATGCTACCTAGGTTGGTCATAACTTTCCTTCTACTACATCCTGCTGCTGCTGCTAAGTCGCTTCAGTCGTGTCCAACTCTGTGTGACCCCAGAGACAGCAGCCCACCAGGCTCCCCCATCCCTGGGATTCTCCAGACAAGAACACTGGAGTGGGTTGCCATTTCCTTCTCCAATGCATGAAAGTGAAAAGTGAAATTGAAGTTGCTCAGTCATGTCCGACTCTTAGCGACGCCATGGACTGCAGCACACCAGGCTCCTCTGTCCATGGGATTTTTCAGGCAAGAGTACTACATCCTAATGGTCAGCAATTAATTTCTTCCACCTGGTAGGGGTTTTAGTATCTGCAAAAAAACTCAAAGATATATTCCTTAGGGAGGAACTAAAAGTCCTTGACTTTGTTTTATTATTTTGTCTTGCTTGAGTGTTTTCTCTTGATTCTGCATTTCTCTGATTAAATTTGCTCTTTGGAACTCTGGGAAGGCCTAGGAGGCTAACACTTTATTACAGATAAGAGGAAGGGGACATGGCTGAGGTGGGGGGTGGCTTTGAGAAAGTCAGTCAGGGTTTTGCATGGCTTCAGTGTCAGCATTTGGAGGTGTATTTGTGTTTAAGATAAAAAGCCATGAAAGAAAGAGCAAACCCTAGGTCATAATAATTTTTTATTTGAGTAGAAGTCAACATAATGACCCCTTCCCTAAGATGTCCATATCAGAATCCTTGAACCTGTGAATACATTATCTTAACTCAGCTAAAGAATTAGCAGATGTGATTGAATTAAGGACTGTGAGATGGAGTGGGTTCAACATAATCATAAGGGCCCAAGAGGTGGGAGTGATGTAATAGCTGGACTTGAAAGAAAAAGGGGAACCTCTAGAAATAGGAAAAGGTAAAGAAAGTCTCTCCCACAGCCTCCAGAAGGGACGCAGCTCTGCCAACAGCTTGATTTTAGTCCCATGCAACCCATTTAGAATAAAACTTCTGACCTCCAGAATTATAAGACAGTAAATTTGTATTGTTGTTAAGTTTTTCATAATTAGTTACAGTAGCTATAGGAAGCTGCAATTGGTTAAGTACAATTTTAGCTCACACATGAAATATGTTAATTTTAATAGCTTTAAAACTGAAAGTAATTCTCTTCTTAAATTACTATTTTAATTAATAAAGGACAAATAAAAATAATTATTAAATGCTACATAATTATTATTGAAAACAATTTTGTTACAGAGAAAGAAGCAATGTTAAAAAAAAAAAATGTTAGTATGCTAGGTCCATCATAGCACTGGTGGAGAAGATCAAGAATTAAGTTGGCTTTTCCCATTTTATCATATTTATTTGTTACCTGCTCTGATTTATTAATTTTAATGTCTTTTCTCTCTATCTTATCTTCTCCCCTTATAACTTATAAGTTAAACACAATTTTTTAAAAGTTTGCATTGATATATTTATACTACAAGAAGAAAAAGGAAAAAAGATAAATTGCTTTCATAAAATGAACCACACAATTATTTCTTTGAGGGTAGAGACCACACCTTATTCTTCCTTCCTCCCAGCATTTCATATAGGACCTGACATAGAACACTCCATGAAATTTGATTAATAAATTAATGGTAAAAAGCAAAGGTCTGTGTTTTGAATGTCCTCACTCCCCAGATACTGTAGCCCACCAAGCTCCTCTGTCCATGGGATTCTGCAGGCAAGGATACTGGCTGCTAAGTCACTTCAGTCGTGTCTGACTCTGTGCAACCCCATAGATGGCAGCCCACCAGGCTACCCCATCCCTGCGATTCTCTAGGCAAGAACACTGGAGTGGGTTGCCATTTCCTTCTCCAATGCATGAAAGTGAAAAGTGAAAGTGAAGTTGCTCAGTCATGTCCGACCTCAGCGACCCCATGGACTGCAGCCTTGCAGGCTCCTCTGTCCATGGGATTTTCCAGGCAAGAGTACTGGAGTGGGTTGCAATTGCCTTCTCCAATATAACTTCTATGTGTCTTTTAATATTCTGCTTCAAAGCTATATATGTTTACCAAAATTTTCCCAGGTACCCTTCACTCAGAATTAAGTTCTTTCTTCCCTCATTCTTACAGCCTATTTTCATCACTGTATAAGGATCTCATTATGGTGTGCCACATTTTAAATCTCCAGTACTTTGGCTACCTCATACGAAGAGTTGACTCATTGGAAAAGACTCTGATGCTGGGAGGGGTTGGGGGCAGGAGAAGGGGATGACAGAGGATGAGATGGCTGGATGTCATCACCGACTCAATGGACGTGAGTTTGAGTGAACTCCGGGAGATGGTGATGGACAGGGAGGCCTGGTGTGCTGCAATTAATTCATGGGGTCGCAAAGAGTCAGACACAACTGAGCGACTGAACTGAACTGATATATGATTTTTATTCCCTCTGCTAAATTATATGCTCTTAATGGTTAAGGACGTGCAGTTTATTAATAACTGTGATCACCATAGGACCTATGGAATAATTTTCTTATTTACATTACCAATAAATCATCACTCAATTTCAGTTGAAAGCACCATCTCATCATTACCTATTTCATTCTGTCAGATCATTCTTTTAAAGGTCTAAGAGTGTCAAACATCTTCTCATATACTCTAACAACCATGCGTAGTAAGATCATAACTTTCCATCATTACCTTTACTTATTTTATACTATAATGTATCAAATGAAGAAATTTCCTCCAGGGAACTGATTCAATTCAATTTACTTGAATCAGTCATTATATCAGTCATTATTTGAGATTTCAATATATGTTACATGCACTTATTCATGGCCCTGGATATAAATGAGTTATTTTTCCTTTCCTCACTGAAACCATATAGTTAAAATGAGTATTTTTTATATAAATGCATTTCAATACTTGCAAAATATTTTCCTTCCTCCTTTTTCTCTCTCTAAACCCTCCCCTTACCCCTGCCCGCATTATATTACTGTACATCATATTCTTATTTTCTTCCTAAGTGACCTACTGAGATTTATGGAGAGTAAATGTCAATGACTTTAATGTTAATAAAAGATTTGATGTGAAACTGCATTTGCAATTTAATCCCCACAGTCTTTCTGGGAAACTAAAATAATCTGGGCTTCTACCTTACCTCTTCATGTATAAAGGGGAGCAGATAGCTGAAACTTCAGGCAAATTATCCTTTTATCCCCCCAGCTTCCAAGACTCCCCAAGCTCAAAACCACTATCACTGCCTGTTTGTGGCACTAACATTATTATGGCAAAGAGCTCCAGGGAACAGCAAATTTTCCAAAGTCTGATGAAACAAAATCAACAAAAAAACCTGTCGAAAAGAAGAGTATCCAGCTTAATTCTCTAATATTCCTATCACAAGAAATCCACATGGTAGTATCTCAGATAAACCAAGTCCAAGGTGTTTTACAAATAAATGTTGAATTTTTAGGAAACAGTAACATGAAAAAAAATGGGAAAAATGAATTTAGCTGGAGGATCTTGAGAAGATAAAGCCCTCTCTAGGATGAGGATATTCTCTGAAGAAAATAGTCTCAATGAAATGCAAAATAGCTTTTTATTAACAAGTATAGTATTTGTACATATATCTTGTTACAAAGTTTGTTTAAAATCATACAGTGGCTAAAGGGTATGGTTTCATAAACTTAGGATTCAAATATTTCAGATGACGTTTGTAGATATTTTTCTAACAAAATACATGAGAAACAAGACATTTTGAGACAAGTTGATTATAGAGAAAACATCTCCACATCTTTCTCCAATAGTTAGAGTGGGAAGAGAAGTAGTAGCAGAGAGATAATGAAAGAGAATATACTTTCAAAATACAGACTGTGGTGTGCTGGAGCCAGGTCATACTGGTTCATGAACGTTAAGGTAATTCTGTTAAATACTAAGGAATTATGGTAATTCTGTAAATACTAAGGAATTTTTATAATTGTTACTATTTTTGGCCACACTATGCAGTGAGTGGGATCTTAGTTCCCCGACCAGGGATGGGACCCGTGCCCCATGCAGTGGAAGCTCAGAATCTGAACTGTTGGACCACCGGAGAAGTCCCGAAGGAATTCTCTTAAACAATTGGTAGCCCAAAATTGTCCACAGTGGGGGTGTTTTCACCACAGAAATTATTTATGCATAATTATTTAGCACATATTAATTTAAGAGACATTATTTAGCCTAGTATGAGCTATTTCATATACTTGGAAGACCAATGTATATATTTAACTAGTTCAAATTAGCTTATTTCTAGTTGGCTCTCATTACAGAGGTTTTACTGCACAGGTTGATAGTTGTTTTGTAATTGCTATCATGTTGTTTCATGTTGCTTGTGTTTTATTTCCTCAACTAGCTTCTCACAGCCTCATAATCAGGAACCATATTTTGTATTTTATATTCCTATCTAAAAGACCTGTGTGCTCTACTAGCTGTAAGATTACACCATGAAAGCTTATTTATGTTGGATAATTGGGAACATATTTTAAAAAAAAACAGTTACTAATATTCTCAAAAGGCAAATACATATAATATTATTTTGTGCATCTTCAGCCAACTTAGTTTCAAAAGCAATACTGTTAAGATAAATGTACATTGTTATTGTAGTAGGTATAAACATATAGGCTTACCCTCCTTGGTAACTACCATTCTCCATCTTACTAGCAAAGCTGATATTTTGTCTTTCTGACAATTTTCTCTGCTAATCATCAGGAATGGTGCTTTGCTGTATTTGTTTATCAATAAGTGTTCAGTAAATAACATATCGGTTCTCTCTTAATAGCCATAACAAGAACAAGAGTTCAAATTTCTAAGTTACTAAGTTTACATGGGGCGTCCCCCAGTGGCTCAGCGGTAAAGAATATGCCTGCAGTACAGGAGCTGCAGGAGGCGCAGGTTTAATCCCTGGGTCAGGAAGATCCCCTGGCAGAGAGGTGGAGGAAATGGGAACCCACTCCAGTATTCTTGCCAGGAGAATCCTATGGCCAGAGGAGCCTGGGGGTCTACCGTCCATGGGGTCGCGAAGAGTCAGAGAATACTGAAGAGACTTAGCATACACGCACAAGCTTACATGGGCCAGTTTCTGTGTTGTGTTGTAGTTTCTAGCTGCTTACTACTAGATCTGAAAAATGATAATGATATTTGTAAGATATTTTGTAATTAGCAAGCTATTTTTCACCTTAACAACTTATTGATTCTGCTGGACTTTCTATGTAGATAATCATGTCATCTGAAAAGAAGAAATATTTTTTAGTCCGTTTATATTTTAGCTAGGATCTCCAAACTTGTATATTATATTTTGGCTAAGTTTGAAATCAGTATCACAGTGTTTCTTTCAATCAATATTTTCCTGGTATATCTTATTTGATCCTTGGCTTCATTCTTTGCCCTGAACAACTTCTTTCAGGGAATATTACTTAAAGACAAAGAGTGGTGAGAAGAAAATTCTTGGGAGCTACTCCCCCTTATTAGCTCTAGATACTATGAACTCTCCACCACAGCTGGACCCCTGTCTATACTGATGTTACCCTGCCACCTCTGATTGGTTTCACTGTGGTGTCTGGTTTTTCTTTCCCAGAATAGTGCAAATACAGGTAATTATCCCCCCATGCTTCAATGGTGGAGAGAGAAAGGCACAACTCTAAAGCTCTTGCCCTGCTTTAAAACATCTAATTCTTCTCTGACCTCAACTTCCAATATCCCCATTATAGATGTGACCCAAATGTCTTCTCTCTCCCCAGGAAGTTATTTCTGTTTGTCTTAGGTTATTGAATCATTCTTAAAAGAGTCTAACTTTGTATCATTGAATATACTTGACACTTTCCCTAAAGGCTTAATAACATTTAACTAAGGTCTAGAAATAACCTCTAAAATACTGTTTATAAGGATGTCACCAGGAATTCACTGAAGACTTTCACTTAAAATACTTCCATTAGTAATGTAAAAAAGATAGCAAGCACAGAAAAGAAGACCTTGGGAGACACAGGTGAAGAGAAAGAAAAATCTTTTATCAAAGACATATTGTGGATAAAACTTCAAGGTAATACTTTAAGGGGAAAAAAATGGAGGTAAGGAAGGACAATAGGGCATAAGAGATTTTCAGCCAAGTTACCCTGTCATTGTCCTTCAAATGTTGAATGTTTCCCACACTGTTTATGCGGAATTCTAGTTCTGCTGCTACTGCATTTAGACCAAGTTGGACAGTTACTACATGAAAGATTAATCTTCTAATAATTTTTCTCTTGTAGCTGTTTTAAGAATTCTACAATCCTTTAAAAAATATTTCAGTTGAAGAACAGCCATTTTCTCATTCAAGTTATAAGTAGTATTTTATGAGTTTATTCTTCCCAATAGATTTTTTAGCTTAAAAAAGAGGCAAAGTTTCCAGAAAAATCAATCCATCTGAGGGGTTTTTTTACCTCCCTTTCTTTCAGAAGCATATAATATGCTTTTCAAGGAATTTTGATGTAAATAATATTGAGAGACACTTCTGTAGGATTATTTATGCACCATGTTCAAGAAGAGAAGAGAGGAATCTGCCAGTTAGAATTTCAGGTTGTATACCACCACAGTAGATGATTGATGAGTTTCAAGGTTATAACATACTGATAAAGCTGACATAGAAACATCTTGGGATTTACAAAGACAGAGTTAAATCTCTCCCCTTGGTGCATAGTGAACTTTACTATTTTTATACTTCCTTAACAAGGCAGAATGATTTTCATTCATTATTAAAACAAAAACAAAAACCTTTCATGTGGAAGGCATTCATCATCAGGATCCTTTATATGTTATTTCTGTGTTTATTTATATCTGCCATAAAGCAAACCAGGAATCTGAGATAAAGTATGTTGTATAAGTTAAGTCGCTCAGTCCTGTCTGACTCTTTGCGACCCCATGGACTGTAGCCCACCAGGCTCCTCCATCCATGGGATTCTCCAGGCAAGAATACTGGAGTGGGTTGCCATTTCCTTCTCCAGGGGATCTTCCTGACCCAGGGATCGAACCCAGGTCTCCCGTATTAGAGGCACCAGGGAAGCCCAATAATCCATGTCTTTTGTTCAAATGACCTAAAATCTTAATATAATTAGCATGGAACCAAATCTACATTCTCCAAAACCATGAAATTTCAAGTAATCTATGCATTTGTTGTTGTTTAGTTGTTAGGTCATGTCTTACTCTTTGTGACCCTTTGGACTGTAGCCCTTCAGGCTCCTCTGTCCGTGGGATTTCCCAGTCAAGAATACTGGAATGTGTTGCCATTTCCTTCTTCAGGGGATATTCCTAACC
Organism: Ovis aries; assembly: GCF_016772045.2. Classification (NCBI taxonomy): domain Eukaryota; kingdom Metazoa; phylum Chordata; class Mammalia; order Artiodactyla; family Bovidae; genus Ovis; species Ovis aries. The sequence goes on along the minus strand of NC_056059.1, from coordinate 27,733,637 downwards.
CAGGAACTGAACCTGCATCTCATATGTCTCCTGCATTGCAGGCAGATTCTTTACTGCTGAGCCACCAGGGAAGCTCTAATTCAAGTTATTTCCCATTGTTTCTAGTTCTATCTCTAAACACAAATACAAGCTGGTAATGTTTCCCTTAACATGTTCTGACTTCAAGAAGAAATGATGTGGTTATTCTGACTATAAATCTGAGATAATTGTAGCTAGCTATAGGACAGTAGAGGCTTGCCTAGTGGCTCAGACAGCAAAGAATCTGCCTGCAATGCGGGAGACCTGGGTTTGATTCCTGTGTTGGGAAGATCCCCTGAAGAAGGAAATAACAACACATTCCAGTATTCTTGCATGGAGAATTCCGTGGACAGAGGATCCTGGTGGGCTACAGTCCATGGGGTCGCAAAGAATCGGACACGACTGACTACCACACTATAGAATGGTAGAGGAAATTCTGAATGTTAGTAAACTCAGAAGTCAGAATGAACTTTCTGTCATTAGAATCTACTGCCTTAGGGAAATTCTTTAAATTCAGAACCATCCATTTTATTTATACTTCCTCTTATGATTCTTATCCACTCCTCTGTTAATTATCTAGCTATCTACTCTAAAACTGCAAAAAGGGAAAATTTAATTTAATTTTTAAAATTACATGCTTCCTATTATTAGGTTTCTTTTATTATCACTTTATTCTTAGGAAAAACAGTGATGCCTCATTTTGTATGTATTTGGGAAGGAGGACTACGCAAATAAGAGTGCTTGATTAGACTTTACCATGTTCTTTCATGTGTGCTCATTCGTGGGTTATATCCCAGTTTTCTGCAGTCTACTCACTGACAAGTCCTGCATAATCTAAAGCCAGTTTGAAAGTACAGAAAATATAAAAAACATCAACACAACAGATGCCCAGGACTGGGACATGGATCCCAATAGTTAAAAAAGTAGACATTTGTCCGGAATGAATCTGTCAAAGGAACTTTTTCTTAATTCAATTTTCAAACACTTTTAAACCCTGCTTTTTGGGGAAAAGCATTATGATATATTTTTTAAAATATTGTTTATATAATATAATGTATATTATATATAGTTATATATTATTTTAAATTATATATATATATTTGCAGTTTATATCAGATCCCAGGTACAATAAAGGGTATATGACATTGCTTAATTATTTTTATGTTTAAAAACACTCAGAAACTCTTAGAAACTAAAAAACATAAATGTTACAGTGCACAAATCAAAAAGGGTATATGAACAAAAGTAAATGTTTCTAATGGCATTTTAAGATTTGATATATATCAGCAGCCAAAACATCACACACATTTGGGTTTTTTTTTATCTTTTTTTTCCCCAGAAACTTCAAGAAATTTGAAGGCATTCAAATATGCACTTGGCTTAAAGATATCAGATGTATAAATATGGCAAAAATAATAATTTTATATCTTTTTAGCATTCTGTTTTGTGCATATGCTAGATATTCAGAAGATACTTTGTGAATAGGGAGGTATAGTTAATCTAAAAATATCATGTTTGTTGAAGGGCTAATATGTCTTAGCCTGCATTGACTGAAGTGCATTCATCAAAGTAACAATTTCTTAAATTGTACACTGTTCTTGAAGAGGAATGTTATCATACAGGGAAAAAATTAACTAGAGATTTTAAAATATAGTATTAGAAATATAAGATACAGTGTTTGGAAATACTATATGTATATAAAATTTATTCTTCAAATTATTCAGTACCTACTATGTATCAAACATTTTGGCTCTCACCCTTAATAATACTATTCACTTAGAGTTTACATATTAAAAAATAAGGAGTATCTTCCTTAGGAAATTAAAACTGTCATAAACTATATGAAAGACTACATATGGAAGAGGGATTATACTTAGTATGTATTGTCTTAGAAAGGAGAATAAAGATCAAGAGACATAAGTCCAGGACTATAAGTGGGAGTAGAGAGGATAAACCTGCAGGTCACCTTCTATATCAATGATTTAATAAACTCTATGGAATATATTACCAGTTTTCCATACATTCAACACACATTTATTGCACACTTACATATCAGGATTCTTGGTATACACTGGTAAAAAAAATTAATATTCGCATTTGAGTATCTCCAATTCTTATTTCTAAAATTAAGCTCTTGTTTCCCACTAATAAACATCGGATACTAGTCGTGATTATCGGGCTGTGGATGGTGCTGAAGTACATATTTTTACTACCAGTTTTATATAAGCTTCCTGCTATAAATTCACTTTCATGAGAGCAAAAATCACTGAAGTAATGCACATCATCTGCAATTTTGTTATCACCATTGGAAGTGTCCAATATAAACTGTTGGCAGTTCACCAAAAATTTGTGTGTGTGCTCAGTTGCTCAATCGTGTCTGACTCTTTGAGGCCGCATGGACTGTAGCCCACCAGGCTCCTCTGACCATGGAGTTTTCCAGGCAAGAATACTGGAGTGGGGTGTCCATTTCCTACTCCACGGGATCTTCCCAACCCAGGGATTGAACCCATGTCTCTAGAGTCTCATACAATGGCAGGTGGATTCTTTACCACTAGCACAACCTGGGAAACACACACCAAAAATTAAACAGGCCAAAGAAAGGGCAGGAGACACCTTGAGTATTACTCAATAGGGCAACATTTTATGATCATTGTTATGCTAACAGAAAGATTTGGAAAGTTGGGATCTCTGATATGATTTAATGCTTACCTAGTTATCTAAATTACCTAATATATTTCTGGAAAAATAAAATCAGTGAACAAGAGATGGAAAAGATAGCAGAGTAGAAAGACCCTGAACTCATTTTCTCCAATGGACACACCAAATTTGCATCTATTTACAAAACAACTATCTATGAGAACAACCTGAAGGCTAGCAGAAATGGTTTCCCACAGCTAAAGACATAAAGAAGGATCCATGAGAGATGCGGAGGATGAAAACACACACAGGTATAAGCTAAACAGAATGTTGGCAAGCAACCAATGAGTCTCTGAAGAAATTTTTAAAAAAAAAAAAAAATGGAGGTAGGAATTCCCTGGCGGCTCACTGGTAAAGAATCTGCTTGCCAGTACATGAGACACAGATTCAATCCCTTGTCAAGGAAGATCCCACATGCCTGGGAGCAACTTAGTAGCTCCACAACTGTTGAACCTGGGTTCTCGAGCCCAGGAGCTGCACCTACTGAAGCCTCAGGCACCTAGAGCCCGTGCTACACCACAAGAGGGGCCACCACGGTAAGTCCGTGCACCGCAGTGAAGAGTAGACCCCATTCTCGGCAACCAGAGGAAAGTCCACCCAGTCATGAAGACCTATTACAGCCAAAAGCAAATAAATAAGTTTTTTTTAAAAACCCTGTAGGTAAATGAAAATGGAAACACAATAACCAAAAATGTATGGGATGCAACAAAAGCAGTTCTAAGAATAAAGTTTCTAGCAATAAAGCCTACCTTATGAAACACAAATTTCAAATAACCTAACCTAACCTGTGTACCTAAAGGAACTAAAGAAAGAACAAACAAAACCCAAAGTTAGTACAAGGAAAGTAAGACTAAAGATCACTGGGGAAATAAATGAAATAAAGACTAAATAACAAGAGAAAGGATCAATAAAACTAAGAGCTGGTTCTTTGAACGGATACAAAAAAATCGATACACTTTTAACCAGACTCATCAAGAGCAAGAGAGGGGGCCCCAGTCAAAAAAATCAGAAATGAAAGAAAAGAAGTTACAACCCACACCACAGAGATACAAAGGATCATCAGAGAGTACACTGAGTGCTTAGTCACTCAGTCCTATCTGACTCACCAGGCTCCTCTGTCCATGGAATTTTCCAAGCAAGAGTACTGGAGTGGGTTGCCATTTCCTTTTCCAGGGAATCTTCCAGATCCAGGCATCAAATCCACATCTCTTGCACCTCCTGCATTGGCAGGTTGATTCTTTACCACTGTACTACTTGGGAAGCTCACAGAGAGTGCCATAAACCACTACATGTCAATAAAATGGACAACCTTAGAAGAAATGGATAAATTGCTAGAAATTAACAATTTCCCAAGACTGAATCATGAAGAATTAGAAAATATGAATAGACTGATTACCAGTAATGACACTGAATCAGCATTTAAAAAAACCAACAAACAAAATGCACAACTCCCAACAAACAGAAGTTCAGGAACAGAGGGCTTCAGAGGTGAATACTACCAAATAGTTAAAGACAAGTTAACACCTACTTTCCTCAAGCTATTCTAAGGAATTTAAGAGGAAGGAATGCTCCCAAACTCATTCTCTGAAGCCAGGATAACCCTGATACCAAAACCAGAATAGCACAATAAAGGAAAATTTCAGTCCAATATCAGTGATGCACATAGATCCATAATCCTAAGCAAAGTATTAGCAAATCATACTCACAAAGGCATTAAAAGGATAATATGCCATGATCAAGCTGGACTTATATCATGAATGCAAGGAAGTTTCAATATCCACAAATCAATACATGTGATATACCATATGAACAAACTGAAGAATAAAAATCATGTGATCTTCTCAAAAGATGCAGAAAGGCTTTTGACAAAATGCAACATTTACTTATAATAAAAGTTCTCAACAAAGTGGGTATAGAGGGAACATACCTCAACATAATAAAGGCCATATAGGACAGATCTGGGGTTTCCCCGGTAGCTCAGCTGGTAAAGAATCCACCTGCAATGCAGGAGATCCTCTTTCAATTTCTTGGTTGGGACGATCCTCTGGAGAAGGGACCAGCTACCCACTCCAGTATTCTTGGGCTTCCCTGGTGGCTCAGACACTAAAGAATCTGCCTGCAATGTGGGAGACTTGGGTTTCATCCCTGCCTTGGGAAGATCCCCTGAAGAGGGGTACAGCAAAGCACTCCAATATCCTGGCCTGAAGAATTCCATGGACACAGGCCACAGTCCATGGAACGGCAAAGAGTCGGACACGACTGAGCAACTTTCACTTTCATGACAGATCTACAGCCAACATCATACTCAATGGTAAATAGTGGGAAGCATTTCCTCAAAGATTAGGAACAAAACAAAGATGCCCACTCTCACTACTTTTATTCAATATAGTATTAAAAGCAAATACTCATGTATATCTCATTTATAAATATTTATGAGAATATCAATAAAATTTGAACAGAAAATTCACAGAAGAGGAATTAGGCATAGCTGTATTACTAGATAATGAAACTCTATAAAAAATTCAAAATAAAAATTAAACAACAGTGATTTTTGAGATTATTTGTATTTGAATATTTATTGTGGTACATACATACCACACACTATATATCTGTGGAATTTAAACTAGACACAGTTGATAAAATTTTTACAATTATACAATAACCTTTAGGACAAGAAATAGTTTCCTAGGTTCTCATTGCTGGTGACCCCACAAGCAACATGGCAGCAAACAAATTTATGTATTTCCTTCATCATGATCATTTGTGATTATTTGATATATGATTATTTGTAAGTATATAATATGGCTGTGCCTTTTCACATAAGCTTCAGGTTCATTGTGAAGTTGGCTGAAATGTTGTGAAGTTCTCTATTCCATTTCTGAATAATCATTCAGGCTCACCAGAATCAGCAAACGTACTCTTAAATGCCAGATAGAAAATATTTTACACTTTGTAGGCCATAGAGTCTCTGTTGCAACTTGACATTGCCGTAATCAGGGAGGAGAAACTCCTCAACCCTCTTAGGTTTATCACGTGGACCCCTGTGACTTAAACTGGCACAAGACAAATTAGCAAGAGAGAAAAGAAGTTTACTCACATGCTTATAAAAAAACAATATGTCTCAGAGAGAGAGAGAGAATTGGGGGTTTACATACCATCTCAATAGGCAAAGAGGTGGAGGACAGAGGGCACCTGTGGAAAAACCAAGTGACTTTTAGGAAAGATCAGTGGGCCCTTAAGTGAATAGATAGGAGATATGATCGTTTTGTGACAATTTCTGGTTATTTCTTATTCCCATTGCTGACTTCTTTCTAGTGATAGGAGTCCATCTTCCTTGGTTGTAAAACTACAGAGAGGGATTTTATGACAGTTGAATTCTTTGGGGAGACTCTGCTTTTAAGCAGATAAAGGGAGTTCAGAGAAAGCCTCTTCCTTTATCCATTGATTCTCAAGTGTCTTCAGCTCTATATAATCCTTACACCACAATCCTAAATTCTAGGACTCTTCATAGTTTTATAACAAAGGCATCAGCTCTATATAATCCTTACACCACAATCCTAAATTCTAGGACTCTTCATAGTTTTATAACAAAGGCAGTCATAGACAGTATGCGAGTGAATGGAGATGGCTATGTTCTGATCAAAGTTTCTTTACAAAAACAGTCATCAACTAGGGGTTTGCAGTTTGCAGACCACACTCTAGGCTTTTACTGTAAGTTCAGGACATACGTTAAATATAGATTCAGAGAAGATTCATCTTGTGAACAAAGTTTTTACTTAGTTTCCTATACTTAGTCTGTCAAGAGCCTTCAATATTGTATTTCTATGGTATTTATCATGTTGTTTTTGACAAGGTAGAAAATAATAGCACATAATGCTCGGGTTATTAGAAAATTGTCACTTGAAAGAACATGGCTTTGAAAACAGTAATATTGCTCCGATTTCTGGCTCTGTGACTTACTAGTTATGGGAATATAATGTTTCCAAAACTCAGTTTGTTCACTTATAAAAGGGAAATAATACAATCTAATTCACAGGTGGTGGTGGTGGTTTAGTCACCAAGTCGTGTCCAACTCTTGGCAACCCCATGGTCTCTAGCCTGCCAGGCTCCTCTGTCCATGGGTTTCTCCAGGTAAGAATACTGGAGTGGGTTGCCATTTCCTTCTCCAGGGGATCTTCCTGATCCAGGAATCGAACCTGGGTCTCCTACACTGTAAGCAGACTCTTTCCCAACTGAGCTACAAGGGAAGCAGATTATTATGAAAATTAAATGAAAACTATACTGAAGGAGATAGCATACTCTTTAAGCATAAAGTAACTTCTGAATAACTAATGGCTAAATTATTGTTTCATGGTGGTGTCCCAGGTGGCATACTAGGTAAAGAATCTACCTACCAATGCAGGAGATGCAAGAGATTCAGGTTCAATCCCTGGGTGGGGAAGATCCCCTGGAGTAGGAAATGGTAAACCATTCCAGTATTCTTGCCTGTCCTTGGACGAACGAGCCTGGTGGGCTACAGTTCATGGGGTCACAAAGAGTCGGACATAACTGAGTGAACACATACACAAGTTATTGTTTTAGAGTTTATCATTTATTAGTAAACAGAGGTTTTACTGGACAGACAATAGTGAAATGAACATTTGGTTCTACTGATATCCTAAAATAGATTTGACATCTGCATTTAAAACATTCTGTTTTAATGATGATAATTACCACTTAGAACCCCTTCATGGGTCACAGCCTCGCTGTGGTGAAGGGGCTTGCATAACTCAAATTAACTATGAGGCATGCCAAGCAAAGCCACCCAATATGAACAGGTCATATGGAAGAATTCTGACAAAACTTGGTCCACTGTTGCAGGGAATGGCAAACCACTCCAGTAGTCTTATCATGATAACCCCATGAACAATATGAAAAGGCAAAAAGATATGATGCCAGAAGATGAGCCCCTCAGGTCAAAAGGTGTCCAATATGCCTCTGGGAAAAAGAAGAGGACAATTATATACTAATAGCTCCAGATAGAATGAAACAGCTGAGCCAAAGCAGAAACAATGCTCAGTTGTGGATGTGTCTGGTGATGAAAGTAAAGTCTAATGCTGCAAAGAAAAACATTGTATAGGAATCTGAAATGTTAGGTCCATGAATCAAGGTAAATCAGACATGGTCAAGCAGGAGATGGCAAGAGTGAACATCCACATCTTAGGAATCAGTGAAGTAAAATGGATCAGACTGAGTGAATTTAATTCAGATAACCATTGTATCTACTACTGTTGGCAAGAATTCCTTAGAAGAAATGGGGTAGTCTGCATAGTTAAGAAAAGAGTTTGAAATGCAGTACTTCAATGTAACCTCAAAAATGACAAAATGATCTCGGTTTATTTCCAAGGCAAAACATTCAACATCACAGTAATCCAAGTCTATGCCCCAACTGCTGATGCTGAAGAAGCTGAAGTTGATCAGTTCTGTGAAGACCTACAAGACCTTCTAGAATTAACACCAAACAAAGATGTCCCTTTCATCATAAGGGACTGAAATGCAAAAATAGACAAGAGATACCTGGAGTAACAGGTAAGTTTGGCCTTAGAATACAATTGAAGCAGGGTAAAGTCTAACAGAGTTTTGTCAAGAGAACATGCTGGTCATAGCAAACACCCTTTCCCAACACAAAAGATGACACTACACATGGATATCACAAGATGGTCAATGCCGAAATGAGATTCATTGTATTCTTTGCAGCCAGAGTTGGATAAGCTTTATACAGTAAGCAAAAACAAGACCTGGAGATGACTGTGGCTTAGATCATGAACTCCTTATTGCAAAAGTTATGCTTAAATTTAAAAAAGGGAAAACCATTGCCACTAGTGGTAAAGATCCCACTTGGCAACGCAGGAGACGTAAGAGACGCAGGTTCAGTCCCTGGTTTGGGAAGATCCCCCAGAGGAGGGCATGGCAACCCACTCCAGTATTCTTGTCTGGAGAATGCCATGGACAGAGGAGCCTGGCGGGTTATGGTCCATAGGCGTGTGCAGAGTCAGACACAACTGAAGTGACTTTGCACTCAGCACACCAGGGAAAACCATTAGGTCATTCAGCTGTGACCTAAATCAAATCCTTTATTGTTATACAGTGGTGACAAATAGATACAAGGGATTAGATCTGATAAACAGTGTGCCTCAAGACCTATGGACCAAAGCTCAAAGCACTGTACAGAAGGTGATGGCCAAAACCATCCCAAAGAAAAAGAAATGTAAGAAGGCAAAGTGGTTGTCTGAGGAGACTTTACACATAGCTGAGGAAAGAAGAGAAATGAAAGGCAAAGGAGAAAGGGAAAGATGTACCCAACTGAATGTAGAGTTCCAGAGAATAGCAAGGAGAGATCAGAAGGGCTTCTTCAATGAACAGTGCAAAGAAATATAGGAAAAAAAAAAAGAATGCAAAAGACTGGAGATCTCTTGAAGAAAACTGGAGATATCAAGGATGCAAGGATGGGCATGATAAACGCAAGGATGGGCATAATAATTTGCCTTAACAGTAGCAGAAGAGATTAAGAAGAGGTGGCAAGAGTGCATAGAAGAACTATATGAAAAAGATCTTAATGACCTGGATAACAGTGATGGTGTGGTCACTCACCTAGAGCCAGATATCCTGGAGTATGAAGTCAGGTGGGCCTTAGGAAGCATTACTATAAACAAAGCTAGTGGATGTGATGGAATTCCAGGTGAGCTATTTAAAATCCTAAAAGTTAATGATGTTAAAGTGCTGCACTCAATATGTCAGCAAATTTGAAACACTCAGCAGTGACCAGAGGACTGGAAAAGGTCAGTTTTCATTCCAATCTCAAACAAGGACAGTACAAAAGAATGTTCAAACTACAGTATAGTTGGGCTCATTTCACATGTTAGTAAGGTTATTCTCAAAATCATTCAAGCTAGGCTTCAGCAGTACATAAATTGAGAACTTCCAGATGTACAACCTGGGTTTTGAAGAGGGAGAGGGACCAGAGATCAAATTTGCAACATTTGTTGGATCTTAGAGAAAGCAAGGGAATTCCAGAAAAATGTCTACTTCTGCTTCGTTGATTATGCTAAAACCATTGCCTGTGTGGATCACAGCAAACCGTGGAAAATTCTTAATGAGACCAGACCACCTTACCTGTCTCCTGAGATACCTGTATGTGGGTCAAGAAATACAACAGAATTGAACATGGACAAACTGACTGGTCCCAAATTGTGAAAGAAGTACAACAAGGCTGTTTATAGTTGCCTGTCTATTTAACTTATATGCATAGTATGTCATGTGAAATGCTGGGCTGAATCATGCTAGGTGGAATCAAGATTGCCAGGAGAAACTTCAATAACCTCAGATATGCAGATGATACCACTTTAACGGCAGAAACTGAAGAGGAACTAAAGAGCCTCTTGATGAGGGTGAAAAATCTGTCTTGAAAATCAACATTCAAAAAAGTAAGATCATGACCTCTAGTGCCATCACATCATGGCAATAGAAGGGAATAAAGTGAAAACAGTGACAGATTTTATTTTCCCGGGCTCCAAATCACTGCAGATGGTGACAGCAGCCATGGCATTAAAAGATGTTGGTTCCTTGAAAGGAAAGCTATGACAAACCTAGATAGCATATTAAAAAGCAGAGACATCACTTTGCCAACAAAGGCCTATCTCGTCAAAGCTATGATGTACAAATGTGAGAGTTGGACCATAAAGAAGGCTGAGCGCCAAAGAATTGATGCTTTCAAATTGTGGTGCTGGGGAAGACTCTTGAGAGCTCCTTTGACAGCAAAGAGTTCAAACCAGTCAATCTTAAAGGAAATCAACTCTGAATATCATTGGAAGGACTGGTGCTGAAAGCTCAAGCTCCAATACTTTGACCACCTGATGCAAAGAGCCAACTCACGGAAAAAGACTCTGATACTGGGAAAGACTGAAAGCAAATGGCAAAGAGGGAGGCAGAGGATGATATCCTTAGATTACATCACTGACTCAATGGACAGGGATCTGAGCAAACTCCAGGAGACAATGGAGGACAGAGGAGCCTGGCATGCTGTAGTCCATGGGTTTGTAAAGAGCTGGACACAACTTAGCAACTGAGAAGCAGAACAAACCACTTAGAAACAGCAACTCTGAATTTTGTAACCAGCTGCTGCTGCTGCTGCTAAGTCCCTTCAGTCGTGTCCGACTCTGTGAGACCCCATAGACAGCAGCCCACCAGGCTCCCCCATCCCGGGGATTCTCCAGGCAAGAACACTGGAGTGGGTTGCCGTTTCCTTCTCCAATGCATGAAAGTGAAAGTGAAGTCACTCAGTCGTGTCTGACTGTTAGTGAACCCATGGACTGCAGCCTACCAGGCTCCTCCGTACATGGGATTTTCCAGGCAAGAGTACTGGAGTGGGTTGCCATTGCCTTCTCCAATTTTGTAACCAGGAACATATGCAAATAATTTTCTTCAGAATTTTGTACAAAAATCTACTCATCAACCCTCCTGGATTCAATTCTTAAGATGAAAGTACTGAAATAGGACTGCTGAAATAAACCCAAGCGCCAGCTTAAAAACTTATCATTTGAAAGATGCTGCTGCTGCTGCTGCTGCTGCTGCTGCTAAGTCACTTCAGTCATATCCGACTCTGTGAGACCCCATAGATAGCAGCCCACCAGGCTCCCCCATCCCTGGGATTCTCCAGGCAAGAACAATGGAGTGGGTTGCCATTTCCTTCTCCAATGCATGAAAGTGAAAAGTGAAAGTGAAGTCTCTCAGTCATGTCTGACTCTCAGTGACCCCATGGACTGGAGCCTACCAGGCTCCTCTGTCCATGGGATTTTCCAGGCAAGAGTACTGGAGTGGGGTGCCATTGCCTTCTCCAGCAGAGGAGTCTAAATTGGCATCACCAGAAGTTGAGGAAGCCGACTCTTATATCCTATTGTCTAAACTTCCTAGATTTATGTAAGGGGCCTAGTGATTGAACAAGAATAGTGTAGTTGAATAAACAGTTTAGAAAAGTGCTTTGAATACTTAAAATACAATATAATGAGGTAAACTGCTGTCAAGCATGGGAAAAGCTGATGACATTACAATCACAGCATTCTCTGCAAGTCAAAAATACTTTATTCACTCTTCTCTCTCATCAGGGAGCACTGACAACCCTAATGACATCTGAGTTTCTTTCAAGCCAGTGGGTTTTGGACAGGGTTGAGAGTTTTTTTCTCTGAATGGTTCAGAGCCCCAATTAGGAACAAAATTAGCTACTATCAGGGGATGGATGATTCTTTTCACAGAAGACTTCTTCTGAGTATATTTAAAATGCAAGTGTCAAAACCTCTAAAGAAAATGAAGGCAAAATAAATAAATAATGCGAGTATTCTTAAGAGCAACAGTAATTTATTATCAAGCAATTAACCTTGCAATAAGCTCCCATTTCTCTGTTTAGAATATTTCAGTCAATATAGGAAATATAATTATGATAAAGGTTGAAGACACAGTGCAGTACTCAAATGTTAACCATTTACAAACAATTTGTCTTTAATGACAGACAGCAGAGCATCTAATTACACTCTGCATTTCAAGAAAGGCTGACTGTTTGCCAAACATCACTCCATTTGATTGCCTGTAAAGTGCAGCCCTGAGTTGTTAAAGGGAAAATAGGATTTTTGGCTCCAGGTAATTAACTTTCCCACGATTTCTTTCTAAGGCCCTAATGAAGGCCCTTTGAAGTCTTCATTTTACCAATGGGTATTTGTGAAAGCCAAAAAAAAAAAAAAAAAAAAAGCACAACCTAACCAAGCTCTTCAAGTAATAATTTTCTTTATCATTCCTCTGTAAAATCTTTGAAATAACTAATGATGACCTGAAAGGTGCACTCACCAAGGCTCTCTGCCTGAAAGGAGGTCAGTCATCTAGAGGGCTGGGAGAGGACAGCCTAAGAAAGAAAAGTAATACTGAACCAAAAGGCGCTAGAGAGGGATTATTTGAAATCTAGACTCTTTCAACACAGGCTCATTCTTTAAAGCATTGTGGAAAAGTGCAAAGGAAAAAAAAAAGTATGAAAAATAAAGATAAGTGAAAAAGTTAAAGCATATTTTAAAATCCATACGTGATCATAGGAATTCTTTGTTGAGTGTGAATGGGTCTATATTTAGAAGCATTTGCCTTGAAATAGGAGTAAGAGTGAGATCAGTCAGAGAGCTGGTCGGCTGCGTATCTCAGAGATCACTAGATATATTTCTAGCAGTTCTTTTTCTCCTGAGTCTAGCATTTATAGAATCTATTCGACAAAACTCAGGAGTGCAGCATTTCGTGGACTTTTGATGAGCCGTGTGAATCAGGTGCCATTGTGCCATGGATTTCCTCAAGCTCCTTCCTTTATTAAGGTGCACAGAGAGACTGAATGACTGACTCGCCTTTGTTAAGACTACTGCCCAGTTTCTGCAGTGTCCTATTGGAGACAAGTTTTCTTAGAGCTGATAATGAGCTCTCTAATTTTGACATATTTGGAGGTTTCACGTTCTATATATATATATATATATATAATTTTTTTTTTCAGATTATTCAGAAGAGAACCAGCATTGATGCAATATTCACTATGCGCCACATTACCATTTTCTCACTTGCACTTCCCAGCTCTTGGGAGGATGAAAGCATGATTTTAACGAGTTAGCCCCTTCCTGGTTTCAACTCCAGGTAGCCTGGACTTGATTTACTTAAACTGCTACATAAACCACTCTTCCAAAAATAACTTCTAACATCTAGTGCAATATTCTTCCAGAAAACTCACTAGGCAAAATCTAAGCCTTAGAATAATGGGGACATCTGCTCTCTCCAGTGCCTCACTCTATAGCTTATTCCAGATGTATCTGTTGTATGTTCAAATGAAGCCTCTAAAAACTTGCTTAAGACTTGCTTTTCTTCTGAAACATACTAGCATTCTACAAATCTGCTACACATAACTGGTAAAAAAGACAACAGACTCCAAATGAAGTCCCTTATGCTGAGCCCCATGCCACCAAACAGGCTTCCCTGGTGGCTCAGATATTAGAGTCTGCCTGTGATGCAAGAGACCAGGGTTTCATCCCTGAATCAGGAAAATCCCTTGGAGAAGGGATTGGCTACCCACTCCATTATTCTTGCCTGGAGAATCCCATGGACAGAGGAGTCTGGCGGGCTACAGTATATCGGGTCACAAAGAGTTGGACGTGACTAAGTGACTTTCACACATGTCACCAAACAGACTTAATTACAGTTTCAGCTCTTCCAGAAATGGAATCTTAAATCAGTCAATCAGGAATTGCCTGCTTAGCACTGGTTAGGTAATCTGCCTGATTACCTGCCATCCCCGAAAGGAAAGCAATCTTGAAGTAACCAGTCTGCGCTTTTTTTGCCTAATATTAAACTTCCTTGTTGTTCTTGTCCAGCATATTGGATGCTGCTCTATTCAAATTGATTTCTGCTCAAATCAATTCTTAAAAAGTTTAATATGCCTCAGTTTAACATAATAAATCTTTTATTTAATATTCTCCTCCAGCCATCATCTGATCTCTCCTTCACCAAAAAACCTGTATATCAGAAAGAATGCTAACCATGTGCTGTCACCAGTGCTTAACCTGCCATTTAATTATCCATTGAGATCTGATTTCTCTACCTCACTATCACCTAACAACATCTTTGACCTCTTTGTTATTAAATTCAGTGGAGAGTTTTCATTCTTTACCTCCCTGGGTCTCTCTGCAAGCTATAAATATCCCTTCTCCCTTGGGTTCCAAGATCCACTTTCTCCTTGTTTTACTCTCTTGCCAGCAGTTCAGTTTTTCTAGAATGATGTGCTTTCTTTTTATTTCTTTATTTTTTAATTGGTGGAAAATTGCTTTACAATGTGTTTGTTTCTGCCATACAACAATGCAAATCAGTCATATATATATAAATATATATATATAAAATGTATGAACTTTCTTTCCTCTGAACTTCCCTCCTCTCCCCCATCCCACGCCTCTAGGTCATCACAGAGAACTAATCTAGGCTCCTTGTGTTATATAACAACTTCCTACTGACTATAATTTACATTATGATGTGTCTTAAACTTATTCCCTGACTCTTCATCTCCTTATTTTGACCTCTTTCCGGGATCTCCTGTGTTCCCTAATGGCATCCATATCTATGGTTGACATCAGACCCCATTTAAGGGCTCTAAACACAGGTTTTAAACTTGAATTACAGACCCAGGAAGTCTCTTCTTGGATTTCTTGTCTTTCCTACCCTCCACCACCACAATATATTTCTCCTTTATTATTCACAAATGTAATTAATGGCACCATCATCCATTCATGAAGCTAATCTGGAGATGATTGAAAGCTTAGAGATAGTGATGACTTGGCTTAGCCTGCACTTTTCTATGGTTTATTCATGAAGCCACAGAAGGAAGTGCAAAGGATACTAGTGATAGCCAAGGTTCCCAATTTCTTCCTTGTTCTCATGATAAGGAGTGCTCAAAATTTGGTGTTCTTGACCTCCCACAGAAAAAGAGAGGCTTGCCAGGTCAAAGAAACAGAGAACTCTGGGCACACTTGTCCTTTACTTGTTGCCACATCACCACTGTGAAGCAAATTATCACATGAGGCTAGGCCTTCAGAACTTGACATTCTTGGTGTACTTAGGCAGTGAGCAATCTTCATTGGTCTCTGCCTCTGCTGTCAGTCCCTAGGAGTTTTATGTTTGTGTCTTTTAGAGGAGCTTCCCTGGTAGCTTAGCTGATAAAGAATTCTCTGCAATATAGGAGACCCGAGTTCGATTCCTGGGTCAGGAAAATCCCCTAGAGAAGCGATAGGGTACCCACTCCGGTATTCTTGGGCTTCCTTGGTGTCTCAAATAGTAAAGAATCCTCCTGGGTTCAATCCCTGGGTTGGGAAGATCCCCTGGAAGAGGACATGACAACAAACCTGGGAATGGCCCACCACTAATCAATTACCCGAGTCATAAAATTTGGAGTTACCCTTGCTGTCTCGCTCTCCCTCACCTACTCTGTTCAACTAATGGTTCAGTCTAGCCATTTTTATTCATAAGTATTTTTGTCTGTCTAGTCCTCCTTATTTCTAGTGTTATTGCCACCATCGTCTCTTAGATGAGATACTGCAAAATCTCCAATCTGGTTTCCACCCTTAATCCCTGCCCTTTCTCCATCTGTTCTCCATTCCATTGTAAGCATTAGCATCCTACACTATAAATATAATACTGCCTCACTCCCTTTCAAAAAACCCTCAAAACTCCTTTCCACATTCAGGATAAACTCCAACCTTTATAATGTAACAACGATCCTATATAATCTGGGTTGCCTTAAGCTCTGAAATCTCCCTTATCATTTGCTTTTCTTATCTTCCTCCAAAGGATTCCCCAGTTCCTCAAGCATGTACTCTTTCCTTAAGCTTTCATGCTTTCTGATAAGAGTGGAGTGCTGTCCCTTCCACTCCCAACTTCACTGTTCTCCTCTTCATCATGATGTTTATTTGCCTGACAAAACTCTTTTCAGGTCTACTGGTACAGTCCATCTGCAAGTATTTGGTTCCATTCTCAGGACATAGCCAGACTCCAACCACTTCTCATACTACTTCAAGTCACTGTGACATTTCAAATAAATTCCAGCAGTCTCCATCTAACTAACCTGTCAGCTTCTACCATTGCTTACCCTGTGATGTATTCTGCACACAGCAGCCAGAGAGACACTTGAATTCCTATATTAAATCATACTGTGCTGTGCTAAGTCACTTCAGTCATGTCTGACTCTTTTCAACCCCATAGACTGTAGCCCACCAGGTTCCTCTGTCCATGGGATTCTCCAGGCAAGAATACTGGAGTGGGTAGCCATGCCCTCCTCCAGGGATTTTTCCCAACCCAGGGACTGAACCCAGGTCTCTTGCATTGCAGGTTGATTCTTTACCATCTGAGCCACCAGGGAAGCCCAAGAATACTGGAGTGGATAGCCTCTTCTTTCTCCAGGGGATCTTCCCAACCCAGGAATAGAACTGGGGTCTCCTGCATTGCAGGTGAATTCTTTACCAGCTGGGCTACCAGGGAAGGCCTTGATATATACATATATATCTCTATTTGTTTTTCTGGTTCAGTTCCTAAGTTGTGTCTAACTCTTTGCAACCCCATGGATTGTAGCACACCAGCCTTCCCTGCCTTAGAAAAGGCAGAAGAACCAGAGATCAAATTGCCAATATCTGTTGAATCACTGAAGAAGCAAGAGAGTTCCAGAAAAATATCTACTTCTGCTTTATTGATTAGGCCAAAGCCTTTGACTGTGTGAATCACAACAAACTATGGAAAATACTTAAAGAGATGGAAATACAAGACCACCTGACCTGCCTCCTGAGAAATCTGTATGCAGTTCAAGAAGGAACCATTAGAACTAGACGTGGAACAACAGACTGGTTCCAAATCAGGAGAGGAGTACATCAAGGCTGTATATTGTCACGCTGCTTATTTAACTTATATGTAGAGTACAGCATGAGAAACGCTAGGCTGAATGAAGCTCAAGCTGGAATCAAGATTGCTGGGAGAAATATCAATAAACTCAGATATGTAGATGACACCACCCTTATGGCAGAAAGTGAAGAACTAAAGAGCATCTCGATGAAAGTGAAAGAGGATAGTGAAAAAGCTGGCTTAGAACTCAACATTCAGAAAACCAAGATCATGGCATCTGGTCCCATCACTTCATGGTAACTGGATGGGGAAACAGTGTCAGACTTTATTATTTGGGGCTCCAAAATCACTGCAGATGGTGACTGCAGCCATGAAATTAAAAGACACTTGCTCCTTGGAAGGCAAGATATGACCAGCCTAGACAGCATGTTAAAAAGCAGAGACATTATTTTGCCAACAAAGGTCTGTCTAGTCAAAGCTATGGTTTTTCCAGTAGTCATGTATAGATGTTAGAGTTGGACTATAAAGAAGGCTAAGCTTCAAAGAATTTATGCTTTTGAACTGTGGTGTTGGAGAAGACTCCTGTGAGTCCCTTGGACTGCAAGGAGATCCAACCAGTCCATCTTAAAGGAAATCAGTCCTGAATATTCACTGGAAGGACTGATGCTGAAGCTGAAACTCCAATACTTTGGTCACCTGATGTGAGGAACTGACTCATTGGAAAATACCCTGATGCTGAGAAAGATTGAAGGTGGGAGGAGAGGGGGACAACAGAGGATGAGATGGTTGGATGGCATCACTGACTCGATGGACATGAGTTTGAGTAAGCTGTGGGAGTTGGTGATGAACAGGGAAGGCTGATGTGCTCCAGTCCATGGTGTCACAAAGAGTTGGACACGACTTCATGACTGAACTGAACTGAGACTTCCCTGTCCTTTACCATCTCCCTGATTTACTCAAACTCATATCCACTGAGTTTTTGGTGTTATCCAACCATTTCATCCTCTGTCATCCCCTTCTCTTCCTGCCTGCCGTCTTTCCAAGCACCAGGGTCTTTTCCAATGAGTTGGCTCTTTGCATCAGGTGGCCAAAGTATTGGAGGTGATATATACATATGTATCGCTAGAGAGCCACATGGATGGCTCTTTCCCTCATTCCATCGAAGTGCTACCTAATCAAATAAACCCATCTGACAATCCCAACTAAAGGGGTAACCTCCCTCCAGTATTCCCTATTTTTCTTATCCACCTCCTTTGTTTCATAGGATCAGTTAATGTGACCTATATGTTGTTTTTTTCTACTATTCCCCAATAAAATATAATCTCCAGGAGAAAGAACCTTCATTTTATTGTCCACCACTGCATTCCCCAAATGGGGGATGATGAGTAAATGAATGACCAGATGATGGGTAAATGGATGAACAGATGATAGTAAATGAATGAATAAATGGATAGATGAATCCATTATCTTTTATTTTGTGTCTTCCCATCACAATAGATTCTAAGTAAAAACTTGTTATTGCTGTTTTAGGGTTCTAAAGACATTTTGCTCCCAATTTTGAGACATTTGGAACCATAGGGCATCACATTCCATATGTTACTATTACCCATTAACTTGTAAATACACGTTCATTCATTTGATTGTTCAGTTCAAAGAGTTCACATTTCAGGTGGATACCATGTTGGGAGACTAACACCTTACAGAACTGAGGCAATCCATAAATTTAAAAAATGCTTTTATTTTCTTGCCTAAAGCTAATTCCATTTTAGAGATAACCCTGAGTAACATACAGTGGTAAAGAATCCGCCCGCCAGTACAGGAGAAGTGAGAGACATGGGTTCGATCCTTGGGTCGGGAAGATCCCCTGAAGAAGGAAATGGCAACCCACTCCAGAATTCTTGCCTGGGAAATCCCATGGAAAGGGCAGCCTGGTGAGCTCCAGTCCATGGGGTCACAAAGAGTCAGACATGACTAAATGACAGAGAACGTACCGTGAGTAGTGTAGATAAGACCATTTAACATACTAGGTATTTGGTTTCCTAGCATTGTCGTAGCAAAGCACTGCAGTCTAGGTGGCTTAAATCTGCATACATTTATTCTCTCTCAGTTCTGGACACTAGAGGTCTGAAATCAAGATGTTTACAGTACCGTGCTTCCTTCAGAACCACTAGGGGAGGATCTTCCTTGTCTCTGGTAACCCCAGGTGCTCCTCAGGTTATAGGAATATAACTCCAACCTTTAGCCCTGTCTTTATGGCCTTCCTCCTTCTGTGTCTGTCTTTCTTCTTATAAGGACACTAGCCTACCCTCCTCCAGCATGATCTCACTTTAACTAGTTACATCTGCAATGACCTTAATTCCCAATAAGGTCACATTTTGAGATCTGGGATTCAGGACATCAACACATTATTTTAGGGGGACACAGTTCCACCCATAGCCCAGGAAAATGAAACCTTGTATATTTCCCACCACTGAAGCTGCTACTTTATCCATTTCATAGACATTTATTCAGTGGGTCTTTTCTGATAGACACAATACAGGATTCTGAGCAATAAAAAATGAGTTAGACCTGGTTTTTACCAAAAAGGATATATAGAAATAAACAAATAAAACAACATGTTTCAATGTGATACTGGTGGTATGACCAGAGTGCTTTGGGGACATAGATTAATGTGTAATTAATTCAGCCTGTGCAAGGAGATCCAACCAGTCCATTCTAAAGGAGATTAGTCCTGGATGTTCTTTGGAAGGAATGATGCTATATATACTATATATATAACTATTATATATATAAACTACTATATATATAAAATAGAAAACAAGATTCTACTGTGTAGTACAAGTGTATTCAATATCTTGTAATTGATGCTTCTTAACTGTGGTGTTGGAGAAGATTCTTGAGAGTCCCTTGGACTGCAAGGAGATCCAACCAATCCACTCTAAAGGAGATCAGCCATGGGATTTCTTTGGAAGGAATGATGCTAAAGCTTAAACTCCAGTACTTTCGCCACCTCACACGAAGAGCTGACTCATTGGAAAAGACTCTGATGCTGGGAGGGATTGGGGGCAGGAGGAGAAGGGGACGATAGAAGTTGAGACGGCTGCATGGCTTCACCGACTCAATGGACATGAGTTTGAGTGAACTCCGGGAGTTGGTGATGGACAAGGAGGCCTGGCGTGCTGCGATTCATGGGGTTGCAAAGAGTCGGACATGACTGAGTAACTGAACTGAACTGAATTCAGCCTGTGAGACCATGTTATCCAAACAAAGATAATTTTCTGAATTGAATATTAATGGCAGTATAAAAGTGAAGCAGGCAGAAACATCAGAGGATGCATTCCAAATGGGAATTCACTCAGCACACATGTATTGAGCACCTGCTATGTGCTAAACATAAGAGTTAGGTGCTGGCATACAGATACAACTGGTGTTAGTTTTGGGGTATAGTGACATAAAATGTTCTTGTTTCATTTGATATTAATTTAATCAAGAGTACAGAAAAGAAAACAATAATAAAACGTGATAGGTACTATGATGGAACTGTAAAGGAACAGATGAAGACAAATAGCTAGGCTTGAATGCCATGTAAAATGCCTTGGCAATATCCTGCAGACTATTTATATAGGAGAATTATATGACTAGACATTTCGCTAAAAAGAAAGACTCCTATAGAACATTTTATTGCAGAACGAAGAATACTTTAGATAGGGCAGTGTCAATCTTTCTTTTCCTTTAAGTCCAGATTTTTATGTATCTATTTCCATATGTTCTTTGCTAGATGTTGCATGGGTGTTGTGTTTTTTATCACTATCCATAAATTAGCTACCCAGGGTCTAAAACAAACAGATGATAAGAAAGGAATTAAAAAGAGGGCCAAATCTCTGTCTTTTCCTTTGGCATCAAGCTATTAAAAAAATGGAGGGGGAAGAAAGTACCAAATCAAACATTATTTGGTAATATGAACTGGAATTTAGTTTTTAAATACATTATAAAAATGCATTTGCTGTTTAAATCACTGGATTCTGTAGTGAGAAAGGATTTGAGGAAAATCCTCATTTACCAGAGTTCATAATTTTTACTAAAGACAACATTTTCCCATGATTCCTTTTGTTTTAAGAGAATCTCAGAAATAATGGGTTTATATGAATGGACATATGCAAAAATTACATGGCATAAATTTACATATACATATGAGTTACATGTTATAATCTTATCTTTTAAAATACACATGGATGAAATTCTATAATACACTAACCTCTGGAAACCACCTTAAAATAAAGCAAGAGAACTTTTGCTAAAGTTGTTAAGCATAAGCATGAAATCCTGTCTTCGAGGAAAAACTTTTCCTCTACCGTCTTAGGATGAGTATTTTGGGGGCTGCAAATTAAACTGACAGAACACAGGTTAACAAGAAAAGTGACAGATTTTAATCACGTATGTACATAAGAACGTTCATCAAGAAATGGTGACTCAAAAGTGGTGGTTAGAACACGTAAGTGAAGGGAATGGGAAGAAAACTTATAGGAAAGAATAGTTTCTTAGAAGCGGGGGTGGCTGCATAAGAAAGGTACTTATGGGAAAACAAATGACTTTTTGATAAGATAAATGAGTCCTTCGCACAGCAGACAGGAGTTATGATAACTTCGTGACAGTGTCCTTTCTCAGGTGTGCTGCTGATGGCTCATTGTTTGTCTCAGGTGGTAAGAATCAACTGTCCCTTGTGGCTTCCTGAAGGAAATTCATGACAACTGAGATTTTTGTTTTTTGTGTTTTTTAGAGGCTCTACTTTTAGGCAAATAAGGGATTTCAGGAACTCTAATGTCTTCAGCTCAAAATAATTGTTATGCTACCGTAGGATAGTCTTCAACCAGATAATGAAAAGGTGGGTGCAGGGTCTCAATGGAATAGTAGAGATAATAGGATTCTCACTGCTGAGTACACTAAGGCAAAGAAGAAGAATCTTCCCGTGTTCTCACTGAGTAACTGGGTGGCTACCACATCCGTGGAGTATTGGAGGATAAATAGATTTCATCTCTGAATTTTAACTCAGAGGATACAATGGGCTAAGTACTTTTGTCCCAGCCTCTTTCCTCCTTTATTTCTCTCTCTCTTTTTTTAATAGGGAAGAATTATAAGTAGCTTAAATTAGCTAAGATCCTCTCTACTGAGTTATTTTCTAACTACCCTTGCAGTTAAAAAAAATAAAAAATCCACTGCTGATAGTGAAGGGATTTAAATTAGGACTTTGAAATCCAAACACAACAATACAACTCTGTGTATAATTGAAAACTAAGGAGACTCAGAAGCACGCAGGGTGTGTGTAGTAAGCCTGGGTCAATGAGGTCAGGGAGAGTGACAAACCAGCTGGAGAGAGCTGCCTGTGCTTTGAGCACAAGGAAGGGGTGCTTCAGACACAGTGGCAATGGAGTCAGCGGGGGCAGGGGGAGGGTAATGGCACCAGCACAATCTAGTAACTGCCTCTCCTCCTCTCAGGCCGATTTGCATACCACTACTGTCAAACATCCTTTCAATTATCTCTGCTAAACATAGACAATGCAAATCATAATCGGAAGGGTTTTTTCTACAAAAATATAAAAAACACATTTTCTGTTTCTTTAAACAATGCCATCTTGTTCTCTATATTTCTATCATGAATTCTGTAGTTGTAGCTACTTTTCAGTTCCTTCCTATTTCATACTCACTTTTATGTACAGATAAGAGGCTTTAAAGGCATTCTCATTTGCTGAATATAAAAACTGAAGTGGAACTGAAATCCTTAGAAGAGTGAACTATGTCTATCACGCACCATTACCTTCTACATTGTTTGTGATTACCGGGCCTGAACTTAACAAAAGATTTCGTTAGAAACCAAGGGCAAGATCCCACGTTTTTGAAAGAATCTATTAAACAAAACAAAACCCATGAGATTTGGGAAAAAAAAAATGATTATCTGACCCATTTTTAACATACTAAAATAAACCACCAGCACCATCTATCAGATTTTAAACAATGGCAGTAGCACAAAGACCATCCAAACAAAAAGGTGATTTGAGTTGAACTGCTGGTTTGCCTCACAGTCTTTAATTAGTTCATTATTAACTCATTACTTATTGCCTATTTCAAACTCAAAACTCATTTCATGTATGCAAAACATAAAAAATACATGTGCATCCATGAAGGTATGTATAAGAGTGTCTGAGTGTACATACACACACTGTAAAGAGCAGTAAAGACAAAGACAAACACACACAAAATAAGGTCACATTAAGGTGAATTTAAAAACATAACGACTTTGTAATATGCTAGATACAGGCTTTTAGAGCTGTTCTTAGTCTCTCAGTCATGGTCCAGCTCCTTGTGACCCTGTTGACTGTAGCTACCAGGCTCCTCTGTCCCAGGGGGTTCTCCAGGCAAGAATACTGGAGTGGGTTTCTATGCCCTCCTTCAGAGGATCTTTCCAATCCAGAGACTAAATCCAGGTCTCCCACATTGCAGGCAGATTCTTTACCATTTGAGCCACCAGGATAGCCCAATTAATTAATTATTTATTGCCTAGTTCAAACTTAAAACTCACCTCCTGTATGCAAAGCTTAGACAATACATGTGCATCTGTGAATGTATGTATATGAGTGTGTGATTGTTCTTATACACACTGTAAAGTGTGGCAAAGACAAACACACACACAAAATAAACACCAAAATCAGATTGATTATATTCTTTGCAGCCAAAGATGGAGAAGTTCTATACAGTCAGCAAAAATAAGACCAGGAGCTTACTGTGACTCAGATCATGAACTCCTTATTACCAAATTCAGATTTAAATTGAAGAAAGTAGGGAAAACCACTAGACTATTCAGGTATGACCTAAATCAAATCCCTTATGACTATACAGTGGAAGTGAGAAATAGATTTAAGGGACTAGATCTGATAGAGTGCCTGATGAACTATGGACAGAGGTTCATAACATTGTACAGGAGACAGGGATCAAGATCATCCCCAAGAAAAAGAAATGTAAAAAAGCAAAATGGCTGTCTGAGGAGGCCTTACAAATCGCTAAGAAAAGAAGAGAAGCGAAAAGCAAAGGTAAAAAGGAAAGATATAAGCATCTGAATGCAGAGTTCCAAAGAATAGCAAGAAGAGATAAGAAAGACTTCCTCAGTGAACAATGCAAAGAAATAGAGGAAAACAACAGAATGGGAAAGACAAGATATCTCTTCAAGAAAATTAGAGATACCAAGGGAACATTTCATGCAAACAAGGCCTCGATAAAATGGGCCCATGGGACAGAAATGGTATGGACCTAACAGAAGCAGAAGATATTAAGAAGAGGTGGCAAGAATACACAGAACTGTACAAAAAAAAGATCATGACCAAGATAATCATGATGGTGTGATCACTCACCTAGAGCCTGGCATCCTAGAATGTGAAGTCAAGTGGGCCTTAGAAAGCATCACTACAAACAAAGTTAGTGGAGGTGATGGAATTCTGATTAAGCTATTTCAATTCCTGTAAGATGATGCTGTGAAAGTGCTGCACTCAATGTGCCAGCAAATTTGGAAAACTCAGCAGTGGCCATAGGTCTGGAAAAGGTCAGTTTTCATTCCAATCGCAAAGAAAGGCAATGCCAAAGAATGTTCAAACTACTGCACAATTGCACTCATCTCACACATTAGTAAAGTAAGGCTCAAAATTCTCCAAGCCAAGCACAGCAATATGTGAACCATGAAATTCCAGATGTTCAAGCTGGTTTTAGAAAAGGCAGAGGAACCAGAGATCAAATTGCCAACATCCTCTGGATCATGGAAAAAGCAAGAGAGTTCCAGAAAAACATCTATTTCTGCTTTCTTGACTATGCCAAAGCCTTTGACTGTGTAGATCCCAATAAACTGTGGAAAATTCTGAAAAAGATGGATGTAACAAACCACCTGACCTGCCTCTTGAGAAATCTGTATGCAGGTCAGGAAGCAACAGTTAGAACTGGACATGGAACAACAGACTGATTCCAAATAAGAAAAGGAGTACATCAAGGCTGTATATTGTACCCTGCTTATTTAACTTATGTGCAGAGTACATACTAAGAAATGCTGGGCTGGAAGAAGCACAAGCTGGAATCAAGATTGCCGGGAGAAATATCAATAACCTCAGATATGCAGATGACACCACCCTTATGGCAGAAAGTGAAGATGAACTAAAAAGCCTCTTGGTGAAAGTGAAAGAGGAGAGTGAAAAAGTTGGCTTAAAGCTCAACATTCAGAAAATGAAGATCATCTGACATCTGGTCCCATCACTTCATGGGAAATAGATGGGGAAACAGTGGAAACAGTGTCAGACTTTACTTTTTTGGGCTCCAAAATCACTGCAGATGGTGACTGCAGCCATGAAATTAAAAGAGTCTTACTCCTTGGAAGGAAAGTTATGACCAACCTAGATAGCATATTGAAAAGCATAGGCATTACTTTGCCAACAGAGGTCCGTTTAGTCAAGGCTATGGTTTTTCCAGTGGTCATGTATGGATGTGAGAGTTGTTCTGTGAAGAAAGCTGAGTGCTAAAGAATTGATACTTTTGAACTGTGGTGCTGAGAAGACTCTGGAGAGTCCCTTGGCCTGCATGAAGTTCCAACGAGTCCATCCTAAAGGAGATCAGTCCTGGGTGTTCATTGGAAGGACTGATGCTAAAGCTGAAACTCTAATACTTTGGCCACCTCATGTGAAGAGTTGACTCATTGGAAAAGACCCTGATGCTGGGAAGGATTGGGGGCAGGAGGAGAAGGGGACAACAGAGGATGAGATGGCTTGATGCCATCACTGACTCGATGGACATGAATTTGGGTAAACTCCAGGAGTTGGTGATGGACAGGGAGGCCTGGCGTGCTGTGATTCATGGGGTCACAAGGAGTCGGACACAACTGAGTGACTGAACTGAACTGAACTGATTGAAATACATATAAGGACTTTCTCACATTCTAGAGATGGGCTTTTACATTTCTAATTGCAACAAAAAAGCTATGGTCAGTTATAAGATTCACATTGGCCAAACCTTTATGAACCTAAGAAATATCCCAAGTTTGAACAAACAAAATACTTGACAGAGTCTTTGACTAATCAGAGGTATGTTCTGATTATATCATCCAGCATATCCAGCAAAATTCCATGGACTACACGGAAATAGGAAAGCAGTAATAAAAGTGAATGTAAGAACTACTGAGCGTATACAGGGAAATCCTGGCTGTCATCACAGAGTCTAAAACTCTAATAATCACAGTCTTCATATAAGTCCTTTTCAGAAAATAAGGTTTGCAAAAAGAGTGTATAACACATACAAATTCTCTACTCTGTAATCTGGATTAAAAACAAGAAGAATGGGAGACTTTTCCAGTTTTTTACAAATAAAACAACTTTTTTATGTTATTGATAATATACTTCTACCTTTGTCAGCAATTTTCTCTAAATGTTTTATTTCAGTTCAGTTCAGTTCAGTTGCTTAGTCATGTCCAAACCATTGCGACCCCATGAACCGCAGCACGCCAGGCCTCCCTGTCCATCACCAACTCCTGGAGTTCACCCAAACCCATGTCCATCGAGTCGGTGATGCCATCCAGCCATCTCATCTTCTGTCGTCCCCTTCTCCTCCTGCCCCCAATCCTTCCCAGCATCAGGGTCTTTTCCAATGAGTCAACTCTTCGCATATTGGAGTTTCAGCTTCAGCATCAGTCCTTCCAATGAACACCCAGGACTGATCTCCTTTAGGATGGACTGGTTGTATCTCCTTGCAGTCCAAGGGACTCTCAAGAGTCTTCTCCAACTTTACCCAAAAAGGATGTAGCATGAATGACCTTGTAAAAATGATCCTTAAACCAGTCCTTTCTGTTTTGCTGACATGAAAACATGTCAGTGTTTTCAAGGTATGATTTTAGGTAACATGAAATAAGCGAAAACTCTGAAAGCCAAGCAAAACATTTTTTTTTGTCTTTTTTTTTAAATTTTTATTTTTACTTTATTTTATTTTACAATACTGTATTGGTTTTGCCACACATTGACATGAATCCGCCACGGCTGTACATGAGTTCCCAAACATGAACCCCCTCCCACCTCCCACCCCATATCATCTCTCTGGATCATCCCTATGCACCAGCCCCAAGCATCGAACTTCCTCTAGTCATAACTGCTCCCAGCATTTGAGAAGAGGTCCAAATTAGGACTACAACCCAAAGAGCTATACTCTCAGTAGAAACATCCATAGCTGCTGCAATATCTGTTGTAGAGGCTGGTTTGAATCAGCACTGTCAGTTTTAAAGAAAGATAAAAACAGAGTCTTTATTGTCTTCCTTTGGTTCAGTATTAAAAGCGAGGCATTTTATTAAGCAATTTTCCATTTAGTTGTGACACAACAGTACTCATCATGGGTGATGGACAGGTAGATGATTGAGTTGTTTTTGAGGTAAGAACTGCTAGTAGAAGAGTCGGAGAGCAAAGCAGCCAATAAATCCATCTATAAAAAATAATGGACAGTGATGAGAGAGCTATAAGCACAGCAGGAAACATTTTTAGCTCCTTTTCCTGTCATGGGGGTGCACTCTCCTCTGCATTAGCAAGGGTTGGGTCGACACCTGGAATGCAATGCATTTTAAATCTCAAATGCAAGATCACCCTGCTCAAAAGCAAAATGTTCAATCAGATTTCCTTTCAGTTTAGTGGAGCCATTGTGATTGTGTAGCCACCTAACAAAACACATGGGCTGGACATTACAAGAAAAAAATAAGCCAAATTATGACAAATTCTTAACATCTGATGCTACCAACCTGTTTACATATAGAGATAAAGTGATGTAATCCAAATGACAGAACCTGACTTCTCCCATAACTACAAACTTAGAAAAAGTGATCAGTGGGCATATTTTATTCCTAAATCCTAATTACAGCTTCATTTCCATGAGGTTTCCAAGTTATTATCAAAGACAAGTGGAAAAGAGAATGGGGATATAGACAAGTCCTGGCTTGAGCTCAGGTTGTTGGTGTTCTTGGGCAAAATTTGAAACTTGAAGAGAAGCCTAAATGTATGAGATACTAAAAATTTCCAGGGAAATAACTCAAGCTAAGCAACACTAACAAACCTCTTTTCCTTGGAGGGCAAGAGCAAAGAGTCATTAAGATGGCCCCCATGGATATATAGCTAAGTGGAATATCTCTTAAATAAAAACCAAAACTTCTGTTTTGCTAAGAACTCAATTAGACACAGACCAGCCTGGAACACAGGAGTTCCCTGTACCAGTTTTATGTGTGACTTCCTCAAACAGGTTTAAAACAGTTTGGCATTCAGTGTACAGTTAATGATGGCAGAGAGAAATTGATTTTCTCTTTTAATGTTGTTTTAAAAACAGGTTAATATTATTTAATTTCCATTGTCTGAATCAAACCTGGAATTCTGGAAATAGCTTATAAACCACCTCCTTGTTTTTGTACTTGTTCTTCTTACTGTCATGATTTTTCAAAGCTTCTTGGGAGGTACATTAAGCCATTTATGAGTTAGATATAAAAGGAAAATTAGTCTCAGTAAACAGCACCATGCCATGTATTATTATTTTTAAGTTTTCAGTTAACTATGATCACTGGCTTTCAACTAGCCAAGGTATGTGACTTTGCCAACTGAATCAACAGAATAGACCTATGTTAGCAAGAAGTTGATGCTATTGTATTGTGATGGTTTACTTTTGTCCAATTCCAGCCAGTGCTCCAATCCGTTTCACAGGGAGTAAACATCATAACGGAGAAGGCAATGGCACCCCACTCCAGTACTCTTGCCTGGACAATCCCATGGACGGAGGAGCCTGGTAGGCTGCAGTCCATGGGGTCACTAAGAGTCAGACACGACTGAGCGACTTCACTTTCACTTTTCACTTTCATGCATTGGAGAAGGAAATGGCAACCCACTCCAGTGTTCTTGCCTGGAGAATCCCAGGGACGGGGGAGCATGGTGGGCTACTGTCTGTGGGGTCGCATAGAGTCGGACATGACTGAAGCGACTTAGCAGCAAACATCATAAAATGAAAGTGTCAGTCACTAAGTCATGTCTGATTCTTTGCAACCCCACGAAGTGTAGCCTGCCAGGCTTCTCTGTCCATGGAATTCTCCAGGCAAAAATACTGGAATGGGTTGCCATGCCCTTCTCTAGGGAATCTTCCCTACCCAGGGATTGAACCCAGGTATCCCACATTGCAAGCAGATTCTTTACTGTCTGAGCTACCAGGGAAGCCCCAAACATCATAATATACCAATAATGTTTTCTTTCTAGAAGGAAATGGCAACCCACTCCAGTGTTCTTGCTTGGAGAATTCCAGGGATGGGGGAGCCTGGCGGGCTGCCATCTCTGGGGTTGCACAGAGTCGGACACGACTGAAGCGACTTAGCAGCAGCAGTAGAGCTGCACTTTGGCTGGCCTGCTGTTTTCTCAGACTCTTCACCAGGACTAAAGTAGTATCTTCTTTATACCCTCAATCTTAGAACAACCTTTCAAGATGAGAAACCAGTTAGTCCCCAACTTCATCTTAGAGCACTGCACGATGTTAGGGGATACACTATTCCATGTCCCCATGTTTATGTCTTTCTTCCTCCAAATTCTCTCTCCTTCTCTTAGTTTCCCCTCTCTGCAGAAAGAGGATTGACTGATTTGATTGGTGAGATGAGGAGGCTCTGGTGCCCTCTGTTCCATGTGTCCATGATCGTCCATTGGCTA
This sequence comes from Ovis aries, assembly GCF_016772045.2. Taxonomy (NCBI): domain Eukaryota; kingdom Metazoa; phylum Chordata; class Mammalia; order Artiodactyla; family Bovidae; genus Ovis; species Ovis aries. The sequence goes on along the minus strand of NC_056059.1, from coordinate 27,703,770 downwards.
ATGGCTCACGTCCTGGGTCTCACTCTCTGCCCCTGCTCTCAGGGGGTAGAAGGTATGAAATGGCCTGCATACTTTGTATTCCTAAAAGGAGTTTTCCAAGATCAGAAAAGAGTTAGTAGGGAGTCCATGCACAGTCACAAACCCAAGCTGTGTTTTCTAATCAGCCTCTGCTGGTGATTAAGCTGATATTTTAGACTATATTTATCAAGCTCCTGTATCTGTTTTTCAACTAACTCTACGCTTCACAGGGAAGGAGTGTGTACTACATTAGCTCTATTTAAGCTCTAAACTCACAGGTCTGCCAGCTCTAAAGCTCAAGGGCACTGTACCTGGAGAAGGCAATGGACCTGGCAGGTTCCTAGGGCCTTACACGGGGAGGTCATGGCAGGAGAAAAGGTAAAAAGTCTGTGGATGACATTTGATAACTCATTGAAAATGTTTAAGAGAATGTGAGAGACATCCCTTGGAAATGAAAGTGAAAGTTGCTCAGTTGTGTCTGACTGTCCATGGAATTCTCCTGGCCAAAATACTGGAGTGGGTAGCCTATCTCTTCTCCAGTGGATCTTCCCAACTCAGGGATCAAACCCAAGTCTCTGGCATTGCAGGTGGATTCTTTACCAACTGAGCTATCAGGGAAGCCCATCCCTTGGAAGCTCATATTAAAACTCAAAGAAAAAATTTTAGGAGGAGGTGTAGTGAACTTATGAAATGCAGGATCAAAACAGTCAAGACATTATTATATTAAGATTTGGGATCTCAGAATCCTGATACCTGAGGAAATTTAGGTCACATGTGCATATATCAAATAAATTGTTATAGGCAACTTATTTGTTCAGAGTACTTTTTTGTTTATATCATTTATAAGAATATGTCTGTGAGGTAGACAAGATAGCCATAATTTCCCTGTTTCATACATACAAAACTGAAGCATAGTGGATTATGAAATTAACCTATGTTACATAGCTGGCAAAGACTGAGGAACAATTTTTAAATATATATGTTCCCTAATTTCTAGACAGATTCAATAATACATCACTTAGGATTTCTCAAGCCTGTGAATGCTCCATCACAGAAATATTTGTACAAAGCTTTTCAGGAATACAAAGTTATTTAGACATGTTTTTGTTGTTCAGTTGTCCAGTTGTGTCCAACATTTTGCAACCCCATGGGCTGCAGCACACCAGGCCTTCATGTTCCTCACCATCTCCAGAAGTTTGCCCAAGTTCATATCCATTGCATCAGTGATGCCATCCAGCTGTCTCATCCTTTGATGCCCTCTTCTCCTTCTGCCTTCAATCTTTCCAAGCATCAGAGACTTTTCCAATGAGTTGGCTGTTTTTCATCAGATGACCAAAATATTGGAGCTTCAGCTTCAGCATCAGTCCTTCCAATGGGTATCCAGGGTTGGTTTCCCTTAAGATGGACTGTTTTGATAGTCTTGCTGTCCAAGGGACTCTCAAGAGTCTTCTCCAGCACCACAGTTCAAAGGCATCAATTATTTGGCACTCTGCCTTCTTTACAGTCCAGCTCTCACAACTATACATGACCACTGAGAAGACCATAGCCTTGTCTATATGGACCTTTGTCAGCAGACTGATGTCTCTGCTTTTCAACACACTGTCTAGGTTTGTCATAGCTTTCCTGCCAAGAAGCAATCATCTTCTGATTTCATGGCTGCAGTCATTATCTGCAGAGATTTTAGAGCCCAGGAAGAGGAAACCTGTCACTACTTCCACCTTTTCCCCTTCTATTAGTATGAAATAATGGGGCTGGAATCATGATCTTATGTTTACTTGTTGTTTTTGTTTGTTTGTTTTAATATTTAATTTTAAGCCAGCTCTTTCACTCTCCTCCTTTACCCTCATCAAGAAGCTCTTTAGTTCCTCTTCACTTTCTGCCATTAGAGTGGTATCATCTGCATATCTGAGGTTGTTGAGAAATCACTTAGGATTTCTCAAGCCTATGAATTCTCCCTTTGAATGTGGATAGCATTCAAAGCAGTCATCTCCCTTTGAACGTGGATAGCCCCTGTGATATGCCTTTAGCCAACAGTATATGGCAAAAGTGATCAATCCTCCCGCAGGACAGAATCTTTTAGAAGACTCTCACTATTGGCTGTGTCTCTTGCTAGCTCTGATGAAACAAACTGTCTTGTGAAAAGGCTTGCATAGGAATTGAGGAAAACCTCTAGCCAACAGCCAGCAAAGAACTGAATCTTGCCAGCAACCATGTGAACTTATAAGAAGATCCTTCCTCTGTCCAGCCTCAGAGGTAACCCCATTCCTGGTAGACACCTTGATTGCAGCCTTGTGAGACCCTAGGCAGAGGCTTTGGCAAACCCATGCCCTGAATCCTGAAACCATTAGGAAATAATATGTGTTATTTTAAGCTGCTAAGTTTGTGATAATTTATTATGAGGCCATAGGAGCTAAAGTAGTCATTGATCCATCATTTTATTTTCAATAGAAGGATTTCAAAGAATCCTGCTATAGGTAAAAAAGTGCAAACATGTGTGTGTGCACGCTAAGCCTGTTCAGTTGTGTCTGACTCTTCAACCCTGTGCACTGTAGCCCACCAGGCTCCTCTGTACAGGCTATTCTCCAGGCAAGAATACTGGAGTAGGTAGCCTATCCCTCCTCCAGGGGATCTTCCTGACCCAGGGATGGAACCCAAGTTTCTTTATGTCTCCTGAATTGGCAAGGGGGGTTCATTACCACTAGCTGTCATCGGTCTGTTTTATATTCTACCCTAACTGGTACCAGGTAATAGAATAAGTGCTTGTGCCTGTGATATTGTGCAGCAGACATAATATCATACTGTGTTATCGCTTACTTCCCTGGCAGAATTTAGTGCTCAGTTGTCTACTACCCGGCACTGGAAGGCCAAAGTCATCTATTACAGAATGTTTAAGAATATTTCTATATTAACAAGCCCTTGTGACATAAGTATTAATGGAAAGCATAACTCAGTCTCAAGGTACCTTATGGAACATTTATTGTGAATAACTCTACCAAGGCCTGGAAACAGGTGATCAAAATTCTCCTCTGATGTATGCAGCACAAGACTGTTGTGATAGATGAAGGAAGAAGAAAAAAGATATCAAACCCCTTATATTGTTCCCAGGCAGTGTTTCATTTAGGGAATCTATTTTATTAAATGTCTTTTATTTTTCCTGCTTCCATGCAAGAAGTGGAAATGAGAAAGAAATTGGTTTAATCATTTTCTGAGAAATCAGCTAAATTCTAATGTTGTTTGATCACATCCAGTTGCAAAAACGTCAAGTGCATTTCCATTTAGAGTGCTTGCTTAAACAGCCGTGCAAAATAGGGAACACCCGAAAATCAGCATGTATCATGAGAGAGGTTTTTTTTTTTTTTCAGTGCACACTTGCATTAATCCACTGTTACTCTTGAAAATAATGCATTTTTCCAGCACATCATTCCTTAAATGAGGGTGATCCATCACCACTGGGGATTCACCAGTGAGGCACATTAATAAAAGCAGACAGCTTTAGTCGAGTTTTCTTTGGGAAGTTTTGCTCCTCATGAGTACATTTTCTTGCTTATGCCAAAAATTCAACCCAGATGTTTCTGCATCTTCCATTTTCCTTGCTAGGACATTTCCCTAGATAATAGTCTATCATAGCTCTCATTCTACTCTTCATTAAGAAGCTGTTCATCTCAAAGTATTCTATGTGACATGGGATGGGATTTTTCTCCCCTCTTCTGAAAACTAAAGAATTAAAAGGTGTTATACTAGATATCCTAGTCTCTGATTAACTCAGAACTATTATGTGATTAACACACACATAAAAAACACCCATTTGAATAATAATCAGTGAGGCTCAGACATGGGGTTTAAACAAATTTCACATTTTTATCATATATTTTTTAAATCAAACATTTCTAGATCATTTGTTTCTTGCAAATGGGTAGTAATGTGCTATATGGGAGAATGAATCTTTAAATTTCAGTGTTTAATTAGATTAAGAATTAGCTAAGTAATGTTTTATTGAATGAAATTATATGGTATTTTTTGTCCTAATCAAAATCCATTTTTAAAATTCCAAAATGTGTTTAAGTGCATTCAGTACATGTTCAGGCAGCACTACTGATTTTGTGCAGTTTAAGCTCTAAATCCCACTGCTGCTGCTGCTAAGTCACTTCAGTCGTGTCCGACTTTGTGCGACCCCATAGACGGCAGCCCACCAGGCTCCCCCGTCCCTGGGATTCTCCAGGCAAGAACACTGGAGTGGGTTGCCATTTCCTTCTTCAATGCATGAAAGTGAAAAGTGAAAGTGAAGTCGCTCAGTCGTATCCAACTTGTAGCGACCCCATGGACTGCAGCCTACTAGGCTCCTCCGTCCATGGGATTTTCCAGGCAAGAGTACTGGAGTGGGGTGCCATTGCCTTCTCCGACTACTATATTTTAAAATCTAGACTTTCTGTATGGTGGTGTGAACTCTCCAGCATAGCTACATTTTAACCTTAGTGAAAAGATGATTTAATCATCTCATATTTATCTTGAAAATTCCATACTTCAACTATGTATAATGATTGAAAGAAATGTCTATGCTTGTAGTGTTGCTTCAAATATTTAATCCCCTTAATAATCCTGAATATAAAAATGTCAATATACGAATCATCAAATAATCAGCATTTAACTGTATATATTTATAACATATAGAGGAATATAAAACAATAGGATATATAGAAACTCTCTAGAACATATCAGCTTTTTTGTTATCCTCAGTAAATAGATTCAAAGAAGTTCAATGAAGTAAAGCAAATTGATAAAATATGTGTTGATTAACCATAGCAATACAGTTATATGGTAGATCCATGGGGCCATGCATTATTTGAAATTAATTTACAAAAATTCTCAGTAGAAATAGTGCTGAGTACCTAACTGCATGAAGTTCCCAAAAGCTGGGAAGGAATTTATTTTTATTTTTTTCTTCCTGTTTTACTGATATGCTTTCCAGGTGGCACAGTGGTAAAGAATCTACCTGCAGATACAGGAGACTTGGAGACATAGACTCAATACCTAGGACAGGAAGACCTTTCAAGTAGGAAATGGCAACCCACTCCAGTATTCTTGCCTGGGAAATTCCATGGACAGAGGAGCCTGGCAGGTTACAGTCCATGGAGCGTCAAAGACCTGGACATTACTGAGCAACTGAGCATACACACACATACACACACACACACACACACACACACACACTCACTGTATAAGGTGCACAGCATAATGATTTGTTTTATGTACAGCATAAAATGTTTTGCCCATAATAAGTTTAGTGAACATACATCATCTCATATAGCTAAAAAATAAAAGAAGAAAAAAATATTGTTTTCTTTGTGAAGAGAACTCAGAATTTACCCTCTTAACAACTTTCACAGATAACACACAACAGTGTTAATTGTATTTATCATATTGTACATTACATCCCTAGAACTTATTTATCCTATAACTGGAAGTTTGTGTCTTTTGACTACCTTCATCCATTTCCCCCTCTACTCACCCCCTACCTCTGGTAAACACAAATCTGATCTTTTTCTATTAGTTTGTATGTTTGCTTGTTTATTCTTGATGTATGATTGATGTGCAACACTGTGGTAGTTCATGATACACAAACATAGTAATTCGATATCTCTATACATTACAAAATGATCACAATTAGTCTAGTTGCCATTTTGTCACCATACAAAAATATTACATTATTATTAACTATGTTCCTCTCACTGTATATTTTATCTCTGTGGCTCATTTATTTTGCGGAAGTTTTTTCCTCTTTACTTCCCTCACCTATTCGCTCACCTCCTCCGAAAGACAGGAAGGGTTTTCAAAGAAAAGGGGATTACCTTAAGATTCAGATGTAAGATAAGGAGGATTCACATGCTCTTATATAAAGAAAAACTGACCTAAAGAAGAAAGAATAAATTCAAATCAATTGAGAAAGTTGACACAAAAACGAATACTAAAAAAATGAATTGAAATGTTCAAACACCTAGTATGAAAAGCTTGGGAACAAATAAATTTGTATGCTTGATTTTTTTTCCTTAGGGTTTCCTGAGGTTGGGTGTGAATTTCATAGTGTCCCAGGGCACCAGAATTCACATTAGCAATACTAATTTTTCATTATCAACTGGAGTTAGTATCTAGAAAGTCACAAGTGAATCTCACTCCATCCTAACAATAAAAACAACCTAGGTAAGCTACAAAATCAGGTGTTTTAAAAATTAGAGAATTCACTATGCCAAGAGACCAAAATGAACTAAAATCCTGAAAGATATGACTGCTTGGGGACCTGTTTTCAGGGCTAACAAAGGGAGAAGTGGAGAAATCTTTCAGAGACAAGAGCAAGATTTGTAGAAGTCTGACCAACATTTAATGAACTTTCACAGTAAAATGTAGGTCAGTATGATGAGTGAGAATCACAGAGCACTCTAGCCACCGCGTAAGTCTGCACCCAGCCACCCAATTCTCCTCCAAGTATTCACATAATGGGGTACAGTGAAGCCCAGAGGCAGAGCAGCAAAGTTGAGAGAGATACCCCTCAAGGTATCTGGACCTTTTCCAAAGGTGAAGCAGCTGTGCACTGAAGGCTGGGTCTAAGGAGGGTGTCACGAGAAATTCACAGAGGTTCTCTTAGCTTTTGCTGCCTACACTGCCGCAGCATGCCAAAGGCTGGGGACAGGGCAGGAGAGCAGAGAGAAATCCCTCAGAGAAACTCTGGCCCTACGCCAAGAGCACTGCAGCAGTGCCGAAGCTTGTGAACTGGGCTGTAGGACAGACAGAGTTCTCCCAAGGAGCAGGACTGGAGAGCAAAGAGAACTCCCAAATGGCCCAGAAAGTTGGAAAGTGGACATTAATGAAAAAGAGGGTAGCCAACTCTTACCGGTGCTCAGATCCCAAGCCTTGCTAAAGGGAAGCATTTTAAGTCTGCTCTCCAATTCTCCAAAGTATGTTAAATCAGGGATTACCTGAATTTAACTAAAGCTGCAAAAATCTCAGACAGTGGTCAAATATGTATTAGGCTGGTTTAGTCCTCATCACCGATGGCTGCCATAAGAAAAGCATACTTTTATGGAGACAAATATTATTTACTTTGGTCTCTTATGTATAAATTGTCATAGAAAGCAATAATAATAATAATGAATGCAAAGAAATAAGCTATATGGCCTTAGATGAAAAGAGGAACTAAACAATGGAAACAAAACTAAAATTAGCCACAATGCTGAAATTCTCTGTGACAGCAACTTTAAAATAACTGGGAAAAATATACCTAGTGGAAAAGGTGAACAACATGCACATACAGATGATGGGTTTTTGCAGAGAGGCAGACAATATAAAAATGAAGAAAATTAAAAGTACAACATCAGAAATAGTTTCCCTATGGGATTAACAGAAGACAGGCCGCAAAAGAAGGAAGAGTCAATGAATTTGAAAACCTGTCAACAAAAAAGTATACAAAGTGTAACTAACCCAAAGAAGATAAAAAGGTAAAGAACACCTGAGGTCTGTGGAACAATATCAAATAGTTAGGCAATATATGTGTAATTCAGGTCCCTGAAAAAGAGAAAATAGAAAGTGAGCCAGAACTATTTCAAGAGATTATTGGCAAGATTTTTCCAAACTGATAAACCATATCAACTCACAGATTGACAAAGCTCAACAAAACCTCAAGCAGAGTAAATGCAAAGAAAACCATAACTCGTTTCATCATATACAAACTGATGAAAATGAAAACAGCTAAAAAAAAAAAAAAAAGAATCACTACATAGAGATATATTGGTAGCTGACTTCTCATCAGAAAAAATGAGAAGCAAGTACAATTGAATGACATTTTTAAAGTGCTGAAAGAAAAACAAAAATGAACCACCAAATGAAATTCAAAATCAAGTTAAAATATTCTTCAACTCTGAAGGCAAAAAAAGATATTTTCAGACAGAGAGAAACCACACAAGTTCATTGCTAGCAGATCTGTACTGGGTAGAATGTTAATGTAACTCATCAATACCATAGGGAAGTCAGATATACAGAAACCATTAAGGGACCAGATAGGGTGAAAATATGGGTGATTATAAAACATCTTTTTACTTACATCCAAATTTATTTTTAAATATTTTATTTTATTTTATTTTTACTTTATTTTAGTTTACAATACTGTATTGGTTTTGCCATACATTGACAGGAATCCACCCCGGGTGTATAAAGAATACTCACTTGTTAAACCAGTATGCTTCTAGCATATACAAAAATAAAATATATTACAATAAGAGCATGGAATTATACCATTGTACTTCTTAACATTGTTAAAGAAGTAATATGAAAAAAGCTGAAAGTGTTAGTTGCTCAGTCGTGTCTGACTCTTTGCAACCCCATAGACTGTTGCCCACCAGACTCTTCTGTCCTTGGAATTCTCCAGGCAAGAATACTAGAGTGGGTAGTCATTCCCTTCTCAAGGGGATCATCCCATTCCAGGGGCTGAATCTGGGTCTCCCGAAAAGCAGGCAGATTCTTTACCATCTGAGCCACCAGAGATCAGGAACAAATATGAAGATGATAGACAACCTCAACCATGATATATTAAATTAAAAGGAACTAATCACTCCACACAAAAGGCACATATCACTAAACTAGATTTTTTTAAATGGATTCAATTATATGCTGTTCCAAGAAACACAGTTTATATATTAACAAAAACATTGAAAATAAACGCATGAAAAGATACAGCATGCCAACACTAAGCACAAGAAACCTACTGTGGCTATATTAACAAGATGGTGATTTTCACCATAACTAAAGACATCTCATAATGATAAAAGAGGGACCTGATTAAGGACTTTGTTGTTGTTCTTCAGTCGCTAAGTCGTGTCCAACTCTTTGTGACCCCATGAGCTGTAGCACACCAGGCTTCTCTGTCCTTCACTATCACTATCTCCCTGAGTTTGTTCAAACTCATGTCCATTGAGTCAGTGATGCCATCCAACCATCTCATCCTCTGCCGTCCGCTTCTCCTCCTGCCCTCAATCCTTCCCAGCACCAGGGTCTTTTCCACTGCGTCATCTCTTCATATCAGGTGGCCAAAGTATCAGACCTTCAGCTACAGCACCATCCCTTTCAATGAATATTCAGGGTTGATTTCCTTTACGATTGACTGGTTAGATCTCCTTGCTATCCAAGGGACTCTCAAGAGTGTTCCCCAGCACCACAGTTTGGAAGTGTCAGTTCTTCAGTGCTCAGCTTTCTTTATGGTCCAACTCTCACATCCATACATGACTACTGGAAAAAACATAGCTTTGACTAGATGGACCTTTGTTGGCAAAGTAACATCTCTGCTTTTTAATATGCTATCTAGGTTTGTCATAGCTATTTCTGCAAGGAGCAATTGTTTAATTTCGTGACTGCAGTCACCATTGGCATTGACTTTGTAGCCCATGAAAAAATCTGACACTATTTCCACATTTTTCCCATCTATTAGCCATGAAGTGATGGGACCAGATGCCCTTAGTTTTCTGAATGTTGAGTTTTAAGAAGACCTAGCAAACTTAAATTTATAATTACCTAAAGACAAACTTTTAAGTATATGAAGCACAAGCTAAACAGTAAAAGAAGAAATAGACAAAATTCACACATGGTTGGATATTTTAAGAAAGTTTTCTCAGTACTTGAAAGGACAAGTAGACAAAAAATCAGTATTATGATGGAAGACATGAAAAGAATTATCAACTTAGTTGTTCTGATTGATATATGTGGAATTATACCAAACGGTTATAGATATACACTCTTTTTGTAAGCAGACATACAGCGTTCACCAAGAAGGACAACATGCTGGGTTCATAAAACAAGCCTCAGGAAATTTCAAAGGATTGAATAATACAGAATAGTGTTTCTGCCATGATAATGTTAACTAGAAATTAATAACCATAATAAATCAGAAACATCAGAAAATAGTAGGAAATAAAAACACTTAAATGGCCTATTATCAAGATGTACAACTGGATCAGTCTGGCAAACTTTCAGATGTCAATAGGAAACAAGATTGTGGATATATAACTATAGCTTTAAAAGCTTTCAAGGTATATAGCTTTTAAAGCCCAAGGAAATGACTAGTCCTTCTAAATGTGAAATATCTTTCACAGTCACTGAGAGTTAATTCCTGTTTTTGGAGTTTTGATCAACTGTGATTCATTTCTATCTGGAATGTTTTTTTTAAATTTCTCCCCGCTTCTCCTATTTTATCTTTTGTCTTCAGTAAAATAGTTTACAGCAATACCAGAATAGTATGGGCAGCAGCTGGTAAATACATTTAGTTCCCAGGAGTCCACAGTGCTATAGTTACCATTCTGACAACAGAAAGTCTGTAAGGGATGGTTAGGTGCTGGGGATGAATGTTATTAATGTAATCAACCCATGGATATAGGTATAAATACATATACACACATATTACAGACTATCCTGTAATCTGACTTATTCACGTAATTATGCAATGCAGTTCTATTTCAAATTGTGTATGCATGCATGCTAAGTTGTAATTTAAATACTGAGAATGTTGGCATAGTTAAAAAATAAGTTCTCAAGTATTAAAACCTTATAATAAAGCAAGACAAACAAATGTAAAGAATGAAATTTTAAGAAAAAAATGCCACAGGAAAACCACAATGATTTCTCAGAAGTAAGTGTAGCTGCAGGAAACTAATGTGCATAGAAATATTTAACTCTGACCTCTCTTAAGAAGATGTGATGGAAATTGATAAACTATACAAAACTTAAAAGATTTTGCATCTGATATTAATACTTGCATCTATAGAATAGTGTCTGATCCCAATTATTTTCTGTTAAATTACTAGCAATTATTGGGCCAAATTTGCATATGTAAATTTTCTCCTTTATTTGCAAGTGTTTTTGCTTTTCAGATCATTCTTATAATCAAAGTAATCTTGTTCTATTTTAAAAAGTAATGCATGGGTATTATTAAATATATATTGCTTTTGTTCTTTTTTAGTCATTAAGTCGTGTTTGACTCTTTTGCGACCCCATGGACTGTAGCCCTCCAGGCTCCTCTATCCATGAGATTTCCTGGGCAAGAATATTGGAGTGGATTGCCATTTCCTTCTCCATGGGATCTTCCCAACCCAGGGATTGAACCTGCATCTCCTGCATTGGCAGGAGGATTCTTTAACACTGAGCCACCTGGGAAGCCCTATAACATATATAGAAATGTCTAAACTAAAGATGTGTAAAGAATAAAATGAAGTTGTTCCTTAAGTCACCCTAGACATCATCACTGCTCACTTGCACATAGTTTATGTACATGATCAAATATTGAGATACACAGACATATATATGTATATATAAAACATACATTAAATATGCATATAATTATAACTACATATATACACATATTACAGACTGTCCTATAATATGATTTAGTCACATAATTATGCAATGCAGTTCTATTTCAACGTGTGTGTGCCTGCATGCTAAGTCTCTTCAGTCATGTCTGACTCTTTGCGACTCTATGGACTGTAGCCCTCCAGGCTCCTCTGTCTATGGGATTCTCCAAGCAAGAATACTGGAGTGGGTTGCCTCCTCCAGGGCATCTTCCCAACCCAGGGACTGAACCCACATCTCTTATGTCCCCTGCACTGGCAAGCAGGTTCTTTACCACTAGCTGCACTTGGGAAGCCCATTTCAAAATGTGCTGTAGGTAACAAAAATCCAACATTTATAATAGCTATGTGCCAGGTGTCTTTGTTAGCACTTGACATTAACTCATTTTATCTTTGTAATAATCAGTGTGTTAGATACAATTATTATCCTCATTTAAATTTGAGAGAAATGATGTGCAAAGAGGTTAAGTGAATTGTCAAAGATTATATCACTAAGTGGAATAACAGGGGACTCAGGCGGCACAGCAGCAAAAAATCCACCCGCCAGTATCGGAGATGCAGAAGACATGGGACTGATCCCTGCGTTGGGAAGATCCCCTGGAGAAGGAAATGGCAACCCACTCCAGTATTCTTGCCTGGGACATCCCATGGACAGAGGAGACTGGTGGGCTATAGTGCATGAGGTCACAAAGAGTTGGACATGACCGAGTGACTGAGCACACACACACACACACACACACTTATCCTCTTTTACAGTTACCTGGCAGCCCAATGAATAAATGCACCTTAGTTATTTAATTAATCCCCTGTGGATTAACATTAAGCTACTTGCACTATTAAAATAGATGTTGCAATACACATTTCTGTATATGTATTTCTATGTATTTGTCCAGTCATTTTCATAGGATAATTTTGTAGGATTGATAGACTATCTGGACTCAAGGATATACAGATATACATGTACTGCTATACTGCTGTGCCTTAGTTACATGGTAGGGTCCACAAATACCAACCTCAAGCAGGGAAATCCATGCATAACATTATAGTCTGCCCTCCATATTCTTCCTCTGTATCTGTGGTTCCACATCTGAGGACTCAGCCAATAGTGGGTAGTGTAGTGCTACTGTATTTATGGAAAAAAACCATGTGTAGGTGGACCCACACAGTTCAAACCTACGCTGTTCAAAGGTCAACTGGGCATAATAAAACCAATAGAAGCAAAACAGCTTTTGTTTCTTGAAACATTGTTGACAAGGATAAAAATGGAGAAATATAAATTTTGATGACGAATTTTATATATGCATATAGATATGTTATACAGGTATGTATATGTTTTTACAAATAAGTTTTGTAAGCACACATATATATCATGTATTGTGTATTTACTATGTGCCTATTGCATATATATCTATGTAGGTATATATAAACATGAAATTTTCCATCAAAGTGCATTTTTATCCACACACACCTTTACCAGTAATCTTTACAAAAAATACAAAATTGTGTTTATTTTACTATCAATGATATTATGCATCTTTTCATAAAGTTTAATAGCTAATTGTTATTTCTTTCTCAGGAGTATTTGGTCCTGTGGTTATTTCTACTCTGGGAGACTGTTGTTTCACATTTGTGGTTGAAGTTGGGTAACTGCTTCTAGGCCACTTACTACTCTATAAAGGAAAAGCACATGTTCCCTTTAATTCATCTATAGTTAAAATAAGTGTGCCCAAGAGTTGGCCTCTGTGGGAAGAACACCTGCCTGGAATGCAGAAAAATAGATGCATAAGCCCCCATGTGTTATGTGCCTGCCTCTATTTGTAATGCAAAGTTTGTTAATAAGAGCCAGCTGTCTCCTACAGAGCCAGGGAGTTTCTGCTCAGAACATGTTTACTAAAAGGCCCTCTCAAGATGATAGCCAACCAGGCAAGTATCCTCAAGCTGTTTTTAGATGAGAGAAAAGAAGGGAAAATGGGGTTAAAGATACATTTTATAGGACGCCTGCTGAACAACTTCAGGAAGCTTTCCAATAAATTTAAGGTGATATTCAATAGAGATAAAACCATTCTAGTTAGAAATTACTTTTAAGACCCTTAATTTCCGTCATTTTCGCTTCATTTAGACCATTTCATCAAAGCAACTCCTAATCTGGTAATGATGCATATCTCTTTATGTATTCAATATATATATCAATTACCTAATATTCAGTCATATTCAAAAGCATTTGAAGATCCTTTTTCTTAAATCTAAAGATGAATGCCTTGAAATATTTTTTTTCAAAGTGAAATGTTACTCATAAAATGTGTGTGTGTATGTGTATGGATATGAAAGCACTTTAAACAAAACAAAACAAAACAAAAAAGTCTTATCTGGAAAGATTTAGGAAGACAGTAAGGAACTCTACTATTCATAGAAGCAAAATTGCAGAAGAGAAATTAAGCAAGATGTTTAATGTATGAATTGTAATTTGGAATATTCTAATAAACAGGACCTAGCTGGAAGAGAGCCTTTAGAGATTCATTTTGTAAACCTTGTCAACTCAAGTATCATTTTACTTATTCAGAAGTCATAAATTTTCAAGTCAAAACTATTGATTTCCAGCCTATGGAAACTTTGTAGAATTCTACAGATATACTGAGTTATTACACAAAATTGAATAAGATCAAAATGCAAATCAAAATGTAGTAAAACAAAGTTGTTGCTTTACATTTACAAGTTTCTTAAAAATCAGTAATAAAAAGATGATAGTCCAAAGGAAAATATAATGAGTTTTAAAATATAGCTAGTGAATGGATTTTATAGCATACCAGTAGCCAGGACATGAAATTTTGAAATGTTTCTTTTCAGTAGGAAAGGTTTAATAATATATTGTTGAGAGCAGTAGGTTTAAGTGAGAAGGACTTGGGTTCTAGCTTTGTGACCTATGGTAAGATAGAAACATGGCATTTTAAGTTTCAGTCTCAGTATCTTTATTTATAAAAGAAAAATAGTATTAGTTCTTATAGTGTTATGTGAGAACTTTTTTCTTGAAGAAGTGCATTAGTAGCTAATAAAATATTTTTCACTTTTTACTTAGTCAAATAATTAGACAATGCTATTCAGTATTTGTATGAACAGAACATTTCATGTAGAAGTTCAAGCTGAATCACCTTGCTACACTGGAAGGAAAGTTGGCATATGAATCAACAAAGGGAGCAATTCCATTTGTAGAATCCATAATAAATAAATTTAAAAAATAATGAAAAGTGTATATGCAAGGTCGTTTGCTAAAATTTTCCTTTTAGTAGCAAGAAAAATTCTAACACAAAAACAACACGTTTGCCATGTAAAATGAAGAATCAAAGCTACTCCATTTTGTATGGTTCCGGGAAAAGAGCGTTTGGAAATCCCCTGACCTCACCCCACCACCTGCGAACCAATCAGAACCCTTGGCCAGCCCAGGGAAATTCGAATCAAGGCCGGGAAAGGAGAACCAATCAGAACTCAACACCTAACCCTTCACCAGAAGGTGACCAATCAGACCCAGAGACTCCCATTTTTCGAATTTTTTGTGCGATAATACCCTATATAAGCAATGTAACCCAGAGCTCAGGGCTCCTCCCTATAGCTGCTGTGCGGGTATCGGTGGGAGCCCCAGCTCGAGCTTGGTAATAAAAACTCTCTTGCTTTTGCATCGGATATGAGCTCCCTGGTGGTCATTGGGAGATTTCACAACTTGGGCATAACAAAAGAAGTACTTGATAACTTACAGGGCTTATATAATTCTCTGACACCAGCAGTTAAATTGAATTTAACAAATCTTTTTAAGCTTATTTTTTAATAAGTTCTCAAGTTCTATCTGCCCTTCCCTTAGTAGGATTAGCTAGTTACAAAAATGGAGGAAAGTTTTAAAAAATTGGATATGCCTCTCTTAGGTATACCTTTCCTCTTATAAAAAAAAGAGCATTTCTCATATTTTAAATGTGTTGCAAAATATATTCATCAGGTTGCAAAGAATATGTTTATCTTGATGATTTTGCTTAAGTTTTCCATAGAAATTCATGCTAAATCATTTGCATGAGTGAAAACCTAAGTGAAAACAATGGCTCAATGCATCCATTGATCCCAAAAACAAGACTGATACTAATGATTAAAAGAATCTGGTCATGAACAACAAAATCACATTGCTTCCCACCCCCCCCCCCCCCCCCCCGACAAATTACTAACATACAGAGAGCAACTAAAAATAAATAAAATGTGTATTTATTTATTTATTTCTCTAAGTACATTTTGGGCTTCCTGGGTAGCCTAAACAGTAAAGAATCTGCCTAAAATGTGGGAGACCTGAGTTCAATCCCTAGGTCAGGAAGATCCCCTGGAGAAGGGAATGGCAACCCTCTCCAATATTCTTGCTTGGAGAATCTCATTGACAGAGAGGCAGGCTACAAGTCCATGGGGTCGCAAATATTTGGACACAACTGAGCAACTAACACACACATGCAAGCACATTTTAATGGTAATTTATTTTTCTTTTCTGATGTTGACCTTTATTTCCAACATAAAAACTTTGACTACTATATCTGATTTGACTACTATATCTGATTTGACTATTATTACAGTAATATCTGATTAAAATATTAATTTAAAAATTACAGTAATTCCCATTATTCATAAACAGAGTGGATAGAGAGAAAATAGGAAGAGGATGAAACAATCACAGTATTTGCTGAATCCTGGATGAAATACCTTACGTATATAGAATCCCTTTCTAAAGAATGTCATATAAAATTTCAATATACAAGAAAAGCCATCTTATATAATCATGCCTGTGTGAGCTAGAATTTGTGGATTCAGGGACAATGACTTTTCTTAGTGAATTTGTCATTTTCTTTGTAAAATGCAGATTGTGAAGAGAAATGAACAACCACAGGAGGCTCGATTCAAATTTGTTGAGTCAATTCATTTAAAGTCAACAAATGTTTTGTGAACACCCACTGGGTGTCAGATCTTGGTGTTGGAATAATTGATTCATAATGGTTTGGATGGTTTTCAATGAACAGAGTTTCCCATACTTTCTTTGTTGTATGTATGGTGGGGTTCTGAGATAACTAACATATTAAAATGTTGTAAATTCCTAAAGGCATGATACAGAAGGACAAACAAACATTACTATCTGCACTCAAGACTATCATTTCTTTTGTAACAACCTTTTCGTCAGAAAATTGTGCCTTAAAAATAAATATGAAAAACTTGTTGATAACAAATGCAAATGAAGTCAAATTTGCAAATTATTTTGAGACTTTACAAAAGTCTTGACAAATCAACATCTGCTCCTAGAAAGTTATTCAGGCATGCTAATAAATAAAGAAAGATGAATTTATACATAAAATCATGAGGCTAAATGAGGCTTCAGGATGTATCTTTTTTTTTTTTTACCTTCTCCGAAAAACTATCAAATCATTCACAGAAGATTTGGCTATTTTACTCACACACCTCCAAAAGAAGAGTTTTTTTATTTTTTTTTTTAAAGCTGTTACAGGAGATTCATTTATTCTTTATTGAGTTCTATGGCAAGCCACTTAATATCTCCTTATATGGTCAAAATCTATTAAGCTGACCATTTTGCTGCCAATTTCTATTTTATTATTACTGTATTTCTTTATCACTTCTCACAGATTGCTCTAAAATATTTCACACTCTGGTGTCTCTCTTCAGTACCCTCTTAAATCTGCTCTTAAAATTCTCCCATAGTTTTTTTTTGGTTTTTTTTGCTTGTTTGTTTTTGTTTTTTTTTTTAATATGAGCAAAGTCTAAGCATCTAGAATGTAACCAGTGTGTAGTCTTAAGAGATAAACTCTTATAGTAGCAGAAGCATGAGAAACAGGAATCCAGGATTTTTATACTACGTCCAGGTGGCTCAGACGGTAAAGCGTCTGCCTGCAATGTGGGAGGCCCGGGTTCGATTCCTGGGTCGGGAAGTTCCCCTGGCGAAAGAAATGGCAATCCACTCCAGCACTCTTGCTTGGAAAATCCCATGGACGGAGGAGCCTGATAGGCTACAGTCCATGGGGTCGCAAAGAGTCGGACACGAATGAGCGACTTCACTTTCGCTTTCACCTTTGTTACACCAGTGAATTCTAGTCAACGTTGAAGGAAAATGCTGATGTAGGGTGCTTGGATAGGTCAGTTCTGGTACATAAGGTTGTACTTCTGTTATGGGAGGTACCTGCTGCTACTGCTGCTAAGTCGCTTCAGTCGTATCCGACTCTGTGCAACCCCATTGACGGCAGCCCACCATGCTCCCCCGTCCCTGGGATTCTCCAGGCAAGAACATTGGAGTGGGTTGCCATTTCCTTCTCCAATTCATGAAAGTGAAAAGTGAAAGTGAAGTCGCTCAGTCGTGTCCGACTCTTAGCGACCCCATGGACTGCAGCCTACCAGGCTCCTCCATCCATGGGATTTTCCAGGCAAGAGTACTGGAGTGGGGTGCCCTGGCCTTCTCCATGGGAGGTACCCATGGGTGGTCAAAAGCTAGAAAAGTAGTTCTACTAGAGGGTTCTCTAGTAGATCTCCTTAGAGACAGTCATTTGCAGCCTTGCCTGCTCATTTGCTTCCCAGGAAGCCATTTGGCTTAGGTAACAGGTCTGCTCTCAGGGCTGGGCATATGGCAAATCCCAAACCCAAAACAATAAAAGCTGTTTATGTTTGGTTTTCACTAAGAAGGGCCTGTAGTGATAGGAACCCTTCTGGGACCTCCAGTACGGAAACCCTGATACTCACACACCCCCTACCTTCTCATCCACACCCCTTGTCAAATTTCCCAAAAAGGATTTTGACTTCCACTAATAGGCTGAGCTTGGCAGCACCTCTAGAAGTGACCATATGAAGTTACATTTATTCTAGAAGAAAGGGTTTTGTGCTTTTTTAGTGACGCAATTAAATGTCAGGCATCTCTTTGAGTACATTTTAGAATAAAAGTGGAGAAATCATGATAAGGACTAGATTCATTATCATAGAAATATTTCAGTGTCCTGGTCTAACTTAGTCTTTCCCTTTCCTCCACAGGAACGAAATAATTTTTAGATATTTTGTCAGTGAAGAAACAGGGTATTAGGAAAGAGTGGAGGCAAAAGTGAAGGACTTGATTTCAGAGGCTAAACAACCAATGCAATAAGAAACTGGAAGTAGAGGAAGAAATTGAGAAAAAGAGAACTTGAGACGGCAAGAAGGGTGGATGTGAGGCGTGAGAGCTTCTAAATGAGTTGGGAATGAGCAAACGGGCTGTTTGAGATGTGTCACGCTGGGCTCTTCAGGAGACAGGAGTGACAAAATGAAACTCTTAACTTACACAGCTGTTGTCCAGTGCTGCTCCAAATGTGACTGTGCAGACGCGGTGCCCCAGTGCCCCGGGTTTTGTGGGTTTTCATATAATACTCAGTTTATCTGTGCTTCTCCCTTTCTAAACGTTGAACTTCTTAAGGGCTGTACTGTTTCATTCATCTCTGATTTCTGGCCATGTTTGAACAATTGTGTGATTACTTCAGCATGTCCCTGGAATGCTACACTGGCATTTCCAAATACAAAGATTTTATTACAATAGTTTAATAATAATTTTCTCTTTTTCTCTTGAAAGCATTAATATATTTGTGTTACTTTAAAAAAATATATATGTATGTATATATATATATATCAATGCATAAATATCTATGATATTACTGTGCTTAGTCACTCAGTTGTGTCCAATTATTTGTGACCCCCATGGACTGTAGCCTTCCAGGCTCCTTCTGTCCATGGGGTTTCTCCGGCAAGAATACTGGAGTGGGTTGCCATTTCCTCCTCCAGGGGATCTTTCCAACCCAGAGATAGAACCCAGATCTCCCACACCGCAGGCAGATTCTTCACCATCTGAGCCACTGAGGAAGCCCATGTATAGATATCAGTTCATTCGCTCAGTCGTGTCCAACTCTTTGTGACCCCATGGGCTGCAGCACACCAGACCTCCCTGTCCATCACCAGTTCCTGGAGCTTGCTCAAACTCATGCCCATCGAGTCAGTGATGCCATCCAGCTATCTCATCCTCTGTTGTCCCCTTCTCTTCCCACCTTCAATCTTTCCCAGCATCAGGGTCTTTTCAAATGAGTCAGTTCTTCGCATGAGGTGCCCAAAGTATTGGAGTTTCAGCTTCAGCATCAGTCCTTCCAATGAATATCAGGACTGATTTCCTTCAGGATGGACTGGTTTGATCTTGCAGTCCAACGGACTCTCAAGAGTCTTCTCCAACACCACAGTTCAAAAGCATCAATTCTTCTGAGCTCAGCTTTCTTTGTAGTCCAACTCTCACATCCATACATGACTACTGGAAAAATCATAGCTTTGACTAGACAGATCGCGGCATAGTTATATTCAGCATATATCTTAAAGGTACATATTGAAAGTATAGTTATAATATTACACTTTATTCTTAAGAACTATTACAAAAGTGCAATGACTTCATGCTTGAGAAAGCATGTCTCCTACATCTGAAGTTATACAGTTTGGCAGCTACTGTTGAATAAAGATACAATGTACGTAATCTAATGTTGAGGCTCTAAAACATCTTAAAATAAAAACATTTTAAGTTTTATTACATTCTAAGTCTAGAATATCACCTAAGAAAATGATTTTTTCTATTCTTCCACAGTCTCTCTCTCTTCTTAATTTTTATTGTGTATTCCAGTATAGTTGATTAACAATGGTACGTTAGTTCCAGGTGGTTATGTTACTTTTGGGTGTACAGAAAAGTGATTCAGTTACACATATACATTTATATATTCTTTTGCAAGTTAATTTCCCATTTAGGTTATGTGGAATATTGAGCAGAGTTCCCGGTGCTATTAATATACAGTAGATCCTTGTTGGCTTATTGTTGTTGTTCAGTCACTAAGTCGTGTCCTACTCTTTGTGACCCGATGAACTACAGCACACCAAGCTTCCCTGTCCTTCACTGTCTCCTGAACTTTGCTCAAACGCATGTCCATTGAGTCAGTGATGCCATCCAATCATCTCATCCTCTGTCACCCTCTTCTCCTCTTGCCCTCAATCTTTCCCAGCATCAGTCTTTTCCAATGAGTCAGTTGGTTATCTATTTTAAATGTAGCAGTGTGTATATGTCAATAATTTTTAATTCAGAAAATAAAATTATGTGCAAAGATATTCATTGAACATTGCTTTTTGATAATGAAAAATTGAAAATATCCAAAATATCCTAAAAAGGGAATAATAGTTTATTTTAATTGGTATAGTTTTAAACAAAATGGCTAGAAAATATTTTGTTGTGATGTTGCTGAGAAAGGCAAGATTAAACTAATATACATATATATAAAACAATCATTAACTTTATAAATATAAAATGATTAGAAAATAATACATTTGAATGTTAAAAGTGTTCTTTAGATTGGGTTATTTTTTCTTTCCTTAAAAATTTCTATATTAACTGTATTTCTATAATTGTATAACTTTCAAAATTAAAAATAATTTTAAAAATTTTATAATTAAGGAGTAGTTAAAACACTATTTTTAAAATTCAGTTAATAAAATTTATTTTTCAAATTTCTCACATTTACAATAAATTAATATGCATAACTACTCATTTGCTCAATGTATAGTGAACACATTCTGTATATGAGGCAGGATGTTAGATGTTTGGGACACAAAGTGCCAGGATTTGAAATATGAATCTCTCCAATGTTATTTTTTAAATAATGAAAAATATTATTAACACGATAATCATGCATATTATGGAAATGTTATTATGAGAATTATTAAATGTACCATTTTTCTCTATATATTGGGTATTAAAAATACATTAAAAATTCACAGTAAAATATCACTAAAATATATTAGCTATGATTAAGTCCCAAATGATATTTTAGAAGTAAGCCAGCCTAAAAGTTAGTAATAAAAAGCACGCTTATACTACCTCTTCCCCCCATAAAAAGAACCAAGCTAAAAGATACAAAGAATTTAAGAAACAGAAAGATAACAGACTAAAATCAGCCTTGGAGTTTAATCCATCAATGAACTTCTTTTACCATCTATATTCACTCATCAGGTGATTTTATCCAGTTCAGAGGAATACCATCTTTAGGCATGTGTCTCTAAGTCTTATATATCTGGTTTAGATTACTCCCTTGAATTTCAGACATCTATCCAACTAGTTCTTCACTCTCTTTACTTGGATATCCAGTCAACACCACAGACCTAACATATTTAAAACTCGCTTCCTAAGAGTTTCCACTGTTCCTCTTACAGCCTTTAGTTTTCTTTTCTCAGAGGCTTAGGCCCAAATCTTGATGGTCTCCCTTATCTTTTATTTTATTTTATTTTTTTCCTGTCACACTCATATGTGATCTTTGAGCAAATCCTGTTGGCTCTGCTTTAAGAATATTTCAAGAATCTGGCCAATTCTCTCTGCCTCCACTGCCACCACCCATGTCTCATCTGAATTATGATCTCCCGACTTCTATCATTAGTTTCTCCTCCTCCTGTTCTCAGAACAAGAGAAGAGGTTGTTATTCTGCTGTACCTGGGTTCTTTTCCCTAATAGCCACAAGGCTTATCCCAACTCTTCCTTTTGATCTCCCTTCAAATGCCCCCTTTCTCAATGAGTCCTTGTTTGGCCATCCCGGCCATAACTGCAAACCCCACCTCCCACACTGAAATTCCCTTATCCCTCTCCCTGCTTTGTTTTTCTAACCAGCCCTTAAATTATTCTAATATCTTACACCCTCCTCTCCCAATATAAGCTTCATGAGGGCAGATATATTTGTCTGTTTTGTTCATTGCCACATCTTCAGCGCCAAGGAGAGTTGCTTGGCGCATAGCTGATACACAGCAAATATTTCTTAAATTAATAAATGAATGCCCCACGGAATGATGGTGGTAACTTGGGTAGAAATCTGAGTAGAGGCAAAACAGGGATTAAAGATAAAATCTTGCTAGTTTAAGAACTGGGAAATGTAGCTGAGTTATTTCTCTCATCAAGTGAATTAATAGATGGTGAAAATAAGTTAAAATTGGCCAATTTGTGTTGTTTCACATTCTCAGCCAACCAGCCTCATTATAAACTCTGACTGAAGGGCAGAGTACATCATGAGAAACGCTGGGCTGGATGAAGCACAAGCTGGAATCAAGATTGCTGGGAGAAATATCAGATATGCAGATGACACCACTGTTAATGGCAGAAAGCGAAGAACTAAGGAGCCTCTTGATGAAAGTGAAAGAGGAGAGTGAAAAAGTTGGCTTAAAACTCAACATTCAGAAAACTAAGATCATGGCATCTGGTCCCATCATTTCATGGCAAATCGATGGGAAATAGTGGAAACAGTGAGAGACTTTGTTATTTTGGGCTCCAAAATCACTGCAGATGGTGACTGTAGCCATGAAACTAAAAGACGCTTGCTTCTTGGAAGAAAAGTTATGACCAACCTAGACAGCATATTGGGAGAATGCAATGGCACCCCACTCCAGTACTCTTGCCTGGCAAATCCCATGGGCAGAGGAGCCTGGTAAGCTGCAGTCCATGGGGTCGCTAAGAGTCGGACATGACTAAGCAGCTTCACTTTCACTTTTCACTTTCATGCATTGGAGAAGGAAATGGCAACCCATTTCAGTGTTCTTGCCTGGAGAATCCCAGGGACGTGGGAGCCTGGTGGGCTGCTGTCTATGGGGTCACACAGAGTCGGACACGACTGAAGGGACTTAGCAGCAGCAGCAGCAGCAGCAGACAGCATATTAAAAAGCAGACATTACTTTGCCAACAAAGGTCCATCTAGTCAAAGCTATGGTTTTTCCAGTAGTCATATATGGATGTGAGAGTTGGACTATAAAGAAAGTTGAGTGCTGAAGAATTGATGCTTTTGAACTGTGGTGTTGGAGAAGACTCTTGAGAGTCCCTTGGACTGCAAGAAGATCCAACCAGTCCATCCTAAAGGATATCAGTCCTGATTATTCATTGGAAGGACTGATGCTGAAGGTGAAACTCCAATACTTTGGCCACTTGATGTGAAGAGCTGTTTTTTTGGAAAAGACCCTGATGCTGGGAAAGATTGAAGGTGGGAAGAGAATGAAACAGCAGAGAATGAGATGGTTGGATGGCATCACCAACTCAATGAACATGAGTCTGAGCAAGGTCCAGGAGTTGGTGATGGACAGGGAGGCCTGGCGTGCTATAGTCCATGGGGTTGCAAAAAGTCAGACAGGACTGAGCAACTGAACTAAACTGAAGTGCATTGGATTGGTCAGCTTCTGGAAGTCTCACCACAACTGAATTGCTCTCCCAACTCCTGTTCCCAGTTGATGCATGAATTAGAGAGTGGACTCTACAATATCTGGACATGGGGTACTTTTGACTTTGAATTTACATAATAGAAAGCTAAATTGCTGAAAAGGATACATACATTATTTTGGAATCACCAACATTTGCAAGACTTTGAGCTGAAAAGGATTCAGGGAAGATATAGTATATTAAGTGTTGAGGAATCTAACTTTTTCAGTATTTGGCTAAAGACAGAAAAAATTATTAGAAAATTAGATATTAGGCTCTTTGCAACCCAATGGACTGTAGCCTGCCAGGCTCGTCTGTCCATGGAATTTTCCAGCCAAGAATACTTGCATGGGTTGCCATTTCCTCCTCCAAGGGATCTTCCCCACCCAGGGATCAAACCTGTGTCTCTTGGATCTCCTGTGTTGGCAAGTGGATTCATTACCACTGAGCCACCTAGTAAGTCCATTAGATGCAATAAGTTCAAGTAAACATAAATATGACTTCCTATTTTTATCTTTGAGGCTCAAGTGACAATGATTCAGAATTGCCATGTTCAGAATAGAATTCACAGATAATTATGTTCCACATTTGTAAGAAATCTAGTACATAAATTCTTAAATGGAGCAGTTTAATCAACTTTAAAAAGAATGAACAGCTGAATGAAATTGTAAAGATATAATGTAGAAGCATAAAAATTTAAAGAGTATAGTCACCTTGTAAATTTTATCCATTTTATATTTATGCACTCTCTTTTGTTTCTTGTATCATATATCATATGATTCAGCTTCCATGGAAACTCTTTTTTTTTTTTTTTTTTTTTTTTGAAGAATAGCCCCAGTGATAGAGCCATGGTAAGGCTGGAGTAGTAACTTAAGGATACATGACCCTCTATCCACTCCAGATGACCTTGCATGATTTCTTCAATAGTTTGAAAATGTAAAGAAGCTCTGTGGACATCAGTCAAATACTGACATTTAAATGTTCACTAACCTAAGATTTTCTTGAGTGAAGAAGGCATCTGGATATATTTGCACATTTGGAAAGCAATGCAGTCCCAGCCTCCCCAACATAACCATGTAAAAGAACCAGAATGAGTCAGGAATGATCCGATGAACTCCTACACAAAAACAAATCATGTTGTACCTTGAACCAGTTATTCGTCTTGAGTGTCAAAGTGGTTAATATATCCATTGGTCTTAGAAATGGCTTGATAGCTGTTGATAAGACTGGATTGCTTAAACTGCCACTGAATTGCCCTCTTCTATTACTTTGCCATGATCAGTAAAAGGCTTCCTATATTATGTATAGGACTCCTGAGAGTTCTTGAACTGCAAGGAGATCCAACCAACCAATCCTAAAGGAAATCAGTCCTGAATATTCACTGGAAGGGCTGATGCTGAAGCTGAAACTCCAATAGTTTGGTCACCTGATGCAAAGAACTGACTCATTTGAAAGGATTCTGATGCTGGAAAAGATTGACGGTAGGAGAAGGGAACAACAGAGGATGAGATGGTTGGATGGCATTACTGACTTGGACATGAGTTTGAGTAAACTCCAGGAGCGGGTGATGGACAGGGAAGCCTGGCATGCTGCAGGCCAAAGTATTGGAGCTTCAGCTTCAGCATCAGTCCTTCTAATGAATAGTCGGAGTTGGGGTTGCAAAGAGTCGGACACAACTGAGTGACTGAACTGACTGATATTATGTAAGGTGGTGTCTAAGGCTATTGTTTTTGATGAGACCTATGAAGTATTTAGTGTTACCTTCCTAAAAGATATTTGTCATTCTCTTCTCATATATAATTTTTTTAGGTATTCTGCTGTCTGTTTTAATAACTACTTTATGTGGACTTTGGGTAACCATTACAGAATATTTATATTTATCACCGCGTCACGTGTTTTTGGCCTTCTTTAATCTCATTCAAGCTTATTGTTTTATTAGAGAAATCAGAATTATTATTAGCTCATTTCACAGAGAAGGTTTTTTCCTTCTTTTTCTATAAAAATGATTCAGATGTGTAAAATGTCCAGAATGTACAAAGCAGTTGTATTTACAGAATAGCCGTAAGCCATGAAATTTTTAAAGCCAAAGTATATCTTTTCATGGCATTAATTTTACTCAGAGGTGGCTATAAAAATGTTATTACATGTAATGTTCAATATATTAAGGAATATAATTAAGAAGTCATAGGCATTTTTTATTTTAAAAAACAACTAAAACAAAGAAAATTTGTGTTTGTACAGCTGGTTTACATTTATTCCCAGAGTCTCAGGGTTATACATCCATACCCCAGGACCATAAATCTTGCATAGATAAAAACTGGGAGACACACCAAGTACATTATTTATACATTTTGTTTTATTTTATGGTTGCACTGGATCTTCACTGCTGCACGAGGGCTTCTAGTTGCGATGAGTATGGGCTACTCTTCCTTGCAGCGTGTAGGCTTCTCATTGAGGTGGGTTCTCTTGTTCCAGAGCACAGGCTCAAGAGCATGTGGGCTTAGCAGTTGCGGCTCACAGGCTCTCGAGTGCAGGCTCAGTAGTTGTGGTGCGGGATTCGTGCTCTGTGGTGTATGGAATCTTCCCGAACCAGGGATGGAACCTGTGTCCCCTGCCTTGGTAGGCAGATTATTTACCAATGGACCACAAAGCTCCTGTTTATATGTTTTGCTCATTTTAACTACTGTGCATGGTAGGTATGGCAGAAGTTTAACAATCCCATTTCACAGAAGGGGAAGCTGAGGCTAAAAAGAATTTTATGATTTGCCAAAATGAATAATTATTGTTTTGAGACATGGTCCTAGGTCTTAACACTACAAATCTTAATCTCTTTCCTGAATTTCATGTTCATATTAATAATAATTGTGAAGGACAAAACTTTATAAAGAAAAAATAATAATAATATAGCAGGAATAGATGTTGTTCTTCTTGTTGTTTAGTTGCTAATTCATGTCCAACTCTTTGTGGCCCCATGAACTGCAGCATGCCAGGCTTCGCTTTCCTCCACTATCTCCTGGAGTTTGCTCAAATTCATGTTCATTGAGTCAGTGATGCTGTCTAACCATCTCATCCTCTGTTGCCCCCTTCTCCTGTTGCCTTCAATCTTTCCCAGCATCAGTGTCTTGTCCAGTGAGTCAGCTCATCAGAAAGCCAAAGTATCAGCTCATCAGAAAGCCAAAGTATTGGAGCTTCAGCTTCAGCATCAGTCCTTCTAATGAAGAGTCTGTGTTGATTTCCTTTAAAATTGATGGTTTGACCTCCTTGCAGTCTAAGGGACTCTCCAGAGTCTTCTCTAGCACCACAATTCAAAGCATCAATTTATTGACACTCAGCCTTCTTTATTGGTCCAGCTCTTAAATCTGTACATGATTACTAGAAAAAACATAGCTTTGACAATACAGACCTTTGTTGGCAAAGTGATGTCTCTGCTTTTTATTCAACTGTTTAGATTTGTCATAGCTTTCCTTCCAAGGAGCATGCATCTTTTAATTTCATGGCTGCAGTCACCACCTGTAGTGATTTTGGAGCCCAAGAAAATAAAATCTGTCACTACTTCCACTCTTTTCACCATCTATTTGCCATGAAGTGATGGGACCAGATGCCATGAATAGATAAAACCCATCGCATCAAAAATGAAATTTCTTTCTTGATTCTAATATATACTTTCTCTGATTTGTAAAAATTCTATTTATTAAACTTCTTAGTATAGCATTTTTAATATGACTTTTAATATGGCTCCTTTGGCGAAATAATCTGTTGATATGAATCACTCACAAGAGCTATCTGTCTATTTACCTACTACTTATATGTCTACAAGGTGTGAAGTATAAAAATAAAAAGCTAAAAGGAAATATTTCCTTACCACAGTAATGATTACAATAAAATTGTTCACGGCAGGACAGCCATGGCCTGGTGTGATCCATATTGGATGCTGTAATATGAACTAAATGCAGTATATTAGCCAAAGGAACTCAGCAGCATATGCAGCTGTTCATTGACAAAAATAAATTCAGCTGGTACATGAACTCATACCATGAACCCCGCTTTATAGTCCCACAATTTCTGTGAAACTGAATGGTGCCCACATGACATCACAAAACAATGGTTATCAGAAAGATTGCCTCCACTACCTCCACTTGATTTGTATGTTTCAATACTCCCATGGTTTCACACTTCATGCAGACAAAGTCATTACTTAAAGGGGGATCAATGAAAAAACAAAAAGAAAAAAATTGTTTTGCAGTTCAGTTATTTTGTAATGTCATTTAAGTCAATCCAGTTCCATCCATTTTTAGAGAAAGAAGAATTTAAAAGGTAAGCTTTGTGTTTGATATACCTTATAATAGATAGAAATTTGTGAAATTTCCAAAAACTGATGTTATGGATTACTAAAGAATGACTTGAAAAGAAACATATATTCAGTGAAGTCTCTTCACATGGCATATACTGCATCTGTTTCACAGACTGGTTTATGCTATAGATACTAAGTGAAATAGATATTTTACTTGATATTTTTCATGGTATACTAACTTTTCACCCAGGTACTGACTTTGACTCTCTTCTGTGGACCAGGAGGATTTTTTTCCATAAAAATGATACTTTGTCTCTCACCCCCAATATTAACTTTGACTCTCATCTATGGACCAGGAGGATTTTTTTTCCATAAAAATGAAAAAGACACAAAATAAATAACTTTTATTTTCTTATTTTACTAAGTATGTATACTGTCACTTAATTCTCACAGAAAAACTATTAGATAGGTAATTTTATCTGCATTTTCTATAAGAGTAAGTCAAAGTTTACAACCATTAAGTAACTAGCCACAAATTGCATATTAGTATACTGGGTGTTCTTTGGAAGGAATGATGCTAAAGCTGAAACTCCAGTACTTTGGCCACCTCATGCAAAGAGTTGACTCATTGGAAAAAACTCTGATGCTGGGAGGGATTGTGGGCTGGAGGAGAAGGGGACGACAGAGGATGAGATGGCTGGATGGCATCACTGACTCGATGGACGTGAGTTTGAGTAAACTCCAGGAGTTGGTGATGGACAGGGAGGCCTGGCGTGCTGCAATTCATGCGGTCGCGAAGAGTCGGACACGACTGAGCCACTGAACTGAACTGGTACTGGTATTTGATCCTAAGCCTATGCAAATACTCCAGAGTCGGTGCTTTTAACCAATGCTCACCATATTTGCCTCTAAATGAGCATAGGAATTTTAAAAAAAAATCAAGTCAGGTTATCGTTTCATTTTTTAAGCTTAGGAAAACAACATAAAATCATGAAATCTTTATCTGGGTATGACAGGCAGACCCTAAGTTAACCCCAGTGATGTCTGCTATCTGGCATTCATGCCTTTCAGATCCCCACCCCTAGAGTGTGGGTGGGACCTGTGACTTGTTTATAACTAATAGAATACAAGAAAGGCAATGGAATGGCACTCCTGAGATTCTATCACATACTGTTAAGTCTTACTGGGCTTCCGAGGTGGTGCTACTGGTAAAGAACCTGCCTGCTACTGCAGGAAACATAAGACATGTGGATTTGATCCCTGGATCAGGAAGATCCTCTGGAGAAGGGAATGACAACAGACTCCAGTATTCTTGCCCTAAGAATCCCATGGACAGAGGAGCCTGGCAGGCTATAGTCCATAGGGTTGCAAAGAGTCGGACAAGACTGAAGTGACTTGGCATGGAGGCAAGTCTTGCTAGTCAAATTGCTTCAGAGCTTTTCTTTGCTGGCTTGATGAAGTAAACAGCTATGCTGAGAAAGCCCACCTGGCAAGCAATCACTGGTGTTTGATTTGTAGCACCTGAGGGCAACCTCAGTTGAGAGTTGACAGCCAAGAAAAAGTCAGGGCCTTCGGACTTACAGCCCCAAATAAATGAATTCTGATTGGACGTGCTGAAGAGAAGATATATTCCCAGCCGAGCCAGATGAAAATGCAGTTCATAAACTTGTTTGCAACCCTGCTACATCTTGAGCAGAGAATCCAGTCCTGTATCAGGATGCCAGACCAACAGAAACTAAGAGGTAATAAATATGTATTCTTTTACCCACTAGGTGCATAGTAACTTGTTATGGAGAATATAAAACTAATGCCCTGGATAAGAAACAAGATTGGCAGGAATATTTCAGAAAGGAAAATGACATCTCTATTTTAATTCACTTGCATCTGAACCATATCTGTGTGCACTATCAATCCTTGAAATATAGCCTCTAGACTTCTGAAATTACCTCAGTGATCTCGACCTTGAGGCTTAGAGCAAATCCCAAAATGAACAGTGCTTAGAGTTCCATCATGTCAAGTGGAGAGAAGTTTCGCTTTCTCTCAAGTATTTTTTATTCTGCAGGTGAGAATTCATCTCCTGAGTCATTATTATTCAACATCAAATATACAATATTTGAGTTGAGATTTTGCTAATGCACAAGGAAAAAATAACAATATTCTTTTATTTTTCTTGCTGTCCCTTGATTTTCTTGGGTGCCCTTTATAAAAAGTCAAGACATACCCAGGGAAAAATAACTGAATTTCAGAAAACTTGGAGTTATGTTGCTTACTTTCAATGACTATTAAATGTCAGGAAACCATCTGAAAGGAAAGGTGGTGTTGATGTAAAATTCTAAATAGTGTTTGGAAAAAAATGTAGATATATTTACAAAGTGTTTCCTGATTTATTGTATATAATCTATCACAACCATAAAGAATCACCACACTCTAAGCCATTTAAACAACACAAATGCATTGTCTCACAGTCCTATGGGTCATAAATACAATAGGTTTGGCTGGTTTCTTTACTAGAGCTCCCACAAGGCCAAAATCAAGGTATCATCAGGGTTCTGTTTTTTTTTTTTTTTTTTTCTGGAGGTTCTTGGGGAGAATCCATTGCCAAATCCTTTTAGAATCCACCCACTGGCAAAATTTCAGTTCCATGGGTTTGTACTACTGAAGTTCCCATTCCTTTGCTGGCTGTTGGCTGAGCTACTGATGTGTAACAGGGAAGATTCTATTACAAGTTAATCACTAAAGGGATGTTGCCTATAACAGGTGTCTCCAACCTCCCAGGATCTAATTCTTGGTGATCTGAGGTGGAACTGATGTAGTAATAATGGAATTAAACTGTGCAATAAATGTAATGGGCTTGAATCATCCCCAAACTTCACCATCCACCCCCACATCCTGGTCCATGGAAAAATTGTCTTCCACAAAAGTGGTCCCTGGTGCCAAAAATGTTGGGGATCACCAGCCTATAAGTTTAAATTATACATAATAACCCAGTTCTGGGAACCTGGCTTCCCAGATAATGAAGGTTAAGCTAAAATACCGTTTGTTAACTCAGGAACATCTTGACCAGGGCCACCTGTGATGGTTAGGGAAAGGAATAAATTAACACATTGTTTCTGGAGTCTGGCCAAAAGCAAGACCTTATCCCCTCCCCTTTTAGGATAAAAAAAGCCAGAATGCCATCTTGGGGAACATCTTGGTTCTTTAGGAACTCTAGTCTGCCATCTTTTCCATCTGCTGGCTTTCTGAATGAAGTCGATATTCCTTTCCCCAACATGTTGTTTCATGACTGACTGTCAGCCTATTTTGTGCCTAGCAGTACAATCTTGGACTTGGTAACACTAGAGGTGAGTTCATTTCTTGGCTTATGACCACCTTCCTTCAATCTTCAAAGGGGCTCCAGCTCTTCTCACATTTCAAATTTCTCTGCTTCATCTGTGTTCCTGGTGAATTTAAGGTCCTTTCTTCATCGCGAAAGAATTCAGAGATGAAGCAGAGAAACATTAAGAAAGGACACAAAGTTTATTTAAGCAGGATATACTCTTACAGGAAGAGCGGGCAGATAGGTGAAGTGCTGTTGCCCTGGGTTTCCTCGGCAAGCCAGTTAGGGGCCTACAGATGAAGGGGAGGAATAGTCACTGGGAAGGAGGAGTATAGGGGGTCATGTTTCCTGGTTTTCATCCCAGCCCCAATTTCCCAAGGGGAGGAGGGATTTTTTTCCTTATTTAGCTTAGATCAGAAGTGCCATGGCGTTGGTGCATGATGGGCACTTCTTACCTGTAAGTCTGATTCTACTGTAATGAGAGCATACTGCTCAACAGGCTAAATAAGGTCACAGGAGATTCCCGCTTTTCCCCACCTTTTTTTGTGTGCTAGGCAGACACTTAACACCCCAAATGTGCGGTTTCCTGTCAGTCTGCAGGTTGCTGCTGCCCTGTCTGCCTATGGACCGCCATTGCTTATGAGATACCAGGTTTTCTGCCACTTTGCCCCTCCCTGCCCGCATTTTTCTGCTCACCCCTAGCCACCTGCCTGCTGGAAAATATCCGCTGCCCTTCTCTTCTGTTGCATCTCTGACAACAGCCAGAGAAACTTCTCTGTTTTTAAGGGCTTATATAACTGGATCGAGCACATCTCTGTAAGCCTGGCTGATCTCCCTAACTCACATACTGTAACCTCAATCATATCTGTGAAATCCCTTCTGCTGTGTAACTGGTAACATTCACAGGTTTGGGGGATGAGAGCTTGGGCATCTTGGCTGGGGGCCGTTATTGTGCCTAGTATACTATTCAAGTTAAATTATCATTTTACAATAGACAGCTGCACAGAGCCAATGCCATCTTTAAAATGGAGGAAATGGTTTCTCAAAGGAGTTTTCTGGTGGCTAACTTTTATGGTCTTCGTTTAGAATTGATTCCCTCACTTTCTTTTCCACTCTGTGTAGAAGCCAGTTTAAAAGCCTGTCTGTAGTTATCCACTGTCATATACGATGCTTTTAGCATCTAGTTATCTAATAATGATATAGTCTATTTTTTCTTTACAGACTTTTTAAAATTGTGATAAAATTTGCATAACATAAAATGTTAACCATTTTTAAGTGTACGATTCAGTGGCATAAAGTACATGCACAGTACTGTGTATCCATCACTGCTCTCTATTTTCAGAACTTTATCATCTCAAATAGAAACTCTATGCCCATTAAGCAATGATTCCCTATCACCCCCGCCCCCAGGTAATGGTAACAATTTCTGTCCTCAAGAATTTGCCTTATTCTAGATATTTCATAAAAGTAAGTAAAGTCACTCAGTCTTGTCCGATTCTTTGCGACCCCATGGACTATAGCCTACCATGCTCCTCCTTCCATGGGATTTTGCAGGCAAGAGTACTGGAGTGGTTTGCCATTTCCTTCTCCAGAGGATCCTCCCAACCCAGGGATAGAACCCAGGTCTCCCGCATTGTGGGCAGACGCTTTACTGTCTGAGCCACCAGGGAAGTCCATTTCATACAAGCGGAATCATAGATAGTTTTTCTTCCGATTCTGGTATATTTCCGTTAGCATGTTTTCAAGGTCCATCCTGTTGCGCGCGCGTGTGTGTGTGTGTGCGTGTGTGTGTGTGTGTGTGTGTGTGTGTGTGCGTGTGTGCTCAGTCATTTCCAGCTCTTTGTGACCCCAAGGACTGCAGTTCACCAGGCTCCTCTGTCCCTGGTATATCTCAGGGAAGAATACTGGAGGGGGTTGCCATTTCCTACTCCAGCGGATCTTCCCGACATAGGGATCAAACCCACCTCTCTCCTTGTAGCATGCATCAAAACATCACTCCCTTTGGTTACTGAGTAACATTCCATTATATGTATGCATCACATTTTATCTACTCAATCATCTGTTGATGCCCACTTGGGTTATTTCTCTCTGTTGGCGTGTGTGAATAATGCCACTATGAATATGAGTAGACAATATATCTTTGACTCCCTACTTTTAATTTTACATGTATATAACCAAAAGTGTAACTATCAGATTATGAATTATTAAATCTATTTTTAATATTTTGAGGACCCACCATGCTGTTTTCCATAGTGGATGCATAATTCTACATTCCCAAATACAGTGCACAATGATTCCAATTTTTCCACATCCTTGCCAATACTTATTTTCTGAGATATTTCGTGTGTGTGTGTGTTTTGATAATAGCCATCCTACTGAGTGTGAGGTAGTAGTATATCAATATGGTTTTAACTTGGTTTCTCAAATTATTAGTGATGATGTGTATCCTTTCATTTGTTTATAGTCTGTGTGTATATCTTTGGGGAAATGTCTACCCAAGTCCTTTGCCCATTTTTTTTTCATCTCATTTATTTCAAATGTCCCTCTTATTAAATCAGTACATACTCATTCCAGCAATTTTGACATATTCAGAGCAGTGTGAACAAGAAATTAAACCACCAACATGTTAACAATTGCTAAACACTTTTGTGTCTATTCCTTTTGACTTTTCTAGGCATACTTTTTTTTCAAATATATTAGCTAGTTATAATTCCTAATATTCTGGGTACAGTTGTTTGCCTCTTATTTAACACTGCTCTATTTAGTTATTAGCTCCCCCACACCCCGCTTGTGTTTATAATTGAGCTATTTTTCTTCTATTAAGTTGCAGGTGTTCTTCAGTCTCAATATTACATTCATATTAGATATGTGATTTGCAAAGTTTTTCTCCTGTCGGTTGCCATTTCACTTTTTATAGTCTACTTTGCACAAAAGTTTTTAATTGTGATGAATTTCAATTCTTTTTTTCTTTAGTAGCCTGTGATTTTGGTGTCATATTTGCAAAGTCATTGCTGAATTCAGGTCATGAAGATTTTCCCTGTTTTTTTCCAAAGAGTTTTATAGTATTAACTCTTAAGTTTAGGTCTTTGATCTGTTTTAAGTTCACTTACTTTTAATCTTATTGTTTACTCTTTCATTTTTCAAGATTTCAATCCAGATAGCAAAAATATCTCCCCTTCTGTTTCAAATGAAAATCTTTAAGATATGAACAATATCTAATTGCTCAATGTTGTGCTTTGTTCATTTTAATAAATGTAAGCTAAGTCAAGATTTAGATAAATTATGGACACTGACCTTTTTCTCATTAAATTTAAAAATGCACACATGGAAACCTAAAGAGCCAAATTTTCTTCTGTTTGGTAAGAATAAGATTGTTAAACTTGTATATTTAATTTTGTGTGAAAAAGGATTTGGCTGGCTGTTGTAGGCAGTACTGAAGAAATAACCTTCTAATCTTTCAAATTTCCCGAGTGATAGGACTGTTATCCAGGGTGGGGCCCTGAACCACATTTGATAGTTTATGCTGACAAGGTAAATCTTGGGCTCTTGGATAGTTTATGCTAATGAGATGACTCAAGAGGGAAGCTGGCCATGCCAGAAAGACCATTTGTGCAAGTTGAGAGATGGAGCTTTGAGCCAGGTGATATTAGTCCTACCTCTAAGGAGGAGGGTAAGAGGATGGAGATTTATTTCAGTCACATGGCCAATTTTTTAATCAGTCAGGCCCACAGAATGAACACTCAGCAAAACCTTGGACAGTGTAGCTTAAGTGAAGTACACTGGTTGGCAACACTTTTTGAGTATTGTCACATTTTGGTTCTGAGAAGTTAACACTTTCCTGGAAACTGCATTTGGAACTCTCCCCAACTTTGCCCTATTTATCTCTTCTCTTGGCTAATTCTAGTTTGTATACTCTTGCTATCATGCCATCATGAGTGCACACTCAGTCGTGTTTAACTTTTTGCAACCCTATGTACTGTAGCCCACCATGTTCTTCTGGCAACAGGATCTTCCAGGCAAGAATACTGGAGTAGGTTACCATGCCCTTCTCCAGGGGATCTTCCCAACCCATGAATCGAACTTGCATCTCTGGTGTCTCCTGCATTGGCAGGCAGGTTCTTTACCACTAGCACCATCTGGGAAGCCTGCTGTAATAAACACTTGCTATAATGAAACTAATTCCAAGAAAGGTGCTTTCAGTAAGCTTTGTTGAGAAGACTTGATGATAAATCTGAAGGAAGGTCAATGGAAATAAAAGGCAGTTAATGAAGAGAGAAGGTGGAGTTAAGGGTTTAGTTTACATCAATTGTAAAACACGTGCTGAATATAAGAAAGAAAGATTACGCTGGGCTTGAGGTACCTGAGAACTTCTTGGAGGTGTCTTGTGAGGATGTTGAAGGCAGAACAAAGTGAAGGGAGAGAAGATGTGGGCATTCCAGGCCAGGAAACAATGTGAGCACAGTCACACACTGGCCATCGGTTTTAAGACCATGGTGTGAAGATCTAGAGGTACAGATCAAAACCAAGAAATGGTTTTATTTTTTTTCCCTTGAATTTCTCCCCTAAATTAAGTGATAGGTGTGATAAGCAATAGAATGGACTAGGCATATTGCTATGTTTTTCTTATTTTATTAGTATAGAAAAGATGAGCATTAAAGAGATCATATGCCACAAATATGCCGCTTAAGCTCACCACATGGAACTGGGATACCTAGGGGATTTTTTAATTTTTAATTTTAGGCTAATTTTTTACTTACTATAAAAATGTACATATATGGCATAAAAGCTGATTTTAATAATATAAATTAGCAAAATAAAATCATCCATAATACTTCCATCTAGAGGTAATAGTCATTATAGATAATAACTGTATATTTTTTAAGGAAAATATCCTTCTAGTTTAGGCATTTTTTACATGATTGGGGTATTATAGACAGAGAATTTTACTTTAATTGCATAAATTTATAAGCAGTTTTCCATGTTTTATAAAAACTCATAAAACATTTTGAAAGACTTAAAAACATTCTAGTATAATTAGGCATTTGCCTATTAAATATTTAATTTGTGTTCATTTTTGTAATTCTAAATATTTATGTACATAAGTCATGTACATTGCAGATTGTTACCTTAAATCTCTAGGCATTATGTTACAGAAACAGAGTAGAACTGAGATACCTTATTTTGACAACCAACTTATTATGCAAAATATTTATTTTATTTAATTTAATGAATGACCAAGAACCAAACCCATACCTTCATATGCACAAAGGAAAGACTACTTTTCTCCTATCAGGGTCTCTTTGATACTGTTATGTTGGAATAAACTTGTGGGAAATCATTTTGTGAAAGCATTTTGTTTGTTCAGCTAAGCTGAAGGAAAAATAGTTATACCACATACCTGGAACAGTGGTGTACATGCACTGTAATGCATGTGACTAAAATAAAGTATGATTTATGCTGGCATTTAGTATAAGCACTTTCTATCAAGGAGCTTCCATGGAAGAATGCTTGCCAGGAATCTGAGTGTGCTTGTACCTCTGAAACACATACATCAGCTTGACCAGATGAAGGTGCGGGTTTTTGGCAATATCAGACTACATATTGCTGTGAAGGTATCTTTTAGATGTGATTAACATTTAAATCAGTAGACTTTGAGTAAAACAGATTGTTCTCCTTAAGTGGATAGGCCTCATCCAGTCAGGTGAAAGCTTTAAAAGACTGAGATCCTTGAAAAGGACGTTTCTTCTCCTTCCGGATGACCTTCAGGCTCAAGTCACAACACCCACTCTTGCTGGAATATAAAGATATATCTCTATCTGTATATATTAATCCTATTGATTCTTTTCAGCTAATGTATGTGCATATATATGCGGCTGTGGTTTAATCGCTAGGTCATGTCCAACTCTTTGTCACTCCATGGACTAGAGCCCACCAGGCTCCTCTGTCCATGGCATTTTCAAGGCAACAGTACTAGAAAGGGTTGCCATTACCATCTCCAGGGGAACCTCGCTCCCCAGAGGTTGAACCAGTGTCTCCTGCCGTGCAGGCAGATTCTTTACCAGCTGAGCCACCAGAGAAGCTGATATATACATATATGTCTGTATGTGTGTGTATATATATATATATATATATATACATATATATATATATATATATGTGTGTGTGTGTGTATATATATATATAGTTATATAGTTATATAGTTTCATTTAATCCTCAACAAAAAACTTCAAAGTTAGATACAATTACTATCATAATTTCATAGACAAAATCTCAACTCAGATATTATTTCCTCAGAAGGACCTTCATGATTATTATAAGTAGCACTCCCTTTATGCAACTTTCACTCATCTCCCTATTTATTCAGTTCAGTTCTGTCGCTCAGTCGTGTCCGACTCTTTGCGACCCCATGAATCGCAGCACGCCAGGCCTCCCTGTCCACCACCAACTCCCGGAGTTCACTCAGACTCACGTCCATTGAGTCAGTGATGCCATCCAGCCATCTCATCCTCTGCTGTCTCCTTCTCCTCCTGCCCCCAATCCCTCCCAGCATCAGAGTCTATTTATTAATAGCATCTTAAAATCACTAATCACCATCAAGATTTTCTCACTCAAGTGATTTGTGTACTATTTTACTATCAACTTGGCAGAGAGTAGACTTTTGGCAGAGAGTAGGCTCTCATTTAGGCTTCTCATTTGGCAGGAGACCCTGGTTTAATTCTTGGGTTGGGAAGATCCCCTGGAGAAGGGCATGGCAACCCACTCCAGTATTTTTACCTGGAGAATCCCCATGGACAGAAGAGCCTGGCGGGCTACAGTCCATAGGGTCCCAAAGAGTTGGACACAGCTAAGCAACTAAGCACATCACAACGTCTCATTTAATACTGGAAAAATGAATGAGTGAATGAAATTGTTTGGGGAAGATGTGAACATATATTATAATTCAACATATGCAACCATTAAAAATCTAGAAGTATTAGTAAAAGCTCTAGAAACAAACACTATTGCAGTTTACATTTCTGAACAATTAGCAGAACCTGGAAGACTCATCTCCACTCTTTCTGAGAAGCCTGAGATACAAAGTTTCTTCTTGGTTCTCACCTCCACTGTCCTGTAGAATCCAAGGGTGGGCAAGCCTAGCTAGGAAGGAAGATACACTTCAGAATGGTACTCTCTCCCTCTCAGCACTTAATCTGGAAGATACTGAGTGCCTGCTGCTGATGTTTGCCCTCCATCATAATTTCCCTTGTAACATACTCCCTCCTTCAGTAATACAGTCATTTGGCCCCACTGTGTTGGTTTTGTGGTCTTGAAGGACCTAGATAACAAGAAGGCAACCTCCACCTCTCCATTAACACCCAAGGTCAACAAGTTGTACCCAAGAGAGGTGGAGTTGTAGATGTGATTAGCATCACTATGAGTGGAGGTCCCAGAGATGCTGGGACATGTGCAAATCAAAAGCAACCAAGGACCAACATCTGTATATCCAGTCTATGGGGAGCCAACCTACAAAACAGGGGCTTGAGGATCATGGGAAGATATATTTAACTGCAGTCTTATTGGTGAGGAAACTGGGACCAGACAGGTCATGAATTATCCAAGTTTAACCATTAGTTACAGAGAAAGCTCTAAAACTCTAATATTAATCATTCTTCCCACTATGTGGTGCTTTACTTTTTCTTGATTGACAATGAGTATTATAAAGCTTATTTTCAATGAATTCATTTGAAAAATAAAAAATATTTCAGAATATGATAGATGAATACCTGCATTTGGCAAGGCATTCTCTTCCCAGAGGATTCATTTGGTTATAATTTCAAAAGATTCTTCTTGTGGCTTTCTGGTACATCTACTATATTTTCGTGCTTCATCTCTTACCCACTTCACCCACACCCCCCAAATGGTTTTGCAAATTGTTCACCAGCTGTTATAATCAGGCACTGCATAATTTTGTAGAAATTGTGATAGTCACTCTTATCTTTAAAGTCAAAGTAAAATATTATTTTTCCACCTTCCACAATTAATGCTTTAAGAGGCAAGCTGTGAGTGAAGGGCACTTTCTATTTGGCTAGTAAATATTTGATATCTTGAGTTGAATTTTGAGATCTCATCAGCAAAATTAGCAA
The DNA here is from genome assembly GCF_016772045.2 of Ovis aries. NCBI lineage: Eukaryota > Metazoa > Chordata > Mammalia > Artiodactyla > Bovidae > Ovis > Ovis aries. The sequence continues at coordinate 27,664,361 of NC_056059.1, read as the reverse complement.
TACCTGGTAGACTGGTTCTCTTGGTTGGGAAATTGTGCTTTAAAGTTGTATAAATGACGAGTGAAATGGTTCTGACCTCCACGCTGCATGAAACAGACTGAACTCAGATTGATGGGATATATGCTTGTACTTTAGTGTTAGAGGCAGCTTGTGAGCTCTTGGTCTCAGGGAGCCCAGTTACTTCTGTTCTATGACAATTCATAATTTCATTGTCCCTAAACACATTCATATCCAGTGTCTCCCAACCCTTCCCTTTTCTGTTATTTGTACTTTTGCATTATTTGTCGTTTTTTTACCTCCTGAGTCCTTGCTCTAAACTCATTCTTTTCATAACTTTTGAAGAAATTGTGTAAAGTGAACTTTGTTTTAATTTATAGTTAACTTGGCAGACTGTATTTTTATGCTGATATCACAAATGTGGAAGCTGCTACACACTATGTGCGGTTTCTCATAGGCATGCATTATATATTTCTTTTTAGAAGACAAGCTAATCCACTGAAATGAAATTTTTCACAGCATAACAGTGAGAACAGTAGCTGTCTAATTAAATCTCCCCCTAGGTGACAGATATCAGATGAAAACATTGAGGTTGGCTCCAGATAACATCTAGTCCACTCTTTCTCTAATTTTCATTTCTCTTACTTTAAATAAGAGGGAAGTGGGAGCACTTATTTGTGGAAGTTTAAAGAGAGCTGTAAAAGTGGCCGCTAGTAACAAATGAAATATGCTCCATAGAATGAAGTAGAATGTATAGAAACAGCAAGTGCCTGCTGTTTCAATATTCAAATATGTTAATAGACTGAAACAAAGCAAAAATATATTGGGTTGGCCGAAGAGTTCCTTCCATGTTTTAGTAACAGACATATTTTTCATTTTCATCAAGAACTTTATTGAACAACGCATTCTCCATTTTATTCCACTATTTTCTGCCATTTTTCAGGCAACTTCATAATTCCACCTTCTCAAAACTTATCTTTTTGAATAAAGAACTCTTCTAGGCCTTTTACAGTCTTCCAGGGAATTGGCAGGATTTTTTTTTTCCATTGAGAGTGTTATAAATCTGAAATAAACGAAAACCGGAAGGTGCAATCCCAGCTTCCTATGTGGCACTAGTGGTAAAGAACCCACTTTCCATACTAGAGACATAAGAAGCATGGGTTTGATCCCTGGGTCAGGAAGACACCCTGGAGGGCACAGCAAACCACTCCAGTATCCTTGCCATCTGGGAAGTCTGGTGAATATGGCAGATGAATCAGAACTTCCCAGCCAAGCTGTATAGTTTTTACCTGGTCATCAAAGAAACATGCAGTCCTGAGTTATCCTGATGGAAGATGATGTGTTTTCTCTTGATTAATTCTGGTCACTTTTTCATTGAGTGCTGCTGTCAGTTGGTCTAATTGGGAGCATTCCTTGTTGGAATTAATCATTTGGTTTTCCAGAAGGAGCTCCTAGTAGAGGACTCCCTTCCAATCCCACCATATACACAACATCACCTTCTCTGGATGAAGACCAGCCTTCAGTGTGGTTGGATGGTGATTTATTTTACTTGCCCCACGATTTCTTCTGTTCCACATTATTGTACAGTATCCATTTCTCATCACCTGTCACACTTTGTTTTAAAACAGAACATTTCTGTTACCTTTAAGTAGAGAATTGCATGCAGAAATGCAGTTAAGGTTTTTGTTTCATTTTGGTTTTTGCTTAACTTATGTGGAATCCAAACATCAAAGCAATGAACATAACCAAGCTGGTGCAAGTGATTTTCAGTGCTTATTTGGACATTTTTAGTATGGCTATCTCCTGCATACTATAAACCTTCTTCTGTGTGCTAAGTCTCTTCAATCCTGTCTGACTCTTTGCGACCCTAGGGGACTGTAGCCAGGCTCGTCTGTCCATGGGGGTTCTCCAGGCAAGAATGCTGGATGCATTGCCATGTCCTCCTCCAGGGGATCTTCCTGACCCAGGGATCGAACCCAGGTCTCTTACATCTCTAGTATGGGAGGCACATTCTTTATCACTAGTGCCACCTGGAAGCTGATACATTGATTGTTCTCAGTGCCTTGATTTGATCCCTATCAACTTCAACTGGTCTATCTGACAATGGCGCATCATCCAGTGAGAAATCTCCAGCATGAAACTTCTCAAACCACTTTTGACAAGTTCAATCTGTCACAATACCTTCTCCATACACTACTCTGATCTATTTTTGTGTTTAAGTTTTGTTTTTACCTTTCTTGAAATAAACATTTTGTTGTTCATTTGTGAAGTTGGGTCCAACTGCAATCCCATTGATTACAGCACACCAGTCTTTCACTATCTGAGTTTGCTCAAACTCGTGTCCATTTAGTCAGTGATGCTATCTAACCATCTCATCCTCTGCTGTCCTCATTTCCTTCTGTCAATGTTTCCTAGCATCAGGGTCTTTTCCAATGAGTCAGCTCTTTGTATCAGGTGGTCAAAGTATTAGAGGTTTAGCATCAGTCCTTAAAATGGATATTCAGAGTTGATTTCCTTGCAGGCCAGGGAACTCTCAAGAGTCTTCTCTAGCACCACAATTCAAAAGCATCAATTTTTTAGTGCTCAGCCTTTTTTATGGTACAACTCTCACATCTGTACATGATTTCTGAAAAAGCTGTAGCTTGACTATGTGGACCTTTATTGGCAAAGTGATGTCTCTCTGTATTAATGCACTGTCTAGGTTTGTCAGAGCTTTTCTTCCAAGGAGCTGCTGCTGCTAAGTCGCTTCAGTCGTGTCCAACTCTGTGCGACCCCATAGATGGCAGTCCACCAGGCTCCACCGCCCCTGGGATTCTCCAGGCAAGAACACTGGAGTGGGTTGCCATTTCCTTCTCCAATGCATGAAAGTGAAAAGTGAAAGTGAAGTCACTCAGTCGTGTCCGACTCTTAGCGACCCCATGGACTGCAGCCTACCAGGCTCCTCCATCCATGGGATTTTCCAGGCAAGAGTACTGGAGTGGGGTGCCATTGCCTTCTCCTTCCAAGGAGCAAGTGTGTTTTAATTACATGGCTGTGCTCACTGTCCACAGTGATTTTGGAACCCAATAAATTAAAATCTGTCACTGTCACTGGTTTCCACTTTTTATGCATCTATATGCCATGAAGTGACAGAGCCAGATGCCATGATTTTAGTTTTTTGAATGTGGAGTTTTAAGCAGCTTTTTCATTCTCCTGTTTCACTTTCATCAGGAAGCTCTTTAGTTCCTCTTCACTTCCTGCCATTGTAATGGTGACATCTGCATATCTGAGGTTATCGATATTTCTCCAGGCAATCTTGATTCCAGCTTGTGCTTCTTCCAGCCTAGCATTTCTCATGATGTACTCTGCATATAAGTTAAATGAACAGGGTGACAATATATAGCCTTGTACTCCTTTTCCAATCTAGAACCAGTTGTTCCCATGTAAGGTTTTAATTGTCGCTTCTTGACTTGCATACAGGTTTCTCAGGAGAAATGCTAAAAATGTTGCTTTTATCCTTCCATTTTCAATATTAAAATGGCTACACAAAAATTCACCAATTTTGATAAGTATTTTATTTTAAATGCATGCTGATATGAAAGTTGTCACCATGCAATCCAGTATTATTGATTTGAATGAAGTTAAAGACAAGCGCTACTAGAGCTACCTTATGGAAAAACTGAACAAACATTTTGGCCAAACCAATATATACCCTTCTCTGTACTGAGAGGAAAATGTTTATAAGTCAGGATCATCTTGAGAGAATATGCTTTTAAACATAGACCATATCCACACTGTTTCCAAGAAATTAAGTCAAGATATATCTTAACTCTCCCTGTATCTTGCCTGTGATCTATTAATCAGTTCACTGCTACCACCTTGAACGGAAATACTATAAACTCACACCAGTTACATCAGTGGCCTGATTTCCTTGCTTCTACCCCTCACCCTTCATAGTGTTTTACCAAATCAGCACTTATGAAGGGTACCTTTTAAAAAGAAGTCAAATCTTACCCATCTTCAGCTCAAATTGGCAGGTCCTATAGCTCAGAGTCTAAGCCTTATAGTAGCCTAAAAGGCTTACTAGACATAGAACCTGGTGTTCTGATGACCCATTGCTGTGTGACATCACCCCACAGTGCTCGTTTTATTCTCTCACATGGTTCTGGGGTTGACTTGGCTCAGCTAGGTGTTTATTTCTTAGTTTCTTTCATGGTGGTGGGGACTGGAAGCATTGACAGGCTTTCCCAGTTACAAGTCTGACAACTAATCCTGGTTGTAAGTGGTCTGTTAGTTGGAACCTGCATGTAGTCCCTTCACCTGCCCTGCACATCTCACACTTCTGAGAGCAAGCTTCCCAAGGAACAGTAAGAGGAGGCACCAGTTTCATAAGGTCTGGACCTAGAAGTCAGCACAGCATAACTTCACCCACGTTGCCAGTCAGTCACCAGCCTTCGTCCAAGAGGATGAGACCTATAGGCCCCAGCTCTTGATGAGGGGCCTGTCAATGCATTTGGTAATTAGGCTTTGAAACCACCAAAGCTGGCAGCCTTTCCAGACCTTATCCCTGGTGCCTCTTCTCCTTGTTCACTCAAATGTAACTCTACTCATTCCCTTTTGGTCTTAAACATGCTAGCCAGGCCCCTTCCTTTTGAGGCATTTGCACTACTGCACCCCCAACCCTCACTTCCTGCCATGACCACACATGCAAAGTCTAAATCCCATAGTGTTCCTGAAAGGTAACTCTAAAAGATCCCATTTGAAACTACGCTATTTTTTTTTAATACTAAGTTATTTGTTTCTTAAAGAAGCTTTCTTTACCTTCCTTTGGTATACTTCATGAACCAAGTCATTACTGAATATAGAGAGGGTTGAAAGCTGATTAATCATTTCTATTTGTAATAATGACTTAAAGAGTACAAAAATAACCTGGATTCAACAAAAGATTAAATTGTTTGGTATCATGTAGTTAGTAAAGCAAGAGATTAAGTTTACTAAGATTTTCAATTATAAATATTGATATAAAAAGAAAATTCTGGTTAATTTAGGGTTAACCAGAAAATAATCTAAAATATATCTTTTCTGAGACTTCTTTTAGTTCAGGGTTGTACTGAAATAACACATAAAGCTCTATCACAATAGATAGAAATTGTATCTTGTGTTTATCTTATTCATACTTGAGTATAATGTTCAAGGTTGTTGTTTATTTTTCCTTTTTCTTTTGCTGAAAAGTGATGTGATAGTTTGTTCAAAGATACATTTTTATCTTTGCTGTCTTAGGCATTGATAATTAAAAAAAAACCCATAAATGAGTGAACATTCTCAGGCTTTTAACAATGTAATTTAAGTACATGCTTGCTGAAGAAGTATAAAACATGGGAGAGTAACATAGTGTTACAAAAATGTCCTTTGATGAATGATGAAGGAGGAAGGGCTACAAAAGCATAATTATCCTGTGTCATTCCTCATGTCCAATTAACCACTAAATACTGTCTGTTCAATCTCTCAGATCTGTCCTCTCCACCTGGGGAAACAGCACCTTGAATTATGGCATCAGCATTTCACAGTCCGCTATGGTAACAATTTCCTAAATGGTTTCCAAGACTCCTGTCTTGCCCCCTTAAGTTCACTTTTCACATTGTCACCAGGGTAATATTTCTTTACACTGAATTATGTAGCAACACAATCCTTTTCGCAAAACCCTTCAATAGCTCTCTATTGGCCGAAGGGAAAGGAAAGTTTAAATTCCAGTGTGACACGTAGGTTCTTTTACGGCCTCTCTCCTGCTTGCCTCTTCAGCTCCTTCTCTTCCCTCCTTCCTACGCTGGCCACTCAAAATCCACTTCATCTAAAGCACTAGCAGTTTCCTGAAAGAGCCCAGCATTTCTTGGCTTGAAGCCTTTGTATTATTCTTTCTGTAAAACACCTCTTCACTCTTCTCTCTTTCCTTTGGGCATGTGTAAAGGTGTTAGCATCCGCCTATTATCTAGTCCTCTCTATACGCATGACTTGGAAGTAGTGAATACATATAATTATGAATCAGATGCTTCCAGACAATGTAGCATCAAGATCAGGCAGGACTGATCAGCATGAGTGGGCACACTCAGTACCCAGATCCAACAGTATGTTGCAATAGACATCGAGCTTGGGCTAGACTGAGGCTGGACACATACCCCTTGCTCTTAAGTGGGGTATAAATGACTGTGTGTTTTCTCTGGCTTATTGCTAGTAAAGAAGGACAAGTGCACTTGTGGCCCTAGGAAATTCTTCTGTCTACATTGGACTTGGTGCTTGTGGGCCCAGGACCTTATAATAAGAAACTACTTAATCATAGTCAAAGCTGAGGATTAGTATTCACCTGCTCCTGGAAGACTCACCCCACTTCCTCTGGCCTTTCCTCCCCAGGCTGGGTTAGTGCCCTCCTATGTGCCCATAGCAGCCTGTGTTGATCTCTAGGAGCACACTGTCAGCCTCTCTTGTGAATTTCTATGTATTTATTTATCTACCTATCTGTATGTTCTTTAAAGAAAAATACAAATAATTATCACCTATCACGGTGCTTGACACTTAGTAGACTCTGAATTAATAAAGTGAATGATGTCCTAAGACTTTGAAAGACACCAGAGTCTGAGACTATCACTACTGTATTTGTCGTCGTTCAGTAGCTCAGCTGTGTCAGACTCTTTGCAACCCCATGGATTGCAGCACGCCAGGCTTCCCTGTCCTTCACCATCTCCCAGAGCTTGCTCAAACTCATGTCCCCTGAGTCGGTGATGCCATCCAACCATCCTGTCTTCTGTTGTCCCCTTTTCCTCCTGCCTTCAATCTTCCCCAGCATCAAGGTCTTTTCCAATAAGTCTGCTCTTAATCAGGTGGCCAAAGTATCGAAGCTTCAGCTTCAATATCAATCCCTCCAATGAATAGTCAGGGTTGATTTCCTTTAAGATTGACTGGTTTGATCTCCTATCACTATGGTACATTTATCTTCAAATTCTAGGATGGAAGAAAAAGACAAGTAGAGGATAAGGCTTCCCTGGATATGAATGCCTTAGCTTACTTGGTGAGAACCTGTGATTCCAAAATATAATGGCATTATATTATAGCATGGCAGTCAGAGTCTATATCCTTGCATTATTCCCAGTCTTAAAGGAAAAGTGAATATTTCATCACTTATTACGGTGTTGGGTGTATGAGGTTTTTCATACATAGATCAGGCCTTGGAAGCCTCTTTTTATCCCTCACTTACTGAAAGTTCTTTTCTAAATGAGTGCTAAATTTCATCAAATGCCTGTTCTGATCCTATTGAGGTTAATTTATATTTTCTTCATAATATGGTAATTAAGTTGGTAAAAATGTTAATGCTGAACTATCTGAGCATTTCTGAAAAACTTTGCTTGATCAGGATGGATTATCCTTTTTATGTATTGCATAATTTGATTCACTATATTCTGTTAAGGATTTTGTATCTGTGTTCATAAGTATCAGATTCAAGTTTTATTGACATTGATTCAAGTTCACTAAATCTTCCCCCATCTTACCCAGACCACATTAGCCCATCAAATAAATTCTCTGTGATTTATATTATATTTTTTATCCATAGAAACTCCAATCTTGGTTCTTCCTATAGTTTCCACCTCTCTCCTGTCGTCCCCTTAAGTTACTAATCTTTCCTCTAGAACACTATCCATTATTTCTCAGTTATTCTGTCATATCTGAACATTCCAACATTTGAGCCATCTCTGAGTCTGATTTTATTGACTCTTTCCTCTTTTGACTATATGTATTTTTTAACTTCTTTATGGGTCTTAAGTTTTTATCATAAAATATTAAGAAAGTATGACATTAGATAAATATTATTTTCCATATAGAAAAATCTGTGTGTTGGGAAAGGCAGTCTCACGTTTAGTCTTTTGACTCCCACTCGACCCCATAAGAATGGACCTCGGGCCTGGAACACTTCCTTAACCAAGATAAAGGGAGCCACCTACACTGTTGGTGGGAATATAAATTGGTGCAGCCATTATGGAAAAGAGTATGGAGATCTCTCACAAAACTAAAAATAGAACTAGTGTATGATCTAGCAATTCCACTTGTGGGTATATGTCTGAAAAAACATAAACACTAACTGCAAAAGATACATGCAGCCCAATGTGCGTAACAGCATTATTTACAATTGTCAAGATATAGAAGAAACCTGTGTCCATCAGCAGGTGAATGGATAGAGAAAATGTGGTACACACGTACAATGGAATACTACTCAGCCATAACTCCCTGAAGAGAGTAATGGCAACCCACTCCAGTATTCTTCCCCGGAGAACTCCATGGACAGAGGAGCTTGGCAGGCTACATTCCATGGGTCACAAAGAGTCAGACACCACTGAGCAAATAACACACACACACATAAACAGAAATGAAATGTTGCAGATCCCAGCAACATGGACGGACTTGGAGGACATTATGCTAAGTAAAATAAGTCAGAGAAAGGCAAATACTATACGTTATCCCTTATATGTGGATCTAAAAAATATAGCAAACTCGTGAATTTAACAGAGAAAGAAACAGACTCATCGCTGTGCCAAAACACCACAGGTAAGAGTCCAGACGCCCCTGCCCACTTCATCTTGTTATCAGAGTTTCCAGGGAAAACAAAGCATCAAGTAATGGACAAAATGATGCTTTACTTACACAGAGATAGACAAAGCGTGATCAGCTTCTGTGCTGCTGCTGCTAAGTCGCTTCAGTTGTGTCTGACTCTGCGACCCCATAGACATCAGCCCGCCAGGCTCCTCTGTCCCTGGGATTCTCTAGGCAAGAACACTGGAGTGAGTTGCCATTTCCTTCTCCAATGCATACATGCATGCTAAGTCGCTTCTGTCATGTCCAACTCTGTGAGACCCCACGGACAGCAGCCCACCAGGCTCCTCTGTCCATGGAATTCTCTAGGCAAGACTAGTGGGTGCTGATTCCTCATGGCCTGTAGGTCTCTCTAGGCAGCCCATGCAGGGGAGACAACAAACGAGTGGTTACAAGTGGTGAGAAGGGAAGGGGGAGCGGCAATATAGGAGTTCAGTTCAGTTCAGTTCAGTCGCTCAGTCGTGTCTGACTCTTTGCGACCCCATGAATCGCAGCACGCCAGGCTTCCCTGTCCATCACCAACTCCCGGAGTTCACTCAGATTCACGTCCATCGAGTCAGTGATGCCATCCAGCCATCTCATCCTCTGGCGTCCCCTTCTCCTCCTGCCCCCGACCCCTCCTAGCATCAAAGTCTTTTCCAATGAGTCAACTCTTTGCATGAGGTGGCCAAAGTACTGGAGTTTCAGCTTTAGCATCATTCTTTCCAAAGAAATCCCAGGGTTGATCTCCTTCAGAATGGACTTGTTGGATCTCTTTGCAGTCCAAGGGACTCTCAAGAGTCTTCTCCAACACCACAGTTCAAAAGCATCAATTCTTCGATGCTCAGCCTTCTTCACAGTCCAACTCTTACATCCATACATGAGTACTGGAAAAACCATAGCCTTGACTAGACGGACCTTAGTCAGCAAAGCAATGTCTCTGCTTTTGAATATGCTATCTAGGTTGGTCATAACTTTCTTCCAAGGAGTAAGCGTCTTTTAATTTCATGGGGACTTTAAAAATAGTTATTATGGGATTCTATAAAATCACGTGTGTGAAATTTTTGAAAACTAAAGCATTATAGAACTTAAAGAATCTTTTCATTCAATTTTTTAAAAAATTTAAAAAAAATTAAGAGTTTACACAGCCTGTGTCACGCTTAGTGTGTAGAAATATACTTTTCCCTGTTTCATGTTCAGTGGACTCTCTGTGGTTCTGTTTGAATCTGTGCCATTAGGGCCCTTGACCAACCCTGCCACTACGTCTGCCTTTTACAGGGATGGCACGGGGCCCTTCCACTGCAGCACAAGGCTGTACGTAGGAGAACTCCCCTGCACTGGCTGCCGAGAGAGACCTGCAGGCCTGAGGAATCAGCACCCACTGTTTGTCCATCTCTGTGTAAGTAAAGCATCATTTTGTCCATTGCTTGATGCTTTGTTTTCCCTGGAAACTCTGATAACAAGATGAACTGGATAGAGGCATCTGGACTCCTATCTACAGTGTTTGGCACAGTGATGGTCTTTGCTATCCTCCATATAGTTGAGAAATTATCCCTGGCTTTGGGAAGTGGCATACAATGTTTTATTGGATATTATGCCTCTTCTTCTCTTAAACTGTTGGTACAAAGGCCTGAGTTAATATAATCTTTTATTTTGGTCTGAGTTTTGTTATACTTCTAGCTAGATTCAGTTCACCACTGGCTTCAGTGATTTGAGGGCAAGGTCATAATCTTTCTTTCAAAATTTGAGAGGCTGGAAATGCATGGCATTGTTTCTGAAAAGAGCATTGCAGTTTGGAATTATATGACCTTTGGAGGATGTGATACATTTTTAAATATTGCTACTGTAGATTTTTATCCTTTATGTGGACTCTTGTATTTTAAAAGTAAATATCTTTTTTAAAGAAGATTTGTTTTTTAAATTATTTATTCATTGGCTGTGGTTGGTGTGTGGACCATATAGGTCTTCGTTGTTGTGTGGACTTTTTTGTAGTTGCTGGGAGCAGGGGCTGCTCTCCAGTTGTGATTCCCAGGCTTCTCAGTGTGGTGACTTCTCTTTTTGCAGAGCATGGGCTCTAGGGTGCGTGGGCTTCAGTAGTTGTAGCACATGAGCTCAGTAGCAGCTCTGGAGCACGGGCTCAATAGTTGTGGGGCACGGGCTTCGTTGCTCCACAGCATGTGGGATCTTTCTGGATCAGGGATGGTACCCATGTCTCCTGCATTGGCAGGTGGATTCTCTATCACTGAGCCACCAGAGAAGCCCCGAAAAATAAATACCTTTGAAGCAACTCGGTCAAATAAAATTTGTGTGACCAAAAGGATAAAATGTCGTTATGATTACAGTAAGATAGTGTGGCCTCCAGGGGAAAATGTCGATTTCTTGGAGTGTCTTATGCTCTGTCCCAAAGTCAGGTTCATAGCAGTTTTCAAGCAATGACAGTCTCTTTAGACTAGGGGTACTGCTTAAGTCACTACTTTGTAAAGGGCAATGTGTCTGAGTCATTAATTTGTTCTGGCCTAGTGCTTCTCAGAATATAGTGTGTGTGCAAATCACCTGGAGGTGTTATTAAACTAAAGGTTCTAATTCACTAGGTCTGAGATATAGCCTGTGATTCAGCATTTCTACTCAGCTCCCAAGTAATGTCAACCCTTAGATCACATCTTGAGTGGGAAAGGTTGTGTCTCTGGTCCTAAAGTCAAAATGCCTGACACCCCATCCATGCTAGCCAGCTTCCAACAGGGCCCTCACTGATCTATGCCTCCTGGTATTAAACTTTGTGTGGCTCTCTCCTTTGTCTGTGTCACCAATTAAATATGACAGAATAAATGGTATGTCACTTCTAAGATTAGGTTTACCAAAGGCCCTCTGTCTTGGTTTCTCTGTTTCTATCTAAGATCCCTCACTTGGGTAGATGCTGGCTGCCACATCATAAACATCCCTCTTTGGAGGCTGACCTGGTGAGACACTGGGATGTAAAGCCAACTAGCATTGCAGAACCAAGTGAGATTCCAGGTGGATCCTCCAACCCTACTTAAGCCTCAGATGACTATAACCTCAAACACCAGTTTGACTAAAATCTTGTAAGAGAACCTGAGCCAAAACAACCCAACTAAGCTATTTCTGGATTCTTTGATCCTCCTAAACTGTTAAATAATAAAAGTTTACTATTTTAATTGTGTGCGTGGGAAGCAGTTTCTTATGGAGCAAGAGAAAATTAATAGAAGTTGTTAACTTCTCTGTTTTAAACACAATGGTATCAGTGGATTTTAGACACTAGTTCAGAACTTTTTACTTTGAGTGCTTTAGTTGGTTAAATTGTGTCACTTCCCTACCCACACCCATATATTGATTTCCTAACCCTGGGTCCCTGTGAATGTGACCTTATTTGGAAATAGGATTTTCGCAGATGTAATCAAGTTATAATAAGATCATTCTGGATAGCTGGGGCCCTAAATCCAATGACTGGTATCCTTATAAGGAGAAATATGGAGACACAGACCCAAAGGGAGGAAGACCATGTGATAACAGAGAATGGAGCAATGCAGCTGCAAGCCCAGAAATAATAAAGATTGCAGCAACCCCAGGAGCTAAAATGAGGCAAGGAAGGATTCTTCTTTTCAGGGCTTTCACAGAGAACATGGTTCTGCTGAGGCTTTGACTTGTCCAACCTCCTGAACTGTGAGGGAATACATTTCCGTTGTATTAAGCCACCCAGTTTATGATAATTTTTTATGGCAGCTCTAGGAAACTAATACAAGTGCCCATCAGAGTGATCTGTGAAAACTCTAAAAATATACATGCCAGGTTCCCATTCTTGTCCATCCAGTGAATAAAAATCTCAAATTCCTATTCATAGCTACCTGGGGCTCAAGTATATATGCTTTAGCTCCAAAGCCTATTATAATGAATATTCAAGCTTGCAAATCACTAGAGTAGATGGTTTTGAAGTCCTAACTTTAAAATTCAACGACTTCAAGTCCTAGAAGGACTATTTTAAAAGAAAAAATTACGTATTAATATATAGTCTACTTTGATTATTCATGCAAACACATGAAAGCCATTTGCAATCGTCTGCACAGGTATATGTATAAACATAATTTTTTGTATGTAAGACATTCTAGGTATTGAATTGTTAACATTAAGTTTTTTGTTTTGGAGTTAATTTTTTAAAATTTAGAGACAACTGCATTTAAATATTTAAAGATTTATAATTATCCCAAATAAGAACAGCATATGGTTTTGCTTCTAAAAGTGTTCCACAAAGAATAACTGCCTGCATTTTGCTGCTTTTTTGCATGGTGTAATAAAGTGAAAAATTATTAGGATTGCTCAAATAATTACTGAAAAATAGAACAGATGCTGGATATAAATAAATTTTGTAAATGCAGACAGGTATCTTCCGTGGATTCCAGACACCATTCATAGAGATGTAGAGATATATTTATGATGGCCTCGATGAAACAGTTATTTTGCAGTTTTCCAGGTCAGTGCAGTGAGGTGACTCTCTCTTCCAAAGGACGCCATGGCAACGTGGAGCTGGATTGTCACAGTTTTATCTGACAGCAGGAGGGCAAACAAGCTCTTGATTCCCACACAACCAGAGCCTTGGCAGGCAGTCATAAATTACTTCCAGCATAATACTGCTCTTCTTTTTCTGTTCTCTATTGGCAGTACCCAAAGCACAGGAAGCACAATTTCCCTACTAAAAATAGAGACGCTAAAATTTGTCTCTAGGACTTCTAAAAGAGGTGACGCGGATAGAATATGACCACACAGATTTCAGTACACTGGTGAGGGCTTGGTGAGAAAGGCTGCCACTTCACTGCATCATCGTTTACCAATGAGAAGGGTTCGGTTAATAACAAGTGCCATTCTTGGGGAATTAAATTTAGAACTGCTATCACTGCCACACTCAGAGTAATTATGGATAAATAAGATGAGTACACACAGAAAAGTTGAAAAGTATAGGATTATGTTTCTAACAGACACTTAGGAGAGGGCAACTTTGGATTTATGATGATTTCTGCATTTTCAGGCAGAAGGAGCCAGCATGCAGCAGAAGATGTGATTCACATGTGGGCTTCAATTAAGGCTATCAAAGAGCAACAAGGGAACAAGATACCTACTCTTAACATTCCTTAATTGCCAACCTTTATCAGTAGCAGATGGTAGGTGAGCTGGAATTTGGGAGAATAGCTACCTTTCCGGCATTATCTCTACTTAAGAAGGTTTTCCCAATTATCAGGACAAACTTTGAAATCATTGTATTTTTCCCAGATCCATATTAACTCAGAAGGTATAATGAAGTCTGTTCCTCTTCTGTCTATCATCTCCTCCAGCTGCTTCCATCTGTTCTAAGTTGAGAAAATGAACTTTTCAATAATTCTACTCAGGCGGCATACACAGGGGCCCACAGTGACTCAGGAATGTTACTTCTCATTGGGTAACTTTTAGGGGAGAACCATCCTGATGGCACCATTGAGACAGACCTGGGAGGGTGTAAAACGGGCTCTAATAAGTCAGACCACCATAATGTGACAGCATGGGAATTCGATACAAAACAACAATGAAACAAAACATTGCTACTTAGCATCAAGCTCGAACACAATGCTGTTCCGGAAGAAGAAATCATCCCAGGCCAATAAAAGACCAGTGCAGACCAGCTGAAGACATTTGTGTACCTCTTCACAAATACTATTCTTGGCAGACTCTAAGACAGTAATTCTGCTTAAAGGCCTTTTTATTTAACATATCTAATAGGTGTATATGTTAAATGCCTCTGACAAATGTCCCTGATACAGCATGATCACTTTGACAGCATCTCTTTTTATAAAACATTTGTCAGAAACTCTATGGCAATAATTCTCACCATATGATCCTCAAACCTATAGCAGCAGCATCACTTGGGAAGTTATTAGTAATGAGGATACTCAGGCCTTGTCCCAGAGCCACTGAAACAGCAACTTTTGGAGTAAAGCTCAGAAATCTGTTAACAAGCCCTCCTGTGTGTCCAACGGAAACTTTAGTTTGAAGCTGTAATAGGGGTAGACACCAGTTGCTGAGTGATACCTGCATACCACATTTGATACTTCATAAGCATATGTCAGCCATCACAATAACCATTTGAATTGTTTTTTATCATTATTCACACTGTACAGATCAAGAAGCAAAGGCTTATCAAGGTAAAGTAACTTGGCCAAAGTTGCAGAACTAAAAAGTAGGTGATAGATGTCTAACCACATTCTGACCAGTCTAAAGCTCATACTCTGAACCACTGAAGAGTAGTCAAGCATAAATGGAAAAGATAAGAACTTCTTCAATACTGCATAAAGATACACGGTAGGCACTACACAAAAGTCAACTGTAGGCCTAAAATAGAAAGGCTGTGTAAACCTTATCAGAAAAACAAGGCTTAGGGGGGGTCAGTAATTGCCCCAATGGTGAGAAAAAGCAACCTCCCTTATGGACATAAAAACTCTTGTATTGTGGAATACAATTACTTTACTCCCATTTAATGCATGATTTAAGGTTATCTTAATAAGTATTCTCAAAAATTTCAATTGGGAAGCAACTAATATGAAACATGAATAATATAAGTAATAGTTTTGGAAGTTGTGGCAAGTACTCAGTTTCCATTTCCTATAATGACCATAGGAAAATTATATACAGTCTAGCTTCATTCAGGACTATCTTTAACACATTGTACTTCAGTGTTAATCACTCAATTAAAAAAAAAGTTGATGAAAGTATGTAAAAACCAATGCAGTATTTGTTTTTTGGATTTGTGCCAAGGGTATGTTGAGTATACTATTCAGCACCCCACTAAGGACCCACGTTAAATAAAACTTTCACAACTTTCTCATAAAAATGATTCATGGTGAGTCATTAGCTCTGCAAGATTTTAGTGAGTGTTCCAGAAAACATTGTTCTGATGTTGAGCAGGTTTGCAAATACTAGATTATACCCATGTAATATCTTCATTGCACATCCAAAGCCTTTAGCATACTAATACGCTTTGTGAATTTCCAAAGAAGTTATAACATGGTTAAACTTCCCCCATTCATTAGGCCACAGAATCTTTTTCGGGTGATTATTCTGAGAGACTGTAGTTCTCTGGAATAAGTGCAAAGACATCTTTCTATAATTAAATACCAAGAGGAATGTCTTCCCTGAGGTATCATTATGCTCCATTTTTGCCCTACATTCTGGAACTCAGAATCAAGCCAGATACTCAGTTGTGCAAAATGATAGCATAATGTAGAGGAAGAATTAACTCCAAAGCCTGTCTACCAGGACTCGGTTTCCAATTCTACCTCTCCTTAGTTCTTTGACTCTAACAAGGTACTTAAACTCTCTGTGTCTCCGTCCCCTCAGCTGGAAAATGTTACTTTTTTAAAATAAGAGCAACCTCTTTGGGGTTTTTTAAATATTAAAATTTGCAAAGGACTTAGAGTACCTGACATATGGTTAAAACTACATAAGCATTTGTTAAGCAGCAATTAAACTAGCTCTCTTGTGGCTAATATTATTGCTTTTTCTTTTGATCCAGCTCCTGCTTGTTAGCATCTATTTCTCTTTTTACTAATTTTAAGGTACTCAAGTCACTTGTGGGTGGTATGCTTTTTTTGGAATCATATAAATCATATAATGTTATGGTTCAAAATGAAGCAGATGGGATTCAAAAAAGAACTTTTAAAATAAGCGTGATCAGTCAGTGCTTCTGAGAACAGTTCATGGAAATAAGTTCTATGTCAGCTCATCACAAATATAGTTAATGGAGACTTTCCAGAGGATCTGGTCGGTCATTGGTAGGTGCCAGCTTTGTGACACTCCTCCAATCTTAATATCATTTAACTAACTCCTTGTGCTCTGACCTCCGTTTCCCAAGAAAACTTTCCTACTGGGATAAATAGCTATTTGGGGAATTCTCTATTCTTCTTAACAAAGTTTGGTTTATCTTTTGTTCTTTTCTGATTTTTGATGGTATGCTTTAATTTACCAGGGTTTAGAAACCTTGAGTGAACTGATAAAAGTATGTTTTCACCCTGACAAAGGTAGTAAGCAGAAGTCGCAGAGGAAGCCGAAACAGAAGCAGTTCCCGTGACTGGAAACATGGTCTTGCCTAGACTAGCAAGTCAGCTGCGCTTTCACTCCAAGGGATACACCGACTCTTGCTGCCCAGGGGCTGTGCTGCATAAGCACATCTGCTGATGAAATCATGTTATTTGAAGAAATGGAGAAAAAAGTGTTTGCAACCTGACAAAAGTACAATTGTGAGGAAATAATTAAATTAAGATAGAGACTAGGTTTAGAACCTGCCAGTGTTAATGAAGATTTACTCAGTAGTGACATTTGACCAGATCTACAGGGTGGATTCTTAGGTTTCATTAGTTAAAGACATAAAGCAGTCTGTCTGATTAAAAGGGGGACACCAGTAGGGAGCACCCATAAATTATTATAGCACAATTAGGTGCAGACAGTTTAGTGAGTGTTTATTACTAGTACAAAGGAAGATTTTCCAATTAGATTAAAAGGTTTTGAAAACAACAATTATAGTCACAGTGATTTAGACCAGTTGCCAGAATAATGTATCGTGAGAAGCTTTATTGATTAAAAGTAAACTGATAACTTATTTGTAGTGTTCATTGTTTAGCAGTAGAAGCCCTGTTGTGAACAATTTCCCTCACAAGATCAATGAGAGGACTGGGCTAATTTCTTCTTGCTCTGAAAATTGATAAGAATATAAAGGGCAATGCTGAAAATACCAGCATGATTTATTCGGGTTAATCATCAAGAAAGTGACATTGCATAAATCATTGGGAATTTGCTTGCCAGGCTGGGTCCTTCAGGCTGGTTTCACTGCCAAAAGTTGGACCAAAAAAAAAGGAAGCCTAGGATTTGTTCAAAGCCTTCAGCTTACTGAGTTACCATTGTAAGCCTTTGTAAAACCTGGAAATGGCAAGAAATCAAAGGGAAATTACATGGACACCTTCTGTGATAGTGACCACTAGTATTTATGACAATAATCTGTTGGGATGAAGCCTTAAGATGCAGGTAGCCCCTGTGTCTCTTTGTCTTGAAATATCCATGTGACTTCTAGGAGTGCTGGAAACACCCTCCACTTTGCCAGATGTCTTGGAGTAGGCACTTCATTGGCTACAAACTACCACTTTCTCAATACATGTGATTAAGTATGAAAAGAGGGAAAGGAAAAAAGACATGATAGCTGAGTTTCTGGATTCTGCAGATGCAAACAATATTAAATGCATGCTACACATAGACACCATGACATGTATTACTGAAACTCTGCAGAAAGAATGGCATAAACATTATTTCCCTTAAAACTCTTTTTCTTTAAAAAGCAGTTTAGAAATAAACAGTGTCCCCTTTGTTTTCTTATTAAAGAATATACTGAGTTTGTCTTTGATCGATTTGCCCCCTTGTGGTTCTATTCTTTCTTATTCAGTTTTTCTAACTATGACTTTCTAACTGAAATTTTGAAGCCAGAAGCAAAGGACAGAATAAGAAAACAAACTAACATTCCCTCTGTTGTGACATTTAGTATTAATTTTCCTAGGAAACTGTTTATTGAATCAACTTTGTATCAACATTTAGAACTTGAAATCTTAGTCCACATGATAGACACGCATGTCTATTTCCCTTGATTCTGGAATTCATCTGCCTTTTTAAAATACCTGAACTGCTCTTCCTTGCTGCCTGTATGTGCCATTGGATGAGATTTTTGATTTTTTGCTTCCTATTGAAGTATACGTGGTTTGCAATATTGTATTAATTTCTGATATACAGTAAAGTGATTCAGTTTATACACACACACACACACATACATGTATATACTTATTCAAATTATTTCCCATTATAGATTATTCAGTTCAGTTCAGTCACTCAGTCATGTCTGACTCTTTGTGACCCCGTGAATCGCAGCACGCCAGGCCTCCCTGTCCATCACCAACTCCCGGAGTTCACTCAAACTCATGTCCATCGAGTTGGTGATGCCATCCAGCCATCTCATCCTCTGTCGTCCCCTTTTCCTCCTGCCCCCAAACCCTCTCAGCATCAGAGTCTTTTCCAATGAGTCAACTCTTCGCATGAGGTGGCCAAAGTACTGGAGTTTCAGCTTTAGTATCATTCCTTCCAAAGAACGCCCAAGACTGATCTCCTTTAGAATGGACTGGTTGTATCTCCTTGCAGTCCAAGCGACTCTCAAGAGTCTTCTCCAACACTACAGTTCAAAAGCATCAACTGTAAGATATTGAATATACTTCTTGTACTACACAGTAGAATCTTGTTTTCTATTTTATATATATAGTAGTTTGTATCTGCTGATCCCAAGCTCCTAATTTATATCACTTCTTTCCCCTTTAGTGACCATAAGTTTGTTACCTAAGTCTTTGAACCCATTTCTCTTTTATAAATTCATTTGCATCATTGTTTAGATTCAACATATAAATGATGTCATATGGTATTTATCTTACTCTTTCTGGTTTACTTCACTTAGTATGGTAATCTCTAGGTCCATCCACATTGCTGCAAATGGCATTATTTCATTCTTTTTATGGCCAAGTAATATTCCATTGTGTATACAAATACACACATACATACACACACACACACACACACACACAACATCTTTTTTTAGTCATGTGTTCATGGACACTTAGGTTGCTTTCATGTCTTGGCTATTGGAACTAGTACTCTATGAATATTGGGATGCATGTATCTTTCCAAAGTATGGTTTTCTCTGGATATATACCCAAGAGTGCGACTGCTGGATCATATGATAACTGTATTTTTAGTTTTTAAAGTAACCTTTATACTGTTTAACATAATGGCTACACCAATTTTTGTTCCCACCAACAGTATAAGAATTCCCTTTTCCCAGCCCTCTCCAGCACTTATCATTTGTAGACTTTTTAATGATGGCCATTCAGACCAATTTGAGGTGATACCTCATTGTAATTTGCATTTCTCTATTAATCACTGATGTTGAACATGTTTTCATGTGCCTGTTAACCATTCATATGTCTTCTTTAGAGAAATGTCTATTAAGGCTTCCGCCCATTTTTTGATTAGGTTGTTCGTCTATTTGGTATTGAGTTGTATAAGCTGTTTGTATATTTTGGAAATTAAGCCATTATTGATCACATAGTTTGCCAAAATCTTCTCTGTTTCTATAGGTTGTCTTTTCATTTATTTATAGTTTCCCTTGCTGTGCAATAGCTTATAAGTTTGATTAGGTCTCATTTATTTATTTTCGTTTTTATTTCTTCTACCTTAGAAGACTGATCTAATAAAATATTGCTACAATTTAAGTCAGAGAACATTTTGCCTGTGTTCGCTTGCAGGAATTTTATGGTGTCATGTCTTATATTTAAGTTTTTAAGCCTTTCTGAGGTTTGTGTGTGTGTGTGTGTGTGTCTGTGTGTGTGTCTGTGTGTGTATGGTGTGAGGATGTGTTCTAACTTCATTGATTTACATTCGACTGTCCAGCTTTCTCGACATCACTTGCCAAAAACACTGTCTTTTCTTCATTTTATGCTGCTGAGCATGTGGGCCAGATTAGAAAACTGTTGTGTCTTTTCTCTTATGAACATTCACTAAAGACTTCACACAAAAAATGCTAGAATTGATAAATAAATTGAGCAAAGTAGCAGGACACAAGATTAACATACATAAAGATGGATTTAGACAGAGATCAGGATTGGAGAGAAATCAGGAATTAGTTGAAGAAATTAAACTAAATAGCCTGTATTGTTTATATATTAATGAAAACAATGTGGGCATCTGGTCCACAGGCTCAGCAGCTCTTGCCTCCTCCTTTGTCAAAGATTACTTGACTGTGGAGGTGTGGGTTTGTTTCTGGACTCTCCATTGAGATCCACATGTCTGCTTATATGCCAATCCCATACTGTTTTGATTTCTAAAACTTTGTAGTATTTACTGAAGTCTGGGAAGGTCATGCCACTGGCTTTGTTCTTTTCCTCAGGATTGCTCTGGCAATTCTGGGCCTTCTGTTCTTCCATCTAAGTCTTATGATTATTGTAATTCTGGAGGAAATGTCATGGGTAATTTGATAGGGATCATATTAGATCTGTAGATTGCTTTGGGTAGTGTGGTCATTTTAACAATATTAATTTTTCCCATTTCTTGAATCATCTTTTATTTCCTTTATTAGTGTTTTATAGTTCTTAGCATATAAGTCTTTCACTTCCTTGGTTAGGCTTATTCCTAAGTAATTATTTCAGTGTTATTTTAAAAAGTGATTTTACTTTCTCTTTCTGATATTTCATTGTTAGGAGAGGGAAATGGCAACCCACTCCAGTATTCTTGCCCAGAGAATCCCATGGATAGAGGAGCCTGACAGGCTACAGTCCATAGGATCACAAGAGTTGGACAGTACTTAGCTACTAAACCACCACCACCATAAAGAAATCCAACAGATTTCTATATTTTAATCTTATATCCAGCTACTTTGCTGAATTCATTTATCAGTTATAGTCTCTCATCAAACCCTGTCGATAATATCTTTGAAATAGCACATATATCCTTATTGTTATTTGTAGCTATAATTTTCATTTTCTTTCTGTGCCATTATCTCTTCTATTCTAACTAAAGCAATTATTACATAAACAACTATATTACCTCTGTTTTACTCAAATCTCTGATTCCAAAATCTTTCGCAAGCTACCATTTGCTGAGTACAGTCAGACACATTGGTGAAGGCATGAAACACAGATGCTCATCTAATCCTCACAGTCACCCTGAAAGCTAGGAGGTGATGTTGGCTCCTTCAATGTTTAGCCTAACTTCTTCCCAGTGTACCTCCCTGGCCTTGGAGGTGGGAAAGCTAAATGTCACATTCCCCAGACTCATTTCCAACAAAGGTTTCAGTGCATCATTCATATACATTCATGCAAAACTTGATTCAGAACTGAAAGAACTTGAGAGAGATGTAAAACTGGAGGTGTATGTTTTCTATCACAAACTGTAGCAGAGATGTTGTGACTCTGGACTTGAGAGAAGCCATGGTGACTTATCGACCCAGCAGTGGCTTCCTGATTATTGCAGCAGCATCAGTGCTGGTTCAGTTCCACAGTGGCTTTGGACATCAGTTTTAAAGGCATCATTTTTAAAGCATAAAGGCTGTTTTCTTCCATCCAGCCATTGCTTCTAAAGGTCATTTACTATTCTGTGGAAACTCTCTCCATGCATAAACAAATAGCTGAGAAAAGAAGAGAAACTAAAGGCAAAGGAGAAAAGGAAAGATATACCCATCAGAATGCAGAGTTCCAAAGAATGCAAGGAGAGATAAGAAAGCCTTCCTCAGTGATCAATAGAGCCAGACATTCTGGAATGTGAAGTCAGGTGGGCCTTAGGAAGCACCACTACAAACAAAGTTATTGGAAGTGATGGAATTCCAGTTGAGCTATTTCAAATCCTAAAAGATGATGCTGTGAAAGTGCTGCAGTCAGTGTGCCAGCAAATTTGGAAAACTCAGCAGTGGTGACAGGACTGGAAAAGGTCAGTTTTCACTCCAATCCCAAAGAAAGGCAATGCCAAAGAATGCTCAAACTACCGCACAATTACACTCATCTCACAAGCTAGCAAAGGAATGCTCAAAATTCTCCAAGCCAGGCTTCAACATTACCCAAACTGAGAACTTCCAGATGTTCATCTGGATTTAGAAAAGGCAGAGGAATCAGAAATCAAACTATCAACATCTGCTGGATCATAGAAAAAGCAAGAGAGTTCCAGAAGAACATCTACTTCTGCTTTATTGACTATGCCAAAGCCTTTGAGTGTGTAGACCACAACAAACTTTGGAACATTCTTAAAGTGATGAGAATACCAGACCACCTGACCTGCCTCCTGAGAAACCTGTATTCAGGTCAAGAAGCAACAGTTAGAACTAAACATGAAACAATGGACTGGTTCCAAATTGGGAAAGGAGAACAACAAAGCTGTGTATTGTCACCTTGCTTATCCAACTTCTATGCAGAGTACATCATGTGAAATGCAGGGCTGGATGAAGCACAAGCTGGAATCAAGACTGCTGGGAGAAATATCAATAATCTCAAATATGCAGATGACACCACCCTTATGGCAGAAAGTGAAGAAGAACTAAAGAGCCTCTTGATGAAAGTAAAAGAGAAGAGTGAAAAAGCTGGGTTAAAATCAACTTTCAAAAACATGAAGATCATGGCATCCAGTCCCATCACTTCATGGCAAATAGATGGGGAAATAATAGAAACAGTGAGAGACTTTATTTTGGGGGGCTCCAAAATCACTGCAGATGGTGATTGCAGCCATGAAATTAAAAGATGCTTGCTCCTTGGAAGAAAAGCTATGACAAACTTAGATAGCATATTAAAAAGCAGAGACACTACTTCACCAACAAAGATCCATCTACTCAAAGATATGGTTTTTCCAGTAGTCATGTATGCATGTGAGAATTGGACTATAAAGTAAGTTGAGCACCAAATAATTGATGCTTTTGAATGATGGTGTTGGAGAAGACTCTTGAGAGTCACTTGGACAGCAAGGAGATCAAACCAGTCAATTCTAAAGGAAATCAACCCTGAATATTCATTGGAAGGACTGATACTGAGATGAAGCTCCAATATTGTGGCCACCTGATATGAGGAACTGACTCATTGGAAGAGACCCTGATGCTGGGAAAGATTGAGGGCAGGAGGAGAAGGGGATGACAGAGAATAAGATTGTTGGATGGCATCACCGAGTCGATGGACATGAGTTTGAACAAGCTCTGGGAGTTGGTGATGGACAGGTTAGCCTGGTGTGCTGCAGTCCATGGGGTCACAAAGAGTCTGACATGACTAAGTGACTGAACTGAGCTGAATTGATACATAAAATGGCCCAGTGCTTGTAATAACTGCAGATGAGCTCTAAACTTATCAAGTAAATTTATTCCTACAGTCTATTTGAGATAGAGTAGCTAAATATATTTTAAATATATACAGATAATCGGTAATGATTTAGGATTTAATCCAGGCAAAACTGAGAATTGCTTTTACCCACTATGGCATGAAGTATGAGCACTGTTCTGTCTCTCTTTATGAACTCCTCACTGCTGAAAAGATGAAGTCCAATTACCACCAAAACCCACTAACCTTTCCTCCTCTTTTTTTTCCCCACCAAAGCACTCTATGCCCTAGTCATGCTGAAATTACTCCTGACCTTGCCCTTCCATTTTGTTTTTCACTCTGATTATTTTATCTGTAATTATTTTCATTCACTTTACTTGGCCCAATTCTACCCATACTTTGAAGAATTTATTCCAGTGTGCGGCTTAGAGAAAACTGTAGTGCTTAAGATCCTTTCTTTTAATTTCATATCACTTAACAATATATCACTGCTTTGATAATTAAGCATAATGCCTTCAGTTCAGTTCAGTTCAGTCGCTCAGTTGTGTCCAACTCTTTGCGACCCCATGAATTGCAGCACGCCAGGCCTCCCTGTCCATCACCAGCTCCCGGAGTTCACTCAGACTCACGTCCATCGAGTCAGTGATGCCATCCAGCCATCTCATCCTCTGGCATCCCCTTTTCCTCTTGCCCCCAGCATCAGAGTCTTTTCCAATGAGTCAACTCTTCGCATGAGGTGGCCAAAGAACTGGAGTTTCAGCTTTAGCATCATTCCTTCCAAAGAACGCCCAGGACTGATCTCCTTTAGAATGGACTGGTTGGATCTCCTTGCAGTCCAAGGGACTCTCAAGAGTCTTCTCCAACACCACAGTTCAAAAGCATCCATTCTTCGGTGCTCAGCCTTCTTCACAGTCCAACTCTCACATCCATATATGACCACTGGAAAAATCATATCCTTGACTAGACGGATCTTAGTTGGCAAAGAAATGTCTCTGCTTTTGAATATGCTATCTAGGTTGGTCATAACTTTTCAGATCTCACTTATCATTACCTTTTGTAAAAACTATTTAAACTTGTGTCCATTTTATCTTTATAGCTAAGTCAGAAAGATTTTGATAAATTGGCTTCCTTTATAGTTCACTGACTTGTCCTCAGCAATATAGATATCCTTTTGACCTGCTTCTTCTATTTGTATAGCAATTTTAAGAGGATCATTTCCAAACTATAACACTCTCAAGGATTCCCTAGAGAGTTTCTTAAAATATGAATTCCTGAGCCCTATCCTCAAAAATTTAACTGAATAAGAATCTGAGAATTTGAAACTTTAACAACCTCCCAGGTGATGAAAATGCTGCTACTCTTGGAACTGTATGCTGGCCTTGTGGTAAGAATAATGGATTTTTCTATAAAGCTTTAGAAATTATTTTCACAAGTACCATCTTGATTCCCTACAATAGCTGTCTTAGAATTCTAGTATTATCATATTTTAAAAATAAAAGGATATTACAAAGTATAAATGATTCTCCCTGGTCAAAATGGTAGTAAGCAGCAGAACAAGATTTATAACATAGGTCCATTAATTTTAAATTCTAATCTTTCCTTTGACATCATAATGCCACTAACTTCTCTTAAAACTTGAAAAGAATTTATAGTCAGTTATTTGTTACAAATGTTTTCATTTCTTTCTATCTTGGAGCTCAGAAGTAAAAGTTTCCTGTCATAGGATAGATTTTTAATCCTTGTTTTTTATTAATTTGATGTCAAGTGAACAAATAAAACAAGCTTTATACAACTCTGATCAAATGAAAACCTTTATAGAAGAAAAAGGAAATCGAAAGGGAAACAGAAAGCATATATTCATTTGCATATCAGAAAATTCTAGAAAACTGCATATGAATCAAGATTATTTTAGTTGCAAATGACAGAAACTCAACTCAAACCACTTTAAGCAAAAATGGGAAATGTATTGATTCACAAGTCTAGAGGACAGAGCTTCAGTTAAGGTTGTACTTAAATAATACTTCACTTTTCTTTTTCTCTTCAACTGTCAGAAATTCTTTCTCTGATCTCGATAATTCATATAAGCTATACCTTCATGGTGACCCACAGATTTACCAGTAGTTCCAAGTATGGATCTTAGTACCTCATGTGCCCTGTACAAAAAAGAGATGGTCTTTCCCCATAGTCTGGCTCATAGCGATTGGCTCTATAGCTCAGCCTGATTCATATATTCACTTGAGTGACGTTTGTTAACAACCACATCTCAACTGAGTAAATCTGAAAACCTAAGTTTGCAGAAGTTTTAAGTGAATCATGAATTGGGCAGCATCTTATCTGGCAAGTAGAGTGATGCTCTGAGGAGTTATACAAATTAGAAGGCTTTTATAGAAAATGGGATAAGGAAGTTATCAAAGCAAGAGAGAAATGAAAGTTCATTGGAAGAAAATAAGAGCTCAGGTGCAGGTGATAATAGTTTCTCGTTCCCAGCCATGGCAGATCCGTTGGCTGGGCTTGTTGCTGGGCAGGAAGAAAATCTTCCTTCTCCCTGCTGGCTAGCAAAGCAGTAACGTGTCCTGTTTAGGAGCACAAGACAATCTCCTCCAGATGGGGTCTGTAGATGACCAAAAATGGTTGGGTGTGAGAGTTTCCTCTATGGGCCTTCCTGACTCAAATTTTAGATGAATTTTTCTGTTTTTAATTTTCACACACTTTACAGCACAGAATACCAGCTGAAAATGGTGAAAGGGTAACTTTTTTATAATTGGAGTATTATTACCAGAAGAAGATGGAATGTTACCTGAAGTAGGAAGAAGCAAAAAATGTCTAACAGGCCACTAAATATTTGGGTACAAATTTTGGGAAAGTAATATAAATCAGCATATAAGGAAACCATTTGTTTATTTGCAGAGCTTGAAGAGATTAATCATGAATGTGGATTAATCTGATTTAAATGTTTTTCAAAAGGTCTTTTATGAGGGCTATCAATATTAGCCATTTCAAAGTTACAATTATTATTTTTTAATTTTTTCCAGACTAGAAACAATAATAATAACAACAACAAAAATAGGTGAATGTTAAGGGGAACATCTATGGAGAAAAAATACCAATATTGGTGTTTTCTAGGTATCAGAACTATGATTTGTCTTTGTAATTGATTGTATTCTGTTCCAAATTTTTTTCTTTCTCTTTTCCTGTTAGAAGATTATGCAGTTTTATCTTTTATTATGTAACTTTCAGTGCCTTTCTGTGGAAGAACTATATACTTCCCAATTTCCTGGCACTATGCAGGCCCAAACAATCTGCTCCGGGCAATGGCATTTGAGCAGAAGGCAATGGGACCCCACTCCAGTACTCTTGCCTGGAAAATCCCATGGACAGAGGAGCCTGGAAGGCTGCAGTCCATGGGGTCGTTGAGGGTTGGGCACAACTGAGCGACTTCACTTTCACTTTTCACTTTCACGCATTGGAGAAGGAAATGGCAGCCCACTCCAGTGTTCTTGCCTGGAGAATCCCAGGGACGGGGGAGCCTGGTGGGCTGCCGTCTATGGGGTCGCACAGAGTCGGACACGACTGAAGTGACTTAGCAGTAGCAGCAAGAATATGCCAGCTGCGAGCAGAGCTATATGAGCCATTGACTATTTTTGCTTGGTCTCCTTTCCTCTCCTGTATAGAACATACAAGAACAGCATGGTCTAGATAGGGCCTTCAGTCACTGTTTTTAGCCAGCATTCTGAAAAGAGGGAGAAACCTGGAGGAGCAAAACTAGTGGGACAAGTAGCTGATGCAAAACAGGAACAAGGAAAAAACAAAAAACAAAACCTCTTTGTTCTTATAAACTACCAGAGATTCGGGGGAGGGTCATTTGTTACAGCAAACTAACCTAGAACAAATTTTGTTGAATGACCTGGAGAAAGGCCAGCACGGTTTTTCCTTCACTAAGCCATTTTGAATAATAAAATGAAAATGAGTAAATTACCTGAACATCTGTTAAGTCTCAAGCATCATGCTAACAGCTTTACTGATTTTATTTTTAGTTTTGTGTTCAGCCCTCTCTGAATCCCTATTATAAATATCATGAATTCCTGCACCACTAGGGATGCTCACTCGCCCAAGGTCGTAGATCTACTACCAGGCAGATTCAAATTAAAATTCCTGCTTCAGGTGCCAACCTTTGAAGCATTGATGAATTTTGGAATGAACAAGTTATACATAACACACACATGACATGACAACCCAAACAATAACAATGAAATCGAGGACCCTAAGAATGTAGAAATAAGAAAGGATAAAAAGGAGCACTGTAAGGCACCTGCATGGAGGCATTTGGAACATTATAGACACTGAAAATACATGCTGAAAGAGTATGTGACAAACCTAAAAAGCCGTGAAGAGCGAAAGAAAAATGGATATAATTTAAATATAAATTTTAGACTATAATGAGTTATTATTTCATGTTGCCTGAATACATTTAACTTAGATTAAATAAAATTATATTATAGGTTGAATTATGTGCCTCCAACTGCCAAATTCATATATTGAATTTCTAACCCTTAGTATCTCAGAATGTGACCTTATTTGGAAAGAGAGTTGTTGCAGATGTAATTAGTTAAATTAAGATGAGGTCATATTGGAGTAAGGTGGGCCCCTAATTTAATATGACAGGAATCTTTATGAAAAGGGGAAATTTGGACACAGACATGCACACAGAGATTGCTGTGTGAAAATGAAGGCAGAGATCAAGGTGAAGCAGCAGACGCTAATGAAGGATAGAGATTGCTGCCAGACCACCAGAGGCTAGGAGAGAAGAATGAACAGATTTCTCTCCCCAGCCCTCAAGAGGAGCTGATACGGCTGACAACTTGATCTCTGTTTTCTAGCCTCCAGAACCAAGGGACAAAGGCACCCAATTTTGGTAGTTTATTGTCATTTAAGCCACCCAGTTTCTGGTACTTTGTTACAGCAGCCCTACACAACTATTAGAAATTAATTATTACCTTAGAAAATAAGTTGTAAACTTATTACATACCACCCAAAGTGATAATCTGCCTATCAATAAGATAGAAAGTTTGTTTAAATTCATAAAGCTAAATTAAGCTGTGAAGGACAACTGGGATATGTTTATGCTCCTAGTCTTGGAGGCTGACTTCAAAGGGAGATCCTAGTAGAAAGCATGACAAAATTTTAGTTACTTATATCAAAGGGATAAACACTCAAGGTTACTTCAATAACTGTTAAGACCAGGATGCTTTTCCAAATTTAATTTTGGGTATTTCCCAAGAGTGTTTAATATCTCTTTTAAATTTTTAGTTGCTTTAAAAATGTAGGCAGAGTAGGAAGGGCAGAAGTACTTTGGCCTCTCATAGAAATAGCGTATTCTTTTGTGCTCTCTAGCATTCAGCTGAAAATGGCCTGAGAGAGTTAATTCACATCCCAGATACCAAACTTACTCCCTGAGAGTAAATGACTCATTGGCTGGACAAGATCATTTGTCATTTTAACCATTAAACTAACATTTTATATTGTCAAGTGCTATGTTGTTTCTCAATTCTTAAAATCCCCCGGTGAAGTAAAAGGGATGGCAAACAAATTATGTCTGATTTACAGAGTGGGGAACTGGGACTCAGGCAAGAGACAAAGCCATCATTGGTAAGGACTGTCCCAGAAGGCAGGAGCTGTGCCTTGGGTCTCCATCATGTTCAGAGCAAACACAAACCTAAGGGATATTAACTATACCTGCAATTCTTACATTTCTTGGAACTCTACTCCCCACCCAAGCTGATTCTTGGCAGCAGCCACCTGTCAAAGAAACAAAAGGTACAGAGAAAGTTAAGTACAAATTATGCAGTGCGTTAGAATCTAAACATACTGTAACTTAAAGTCAACTTCCCAAAACAGCATCCAGGGAACTAAGGACACTACTGTTCAGTCGCTAAGGCATGGCAAATTATTTGAGACCCCATGAGCTGCAGCACACCAGCTTCCCCTGTCCTTCAACATCTTCCAGAGTTTTCTCAGATTCATAGGCACAGTGTGCCACTATTTTGACAGGTGAATCCAATCAAAAGTATCAGTGGTAACATGACAAGGGGGCCAAGAGAGACAAAGCTTCAGAAAAAAGTGTGAAGAACAAGTATTTGACTTCTTGCTATAATTTAGTCTAAAAGTTTATATTAATTAAAAAAAAATCAGTTTCCACTTTATCACTTAATAGGTCACAGAGCTGTTCAAATTCAGCTTCTTCAGCGTTACTAGTTGGGGCATAGACTTGGATTACTGTGATATTGAATGGTTTGCCTTAGAAACGAACAGAGATCATTCTGTTGTTTTTGAGATTGCATCCACGTACTGCATTTCAGACTCTTTTGTTGACCATGATGGCTACTCCATTCCTTCTAAGGGATTCCTGCCCACAGTAGTAGATAAAATGGTCATCTAAGTTAAAGTCACCCATTCCAGTCCATTTTAGTTCATTGATTCCTACAATGTCGACGTTCACCCTTGCCATCTCCTGTTTGACCACTTCCAATTTGCCTTGATTCATGGACAAAACCTTCTAGGTTCCTATGCAATATTGCTCTTCACAGCATCAGACCTTGCTTCTATCACTAGTCACATCCACAGCTAGGTTTTTTTTGTTTTTGTTTTTTTGTTTTTTTTTTTTTTTTTTGCTTTGGCTCCATCCCTTCATTCTTTCTGGAGTTATTTTTCCACTCATCTCCAGTAGCATATTGGGCACCTACTGACCTGGGGAGTTCCTCTTTCAGTATCCTATCATTTTGCCTTTTCATACTGTTCATGGGGTTCTCAAGGCAAGAATACTGAAGTGGTTTGCCATTCCCTTCTCCAGTGGACCACATTCTGTCAGACCTCTCCACCATGACTGGCCCATCTTGGGTAACCCCACATGGCATGGGTTGAGTTAAGACAAGGCTGTGGTCCGTGTGATTAGAGAGACTAGTTTTCTGTGATTATGGTTTCAGTGTGTCTGCCTTCTGATGCCCTCTCGCAAGTCCATTCTAAAGGAGATTAGTTCTGGGTGTTCTTTGAGAGGACTGATGCTAAAGCTGAAACTCCAATACTTTGGCCACATCATGCAAAGAGTTGACTCACTGGAAAAAACTCTGATGCTGGGAGGGATTGGGGGCAGGAGGAGAAGGGGACAACAGAGGATGAGATGGCTGGATGGCATCACTGACTCGATGGACGTGAGTCTGAGTGAATTCCGGGAGTTGGTGATGGACAGGGAGGCCTGGCGTGCTGCAATTCATGGGGATGCAAATAGTTGGACATGACTGAGTGACTGAACTGAACTGAACTGACTGAGGTCAAGCCTCAACTTGGCATTTATTTGAACAAGCATGTTTCACCGGCTCTGTGGCATGTACACTTAACATTTGTCAAGTTATTTCCTATAAAACAGTATTCGACTTTGTGATATAAATGTTCTGGGAATGCTCAGATCCTACCAGCCTAGCAACCTAGGATCCCATTGCTTGAAAACTGATAAAAATTTCAAAATGAGGTATCAGAAGGAACCCTTAAGGGTAAGTTAGCATTTGAGTCTCAACTGGAATGTTGGACATTGGGATACAAAGTCAGAGTGGCTGGCTGATTTTCAAATTTCTGAAGTTGAATATTGGACATTTCACTTCTGCTTCAAACTAAATCCTGAAGTGCAAGCAGTCAGAGCAGACGTGATTTCATGTAGTTCAATGGTTTTTTTGCCTTTATTTTATAAAGTTTGAAATCTTCTCACCCATTTTCCTGCTGCCAATCAGAGATCCAGCATTGCCCTGATGTCCCATTGAATCTAAAATCAATGGCTGTGCTGCTGGTTTTTAGAGAACATGATTGCTCTTTGAAAGCAAGCTCTGGGTAAAGATGACCCTTCTGAGTTTGATCAATTTTTACCACAATAAGGCAGAAAAGTTAAGAATCAGTGTGATGATCTATTTAGATGTCACTCAGATCTAGAGCTCTTCTGGCATAAAGACTTATAGACAGAAATTATAAACTGGGGGTGACAAGTGTGGAAGCAGCTGCCACGGATGTATAACGCAGAGCACACCAATATTTATTTCAGTGACTTTACAATTCAAGAAATGAACACATAATTAGACCCAATTGTACGATCCAAACCACACTCTTTAATATAATCATAGAATTTCTTGTTTGGTGGTTAGATCATAGTATCTTCTGAGTTTAATAACTTTCCAACAGACCAAGCAAATAAATTTGCATTATATGCTCTCACATGGAATAAATAAGGGAAAGTTTTCAGATGCTCTTTCATCTGAATTTTAAGATAAAATTATATTACAAATATTTGGGGAAAAGCTTATACTTTAATGAGAAATAAAACTTAAAATGAATGTATACAATCCATTTGGTGGGGCATTTTTTAATTCTTTTATTATGAAAATTCACAGCATAAAACTGACCACTTGAACTATTTTATACAGTTCAGTGGCATTTTACTAATGAATATGTGCAACAAATTCATATGCTATTGACAGTGTTATGAAACCATCACCACTTTCTCATTCCAGAACACTTTCATTACCACGAAAGGAAACTCCATATCCATTCATAAGTCACTACCCACTTCTCCCTACCCTCAAACCCTGGCAGACGACTACCAGTTTGTCTATTCTTGAATATTTCATACAAACAGAATCATACTCAATATGGTCTTTTGTGTGAGGTGCTTTGGGCCTAACTTTTCACTTAGCAAAGTTTCTAAGGATATACGTGTTATATATTATATCAGTGCTTCATTCCTTTCTATGGCTGGATAGTACTCTATTGTGTAGATATATCACACTTTGCTTATCCATTTATAAGTTGATCAACATCTGGATTGCTTATACCTTTTTGACTATTCTGAATAGTACTGATATGAATATCCATGTATAAGTTTTTATTTGAACATCTGCTTTTAATTCTTTAGAGTATTTCCCAGGAGAAGGCAATGGCACCCCACTCCAGTACTCTTGCCTGGAAATCCCGTGGATAGAGGAGCCTGATAGGCTGCAGTCCATGGGATCGCTAAGAGTTGGACATGACTGAACGACTTCACTTTGACTTTTCACTTTCATGCATTGGAGAAGGAAATGGCAACCCACTCCAGTGTTCTTGCCTGGAGAATCTCAGGGATGGGGGAGCCTGGTGGGCTGCCGTCTATGGGGTCTCACAGAGTCGGACACGACTAAAACAACTTAGCAGCAGCAGAGTATTTCCCTAGGAATGGGGTAGCTGGGTCACGTGGCAATGCTATAGAGGACTGCAAAACCACACTGATTTCCACAGTCATGGCACTGTTTTACAGACTCAACAGCAATATATGGGTATTCCAGTTTCTCCATGTTTTTGCAATATTACTGACTACTTTTACTGTTATTTTTATAGTCACCTTACTGGATATTAGGTGGTTTCTTATTGTTTTGATTTGCATCTCTCAAATGAAAAATGATGTTGAATATCTTCCATGGGCTTCTTGACCATTTATGAATCTTCCCTGGAGAAATCTCTAAGCACTTCATAAAATCTTCAATTGAGTTGTCTTTTGTTGTTGAGTAGTAAGGTTGTTTACATATTGTGGATACTACATCCTCTCTCTATATATATATATTTATATATGTATATATGATTTACAAATATTTTCTCCCACTATGTGGGTTGCCTTTTCACTTTTTTGAGAGCATCATTTGTACAAATGTTTAATTTTTATGAAGTCCAATGCATATTTAAACTTTGTTGCCTGTGTTTTTGGTGTCACATCTAAAAAAATATGCCACATCCAAGGTTATGAAGATTTACTTCTGTTTTGTCCTAGGAGTTTTTTTTTTTCCTTAATTGCAATATAGTTAATTTACAATGTTGCTGCCAATCTCTCCTGTATAGCAAAGTAACTAGTTATATGTGTGTATGTGTGTGTGTGTGTGTGTATATATTCTTTTCCATTATGGTTTATCACAGGAATACATCCCTGGATATATAATAGTTCCTTGTGCTATAGTTTAGCTCTGGCACTTAGTTTTTGCTCCATTTTGTTGTAATTTTTGTATATGGTATGAGGGAAGGGTCTAATTTAATCTTTCAATTCAGTTCAGTCACTCAGTTGTGTCCGACTCTTTGTGACTCCATGAATTGCAACACTCCAGGCCTCCCTGTCCATCGCCAACTCCCGGAGTTCCGTCCGTTGAGTTGGTGATGCCATCCAGCCATCTCTGCCTCTGTCATCCCCTTCTCCTCCTGCCCCCAATCCCTCCCAGCATCACAGTCTTAGCATGTATTTATTCACCTGTCCTAGCATCATTTATTAAAGACACTATTCTTTCCCACTGAATTGTTCTGGCATCTTTGTCAAAATAAATTGATCATAGATATATTGATTTATTCTCAATTATATTCCATTAATCTATTTGTCTACCCTCTGTTAGCACCACATTTTTTTAAAGCATAATTGCTTTACAATGTTGTATAAAGCACAGTGTTAAGTCTTTGTGGTACATTGGAAGGACTGATGTTGAAGCTGAAACTCCAATACTTTGCCACCTGATACAAAGAGCTGACTCACTGAAAAGACCCTGATGCTGGAAGAGATTGAGGGCCGGAGGAGAAGGGGACGACAGAGGATGGGATGGTTGGATGGCATCACCGACTCAATGGACATGAGTATGGGTAAACTCCGGGAGTTGGTGATGCACAGGGAGGCCTGGTGTGCTGCGGTTCGTGGGGTCGCAAAGAGTCGGACACGACTGAGCGACTGAACTGAACTGAACTGAATCAACTCTACGTATCCATATATCCCCTCCCTCTTGAACCTCCTTCCCCTCATCTCAACTCCTCATTCAACCTATTAAGGCCATCACAGAGCAGCAAGCTGAGCCTCCTATACTACACAGCAGGTTCCTGCTAGCGAGCTATTTTAAACACTGCTGCTGCTGCTAAGTCGCTTCAGTTGTGTCCAACTCTGTGTGACCCCATAGACAGCAGCCCACCAGGCTCCTCCGTCCCTGGGATTCTCCAGGTAAGAACACTGGAGTGGGTTGCCATTTCCTTCTCCAATGCATGAAAGTGAAAAGTGAAAGTGAAGTCGCTCAGTTGTGTCCGACTTTTAGCGACCCCATGGACTGCAGCCACAGTAGGGTATATATGTGAATCCTAATCTAACTCGCCTCATGCTTCCTTCCCTCCCCAAGTCCACATGTCTATATCTCTATTTCTGCCTTGCACAGAGGTTCGTCTGTACCATATTTCTAGATTGCACAGGTAAGCATTAATATGGCTGAGCAATAATCCATTGTATATATGCACCACAACTTTTTTATCCATTCATCTGTCAATGGACATTTAGGTAGCTTCTATTATATGTCCTATCTATTGTAAATAATGCTACAGTGAACACTGGGGTGCATGTATCTTTTTGAATTTTTGGTTTGCTCCAGGTATATGCCCAGGAGTGGAATTGCTGGATCATATGGTAGTTCTATTTTTAGTTTTTTAAAGAACCTCCATACTGTTCCCCATAGTGACTGTATCAATTTACATTCCTGCCAACAGTGCAAGAGGGTTATCTTTACTCCACACCCTCTCCAGCATTTACTGTTGATGATGGTTATTCTGTTTTGAACTGTGGTGTTGGAGAAGACTCTTGAGAGTCCCTTGGACTGCAAGGAGATCCAACCAGTCTATCCTAAACGAGATCAGTCCTGGGTGTTCATTGGAAGGACTGATGTTGAAGCTGAAACTCCAATACTTTGGCCACCTGATGTGGAGAGCTGACTCATTTGAAAAGACCCTGATGCTGGGAAAGATTGAGGGCCAGAGGAGAAGGGGACGACAGAGGATGAGATGGTTGGATGGCATCACCGACTCAATCGACATGGTTTGGGTGGACTCCGGGAGTTGGTGATGGACAGGGAGGCCTGGTGTGCTGCGATTCATGGGGTTGCAAAGAGTCAGATATGACTAAGCAGCTGAACTGAACTGATTCTGACAAGTGTGAGGTGATATCTTATTGTAGGTTTTATTTACATTTCTCTAATAACTAGTGATGTTGAGCATCTTTTCATGTACCTCTTAGCCATCTGTATGTGTTCTTTGGAGAAATGTCTACTTATGTATTCCTCCTTTATTTTTTTTTTGATTGAGTTGTTCGTTGTTTTGATATTGAGTGGCATGAGCTGTTCGTATGTTTTACAGATTAATCCCTTGTTAGCTGCTTCATTTGCCAATATTTTCTCCCATTCTAAGGGTTGTCTTTTTGTCTTATTTATGGTTTCCTTTCCTGTTCATAAGCTTACAAGTTAAATTAGGTCCCATTTGTTTATTTTTATTTTCATTACTCTAGAAGGTGAGTCAAAAAAGGTATTTCTGTGGTTTATGTCAAAAAGTGTTACTCCTGTTTTCCTCTATGAGTTTTATAGTGTTTGGTTTGACATTTGTTCCTTAATTAATTTTGAATTTATTTTTGTATATAGTGTATATAGTTAGTGTTCTAATTCATTTTTTACGTGTACCTATCCAGTTTTCCGGGTACCACTAATTAAATAAACTGTTTTCTCCATTGTGTATTCTTACCATTTTGTCATAGATTGATTGAGCACAGGTACATGGGGTTCTTTCTGGGCTTTCTACCCTGTTCCTTTGATCTGTACATATTTCTGGTTTTGTTTCAATAGTATACTATTTTGATGGCTGTAGTTTTGCGGAATAGTCTGAAGTCAGGAATCCTGATTCCTCCAGCTCCATTTTTCTTTCTCAGTATTACTTTGGTAATTTGGGGTATTTTGTGTTCCATGCAAATTTTTTTTTAAAGCTTGTCTAGTTCTGTGAATATCTCCATTCTAAGAAATATAGATCAATAGTACAGGATAGAAAGCCCACAGATAAACCCATACACCTTAGGTCACCTAATCAATGACAAAGGAGATGAGAATATACAATGGAGAAAAGACAGTCTCTTTAATAAGTGGTACTGGGAAAACTGGATAGCTGCATGTAAAAGAATGAAATAGAGATCATATGATTTTTATTCTTTAATTTGTTAATATGGTATATCATACTGATTGATTTGAATTTATTGAAGAGTCCTTGCATCCCTGGAATAAATCCCACTTGATCATGGCATATGATCTTTCTAATATGTGTCTGAATTCTATTTTCTAATATTTTGTTGGGAATGTTTGTGTCTATGCTCATCAGTGATATTGGTCTGTAATTTTATTTTTGGTGATATCTTTGTCTGGTTTTGTTACCAGGGTGATGGTGGCCTCATAGAACAAGTTTGAGAGTGTTCTTTCTTCTGCACTACTTTGGAAGAGATGTTAACTCTTCTTTATATTTGATGAAATTTGCCTGTGAAGTCATCTGGTCCTGGACTTTTGTTTGTTGGAAGATTTTTAATTACAGTTTCAATTTCATTACTTGTGATTGGTCTATATGTATTTTCTATGTCTTCCTGGTCTAGTCTTCGAAGGTTGTACCTTTCTAAGTATTTGTCCATTTCTTATAGGTTGTGCATTATATTGGCATATAGTTACTTGTAATATTCTCTTATGATCCTTTGTATTTCTGCGGTGTCAGCTGTAATTTCTCCTTTTTCATTTCTAATTGGTTTGAATCCTCTCTTTTTTCTTAATGAGTCTGGGTAAAGGTTTATCAGTTTTATCTTAAAGAATCAACTTTTAGTTTTATTGATCTTTGCTGTTTTCATTTCTATTTACTTCTACCTTGATCTTTATGATGTTTTTCCTTCTGCTAATTCTATTTCTTTTTTTTTTTTCTTCTACTTTATTTTACTTTACAATACTATATTGGTTTTGCCATACATCAACACGAATCTGCCATGGGTGTACATGAATTCCCAGTCCTGAACCCCTCTTCCACCTCCCTTCCCATACCTTTTTTAATATTGTTGTTGTCCCTCTTTCTCTAGTGGCTTTATTTATAAGGGCAGATTGTTTATTTGAAAGTTTTGTTTCTTGAGGTGAGACTGAATTGCTATAAACTTTCCTCTTAGAACAGTTTTTTTCACATCCCATAGGTTGTGGGCCATTGTGTTTCCATAGCCATGGTTTCTATGTATTTTTTTATTCCCTCTTTGATTTCCTCAGTAATCTCTTGGTTATTTAGTAGCATACTGTTTAGCCTCCATGTGTTTGTGTTTTTTATAGTTTTTCCTGTAATTGATTTCTAATCTCATAGTGTTGTGATCAGAAAAGATGCTCATTATAGTTTCAATTTTCTTAAATTTACTGATGCTTGATTTGTGACCAAGATCTGATCTGTCCTGGAGAATGTTCCATGTGCACTTGAGAAGGAAGTATATTCTGAGGCTTTCAGGTAGAATGTCCTAGTATCGATTAAGTCTACCTGGTTTATTGTGTCATTTAAGTTTGTGTTTCCTTATTTATTATATTCCTGGATGGTCTGTCCATTGGTGAAAATGGGGTGTTAAAACCCCTTCTTACTATTGTGTTAGTGTTGATTTCCCCTTTTATGGTTGTTAACATTTGCCTTATATATTAAGGTGCTCCTTATTGGAGAAGGAAATGGCAACCCACTCCAGTATTCTTGCCCGGAGAATCCCATGGACGGAGGAGCCTGGTGGGCTACAGTCCATGGGGTTGCAAAGAGTCAGACACGACTGAGCAACTTCACTTCACTTATTGGGTACACCATAATTTTTTTGATGATTGCAGATTTTAGTAAGTTTTGAGATATGAAGTGTGAGTGTTTCAACTTTTCTTCAACTGTTCTTCTTTTTCAAGATGGGCTTGAGTATTTGCACTCTCCTGCAATTCCATATGAATTTTAGAATTTTTTTTTGTTATTTAAAAAAAGTCATTTAAATTTTGATAGAGATTGCACTAATCTATATGTTGCTTTGGGGAATAATTCCATTTTAACAATATCATATCTTCTAACCCATGAACATGCAATGTCTTTTCATTTACTTCAGTCATCTTTAATATTTTTAACAATATTTTATACTTTTCAATGTACCTGTCTTGTACCTCCTTGGTGAAATTTATTCCTAAATATTTCAATCTTTTTTTATGCTATTATAAATGGAATTGTTTTCTTAATTTCCTTTTTGGAATGTTCATTGATATATATATATAAATACAACTGATTTTTGCATGTCAGTCTTGTATCCTCTGACTTTGCTGAATTAATTTCATAAAACTATGTTCTATGTTATACTTACTAGTCAAAAGCAGACTAGAGAATGCCTGAAAATCTTGGGTACAATAAGTTACTTTAGAAAAACCATTACATGTTAAAAAAACAAAAGAAAAAATAATAGGACTGTTCTCTTATCATAATTGTATTTTAATTAATATTATAGTTGTTATTATATACCTCTTCTACAGAATAATAGTGAATTTAAAATAAAACCCTCTGAATGTGACCAGACCAACTAACTTATCTTGCCTTCAGAGAGACTATTTATGTTAACAAAACATTGTTTGTCTTGTGAGTAAATAATAAACCTGTCAGCCCAAGACCTATGAACCACTGAAGAAAGCAAAGAGCCTAGGAGCTAAGCAAAATAGATTTTTAAAGAAATGGTGATGAGATATAAAAACGTGTTTTAACACTTAAGACTCCGATATATTTCTTGTGCATTTGAGTTCTGCTGAAGTCATAGGTCCTGTCTATTGGTAAAAAGTTCACAGTATTTGCAGACAAGTTTAAACCAGCACATCAGAAAGTCTGCCACTACAAAGAAAATAAGCACACAAAATTTATGTCATAAAAAGTTGAGTGAATTTAAAGCAGAAGGGATTTATGAAAAATTAAAAATCTTAGCAATGATAAGAGAGAAGAGACTAAGTGCCACTGAAAAAAAATCTAGCCAGAGATAATTATGTGATTAAAAGGGTGGGGCTAAGGACTTCATTCTCTATATATAAAGAAAAAGAGGTAAAGCAGAAATAGGTTGGCTCAGGAATGGAATCAATCACAAAGCAAAACTGAAGGAGCTAGATAGTTCATGGCCAAATACAGGGACAAAAACCTGGGGAAGAATCAGATTTCACATTAAGAGCTTAATGAACAAAGTAATGTGCTGAGAGCTTAAGCAGTAGAATTATCAACAAATAATATCCCTATCCATGGTACAGGTAGAACCTGAGTTCTCTAGGCAGAAGTGTGAAGTGACTGGCTGAAAATATTTTAAGGCAAGTAAAACATGATACATTTTTATAGCATCAAGGACATGACATTTGAAATAATTTTGTTTTAAAGTCCCAGCTTAAATTCCCCAGAGTGGTAGCAGTAAGAGGTGATCAGTGACAAAATAACAGTGAGTTGCTCTTTAGAGTTTGCTTCAAGTCGGCTTTATCATGCTGATCTAATAGTGTTTGAAAGCTCAGGTCAGCATCCACGAGTGTAAGAAAGCATTTAGCATTCAAAATTTCACAGAGTGTTCATACATAGAGAAGAACCCTGCCTCCAGCAAGGTCAACATGTGAATATATTGGTTATCTTGAAGCTAGATCTCTAAATTAGTGTGTGGTTATTTCCTTTATGAAATAAAGCATCTTTCATCTATAGAAGTTTTAAATATGACATCTCTTAGCTCATAATTAAAATGGTTCCAATTTAAAAGATTATGTAGAAACTGTTAAGAGTATCTTTTACAAGAGAAATTCATGAGGACATTCATTCTTCCATGTAATGGGCACTGTAATGCGGTGCCCAGGTTCCTTTCAGGGAAGGACTTGCTGCCTCAGCTGCAGGAAGTGCTGTTGGTAGACAGCTTTGAACTGTCAGCCCCTTCAGGGGATAGACTCAGCTGCAGAGCCACTCTGTGCAAGGTCACACTCATTTCAGGAGTGGCCCAGTCCAGTGACTGATGTGCATAGGAGTACAAAGGCCAGCTGTCTTAGCCCAAGTTAGCAGAATTCTGAAAGCCCATTGTCTCTCCAAAGCACTCCTGCTGAGTTGACTAGAGCTGCTGTAGGGCTCAGATTGCAGTTTAACTTCTTCCTCTGGGTAACCCTGCTTCCTCTCCCTCCCTTCCCTAAGTGTTGATCACAAGGATCCTTAAAAGACATTCTGCACAGAGACTGTATCCCAAGGAGTCCCATTTCTAACTTAGAAGACACATCAAACATGTATATAAAGAAAATGTATCCCGATTGCAAAAAAATACAGATTACAGAAAATTTGTAAAGAAAAATGTGTCCAGGTTGCTGAAATATATACATTATTTTAAGAGATAACAGAGATAATAGAGTATTGACAGAAAATGATAAAAAAAAAAAGAAAGTACTTAAATAATACCAAGTAGAAAAGTAAGGTTCAAGCTAACATGGACACACAGTGGTTAAAGGGAGGGTGTGTGAATATTCCATAAATGATATGCCTTTCCTTTTTTTTAATGAATATTACTAGAAATTAAAAAAGAAAAAGGTGTTCTCCTCCCATCCATTAGAAAATAGAATTCACCTACACTTTATTTTTGGTGGCCAAAACAAGGATTATTAATTAACTGAAAAGGGACAAAAAGAATGGAAAATTAGAAGAGAGAAAGTAAAATTTCTATAATTTGAAGTATTATCAATGGTTCTCTTTTCCAGTTTCATTTTCAACACTAGTTTGTACACAGAATATTTTTTTAAATTTCCTAAAATTAAAATCTGATATTGCATATAGATTTCTGTTGATGTTTCATCACAAATATTTGTTTTTGCCTCCAGCAGCACATTTTAACCAATAGTTGAAAGGTTAAACACTAGATTCATTCCTATATAACCTAAGTATCTAAATCTAAATTTCAAGTTGTGATTCATTCATATTGGGTTAGCTTACTAAGGCTGCCAGAACAAAGCACCACAATCTGGGGCACCAAAACAAAGTCTTTTTGCCTGAATCTGGAGGCTAAAGTTTGAGATCAAGGTGTTGGCAGTGTTGATCCTTTCCACGGGAGAATCTACTCCATGCCTCTCTCCTAGCTTCTAGTAGCTTTCTGGCAATCTTCAGTGTTCGTATTTTCTGCTGGATCACGCTAATTTCTGTTTTATCTTCACATGGGGCTCTCTCTATGTGTATTCACACAGAGAGAAAAGTCTTCCTTTTATAAGGACAGAGTCATATTGGATTAGCGTCCACCCTTGGACTGCAAGGACATCCAACCAGTCCATTCTGGGGGAGAGCAGTCCTGGGTGTTCTTTGGAAGCAATGATGCTAAAGCTGAAACTCCAGTACTTTGGCCACCTCATGCAAAGAGTTGATTCGTTGGAAAAGACTGATGCTGGGAGGGATTGGGAGCAGGAGGAGAAGGGGACAACAGAGGATGAGATGGCTGGATGGCATCACCGACATGCGTTTGAATGAACTCCTGGAGATGGTGATGGACAGGGAGGCCTGGTGTGCTGCGATTCATGGGGTTGCAAAGAGTCGGACACGACTGAGCAACTGAACTGAACTGAATACTCTGTCTTAACTTAAATATCTGTAAATATCCTATTTCCAAATAAAGTCACATTTACAGCTGCTGGGAGTCAGAGCATCAACATCTTTCTGGAGGACCCAACTCAACTATATACATATGAAAGATTTCTTTTTCTTATGTTCAATTAAGTTACAAGTTCTAGTAAGATATGTACTTTGAAGACAGCTTAATATTTCTGACAACATTGTTATAATATTTTGCCTGAGCAAAAAGAGAAAAACCATACTTTGTTTTCTTACATCTCATTTTATCATCAATCTGGCATGGGCAGAATTTATCTCAGTAAATTAATGTGTATTAACTGATCAACCTTTACATGCAAAGCATTTTTGCTATGTACTTTGGGTGATATGAAGATATAAAAGTTAAGGACTTTGCTTTTTAAGAGTTTGTAACTTCATATTTACATGTAAGTTCATGGTGGTGGTGCTTCAGTCACTAAGTCATGTCTGACTCTTGTGACCCCATGGACTGTAGCCGGCCAGGCTCCTGTATCCATGGGATTTTCCAGGCAAGAATACTGGTGTGGGTGGCCATTTTCTTCTCCGATGTAATTTCATAATTACATGTAAATAAGTTACTGATGCAATGAATGTGAACCTGGGCAAACTCCTGGAGATGATGAGGGACAGGGAGGCCTGGTGTGCTGCTGTCCATGGGGTCACAAAAAATTGGACACAACTAGGCAACTGAACAACAACAATTTCATATTTATAAAAATATCAAGGGTACAAAGACATTTCAATCTGAAATTTAAGAAAAAAGTATAGAGTTCTTCAGCTTTGTATAACATTCTTTACTGCAGAATTTGGTTTATACTCTGAGAGCTGGAAGTTGTGAAAAGTCCTTGAATGTTGTAATTCTGTGAATTTATACCACCAGTTACACTGAGAATGACTATAATAGAACAAGACCTTTTCAATTGATAAAGGAAATTTAAAGCATTTTTATTGCTGAGTAAAACAGTGATTCAAAACACTAAAGTTACAATTGGTAGTTAACTTGTTGTTACAGGATCAGCAGCTTATAGTTCATTTGACATTCAAGAAAAATTATCCTTGAATATTAGTTGCATGAATTTAGTAGAGAATATGGCAACCCACCCCAGTACTCTTGCCTGGAAATCCCATGGACAGAGTAGCATGGTAGGCTGCAGTCCATGGGGTCACTGAAGGTCAGACACGACTGAGCGACTTCACTTTCACTTTTCACTTTCATGCATTGGAGAAGGAAATGGCAACCCACTCCAGTGTTCTTGCTTGGAGAATCCCAGGGACTGGGGAGCCTGGTGGGCTGCCGTCTATGGCGTCACACAGAGTCAGACACGACTGAAGCAACTTAGCAGCAGCAGCAGTTGAGAATGAACA
This sequence comes from Ovis aries, assembly GCF_016772045.2. Taxonomy (NCBI): domain Eukaryota; kingdom Metazoa; phylum Chordata; class Mammalia; order Artiodactyla; family Bovidae; genus Ovis; species Ovis aries. Next base: position 27,621,030 of record NC_056059.1, on the reverse strand, counting down.
GCTTCAGGTACAGGATCTAGAAAGTAATCTTTTATTTGCTTAAACATTGGCTTTGTGACCCCTTAGCAAACAGCATACAATATAGTATCATTCTTACATAAAATTCTGATTAATGCCATATTCAACTTCCTTGTCTCTGCTACTGCTGCTAAGTCACTACAGTCGTGTCCAACTCTGTGCAACCCCATAGACGGCAGCCCACCAGGCTTCCCCATCCCTGGGATTCTCCAGGCAAGAACACTGGAGTGGGTTGCCATTTCCTTCTCCAATGCATGAAAGTGAAAAGTGAAAGTGAAGTCGCTTCCTCATGTCCGACCCTAAGCGACCCCATGGACTGCAGCCTTCCAGGCTCCTCTGTCCAGAATAAAAATTTAGGCAAGAACAAACCACTGTCTAAGAAGACGGTTTTACATATCATGTTCCATCTAATTGAGTGGGTAACAGGCAGGAAGGCCAGGGGTCTCCAAATGGAGGAAATAGGCTGAAAGTGTCAGACATTTTTTACCTCTTTCTTAAGTGGCAGGAGGAAACAAACTGCAAGTGTTAGATATTTTTCCCTTCCGTATAAAAATTTAAAAAGAGGTTTCTTTTAAAATTCTGTGCTGCAATGAGGACACCTGGTTCCACCAGAACTTAACTTTTCTCAAACCTTGAGCTAACCAATGCGTTTTTCTTATGGAAATTTTTTCTTAAGCTATGTTAATGAACTATGTATTTACCCTAGACTCTGTCTTCAAGTCCATTAGCCTAAGACTCAGAACTGACTTGACAAACCAGTATGTTTTACTCATGCAAAATATTCTCTTAAACTATGTTAATGTGACTCTCTTTGCTTGGAAACCTGCCTTTCTTCAAGATTCATGTCAATCATTTTATGGCCTGGGACAACTCACTTTGTGCCAATGATATCTCAAAATTCATGTAGTGGGTGAGGGGCCTGGATCCAGTCTCTGTGTTTTAAGACATTTCCTTTCTTTAATTTGCAGACTGCTAGTAGCTGTATAACATCTGGCTAAAGACTAGCTGGTGGGCACTCTTTCTTCACCCTTCTGATGTCTATGTCAGAAGCTTTTTCTATCTTTTTTACACTTTAATAAAACTTTATTACACAAAAGCTCTTCAGTGATCAAGCCTCTTCACTGGTCCTGGATTGAAGGATTGAATCCTTTCCTCCAGAGGCTAAGAATCCCAGCATCTCTCATGGCTCAGCAACAACCTTTCATAATCCTATAGATAACACAGATCCCTGTTCACCCTCAAAGCAGTTTATAAGATTAAATTAAAAATGAGATAATTTGTATTTTTGCAATAGTGTCTCTCTTTTTCCAAATCATTTAACAGTAAGATTTAAGACATTTAGCCACAGGAAGAGAGACAAGCTTCAGTAAAGAATTTATGCCTCCCTCATGATATCATCTGCTAAGAATAATGTTAAATCCAACTTCAGATCTTGATTGTAGAGAAAATTACATGTATAGCCACCAAGGTAAACTGAAGACAATTTATGAATAGGACCTATATCACAGGAAGATAAAATCATAATCCACAGAGTATATATCATTGTGGATATCTGAATTATCTAGATAGCTGAGGTATAACCTTTTACATACTATCAGTTAAAATTTTTAATTATTTTTAATGGTCACATTTCCTTCAACCAATCTGAACTTCCCTGTCATGTTAAGCAGAAGATGTGCAATGAAACATTCTTGACACCATAGCCATTATTATTTAATATTTGTTATTTCATACAGCAAAATATGATTTTAGACCAGATGTATAATGAAGAGATTTAGTTCTGAGGGGGCCCTGATCAAGACATGAGCCCTGAATTTTCTCTCTTGACTTCAGTTTTCTTTTTAATTATCAGTTGTGTCATTATAAACACTGCTAGTGAAAGATTAATTGGTACCTCCTCATGATTTGATGTTACCTTCTTTTATGTGGTTTTCTTATTGTTCAGAAAATTATATTCTTCATTGTACTAATCTCCATCACTCAAATTTTATCTCCAACTGAGTATCATTGGTTCAAAAACTGTCCCTCAATACTCTGTATCATTTCTTTTATAGTAAGTATCTTACTTTCCAAAGAGCATAAAGGAAACATATGCTTTATCATTTTAAGAATTAGTTTAAAAAATTTAGAGTTAGCTTACTATAAATTCAGTAAATACATACAAGAGAGAATCCTACTGACAAGACTCTTAAGATTCTCTTGGTGTTTGAGATTTATTAGAATTCTAGGTATTAGTAATATTAAGGACCACATATAACCTACATAAATATTATATTCAGTATTTCTGAGTATAAGTTTACAAATCAGAGACCCTTTTAACTCTTGAGTTTTATAGGTAAAACTTACATTTTAAACTGTACTGTGTCTCCATATATATGCTTATATATAGATATATATAGTTTCATATATATATATTTTAATTATTTTTAATGGCCACATTTCCTCCAACCTATCTGCACTTCCTTGTCAGGTTATATATATATATATATATGTGTATAACATATATATATATATGTAGTACACACACACACACACACATACATACATACAGTACAATGAACACTGTATCGGTTCAGTTCAGTTCAGTCGCTCAGTTGTGTCCGACTCTTTGTGACCACATGAATCACAGCACACCAGGCCTTCCTGTCCATCACCAACTCCCGCAGTTCACTCAAACTCATGTCCATCGAGTCAGTGATGCCATCTAGCCATCTCATCCTCTGTCGTCCACTTCTCTTCCTGCCTCCAATCCCTCCAGGCATCATGGTCTTTTCAAATGAGTCAACTCTTCGCATGAGATGGCCAAAGTATTGGAGTTTTAGCCTCAGCACCAGTCCTTCCAATGAACACCCAGGACTGGTCTCCTTTAGGATGGACTGGTTGGATCTTCTAGCAGTCCAGGGACTTAAAAGAGTCTTCTCCAACACCACAGCTCAAAAGCATCAATTCTTCTGTGCTCAGCTTTCTTCATAGTCCAACTCTCACATCTGTACATGACCACTGGGAAAACCATAGCTTTGACTAGATGGACCATTGTTGGCAAAGTAATGTCTCTGTTTTTGAATATGCTCTCTAGGTTGGTCATAACTTTCCTGCTAAGGAGTAAGCGTCTTTTAATTTCATGGCTGCAGTCACCATCTGCAGTGATTTTGGAACCCAAAAAAATAAAGTCTGCCACTGTTTCCACTGTTTCCCTATTTATTCCCCATGAAGTGATGGGACCAGATGCCATGATCTTCGCTTTCTGAATGTTGAGCTTTAAGCCAACTTTTTCACTCTCCTCTTTCACTTTCATCAAGAGGCTTTTTAGTTATCTTCACTTTCTGCCATAAGGGTGGTGTCATCTGCATATCTGAGGTGATTGATATTTCTCCCGGCATTCTTGATTCCAGCTTGTGTTTCTTCCAGTCCAGCGTTTCTCATGATGTACTCTGCATTGAAGTTAAATAAGCAGGGTGACAATATACAGCCTTGACGTACTCCTTTTCCTACTTGGTACCAATCTATTGTTCCATGTCCAGTTCTAACTGTTGCTTCCTGACCTGCATATAGGTTTCTCAAGAGGCAGGTCAGGTGGCCTGGTATTCCCATCTCTTTCAGAATTTTCCACAGTTTATTATGAGCCACACAGTCAAAAGCTTTGGCATAGTAAATAAAGCAGAAATAGATGTTTTTCTGAAAGTCTCTTGCTTTTTCCATGACCCAGTGGATGTTGGCAATTTGATCTCTGGTTCCTCTGCCTTTTCTAAAACCAGCTTGAACATCTGGAAGTTCATGGTTCACCTATTGCTGAAGCCTTGCTTTGAAAATTTTGAGCATTACTTTACTAGCATATGAGATGAGTGCAACTGTGTGGTAGTTTGAGCATTCTTTGGTGTTGCCTTTCTTTGGGATTGGAATGAAAATTGACCTTTTCCAGTCCTGTGGCCACTGCTGAGTCTTCCAAATTTGCTGGCATATTGAGTGCAGCACTTTCACAGCATCATCCTTCAGGATTTGAGATAGCTCAACTGGAATTCCATCACCTCCACTAGCTTTGTTTGTAGTGATGCTTTCTAAGGGGTGCCAATATACATGTGCACTGGAAAATCTGCATGTAACTTTGCCATCCAAATTGTGGTTCCACACCTGTGGCTTCAACCCACTGCAGATCTTCTTTAGTACTATAGTACTTATTGGGAATAGTCATTGGAGAGTTCTGATTTAAAATGATGGAAAATTTAAAATAAGTCACATAAAATGCAGTTGGAGGTAAAGAGGTAGATAATAATTTTCCAGAACTGCTTAAACTGAAGTATAACACTAGTATTTAATTAGCTACTGATTAGAAGAAATAAGCTATATTAATTAAAATGCCAGAGAGACAGAAAACAAATGTCTTTGAATTGTTACATAGAATTAGAAGTCACAAGGGAATATCATTCAAATCATAGCAATTTATTTGCTCCCACATAAGGATCTTTAGGCAACATATCCTGGTGTGAGTAAGAGCATGTTGCCATGGCTAATGATAACCCTGGGCACCACAGGAGTAAGCTGACAGTGTAAGGTACATACATCTTGAGAGTGTATGGTGGCCATATGATGACTTGTCCCACATGTTAAATCCCTTTTGTTGTTCAATTGCTCAGTTGTGTTTGACTTTTTGTGACCCTATGGAATACACACACCAGGCTTCCCTGTCCCTCACCATCTCCTGGAGCTTGCTCAATATTATGTTCATTGAGTCAGTGATGCCAACCAAACATCTCGTCCTCTACTATCCCTTTCTCCTCCTACCCTCAGTCTTTCCCAGCATCAGGTTCTTTTCAATGAGTTGGCTCTTTATATCAGGTGGCCAAAGTATTGGAGCTTCAGCTTCACCATCAGTCCTTCCAATGAATATTCAGGGTTGATTTCCTTTAGAATTGACTAGTTTGATCTTCTTGCTGCTCAAGGAACTCTCATAAGTCTTCTCCAACACCACAGTTCAAAAGCACCAATTCTTTGGCACTCAGCTTTCTTTATGGTCCAGCTCTCATATCCATACATTTCTCCTGGAAAAACCATCACTTTGACTAGATGGAACTTTGTCCATAAAGCAATGTCTTTGCTTTGTAGCGCTCTGTCTAGGTTGGTCATAGCTTTTCTTCCAAGGAGCAAGAGTCTTTTAATTTCGTGGCTGCAGTCACCATCTGCAGTGATTCTGGAACCCAAGAAAATAAAGTCTGTAACCGTTTCCATTGTTTCCCCCTCTATTTGACATGAAGTAATGGGACTGGATGCCATGGTATTCGTTTTTTGAATGTTGAGTTTTAACCCAGCTTTTTCACTCTCCTCTTTCACCTTCATCAAGAGGCTCTTTAGTTTTTCTCTTTCTGCCATAGGGTGGTGTCATCTGCATATCTGAGGTTATTTATATTTCTCCCAAGTATCTTGATTCCGGCTTGTGCTTCATCCAGCCCAGCATTTCGTATGATGTACTCTGCATATAAGTTAAACAAGCAAGATGACAATAAATAGCCTTGACGTACTCCTCTCCCAATGTTTAACCAGTCCATTGTTCCATGTCAAATTCTAATTGTTGCTTCTTGACCTTCATACAGGTTTCTCAGGAGGCAGATAAGGTGGTCTGGTAGTTCCATCTCTTTAAGAATTTTCCACTATTTGTTGTGATCTACAGAGTCAAAGGTTTTCATGTAGTCACTGAAGTAGATGTTTTTCTGGAATTCTCTTGCTTTTTCTGTAATCCAATGGATGTTGACATTTTGATCTCTGATTCCTCTGCCTTTTCTAAATCCAGATGAACATCTGGAAGTTTTCAGCTCACATGTTGTTGAAGACTACCATGCAGAATTTGGAGCATAGCTTTGCTAGAATGTGGAATGATTAAATTTTGTGCTAGGCTGCAGCCGGTGCACTAAGCGAGCCTGAGAGGAGCCACCCTGCATCAGAGGCCAGGGGTGTGAGCCGGGAGGAGCCACCCCACATCGGAGGCCATGGGCAGCGCCAGAGGCCAGGGGCGGCAGCCAGGAGGAGCCACCTCACATCCGAAGCCAGGGGAGGTGGCCAGGAGGAGCAACCACACACCTGAGGCCAGGAGCGGTGGCTAGGAGGAGCAACCCCAAATCCAAGGAGCAGTGGCTTCACAGGCACAGGAGGGCCTAGAGGAGCCATCCCATGTTAAAGGTCAGGAAGGGTGGCAGTGAGGAGATACCCCTCATCCAAGGTAAGAAGCAGTGGTTGCGCTTTGCTGGAGCAGCCTTGAAGAGATATCCCATGCCCAATAAAGAAACCCAAGTAAGACGGTAGGTGTTGCAAGAGGGCATCACAGGGCAGACACACTGAAACCATACTCACAGAAAACTAGTCAATCTAATCACACGGACCACAGCCTTGTCTAACTCAATGAAACTAAGCCATGCCCACGGGGCCACCCAAGACGGGCGGGTCATGGTGGAGAGGTATGACACAGTGTGGTCCACTGGAGAAGGGAATGGCAAACCACTTCAGTATTCTTGCCTTGAGAACCCCATGAACAGTATGAAAAGGCAAAATGATAGGATACTGAAAGAGAAACTTCCCAAGTCAGTAGGTGCCCAATATGCTTCTGGAGATCAGTGGAGAAATGACTCTAGAAAGAATGAAGGGATGGAGCCAAAGAAAAAACAATACCCAGCTGTGGATGTGACTGGTGATAGAAGCAAGGTCTGATGCTGTAAAGAGCAATATTGCATAGGAACCTGGAATGTCAGGTCTCTGAATCAAGGCAAATTGGAAGTGGTCAAACAGGAGATGGCAAGAGTGAACGTCGAAATTCTAGGAATCAACGAACTAAAATAGACTGGAATGGGTGAATTTAACTCAGATGACCATTATATCTACTACTGCGGGCAGGAATCCCTCAGAAGAAATGGAGTAGCCATCATGGTCAAGAAAAGAATCCAAAACGCAGTACTTGGATGCAATCTCAAAAATGACAGAATGGTCTCTGTTCATCTCCAAGGCAAACAATTCAAAATCATGGTAATCCATGTCTATGCCTCAACCAGTAATGCTGAAGAAGCTGAAGTTGAACGGTTCTATGAAGACCTACAACACCTTTTAGAACTAACACCTAAGAAAGATGTCCTTTTCATTATAGGGGACTGGAATGCAAAAGTAGGAAGTCAAGAAACACCTGGAGTAACAGGCAAATGTGGCCTTGGAATGCAGAATGAAGCAGGGCAAAGACTAATAGAGTTTTGCCAGGAAAATGCACTGGTCATAGCAAACACCCTCTTCCAACAGCACAAGAGAAGACTCTACACTTGGACATCACCAGATGGTCAACACCAAAATCAGATTGATTCTATTCATTGCAGCCAAAGATGGAGAACCTCTATACAGTCAACGAAAACAAGACCGGGAGCTGACTGTGGCTCAGATCATGAACTCCTTATTACCAAATTCAGACTCAAATTGAAGAAAGCAGGGAAAACTGCTAGACCATTCAGGTATGACCTAAATCAAATCCCTTATGATTGTACAGTGGAAGTGAGAAATAGATTTAAGGGCCTAGATCTGATAGATAGAGTGCCTGATGAACTACGGAATGAGGTTCATGACATTGTACAGGAGACAGGGATCAAGACCATCCTCATGGAAAAGAAATGTAAAAAAGAAAAATGGCTGTCTGGGGAGCCCTTACAAATAGCAGTGAAAGGAAGAGAAGTGAAAAGCAAAGGAGAAAAAGAATGATATAAGCATCTGAATGCAGAATTCCAAAGAATAGCAAGAAGAGATAAGAAAGCCTTCTTCAGTGATATGTGAAAAGAAATAGAGGAAAAAAACAGAATGGAAAAGACTAGAGACCTCTTCAAGAAAATTAGAGATGCCAAGGGAACATTTCATGCAAAGATGGGCTCAATAAAGGACAGAAACTGTATGGACCTAACAGAAGCAGAAGATATTAAGAAGAGGTAGCAAGAATACACAGAAGTACTGTACAAAAAAGATGTTCATGACCCGGATAATCACGATGGTGTGATCACTCATCTAGAGCCAGACATCCTGGAATATGAAGTCAAGTGGGCCTTGGAAAGCATCACTACGAGCAAAGCTAGTGGAGGTGATGGCATTCCAGTTGAGCTATTTCGAATCCTGAAAGATGATGCTGTGAAAGTGCGGCACTCAATATGCCAACAAATTTGGAAAGCTCAGCCATGGCCACAGGACTGGAAAAGGTCAGGTTTTATTCCAATCCCAAAGAAAGGCAATGCCAAAGAATGATCAAACTAGTGCACAATTGCACTCATCTTACATGCTAGTAAAGTAATACTCAAAATTCTCCAAGCCAGGCTTCAGCAATATGTGAACCGTGAACTTCCTGATTTTCAAACTGGTTTTAGAAAAGGCAGAGGAACCAGAGATCAAATTGCCAGCATCTGCTGGATCATGGAAAAAGCAAGAGAGTTCCAGAAAAACATCTATTTCTGCTTTCTTGACTATGCCAAAGCCTTTGACTGTAGGATCACAATAAACTGTGGGAAATTTTGAGAGAGATGGGAATACCAGAGCACCTGACCTGCCTCTTGAGAAATCTGTATGCAGGTCAGGAAGCAACAGTTAGAACTGGACATGGAACAACAGACTGGTTCCAAATAGGAAAAGGAGTACGTCAAGGCTGTATATTGTCACCCTGCTTATGTAACTTATATGGAGAGTACATCATGAGAAACACTGGACTGGAAGAAACACAAGCTGGAATCAAGATTGCTGGGAGAAATATCAGTCACCTCAGATATGCAGATGATACCACCCTTATGGCAGAAAGTGAAGAGGAATTTAAAAGCCTCTTGAAGAAATTGAGAGGAGAGTGAAAAAGTTGGCTTAAAGCTCAATATTCAGAAAGTGAAGATCATGGCATCTGGTCCCATCACTTCATGGGAAATAGATGGGGAAACAGTGGAAACAGTGTCAGACTTTATTTTGGGGGGCTCCAAAATCATTGCAGATGGTGACTGCAGCCATGAAATTAAAGGACGCTTACTTCTTGGAGGAAAAGTTGTGACCAACCTAGATAGCATATTGAAAAGCAGAGACATTACTTTGCCGACTCAGGTCCGTCTAGTCAAGGCTATGGTTTTTCCAATGGTCATGTATGGATGTGAGAATTGGACTGTGAAGGAGGCTGAGTGCCGAAGAATTGATGCTTTTGAAGTGTGGTGTTGGAGAAGACTCCTGAGAGTCCCTTGGACTGCAAGGAGTTCCAACCAGTCCATTCTGAAGGAGATCAGCCCTGCGATTTCTTTGGAAGGAATGATGCTAAAGCTGAAACTCCAGTACTTTGGCCACCTCATGTGAAGAGTTGACTCATTGGAAAAGACTTTGATGCTGGGAGGGTTTGGTGGCGGGAGGAGAAGGGGACGCCAGAGGATGAGATGGCTGGATGGCATCACTGACTCGATGGAAGTGAGTCTGAGTGAACTCCGGGAGTTGGTGATGGACAGGAAGGCTTGGCGTGCTGTGATTCATGGGGTCGCAAAGAGTTGGACACGACTGAGTAACTGAACTAAACTGCACATTCTTTATCATTGCCCTTTTTGGGATTGGAATTAAAACTGAGCCTTTTCCCTTCTGTGGCCACTGCTGATTTTTCCAAATTTGCTGGCATATAGACTGCAACACTTTCACAAAATCATCTTTTAGGATTTGAATAGTCAGCTGGAATTCATCACCTCCATTAGCTTTGTTTACATGGATGCTTCCTAAGGCCCACTCAACTTCACACTCTAGGATGTCTGTCTCAAAGTGAGTGATCACACCTTTGTTGTTATCCAGGTAATTAGCATCTTTTTTGTAAGGTTCTGTGTATTCTTGCCACCTTTTCTTTATTTCTTCTGCTTCTGTTAGGTCCATACCATTTCTATTCTTTATTGTGTCCATCTTTGCACCAAATTTTAATTCAGATGAGCATTATATCTATTCTTATGGGATAGAATCGCACAGAAGAAATGGAGTAGCCCTTATAGTCAACAACATAGTCCAAAATGCAGTACTTGGGTGCAGTCTCAAAAATGACAGAATGATTTTGGTTTGTTTCTAAGGCAAAGCATTCAATATCACAGTAATCCAAATTTATGCCCCAACCACTAATGCCAAAGAAGCTGAAAGATCCATGAAGATCTGTAAGACCTTCTAGAACTAACACCAAAAAAAAAAGACGTCCTTTTCATCACAGGGGATTGGAATGCAAGATTAGGGAGTCAAGAGATACCTGGAAGCAAGTTTGGCCTTGGAGTATAGAATGAAGCAGGGAAATGTCTAACAGAGTTTTGCCAAGAGAACACACTGGTCATAGCAAATACCCTTTTCCAAGAACACAATAGATGACACTATGCATGGACATCACCAGATAGTCAATATCAAAATCAGATTGATTATATTCTTTGCATCCAAAGATAGAAAAGCTCTACACAGTCAGCAAAAACAAGACAAGTAGCTGACCATGGCCTACATCATGAACTCATTGCCAAATTCAGATTTAAACTGAAGAAAGTAGGGAAAACCACTAGGCCATTAAGGTATGACCCAAATCAAATCCCTTATAGTTATATACAGGAAGTGACAAATAGATTCAAGGAATTAGATGTGATAGAGTGCCTGAAGAACTATGGATGAAGGTTTGTGACATTGTACAGGAGGCAGTGATTAAGGTCATGCCCAAGTAAAATAAATGCCAAAAGGCAAAATGGTTGTCTGAGAAGGCCTTACAAATAGCTGAGAAATGCAGAGAAGCTAAAGGCAAAGAATATATTTTCCTTTATAAGATATATATCTTTTATATATAAGATATATGAATATATATATATTATATATAAAAAGATATCTTCATCTGAATGTAGTTTTCCAAAGAATAGCAAGGAGAGATAAGAAAGCCTTCCTAAGTGATCAAGGCAAAGAAATAGAGGAAAACAATAGAATAGGAAAGACTAGAGATCTCTTCAAAAAAATTAAAACTACCAAGGGAACATTTCATGCAAAGATGGGTACAATAAAGCACAGAAACAGTACAGACCTAACAGTAGCAGAAAATATTAAGAGGTGGCAAGAATAAATAGAACTGTTGGGGGAGTTTGTGATTTCCTCAGTTCTGTCTCGCCACAGCAAAATTTTGAAGCATGGACTGATCTGTATTACAGTTCAGTTTTATTTGGCAAGCAAAAGAAGATACATCTGTCCTTGAGGCGTAAGGATGGGATGACCCAAAATAAGAGAAGAGAAGCCTGCAGCTCAATTTTGGTTCCTCTTTTTATATGGTTTTCTCCTCCCCCTGAGCCTACCCTATGTAGACTGGGCTAGCAAGGAGGACTGTTTGTTTCACCTGAGGCTCTCACTGTGGTCCTCGGAACTTCCTTTGTTCTATTTTCATGGGCTTTTCCCTTCTTTGTCTTTTAGCCACTGCCTTTCTGGACTCCTTTTTCCTATTCTAACTACCTAACATTCTCAAGAGATGGGAGGCCCAATTCTTTGGGAATAGGTGCACTGAGGTCTCTCTGTCTACTTCAGGCTGAACTGGGACAGGTAGGGGCATTGGGCCTCCCCCTCTTGCTAGTCTCAAGCCTCAGAGTCCTTATAGCAGTGCCCATCTAAGAGTGAGTGGTGTTTTCCATGGCCGGGTATAGTTTTATATATCTTTGTTGAACTGGCACTGCATGTTGTAGCTTGTTGACCTAGGCAGAGACAAAATAGGTTAGATGATCGATAATACATGGAACAATCATAAGCAGCATCATTATGGTGATAACAGGGATTAGTAGGGGCCTTAGCCAACTCCAAATTCCCCTTCACCAGGAGAAGAATCCCCCAAAAAGTGATTGTAGCCACTCTGAGAACCGTCCAGCCCTTTCTCTGAGATCCTGTAGGATCTGGAATATTTTTCTTGAGGATTCTGAGACACTAACTTAGCTGGAGGTATTTACCCAGAAACAACACGTCTCATTCAAGACGGCTCAAGTCCCTCTTTGTTCAGGGATCAGATCACTACAACCCTGCCAAGCTGTGTTGGCTCTTTAGAGCTATCCTGAGAAATTGTATCCCCAGAAACTTAATTTGGGGGTGTTCATTAGAATGGCACTCATTTGTAGTCCTGAATAGGTATGTGAGAGCTCCCAGGGGCTCACAGGTGTATTGACTGTCCTCTTCTGTTTTCTTCCATGGCTTGACTCATGAGTAGTGAATCCAGGAGTTGTGTCCTGGTACCTTGTCTGCAGTGGGGGTAGAAAGTATTACAGGCTAGGGGCCCTTGCACGTCTGCTGGAGTTGAGCCTTTGGGGACCCATCTTTCCAGACTTTATTAGGACTTGGGTCCCTGGAGCATATAGTGGTGGCTCTTTAGAATATTTTAGATCCTGGTTGACACCCCACAAGCGTCTATCTTGTTGGAATTGTACAATGGCCATGGTATAAGACCAGAGGGTCTGAGGCTCTGGCTCTAGGAAGAGGTCATTGACATAGAAAAAAAGCTCTCCCATATAGCATCTCATAAGGACCAAGACAACCCTATTCCTTAGGGGCAATATGGGTGTGGAGGAGAGCTGTTGGTAAAGCCTCCTTCCATACCAGGGAGGTCTCCTGAGTTATCTTTTTTATTGCTGATTTTAAAAATTGGTTGGCTCTTTCTACTTTTCCTGAAGACTGGGGCCTCCAGGCACAATGGAGATATTAAGTAATGCCCAATGCTTTAGAGATCCTTTGGGTGACCTTACAAGTAAATGATGTTCCATTGTCACTTTGTAATGACCTGGGCAGACCAAATCTTGGAATGGTTTCATAGAGCAGTTTTTTGCCACCTCCTCAGCCTTCTGAGTCTGGGTGGGAAAGCCTTAAATCCATCCTATGTATGTATCTATCATGACTAGTAGGTATTTACACCATTGAGAAACTTGCATCTGGGTGAAGTCCACCTGCCAGTCCTCTCCTGGGTAAGCCCCACGTCGTTGGATGGGCTGGGCTAGCTAGGGTCTTCGAGCTCCTTGGGGGTTGTTTAATTGGCAGGTGGGACAAGGGGAAATCACTTGCCTTATAGCCCTTTGGAGGCCTGTTCCTCTGAAGCACCTTTCTAGTAATCTTAGGAGGGCTTTCTCCCCTAAATGAGTGGTGGCATGTAAGGAGCTAATCAACTTCCATTGGAGGTTCCTAGGCAGAAAAAGGAGTCCCTCCTTTTGGAACCACCCCATATGATCTTCTTGAAAGCCCTCACTCTTAGCTTTAAGAGTATATGAAGGAGTTTCTGGAAAATTAGTCTCAGGAACTGAGGTGGCACCTCCTATTAGGTCATTGTTCTGTATTGCTGCTCTCTTAGCTGCCTGATCAGCTACTTGGATCCCCTGTGCCACTTCCGTGCCCCCCTTTAGGTGTATTTTACAATGAGAGACTGAAACCTCAGCAGGCAGATGGACTGCCTTCAGGAATCTTAAGGATTTTATCAGCATATTTGATTGGGGACCTTCGGGTGGTCAGGTGGCTATTCTTTCCAAAGAGCAGCATGTGCATGTAGCTCCAGAAAGGCATACTTGGAGTCAGTGTGAATGGCTATTTTTCCTTTTCCCATCTCTAGAGCTCGAGTCAGGGCTAGGAGCTCAGTTAATTGGGCTGAAGAAGCTGGTGGCAAAGGTTTAGTCTCTATGGTATCAAAATTGGAGACTACTATATATCTGGCTCTTCTTTTTCCATCCAAGACAAACCTGCTTCCATCAGCATACCTGATTTCCCAGGAATGGTCAGGGGATCTTCTGACAGTTCCTCTCAGGGTTTTGTCCAGTGGTCCAAGGTTTCTAGGCAAGAGTGAAAGGGAGAGAGCCTTGGGCGTAGGCAGGAGGGTAACTGGGTTAAGAACCTCACAAGGAGATATAGGCAGGCCTGGATTTTCCATCAGCACTACTTGATATCTAAGGATTCTTTGATCAGACATCCATTAATGGCCTTTCCCATTCAGGAGTTTCTCACTTGGTGGCTGGGAAAAATAGTTTGCCCCCAAGAGAGAGTTTTAAAGCATCTTCTATCAGGACTGCAATAGCTGCAAGATTTTGAAGGCAGGGAAAGATCACTTCCCAATAAGTGAGTAGGACACTCACCTCAGTCAGTTCAGTTTAGTCACTCAGGTGTGTCCGACTCTTTGCGACCCATGAATTGCAGCACGCCAGGTCTAACTGTCCATCGCCAACTTCCAGAGTTCACCCAAACTCCTGTCCATCGAGTAAGTGATGCCATCCAGGCACCTCATCCTGTGTTGTCCCTTTCTCCTCCTGCCCCCAATCCCTCCCAGCATCAGAGACTTTTCCAATGAGTCAACTCTTCACATGAAGTGGCCAAAGTATTGGAGTTTCATTCAGCTTTAGCATCAGTCCTCCCAAAGAACACCCAGGGCTGATCTCCTTTAGAATGGACTGGTTGGATCTCCTTGCAGTCCAAGGGACTCTCAAGAGTATTCTCCAACACAACACTTCAAAAGCATCAGTTCTTCGGTGCTCAGATTTCTTCCAGTCCAACTCTCACATCCATACATGACCACTGGAAAAACCATAGCCTTGACTAGACGGACCTTAGTTGGCAAAGTAATGTCTCTGCTTTTCAATATGCTATCTACATTGGTCACAACTTTTCTTCCAAGGAGTAAGCGTCTTTTAATTTCATGGCTACAGTCACCATCTGCAGTGATTTTGGAGCTCCCCAAAATAAAGTCTGACTCTGTTTTGACTGTTTCCCCATCTATGTTCCATGAAATGATGAGACCAGAGGCCATGACCTTGGTTTTCTGAAGGTTGAGCTTTAAGCCAATTTTTTCACTCTCCTCTTTCACTTTCATCAAGAGGCTTTTTAGTTCCTTCACTTTCTGTGATAAGAGTGGTGTCATCTGCATATCTGAGGTTATTGATATTTCTCCTGGCAATCTTGATTCCAGCTTGTGCTTCTTCCAGCCCAGCACTTCTCATGATGTACTCTGCATATAAGCTAAATAAGCAGGGTGACAATATACAGCCTTAACGTACTCCTTTTCCTATTTGGAACCAGTCTGTTGCTTCATGTTCAGTTCTAACTGTTTCTTCCTGACCTGCATATAGGTTTCTCAAGAGGCAGGTCAGGTGGTCTGGTATTCCCATCTCTCTCAGAACTTTCCACAGTTTATTGTGATCCACACAGTCAAAGGCTTTGGCATAGTCAATAAAGCAGAAATAGATGTTTTCTGGAACTCTCTTCCCTTTTCCTTGATCCAGCGGATGTTGGCAATTTGATCTCAGGTTGCTCTGTCTTTTCTAAAACCAGATTGAACATCTGGAAGTTAACAGTTCATGTATTTTTGAAACCTGGCTTGGAGAATTTTGAGTATTACTTTACTAGCATGTGAGATGAGTGCAATCAGGCAGTAGTTTGAGCATTCATTGGCATTGCCTTTCTTTGGATTGGAATGAAAACTGACCTTTTCCAGTCCTGTGGCCTCTGCTGAGTTTTCCAAATTTGCTGGCATATTGAGTGCAGCACTTTCACAGCATCATCTTTCAGGATTTGAAACAGCTCAACTGGAATTCCATCACCTCCACTAGCTTTGTTCCTAGTGATGCTTTCTAAGGCTCACTTGACTTCACATTCGAGGATGTCTGGCTCTAGGTGAGTGATCACACCATCGTGATTATTTTGGTCGTGAAGCTCTTTTTTGTACAGTTCTTCTGTGTATTCTTTCCACCTTTTCTTAATATCTTTTGCTTCTGTTTAGTCCATTCCATTTCTATCCTTTGCATGAAATGTTCCCTTGGTATCTCTAATTTTCTTGAAGAGATCGCTAGTCTTTCCCATTCTGTTGTAGTTCTTTGCATTGATCGCTGAGGAAGTCTTTCTTATCTCCCCTTGCTATTCTTTGGAACTTTGCATTCAGATGCTTATATCTTTCCTTTTCTCCTTTGCTTTTCACTTCTCTTTTTTTTCACAGCTATTTGTAAGACCTCCCCCAGACAGCCATTTTGCTGTTTTTGCCTTTCCTTTCCATGGGGATGGTCTTGCTCCCTGTCTCCTGTACAATGTCACGAACCTCATTCCATAGTTCATCAGGCACTCTATCAGATCGAGGCCCTTAAATCTATTCCTCACTTCCACTGTATAATCATAAGCGATTTGATTTAGGTCATACCTGAATTATCTAGTGGTTTTCCCCGCTTTCTTCAATTTAAGTCTGAATTTGGCAATAAGAAGTTCATGATCTAAGCCACAGTCAGCTCCCAGTCTTGTTTTTGCTGACTGTATAGAGCTTCTCCATCTTTGGCTCCAATGAATAGAATCAATCTGATTTCAGTGTTGACCATCTGGTGATGTCCATGTGTAGTCTTCTCTTGTGTTGTTGGAAGAGAGTGTTTGCTATGACCAGTGCATTCTCTTGGCAAAACTCTATTAGCCTTTGCCTTGTTTCATTCTGTATTCCAAGGCCAAATTTGCCTGTTACATCAGGTGTTTCTTGCCTTTCTACTTTTGCATTCCAGTCCCCTATAATGAAAAGGACATCTTTTTTGGGTGTTAGTTCTAGAAGGTCTTGTAGGTCTTCATAGAACTGTTCAACTTCAGCTTCTTCAGCATTACTGGTTGGGGCATAGACTTGGATTACCGTGATATTGAATGACTTGCCTTGGAAATGAACAGAGATCATTCTGTTGTTTTTGAGATTGCATCCAAGAACTGCATTTCAGACTCTTTTGTTGACCATGATGGTTACTCCATTTCTTCTAAGGGAATCCTGCCCACAGCAGTAGATATAATAGTCATCTGAGTTAAATTCACCCATTCCAGTCCATTTTAGTTCATTGATTCCTAGAATGTCGATGTTCACTCTTGCCATCTCCTGTTTGACCACTTTGAATTTGCCTTGATTCATGGACCTGACATTCCAGGTTCCTATGCAATATTGCTCTTTACAGCATCAGACCTTGCTTCTATCACCAGTCACATCCACAACTGGGTATTGTTTTTTCTTTGGCTCCATCCCTCATTCTTTCTGGAGTTATTACTCCACTGATCTCCAGTAGCATATTGGGCACCTACTGACCTGGGGAGTTCCTCTTTCAGTGTCCTATCATTTTGCCTTTTCATACTGTTCATGGGGTTCTCAAGGCAAGAATACTGAAGTGGCTTGCCATTCCCTTCTCCAGTGGACAACATTCTATCAGACCTCTCCACCATGACCCTCCTGTCTTGGGTGGCCCCACATGGCATGGCTTAGTTTTACCAAGTTAGACAAGGCTGTGGTCCGTGTGATTAGATTGACTAGTTTTCTGTGATTATGGTTTCAGTGTGTCTGCGTTCTGATGCCCTCTTGCAACACCTACCGTCTTACTTGGGTTTCTCATACCTTGGATGTGGGGTATCTCTTCAAGGCTGCTCCAGCAAAGTGCAGCCACTGCTCCTTACCTTGAAGGAGGGGTATCTCCTCACCACCACCCCAAAACCTTGAACGTGGAGTAGCTCCTCTCTGCCTTCCTGCACCAGAGCAGCCTCTGCTCCTTTCACGTTGGGTAGCTCTTCCCGGCCGCCATCCCTGGCCTCGGGTAGGCGGTAGCTCCTCGTGGCCGCTCCTACACCATCGCAGCCTGGCACTCTGGGCCACCACCCTTAGTTCTCCATAAGAACATCTTAGGGTGGTTCCAGTGGTAAACATCTCATTGTCATAGACCCACTTTAGGTAATAACTGAAGTAATGACAAAGGAATGGGTTATCTGGTCCTGTCTGGGCATTAGGAGTATTTTAATAATAATAATAAGTGGGGTGGAGTGATGTTGCCTACAACAGGGCAGGGTCCTGGTTTTAGGAGTTAGTAAGTGGCTTAAAATCAAATTGATAAGAGGCAACAAACCAGATGTTCCATAAAAGTGGAGTGGAGATTTGATCCAGGAATATGTTTATAACTTTAGGAGAAGGGTGGTAAGGTTTTGGGCCCAAATGGCCTACTGGGCTAACTCTCACTGTGGCAAACATTATCCCTAGAAGCCCAACTGCCCTTGAAGGGATGCCACCAACAGATGGACTTCTAGCAGGCGTTGTGTGCCTGTCACCCACCCTAGCAGGTTCACTGAGAGATGCTGTTGTTGCACATGTCGCAGGAAACATGGAAGATGAAGACCTGAATATCTAGAGGGATTGGGTTATACAGTATTTGCCTCCCAAGGGCCAGCTATTTTCTGGTTGTCCATCCAGAAGATTGTAGAGGCAACATTGTGGGCCTGGAAAGGGCTCAGGAAAAGAGCATGAAACAGGAGGGAAGAGGGCAGGGCACAACTTTTGAAAGAACAGTAGCAGTAGTGTAGTGAAGTTGCTCAGTCGTGTCCGACTCTTTGCAACCCCATGGACTGTAGCCCACCAGGCTCCTTGGTCCATGGGATTCTCCAGGCATGAATACTGAAGTGGGCTGCCATTTCCTTCTCCAGGGGATCTTCCCGACCCAGGGATCAAACCCAGGTCTCCCGCGTTGTAGGCAGACACTTTACCGTTTGAGCTACCAAGGAAGCCCTTTGAAGGAATGACATAGCCCAAAAACATAACGTAAACTGATAAAATCAACTGGGTCCAATCTGACAGACAAGTCAATTTCAACTAAACCTTGAATCTCAGTCTGCAAGCTAAATGACACATCCAGAGGTGTCAGAACAGTTCCAAGGCACTGTCAAAAGACCAAGGAGTGGGTGGTTCCCCAATTGTTGGAAAGATCCTCCAACTCATTAGCATATAAAAATACCCAGCTAGTGAAAACTAACCACACCATCTTCCATGACCCATACCACATTCCATTGCCACCGCACTCCGCTCTGTAATGGCCCACACTTGGATTATGCCTCTCTCCAAATCCGAACAAATCCACTTGTTACCTATCACTGTGTCTCACTGAATTTTTACAATGAGACATCAAGAGCCTGAGCTTCATTAGGCCCTGAAGCCAGACACCATGGGTTTTGGCTGGGCTCAAGTCCTGGGAGAGAGGAGCTGAAGGACAGGAGGAAAAGGTAGTGGGAAAACATGACTCGGAATCCCCTTCATAACCTGCCAGAAAATCTGCTAAATACCTGACCTGTACTTACAGTTTTCTTTGGCCTGATCTTTGGTACAAAGAAGATTAAGGACAGAAGAACTTCAACCCTCTTGGGCAAGAGCTACTAAGTAGCGGCTGCCAGATCCCTCAGTTGTACCCATTGCCACTCACCTGCTCACAGGTGGTTCGAGGAAACAAGAAACAAGAGATTGTAAAGGAATTAAGATTTTGTTAGTCATATGTCCTTCCAGCCATAGGAGTGAGCAGTTCCTACCCTAGCTGGAGGCCTTCTGGAATCTGAGACTGAGCTGCGTGAGTTTTTGCGGAGTTTGTGCTTGCTGTCCTGGTTTCCAGCACACTAGGCTTTTTGTCACTTCCACTGTGCTGGATTTTCTTCACATTCGGCTTCCACCACGGGAGCTTTTGCCGCGTTGCTCTTCTGCTGTGCTTGGCCTTTGCCTCGTGGGGGCCAAGCCAAGGTTGTTTCAGCCAGGTTAAATCTGAGAAATGGCACCATATATGTCAGGGGAGTTTTTAATTTCCCCAGTTCTGTCTCGCTGCAGCAAAAATTTGAAGCGACAGACTGATTGGTATTACAGCTCAGTTTTATTTGGCAAGCAAAGGAAAATACATCCGCAAGGGATGGGGGCTGGCTGACCCCAAAGCAAAGAGAAGAGAAGCCCACAGTTCGGTTTTGGCTCCTCTTCTTACATGTTTTTTTTTCCCCTTCCTCCTGAGCCTGCCCTATGTAAATTAGGCTAGCCAGGAGGGCTGTTTGCTTCACCTGAGGTTCTCACTCTGGTCCTGGGACCTTCCTTTGTTCTATTTTCATGGGCTTTTCCCTCCTTTGTCTTTTAGCTGCTACCATTCTGGACTCCTTTTTCCTATTCTAACTATCTAACAGAAGTATACAAAAGATCCCTTTTGTAATAACATTTAATATCCTAAACATTAACATATTAAGCAAAGATTAAATTTGTCAGTAACTCTAAAGGTGAGATATGATTTTTAAAATTACTAAATAAACAAAAAACAAAAAACAAACAAAAAAAACCCTGCCTCCTCAAAACAAGCTCTATAATCATCAAATAAGAGATGAGTTTCCTCAACAAAACCTAATGTTAAGTTACAGTGCTATTTCAAATGAAAGAGAGGAAAATGAATTAAAACAAATAGGAAACTTGGTGAAATTGTTGGAAAGGATTAGTTGGAGGGTGGGTAAGTGTCTTTTCCAACTAGTTTTGTTTTTCCAGCTAGTTCTGCTCTAGAAAACTTTTAAAGAATTTAAGATTATGGAGGTAAGGATCATTTTAAGAGCTGTGACTGGTAACTCTCTCCCACATTCTAAATTTTCATTTTTCTGTTTTTCTTTCATGAACAAATTTCTTATCATGTAATATAGAAGTATAGAGTTAAGACAAAGGTGATAAAAATCATTCTATAAGTTTTATCTTAAAAGGGTACATACAAGGGTATCACAACATATGTGATGCTTCAAATGCCTCTAGTCACCTGAATTTTCTGGCACCAGAATTGTATTTTACATGGTTCACATGACATATAAAATGATAACTGCTGAAAAAAACCCCATGTGGATAATAGAAACCTAGTAGATTATATAGCTAGAGTTTAACTTTACCACATAAACACCTAAAGGACAATAGAGGTTCCAGGGCTCCATTCCAGGATACAGACCACAGGAGATGGGGATATGTTAGATGGGGAAGTTGTGGGGCTCCATTCCAGGATACAGACCACAGGAGATGGGGATATGTTAGATGGGGAAGTTGTGTTGTTTTATCAACTCATTTAGTAATTGTGAAGCAGTGTCTGTGTTTGAAAATTACTGACCTGGCACACCAACTGCTTTGTTTTACAGCCATAGAATAAAAAAATAGGTGATTAAGTAATTCACTTAGGGTTACCTAGCCAGGATGTGAGCTCAAGATTTCCATTCAACTATCAACTTTGTGCTGTTTTCCAAATTCATCAGTCCAATGGAAGAGCAAGTATTCATAGACCGTTTATTCTGGGTTTTATTGTTCCAATCTTTCATGAGTAATATTTGATAAAAATTTTCTTAAACCAGAACATATTGAGAGATTTTCAGACTTGAATCTTTTGAAATTAGGTTAAATTTTAGGGTATCTGCCTAAGTTCACATTTTTTTAATAAAATATTTTTTATTGGAGAATATTTGCTTTACAATGTGATATTGGTTTCTGCCATTTCAAGGGAGAAATAGACCCCCAGCCAAAAAAAAAAAAAAAGAAAAAAGAAAAATTAAGAGGTATTGATCCAAATCCTTATCTCTGATTTGCTTTCCAAGATGATGTTACAGCATTAACCCCAAAAGGCTTGTAGGATAATATTTATCTTCCTCAAATATGTTGGCTACTGAAATTAAATTGTGTTGCCACAATTTAGTCACTTTTTCCTTGCTCTCTTATTTGGATATAACATTCACAAAATGTAAAGCATACTGAATATTCCTTTTATGATTTTTATCCTCCACACTTATAAGTATTTATTATAAGGAAATAAGTAGATAAGACACATGAGAACATCATTTACTTTGTTTCAGCATGCCTAGTATTTGGAAGGAGCTGGACATGACTGAGTGACTGAGCTGAGTATTTGGAAAGTAATTGCATTCTCTGGTCACAGAATGAGATTCTACAGTAAAAAAGAAAGGCTTTTCATTAGATGTATTTATCCAGCATTGTATTTTATATGAAAGTAGTAGTAATATATATTCAGAAAGAATGCAACAAAGACACACACTGCTTTTGTAATGGGAATTTTTGGAGTAACATATACAAAATTAAATGTCCTGTAAGAACAGATTTTTCTATCCCTTGAGGTTAGAAGAGCAATATGTTTCTTTGAGCAGCTGATGGAGGACTGATCATCAAAATGGAATTACTTCTTTGTGAAAGAATGTCAGCTTACCTTTATGTTAAAAATACCTTTAGAATATATCTGTGGGAAAAGAAAGGCTGTTTCAGTAAGTGATGTCTCTATTGTACTTCTCAACCTAAGCCAAAATATTCTCTCAGATTGCTTCTCTAGTTACAGTACCTCAAATTTAAAAAGATACAAAAATATCACAAAATATCTTCCCTCCCCTCAATCCACCCTATACCTTGGTCCTTCCTGTAAACCAAGTTAACTAAGTATCACTGATACCAAGTAGTTCACATTATATTAAAATCCTAGCTTTTGTATTGTCCTAATAACTCTGCTGGAGACTCAGGCCAGTTGAAAATATATATTAAAATACATATTATACTTGTAACTGTTTAGATGTTATATCATAATAATTTAATGAGATGAAATAGCAACTAATAGAACAGAAGATACAACTAAATTCACTGCTACATCTTCAAAATGTAATTTGATATACTGATTTAGTCACTGATGAATATTTAGGGAATGAAGATCCTTCATAATTGGTTTTCTAATGTACTTGTGGCACATAAGAGACTGTACTACATTTCATCTTAGAATAAATCAGGTTTTTCACTAAGTTTCATGTATATGAGGCTTTGTGCTGTGCTGTGCATGTCAAAAAACATTTTATGTTCATTTCCATCATGATCAGGAACAGTTGAACAAACTGTGGTCATTTGACCCAAGATAAACATATGAAGTCCAGAGACTGTTCTGGTGATATCACCCTTGCTATTCGGCATTCAACTGGTGATTTTTTCCTAATTTTCAATCATCCAACATTTTCTACTGTTATTTAGCTTGCTTCCCCTTCACCCAGACATGTGTGGAGCTGATATATGAACATGTTAACGCACTCATTTTTTTTAGAGTTAGTGTAGTGGCTCAGCCAAGCATTAAACTCCTCTCTAATTATGACATAAAATTGTCTTTCCTGAAAGTTAATTAAAGGAAAGGGCCTCTAAATGACTCTCAAGTTTTCTGAAATGCAGAATAATTCTGAAAGCAACTCTGATGTCTTTTTTTCCTGGGGTTCTCTGGTGGTAATGATGGTAGGAGTGTACTTAAACAGAAAAGAGAGTCTTTTTGTTCGTCTGTAATGGTAATCTTGAACAAGGAACTAGACTGCTTTATCTTCTGCAGGTTTATTGCACAAAGGGTTTGGGATGAGGCGGGCATATCTGGGACATGAAAACAGTTCGGAGGAACTTATTTTGTGACGCCAAGTATAAAATAATTAAATAACTAAGCATATAACCTTAACATGTTCTTTTAGTTTACAATGTGACAGTAATAATCTTCTGGGAAATAAATATTCAAGGAAGTTGAGAAATATAGGCCCTTAAAAATAATGTGTAATTTTAGTAGGATGATGAGCATATAGTTACATGTCTAGGAAATATTCTTTTTAGTTATAAATGTTCAGCAAAGACATACAATTTCAAGACCTGTTTGAGTGGTAAAAGGCAATGAACTTGGCAAACTAAAGTGAAGGAAGAATTTTAGGTATGGCAGAGTAACTTGATGTAAACCAAGTCTCTGAGAAAAATTAGGGAATTTACTTTTGTTTCTGTCTAATCAGGAGAATGGAGAGTGTCAGAGGCAGCCAAGTCTTACAAGGTCCAGGAACACGGTGAGCAGGGTGTGGAGGAAACAACACCGAGGTGAGCGTTACATTGCCTTGGAGGACTCTTACCTAAGGCTAACAGGACAGCCTGAAAGTAGACAGAAATCTATGCTGAGATTTTAGGCTTCTTAGGGTTTATAGAAACAAATGTTTTGTTCAGGTCCGAGATGGCAGGGCTTGAGGGGACGAAAGTTCAAAGAAAAGAGAAGATGAAAGTATGGCATTGTCATTTTTTCCCTCTCAAGCCATTACTAAATTTTATTTGATGGAGGGTTGAGGTCTAAGAAGTAGAGTCAGAAGTAGCAGGTAAAGATCTGGGCAGCTGTACACTGTTTGGTAATTTCACAGGATGGAGGAAAAAACACTGGAGGAGGATCTCCAGTGATTATCACTGAATTCCTCTTAGGATCACAGAAAGGTTAAACCCTAGGAACATGGATGATGAGAATTAGATCAATTTTCACAAAAATGGGAATCTCAGTTCTAAACAAACAAAATCTCACACTACAAAAAAATTATTTGCCTCATATTTAAGGTGCCTGAGAGAAAACAGAAAGATATTCTGTTTGGAAGATAATATGAAAAAAAAAATCAAATTATCTCTATAATTTTTCATAAGCTATGATCAAACTTATTAGGCATGCCAGCAAATAGAATTAAAAGACAGGAACTAAGAAAATAAACAATATAAGCAGATTCAAAGATGAATCAGAGTTGGATTCACTTTTTGTACTATGAGCTTTAATGAAGAATAAAATGCTTAACAAATTATTGATAAGATGAAGAATCTCACCATATAATTTAAATTTATAAATAATAACTGAATGGAAATCATAGAATTAAAAATATAATTGACATTAAGAATGCAACAGATGTGTTTAACTGCAGATTAGACTATTGAAGAGATGACTAGCGATCTAGAAGAGAGATTGTTAGAAAATATACAGACTGAAGTACAAAGAGAAAAAATGTCTCTAATATAGAAAAGAAATCCAAGACATGACATACAGTAAAATGATTTAATATCTGTAACTGTAGTTTCAGAATAAGAAGAGAGAGAAGGTTATACAGATAATACCTGAGGATTTTTCACAACCGATTAAAGGGCATCAATCCACACAATTCAGAACTTCAGCAAATACCAAGCAGGATTGTGGTGGAGTGGAAAGAAAAACAAACAACAACAACAACAAAAAAATGCTAGGTGTAATGGATTAAAATTCATTTTTAAAAATGCATAAAGAAAATTTGTAAAAGTCAGATAAAGACATACTATAGTAAAAGTAGAAAACATTTCATAAAAAGCATGCAGAAGAGAATGCAATGATATCTTTCAAATGCTGAAAGAAAATATGTATGAACCAGCAATTTTTATCCAGGAAAAATATTCCTCAAAATAAAGATGAAATAAAAATGTTTCCAGACAAAAACTGAAAGGACTCATCAACAACAAATGCATGAATGTACACATTAAGAGGAGTTCACTAGATAGAAGAAGAATGATTCCAAAGAGAAGCATAGAAAAGAAAGAATGGAGAGCAATGTAACAGATAAATCTGTGGGTAAATTTAAATGAATATGACTCAAGAAATGACAATAATAACCCCGTTGGGGTCAAAATAGATATGGAATTGAAA
Organism: Ovis aries; assembly: GCF_016772045.2. Lineage (NCBI taxonomy): Eukaryota > Metazoa > Chordata > Mammalia > Artiodactyla > Bovidae > Ovis > Ovis aries. The sequence continues at coordinate 27,595,771 of NC_056059.1, read as the reverse complement.
ATATGACAATTAAAGCATAAATGGTAAGGCAATAGTTTTAAATGAAATAGCTTTTAAATCTTTACATTTTAGAGGAAATACTGCATATTAATAACTAATAATGATTATGAGTAAATTTAATGGGCTATTGCTTCCAGTAATAACAAAACATATAACAAAAGCAGAAGTATAATGTGTGAAATGGAATTGAAAATGAAACATTATTGCAGACTTTGTTTTTCAACATAACTTACTGAGAATTTCACTATTCCTAAATATGGATGTTCTAGATCAGCACTGTTCAATAGAAATGTAACATGAGCCTATGATCATATTAAACAGGTAAAAATAAACATGAAAATAAGCATAACGTAATATTTTAACAAATATATCTTAATATTCTTTCAACATATAAAATATTTTTAATCAGATATTTTATACTCTTTTTGTCAAGTTAAGTCTTCAAAATCTGGTGTGCATTCAGACTTGCAGCTCATTTCATATTGAAATAGCCACATTTCACATGCTTAATACTCATGCATGGTTACTTGCTACCATCATGGGCAATAGTCTGTGGTCTAAAATGTAGCAGGAATAAACTTGGATGAATTTATATGAATTAGATCTACTGACCAGTAAGTCATCTAATGATATATTAAACTTTATATTTTATTACTTAAATAACTTTCTGCTTAAAATCTAATTCCCCCGCAATTAATATTATCTCAGTTCCTGAAATATAATGCTAATTGGCAGTATGGATACTGACGTAAAAAGGAATTCTGGAATACAATAATATCAAATTGTTCACACCCAGCTCCTCCCCCCAAATCAAAGTCAAAAACACTGTCACAGTCATTATTATATAGCTGAAAACCCATTACTTTGGCCACCTGATGCGAAGAACTGACTCAATAGAAAAGACCCTGATGCTGGAAAAGATTGAAGGCAGGAGGAGAAGGGGATGACAGGGGATGAGACAGTTGGATGGCATCACCAACTCGATGGATGTGAGTTTGAGTAAGCTCCAGGAGTTGGTGATGGACAGGGAAGCCTGTCATGCTGCAGTCCATGTGGTTGCAGAGTCAGACAGGACTGAGCAACTGAGCTGAACTGATTTGTCTAAATGCAAACTTGCTTGATTGTACAACTTGGTCAACAAAACATAAATGTCAAGAGATGTAATTTCACAATAACTTACTTAAGCATGACCTTAATTTTTAGATTACTTTGTATTAAAAAAGATGTTAATTAAAATAAAGCTGGTCACCTTCACCTCATTAAGCAAACTTCAGTTGTGGCATCAAAGGTAAATGAGAAGCATGCTTTATAAAACTGAAAATATAATAGCTCTTCTTGATAAGATTAGCACTTATTTCTACAAGCAGGTAGACTGTCCTCAACTATAATCTCTTAATTACTGTGTGTGTGTGTGTGTGTGTGTGTGTGTATGTGTGTTAGTAGCTCAGTTGTGTCTGACTCTATGAGACCCCATAGACTGTAGCCCACCAGTCTGCTCTGTCCATGGGATTCTCCAGGCAAGTATACTGGAGTGGACTGCCATGCCTTCCTCTAGGGGATCTTCCTGACCCAGGGATTGAACCCAGGTCTCCTGCATGGCAGGTGGACTCTTTACCATCTGAGCTACAGGGGAAGCCAAATTACTCCTTGGGCCCATGAATATAACCAATCTTTAGAAACAGGATGTAAATATATTGCTTTGAAGATAACAAAAAGTCTCACCCAGAGAGTCTGTATGACAGTTAAATTATGGATTGTAAAAATGTACCAGCCATATGATTCAGTGAGGACAAGCAAGCATACTTACCATTCAGAAGACCCTTGGCTTCCCAGACATTTTTGTTTGTTTTTTTGTATTATAAGTGCAGCATCTTCTGTCTTAATCGGGGAAGGATTTGGTAGAGTGACATTAAATGTTCTTTTCAGAACAGAATGTCTTAAAAATGGACTGAGCTATGAGTAGTCAAACAAAAGAATAACATGTATTAATTATATTATTCATAAACACAATAATTACACTATTCATAATTTGAAAAAATTATTATTTTACAAAAATGAACAATGTATTCATTAATGGAAATAACTTTTGTAACATACCTACATTATTTATTAATATCTTAAACTAAAAAGGAATTTGGGGATATAATAATTTTGGAATACAATTTAAGTTTTTAGGGTTAATATCTGTAAATGTATGTTAAAGTGTAAAAAAGTTACTAGTCATGAGGTAGACTAAAGTATGTTTAATAGTTTTACCAAAAATCATACATATTAGAGGGAGACCAAAATCTTGGATGAAATCTTAAACATTTTTAAATAAGAAATACATAGATTTTTGCATATATTAATATCACATAAAGCTGGCTTAAAACACAACTTTCAAAAAACTAAGATCATGTCATCCGGTCCCATCATTTCATGGCATATAGATGGGGAAACAATGGAAACTGACAGACTTAATTTTCTTGGGCTCCAAAATCACTGTGGATAGGGACTGCACCCATGAAATGAAAAGACACTTGCTCATTGAAAGAAAAGCTATGACAAACCCAGACAGTGTATTAAAAAGAAGAGACATTACTTTGCCAACAAAGGTCTGTCTAGTCACAGCTGTGGTTTTTCCAGTGGTCATGTATGGATGTGAGAGTTGGGCCATAAAGAAGGCTGAGTGCCAAAGAGTTGATGCTTTCAAACTGTTATGTTGGAGAAGACTCCTGAGAGTCCCTCGAACTGCAAGGGGATCAAACCAGTCAATTCTAAAGGAAATCAATCCTGAATATTCATTGGAAGGACTGATGCTGAATCTGAAGCTCCAATACTTTGGCCACCTGATGTAAAAACCCAACTCATTGGAAAAGACACTGATGTTGGGAAAGATTGAGGGCAGGAGGAGAAGGGGACAACAGAGGATGAGATGGCATCATGGACTCAATGAACATGAGTTTGAGCAAGCTCTGGGAGATGGTCAAGGACAGGGAAGCCTGGTGTGCTGCAGTCCATGGGGTCACAAAGAGTTGGATATGACTGAGCAATGGAACAACAACAACAAATATCACATAATTTTATTCTGAAAACAGGTTTTGCTTCCAATGAAAGTAGGTGTTGGTTTCTCAGATGTCTTCTTGCTGGGAGCCAGCGTAAGGAACTCCACCCATGGCAAAGGTCATGAGGAAGGAGGCTTCGGCATACACAAAGGTGGGATCGAGCCCCAGGAAACCCCCTCTTCCCAAGCCTCTACCCCCAAAACCAGAGTCTACCTACTTAACTGTTTCATGCTCTCACTTATACCTCTGACTTTACGGGGGGCTGACCCCCATTACCTCTCTCAGAGAAGGAGTTAACTTACAGCTCCAAGTCAATAAAAATTCCTGGGCGTGACAAGCGTGTTTCAACTTACGAACTCCTCTGAAGGTTATCTAGCCTGTCTGTACAGGTTCGTCCAGCCACATGTGATTGTTTACAGCCTCCCAATCGTAAGAGGCACGAGATGTTTTAGACTTACTAAAGGCAGATTCTTTTGGGAAGTTAGAAATTATTAGTATAGTGGGTTGGTTAGGAATTATATTGGTGAAGGGTTTTTCATTTGTTGTGCCAATAATTGCTGCTAATTCCCTGCCCTGGTGTGACAAGGGTGTCTCAGGTCAAACCTCTCTGCTGGCAGACTAGCTTGTGTGACAGGATTATCCATACTCCTGCCACAACGCACATGATTGTTTACTACCTCTCAACCATAAACAGCACAGAGAGTTTGGAGTATTTTGAAAATCTTAATTCTTTTCTCATTGTTGAGTCAATGATTGCCGCCAGGCCTCCATATCCTTAGGCACCTGGGAATATATTAATGTATTTGGAATATGGAAAAGGAAATATAGTAGTTTTTGATGTTAGCAATACTAGACCTTTTGAGTTAATGAATTTTCTCTTTGTTATAGATCACTGTACTTTGTTATAAGTCACTGTGTCCTTCCTACATAAAAATGTAACTTTATCACCATCTTAAGACTAAATAGATCTTAAGGAGAACATTGGTGAAAGGTTTTCATTTGTTGCGCTGATGTTGGCTGCTAAATCTCCATATTCCCTGCCCTTATAATGAATATAACTAGCATATAGGAGAAATAAGTATTAACCTTTAATATTAATCATGTTAACCTTAGGTTAAATAAATTCCTTTCCTAGTTGTAACCCACTACCCCCTCACCCTATAGGAATGCAACTTTATCTGGTACCTTCATAGGGTGGCGCCTGGTTTAAGAAAAAACACCCTTGGAAAAAATAAGTTTTTGGGTTATCAGAAAGAAAGGATCATAAAATGTCAGCAGGCCTCATGGCCATAAGATGATGTAAAACCCCTAAGACCTTTTTTTAATACATTTATGTGAAGCACCTGATTTTGATAAAGGTCAGGACTGGTGACCCCCATGTGACTCTGTATTCATCCCTATGTATAACAAAAAGTATATAAGCAAACCTAAAAAATAAAGAAATGGGATCAGTTTCTGGAAAGACTGATTCCCCCACATCGTTTCTTTCTTGCTCCCCATTTTTCTGGCTGAATTCCCATCTGGTACGTGGGTACTCACCAAGCCTGCTAATTTTGCCTGGGTTTCTAAGATCGACCAGGGAGGCAGTGCCTCCTCTCCTTCAGGAAAATGGAAAGACGCCTGTGGCCTACGTAGGTGGTGATTGGTATTCCACGTAAACCAAGTTATTCAGCCTCTTTTTCTCTGCTAATTTTCTAATCTCTCTCTATATCTGTAATAAGATTTTTCCTAGGATGCCAATTCCATCCCCACCTTCGAATTACCCTGGATCCACTGGGGCTGGACCCCGGCATCTTCTCTCAACCTTATCCTTTCATCAAATATTGAGTAAATCCTTATCATCTGCCCAAAACTATCTTTCAGTAACAAATCATCCATTAACAAAAGTTCATTTACTTATATTCAGCATTTACATTCCAATGAAAACATTGAAAAAGACAAAAATTTGAAACAACTCAAAAACTGAAAATCCAATAAACCCCCTAGTGTCTAGTTTTCAACTACTGTGAGGAATGTCCACCGAATCTCTTGCTAAAAGGAGATGACTGATAAACAAAATTATGGAATTTCATTCAATTGATATGTACTTAGTACCTCAGATGGGACTGGCAGGGCTTCCCTGCTGGCTCAGACAGTAAAGAATCTGTCTGCAATGTGGGAGACCCAGGTTTGATCCCTGGGTTGGGAGAGGACCCCCTGGAGAAGGAAATGGCAACCCACTCTAGTATTATTACTTGGAGAATTCACTGTAGCCTGGTGAGCTACAGTTTATGGGGCTGCAAAAAGTTGGATACAACTGAGTGACTAACACTTTCACTTTCATGTGACTGGTACCAGTTCTACCATAACCTTATCAACACATATCCTTTTTTTTTTTTTTTTTAAATGACCCTTCCAGGAACACTGGGGCATTGGGATGAGTAATTAATAAGTAAATAATTTTTGAGAATACTGCATTTCTCACAGTCTAGATGTGATAGATAGGAAGATAATTACAGGTTTAGAAATGGTTTCATAAAGAAAGGGTATTTAACAGATCTCAGTGAAAATTTGGACTTGTACACTTATAATATCTGTGGCATTTGGAAGGTTATTTCCCCTTTTTTAACCTTGATTTCCTCATTTTCCAAATAGAGAAAATGTTATATACTTTATACAACCTTTATGGTTATATTAATTTGAATTAAAGTATTAAACTAGTCTTTGGGCTTCCCTGGTGGCTAGGAGGTTAAAGCGTCTGTCTTTGTTCTTGAGAAGCAGTATGACTCAGCAGTTAAGAGCATGGACTATCAATCCATGCTTGATATCTGCTTTATTTTTGTCCTTAAGCAACTTATGGACTTCCCTGGTGGCTCAGATGATAAAGAATGTGCCTGCACTGCAGGAAACCCAGGTTCAATCCCTGGGTTGGGAAGATTCCCCAGAGAAGGGAAAGGCAACCCACTCCAATATTCTTGCCTGGAGAATTCCATGGACAGAGGAGCCTGGTAGGCCATACTCCATGGGGTCATAAGGAGTCAGACATGACTGAGCGACTAACACTTTCACTTTCAAGCAACTTAACTTACTCTTTGGTTTTGACATTTGGTAGATGAAGATGATAAAATAATACCTATTTTACAATATTGTTTTGAGGACTAAATTAATTAAAATGTTTAAAGCACATCAATACCACTATGTATCAAGTATTATTACTTATATAGTATTCTCCCAAAAAGTGAACATTTGCATCAAGTTACTAAAAATAAATATCTGATATAAAGAGACAGACAGATATCCTGTGTAAATGGATTGGAATAATAATCTCTGATGGCTCAGCAGGTAAAGAATCCTTTTGCAATGAAGGAGACATAGGAGATGCAGGTTCAATCTCTGGGTCTGGAAGATCCCCTGGAGGAGGAAATGGCAATCCATTCTAGTATTCTTCCTGGGAAATCCCACAGACAGAGGAGCCTGATGGGCTACTGTTCTTGGGGTCAGAATGAGTTGGACACGACTGAGCAACTAAGCACAGGGCACTATTGTTAAAATGTCTATACTACTGAAAGCAATTTACATATTTAATGCAATCGCTATCAAAATACTCTGACATTTTTCACAGACTGGAAAGAATAATCCTAAAATTTGTTCTGAACCACAAAAAACCCTGAATAACCAAAGTTATCTTGGAAGGAAAAAAAAAAAAGCCGCATTTATCATGTTCTCTGACTTCTGGCTATACTACAGAGCTATAGTAATCAAAACAGTATGATACTGGCACAAAAAGAGATGCTTCAATCAGTTAAAGAGAACAGAGAGCTCAGAAATAAACCTATGAACTTATGGTCAATCTATGACAAAGGAAGTAAGAATATATAATGAAGAAAAGTCAGTCTCTTCAATATGTGGTACTGGGAAAACAGGACAGCTACATGTAAAAGAATGAAATTAAAACACTCTCTAAGACTACACACACACACACACACACACACACAAAAACCCTCAAAATAGATTAAAGACCTGAATGTAAGATGAGATGCTAGAAAACTCCTAGAAGAAAACATAGGCAGGACATTCTGACATAAGTCATGACAATATATTTTTTGGATTTGTTTCTTAAGGCAAAGGAAACAAAAGCAAAAGTGAACAAGTGGGACCAAATGAAACTTAAAAGCTACTGCAAAACAAAAGAAACTATGAACAAAATGAAAATACAACCTATGAAATGGGAGAAAATATTTGAAAATGATGCAACCAACAAGCAATTAATATTCAAAATATACAGACAGCTCACATAACTCAGTATAAAAAAAAATCAATAACTGGACAGAAGACCTGAACAGACATTTCTTCATAGAAGACACACAGATAGCTAACAGAAACATGAAAAGGTGCTCAATATTATTAATCATCAGAGAAATGTAAATCAAAACAACAAGATATCATGTCATGCCTGTAAGAATGGCTATCATTTAAAAGTCTACAAATACAAAAATCTGGCCAGAATGTGAGGAAAAGGGAACCCTAGAAAGCATCGGTGGAAATGTAAATCAGAATAGCCACTAAGAAGAATGGTAGAGAGGTTCAAAACAATAAAATTACAACTACTGTCAGTTCAGTTCAGTTCAGTCGCTCAGTCGTGTCCAACTCTTTGCTACCCCATGAATAGCAGCATGCCAGACCTCCCTGTCCATCACCATCTTCCAGAGTTCACTCAAACTCACGTCCATCGAGTCTGTGATGCCATCCAGCCATCTCATCCTCTGTCGTCCCTTTCTCCTCCTGTCCCCAATCCCTCCCAGCATCAGAGTCTTTTCCAATGAGTCAACTCTTCACATGAGGTGGCCAAAGTACTGGAGTTTCAGCTTTAGCATCATTCCTTCCAAAGTACACCCAGGACTGATCTCCTTCAGAATGGATGGGTTGGATCTCCTTGCAGTCCAAGGGACTCTCAAGAGTCTTCTCCAACACCACAGTTCAAAAGCATCAATTCTTCGGTGCTCAGCTTTCTTCACAGTCCAACTCTCACATCCATACATGACCACTGGAAAAACCATAGCCTTGACTAGAGGGACCTTTGTTGGCAAAGTAATGTCTCTGCTTTTCAATATGCTATCTAGGTTGGTCATAGCTTGTCTTCCAAGGAGTAAGCATCTTTTAATTTCATGGCTGCAGTCACCATCTGCAGTGATTTTGGAGCCCTACCCCCGCCGACCAAAAAATAAAGTCTGACACTGTTTCCACTGTTTCCCTATCTATTTCCCATGAAGTGATGAGACCAGAGGCCATGATCTTCATTTTCTGAATGTTGAGCTTTAAGCCAACTTTTTCGCTCTCCTCTTTCACTTTCATCAAGAGGAATTTTAGTTCCCCTTCACTTTCTGCCATAAGGGTGGTGTCATCTGCATATCTGAGGTGATTGATATTTCTCCTGGCAATCTTCATTCCAGCTTCTGTTTGTTCCAGCCCAGTGTTTCTCATGATGTACTCTGCATAGAAGTTAAATAAGCAGGGTGACAATATACAACCTTGACGGACTCCTTTTCCTATTTGGAACCAGTCTGTTGTTCCATGTCCAGTTCTAACTGTTGCTTCCTGACCTGCATATAGGTTTCTCAAGAGGCAGGTCAGGTGGTCTGGCAATTCCCCTCCTGAGTATATATATCTGAAGAAAATGAACACTAATTTCCAAAGATGCATGTACTGCTATGTTCATAGCAATACTGTTTACAATAGTCAAAATATAGAAGCAACCAAAGTGTCCATCCACACAGGAATAGATACAGAAGATGTGGACTATGCATATAATGAAATACTACTCAGCTATAAAAAGGAATGAAATTTGCATTTTTAGCAACATGGATCGAGATTATCATACTAAGTGAAATAAGTCAGACAGAAAAAGACAAATATCATATATTACTTATAAGTGGAATCTAAAAAAAATGATATAAATGAACTTATTTACAAAATGGAAATAACAGTGAACCAATGTTTGTGCCAAAGAATTGATTCTTTTCAACTATAGTGTTGGAGAAGACTCTTGAGGGTCCCTTGGACAGCAAGGAGATCCAACCAGTCAATCCTAAAGGAAATCAGCCCTGAATATTGATTGGAAGAAATGATGCTGAAGCTGAAACTCTGATACTTTGGCCACCTGATGTGAAGACCTGACTCACTAGAAAAGAACTTGGTGCTGGGAAAGACTAAAGGCTTGAGGAGAAGGGGACAATGAAGGATGAGATGGTTGTATGGCACCACCAACTTGATGGACATGAGTTTGAGCAGGCTTTGGGAGTTGGTAATAACAGAAGCAGAAAATATTAAGAAGAGGTGGCAAGAATACACAGAAGAACTATACAAAAAAGATCTTCACAACCAAGATAATCACGGTGGTGTAATCACTCACCTAGAGCCAGACATACTGGAATGTGAAGTCAAGCGGGCCTTAGAAAGCATCACAATGAATAAAGCTAGTGGAGGTGATGGAATTCCAGTTGAGCTATTTCAAATCCTGAAAGATGATGCTGTGAAAGTGCTGCACTCAATGTGCCAGCAAATTTGGAAAACTCAGCAGTGGCCACAGGACTGGAAAATGTCAGTTTTCATTCCAATCCCAAAGAAAGACAATGCCAAAGAATGCTCAAACTACTGCACAATTGCACTCATCTCACACGCTAGTAAAGTAATGCTCAAAATTCTCCAAGCCAGACTTCAGCAATACGTGAATCATGAACTCCCTGATGTTCAAGCTGGTTTTAGAAAAGGCAGAAGAACCAGAGATCAAATTGCCAACATCTGCTGGATCATGGAAAAAGCAAGAGAGTTCCAGAAAAACATTTATTTCTGCTTTATTGACTATGCCAAAGCCTTTGACTGTGTGGATCACAATGAACTGTGGAAAGTTCTGAAGAGATGGGAATACCAGGCCACCTGACCTGCCTCTTGAGAAATCTGTATGCAGGTCAGGAAGCAACAGTTAGAACTGGACATGGAACAACAGACTGGTTCCAAATAGGAAAAGGAGACTGTCAAGGCTGTATGTTGTCACCCTGCTTATTTAACTTCTATGCAGAGTACATCATGAGAAACACTGGGCTGGAACAAACAGAAGCTGGAATGAAGATTGGCAGGAGAAATATCAGTCACCTCAGATATGCAGATGACACCACCCTTATGGCAGAAAGTGAAGAGGAACTAAAAAGCCTCTTGATGAAAGTGAAAGAGGAGAGTGAAAAAGTTGGCTTAAAGCTCAACATTCAGAAAACGAAGATCATGGCATCTGGTCCCATCAGTTCATGGGAAATAGATAGGGAAACAGTGTCAGACTTTATTTTTTGGTCGGCCGGGGGGCAGTGGGGAGGGGCTCCAAAATCACTGCATATGGTGACTGCAGCCATGAAATTAAAAGACGCTTACTCCTTGGAAGAAAAGCTTTGAGCAACCTAGATAGCATATTGAAAAGCAGAGACATTACTTTGCCAACAAAGGTCCCTCTAGTCAAGGCTATGGTTTTTCCAGTGGTCATGTATGGATGTGAGAGTTGGACTGTGAAGAAAGCTGAGCACCGAAGAATTGATGCTTTTGAACTGTGGTGTTGGAGAAGACTCTTGAGAGTCCCTTGGACTTCAAGGAGATCCAACCCATCCATTCTAAAGGAGATCAGTCCTGGGAGTACTTTGGAAGGAATGATGCTAAAGCTGAAACTCCAGTACTTTGGCCACCTCATGCGAAGAGTTGACTCATTGGAAAAGACTCTGATGCTGGGGGCTGGAGGAGAAGGGGACGATAGAGGATGAGATGGCTGGATGGCATCACTGACTCAATGGACGTGAGTGTGAACTCCGGGAGTTGGTGATGGACAGGGAGGCCTGGCGTGGTGCGATTCATGGGGTCGCAAAGAGTCGGATACGACTGAGCAACTGAACTGACCTGAATGTTTATAGAATTCCTTCCAAAAGTATAGTCACAATCCAAAATTTTTATGATTTAAAGAAGGAAAACTGGGTAAATACTATTTATTCCCACTTCCTCTTATTTATTCCACAAGTGGATATGAAGTGCTTACAACATACCAGGCACTACACTAGGGTGTAAGGATAAAATTTTCAAGAAATAAGACAAAATATCAGGCCTTGTGAAATCCACTACCAAATCAGATAATGATAAAATAAATGTAAAATCAAAGAGTGATAAGAACTCTTACGAGGTACAGAATGACAAATAGGAAGATTTGACCAAGGAAGGGCAATCAGAGGCTTCATCAAAGAAATGTTGATTGAACTGAAATCTGAAGAAAGGAGAGAACTCAGCTAGGCAATTGTGATGGGGGATGGAAGGATGTACTCCAGGCTGAGAGACACAAAGACTCTGAAACATGTTCTAGTAACTAAAATAAGATTAGTGGGCTAGGAGTGGAATAAAGAAACACATTACAAGAGATGTTGCTTTGAGGATGAACAGGCCAAGCTAAGGAGTCTTTATGATAAAAGTGATTAGAGACCACTGAACTTTATTAAAAAGAAGGTGAGAGATTTTCTGGTTGTTTTCTAGAAAGATCATTCATTACTATATTTTTCATTAATGGTTTTATTATGAAAACATTGAGTAGCATATGTACATTTATCTAATTACCGAAAGAATCATGTATCACTGATTTAAATGGGAATTATTTATTTTTATTTATTCTGTAAATGAGAATACCTCAGGAAGAAGTTTTCAGGTTCAAAATTATCTTCTAGAACCAGGGAAGAACGTATAGTCTGAGGCTCAGAGGAGAAGAATGGGTTAAGGATGAAAATAATGCAGATTGTCTGTGAATAGACTGTGGAGAAATAACAGGACAAGAGAAGAACCCAAGGTCAAATTTATGGAAGCAAATTGAGGGCCATATATGGGGAAAGAAGTTGTGGAAGATACAATAATGGAGCAGGTCGAGCGGTAGGAGGGATAGCAGTAGTGTGGCAGCAAAGCCAAGAGAAGAGCCCGTACCCAGATTTCAGCACTGCTGAGAAGTCTAATAATAAAACGTTCTTCACTTGACAGAGAAGAAGTGCACTAATTAGTGTAGCTGTGGTAAATTAAAGTGAATATAAGCCAGAACGGTTACGGGGGAAACAGGAGAAGAAAGTACAGCAGTAATGAGAAACTTTTTCCAAGAACTTATTGTCAAAGATAGAAAAAAATGAACCAGAGACACATAGAGTCTGGAAACACTGGCTTATAACTTCTGCTTTTATTTTTTGTTTAACAGGGAATATTTGAATCTATTGGTGAGAATAAGGGGGCATAACTGATAGTAAAATGTGCAACAAAATTTAGAAAGAGAATAAAATCCGTATTTGGAGTTGTTAGTATTAGAAAAAATGAGTGAGCTTCTGTTATAGCACTTGGGGATGATTATGAGATAAATCTAGATATGTATACATATATAAATTAAATAAAATATAAATTACTTTCCATCTGATGTATTTTTGTTGGTTTGTTTTTCTCTACAGTTGGCACCGAGTGTTCCTCCTATTCAAATTCCCATGGAAATGGCCAAAACAATATATGATTAGGAAAAACTCTATATGTTAAGGAAAAACAGGGATAGAACATTTTTATGCTGGAAGTTTCAAGGAAATACAGGCGGATATAATAGTGATGAGAAAGGATTGAAGGAGATTTAGAGGGATGATTCAGGCTTCCTGTCCCCTATCCTGACTGATTTCCAAGTAAAAATATTCACTTTAGGAAGTTGAAATTTTGTCATTCTCAATCTAGAGATGATCAAAGTAGTGCAGTGTCATTGAGGGTAAAATACTGGAGTCAGTAGATGTTTTTAAAATTTTGCATTTTTATTTTTTAATTTTCATTGAAATATAATTGATTTTACAATGTTGTATCAGTTTCAGCTGTAAGACAGAGTGAATCTGTTATTATGTATATATATATATATATTCATTTTTAACATTCACTTCCATTATATAATAAGATATCAAGTATAGTATCCTGTGATATACAGTACAGTCCTTGTTGGTTATCTATTTATATAGAGCAAAATGCATATTTTAATTTCTAATTAATTCCTCCCACCCTCCTCTTTGCTAACTGTGAGTCTCTTTCTGTTTTGTAAGTTCCTTTGTATCATTTTTTAAGATTCAGCATATAAGGGGTATCTTCATTATCCATTCATCTGTCAATGGACACTTAGATAGCTTCAATGGCTTAGTTATTGTAAACAGTGCTGCAAAGAACATTGAGTGCATGTATCTTTTCAAATTATGGATATTTTTTTCTAAATGTATGCCCAAGAGTTGGATTTCAGCATCATATGGAAGTTATATTTTTATTTTCATAAGGAAACCCCATGCTGTTGTCCATACTGGATACACCAATATACATTCCCATCAACAGTTCCTTTTCCTCCACACCCTCTCAATCACTTATTATTTGTAGACTTTTTGATGTTAACTGTTCTGATCCATGAGATGATAACTCATTATAATTTTGATTTGCATTTCTCTAATACATAGTGATACTGAGAATCTTTTCATGTGCCTTTTGGCCATCTGTATGTCTTCTTAGAGAAATGTCTTTTTAGATATTATGCCATTTTTTGATTAGGTTGTTTTCTTTCTTTGTTTTTTATATTGAGCTGTAGGAGCCATTTGTATATTTTAAAGATACAAAGATACAAGATTAATCCCTTGTCAGTTGCATCATTTGCAAATATTTTTTCCCAGTCTATAGGTTGTCTTTTTGTTCTGTTAATGGTTTCTTTTGCTGTGCAAAGCCTTTTAAGTTTAATTAGGTCCCATTTGTTTTTTGTTGTGTTTGACTCTTCAACCCCATGGACTGTAAACCACCAGGCTCCTCTGTTCATGGGATTTTCCAGGCAAGATTACTGGAGTGGGTTGCCATTCTTTTCTACAGACGATCTTCCTGACCCAGTAATCGGAGCTGTATCTCCTGAGACTCCTGCACTGAGAAACTGGGGAAATACAGTTTAATAGTATCCAGTCTTATATTTAGGTCTTTAATGCATTTTTAGCTTATTTTTGTGTATGGTGTTAGAGAATGTTCTAATTCCATTGTTTCACATGCAGCTGCCCAGTTGTCCATGAACAATTATTGAACAGACTGTCCTTTCTCCATTATATATTCTTACCTCCTTGTCTGAGGTTAATTGACCATATGTGCATAAGTTTAATTCTGGGATTTCTATCCTGTTCCACTGATTTCTCTGTTTGTGCCTGAACCAAACTCTTTTGATTACTGTAGCTTTGCAGGATAGTCTGCAGTCAGTCAACCTCATTCCTCTGTCTTCATTTTTTAAATTTTGCTTTGGCTCAGTTCAGTTCAGTTTCTCAGTCATGTCCAGCTCTTTGTGATCCCACAGACTGCAGCACTCCAGGCTTCCCTGTCCATCACCAAAACCCTGGAGCTTGCTCAAACTCATGTCCATTGGGTCAGTGATGCTCTCCAACCATCTCATCCTCTGTCATCCCCTTCTCCTCCTGCCCTCAATCTTTCCCAGCATCAGGGTCTTCTCCAAGGAGTCAGTTCTTCAAATCAAGTGGCAAAAATACTAGAGCTTCAGCTTTAGCATTAGTCCTTCCAATGAATATTCAGAATTGATTTCCTTTAGGATTGACTGGTTGGATCTCCTTGTAGTCGAAGGGACTCTTAAGAGTCTTCTTCAACACCACAGTTCAAAAGCATCAATTCTTCGGCACTCAGCTTTCTTTTTGGTCCAACTCTCACATCCATCAGGACTACTAGAAAAACCATAGCTTTAACTAGATGGACCCTTGTTGGCAAAGTAATGTCTCTGCTTTTTAATATGCTGTCTAGGTGAGTTACAGCTTTTCTTCCAAGGGGCAAATGTCTTTTAATTTCATGGCTGTAGTCACCACCTGTAGTGATTTCAGAGCCCCAAAATATAAAATATCTCACTGTTTCTTCATCTATTTGCCATGAAGTGATGGGACCAGATGCCATGACATTCGTTTTTTGAATGTTCAGATTTAAGCCAGCTTCTCACTCTCCTCTTTCACCTTCATCAAGAGGCTCTTTGTTTCTTTTTTGCTTTCTGCCATAAGGGTGGTATAATCTGCATATCTGAGGTTATCGATATTTCTCCCAGCAATCTTGATTCCAGCTTGGGCTTCATCCAGCCCAGCATTTCACATGATGTATTCTGCATAGAAGTTAAATAAGCAAGGTGACAATGTACATCCTTGATATATGCCTTTCCCAATTTGGAACTAGTCCATTGTTCTGTGTCCAGTTTCACCTGTTGCTTCTTGACCTGCATACAGATTTCTCAGGAGGCAGGTAAGGTGGTCTGATATTGCCATTTCTTGAAGAATTTTCCATAGCTTGCTGTGATCCACATAGTCAAAGGCTTTAGGGTAGTCAGTGAAACAGAAGTAGATGTTTTTCTGGAACTCACTTGCTTTTTCTATGATTCAATGGATGTTGGCAATTGTTTCGGCTATTATGGGTCTTTTGTGTTTACTGCTGCTGCTGCTGCTAAGTCGCTTCAGTCCTGTCCGACTCTGTGCGACCCCATAGACAGCAGCCTACCAGGCTCCGCTGTCCCTGGGATTCTCCAAGCAAGAACACTGGAGTGGGTTGCCATTTCCTTCTCCAATGAAGGAAAGTGAAAAGTGAAAGTGAAGGCGCTCAATCATGTCCGACTTTTAGCGACCTCATGGACTGCAGCCTACCAGGCTCCTCTGTCCATGGGATTTTCCAGGCAAGAGTACTGGAGTGGGGTGCCATTTCCACAGAAGTTAAAAAAAAAGTTGTTTTAGTTCAGTGAACAATTGTCATTGGTAAGTTGATGCAAATTGCCCTGAATCTACAGATTGTATATTGTATATTGCCTTGGAAGTATATAGCCTTGAGTATGTGTTTTTTAAAAAAACAGTATTGATTTTTCCAATCCACAAACATGGTATATCGTTCCATTTGCTTGTGTTATATTTAATTTCTTTAATCAGCATCTTACAGTTTGGTGTATATATCTTTAGGTAAGTATATTCCTAGGGGTTTTTTTTTTTTTACCTTTATTTTACTTTACAATACTGTATTGGTTTTGCCATACATTGACATGAATCCACCACGGGTGTACATGCATTCCCAAACATGAACCCCACTCCCACCTCCCTCCCCATAACATCTCACACAATGGAGTATTACTCAACCTAGGGTTTATTCTTTTTGATGCAAGGGTAAATGGGATTATTTCCATAACTTATCTTTCTGCTATTTCATTGTTAGTGTATAGAAATGTAACAGATTTCTATGTATTACTTTTGTATCTTACAAATTTACTGAATTAATCGTTGAGCTCTAGTAGTTTTCTGATAGTGTCTTTAGGATTTTCTGTGTATAGCATTATGTCATCTTCAAACAGTGAAAGTTTTACTTCTTCTCTTCAACTTTGGATTCTTTGTATTTTTCCTCTTATTGCTCATGGCTAGGACTTCCAAAACTATATTGAATAAAACTGTTGAGAGTGGAAATCCTTGTCCTGCTCATGGCTTAGAAGGAATGCTTTCATTTCTTCACCATTAAGTATGATGCTAGCTGTGAGTCTGTCATAAATGACCTTTATTATGTTGAGGTGATTTCCCTCTATGGACAGTTTCTGGAGAGATTTTGTCATAAATGGATGTTGAAAAATTTTATCAAAAGCTCTTTATGTATCCATTGAGAGGATCATATTGTTTTTATTTTTCAGTTTGATAATGTGGTATATCATAATGATTTGTGGACATTGAAAAATACTTCCATCCCTAGGATAAATCCCACTTAACCATGGTGAATGATCCTTTCAATATATTGTTGGATTTGGTTTGCTAGTATTTTGTTGGATTTTTTCATATATATTTATCAGAAATATTGGCCGGTGATTTTCTTTTTTTGAAGTATCTTTGGCTTTCATAGGGGCTTCAAAGAATGAGTTTAGAAGTGTTCCTTCCCTTGCCAAGTTTTGAAATAGTTTTCAGAAGTATAGATGCTAATTTGTCTCAAAATGTTTGATTGAACTCACTTATGAAGGCATCTGGCCCCGGACTTTTAGATCTTTGGAATTTTTAAATCACAGTTTTAATTTAAGTACTTGTTATTGGTCTGCTCACGTTTTTTATTTCTTTCAGGTTCTGTTTTGAGAGATTGCATCTTTTTAAGAAATGGACAAATTCTTATAGGTTGTCCATTTTATTGGCATATATATACAGTTGCTTGTAGTAGCCTTTTTGTTCCTTTGCATTTGTGTGGTGTAAATTGTAACTTCTCCTTTTTCATTTATAACTATATTGATTTGGACCTTCTCTCCTTTTTTCTTGTTTGGCTAAAGGTTTGTCAATTTTATCTTTTCAGAGAACCAATTTTTTTTTTCATTGATCTTTTCTATTGTTTTTTAATTTCTATTTCATTTATTTCTTCTCTGATCTTTAGGATTTCTTTCCTTCTAACTTTGGGTTTTGTTTGGTTTTCTTTCTCTAGTTTCCTTAGGTTCAAACACATTGTAAACAGAAGAATTTTTTCATTTTCTTACTCTGCTCCCATACATTTTATGATTTTGGATGTCCATGCTTTTACATCTTCATGCTTATCGTTTTGTTGTTAATCTGGTTGTCATCATTTTAAGAGCATTTTTTTTAATTAAAAAAATTTGGGGGGACTTCCCTGGTGTTCCAGTGGTTAGGACTCCCAATGCAGGGGGCTCAGGTTTGATCCCTGGTTGGGGATCCCCTGCATGCTACATAATGCAGTCAAAAATTATTATTATTATAATTTTTTTTTACCATATACTGAGTTATTTAAGTGATACTTTCCAGTTGTGATCTTCATACAGCTTCTTATTTCTTTTCCATTTAGAGAAGATCTTTCAACATTTAAGGATAGGTTTAGTATCGCTGTATTCTTTTAGAGTTTGCTTGCTGAGAAATTCTCTCTCTCTCCTTGTATTGTAAATGATAATCTTGCTGGTAGAGCATTCTAGGATACAGAATTTTCTCTTTCAGGACTCTGAATATATTTTGCCACATCCTCTGGTCTACAATGATTCTGTAGAGAAACCAGCCGATAGCCCTATAGGGGTTCCCTTGTAATTAACTCTATTTTATCTTGCTGCCTTTAGTGTCCCCTCTTTAACTTTTTTCATTTTAATTATAATATGTTTGGTATAGGTCTACTTGGATTCATCTTGTTTGGAACCCTCTGTGCTTTCTATACTAGAATATCTGTTCCCTTCTTCAGACTGGGGAAGTTTTCAGCCATAATTGCCTTAAATATATTTTCAATCCCTTTATCTCTTTCTTCTTCTTCTGGAATCCCTATTAGCATAGATTAGCATAGATGATAATCTATGTATTATCCTATAGGTCTCTTAGGTGCTTTTTTTAAAAAAGGAGGGGGGCTTAGTTCAGGTCAATTCAGTTGCTCAGTCATGTCCAACTGTTTGCAACCACATGGACTGGAGCATGCCAGGCCTCCCTGTCCATCACCAACTCCCAGAGCTTAGTCAAACTCATGTCCATTGAGTCAGTGATGCCATCCAGCCATCTCATCCTCTGTCGTCCCCTTCTCCTCTTGCCTTCAATCTTTCCCAACATCAGGGTCTTTTCCAATGAGTGAGTTCTTCGCATCAGGTGGCCAAAGTATTGGAGTTTCAGCCTCAACATCAGTCCTTTCAATGAATATTTAGGACTGATTTACTTTAGAATGGACTGGTTGTATCTCCTTGCAGTCCAAGGGACTCTCAAATCTTCTCCAACACCACAGTTAAAAAGCATCAATTCTTCGGTGCTCAGCTTTCTTTATAGTCCAACTCCCACATCCATCCATGACCACTGGAAAAACCATAGCCTTGACTAGACAGACCTTTGTTGGCAAAGTAGTGTGTCTGCTCTTTAATATGCTGTCTAGGTTGGTCATAACTTTCCTTCCAAGGAATGTCTTTTAATTTCATGGCTGCAATCACCATCTGCAGTGATTTTGGAGCCCCCCAAAATAAAGTCTCTCACTGTTTCCATTGTTTCCCTATCTATTTGCCATAAACTGATGGGACTAGATGCCATGATCTTAGCTTTCTGAATGTTGAGTTTTAAGCCAAAATTTTCACTCTCCTCTTTCACTTTCATCAAGAGGCTCTTTAGTTCTTCACTTTCTGCCATCGGGTGGTGTCATCTGTATATCTGAGGTTATTTTGATATTTCTCCCAGCAATCTTGATTCCAGCTTGTGCTTCATCCAGCCCAGCATTTCTCATGCTGTACTCTGCATATAAGTTAAATAAGCAGGGTGACAGTATAATGAGTTCCATTATTCTATATTCCAAATCACTTATTCATTATTCTGCATTATCCCTTCTGCTACTTATTGCCTTTAGCTCAGGTTTTGTCTCAGCAAATGAAATTTCTAATCTTTCTTGACTCCTTCTTATAGTTTCTAGTTACTTTTTTTTTTAACAGTAAGCTGTATTTCTGTTGGTAGCTTGTCTTAATTCCTTCAGTATTTTCATTATCTTCTTTTCGAACTTGATATCTATTAAACCAAAGATGTCTGTTTCATTGTTCTTTCGCAGGAATGAATTTCTCCGTCTTTTCACTGCAAATGGTTTCTCTGCTTTATTAAATTATTTTTTTTTACATTTCTCTTATTCTGCAAGTTTAGGAGTAAAATCACCTACCATAGTCTTAGAGGTCTATTTTATGTGAGAGTATCCAATTATAGCCTGTGTGGGTTTAATATTTTTGGTGTGAGAGCTGTTTCTAATATGGATGCCTGCCTCCTCTTTTTCAGTATGTGCCGACCATTATCCCCTTGTGGGTGCTGTGCAGATGCAGTGGCCAGTGCCCACCTCTACGGCAGGCCCAGGCTCCCTCCACTTATGCCTTCAGGGGCACCTACACCACACTCCAGCCCCTTCAAGCTGGCTCTGTGCAGCTAACCCCAGTCCTTTACCTGGGCCTGATGTCTGAAGCCTGAGCTTTAGCACCAAGTAGACATGTGTCTCAGTCTGGGGAACACAGGGTGCTGGCATGGACCATCCATGCAGGATGCAGGTCTGTCCACTCTGTAAACTGGCTGCTGTGCCATCCTCTGAGGCTCCCCACCAGTAATGAAGCGGGAGACTCCCCCAGGCTCAGGAATCTCTCTTTTCTCACAGTTCCCTCCAAGGGGCACAGGTCCCATCCTGATTCTCTCTCTTTTTTATTTTGTCCTACACAGTTACATGGGGATTCTTCTTGCCCTTTCAGAAGTCCAAAGACTTGTGCCAGTGTTCAGTATGCCTTCTTTGAGAATGGTTCCACTAATGTATTTTTCGGTGTGGATGTATTTTTGATGTATTTGTGGCAGGAGATGAGTGCCATGTCCTGCTACTCCACCATCTTGATCACTCCCCTCTGGTTACAAGTTATTATACATTGATTCAAACCCACAGAACATGTAATCCAAGAGTGAACACTAATGTAAACCATGTACTTCAGTGATAATGATGTGTCAGTGTTCCACCAATTATATGTACCACTGTGGTGTGGATGTTAACAGTAACAGAAGCTGGGTGGGGAAGGTAGCATAGAGGAACTTCCTGTATTTTCCACTCAATTTTACTATGAACCTAAAACTGCTCTGCTGCTGCTGCTGCTGCTAAGTTGCTTCAGTCGTGTCCGACTGTGTGCGACCCCATAGACAGCAGCCTGCCAGGCTCCGCTGTCCCTGGGATTCTCCAGGCAAGAACACCGGAGTGGGTTGCCATTTCCTTCTCCAGTGCATGAAAGTAAAAAGTGAAAGTGAAGTCACCCAGTCGTGTCTGACTCTTAGAGACCCCATGGACTGCAGCCTACCAGGCTCCTCTGTCCATGGGATTTTCCAGACAAGAGTACTGGAGTGGGGTACCAGTGCTTTCTCTGAAAACTGCTCTAAAAATAGTCTATTAAAAATGTGGAGTAATTATGATAATTATCTGAAAGAATAGACAAAAAGAATAGTAAATTTTTAAAAAGAATAATAAGGAGAATAATCTTGTCCTGCTTTAAATAATTTATGCTATTGACTAATTTTTGTGGAAACAACTTTTATCAAAGTCAGATGTTACAGTGTCCTACTTTTTTAATCTTAACCTCTTGTCAAACATTAATTCATCCTCTTGGACAATTTTTAAATGTAATTTAATATAATTTTCTTAATATGTTAAACATAAGGCATTCATAGTCATTGTTCAAGAATACATCTATTGTTATGACTGAAGATATAAACTCAGAATCTGAGGATGGTATGCAACATAAATTAAGGGGTTAAAAGTTATTATACTTCAAATAAATTGCAGAAGGACAATAAACAAGTATATGAAGAGAGAGCTTAGGTTTGGAGAAAACTAAACTACATGATGACAAAGTAACAATACCCTAATAACTAATTTTTAACAATCGTTATACTGTTAGGCAAACAAAAAAAATGTCGTATGCATGATACCACATAATCATGAGTTTTAAATTATTCAAAAACATCTCCTAATTTTGTTTGGTTACTAAGTCACGTCTGACTCTGCAACCCCCTGGACTGTAGCCTACCAGGCTCCTCTGTCCATTGGATTTCCCAGGCAAGAATACTGGAATGGATTGCTATTTCCTTCTCCAAGAAATCTTCCTGATCCAGGGGTCAAACCCGCCTCTCCTGTTTGGCAGGCAGATTCTTTACCACTGATGATGAAGTCATATGAATGGCAGCACATAATCATGAGTTCTTAACTATGCAAAACATCTTCTAATTAACAATTTGCTTTTTCTTAAACCATACCCAAGTAGGAAAAGTAGAAAGACTGCTATCCTTGTTATGTGGAGATAAAAACATTTGTTTTGTATTCCAAGCATTTTCCACATGGAGTTAGAATGAATATGAGATGGCTCTTAAGTGTATTTGATCTGCACAAAAATCATGTTCAGATTGTAGCTTTCAGAATACAAAAATATCTGAAACTATTTGTCTGCAGCAAAGAGTCACCTAATGTCCACTTAGACTTTTTATATTCTGTGCTCTATGGTTTGTAAAACTGATTTAAGATTAATATGAACTAAAGAACAATTTATATGTCCCATTTCATTGAAATTATGGTAAGTGCATTTGAAATTTGAATTACAATTGAAGTAAAATCAATACAGTGTTCAAAGTTATGTTTTCTTTTTCAAACATAATGAAATAAAAGCTAAAGTGCCTACATTCTAATTTGCCATGTTATAGTTTACATTGAAATTATAAATAATATAGTATACATTTGTTATGTGAAATAAAGCACACTGCCTAAGACATTTTAGTCCCAACGAATCATTAGAATATTTATATTCATATGTTTGGTAGGATAACAACTATTCTATATCCTGGCATGATGAATGTTTTTGCATGCCACTGTGGAATTAAAAAAAAAAAAAAGCATTACATTGTTCCCTGTCAGAAAAGGATGAAAGGACAATGACTGGATAACTTTTGTACTACTGATAAGAAGTATGCATTTAGAACAGAGAATGAACAAATATTGAAACTCAGTTTAGTAAATAGCTTCAACAAGGTCAGTGTCCTGAAGACAAGAAAGACTGAGCAACAGTTATAGATTAAAAGCAAGTAAAGGAACATGATGATCAAAGGCATTAGATGATCCTGGATATAGAACATTGTTAGATTGATTCAAAAAATTAGAATAAGGATTGTAGTAATGTAAAATCCCAGGATTTGATCACTATTTTGTTGTCATAGAGGAGATCATCTTCATTGTCAGAAGACACACGCTGAATTACTTAAAGATGAAACATTGTTATACTTGGTATATTCTAATGATTATGGGACATAGATGGGGAAACAGTGGAAACAGTGTCAGACTTTAATTTTGGGGGGCTCCAAAATCACTGCAGATGGTGATTGCAGCCATGAAATTAAAAGACGTTTACTCCTTGGAAGAAAAGCTATGACCAACCTAGATAGCACATTCAAAAGCAGAGACATTACTTTGCTGACTAAGGTCGGTCTAGTCAAGGCTATGGTGTTTCCAGTAGTCATGTATGGATGTGAGAGTTGGACTGTGAAGAAGGCAGAGTGCTGAAGAATTGATACTTTTGAACTGTGGTGTTGGAGAAGACTCTTGGGAGTCCCTTGGACTGCAAGGAGATCCAACCAGTCCATTCTAAAGGAGATCAGCCCTGGGATTTCTTTGGAAGGAATGATGCTAAAGCTGAAACTCCAGTACTTTGGCCACCTCATGCAAAGAGTTGACTCATTGGAAAAGACTCTGATTCTGGGAGGGATTGGGGGCAGGAGGAGAAGGGAACGCCAGAGGATGAGATGGCTGGATGGCATCACTGACTCAATGGACGTGAGTCTGAGTGAACGCTGAGTGTCCGACTCTTTGAGACCCCATGAATCGCAGCATGCCAGGCCTCTCTGTCCATCACCAACTCCCAGAGTTCACTCAGATTCACATCCATCCAGTCAGTGATGTCTTCCAGCCATCTCATCCTCTGTCGTCCCCTTCTCCTCCTGCCCCCAGTCCCTCCCATGGTCCTTATAAAACACCATGGAATATTCCTCACAACTGGGTAATAGTAACTGAATTATGATTTAACTACAGATAATTAGCTATAGTATTTGTAAATGGATATCTGACTTTATCCTCTTCTATCAACACCCACAACCACATCTACCCACCTACCTATATCTGTATATTTTATATCTCTTCATGTTCAGTAAAGCTATCCCTACTCCGGAGAAGGCAATGGCAACCCACTTCAGTGTTCTTGCCTGGAGAATCCCTGGGACAGTGGAGCCAGCTGAGCTGCGGTCTGTGGGGTCACACAGAGTTGGAGATGACTGAAGCGACTTAGCAGTAGCAGCAGCAGCAGCATCCCTACTCCATTTAAGATTTCACCATTGCTTCCCAAGCCCAATATATCATGGACTTTCTCTGCTTTATGTTTTTACTTACTACTAATTTACATATTATATATTTTGTGTCTTGCTTTACTTCTTATGTAGCTTGCTTGAAGTAGTTTTTGTCTTTTGCTGTGTAGTAATAACTATTCCTGACCCAGAGACCTGAGAAGTTTTATGTTTCTTTAATATTCTGAGGACTTCAGATCTTCATTTCTGGAAAATTCTCAGCTAAGATTATATGTGTATCTCGTCTCCATTTTACTTCCTTTTTCTAGAACTACTATTAGACATTGTTTAATCCTCTTAAACATTATTCATTTGTTTAAGTATTTGCTAAAGTATGGCAAAGCCTGGTGGGCTGCCGTCTATGGGGTCACACAGAGTTGGACATGACTGAAGTGACTTAGCAAGCAAAAGCATAATATACACAAAGAAAAATTGAGAAAGACATATAATGAATCTCCAAAAAGTTAATATTGTTGTGTGAAACAGACATAGGTCAACAAATATTACCAGTCCTCCAAAAGGTTCCTATATGTAGTCATAACTCCCCAAATCCACTTCAGAGCCTGTAAGAGTCAAAAGTATCCTGACTTCTAAGACCATATTAGATAAGTTTGCCTGAATTTGAACCTTACATAAGTAGAATCACACACAGAATCTACTTTTGTACCTGGCTTCATTCATTCAACAGTATGTTTGTGATATGTGTTCATGTAGTTTGTAGTTCATTCTCTTTTCTTTTGCATTCTGTTATATAAACACTGTATTTAATCCATTCTACTTCTAAGGAAGCTTTTCCCCCCAGATTTTAATAGTTATAAATAGTGCTGCTATCCATCATTATGCATGTCTTTTGATGTACGTATGTACATGTTTCTGTTGGTTATATACCTAAAAGAGTAACTGTTAGGTCATAACGTATCTACACTTTTAGTAGTCACGTCTTTGGAGTGCATAAAGCTCATTCCTTTTTATCACTAAATTTTATTTCATTGTATAGATGGATAACAGTTTGTTTTTCACTCACCTGTTGAATGACATCTTGGTTTCTCCCAGTCTTTAGAAATTAAGCATAAAGCGTCTATAAACATTTATGTACAGGGTTTTGTGTAGACGTTAGTTTCAAATCAGTTGGGTAAATACCTAGGAACATAATTGCTGGATTGCATGGTAAGACTGTATAGCTTTGTAAGAAAGTGTAAAATTATTTTCCAAACTATTTTCCATTCCCAACAACAATGAATTTTCTTCCTGCCCCTATAGTTCTACCTCCTCATCAGCAATTGTTATTGACAGTTGTTTAGATTTTAGTAATTTTAGTCGGTTTATGGTGGGATCATAGGCTCTTTTAATTTGCATTTCCTAATGATAAATGATACTGTTAAATTTTATATGCTTATTTGCCCTGTCACTGTGCCTGATATGCATCACTATATGATAGTAGTGATGAATAGTCGGTGAACTGAATTATTTCAAAGATTATCTGTGAGGAATTGAAATGCATTATCATGTAGGCATACATTAATAGCCCAAAGGTCACATTTATGTCTGTTCCAATAATTGTGCTGTGCTTAGTTGCTCAGTTGTGCCTGACTCTTTACGACCCCATGGACTGTAACCCTCCAGGCTCCTCTGTCCCTGGGATTATCCAGGCAAGAATACTGGAGTGGGTTGCCATTCCCTTCTCCAGGGGATCATCCCAACCCAGGGATCTAAGCCAGGTCTCCTGCACTGCTCCAGATTCTTTACTGCCAACAGGGAAGCCTTGCTCCAATAATTATTGCACTCTTAAAAAAAAATCACCTATATTTTTCTGGGACTCAGTTTTCTTCAGCTAGGATAAAGTTTCAGAATTACATCAGGCAAAGTCCTTTCACCTGGAGAGTAGACCTTTACTACAGAGAAGGCTCTGGGCTTGTTTCACAATGGTTACACTCTCTGCTGGGTTTATAAGGGGATCTTTCTAGGATCCTCACCAGAAGAACCTATTGGTGAAGGATTTGGGAAGGAGGTCCTCTTAAGCCTGCAGCCCCCATGATTTTCTCATCTTTAAACTAGTCCACACTCGGCCTCCAGAATTGTCAAATCTTCCATGTAGGTATCCCTACCAGTTTACAGCTCTAGTGGCTCCTGCTCCAGGTGAGACGATCTCAGTCCCTGCGTCTCTCTGGATGTGCCTGTCTCTTCAGATTTCAGAATGGTGGTTGTCCCTGCCACTTCAGTTTTCAGACGGGGCTAAGAAAAGTCATTGATTTTCACATTGTCCAGTTTTTGTTGTGCAGACAAGAGTGGTGATTTCCATGTTCTGTATGTGTTACAGCTGAAATCTATGAATATTTTAGAAATCTTTAAATATTTTTAAAGTTTTTGTGTTTCTGTGCTTCCCAGATTTTTCATTCTGGTTTATATTAAATCTTTTGTTTTTTCTTATGTACTTTATAGCCTGGTTATATATATTTTTAGAGTTTCATCAAATTGCTTTATTATATATTGTTTTCGAGTGTGCTAATTTTCCTTTCATTTACATATGTTTATTCTTCCTGATAGGGGTTTATAATATTTCATTTATAGTTCATTTTTAGGGACTAGGGAAGAAAAATGTGTTCAAAACTGAAAATAATCCTATGAAGTGTTGTATTTGCTTTTACAAGATTCTGGAGTTTTAAAATAATTCTCTATCCATTATTATACCAAAAGGTAATAAAAGTAGACCCACACCTATGATTAATGGGAGGCTTATGGCTTAGATTTCTCCTATGTAATACCCAGCCACACCCAACCTCTTGTGCCAAGGACAGAGAGACTCTAAACTTTCAGTTTATACAGCCATTCTGAAATGTAATTGACAGAAGTGGGGATTCACCTTCTACATTAGTTTAGTTTTAAAATATCTAGATGTTTCCTAGTCACTGTTCTATGCATTCCTTTATGGGATTTGTTACTGCTGCTGATTGCTGCTTGCTCATCATTTTGTATTATGTAGGAGTAGTTATACTGTTTATACAATGTCAGGATTTTCCCAAGGCTATTCAGTGTTTAAGGACATATTTTAGGGCTGCATAATACACTGTGCTGTTATGTCACATTTACTTCTACGCTTTAATACATATATATAATTTATACAGTTTTCAGTTTTCACTTTTAAGGTAGATGATTAGACACAGAATTACTTAGCCAGAGGGAATCATATTTTGATTTTTTAAAGAGGCCCAATTCATACTGTCTTTTTCATCAGATTTTTATTGTCATTGTGTATCTTTTTGAATTAAAAGTCTTTGGTATCTTAATTGATATGCAGTCATCTAGTTATTTTTGACTTTTTTGGTTGATGGTACAGGGGAGTCTAAATTCTACTTTTACCCAGTTAGTTATTTTTATCTGGACCTGTGAATTAAATTGACTTAAGACAGATAAATAGGAAAAAAAATGCAAGTTTATTTAACACAAATTTTACATGGCATGTAAGCCTTCATGAGTGAGGAGTCAAAGAAATGGCAAAATCTAGGTTTTCTGTATTAGGTTGAGAAAAGAGAGACCATTGGGAAAAAGTAACTAACCCATGTGAAGAGGCCAAAGGGAGATAAGAATGATTTTAACAAGGTCTGCTTGTACAGAATTCTCTTAGTCTTAGCTTCTCATCCTTAATGATGGGAATGTTACTTTTCTTCTGGTATAGGGAGGATATCTTTCACAAGGAAATTTCATCTCCTGCCTGGAAAGTTGGGGTGTTCTTTTTTTTGTTGTTTATTGTCTTTGCCGTTTTTCAAGTGTCTTTAACTCAAAATAGAGAGTACTTAAGAGTGGCTTCTGTTAGGGTGGCATGTTCTGAACTCATTCACTCATAATGGAAATAATTATATTTCTTTTAATTCTTAGTAGAGAGGTTAACAGCATGTTCTCTCAAGCTATACTTTTCTAGATTTAGAACCAGGCATTGCCTCTTAATAGTTCTGTGAATGGGAATCAGTGATTGGTTTAATTTTCCATTGATGGGAATGAATAGTGGGAATTGGTGATTGGTTTAATTTTCTATTGATGGGAATGAGTAGTTCTTAGAAGGGAAGTGGGCACATAATAAATGATCCACGTCTGTTAGATAGCTGTAATATTTGATAATTTTAATTTTTTTGAGGATTTTAGATGCCTATTTATTTTTCATCCAAAAGTGTTTACTTTCTAGATGGATAAATTGATCACATTTGTCTTTTGTGGGTTTCTTCCATTTTATGGTTACATTATTCACACTCTCCTAGAGTTTAATGAAATCATCCTAAAAGTATATGAAGAACATAGTAAAAAATGTTAGAATAAATAAGAAAAGAAACTGGAGATCTTTTTCCATGTCCTTTCAGAAGACTAGATCATAGATTATTCAATGCCATAAATCATGCATTGAAGTGTGAAATAAGATTATCTATAAGTTGAGAAATACAGAATTTGTTAAACATATTTGCAATAGGCTTTTTCACACCCATATTAGTATAGTCAAAATGCACAAATGTGTGAAGAAAAAAAAATAGTTAACATTTTAGTGACATTTTTTAAAAGTTCACAACATTCAAAAGAAATATTATAGCTGAGAAATGGAAAATGACTAAGTTATCTCTAGTATCTGAAAAAGGTCATGAGAATTGCATAGCCACTCAATTTAACCCCATCTTATGGGAGAGTTTTAACCAGGCAGTGCTTTGACATTATTTCAGATGGAAGTTAGAAACCAGATTCACTGAATATATTCAAAGTCTTCTAAAATAACCATTTTTGGTTTTCATGATCCCTCTAAAAGAATTCTTTTTTAAAATGTTTAATTAAAATGTTAAAAAGTATAGGATTAAAGAATATTAAATATTTTTAATTGGATAAAAGCATGCAAATTCTTAATTATATATTATTGTAATTACTCTTCTATTTATACAGAAAAGAATTCCAAAAGTATCGCTGTTCATTTAACGACAAAAGTAGAAGAGCCTAACCAGATGATGATTCACCAAAAGATGTTTTCCACTTAAAAATAAATTACATGTATAATATATTCAAAAATTCATTTTACAGTCATATAGTATGGTATATGAACCATAAAGCATATTAATAAAAAAGTAATTTTTGAAACCTATGGAAAGGACACTAGTCTATTAAGCAATTATATTAAAAATGCAAATTGGAGAGGAAAAAATGAGAAAGCTGGTAAATAGGTTAAAAAATTTAAACCATTTTGATGACTGGGTTCAGGAAATATTTGTAAACTCAGTGGACAAATGCAAAATAATTAAATTGTGATCAAGGAACACTGCCAGAAGCTGGACAATAAATAAAAGTCATCCTATGACTTAAATAAGAATATGGTTGATGAAGTTTATTGAAACTACTTTGGCTTTTTTTTTTTTTTTCAAGATAGAACTCTGTATACTGCAGTAAGAATGGATTCTCTACTTGATAAGGCTTCTCTCTGGAAAACTGTAGACTGTAATGTCTCTAATAGAAGAAAGTAAGGTGATAGGAAAAAGATGCACTAGCATATTTAAAGGATGTTACTATATATCCTCTTAAAACTAAATCCTGTGACTAAATTATACTTTAACAGCCTACCATCAATGTCCTGTATAACCAATGAATGCTAAAAGAAATGAATGTTTATGATGTTAATAAATTAGTGCATAAAATATTTGTTACACATTTTTCCTCATTTAATGATTTATTTAAAAATATATGATATGACAAATGTGTATTGTCTTATTAAAATTTGAAACTAATAAGGAAAAGTGATTTAAAATTTTCAGTCTTTTCTCCTTCCATGCTGTGCACCATTCTCTCCCTTAAATTCCTAAATATATAACATGCACTTCTACATAAAGTTCTGTCTGGAGGCTTTGAGCTTTTTATAAGAAGAGATATTTTAAAGTGGTAAAAAATAGTTCAAAGTTTCTCTGGAGGTGGTCATGATAAACCTGATCTCTTAACTACTAAATTTCTTTCTTTGCCCTATAAACACTATAGAGTAGCAAACCTACTCCCCACCCCCCACCCCCCAGGTTTCAACTGAATCCCATTTTCTTCCCTTTAGGCAAAGAAAGTTTTGCACCGTGTCAAATAGTCTTGCAATAATTTGGCCTATGCAGTGCAACTGGAAAATGAAGAAAAAGATATTGGAGAAATGTATTTTATTAGTCAATCCGCTTTCAGATTTCCCACAGATGACTACAAATTGTAAACTCCTTTCTCTCTATCATCTAGCTTCTCTTGCTGCAGTCCATGGGGTCGCAGAGTTGGACACGACTGAGCAAATGAACTGAACTGATGGCAAAACTTAAACAAAAAACACATACAACCACAGTTTAGTACATTCAAAACTTTACGGTATTTGGGTCAGACACTTAAATGTGTTGCCACTTTTCTAGAAAATATGGGTCAGAAAAAACAAAGATTGGAAATACACCCACATGTCATGAAGCATTTTTTAAAACTCAGGCAAAAAATATATGTATAATCATAAAATTAAAGTAGTATTAAAATTTGCCCACTACTGGCTTAACAGAGTGCTCAGTTATCTATATTAACAACCCAATAATGTTCATAATTTTAAAAAATACATACCATATAGTGAAAACTGAGTTCACTTTGAAGAATTTGGATTTGGAATTACTGTGGTCATTTTTTAGTTATTTCAAATAAAATGAAATAAAACCTGAAATTATATTACTGAATCAAGATATTCAATAATAACATCTGGAATAGAGAGTTGGTGATTCATTGGAAACACTGGGTGAGTTCTCCAGTTATGGTAAGGATGTACAGGAAAGGGTCAAAAATAACTGGTGGGATGTTGCTATAGCTCACCATTAGAGAAGGTATAGTGGGAGAGCAGAATCAAAGAGAAAGATACTAAGTTTAGTTCTAGACGTCTGGGGGAGAGCTAGGACAATGAAGGTAGGAGGCAGCCACCCATTTGAGTCTATCACTCAGGATGGGAAGGATAAAATTAGTTGTTTCTAGCTGATGACTACAAAGAAGACAAAAAAAAAGGCAAAACCAAATCGAAAGACCACCCTTAAATAGCCAAAAAGAAGACTGGAGAAACGTACACATACAGAGTACAGAAGCTAGAATATTGAGACAGAAAACTCTGTCAGGAACTCAGGAAGGTGAAGGGGTGCAAGTGCCTAGGAAAGGTTTTGTTATTCCTTGCCTCCTTTTATGTCCTGGTCAGGGCATTGTGAGGGAATGATCAGACAGAATTTAAAGGACCAGTAACCAAATGAACAGACAAGGAGAATACTTTGAACATGCATCATTTCTAAAAGCTATGAGTATAAAGAAGTGGAAATTAACATGTGAGTAGAACCACTGTATTTAATAAGCTATGATTATGAAAGCTTTCAGCTTATACAATACATGTTTTCATTTTATGAAACAAACAAGTTTGAGACAATTATTTTGTGATTTAGATTCAAGTTGTCTCTCAGGAGACAGAGAATTAGCAATAAATTTTTTTTAAATGGAAGCAATAAGATTTGGGAAATATTGTGGATGAACTCTTTAATGGAAGCCATGTAATTCCACAAACACCTGATTGAGATCTGACACGTATTAGCTTTGCTGATATGTGCTGCTTTGTCAAAGTTTTTCATCAAATATTCTGTGATTAATAATGAGGAAAAATTCCATCATTTTGCAAAGGAGAACTTCATATGTTTTATATATAATAGTATTTTTCAGTGTACATTCAGTTCAGTTCAGTAGCTCAGTCATGTCCAACTCTTTGCAACACCATGGACTGCAGCACCCCAGGCTTCCCTGTCCATCACCAACTCCTGGAGCTTATTCAAACCCATGTCCATTGAGACGGTGATGCCATCCAACCATCTCATCCTCTATTTTCCCTTTCTCCTCCTGCCTCCAATCCCTCCCAGCATCAGGGTCTTTTCTAATGAGTCACTTCTTCACATAAGGTGGCCAAAGTTTTGGAGTTTCAGCCTCAGCATCAGTCCTTCCAATGAACACCCAGGACTGGTCAGATCTCCTTGCAGTCCAAGGGACTCTCAAGACTCTTCTCCAATACCACAATTGAAAAGCATCAATTTTTCGGCACTCAGCTTTCTTTATAGTCCATCAGTGTACATTCAGTTCAGTTCAGTTCAGTTCAGTTGCTCAGTCGTGTCCGACTCTTTGCGACCGCATGAACTGCAGCATGCCAGGCCTCCCTGTCCATCACCAACTCCCGGAGTTCACTCAGATTCACGTTCATCGAGTCAGTGATGCCATCCAGCCATCTCATCCTCTGTCATCCCCTTCTCCTCCTGCCCCCAATCCCTCCAAGCATCAAAGTTTTTTCCAATGAGTCAACTCTTCACATGAGGTGGCCAAAGTACTAGAGTTTCAGCTTTAGCATCATTCCTTCCAAAGAAATCACAGGGCTGATCTCCTTCAGAATGGACTGGTTGGATATCCTTGCAGTCCAAGGGACTCTCAAGAGTCTTCTCCAACACCACAGTTCAAAAGCATCAATTCGTTGGCACTCAGCCATCTTCACAGTCCAACTCTCATATCCATACATGACTACTGGAAAAACCATAGCCTTGACTAGACAGACCTTAGTCGGCAAAGTAATGTCTCTGCTTTTGAATATGCTATCTAAGTTAATCATAGCTTTCCTTGCAAGGAGTAAGCGTCTTTTAATTTCATGGCTGCAGTCAACATCTGCATTGATTTTGGAGCCCCCCAAAATAAAGTCTGACACTGTTTCCACTGTTTCCCCATCTATTTCCCATGAAGTGATGGGACCAGATGCCATGATCTTCATTTTCTGAATGTTGAGCTTTAAGCCAACTTTTTCACTCTCCTCTTTCACTTTCATCAAGAGACTTTTTAGCTCCTCTTCACTTTCTGCCATAAGGGTGGTATCATCTGCATATCTGAGGTGATTGATATTTCTCCTGGCAATCTTGATTCCAGCTTCTGCTTCTTCCAGTCCAGCGTTTCTCATGATGTACTCTGCATAGAAGTTAAATAAGCAGGGTGACAATATACAGCTTTGACGTACTCCTTTTCCTATTTGGAACCAGTCTGTTGTTCCATATCCAGTTCTAACTGTTGCTTCCTGACCTGCATACAGGTTTCTCAAGAGGCAGGTCAGGTGGTCTGGTATTCCCATCTCTCTCAGAACTTTCCACAGTTTATTGTGATCCACAGTCAAAGGATTTGGCATAGTCAATAAAGCAGAAATAGATGTTTTTCTGGAACTCTCTTGCTTTTTCCATGACCCAGTGGATGTTGGCAATTTGATCTCTGGTTCCTCTGCCTTTTCTAAAACCAGCTTGAACATCAGGAAGTTCACGGTTCACATATTGCTGAAGCCTGGCTTGGAGAATTTTGAGCATTACTTTACTAGCATGTGAGATGAGTGCAATTGTGTGGTAGTTTGAGCATTCTTTGGCATTGCCTTTCCTTGGGATTGGAATGAAAACTGACCTTTTCCAGTCCTGTGGCCACTGCTGAGTATTCCAAATTTGCTGGCATATTGAGTGCAGCAATTTCACAGCATCATCTTTCAGGATCTGAAATAGCTCCACTCGAATTCCATCCCATCCACTAGCTTTGTTTGTAGTGATGCTTTCTAAGGCCCATTTGACTTCACATTCCAGGATGTCTGGCTCTAGATGAGTGATCATACCATCATGATTATCCGGGTTGTGAAGATCTTTTTGTATAGTTCTTCTGTGTATTCTTGCCACCTCTTCTTAATATCTTCTGCTTCTGTTAGGTCCATACCCTTTCTGTCCTTTATTGAGCCCATTTTTGCATGAAATGTTCCCTTGGTATCTCTAATTTTCTTGGAGAAATCTCTAGTCTTTCCCATTCTGTTGTTTTCCTCTATTTCTTTGCATTGATCGCTGAGGAAGTCTTTCTTATCTCCCCTTGCTATTCTTTGGAACTTTGCATTCAGATGCTTATATCTTTCCTTTTCTCCTTTATTTTTCACCTCTCTTTTTTTCACAGCTATTTTTAAGACCTCCGCAGACAGCCATTTTACTGTTTTTGCATTTCCTTTCCATGGGGATGGTCTTGATCCCTGTCTCCTGTACAGTGTCAGGAACCTCAGTCCATAGTTCATCAGGCACTCTATCTATCAGATCTAGGCCCTTAAATCTATTTCACACTTCCACTGTACAATCATAAGGGATTTGATTTAGGTCATACCTGAATGGTCTAGCAGTTTTCCTTACTTTCTTCAATTTGAGTCTGAATATGGTAATAAGGAGTTCATGATCTGAGCCACAGTCAGCTCCTGGTCTTGTTTTTGTTGACTGTATAGAGCTTCTGCATCTTTGGCTGCAAAGAATATAATTAATCTGATTTTGGTGTTGACCATCTGGTGACATCCATGTGCAGAGTCTTCTCTTGTGTTGTTGGAAGAGGGTGTTTGCTATGACCAGTGCATTTTCTTGGCAAAACTCTATTAGTCTTTGCCCTGCTTCATTCCGCATTCCAAGGCCACATTTGCCTGTTACTCTAGGTGTTTCTTGACTTCCTACTTTTGCATTCCAGTCCCCTATAATGAAAAGGACATATTTTGGGGGTGTAAGTTCTAAAAGATCTTGTAGGTCTTCATAAAACCGTTCAACTTCAGCTTCTTCAGCGTTACTGGTTGGGGCATAGACTTGGATTACCGTGATATTGAATGGTTTGCCTTGGAGTCGAACAGAGATCATTCTGTCGTTTTTGAGATTGCATCCAAGTACTGCATTTTGGATTCTTTTGTTGACCATGATGGCTACTCCATTTCTTCTGAGGGATTCCTGCCCGCAGTAGTAGATATAATGGTCATCTGAGTTAAATTCACCCATTCCAGTCCATTTTAGTTCGCTGATTCCTAGAATGTTGACGTTCACTCTTGCCATCTCTTGATTGACCACTTCCAATTTGCCTTGATTCATGGACCTGACATTCCAGGTCCTATGCAATATTGCTCTTTTACAGCATCAGACCTTGCTTCTATCACCACAGCTACACATTCAGTTCAGTTCAGTTCAGTCGCTCAGTCATGTCCGACCCTTTGTGACCACATGAATCGCAGCACGCCAGGCCTCCCTGTGCATCACCAACTGCTGGAGTTCACTCAGACTCACGTCCATTGACACAGTGATGCCATCCAGCCATCTCATCCTCTGGCGTCCCCTTCTCCTCCTGCCCCCAATCCCTCCCAGCATTACAGTCTTTTCCAATGAGTCAACTCTTCGCATGAGGTGGCCAAAGTACTGGAGTTTCAGCTTTAGCATCATTCCTTCCAAAGAACACCCAGGGCTGATCTCCTTCAGAATGGACTGGTTGGATCTCCTTGCAGTCCAAGGGACTCCCAAGAGTCTTCTCCAACACCACAGTTCAAAAGCATCAATTCTTCGGCACTCAGCCTTCTTCATAATCCAACTCTCACATCCATACATGACTACTGGAAAAACCATAGCCTTGACTAGACGGACCTTAGTTGGCAAAGTAATGTCTCTGCTTTTGAATATGCTGTCTAGGTTGGTCATCACTTTTCTTCCAAGGAGTAAGCATCTTTTAATTTCATGGCTGCAGTCAGAAAGGTAATTCTTAAAATATATGATGCATGACACAAAATGCATCTTTATAGAATTTTATATACTATTATGGGCTTCTCCAGAGAAGGCAATGGCAACCCACTCCAGTACTCTTGCCTGGAAAATCCCATGGGTGGAGGAGCCTGGTAGGCTGCAGTCCATGGGGTCCCTAAGTCAGACATGACTTAGCAAGTTTACTTTCACTTTTCACTTTCATGCATTTGAGAAGGAACTTGCAACCCACTCTGGTGTTCTTGCCTGGTGAATCCCAGAGACGGCGAAGCCTGGTAGTTCGCACAGAGTCGGACATGACTGATGCAACTTAGCAGCAGCAGCATGGGCTTCTCCAGTGGCTAGCAGTAAGAATCCACAAGCCAATGCAGGAGCCACAGTTTCAATCCCTGGGTTGGGAAGATCTCCTGGAGAAGGAAATGGCTACCCACCCCAGTATTCTTGCCTGGGAAATCCCATGGACACAGGAGCCTTGTAGGCTATAGTCTATAGGGTCATAGAGTCAGACATGACTTTGTGACTAAACAACAACAGTTATATCATGTAGAATATATTGATTATCACAAAACTAAACTTTAGTCTGATTTATCTGTGTTTCCTAACCACAAGTGTCTCCTGACCATAGTCTCTAGTTAGGACAATAAAAGGAAATAGTAATAGTCACATTATTAAAATAATATGCTATTTGTATTATTTTGATGTTTTTCAAACAATCTTCAGAATTATACAGGTCACTGAAGTGATTCCTTTCTATGGCATACATTGCATCCACAATAAAATACTAAAATACTGCCCAAGAGACCCATAGAGATTCTGAGAACATGCCTCAGGGACTCTCTTGGATCTGGGTCTAGGGAAAAAAGCAAGCAGGGCAGGGTAGCCACCCAATCATTCCCTGTAACAATTGCAGTTGTATCTGTTTATCCTATTTGACTTATTAAAAAAGTCATTTTAAGACAGTGTTTCACTGTTGGGGAAAAAATGAAAACTAATATTCCAAGAAGAGGTTCATAGCAGTTAAGGCTTAATACTGTAAACAGAATACCACTTGAATTTGACGAAAACATTTTCTGAGTGTTTATTGATTTATCTAAGCATTGTTATTTCTTCAGTTTCACATATAATGCAAAACCAACTTTTATAAGGCAAGCAGATCTAATTGGTAAATAAAAGATTTCTTGCTTCCTTTTGAACTCTCAAATTAGATATGCATAAAATATACATCATACAAAATTTCAGACTGGCTTATTTGAGAATAGTTATGTTTATATTGAGTGTATGCACCATGTATAAAACTCAGGCTATTTGGAATACATACGAAGTCAAGTTACATAATTTGATAAATAGCACAACAGAGGATAATGCATATTTAACATTTAGAAAGCCATGTAACTGAATTTTGAAATGGTTCAATTTGTTTATGTTTAATCTAAAAAGATCAGAAGGAAGAAATATCTGCTTATTGAATGATATACACCAGGGGTTTAACATTGGTTGTCCTTTTTGAGATAGAATTCAACATTCTATTAACTTTCTTAAATATTTCATTTTTATGAATATATATTTCTATTGTGATAAAAGTAGATTTAACAAAAGAAAAATGGTGTTTGTAATACTTACTGCCACTCCCAGAGCATACACACATACATATATACATATATATATATACATATATATATATATATACACACACACCCAAAAAAACTCAGTATGTGCTACAAACACACAAAGGTGCACACACATTCTTTGTTAATGGCAAAGAATTAAGTAGAGAAAAGTCTAAAATTGAAATATGAGAGAAGTTACAGGTTTGGTAATTAGTTACTCAGACAAACATTTATTTTTCTATTTAGATATAATTGACATATAATATTATATTAATTTCTTAACTAAAAGTGGAAAATGGAAAATTGTGGAGGGAGGGTGATAGTGGACACTCTGGCAGGGAGAGGCAGTATCACTGATGTTATTTAGAATCACTAGCACATAGTGATAATAAAAATCCAACTTTTAGTGGGTGTGATTATTATCTTTAGATTTTTTTTCCAATATACTTTCTTATTACTTGCATGTAAGACAAACTTTTCCTACCACCCTTCCTTTTGGTACACCAGAAACTTGGAACATGTTTAAAGAGGAGAAAGTCTCACCAGTGGATCAGAAGACTTTGAGTTTCAAAGAAAAGGCTCAATTAATATCTATCATGAATTTCCCTTTTATGATATCAAAGTTTTTGAATAAATTGTATTTTTTAAAGGTAAAAACAACTAACCCTCTCCCAGCAGATAACAAATAACTTTTCATGTGGATCCATCCATAATTTTCTCTTTGCTGAAACAAATTATGCACATACAGATTTCTCATAACATGGCATTATATAACATAACAAATTTTAATTGCTTGTTCCTTAATGTATCATAATATCTCTATAAGACATTAATACAGCATCAATTCACTATTCTCTGTTTTGTCATATTTGTAGTATAGACATTTCTATCATTTACTCAGATAAATGATAGACATGAGATTGCTATAGATAGACATGAAATTTGCTTTGAGTTTGTTGCCTACAAAAATATTGAATAGCCATCTTTAGAAATAAATCTTTATCTAATTATTTTTTAAGGATGTTTTCTAATATTGGAATCTGGTGGGGCAAATAAATACTGTTTCTCCAACAATGTTGTAATACTAGATATTTTGATTGTTCTCTACTTGGGCCAAACATATTGTGAAGACAGTAGCCCATTGTTTTGATTCATATTTCACTGTTACAGACTTTGAATATCTTATGCTCATTGGTCATTTGCTCTTCCTCCAGACTGAATCTCATATGTTTTTTCCCCGCTTAGTTTTTTTTTACTGAAGTATTGTTGACTTATAATGTTGTGTCAGTTTTACGTATATAGCAAAGTGATTCCGATACATATTCTTTTTCAGCTTCTTTTCCATTATAGATTATCACAGGATATTGACTATAGCTCCCTGTGCCATACAGGAGGCTGATGTTATGTATTTAAATACAGTAGTGTTAATCCCAAACTCCTAATTTATCCTTCTTCTCACTTCCCCCCCACTGGTAACCATAAGTTGCTTTTCTATATCTGTGAGTCTCTCTTTTGTAAATAGTATTTTCATTTTTTAAGATTTCATATAAGTGATATGATATTTGTCTTTCTCTGTTTGACTTATTTAATATGATAATCTCTATGTCCATTTATATAGGTGCAAATGGCATTATTTCCTTCTTTTTTTAATAGCTGAGTTCACTGTATATGTGGCACTTTTTCTATATCCATTCATCTTCAGTGAACACTGAGGTTGCTTCCATGTCTAGACTATCGTAGAGAGTGCTGCTATGAATACTGGGGTGCATGTATCTTTTTGAATTAGAGTTTTTGTCTTTTCTGGATATATGCCCAGGAATGAGATTGCTGGATCATATGGTAACTCTATTTTTAGTTTTTAAACTAACCTCCATACTGTTCTCCATAATGGTTGCACAAGTTTACATTCCCACAAACACTGTAGAAGAGTTTACTTTTCTCTGCACTTTCTACAGCATTTACTATTTGATGATGGACATTCAACTGGTGTGAAGTGATACCTCACTGTAGTTTTGATTTGCATCTTAATAATTAGCAATGTGGAGCATCTTTTTATACACCTGTTGGCCATCTGTATGTCTTCCTTGAAGAAATGTTTTTTTAGGTCTTCTGCCCATCCTTTGATTGGGTTGCTTTTAGTTGTTGAGTTATATGAGCTGTTTATGTATTTTGGAAATTAAGCCGCCGTCATTGGCATCATTTGCAAATATTTTCTGTCATTCCATTGGTTATATTTGGCTTTGTTTATGGCTTCCTCTGCTGTGTGAAAGCTTTTCAGCTAATTTGGTCCTATTTGTTTATTTTTGCTTTTATTCCCATTACTTTAGGAGACAGATCCCCCCAAATATTGCTGTGATTTATGTCAGATGACAGGATGTTCTGCCTATGTTTTCCTTTAGGTGTTTTATAACTTCTGGTCTTAGATTTAAATGTTTAATCCATTCTGGGTTTATTTTTGTATATAGTATTAGAGACTGTTCTGATTTCATTATTTTACATGTGGCTGTCCAGTTTTCTGAGTGCCACATATTGAACAGACTGTCTTTCCTCCATTGCATATTCTTGCCTCCTTTGATATTGATTAACTGACTGTAAGTGCATGGGCTTATTTCTAGGCTTTCTAATCCGTTCCATTGATCTATGTGTCTGTTTTGTGCCAGTACCATACCATTTTTATTAGTGCAGCTTTGTAGTATAGTCTAACTTACCAGGAGTCTGATTCCTTCAGCTTTATTCTTCTTTCACAAAATTGTTTTGGCTATTCGAGACCTTTTGTGTTTCCACACAAAATAATCTTTTTTTGTTGTTGTTCTAGTTCTGTGAAAACTGCCACTGATAATTTCATAAGGATTTGTATTGAATCTGTGGATTGCTTTGAGTGGTATGGTCATTGGACAACATTGATTTTTCCAATCCAAGAGCACAGTATATCTTTCCTTCTCTTCACATCATCTGCTTTTTTTCTATCAGTGTCACAGTTTTTGGAATACAGATCTTTTAGTTTCTTAGGTAGGTTTACACTGAGGTATTTTATTCTTTTCAGTATGATGGTTTCCCCAGTTTTACCTTTTGATCTCTCATTGTTAATGTACAGAAATGCAACCAATTTCTGTGAATTAATTTCATACCCTGAAACTTTACTGCCTTTATTGATATTGATATAATACCCATAGTTCTCTGGTAGCAATTTTAGGATTTCCTATGTATAATACCATGTCATCTGGAAAAGTGACAGCTTTAGTTCTTCATTTCCAGTTTGGATTCCTTTTATTTCTTCTTCTTCTCTGATTGCTGTGATTAGGACTTCCAAAATTATGTTGGGTGAAAGTGGAAAGAGTGGGAAAACTTGTCTTGTTCTTGATCTTAGAGGGAATGCTTTCAGCTTTTAACTCTTGAGTACTATGTTAGCTTGGGTTTGTCATATATGGCCTTTATATTGAGGTATGTTCCTTCTATGTCCACTTTCTGGAGACTTTTTGTCTGAAATGGATGTTGAATGTTATCAAAATCTTTTCCTGAATCTACTGAGATGATACTTTTTTGCTTCAGTTTGTTAATGTGGTATATTATACTCATTGATTTGTAGATATTGAAAATTTCTAGCATCCCTAGGATACATCCCACTTGGTCATGGTGCGTGATCCTTTTAATATATTGTTGGATTTGGTTTGCTAGTATTTTGCTGACAATTTTGTTATCATATTCAACAGTGATACTAACCTGTAATTTTATTTTATGGTATCTTTGTCTGCTTTTGGTGTTAGGGTGATGGCAGTATCATAGAATGAGTTTGGAAGTGCTCCTTCCTTTGCAATTTTTGGAAGAATTTTCAGGAGTATAGGTGTTAAATATTCTCTAAATATTTGATAGAATTTACCTGTGAAGCCACCTGGTCCTGGACTTTTGTTTGTTGGGAATTTTTTTAAATCAAAAATTCAATTTTAGTACTTTTAATTGGCCCATATATATTTTCTGTTTTTTCCTGGTTCTGTCTGATTGTACCTTTCTAAGAGTTTGTCCATTTCTTCCTGGTTGTCCATTTTATTGGCATATAGCAGCTTGTTGTAGTATCTTAAAATCATTTGTATTTCTGTGATTTCAGTTATAAGTTCTCCTTTTTCATTTCTGATTGATTGATTTAGACCCTCTCCTTTTTTTTTCCTGAGTTTGGCTAAATATTTTATCAATTTTATCTTTTCAAAGAATCAGATTTTAGTTTCTTTTCTATCTTTTTTAGTCTATTTCATTTATTTCTGCTCTGATCTTTATGACTTCTTACCTTCTACTAACTTTGGGTTTTGTCTCTTCTTTCTCTAGTTGCTTTAGGGAAAAGTTAGGTTTGACTTTTTTCCTATTGTTTTCTGAGGTAAACTTGTATTGCTAGAAACTTCCCTCTTAGAATTGCTTTTTCTGTGTCCCATAGGTTTTGGACAATCATTTTTGTATCTGGATATTTTTTGTGTTCCTATTTTATTTATTCAGTGATCCATTGGTGGTTTAGTAGCGTATTTTTTTAGCCTTCATATATTTGTGTGTTTGCAGTTTTATCCTTACAGTTAATTTCTAGTCTTACAACATTGTGTTCAGAAGAGATACTTGACATATTGAGGCTTGTTTTGTGGTCTAGAATGTAATCTATCTCAGAGAATCTTCCATGTGTACATGAAAAGAATGTGCATGTAGTTTGAATCTTTCAGGTTGAATGTTTTATATATTAATTAAATTTATTTGGTCTAATGTGTCACTGAAGACTTGTGTTTCCTTATTGATTTTCTGTCTGGATAATCTGCCCAATGATGTAAATGGAGTATTCAAGTCCCCCACTATTATTGTGTTACTGTTGATTTTTCTATTTATGTCTGTTAACACATTACTGACTGGGGGGTTTTTATAGAAACTAATGCCTATGGACGGTGATTTGGTATGTAACTGAAATCACATTTAATGTTATTTATCTGAAACTTTGTATATGTCTTACTAAAGCATTCTAATATGTTGTTAGAGTGTGTTAGGCACTGTGGCAGGCAGCTCTGCTTCTGTGCAGGGAAATAGGACATCTTTTAAAACTATACTGTGTTTTCCCCTGGAAGGGCAGACTCTACAGTTTCTGCCAGCATTTTTTTTTTAGTTCTAAACTATGGCATAAAACCTGATACACAATCCTATCTCATTCCTTGGATTGACAGAAATGCAGTCAGTTTCAAGAGAATAATTTAGATTTCAAAAATGATGTAAATGTAGGTAAAAAATAAAAAAAAAATTAAAAAAAAAAAGAAAGAAATTCACTCCCGGCAATAAAGCTACATACATTAAATGTTTGAGAAAAAAGTTGTTTAGGACAGAAAAATAACCAAGGGAACAATATAATGAACAAAACTTCAAATTTCATTGAATTCTATGTGAGTAATTTGGTTAAAAAAAAAGATGAAGTAATTTATTTTCTTTAGCTTATTAACATCTGTATATATCAATAAGTAGTTATTGTTCACATAAACCCAAATACTTGCAAGGTCTTTTTTTAAGTTTCACTCTTAAGAGACAAGAGAAATATTTTGTATTCTCTCTGAAGACTTCATGAACACTTTAAATAAATATTTGCAAATGATTTACATATACATATGTTAAAAAATCAGAGAGGGACCAAATGTGTTTTATACATGACAAACATTAATAAAGGCAATTTTTTTCAGTACTGTCATTTTCTACTTTTATTATCCTAAATATGAAAATGTCTTCCAAACCCTACTTGTAAGCCCCAAAAGGAGGAAAGTGTTCTCAATCAGAATATATTGTAAAACAGAAATCTAAAAATAATTTGCAATTTTTCTCTTGATTTTAACAATTATAAGCTATTGCTTATACTAATACAGAGCTTTAACAGTTGAACAGAATGCCTTTGTATCTCC
Source organism: Ovis aries (assembly GCF_016772045.2). Lineage (NCBI taxonomy): Eukaryota > Metazoa > Chordata > Mammalia > Artiodactyla > Bovidae > Ovis > Ovis aries. The sequence goes on along the minus strand of NC_056059.1, from coordinate 27,552,723 downwards.
AGGCAGACAAAATAAAACAGCCACAGGAAAAAAAATATTAAACACACCTCCCCAAGACACATGCTGAACTCAGAATTACACAGCATGCATCTAGTCTCAAAAGATTGTGATTTGCTTTTCAGTCAAATGTTTCCTGCTGCTAGAACAAAAGAAAGAAAAAAAAAGCTTTGTTGCATGAAAAAGCTTAAACTGTAAAATTACTGCTCTGCCATGGTTATATGAAATATACTGCATAATCTGGAAACGAAAAACAAAACATTAGCTTAGGGGAAAAATCTTTCTGTTGGAAAGACATATACATACCCTTTATGCTTATATAGATTTCTGTATAGTTTCATGTACTTTCTTAGAAGCATCCTAACTCTGAAGGAAGTTCCCATAGAGCAGTATGTGTATACCAGCAGTGTGTGAATCATTTCTCTTATCTAATAATTCCTTACAAATGTACCTTGGTTGTTCTTTGACTTTCTTCAAAGGTGAGACTCACAATGGGGCATTAATTTTGTCTGCCAAATATATATATTTTTTTTTTTTTTAGTTTTTATTTTTAAATTTTAAAATCTTTAATTCTTACATGCATTCCCAAACATGAACCCCCTCCCACCTCCCTCCCCATAACATCTAAGTTGTTTGTTTTTCTGCTCTATAGTTTGGCTAGAAGTTCATGACTCCATTAGAGAAAAGAAAGCAACATTTATATTAAAATGCTAAGAAAAATAAATTTCTCATGTTTAAGTCCATTTTTTTTAAAAAAAAAGAAGGAGTTCTTGTCATTGTTTTACATAGGATAAAAGAAGCATTATTTAAGATGAGTTATACAGGAAAAAATAACCATTATTTAAAATAAAAATAATTAAACAGTTTAGAAGTAGTACTTAATTCCATTACTTCCCAAGTATTAAGGATAATCCAAACAGAAAAAAACATATGCAGGCAGCTTATACAATTCTGACTACTTGCCAATTTGACCTAAAAATGATAGAAATTAATTATATAGAACTGTTGATAAACATGGCCTTTACTGCATGAAAATTACAATTATTTCACTACAGTATCTAACATAACTAGTAACTTAATAAATGTCGATTATTTAGCATTATTGATCAGGTTAAATAAACAAAATGTATAGCCATATAAATGCTCCAGTTAAGTTCTAATACAACAGGAAAAGCAATACTTTCCTAACACATCATGTTTTCCAAATTATAAGAAATCATTTATAAAAAAAAAAAACCTAATAGAGAAATATATACCTCTTTTATTTAAAGTCTTCAATTTAAACAAACATACATTTCTGCTAATCTCTTTGTTAGCTAGTTGAATTAATTTGAAGAACATAAAGAAGGTTGAGCACTAAAGAACTGATGCTTTTGAACTGTGGTACTGGAGAGGACTCCTGATTTCAAGATCAAACCAATCAATCCTAAAGGAAATCAACCCTGAAAGGACTGATGCTGAAGCTCCAATGCTTTGGCCACCTGATGCGAAGAGCTGACTCACTATAAATGACCCTGATGCTGGGAAAGATTGAGGGTGAAAGGAGAAGGGAGTGACAGAGGATGAGATGGCTGGATGGCATCACTGACAATGGACATGAGTTTGAGCAAACTCAGGGGTATGGTGAAGGAAAGAGGAGCCTGCTGTGCTGCAGTTCATGGCGTTGCAAACAGACACAACTTAGTGACTGAACAACAAATGTTACACTCATCACTTTGAACCTGTAATAAAACATTATTACACTGTGTTAGAACTTTAAAATATTTTAGCACTATAAACAGTAACACTCTAAGAATCCATGGCCCATTACTTTGTTTTCTTTAGGCAAAATTGCTAGCATGCCATTGTATGATATGTCTGTAAGGGAAGCACATATTATTTCAAAACATTGATAAGGAAAACACAAATTGCCAAGCCATCACTATAAATTTTTGCTTTCTTACATAATCATGTACATATTTTTCTGATTCCTATATTTCCTGTTATTTATTCCATTTCTCTTATTTCATCAGTATAATTTATCATTGCTGAGGTTTGATTTTAATAATGAACAGTCTGGGAGCCAGTTCTCCTGACCATGTGCTAGAATGAGAACAGGGAGAAACAGCTATAGACAGCACTTACTAAATGAACCCTGGAGAAAAATCAGAATCCAATAGACGTCTTCACTTTCCTAAAAATGAGGGTATAGAATTAAGGGCATATGTTCACACATAAATAAATTTTAAGAAAGAAATTCTCAGTTTAGTCTTTGTGAATCTTCCATGGGCTAAGCACTCTCATACAAAGACTAAGTTTTCATTTCTGAAGCAAACCATGCTCCCCACCTTTAACTGGTGGACTTTTAAAATTGCAGAGAATGTGTTCATAAGGAGCAATGTTGCTTCAGTGGGTGAAGTACTTTTGAAGGTATATGTCATTTTCATGTAAGATATTAAATTTTTTTAATAGTACTCTTAGAATTTTGGTTTTTATTTTGTATCGAGGTATAGCCAATTAACAAATGTTGTGATAGCTTCAAGTGAACAGCAAAGGGACTCAGGCATACATATACATGTATTCATTCTCTCCAAAACTCCCCTTCCATCCAGGCTGCCACATAACATTGAGCAGAGTGCTATACAATAGGTCCTTATTGGTTATCCATTATAAATATAGCAGTGTGTACAGGCAACTATAAGTTCATCCTCTAAGTCTGTGAGTCCCTTTCTGTTTAGCAAGTTAATTTCTATCATTTCTTTCTAGATTCCACATATAAGGGATGTAATACAATATTTCTCTTTCTTTGTCTGACTTACTTCACTCAGTATGACAATCTCTAGGTTCATCCATGTTGCTACAAATGGCATTATTCCATCCTTTTTAACGGCTGAGTAATACTCCATTGTGCAAATGTACTACATCTTTTTCTATCCATTTCTCTGCTGATAGGCATTTAGGTTGCTTCCATTTGTTGTGTATTGTAAACAGTGCTGCAATGAACATTGGGGTGCTTATATCCTTTTGGATCATATTTTTTCTCCAGATATATGCATAGGAGTGGGATTGTAAGTTCATATGGCAGCTCTAATTTTAGTTTTTAAGGAATCTCTATACTGTTCTCCATAGAGGCTCTGCCAATTTACATTACATTACATTTACTGTTTGTGGATGTTTGATGATAACCATTCTAGCTGGTGTAAAGGGATATCTCATTGTAGTTACTACTAGAGGAAAACATAGGCATCACTTTCTCTGACATAAATTGAAGAAATATATTTTTTGCTCCATCTCCTAGAATAATGTTAATAAAACAAAAATAAACAAATGGGATCTACTTAAACTCAAGCCTGAATTCGATGGAGCTAAAATAAAGATGTAAACATCCTAACTCATCCATTGAAATATTCTTAAAAGGCTAGAGCAGTGGCTACACAGTGCTGCAGCAACCATGAGGAGATACCCCATATCCAAGAAAGTATGGAAAAGCACTAGACCATTCAGGTATAACGTAAATCAAATCCCTTACAATTATACAGTGACAAATAGATTCAAGGGATGAGATCTGATAGACAGAGTGCCTGATGAACTATGGACAGAGATTTGTGACATTGTACAGAAGACAGGGATCAAGACCATCCCCAAGAAAAAGAAATCCAAAAAAGGAAAATGGTTGTCTGAGAGGCCTTACAAATAGCTGTGGAAAGAAGAAAAGCAAAAAGCAAAGGAGAAAAGCAAAGATAAAACCATTTGAATGCAGAGTTCCAAAGAATAGCAAGAAGAGGTAAGAAAGCCTTCCTCAGTGATCAGTGCAAAGAAATAGAGGAAAACAATAGAATGGGAAAGCCTAGAGATCTCTTCAAGAAAATTAGAGATACCAAGGGAACATTTCATCCAAAGATGGGCACAATAAAGAAGAGAAATGTTATGGACCAAAAAGAAGCAGAAGATATTAAGAAGAGGTAGCAAGAATACACAGAAGAACTGTACAAAAAAGATCTTCATGACCCAAATCATCACGATGGTGTGATCACTCACCTAGAGCCAGACATCCTGGAATGCAAAGTCAAGTTGGCCTTAGAAAGCATCACTACAAACAACTCTAGTAGATGTGATGGAATTCCAGTTGAGCTATTTCAAATCCTATAAGATGATGCTGTGAAAGTTCTGCACTCAATATGCCAGCAAATTTGGAAGACTCAGCAGTGGCCACGGGACTGGAAAAGGTCAGTTTCATTCCTCCCAAAGAAAGGCAATGGCAAAGAATGCTCAAACTACTGCCCAATTGCACTCATCTCAGAACCTAGTAAAGTAATGCTCAAAATTCTCCAAGTCAGGCTTCAACAGTTCATGAACTATGAACTTCCAGATGCTCAAGCTGGATTTCGAAAAGGCAGAAGAACCAGAGATCAAATTGCCAACATCTGTTAGATCGTCAAAAAAGCAAGAAGTTCCATAAAAATATCTACTTCTGCTATGGTTTTTCCAGTCATGTATGGATGTAAGAGTTGGACTATAAAGAAGGCTGAGTGCCGAAGAATTGATGCTTTTGAACTGTGGTGTTGGAGAAGACTCCTGAGAGTCCCTTGGACTGCAGGGAGATCAAACCAGTCCATCCTAAAGGAAATCAGTCCTGAATATTCATTGGAAGGACTGATGTTGAAGCTGAAACTCCAATACTTTGGCCACCTAATGCAAAGAACTGAATCATTGGAAAAGACCCTGATGCTGGGAAAGATTCAAGGTGGGAGGAGAAGGGGACGATAGAGGATGATATAGTTGTATGGCATCACCAACTTATGGACATGAGTTGGAGTAAGTTCCAGGAGTTGGTGATGGACAGGGAGGTCTGGTGTGCTGCAGTCCATGGGGTCACAAAGAGTTGGACATGACTGAGCTACTGAACTGAACTAATTTCAAAAGCTTTTGCACAGCAAAGGAAACTAAACAAAATAAAAAGACAACCCAGATTGGTAAAAAATATTTTCAAATGATGTGACCAATAATGGATAAGTCTCCAAAATGTACAATTAGCTCATGACACTTAAGAGTACAAAACAACCCAATCCAAAAATGGGCATAAGACCTAAACAGACATGTATACAAAGAAGACATACAGATGGCCAAGTGGTACATGAAAAGATGTTCAACGCCACTAATTATAAGAGCTTTAATAAAATGTCCATTTGTGGTGGTTCCCTGGTAGTCCAGTGATTATGACTGAGCTTCCAGTGCAAAGGGCACAGGTTCGATCCTTATTGGGGATCTAAAATCCCATATGCTGCAGGATGCAGCCATAAAATTTTCAATTTGCTTCAATTTTTATATTATTCAGTTTATATTTTTTACATTTTTAAATGTATGTTTAACTGGAGGAAAAATGTTTTACAATGTTGTGTTGGTTTCTGCTTTACAGCATCACAAAATCAGTCATAATCATACATAAGTCCCTCTGTGTGAGTCTTCCTCCCCTCCCCACATCCCACCTCTATAGATCATCACACAGTGCCAGGCTATCTATTTAACACATGGTAGTGCATATGTGTTGATGCTACTTTCTCCATTCATCCCACTCTCTCCTTCCCTGACTATGTCCAAAAGTCTGTTCTCTACGTCTATGTTTCCATTCCTTCCCTGCAAGTAGGTTCATCAATACCATTTTGTAAATTCCATGTTTATGTGTTAATATATGATATTTCTTTTTCTCTTTCTGACTTACTACACTCTGTATAACAGGTTCTAGTTTGATTCACCTCACTAGAATTGACTCAAATTTGTTCTTTTTTTATGGCTGATATTCCACTGTATACATGTACTACAAGTTCTGTATCCATCCATCTGTCAATGGACATCAACAGTTTCCATGTCCTAGCTTTTGTAAATAGTGTTGCAACGGACACTGGGCTACATGTGTTGTTTTCAGTCATGGTTTCCTCAGGGTATATGCCCCGTAGTGGAGTCACTGTGTCATGTAGTAGTTTTATTCCTGGTTTTTAAGGGGATCTCCTTACTGTTCTCCATAGTGGCTGTATCACTTTAAATTCCCAACAGTGCCAGAGGGTTCTCTTTTCTCCCCTTCTCTAGAGCATTTATTGTTTGTAGACTTTGATGATGACTATTCTGACTAGGATGAGGTGATACCTCATTGTAGTTTTGATTTGCATTTTTCCAATAATTAATGATGTTGAGCATCTTTTCTTGTGTTTATTGGCCATCTGTATGTCTTTGGAGAAATGTCTGTTTATGTCTTTTGCCCATTTTTTGATTGAGTTATTTTTCTGATATTGAGCTGCTTATATCATTTGGAGATTAATCCTTTGTCAGTTGTTTTACTTGCAATTATTTTCTCCCATTCTGAGGGTTTTCTTTGGATCTTATTTATTATTTCCTTTGCTATACAAAAGCTTTTAAGTTTAATTATGTCCCATTTGTTTTGGTTTTATTTTCCATTACTCAAGGAAGTGGATCAAAGAGGATCTTGCTGTGATATATGTCAGAGTGTACTGTCTATGATTTCCTCTAGGAGCTTTATAGTTTCTGGCCTTCTATTTTAAGTCTTTAATCCATTTTGAGTTTATTTTTGTGTATGGTGTTTGGACGTGCTCTAGTTTCATTCTTTTACACATAGCTGTCCAGTTTTCCCAGCACCACTTATTGAAGAGGCTATATTTTCTCCATTATATATTCTTGCCTCCTTTGTCAAAGACAAGGTGCCCATGGGTATGTGGATTCATTTCTGGACTTTCTATCTTGTTCCATTGGTCTATATTTCTGTTTTTATTCCTATTAAGCAGTTTAGTTAAGAGAAATCTCATAAAGATCTTATTTAGCATTTGAGAAGACGTTTTCATCACTGAGAAGCGATACTGCTGAATGTTGCTGTTATTTAATTATAAAGAGTTTTTACAAATCACAAACCAAATGCTTTCATGGATGAAACAAAAGAAAAATGCATAATCATATGGTTTAGGAAAATTTCACTCAGATTCTCAGTAAAATCTACAGCTGCAAAAATAAAAAGGAAGACTGAACAAAAATATAATGGTCTTGAAACTTGCAACAAATAACTACACATTTTAACTAAAATAAGAAACAGAGAAACAAAAACATGCCAATAGTGCAGATTGCTGGTTTATTTTTAATATTGCCTCATTTAAAAAAATAAAGTATACAGACTTCCTGTAAAGATAGAGGATTGAAACAGTACTGGAAAAAAAAAAAAAGCCTCACTCCTTCCGTATTTAACAAAATGAAGGAAAACAGTAAAAAATTACAACAAAATTCACCAGCAAGACCTAAATTATGAATGGGATACAATGAGATGCCCAAACTAAAAAATGTATCACTCCTTGCCTCATCTCCCTCAAAGAAATTAATATATACTTAGGAAATGAGGAGTCAAGAAAATCCTGCTATTTCTCATTATACTTTCTAGTTTTGAGCAAAGCTGACTCAAGTGATTCATTAGCCCTGGGAAAATCAGGATAAACCCCAGAAAGTACAATATTAACAACTTCTATAATGTAGGACAAAATCAGCAGAGTGAGAAACTATCACCAGGAATTTCTATATTCCAGGATATCATATTGAGTTAAGTAAAAGATCTAAAAACTATGGGAGTTCCACACCTCTTTAGTTGGGATGAGTGCGTCCTAACATGGCAATTAATAAACAATAAGAGAAAGAACCCAGGTTACACAGCATGAATTATAGTAAGCTATAGCTGAGAACTAGCCCTTGCACAGGCCATTTGTTCATTCTTTTATATGTTCATTTAACCACTCTCAATTGAACTGCTTCAGGTACTGAAAAAATGGCAGTAAACAAATCAGGTAAAAATATTTAGTTTTATGAAGTTTACATTATTTAGAAAATTATTAAAATCAAAACTCAAATATGTCTATAGCATATTACAATGTGATTGAACATTAAAGAAGAGACATGGAGAAGTCCTTGGGGGAGAAGGGTTCCAATTAATAGTCAGGGAAGTCCTCTGTGAGAAGGTGGTAAATGAGGAAAGACTGGAAGGAATTGAGAGGGAAGCACTGGACAGGTGATATTGAGATTCTAGGCATCAGAGACAGCAGGTACAAAGGCAGGCCTGAGGAACAGCCAGGTAGACAGTGCCACTTACATGGAGGGAACCCGGTGGCGGTTAGTAGGGGATGAGAGAAAAGTTGGGTTGGAGCTAGAGGCAGGTATATTGCATAGGACCTTATATCATTGTAAGTAAGTATTTTGGATTTTACATAGAATGAAAAGTAAAGCATGGAGTGTTTTGAACAGATGGGAGATTTAATCTAATTTATATTTTAATTAGCACATTCTGACTACAATCTTGAGGATAAATGCTAGAAGGAGCAAACAGACACGCAAGGAGACCCAGTAGGAAGTTACATCCATCATTCAGAGAAAAGTTGATAACAGTGGTAGTGCCAGAAGTTTTAGAGGAGTTGAAATTCATATATATTCTGAAAGGAGGGTCAATAGGAATTTCTGCCGATTACATGAAGGTGAGGAAGAGATGAGTCAAGCCAGAAGTTTGGCTTTGGATATGTAAATTTTGAAATGCCCACTAGACTTCCAAGTGGGGGTTTGATGATTGAAGCTTAGTGAACAAGCCTGACTGGATGGAGGTAAAACACGAGACTTCATCAACATAAAGATAGCATTTAAAGCTGTCATCAAGGCTCTGAGATTTAAAAAAAAAAAAAGTTGAAAAGTAGAGACTTAGAGCACTCCAACTTTAATAAAATTAGAGAGATCAGAAGGAACTGGAAAAGGAAATTGAAAATGGGTGGTTAGGGAGCCAGGATGCTGTTCTATATGTTAAACATTGAAGTTTCAAGGAGGTGAAAGTGAAAGTCACTCAGTCATGTCCGACTCTTTGCAAGTCAGACTGTACAGTCCATGGAATTCTCCAGGCCAGAATACTGGAGTGGATAGCCATTTCCTTCTCCAGGGGATCTTCCCAATCCAGGCAGGGATCAAACCCTGGTCTCCTACACTGCAGGTGGATTTTTTACACCAGCTGAGCCACCAGGGAAGCCCTTCCAGGAGGAGTGAGTGCCAAGTGTCATGTTAAATGCTGCGAACAGGTAAGATGCAGACTGAAAATCTGCACCAGATTTAACCACATGGCCATTCTTACTGGCCATGACAAGAGTGGTTTCTGTACAGTGTAGAGTAAAAGCCTACTAGGTACAAAAGATAATAACAGGAAAAGAAGTGGGGAAAACAAGTCTAGAAAATGTTTTAAGGAAAGTTATAATAAATGGAAACAGAAACGTAACAATGATTGGAGGGGAAGAAGGATCAACCAAGCACTTTAAAAATGCAATATACCAGAATCTGATGTTGAGATGGTCTAAGAGAGAGAAAAACCTGATGAGGAAGAAGGAGAGCAGAATTGCTGAAGAGATGCCTTTGGGTGAAGGAGGACCTGATCTATTAATAGTGCATGATGGACAGAGGAGGACATAGGTGCAGGAAGAGTTCATAAATACTACTTAATATGCAAATACACAAAGTGTATAGATAAGAATATTTAGCCTTTAGAAAATAGTAAAATAGAGAAAATACTCTAAAATGTACAAAAGTGTCAAGGATAATTCAATCACATGAAGTCAGAGAAAATAAAAGATCTGAACAAAGCTGCCCATTTGAACATTTCTAAAAAATGAAAGGAAATAGCCTGTATAAACTGTACAAACATACTATACTAGGAAAAAAAGAAAAAGTATTAGAAGTGAGAGAGATGCAAAATAAAAACATAATTTGAAACATAATACAAGGACTAAAAGCATATTCTCAAGAATAATCTGAGAAAAATTTAGAACAAATTAGAAGTCAATAAGGTAACTCACAAAGATACGATGAAAGACAACAAAATTAAAAGCCAAAATACTCAAATTGAATGTACAGATTAGAAATAGTAAGAGTCAAAATTAATAAAAGTCACACCAATGACTTTAGAGAATACTTGAGATAGTTATAAAAAAATTAAGACAAAATAGAAATAGAAACATATTAAAGATTCTCATTGAGATATGCTGATAAGCAGACACTAAGATGATCAAAGAAGGCTGAGCGCTGAAGAATTGATGCTTTTGAACTGTGGTGTTGGAGAAGACTCTTGCGAGTCCCTTGGACTGCAAGGAGATCCAACCAGTCCATTCTGAAGGAGATCAGCCCTGGGATTTCTTTGGAGGGAATGATGCTAAGGCTGAAGCTCCAGTACTTTGGCCACCTCATGCGAAGAGTTGACTCATTGGAAAAGACTCTGATGCTGGGAGGAATTGGGGGCAGGAGAAGGGGACGACTGAGGATGAGATGGCTGGATGGCATCATGGACTCGATAGACTTGACTCCGAGTAAACTCCGGGAGATGGTGATGGACAGGGAGGCCTGGCGTGCTGCAATACATGGGGTCGCAAAGAGTCAGACATGACTGAGGGAGTGAACTGAACTGAAGATGATCAAATATATGGATAATTACTCAATAGAAATATGGTTTGTTGAATTTAAAAAACTAAAGACATGTATTTTAGTAACATTTCTCTGAATAAATGAAGAACTAAATCTAAAGATGTTATACTATATATTAGAAGGGACTTTAACATTCAGAAATGCCAGAAATGACACTAACTCTGGTTAAACTTATTCTGTGTCCATGATAAAGAGTTCCTCAGGCAAACAGGCAGGAAATACAAGTCAACTTCAAGGAGAAATAAATTTAAGCTAGTCTCAAATTTCATCACCACAACACTCAATACCAGAATTTGGTCAAACATTGTTCTCAAATTCAAATTTCTGATGGGGAAAAAAAAATGTATGAGTGAATATTATTATTCCCCAATGAGTTGCTTTTTGGGTATAAATGCAAATGCCAAACACTCTAATATATGAGACAACATATATGAGTTCATGGATGCTTAAAAATTAACTATTCAGTGTTGAAATCCAGACAGCCAAAAGATGACTCAAAAGTCAAGAATTAAAATTTAATGATATAGCTATGATTATTTAAGGATGACACCAAATGTTGAATTCATTTAGTGCTCTAGTACATACCTGCTAGAAAAATTAGGGTTGTAGGGGAATATATAATATAAACCCTGCCCGAGAAAAATATTATTAGCATCAAAATAATTAAAGTGAGAGGAATGGAAAAAAACAGAGAAAGTAGTCATTACATGTAGAACAAGCTGAAACATGTAGTTAAAAACATTTTTTTTTTTAAATTGCTGCGTTCTCCACCATTACACAGCCAGTAGCAGAGAACATGTCTATTTTGCTTTTGAGTTGACTATCTCCCTCACTCAATCACTCTCTCCTATTGATGTTCAAAATCTATTTGGAGTTCACTAAAGACAGGAAAGTTGTTATAGTTAATTTTATTATTTTGTGTTCATTTGTAGCTGAAATAATTATTTATAAGGAGATATCTCTTTATATCAGAGAAGGCAATGGCACCCCATTCCAGTACTCTTGCCTGGAAAATCCCATGGATGGAGGAGCCTGGTGGGCTGCAGTCCATGGGGTCGCTAGGAGTCAGACACGACTGAGTGACTTCACTTTCACTTTTCACTTTCATGCATTGGAGAAGTAAATGGCAACCCACTCCAGTGTTCTTGCCTGGAGAATCCCGGGGACGGGGGAGCCTGGTGGGCTGCCGTCTATGGGGTCGCACAGAGTCGGACACGACTGAAGTGACTTAGCAGCAGCAGCAGCAGCATTTCTTTATATTATTTGGTTACCAAGGATATAATTCAATTGCAAAGAATTGTAAATACTTTATTCTTTCCTTTTATGTACCTAGTTTTCAGGATGATAAGATTCCTGAAGTGCTAGAATGACATAGACCCCAGAACAGTGTCTAATTTTACCCACTAATTGTTTAAAATTGTTATGGTAGAAATATTTACACCACAGAAATTGTCAAATGCTATGAACAGAAATTATAGATAAAATATTTTTAATAATTTAGATGCAGATGAATGGATAAGAAAGCTGTGGTATATATACACAATGGAGTATTACTCAGCCATTAAAAAGAATACATTTGAATTAGTTCTAATGAGATGGATGAAACTGGAGCCGATTATACAGAGTGAAGTAAGCCAGAAAGAAAACACCAATACAGTATACTAACACATATATATGGAATTTAGAAAGATAGTAATGATGACCCTGTATGCAAGACAGCAAAAGAAACACAGATGTGTAGAGCAGACTTTTGGACTCTGAGGGAGAGGGAGAGGGTGGGATGATTTGGGAGAATGGCATTGAAACATGTATACTATCATGTAAGAAGCGAATCACCAGTCTATGTTCGATGCAGGATACAGATGCTTGGGGCTGGTGCACGGGGATGATCCAGAGAGGTGATATGGGGTGGGAGGGGGGGTTCATGTTTGGGAACTCATGTACACCCATGGTGGATTCATGTCAATGTATGGCAAAACCAATACAGTACTGTAAAGTAAAACAAAGTAAAAAATTAAAATTAAAAAAATAATAATTTAGATGTTTCTACAGATAAGACATGGTTTTCAACATCTTAAAAAATATTCATTTGAAAACAGAATAGCAGGGAAAAAGAAAATATATTTCAAAATGTATCATTTACTCATAACTGCCACTAATATACTTGTATATTTATAAGCTTTTAGTATGTATGGTTTTAAAAATAAAAATGTAGTTTATAATTATGTTTTTCATACTTTATATTGCAACATAAATATCTCCCTATAAGCAACATTTGAATAAACTAATACACTAAATGGAAATAACAGTGTTCCATACAATTGTTCTGAATTTGTTGGGTATTTAAATATTTTCAAAATATGTACAAACTTATCTGAAGAACTTATCAGATACAAACTTATCTGAAGAACATTCCTGTGTACTTTTTTCTTCTTATTTTCTGATAATTTCCATTAAGTGTATCCTAGATTTGAATTATATAGGAAAAGAATATTAACTCCTTTAAGATTATTACATATAGGTAAAACTGGTCTATATTTTACGTTCAACAGATTCTGGTTTTGGTTCAAAATTATACTTCTGCATTTAAATAAGCTTAAAAAATCTTGTGGTGGAGTAAAAAAAAAAAACTATTGAAAAATGAGAAAAACTGAAAAAGTATCCACGGAAAATAATGTGAGAAAAAATAATTATCTTTAAAATTTTTAAGCTATGTTACACATAACAAATGATTACATTAAATAGAAAAAAATATTAAATTTTCTGTTCTCCAGGATCTTCAAATCTGAATGTTCTCTTTCATCAACTTACACTGGTCATTGGAGAGGAAAATAATCAAAATCACGTACAATGCAGCAGATCCGTAATGAAAGTGCTTACATGGAATTTCCTAAGGGATCGTTAAAATGTAAACAAAATAAACAGAAAAAAATGTGCTTGAGTTTTTAAAGAGAAACCTTTTTACTTTCAAATAATGTGCTTGAGTTTTTAAAGAGAAACCTTTTTACTTTCAAATAATGGTTGAATGCCAACAGAAAAAACTATTATGTCCTAGGAATGATTTAATAGCTATTGTAATATGTTTTTGCTTTTTACAATTCTGAAAGTTATTGTTGTCAACATGTTAAAGCAATGCCAACATTCATAGGAATTAGTCTTGCCCAAAGTAGCACAGCTAAAAAATGGAAGTCTGAAGCCCACACACAAAAGGACAGTCACAAATGGTGACATACTCTAGAGGTATGTCTTCATTTAGATAACCTGAGTTGGGTATTTAGTCTACTGCTGCTAATAAAACAAGATAGCACATAAGTACCAATCTAAGCAGAGCCCAAAGCATTTACTCAGGATGAACTCAAGGCAGGCAAATGACCCCTCTCCCTAAACAGCATTTCTCCCATTTTCACAATGATTACCCTCAGGTGTGCTTTGCTTACTGTCACCCCTACAATGAATAGCAACAACAAATATGTAATCAAGATACTTATCTAACCCAGAAGTTGAAAATAGAAGTTGATAGTCCTTGACATACGATTTCTGGGGATAAGTTATTGAAAGAATTGTTGGGGGGAAAAAAAAGGGAAATGACAACAAAAGCAAAGAGTGACTCAGGCACAGAGGGGTTAGCGTGAGAAAGGCAGGTTGAATTGGTTATGTGCTGGATAATGCAAAAGCCCAGAGTTCTTGATGGCACTGTTTGGAGCACTGTGCACTGAAACTGCGCACAGTAGTGTTCTAATCGTGCGTTATCTGTTGTGACTATGTTACTGTGGCACCTTGTCTATAATAATTGCACATATTTTAAATAATATACTTTGCTTTTCTTATCGCTCATCTTAAAATGTAAAAATCAGCTAACCATAGATAAGTACTATTGTGCACCTCCACATGGCATTTTAACTGAACGGTGACCCTGGAGTTGTGTAATGAGCAAATCCTACCTTAGGTAGTCATGTTCATTTTGAAGAGATTTTTATATAAAATTGACTAGCTACTAGTTTTACAGGTATTTTCTCCTATCATTGTTAGCAGTTATACACTTGGTAAAGACAATATGTTTAGTGCAGCAAATGAAATATTTCCTAGCATCTGGAACACATAATGTTCTTCGGTACAGAGTGTTCATTCAACACAGTTAAAAAAAATCTCTAGCATGTTCCACACAATCAGGATACAAAAAGAAAAAAAAATGAATAAGACACTCTCATGGTCCTTGAGAAGCATATTAACTTGAGTATCAAACTTCAAATCACATAGCTAATTTACCTTGTTCTGATTAGCTATTCACCAAATTACCTTTCAATTATAACAGTTTCTCACATGGCACCTAGAGAGAAAATGTGCTCACTAGAAGACTCAAGTGCCCAGTTCCCTGGATAGTTGTATTTCTTACCATGAATTTATAGACTGGTGCCTTGATTATAATTAGGCTTTGCAAGGTAGTTTTCCTTATTTAGTAGTACCCTTAGACATTACAGTTCTTATTGTAAATTGATATTTGGGTTTTATACGTCAGTCTCCTGAGCTTGGTTAACATAAGTTTTCCTATGAATTTTACATGTCTTTGGTGTACTAAAAAGTAACAATATATGAAATAGAAGAGCTGACTCAGGCTTTGGGAGATGGTAGATTTACTAGGGTAGTGCCACGTTTTAGAATCTCCTGGGAATTACCCATCTTGGCTTCCCTAGTTAATCCAACTCTTCCTTTAGATTCAGTTCAGTTCAGTTAGGTTCAGTTCAGTCACTCAGTCATGGCTGACTCTGCGACCCCATGAATTGCAGCACGCCAGGCCTCCCTGTCCATCACCAACTCCCGGAGTTCACTCAGACTCACGTCCATCGAGTCAGTGATACCATCCAGCCATCTCATCCTCGGTCGTCCCCTTCTTCTCCTGCCCACAATCCCTCCCAGCATCAAAGCCTTTTCCAATGAGTCAACTCTTCACATGAGGTGGCCAAAGTATTGGAGTTTCAGCTTTAGCATCATTCCTTCCAAAGAAATCCCAGGGCTGATCTCCTTCAGAATGGACTGGTTGGGATCTCCTTGCAGTCCAAGGGACTCTCAAGAGTCTTCTCCAGCACCACAGTTCAAACACATCAATTCTTCGGTGCTCAGCCTTCTTCACAGTCCAACTCTCACATCCATACAGGACCACTGGAAAAACCACAGCCTTGACTAGACAGACCTTAGTCGGCAAAGTAATGTCTCTGCTTTTGAATACGCTATCTAGGTTGCTCATAACTTTTCTTCCAAGGAGTAAGCGTCTTTTAATTTCATGGCTGCAGTCACCATCTGCAGTGATTTTGGAGCCCCCCAAAATAAAATCTGACACTGTTTCCACTGTTTCCCCATCTATTTCCTATGAAGTGATGGGACCAATGCCGTGATCTTTGTTTTCTGAATGTTGAGCTTTAAGCCAACTTTTTCACTCTCCTCTTTCACTTTCATCAAGTGGCTTTTTAGTTCCTCTTCACTTTCTGCCATAAGGGTGGTGTCATCTGCATATCTGAGGTTATTGATATTTCTCCCAGCAATCTTGATTCCAGCATGTGTTTCTTCCAGTCCAGCGTTTCTCATGATGTACTCTGCATAGAAGTTAAATAAGCAGGGTGACAATATACAGCCTTGACATACTCCTTTTCCTATTAGTTGAACCAATTACATATTTGATAGTAAACAAGTTAAAATATTAGGTTAAATACTAGTGTTTCTGAACCAATTACAATTCATGCATATGAAATTATAACTAAATGACTTGATTTTTTCCTCTTAAATATTGATATATTTCTTTGAATAACTATCTATTAAAAGCACATTTAACCAGCTGCTTCCCCTACCCTACCACCTATAATCCAGAGAAGTAGAAACCATAAATATAGGCAACATATTTTTGAAGAATTCCTGGGTCAAAAAAGTCAGAATGCAAATTAGGTAACATTTTTAATTGAACGATAAAGAAAATGCAATATATCAAGAAAGCATCAACTCAGTATTACTGAGCTCCTCAAAATAGTTTGCTGTTTTCCATTTCATTAACTAGTGTTTTTTTAACAACATGTCTATTCTATATATTCAAAAATTTGAAACTGTGTTTTATAGGCTATTAACAAATCACTTAATTCAAAAGAAGATAGTATTTGGAATAAAAATAATGTAAGAAGCTTTATAGAAAGTCCTTCAAATCTAACTTCTTAGATATTTTTAATATCACATTAGCACTCATTAATCCCTTATGATTTGTTTCCTTTCTTAAATAACTAGTGAGGAATTTTGTTAAATTAACAAAAAGGTTTTAGTAGAAAAAGATTAGTAGTTACAATTTGACTACATTAGGGATATGAAGCTAAGAAAATATTCACCAATTAATTTCAACTCATGAGAAAATTTTAAGAAGGCTCAGATGTAGGGTTACATAATACTGAAAAAGTTTCCATTTAAAATTTTAAGATGAAACTTTGCTCCTTATGAACTTTAGACAATCTATAAAATTAGAAATGATGCACTAAATTTTAATTAGGTTTAGACAAATCTTACAAAAAATTATAATAGTGTCTTGCTTTTAAATAAACCATAAAGAACAGTGAAGCTTCATTAGCACATTGTTCAGGGAATCATAGAATTTCCAAATGAGAAAGAAATGTGTGATCAAGAATAACTTAATTAGAATTTGTATAATTATTTTTAAAAAAACCCCTGAAAACTAACCCTTATGTAGGTGTTAACACTAGAAAGTTACTCATAGTTTGTGATTTTAAATCAAGAAAAATATGCACTTTTAGCATTACATAAGGACAAAAATATATAAAACTTTGCTGTGGTTTTCCACACTTCTGTCACATGGTAAAGAGATGGAAAAGGGCAGGAGTTTGTGCTACAGAATTACAAATAACATTGTGATAGTGTACTCCAGGTAAAAATGTTATACAGTTGATTATCAGAATTAACTCTTGAAAAGTTAAGAACACTGCAACTTTAGCAAGAGTTTTACCTATAAACATTGTCTACTCAGAGCAGAGCACTTCACTGAACCCTGTGAAAGATACAAATTGGAAGTTCTATGTTTACCAGGGTCAAATGAAACTATTGTTAGGGCCAAAAATTACATGTTTGGCACGAGATTACATATCAGATTGGAGATAGTTATGGATATTGGAACTTTTTACATCAAGCTATTTTAAATATTTCAGACAACAACTAATTCTAAACATCTAATAACCTGTGTCCTAGAATGAGTATAATTGCCAATCATTGATTTATTCCACATGTATTCACCTTCCATCATTCATAGGCACATGTGGGGGACATTGACTCTAGAAACCCTACAGTCTAGGTGCAGAGACAGAGAAACACAACCAGTATCCCCTGTCCCCTGCACACACATATAGACACAGAGGGGATCATTGTTATCAAGCGAGAAAAGTATTATGACAAAGATAAGCAGAGAGTACCATGATGTTATGAGAATCCTAGGAAAGAACAGACAACTTCAGAGCTTCAGATTCTTTACCGTCTGAGCCACCAGGGAAGCCCAAGAATATCGGGAGTGGGTAGCCTATCTCTTCTACAGGGGATGTTCCTGACCCAGGGATCCAACCAGGGTCTCCTGCATTGCAGGCTGATTCTTTATCAGCTGAGCCATCAGGGAAGCCCAGATAAGAGTGGGGAGCCTCCATTTCTTCATAGGATCTAATCAGTTGCTAACGTTCACACTACAACAACTAGTAAAATAAGTAAAACAGATAACTTGAAAAAAGAAACATTTTTAAAGTATATCAGAGTATTGAGGAAACAATAAAGAATAGATAAACTAAAATACCAAAGTGGTGAGTCTTTTCTCAACAGGTAATGCCCGTCTATTTTCTTCTCTAGGGCATTTGGGTATGATCTGCAGATCAGAGTAGGATCACACAAAGTGACTTTACTGGAAAAAGAAGAAACCAGCAGAATAATCCGGAGAAGGCAATGGCACCCCACTCCAGTACTCTTGCCTGGAAAATCCCATAGATGGAGGGGCCTGGTGGGCTGCAGTCCATGGGGTCGCTAGGAGTCGGACATGACTGAGTGACTTCACTTTCACTTTTCACTTTCATGCATTGGAGAAGGAAATGGCAACCCACTCCCAGGGACGGGGGAGCCTGGTGGGCTGCCGACTACGGGGTCACACAGAGTCAGACACGACTGAAGCGACTTAGCAGCAGCAGCAGAATAATCAGTGGGCATGTGGATCCAGTGTACCTGTTCAGAAACTAGACAAGTCACAGGGTACGGGGCTGGTTTTCCACATCAGGTGTAAACGGGCAAGGATGGTGCTGGGCCTGAAGGGAAGAGTGCAATCTTTTCTGTCTTGCTGTGTTAGTGAGACAAATACTAAGAAGCCACAGTCCCATCACACATGCACATCTGATATATTTTGAAGCTTTCTGTGGCAAAACACCAAAGCTAAATCTCCTGAAGTCTTTCACAACTAAGGAGACAAAAATCTACCAGGCTTTCAGTGAAAAGTTCATCAGGGTCATGTCCAAGGAACAGGGATGAACCAGAGATAAACTGAGAGTTAACTCAAATTGCAACCGAAACTTGATCCTGCTCAGTCCTGGACAGGATTGAAGTGATTAGTCTCAGAGGTAAACCTATTCTGTTGGCAAATAAATTATAGAGCTAAAACTTGTCTTATATACAAGGTCTGACACACAATAAAAAATTATTATCATGCAAAGGAGCAGGAAATCATGATCAACTGTCAGGAAAAAAAGTAAACAAGTATATGAGTAAGATAGATGAATAATGACTCAGATACTGAGTCTAAGATGAATAGTAAAATATCAGTGTTATTAATAATTAAGGAAAATACTGAAAAATTTCATGAAAAGATTGAAATTTTGTATAAAGTAAGTATCAAGTCAGCATTTAAAAACTGTACAAGCACAATATCAGAAATTTAAAGCTCACTGAATGAGGTTAATAGAAACTTTCTATAGTAAACTAAAAAACAGGTCAATAAGAAATTTGTAAACTATAACACAGAAGGAAAAAAGCATGGCAAAAACAAAATAGAGTGCAACACACATAAGGAAATAGCAAATGTCTAACATACTTGTAACTAGACTACCCACAAGAAATGACAGGGAAATTATAGCAAAATCAATTTTTGATTAGATAATGACCAAGAATTTTCTAAAACTGATCCACATTATCAACCCATATATTTAAGAAGATCATTGCATCACAAGCAGGGTAAACAATATGAAGACCATAACGAACCACATCAAGGGTAAGCTGATGAAATACAAAGATTAAATTATAAAAGGAGTAACATAAAACTGATAACCAAATTATCCACAGAAGTATAGAAGTCAGTAGAAAGTGTGCTAAATTCTGAAAGATTAAAAAAAAAAATTCCACAGTAGACTAGGGTTTAACCCAGTGAAATATCCATTAAAGATAACGGTGGAATCAAAGTATTTCCAGACAAGGAAATGATAAGAGAATTAGTTACCAGCTGAGACAATTGGTTACAATATTAAAAAAAAAAATACACAGGAAGTTTCTCAGGCTGAAAGAAAAGCATGACCTCAGATGGAAAGATGAAACTGAAGGAATGCATGAAGAGCAAGCACTAGCAAAGATGATTTTGCTGATATACAGAAAAAAGATTGACTTTTTAGAACAACAATATTATTTCTGTCTTGTGGCTGTATATCACAGAAAGAAAAATGTCTGAGCAATAGTACGAAAGGTAAGAAGGGGCTAAATGAGACTAAAGTGAGGTGTGGTGGTTTCAGTATTTTTAGGAAGTGCTAATAACACTAGCTTAGGAAGACTCTAATAAATCAAGGTTGTGTATTAAAATCTAAATCAAAAGCACTAAAATGAACACAAGAAAAAACAAGTAAATTAATTAGAAAATATAATTAAATACAATGAATACAAATATAATTAAAGTTCTTTATAAGAGGGAAGAGAGAAATAACAGCAAAAAGTACATGGAAGAAATATATATAGCAAGATAACATTAGTATATATTAGCAAATATATTAGTAACTGTACCAAACCTAAAAGTACTAAAAATACATTAAAAGAGTTGGAAACTAACATAAACCACTTGCTGTTTGCAAAAAACATGTTTAAAATATGAGCGCATGCCAGGGTCCAGCCCCTGCAGGATCCAGGGGAACCCTCAGGAGAAATGGCATCAGTGAAGAGAATGATTTAGAGAGAGAGATAAAGAAAGAATGTTGCAGATAAGAAAATGGAGGAGAGAAAGAAAGAAAAAAAGAAAGAAAAACACTGGGAGACCAAGCTTCTTCAGTGAGCGAGGCCCATAACTTTATTTTCAAAAGGGACTTTTATACCTTGACTTGTACATAGAGGGAAATGAAAGATGCAAGGTCATGCAGAATCAGCCCAAACACTCCAGCAGTTTTGCCCTTACTGAAACCAGGATTTTTTCTGCATACTTTTTCCATAAACAATGTTGTATATATTATCTTCTGGCCTTGGAGGCCTGTGGACATTTTATGACCCTCTTTTGATAAAGGCTGCTCAACCAAAAAACTTATTTTCCCTTGAAGTGTTGGGTTTTTTTTTTTAATATATTTCTAATCTATGTCAGCCTCAGAAAGTATTAAGCAGAGTTACATTCTCACAGAGCAAAGGTGCAGTGAGTTACAACAAAGGAAGACCTTATTAGCTCAAAAGTCTGATGTGGTTAATTTCAAGGCTATTTCTTATTTTTCTTACATTCCAGCTATGTTAACTAATGCAATCCCAGGTGCACAGTGGATAAGAGATATGGGAACTTAGCAGCAAGCATTGGCTCAACAGTGAAATCCTACACCAGCACTACTCTAATAGTTTTTAACTCTTTGAAAGGCTCTATATTTTTAGGCTTCCTGTATGTACCTCTCACAGTTGGGAGGCTGTGAATAATCATATGCGTAGCTGCAAGAGTCTGGATAAACCTGCCAAGCAAGCTAGAATGCTAACAAAGGGGGTTTGATTTGAAATATTCCTCTCATGTCCCAGAGACTTATTAACTAAAGCCCTAAGTTAACTTTTTCCAGAAAAAGGTGGTCGGGGACAGCCCCCTGTTAACGTCAGAAGAGTTGGTGAAAGGCACAAAATAGTAAGACAGACAGATTCTGGTTTTGGGGTAGATGCTCGAGCAGGTCCAGGGGAGTACCTTGAGGCCTGAAGCCTTGCTTATCAGATCTCTTCCACATGACCTTGTCATGGGTGGGATCTGCCGTGCTGGTTCCTGGAAAGCACACAGAAAAGTGCAAGTAAAAGAATGAAAAATATGCCATAAAATACTCATTAAAAGAAAGAAATGTAGAGATATTAATATTTAAGACGACTTGCTCCTTGGAAGGAAAGTTATGAACAACCTAGACAGCATATTCAAAAGCAGAGACATTACTTTGCCAACAAAAGTCCCTCTAGTCAAAGCTATGGTTTTTCTAATAGTCATGTATGGATGTGAGAGTTGGACTGTGAAGAAGGCTGAGTGCTGAAGAATTGATGCTTTTGAACTGTGGTGTTAGAGAAGACTCTTGAGAGTCCCTTGGACTGCAAGGAGATCCAACCAGTCCATTCTGAAGGAGATCAGCCCTGGGATTTCTTTGGAAGGAGTGATGCTAAAGCTGAAACTCCAATACTTTGGCCACCTCATGCGAAGAGTTGAGTCATTGGAAAGGACTGTGACGCTGGAAGGGATTGGAGACAGGAGAAGAAGGGGAAGACAGAGGATGAGATGGCTGGATGGCATCGAGGACGTGAGTGTGAATGAACTCTGGGAGTTGGTGATGGACAGGGAGGCCTGGCATACTGCGATTCATGGGGTTGCAAAGAGTTGGACATGACTGAGCAACTGAACTGAACTGAAGATGACTTGAAGGTAAAAATAATCACTAGAGATAAAAAGGAATAACCCATAATTTTAAAATAATTCCAATAAGAAAACAGTCCTTAGTTTCTGTTTAATGATAATGAGATGTAAAGTATATAAACAAAATTTTAACAGGGGAATAAGGAGAAATATATATATCTACAATCATAGCAGGAGATTTTAATGCATCAGTCTAAATAGAATAAACAGACAAAAAACTAACACAGTTGAAAATTTGAAATACATATTTAACCAAATTGATATAGTTGGCATATATAGAAAATTATGCACAGTATCTTCAGAAGAGAAATTATTTTTCAACTGCACCTAGAACATTTGCCAAGATGTATCTATCATTAGGGTATCATTTGCCATACATAAGACAGTAATGGTCAAAACAAAAATATATAGAAAACAAAAATATATAGAAAACAAAACAGTTAAACCATTCATGTGCATACCTTGTTGTTTTAAACCTGAGATTGTACGAGAAACAATTAAAACTTTAACAATTATATGAAAATCAGATCTGTACTTTGAACGTTTCAAACTGGCATAATTTGAATATTGGATGAGAGATGTGCAAGACCAAAGGTAGTGAGCTTGTATAGCAGGTCACTGTAGTAATCTAGGTGAACAATAATAAGACTATGAGCTAGAAAAGGAAGAACAGGCAGGAAGAAGATGATACAGATTTAAGGGACAGTGAAGCTAAAGAACCAGTCACTACAGTGACTGGCATCAATAACAAGGAACAGAACAGTAGTTAATGGAGCATAGTAGAGTGAGTGGTGAGGTGGGGTCACTTAAGCTTGGAACATGCTGTCCTTGAGGAAATCCCCAGCTGGAAGTCTTTAGTGTGAAATTCAATATGTAGTTGAAGCACCTGAGAAAAATGTGACCTGGGATGAACAGATTGGGATTTACTGGTAGCAGCAGCCATGCTAGTGATTGGAGCATCTGAAAGGACTAAAGAAAGAGGTTGAGAAGAGGGGAGGAAGAAAGTAGGAAGAGGGGAAGCAGGGAACGAGGAAAAGGAAGAGAAGAGAAGGAAAAAAGGGGAAGGATAGAGGAGTGGATATAGAGAGGAAAGGGAGAGAGAGGAGTATCCTCATGGTTTAAAAATATGAATAGCTATCACCTACTGAGGGCTCAGCATGGATCAAATGTGATAACAGACTTTAATAATTAAAAAAAATTGATCCTTACAACATTATGGGTTAGATGTGATTACTATCTACTTCAAAGAAAAGAAAACTGAGTTTAGAGAGATTAGGTAATGTTCCCAAAGTAACCCACATATTCAATAGTACAATAGGGATAATAAATCCAGATATTTCTGACAAGTTTCATGAAGTCAAACACTATGCTGTCGTGCCTGCCCAGTCTGTGTCACAAAGCTAAGTCAAGACAGACAAGTACAAATACAGAGGAAGTGGTCGCAGTGGCCCATACTGAAAAAAAAAAACAAAATCAAATCAGACAAAAAACATAAAGGAAGAAAAAATACTTCAAAACCTGTTCTATTGATTCTGTAAATAAGAGTTCACTGCTGCTCTTAACAGCTGCCACTGGGTGGTAGAGGATAGAGTACAATAGGCGGAGGCAGCATAGAAGGTAAACAGAGACAGTATAGCTGGACTCTCCTTTAGAGCCTGAACAGAAAGAAAGGGAGACCGGGCATAGTTAATGCGTCACGGAAGGACATCTTGATTTTGGTCCAAATATTCCTAGAATCATAAATATACTGGATGCTGAAGGCAGTGTCAGCAGCTGGAGAAGTTAAAGAAACAGGAGGAAGAGGATAATTGAATTAGGGAGTATTCTGAAGAAATGGGACAGAGGAGATTGATGTAAGTATGACAGCCATGGAGACAGATGAAAGCTAGCCTCAAACCAAGGGGAGGTTTTCTTTTTTCTCCGAGAGTGGATTCCCAAAGTGTCTATAAACATGAGCTAAAGAAATTCTTCCTGATCCTTTCTTACAGAGAAGAAAAAAATTGAGCTGCGTATTTTATTGACAATAAAAATATTTTTCATACAGTATGTGACTGAGTTACTCATATTTATCCTTATAATTTCTTTGCTTCAAGAATAGAGGCTTAAATACTTGAAGATGTTATTTGAAGACATTTGAATAAAAGCTAAAGTTCCACTTCTTCATGGTAGTCGGCTCAAATTTTTTTCCAAGCCTTCAATAATTATATTTTGTACTTTCATGTTTTTTATTACTAACAAAAGTGATATACACAGTCAAGCCTGAATTCCTTTAGTTGTAGTTTCTCTCTCCTGAACCTAGCATTACCCTGCAAAATCTCATTTAAGAGATATGCGTGTCTGTTTATTTTTATACATTCTTAATGCATTCTTTTTAACTGTGATGGCTGAGGATGAAGCAGGGCTGGGGAAAATAGTAACTGGAATATCTTCTCAAATAGTTTATAAAATGTTATGAATAGTAACACTGTAACATTGTCTTTTAAAAAGTTATGTATATTTAAGTCCAAGGTCTCAGTGAAATCAAGCTAGTACAAAATATTCAGAGACCTTTGGACAAAACCAAAACTATGTGGAACATGATCTTCCTAAAGTGAGTGTGAGGCATGACTAATAAGTGCTATGAAGATATACAGTCATAATTAAGTAAACTACAAATCTGTTTCATTGTGGTATGGAACACTTTCAGAGATGAAAATCTTACTTATAGGAATTTACTCGACTGTAAATCATGGCCTTAGTAAATCTATAAGGTTGCATTATTATAAGTAGTTATGGATATTACAAGTAAGTCATTTGCCTGTCTGGCTTTTCAGATTTAGGGTCATGTACTCAGAAATGTATACGTATTTGGGACACTATACTCTGGAATTTTTAACCAGATATAAAATTTCATTTTCACAGAAAGACAGTCTCATGAAAAAGACCACTTATGAAGTAAATGAGGAAAGACACTTACATGTGTTTGTGGGTGCTAAGAGGGGAAAAGCAGAAAAGGGAATTGAAAGAAGAAATAACTGGAAAATAATCACCCCATAAAAAGTTAACCACTGTCTCCAGAGCAGTAAATTATAAGTTGAGGGAGCAATTTGAAACAGGAAGTTGGATAGAATGCAGTTTGTTAGAATGTTGTTTAAAAATTAAAATGTTGCAAAATTGGAGTAAAGAATTTTAATGTAATTTTAATGTATGGAAAAAATTTGGAACTATGTCATATTACTTTTCTTCGCTTTTAAAAAAGTATACAGTAACTAGGTATAAAATTTCCTATGAATTCAGCCTGTAATTATATGTTAGAAAAATACATGTATATGTATGTGTGTATCTAACTTTAAAATTTTATGTGGAATATTTTTTTGTTTTGATATTGCAATACTGTATTTTCAGTCTGACATTAAAAAAATGTATCAAAAAGTCACTATTTTCAACTCCTTAGTGAAATCCAGGGGAAAAACATGCAGACTGAATGAAGAGTGGAGGAAATAAATAAATAATAAATGAAGCAAGTCATCTTTCTTTCTCAGCACTCATATGCACCCTAGGAAATTTCAAAGATCTTTAGGGTCTACCTAAAATTCCTCCATCCTTGTCACTTGCAATGGAATAGGATCCATGAGCTATGAAGCTGCTTATTACCAATCTCAGCTCATTCTCCACTGAAAAAAATACTTCTAGATTCATTCAAAATAGCAATTTACTTGCAGTCACTTTTATATGATTTAGTCATGAATTTGGATCTGAATCATAGTTACAAATTTTAGGGTTAAAGAGAAAATTTCAAATACTCTAACAGAACTCATCTGTTTTATGTGCAAATCTGAACGTCAATTGTACTATATACTACACGGTTTTTTCTTTCAACAACTATCCATTTGGAGTAAGTTTTAAGAAATATGAGATATATCTCACTTGAATTATCCTTTTTGTCGTTCTTATGATACTTACAAGCCAGTTTTTTTTAATATAAAAATAATATGGTTTGGCCCTTGAGGGAGAACATATTCTTTCAAATCAAGTACTAACTGGGTTCCCAGTTTGTGTTAATCCTGGAAACTACAATGATTAACAAGATAGGGATGGCCCCTGTTCTAAGGGAGCACCCCCAAGAGACAGATCAAACAATAATATGGTGTTATAAGAATCTCTGGTTGCTGTATGAAAGAACAATAAAAGCACATTTTAAACTAAAACACAGCATAAACTGTATTAGGTCATAAAGTGTATTAGCCTTAGAATTTTGTATATCCTTGGTTTACTTTTCCAGTTTTAGAAATCAATATATAACTATATTTATATTTATTACATTATTTCTCATAAATTTATATTTATGAAGTGTATTTTACATTTCAAATCCTTTCGTCTTCAATTTCTTCTAGGTGTCAAAAAGCTATTAGTTTGACAAACAACATTACCACATCCATTTTTATTAGCCACAAAACAATAACTTACAATATTTGACCTGTGATTAAATTGCAGTTTAAATGTTAACAACTGAATTAATTTTAATCTGCTTTTACCTTGTTAGTTTTGCTATTTGAAGTTTTCTGTTGCTACTTTAACATAAACCACATCAACTATATTGTCTTTATAGATTGTTCTCTTATTCAAAGAGTTATTACTCATTTACTAAAAATAAGGTGAATAATAGAACAAGGCTTTCGGAACTATATATCAGGGAGAAAGTTTTATAGCCTTAGTATTGCTTACAAATCAATTCCTTGGAGTTGGCCTGCCATTAGGAGCTTTTAAGACTGCCTAGAGCTGTGTCATTCACTGCTATTTTGACACATTAATGCACTAATGGTATGTGCATGCTGACATAACTTCTTTTAAGTCCTATTACGATAATTATCAAGACCTGTCTATGAGATATGCAGAGTTAAGCAAGGTGACAAAGAGTATGTAAATACTCAGATATTCCTGGAGCATTCATTTCAAAATGACAGTGAATAATTAAGAAACTATAAAAACAGAGATAAGAACTATCTGCTTGAGAACCCCGTCAGAGGAAACGAAACCATGACTGAAAGAGACAGTCACTTAGAAATGATGGCAGGTACACTTAAGTATTCATTTTCTTTTTATAAAATAAGGTTAAAAGTTATGACATGATAACACATTCACATACTAAAACCTATGAGTTACTGGTAGTTGATTAAATGAATATACATTTAAGGAGCACCTAATATGGTAAAAATGGAATTGTCAAAAATTACTTCACTTTTCGTGGAGAGGCAGACACTAATCTTCCATGAAAAACAAAAGCATTAATGTAAACTAGTAGATATGCCACACTCAGGAGGAAATAATTGGCTATAGGCAATAAAGTACTTAATCTGCCTTCTGCCGTCTCCCTGTTTTATTTTATCATATCCCAGCATAAAACAACAAAATTCCTCCATACAACCTTCCTGTTAAGTTACTTCCATCTAAAACATTAAACGCCTTCTTTCTGTTTATCTCATTAAAACAAAATTTTCATCAATCTATCTCCCTACCAGCTCATTCATATGAACATTTTCTTTACCTACAATCTGATGCTAATGTGAAGAAATCACATTAAAATCTTGTAATATAATTTGTTTTTATCCTTCCCCTTTCTTTGTCCTGATGAATGGCCTAGCTACTTGTAGAAACTTGGTGCCTTATGGGACAGTGGAACAAAAATAAACATCAAGTCCCTGCCTTTCAAAACATTAAAATCAGCAAACAAATAAAAATAATAATTCATTCTGAATACAGAACTGAAAATAATAACCGCAGAGCTGGCAGTACAGAGATAAGAAATTAAAACATAGAAAAGATGGAGATATGAGAGGCTTAGAACCAGAACTAGAATATAGGATATAGCTGCTCTCTTCCCTAGCTTTCCCTGAGAGGTATCAAGATCCAGAAAGTTGCCCAGAATTCCATGTCAGAAGGAAATGGAATTGAGGAAACTATGAAAGGAGATTGGTGTAGAAAACCCCATGGAGATTCCTGGAAGGTCAGGGAAGTATAGAAGGGCAGCCAAATTCTCCTTATCATGAAAGGATTAAGAAAAAGAAACACAGAGCCAGCAGACACTGAGGAGTATTTTGGACATAATGAAGGAAGTCGCGAAGAAAAAAGGGGGGGGCATCAAATGGAGATGCATACACCTCTGCAAATGCCAGCACAGAAGGAAGATCCCGGGAAGATGATGATCACTCAGAAAAGATGACTCTAAAGCAAATATCGCTTTGCATCTCTAGCCGGGATACTACACAGCTAGGAATTTATCTTATTCCTGAAAAAATGAGAGAAGAGTAAATGGGAAAAAGGGAGAGAAGGAAAGATAACAAGAAGTAGAGAAAGAATGAAAGAGGAGAAAGAGGGAAGGATGGGTAAAAAAATCTCAAAATAAACTAGTTGAGAGATCAGATTTTTTGAGTCAGAATATCAGAGTTTAATCCTCAGTTCTGTTATTTGCTGTGTAACCTTGAGCAAGTTACCTAACCTTTTTGTGCCTCAGATTCGCTATCTGAAAAACTGGGATATCAGTGATACCTAACTCACAGAGATGCTATAAAATTAAATGTGTCAATACACAGGCAGAACTTAAAAAGAATAAAAGTAAAGCTTTTAAACAAGTGGAGAGGATATTCTGGTAAAAAGGAATAGAATAATTATGGCATGTCCAGGTAGCAAGTAGAAGACAGTTGGCTAAAGTGGAATATTTGTACAGAAAAGAAAATGAGCTGAGTATGGCACACTAGATAGGAACTAAGTATAAAAAAGCAGGACAAGGACTTGGGTCTAGATCTTGTGTTCTACATGCAGAGCGTCTAGTATAAGTAGGTATGTAATTGATGCATAAAAAAAAATGGTCATTGGGGAGTCAATGAAGGCCTTTAAATTGGAGGACACATGTATAAACCACTAGATTTTGAAAGACCAATCTTGCCTAGTTAGATTGAGAATAAGAGATGAACTAGAATGAAGTAAATATGATCAAAGATACACATATTTTCATAATAATATGCTAACATTGACAAGAATAGTGACAGCGAAAGTCAAATGAAATTTATAACTAGAAATCTAAGTCAGAAAAAATACGCAACAAAATGATAAAGCTATGAAAATCATAATCTTCAAACACTGTGACTTCATAAATTAAACAGAAGGACATTAAAAATCCCAACAGTCTTTTCCTTGTTTCCAGTCCTCTCCATAATGACAATGGTCCTCTGTTAATCATTATCCAGAACGGACACATCAGTAAGTCAGTATTCAGAAATACACTGTGGACACCATGAAATAAATATGACAGTGACACTGGGATTAACAACAAATCAAAGACACATTATTTTATATTATTTCATCATCTTTGGGAGAGTTTTTGAAAAATCAAACTAGAATCTCATCTTCAACATATATAAGTTCTAATTTGTTCAGAAAGAATTTACAATAAAGATTATATTTAAAAATTGAACTAATATTGCATGCATGCATTAGTGGGTTAGAATAGAATCCTGAAGTTAAAAACAGGATGAATTAAATTAACTTTAAAGAAAAGTATTTTACACAAAGTTAATTTGTCATTTAAAAAGTCAGAAACAAATATACTATGTAATCCAAGTATATTTTATAAAATATTAGTTGTAATGGAATATCTATGATTACTAGTAAATACCAGTTAGTTATTACACTTTCAATCTAAAGCCTGAACTTCTCTGTCTCCTGTAATCAGAGGATATAACTTTTTTAAAACCTACATCCCTGAGATTATTAGTAAAACCTAGTAATCAAAGATATCTAATTAGCTGAATAATGTTTACACAAATATTTAGTTTGATACATTGGACTGTTTTTTAATATAGTAATTTGATGCTACAACTAAACTAGAAAAAGAATATTAATATTAAAACATATACTTATAGAATTGCTAGTTCTGTACATTTTCATGTTTTTTCTTCTATTGAAGAATAAAAATAAAAATCTGCTGCTTTTACATAAACTTTACTAGGCTTCTTGTATATAATTTAGGGGATTTTTAATAGGTTTTCAAGCCTTTATAATTTCAAGTAGTTAAAAATTTCCCTACTTCCAGTTTTACAATGGAATCTGGTGGAAAATCAAACACTGTATAGTAAAATTTGTTGGAATTAATTTTTCCACTAAGCAATTAAAATTCATTTAGCTATTTAAATTCAATATGTTACCATAAAAGTTATTAATATATACTTATTTTAGGGGTTACTAGTGAGAATTAATGGAGAAGGCAACGGCACCCCACTCCAGTACTCTTGCCTGGAAAATCCCATGGATGGAGGAGCCTGATAGGCTACAGTCTATGGGGTCGTGAAGAGTCGGACACGACTGAGCGACTTCACTTTCACTTTTCACTTTCATGCATTGGAGAAGGAACTGGCAACCCACTCCAGTGTTCTTGCCTGGAGAATCCCAGGGACGGGGGAGCCTGGTGGGCTGCCGTCTATGGGGTCGCACAGAGTTGGACACGACTGAAGCGACTTAGCAGCAGCAGCAGCAGCAGTGAGAATTAAATCATTTATAATGACACAAGTTTTACTAGAGAAACCTGACAAACATCCTGCAGGTGATATGAGAACTTTGTATAGCCTTAGGTAATATTTTTAGCTCAGAGAAGAGAGCTGATTTACACACACACACACACACACACACACACACACACACACACATGCTGGTGAGCTGTCCTACAGATAAATAATGGAAAATGTAAATTAGACCAGTAGAAGTTTTGGTTGGACAGTTGAAGAATAAATAAAACACTGGTATGGCCTGGAGGGGTTTTAAGTTTAAAAACAATTGTTGACCATCTACACTAAATAATTTGAATAATCTTATGACTCAAAACAGATGTTTGGAAGGCATAATCACTTATAAGTCTTTTCAGCTATGATATTACAATTTTAATTTCTTGCAATACCATATACTGTTATACTACCAAGATGCTTGTCACATGTGAATGGAAGAGTTTCCTACACTATAGTGAAGTAGCTCCTTAAAAAAAGCCAGCTAGTTGAACAATTAAAAATGTCATGCTGCTTTAATGTTGTAATACAAAACATTTTTATCCACTGTATAAATAGCACATAGTATTTGACATTTTTCTACTATTTTATGGTTTTAGATACATAACATGAAGTTTCCAGAAGAAAAATTTAGTTCAATATTCAATAATTTAGTTAAAGAGTATGCAGAATTTTGATGCAAGATAGATTTGGGTTGTATTATAGCCTCTATTTCCTAGCAGTTGGATACAGGTTTTAAACACTTAGTCTCATTTTCAACATATATCAGAAGAGGCCATACTTATAAAATTAAGTATTCCTAGCATAGTTATAAAGATTAAGTAACATAACTATTATATACAGGCCTAGAAAGCATATGATAGATGCTCGATATAAACCAGTCATGAGTCCTCTTATTGTTTGTGTTTATTAGCAAATTAGTAATAGTAAAGTATGAATGGACAGTCAAAAATTATTTATTAGACTTGACAGTCTTAAAAGATATGATTATTTATCAGACAAAATGTATAGTGCTAGGTAACCATATAGTTACTATATAACTATTTGACTTTCCACCAGATTCCATGGTAAAATTGGAGAGGTTGGGGAAATATTGTCTAACATCAGAGGAAAAAAAATATTCGTCAGTAAGTGCATCTTCTCTAGGTTGAGGTAATTCTCCTATTTTCCCAACAACAAATTATGGTCATTCACTCAGCATCTAGTCACTGAACTGGATATTGGCAATGCAATGATAAAAAGAGATGCAGAACAAGAGGCATGAAATGTACAGTAAAATGAGGGAGACATATACCATTAAAATGATCACAATACTGAGTACATAATTAAAACTTAGAGAAAACATCTTGTTCTCTAAACAGGGAATCAGACTTGGGTTCAGGGCACTAGGAGGACTTCTTGAATGATCGGATTAATCAGTTATTTTGGCAGAAATAGACAATGGAGACTCTAGGTATATAGCAGAGCATAGCGCAACTACAGAAGCTGAACTACAACGGAATGTGTAAAAGCTCTGTTTATTTTATAGTTTAAAAGTTATCAAAATATGGAAGAAAGGAAATTAAAATATGGCTAACAACTATTTAATATGCCAATTATACCATTATTTTTTTCTAATAGCACTATTTCAACAAACCCCTAAATTTATAATTACAGTTGTACCAGACTTTTTTTTTTTTTTTTGGTTGGTACTACCAACTTTAGGAAATGGCAACCCACTCCAGTATTCTTGCCTGGAGAATCCCATTAACAGGGGAGCCTGATGGACTACAGCCCATGGGGCCACAAAGAGTCAGACATGACTGAGGGACTAAGCACTAACTTTATGGGCTTCCCTAATGGCTCAGATGGTAAAGAAGCCGTCTGCAATGCGGGAGACCTGGGTTCAGTCCCTGGGTTGGGAAGATCCCCTGGAGGAGGGCATGGCAACACACTCCAGTATTCTTGCCTGGAGAATCCCCATAGACAGAGGAGCCTGGCAGGCTACAGTCCATGGGGTCACAACGAGTCGGACAGGGCTGAGCAGCTAAGCACACACAGAGTGTGTTAGTTAACTTTATAACACACAGTAAACAAATTTGAGATTCTCCAGTGCTATTCTGATTTTCTTGAGTCAGTATTTCAACATTTCGTTAATGAGCAAGACATGTTTGGTATTATATTGGTGTGATTCTTCTCAACTTACATGAAGCTCCATATTCTATCTCCTTTATTATTGCCTTCTGTTTATACTAATAATGCCTTGATCCTCACTCTTTTGTTGAAACACAAAAGAACAATGTTCTTTTCCTAAGTATTTTATTCTAGTGGGATTCTAAGAAGCTAGTCCATTATTTTATTTTTTTAATGGACAGATTAAT
Organism: Ovis aries; assembly: GCF_016772045.2. Taxonomy (NCBI): domain Eukaryota; kingdom Metazoa; phylum Chordata; class Mammalia; order Artiodactyla; family Bovidae; genus Ovis; species Ovis aries. The sequence continues at coordinate 27,519,478 of NC_056059.1, read as the reverse complement.
ATGTACTTCATCAAACAGCAACCCTATCTTTTGGATCATTATCTATTGAGATCTTCCTAGTAAGGATCAGATTGTCTCCATCTCTGAGTTTCAATCTGGAAAGATTTTGTATAGTCAATCACTGGATTTCTAAGCTGAAGCAAGCTAACATTCCCAGATCACAGACTGATTTTTCACACTGACAACATTTTTGTTCTTCAGTAGAGGCCTGTGTTCACATCTTTCCTTTCCAAGAATTCAACTTCAGTAGCTCAAAAGATAAGTAAAGAAGCAAGCTGACTTTCAAATTAAAGACTTGTCTTTATTTAGACCATATATATATATATATAGTAACTATTTAACAAAAAAGGCTAATTTTAATCAGAGATATTTCTATATTTAAACATATAGAATATTCTGTATGTAAAATCCAAACTCTTGGATAAAGTGAGTTAATTGAACTATACTTTATAAATTATAATAATAAGCAATACTTGTATATTTATAATATGTATAAGTTATATGTATATGTTATATACACTTATTCTCATAAATCTTAAGTACTACTGGAGGAAGGAATAAAAACTTAGTGTTTAATGGGGACAGAGTTTCATTTTAGGAAAGTGAAAAATTTGGGAGATGGATGGTGGTGAGAATTGTACAATGATGTGAATGTACTTGGTGCCACTGAACTATATGTTAAAATAGTATGTTTTATATGACTTATCACAATCAAAAATTTTAAAAACAAAACAAATAGACACTATTACAGAGAGTAATCAATACCATGAATAAAACATTATAGGGTGACACAACAGAAGCTACCTTAGATTGAATTCAAAGGAACAGTTTCTCTGAGGAATTCATACTTCACCAGAGACACTAAAGACATGAAAGGAGGCAGTCTTTAAACAAAGTGAGATAGAAGGCTCCTGAACTTCCCTCCTCCCATGGACACACCAAATAAATAAATACTCGTGGAGCAGTTCCCTCTAAAAGAAATCCAGAAATCAACTGAGCAACTCTTATACACTGGTGAATGAGAAAACATCCACAATGAAGTGGGTAGGAAAATCTGAGACATGCTCTCCCTATAAACCTTATTGTCAGCATAGGACTATAAAATTAGGAGAAAACTCCCAGCTTCTCCCTGAAAAGCAAAGAGTTAGTACCCTATATCTAGCATACCAACTTTAAAGACTCCCAAATAAGGGCAGGCCCTCAAGACATTTACCTGGGAAAGCCAATGGAGCTTGCGTCCATGAGACCCACAAAGTGAAGTGAAGTCGCTCAGTCATGTCTGGCTCTTTGCAACCCCATAGACTGTAGCCTACCAGGCTCCTCTGTCCATGGGATTTCCCAGGCAATAGTACTGGAGTGGATTGCCATTTTCCTTCTCCAGGGAATCTTCCTAACCCAGGGCTTGAACCCTGGTCTCCTGCATTGTAGACAGACGCTTTACTGTCTGAGCCACCAGGGAAGTCCACAAGACTTGTGGAAACCCATAAGACCACAGCAAATAAAGAGGTAATTGACAGGATCAAACATTCTCTGTAGCTATCAACTGAAGGCTCAGTGCACAGACAGTGGCAAAAATTGCCCATCTCCTAGTCTTTCCCTAAATGAGGACTATTTGTATACTTTAAAGGCTGTGGTCTGAAAGTCAGGCCTCTAATTTAGCATACATCACTAGGCTGGCTATGAATCTCAGCTAAGAACAGGGAAGTGAGTGGATACATCTCTCACCCTTTCTCTCCTGCCTGCTCCAATTCACAAGTAATTCCCCTGGAAAAGAGCTTGTACACAGTTTCCCATCTCAGCTTTAGTAGCTGCTACCCAAGGGACAGGACCCCAGATTGTCTGGCTCTAAATGGATTCCCACGGGACTGTAGCAAACAAAAAAGTCCTTAATGGGCTTAGGACCACCCCTCCCCACCACCAAAAAAAAAAAAGTTACACACCTGAGCCCAGTACAGTCTCTCTCTCTCTCTCTTTAGTTGCTAAGTCATGTCTGATTCTTGCAACCTCATGGACTACAGCCCGCCAGACTCCCCTGTCCATTGGATTTCCCATGTAAGAACCCTGGAGTGGGTTGCCATTTCCTTCTTCAGGGGATCTTCCCGACCCAGGGCTCGAACCTGGGTCTCCTGCGCTGCAGGCAGATTCTTTACCGAATGAGCTAAGAGGGAAGCCCGCCCAGTACAGTGGGAGATGGCAAAAAGTCACACCGCACCCCCAGGAGTGACTTAACCATGCATTTCCCAGCTATTGCCTGGAATCCAGTTCTACTCGGGCTGAATATACGTGCTGACTGTGATCCTCTTTGGGACACTGATGGATCTTGGCACACCCTCAAATTAGTTGGAGCCACTAAGAGCAAAGGAAGAGGACTGGACAATCATAAAGATTTGAGAAACAATCAGGAGCTATGGGTTGGGCTAGCTGACAAGGTTCATTCATCTCCTACATGAGACCACTCTGTCAGGCCCAGGAGAGGTGGCTGTTTTAACTAATGCACATAAACCAACACAAAGAATCATGGAAAATGAAGAAAGAGAAATATGTTCCAAACAAAAGAACAAGATGAAACTATAGAAGTAGATCAAAACGAAATGAAGACTCATATAGAGTCAAAATAATGGTCATAAGAGATGCTCACTGAAGTCAGGAGAACAAAGATAAAATATTTAAAAGTACTAAACAGAAATACCCTTATGGCAGAAAGTGAAGAGGAACTAAAAAGCCTCTTGATGAAAGTGAAAGAGGAGAGTGAAAAAGTTGGCTGAAAGCTCAACATTCAGAAAATGAAGATCATGGCATCTGGTCCCATCACTTCATGGGAAGCAGATGGGGAAACAGTGGAAACAGTGTTAGACTTTATTTTTTTGGGCTCCAAAAATCACTGTAGATGGTGATTGCAGTCAGGAAATTAAAAGACACTTACTCCTTGGAAGGAAAGTTATGACCAACCTAGATATCATATTCAAAAGCAGAGACATTACATTGCCAACAAAGGTCCGTCTAGTCAAGGCTATGGTTTTTCTAGTGGTCATATATAGATGTGAGATTTGGACTGTGAAGAATGCTGAGTGCCGAAGAATTGATGCTTTTGAACTGTGGTGTTGGAGAAGACTCTTGAGAGTCCCCTGGACTGCAAGGAGATCCAACCAGTCCATTCTAAGAAGGAATGATGCTAAAGCTGAAACTCCAGTACTTTGGCCACCTCATGTGAAGAGTTGACTCATTGGAAAAGACTCTGATGCTGGGAGGGACTGGGGACAGGAGGAGAAGGGGACAACAGAGGATGAGATGGCTGGATGGCATCACTGATTCAATGGACGTGAGTTTGAGTGAACTCCGGGAGTTGGTGATGGACGGGGGGCCTGATGTGCTGCAATTTATGGAGTCGCAAAGAGTGGGACACGACTGAGTGACTGAACTGAACTGACTGAAATGAACTGAAACAGAAATAACAGAGCTGAAGAGGATTATAACTGAACTTACAAAATCAATAGAGAAATTAAACAGCTGACTAGATGAAGTCAAAGAAACAATCAGCAAACTCAAGGATATAGTGGCAGAATTAATTCAGTCAGAAGAACAAAACTAAAAAAGAATGAAAATGGTGATGATAGCTTTAACAGAATTCATGGACTACCATAATGATATGCACTATGGGGATACCACTAAAGAGAGAAAGTGGGTGAGGGAACTAGAAGAAACAATGACAAGAATCTTCCTTAACCTAAGAAACAAATATCCAGATCCTTTTTCATGGAACAACAAAAGACCCAGGATAGCCAAAGCAACTTGAAAAAGATGAACAAAGCTAGTTTCACCCCTTTTGATTTCAAACCATATTACAAAGCTATAGTAATCAGAACATATAATATTGGCATAAAAACAAGACACAGGCCAATGGAACACAATGGAGAGCCCAGATATAAATTCATGCATATATAGTCAATTAGTGTAGGACAAAAGAGTCAAGAATACACAATGGAGATACGACATTTTATTCATTAAATGTTGCTGGGAAAATTGGGACAGCCACTTGAAAAAGACAAAAACTGCATCCTCTTCTCACACTATCCATAAAATTCAACTTACAATGGATTAAAGACTCAGACACTTGAATGTAAGAGTTAAAACCATAAAACGCCTAGAAGAAAACATAGAAGGCATACTCCTTGACATTAGACTATATATATTTTTTTACTTGGACACCAAAAGCAATGACAAGAAAAGCAAAAAGAAACAAGTGGGACTACATTAAACTAAAAAGCTTCTCCACAGCAAAGAAAACCATCAACAAAATGAAAAGACAATTTACAGAATGGAAGAAAATATTTGCTAATCATATCTTATAAAACTCATAGAAGTAAATAGAAAAAAGAAAACCAAAAACTAATCCAATTTAAAAATTGGCAAAGGAGCTGAATAGATATTTTCTCAAGAAGATAAATCACTAAAAAGTATATACATGAAAAGCCTCTCAACATCACTGATCATTAGGAAATTCAAATAAAAACCACAGTGTGAAATCATTCTTCTGATAATAGAATGGCTATTATCAAAAGAGAAGAAATAAAAAGTACTAATGAGGATTGTGAGAAAAGGGACCCCTTGTACACTGCTGGTAGATAGTAAATTGGTACAGCCCCTATGGGAAACTCTATGGAAGATCCTCAAAAAATTAAAAACAGAACTACCATGCGATCCAATAATCTGACTTCTGGGTAAATATACAAAGTAAAGAAAATTATTTTCTGGAAGAGAAATCTGTACTCCAATTTAGCATTATTCATAGTAGCCAAAATATGGGAAAAACCTGTGTGTGTCTGTCAATGCATAAATGGATAAAGAAAATTTGGTATGTATGTGTTGTGTGTATGCGTATGTGCCTAAAATGTTGTAATTATATAATAATGATGGAATAGTATTTAGCCATGGAAAGGAGGACATCTTGCTGTTTATACGTGGATTAACCCTGACAACTTTCTACTAAGTGAAATAAGTGGGACAGAGAAAGATGATATTGTAACAGGGAAGAACAAACCTGACATATTGGATCTGTTTATTTTACTTTGCCCAAGAATACTAAAGTCCTTTGTTTAGCTCACAGGAAACATCTTGACCAGGCCCACATGGTCAACTCCAGGAAAGAAGAAATTAACACCCCCCTCTCCAGAGTCTGGCCAGAACTAGGAAATATTTGCAGCAACTTACTGCCTTTTAAGCTTATCTCCTCATTTCTCCATCTTTGTTCTATGAAAGAAACTAGCACCCAAAACCAGGGAAGATGGTTCTTTGAGACACTAGTCATGGACACTAGACCATGTTCTTGGTCTGCTGGCTTTCTGAATAAAGTTACTGTTCCTTGTCCCAACAACTTGTCTCTTGATTTATTAACCTGTTGTGCAACAATCAGTATGAGCTTGGGCTTGGTAACAATATAATTATATGTGGAATCTACAAAAAAGCTGAATTCATAGAAACAGATAGAATGATGGTCACTAGAGACAGGTTGGGTGGGACTATGCAGAGATTTGAGTCAGAGAGTACAATCTTCCAGTTACAAACTGAATAAGTTCTGGTGATCTAATGTACAGTACAGTGATGATAGTTAACAACTATGTATTACATAATTGACAGTTGCTAAGAAAGTAGATCTTAAATATTCTAACTACAATAAAGAAATGATAATTATATTGTGTGATAGAGGTGTTAGCTTGTCATGAGGGTAATAATTTTGCAATATACAACATGTATCAAATCAATACATCGTACACTTTACATTTACACAGTATTTTATGTCAGTTATAGCTCCATCACTGTAGGGAAAAAAGAAAAAGGGAGGAAGTTAAAAAAGAGAAAAAAGACATGAAGGAATCAGGCTGCAAAGCTTCTGGGATGAGCCTATGGTAAGAAATAACACCTAAAAGAAAATCAACTGAAAATCACTGTAGCTGAAATATAATAAATAAGGAAGAGAATAATTTAAAAGTAGGTAAGAGCCAGACTGTGTAGAGTCTGGAAAGAAATGTTGAGAAGATTGAATATTATTCTACTTTATGGCTTCCCTGGTAGCTCAGCTGGTAAAGAATCCACCTGCAATGCGGGAGACCTGGGTTCCATTCCTGGGTTGGGAAGATCCACTAGAGAAGAGAACTACCCACTCCAATTTTTCGCCTGGAAAATTTCATGGACTGTATAGTCCATGGGGTCTCAAAAAGTCAACACAACTGTGACTTTCACTTTCACTTCACTTATGGCTTCCCATTTTAGGAGGAACACAGAGAACATGGAATGGAGTAGCACTGTGGCTAAATCAAAAGGTACACCCAAGAGCTTCTCTCCCTGCTGCTAATCTAAATATTTCCTATCGTGGCACCCAAATATTTTAAACATCTTCAAGCTTAATATAAATGGTTTGCTCACTGAACATTCCTGAAAAGAATAGAGGGTGCCCTGTTTCACCTTTTCTTCTGAGGACATGAGTTCTAGTCTTTAATAAATAGTCTATCCTTGCTTTCCCTAGGAGGTCCATGTAAATACGGGTTCTCATGTACATATTTCCTTGAAATTCACTCTGGAAAACAAGTTATCAGGTTAAGACTCTTCATTAATCGATAATAATAAACCCCACATCAATGTTCTAGGGCTTTCTCATACTGCTTGAAGCATGACCGTCTGGAAAAGAAATTTAGCGTGTAAAGAATAAACTTCTTTTGAGAGAAATATGTGGAAATAAATCAATTTTTCTGACTTAATAAAGAGAAAGACTAATAGCTTATAGCTTCAAAATGCATTTGTGAAAAGAAAAAGGCTATGTAGTCTATGTAGTCAGTATTCTTACCTAAGGGAGCTTCTTTGTCAACTCTGAAAATACCGTTTTAATGTAGTAATATAATGCAGAGATTAAAGGATTTTTTGCAATCGTATAATCCTAATTGTTAATAAATGTATAATTTATTAATACCAGGTAATTATATAAGCCTCGTTTTGCCTTAGAGTTTTGTCTTTTTTATTTAGGTCACTATACTAGATGGCAAAATACCAATGAGAGAAAATATCCTGCTTATTTAGATGTAGGTGATAATCAAATTATACATTATCTACTAAAGTTACCATTGACTTTATGGTTCCAAGAATATAAGGTTTATATAATTTTATTTTATAACAATAAATTGAATGTATGATCCATAATCTTGATTCCTAAAGGAGATCAGTCCTGGGTGTTCATTGGAAGGACTGATGTTTAAGCTGAAACTCCAATACTTTGGGCACCTGATATGAAGAGCTGACTCATTTGAAAAGACCCTGATGCTGGGAAAGATTGAGAGCAGGAGGAGAAGGGGACGACAGAGGATGAGATGGTTGGATGCATCACTGACTTGATGGAAATGGGTTTGGGTGGACTCTGGGAGTTGGTGATGGACAGGGAGGCCTGGCATGCTGCGGTTCATGGGGTCACAAAGAGTCAGACACGACTGAACGACTGAACTGAACTGGACTGAATCTTGATTCAGTCTCCTTGAAATCATAAGTAAAGTCTTTTAAATGTTATCATATTTTAATAACAATCACTTGGAGAACTAAACACATAGATGCTGGCATCAATAGGTCCTTGATAGGACTCAAATATTTGCATAATTAGGAATCCCCTTGATATATGAGATCTACTGGCCACACATTGGTATACTGTAGTGAAGAACACATCCAAAAGAGAAAAACTGAAAAGCTTCCCTCCCCACCCAGTCATAATTTGATTTATCAAAGGAAAACTGTGCAAACAAGTCATGGAAAGTTTAACTTAAACATATTTATCAAATAGCTTCCTAACAAACTTAACTAAGCAAATATACATCATCAAAAAATAAGTTGTAAAACAAAGCTCTATGCATAAAAACATTATGAAGATACAATTTCAATTAATTATAAGTCAATATTTCAGAATGTGTGATCACAAAGTTCATGGAGTCTATAGAGATATCCATAAAGTATACAGTTCAGTTTCAAATAACAGTACCACTGAGTAGTAGGACTTTTCAGATGATATCTATAGACTATTGTGTTTTATTGTAAGATTCACAGATTGGAAGAAAGGATAAATGGATAAGTATTTTTAAAAGAACAATGGAAATAGCAGAGCTCTCTTCAAATATTCTAAGGACATTCACAAAGAAAACACTGCAGCCACATACCTGTTTTAGAGAACTAGAAAAATTGAAGAAAGTTGTGAGGAGGAAATTGCATAATATAAACAGCCTTCAGCAGTTAGAGCTGTTTAGTGAAATAGAATAGTACAAGTACAAGCTGTCAGGAGAGAGGGTTCCTGACCTTGGCAAGACGTTATACTTGATGACCCGCATGTTCCCTTTCAAATCTAAATTCAGTGAACAAAAGAATAAACCTACCAAAAGTAGAGGAGCATACTTTGCAAAGTAGCAATACAAAAATAAAAAGCACACTCTTTACAGGAGAACTGAATTTTCTAGCCATATTTTTAAAATGATATTATCACAAGCTCACGTGAGCTTACAGAAGAAAGGCTGTTTAAAGAAGGTCTATATCCACACAAGCACATATCTTACAAGGCTTCCCAGGTGGCTCAGTGGTAAAGAATCTGCCTGCCAATGCAGGAGAAGCAGGTTCAATCCCTGGGTAGGGAAGATCCCCTAGAGAAGGAAATGGCAACCCACTCCAGTCTCCTTGCCTGGGAAATCCCATGGCCAGAGGAACCTGGTAGGGTATAGACTGTGGGATTGCAAAGGGTCAGACATGACCTAGCGACTAAACAACAACATACCTTGCAACTGAACTCAACAGTTTCTCGTAGCTCCAAAATATAAATCCTCTCTACAAAGCATTACAAGGCAACAATATAGCTTTCACTGAATATTTTGGTAAAGTTATGCAAGAGAAGGTATATTACCTGGTACAGAACAAACAATTTAATGCTAATTAATCACACTTCTCTTTTATCCAAAAAAGTCTTCTTCTTCATTTCCAGCTTCCATGCCTTCTTCTTTCCACCCTTCCCAATAGCGTCTAAAAATTTCTCGGGTTTGAGTCTCTCCCTCCGCCTACATATATCTCTCTATATGCGTGGCTTTCAGGGCTAAACTATTCAGCTAAATACCAGCTCCCTTGATGCTGCTCCCTCCACAGTGTTGCAATACTTAGAACCATTCTGATGTGTATGAAATGCCACCGAATGCAGAGTGACTCTGTACTCTCAGAAATACCCAGGGTGACTTGTAAATAGCAAATACCTTCTTCTGCTTCACTTTATCTTTTTCATTTATAAGCATAACTATGGTATGTATTAAATATAAGTTAATGTTTAAAACATAATTGTTTTCAAACAACTCAATTTTCCCATCAGTGCAAATCTACTAAATGTGTAGGCTCGCACTATAAAATTTTGGTTATAAATCATTATCTACATATTCATTTGGATTGATACTTTTGAGACAGACAATAAGCTATAAAATATAAGTGGGAACAGTTAATGAATTTACTGCCTACAATGTTTATATATGATTAAAAACAAATGCTTGCTTATGTTTACAGAAGAGCAAAAGGTAATATTATATATCTTGGAATCACAAAATCAACTTAAAATTTGCTAATTATAAAGATAATACTTTTTATCTGAGTTTTCTATAATAATATAGATTAAACTTGGCTATTCTAAAAATATTTATAAGAAAAATGCAGACCAGGAAATTTCTAAGAAGCCAGAATATTATCAAAGAAAATTAACATAGTTTTAAAAATTCCCCAACATACTGAAGGCATTAAAACACATAAGTAACACCTGAAAAGACTCTTTCCTTCACCAAATTTCACCAAATTTATGTGTATCTGAATTATCTTTTTGACCAGGCCCTACCCAAACTTGGGGTCTAAGTAAATCTTTTGTCTGCTTACTTTGGTTTTGACAAGAAACCTACTGAATCAGTTTAGTTAGATCCCCTACTCTGGATATATTATCCCTCTAGATATCTAATCAAACTCCTCATCCACCATCTTTAATATCTCATCCCTCTAGCCTGCCTTCCACAAGAATCCTGTTGAGTTGGTTTAGAAAAAATTACCATAGCCTTGATGTTTCCTCCTAGTAATTTTCCATCCACTGACCCCTATCCTTTCCTTGGCAGTGAATCTACACATATCCTTATTGTATTTGCAATTGAGCCCAATCTCTCTCTCCTACTTCAAAAACCCATTGTATTAGTCCCTCTTGAATAAACTCTTACTTTTAACAAGAGTAATGCCTTTTTCCTTTAACACACTAAGATAAAGGAGACATAATGCCTAATCTCTACTTAAACATAAAATCTATAATGGGAAGTTAAACACAACAGGCTAGACAACAGGTTCTATCAGGCAAGAATCATTTAAGCACATTGTACAGTTCATTATCTAGTTAAAAAAAAAAAAAAAAAAGACCATAGAAACTGCAAAGCCTAGATCTAGACGAACTGGTAAATGCTAAAGGAGAGATGGGGACTGAGGAGGAAATAAAATTGATCAGTTCAGTTCAGTTCAGTTCAGTCGCTCAGTCATATCTGACTCTTTGTGACCCCATGAATTGCAGCACGCCAGGCCTCCCTGTCCATCGCCAAGTGAGTTCACACAGACTCACTTCCATTGAGTTGGTGATGCCATCTAGCCATCTCATCCTCTGTTGCCCCCTTCTCCTTCTGCCACTGTCCCTCCCAGCATCAGAGTCTTTTCTAATGAGTCAACTCTTCACATGAGGTGTCTAAAGTAGTGGAGTTTCATCTTTAGCATCATTCCTTCCAAAGAAATCCCAGGGCTGATCTCCTTCAGAATGGACTGGTTGGATCTCCTTGCAGTCCAAGGGACTCTCAAGAATCTTCTCCAACACCACAGTTCAAAAGCATCAATTCTTTGGCACTCAGCTTTCTTGACAGTCCAACTCTCACATCCATACATGACCACTAGAAAAGCCATAGCCTTGACTAGATGGATCTTTGCTGACAAAGTAATGACTCTGCTTTTGAATATGCTGTCTAGGTTGGTCATAACTTTCCTTCCAAGGAGTAAGTGTCTTTTAATGGCTGCAGTCACCATCTGCAGTGATTTTGGAGCCCCCCGAAATAAAGTCTGATACTGTCTCCACTGTTTCCCCATCTACTTCCCATGAAGTGATGGGACCAGATGCCATGATCTTAGCTTTATGAATATTGAGCTTTAAGCCAACTTTTTCACTCTCCTCTTTCACTTTCTTCAAGAGGCTTTTTAGTTCCTCTTCACTTTCTGCCATAAGGGTGGTGTCATCTGCATATCTGAGGTTATTGATATTTCTCCTGGCAATCTTGATTCCAGCTTGTGCTTCTTCCAGCCCAGCGTTTCTCATGATGTACCCTGCATATAAGTTAAATAAGCAGGGTGACAATATACAGCCTTGATGTACTCCTTTTCCTATTTGGAACCAGTCTGTTGTTCCATGTCCAGTTCTAACTGTTGCTTCCTGACCTGCATATAGGTTTCTCAAGAGGCAGGTCAGGTGGTCTGTATTCCCATCTCTTTCAGAATTTTCCACAGTTTATTATGATCCACACAGTCAAAGGCTTTGGCATCGTCAATAAAGCAGAAATAGATGTTTTTCTGAAAGTCTCTTGCTTTTTCCATGATCCAGCAGATGTTGGCAATTTGATCCCTGGTTCCTCTGCCTTTTCTAAAACCAGCTTGAACATCAGGAAGTTCACAGTTCACATATTGCTGAAGCCTGGCTTGGAGAATTTTGAGCATTACTTTACTAGTGTGTGAGATGAGTACAATTGTGTGGTAGTTTGAAATCTATAGCTGATAGTAAAAATGACATGTGATTGTTTTCTTACACTGTAGTATTTCTCAAAGTGTGGTCTACAGAGTGCTTCTCAAATTTTAACAGGTAAATGACATGTAAGAATACTGTTAAAAACTTAAATTCTGATTCAGTGCCTGGGAAGAGGTCTGAGATTCTGCATTTCCAATAAACTGTTGATGCTGATTCTTCTAATCCTTGGGCAAGACTTTAAGAAGGAAAGCATAGGCAACTAGTATTCATCTAGGTTGTTTCTTATGTTAGGTAGTTAGAACAGAAAACAGGAGTCCAAAATGGCGGTGGCTAAAAAACAAGGAAGGGAAAAGCCGGCAAAAACAGAACAAAGGAAGGTCAAAGGAAGGTCCAAGGACTGGAGTGAGGACCTCAGGTAGAACAAACAGCAGTCCTGGCTAGACCAATTTATATAGGGCAGGTCCAGGGGGAGGAAAAGACATATAAAAAGAGGAGCCAAACAGCGGGGCTCTCTCTTCTCTTCATGTCTTTGGGTCAGCATGCCCTCACACCTCGAAGATGTATTTTCTAAATAAATCTGAGCTGTAACATGGAGCTGTAACACTGATCTAAGAGCTATAACACAGTCTGTTCAAGACTTGAGAGCTATAAAATGGTCTGTCCAAGAGTTGCGATGCACGTAGGGCTTTAATGGCTGTTGCTTCAAATTTTTGTTGAGATGAGACAGAACCGAGGAGATTATACTCGCCTGATATTTAAAAGGGTAGAATGAGTCAACCAAACCATGCCACATTCTGATTCAACAGATCCTAAGGGAGGCAAAGGAATCCACATTTTTAACATCTTCTCCTAGCTTATTCTCTATGAAATCTAAACTCTGAGAAGCACTGACTCATTAAAAAAAAAAAAAAAACTGGAGGAGGATTTGGAAATGGGTTTGCTATCTGAAAACAAGTCTTCTTTATACACAGCTCCCAGGAGCTTTATACTTTAAGGATGCCTTTGATGCTAACTTTCACATGATTTCATATGAATAAAAATGTTAAGCAATGAGACAACAAAATGATTTGCTCAGGGCCCTCTACCCCACTGGAGATGGCCCTAAGCCATTAAAAACAAGTTAAGTGGTAGAAATTGAGTGGAAATAAGTTCCAAATCCTTAAGAAGCAAAAAGGTTAATTAGCAGGGTTAGTCCAGGACCCAGAACTGTGTCTTCTATTCAATACTTTCGTTAATGATCTGGAAAAGAAGGTGAAGTTTTAAAATTTGCAAAAAAAAAAAAAAATTTAATTTTCTTGACATTAGGGAAACTGGTTGAATTCCAAAAACACCTAACAATATAAGGTAATTAAGAAGCACAAAGGTTGGTAAAATCTATTTAAAATATGTAAAGGCAAAGAACATTTGAAAAATAAATTCAGATTACTCATATACATTGATGAGCTCTGAGCTAAATGTAATTTTCTCAGGAATAAGATTTATGTATCTCTTTGTATAATTCAATGAAGACATTTGTTCACTACCTAAAGGCAATAAAAATGGAATGAGGCATTAAACCATATTAAAAGAGGCCAGAAATAGGACACACATATTATAATACCTCAATTTACAAATCAATAATATCTCTTTATCTTAACTATAGTACTCGAGTAGTCATCTTAGTCATATCATCTTTAAGAGGCTATGTGAAAAAACAGAGAACCAGAAAGCAATGAGGACTATTACACTTACAAGGAAAATGAGGTACTCTTTATGATAAAAGATTAAAGAATACATTTAGTTGAAGGAGGAAAATTAAAAGGATATGTAATATTATATAAAATAATGAATACTAATGGAAAAACCAAGTGGGCACTCTAATTTACCTATATTTCTAAAAACATTTGCTAGTAATAGAAAATATATAATCTAATTATAATAGGAAATAGACAAATATTACAAATAAAGGATATACTGGTTCTTAAAAATGTCTCCCAATGAAAAATTCATTGTAAACTGTATTGTATTATCTAGGTAAATAAAATGACAACAAAATTAGCAGACATGGTTTAAAAATAATGGTTCATAGCTATCTCTGAAGATAATATGCAATATATTATATAATATGACCAGTTAGAAATAGATATTTTTTCCTTTGTTCCTATACTTTGCAGTACAAAGAAAAGAAAATGGGGGAAAAAAAAAGGTTGCTATTTCACCATGGCAGGCAAGGTGGATCTAATTCTTTCCATCTATTGTTTCTAAAAAATACAACTTTAAATACGCATTTATCAATTCTTATAAAGAAACAGAAATAAAATTCAGTTCAGCTCAGTTCAGTTGCTCAGTCATGACCGACTCTTTGCCACCCCATGAATCGCAGCACACCAGGTATCCCTGTCCATCACCAACTCCCAGAGTTCACCCAAACTCATGTCCATCAAGTCGGTGATGCCATCCAGCCATCTCATCCACTGTCGTCCCCTTCTCCTCCTTCCCCCAATCCCTCCCAACATCAGAGTCTTTTCCAATGAGTCAACTCTTCACATGAGGTGGCCAAAGAATTGGAGTTTCAGCCTCAGCATCAGTCCTTCCAGTGAACACACAGGACTGATCTCCTTTGGATGGACTGGTTGGATCTCCTTGCAGTCCAAGGGACTTGCAAGAGTCTTCTCCAACACCACAGTTCAAAAGCATCAATTTTTCGGCACTCAGCCTTCTTCACAGTCCAACTCTCACATCCATACGTGACTACTGGAAAAACCACAGCCTTGACTAGATAGACCTTTGTTGTCAAAGTAATATCTCTGCTTTTGAATATGCTATCTAGGTTGGTCATAACTTTTCTTCCAAGGAGTAAGCGTCTTTTAATTTCATGGCTGCAGTCACCATCTGCAGTGATTTTGGAGCCCCCCAAAATAAAGTCTGACACTGTTTCCAGTTTCCCCATCTATTTCGCATGAAGTGATGGGACCAGATGCCATGATCTTAGCTTTCTGAATGTTGAACTTTAAGCAAGTTTTTCACTCTCCTCTTTCACTTTCATCAAGAGGCTTTGTAGTTCCTCTTCACTTTCTGCCATAAGGGTGGTATCATCTGCATGTCTGTGGTGATTGATATTTCTCCCGGGAATCTTGATTCCAGCTTGTGCTTCTTCCCACCCAGGATTTGTCATGATGTACTCTGGATAGAAGTTAAATAATCATGGTGACAATATACAGCCTTGACATACTTCTTTTTCTATTTGGAAACAGTCTGTTGTTCCATGTTCAGTTCTAACTGTTGCTTCCTGACTTGCATACAGATTTTTCAAAAGGCAGGTCAGGTGCTCTGGTATTCGAATCTCTTTCAGAATTTTCCACAGTTTATTGTGATCCACACAGTCAAAGGCTTTGGCATAGTCAATAAAGCAGAAATAGTCATATGCTATCAAAAAGTTAATATCATCTCCTCCAGTGAGAATACCAAAGTTGCAACTAGCTGTTGAGAAAACAATCAATAGGAGGACACTTGAACCTACCAAAGAAAACATACCCCATGTCCAAAGACAAAGAATAAGCCTTAGCATGATCATAGGAGGGGCATAAACATGATAAAATCAAATCTCATGCCCACCAGGTGAGCAATGAATAGTCTCAAGTAGTACCAAAGAAATTCTCTCACTGTTGTAAAAGTTCTAAGTGTCACATCAAGCGTCCAAGCTTGAAGATACAGCAAAGGGACTGGGAATCTCCAGGGAATCTGCCTTTGAAGGCCAGCGGGATTTGATTACAGGACTTCCATAGCACCTGGGGAAACAGATTCCACTCTTGGAGAGCACAAACAAAATCCTGTGAGCACCAAGACCCAGGGGAAAGGAGCAGTGACCCCACAGGAGTCTGAACTAGTAAGACTACCTGCCAGTGTTGGAGGGTCTCATGTAGAGATGTGGGTGGGCAGTGGCTTGTCACTGGGACCAGGGCACTGGCAGCAACAGTCCTGGAAGGTGCCTCTTGGCATAAGCCTTCTTGGATGTTACCATTAACCCTACCATTGAACCCAAGTAGACCCCAGGGTTGGGTCACCTCCCTGACCAAAAAACTAACAGGGGCTAATTAACAATAACCTCACCCATCAGTGGATAATTGGATTAAAGTTCTACGGAGCATGGCCCTGCCCACCAGAGCAAAACTCAATTTTTCCCACTGCTAGTCTCTCCCATCAGGAAGCTTATACAAGCCTTTTAGCCTCATCCAGATGGCAGACAAAAGAAGTAAGAGAAGCACAATTTCACAATGGATAGAACAAAAACCACATTACAGAATGTTAATCAGAATGAAAAAGCAGAGAGTTATGTTCCAGATAAAGGGACAAGATAAAACTCCAGAAAAACAAATGAAGTAGAGATAAAGGCCATCTTTCAGAAAAAGAATTCAGAATAATGATAAGTGAAGCGTATCGAGGATCTCAGAAACAGAACAGAAAAGATACAAGAAATGTTTACCAAAGACCTAAAAGAACTAAGGAACAAAGACACGGGTGAACAATACACTAGAAGAAATCAATAGCAGAATAACTGAGGCAGAATGGATAAATGACCTGAAGGGCAGAATGGTAGGAATCACTGCTACAGAACACAATACAGAATGAAGAATTTTTAAAGTGAAGACAGCCCAAGAGACCTCTGGGACAGCATTAAACCAATATTCAAATTATAGGAGTCCCAGAAGGAGAATAGAGAAAGGAGATATATTTGAAGAGATAATAGCTGAAAACTTTGCTAACATGGGAAAGCAAATATTCAACCAAATCCAGAAGTGCAGAGAGTCCTAGGTGGTTAAACCCGAGGAAGAACACATTGAATACAGAGCAATGAAACTGACAAAAATTAAAGACAGAGATAAAATATTAAACACAAGGGAGAAACGACAAATAACATACAAGAGAACTCCTGTAAGGCTGTAAGCTGATTTCTCAACAGAAACTCCACAAGCCAGAAAGGAATGGCACGATAAATTTAAAGTGATGAAAGGGAAGAATCTACAACCAAGAATACTCTACCCAGCAAGACTCTCTTTCAGATTTGATGGAGAAATCAAAAGTTTTCCAGACAAGCAAAAATTAAGAGAATTCAGCACCACCAAAACGGTTTTACAACAAATGCTAAAGGAAATTCTCTAGGCAGGAAACACAAGGGAAGGAAAAGACTTACACAAAATAAACCCAAAACAATTAAGAACATGGTAACAGGATCACATATATCAATAATTATCTTAAATATAAATGGATTAAATGCACCAGTCAAAAGACATAGACTGGCTGGGCAGATGAAAACATGTGCATATATGTACTTCCACTAACCAAATCACTCTACTTAATCCCTCCAAGTTGTACATAATTATTTTATATTGTTAGGTTAATCGTGTTTCCATTATAGCTTGCAATTATAATTATCTTTTATCTTTTTTCTGGCTATTGATTGAGAAAACTTATAAAAAATCTTTTACCATTGTGATTATGTAACTATTATTTGCTTAATACCATTGTATCATGATTGGTCAACAGAAAATAATAGAATTCTATATCACCAAAACTACCATTTAATGGAAAAACTTGTAATTACTTTTTAAATTCCAGATGCATATCAGAATTATCTTGGAACTTTTTGAAAAATGCAAATGCCCAGGTATTGCTTTTTCCTCCAAAGTTCCAGATGCATTTCCAATGAGCAATGATGTTTAAAAACAACTGGACTACGTGATGATCTTTCACTTTTATCTAGTCTCACTTTTTCTATTTCATATTCAGTGCTCCCATTTCATCCAGTTTATGTTTTCCAATGTCTGTCTATTTTTGTTGTTCTTTCTCAAGCTTTTTATGAAGTGCAGTAGAAAAACATTTGTATACATATATATATTGGAGAAGGAAATGACAGCCCATTCCAGTATTCTTGCCTGGAGAATCCTGTGGATGGAGGAGCCTGGTGGGCTGCTGTCCATACGGTCCCACAGAGTCGGACAAGAGTGATGCGACTTAGCATGCATACATATATATATATATATAGTATATATAATATATATATTAGAAAATTTATGAATTTTTGCCTAGCTAAAAAATGTGTGTTATTTTTATTCCACATGTTTGACTTAGTGTGAATAGAATGCTAGATTTATTTCTTTTAAAAAAATATTTATTTTTAATTAAAGGATAATTGCTATACAATATTGCTTTGGTTTCTTCCATACATCAACATGAATCACCCACAGGGGACAGGTATACATATGTCCCCTCCCTCTTGAACCTGCCTGCCACCTCCTAACCTACCCCACCCCTCTAGGTTACCATAGAGTACTGGTTTGAGCTCCCTGAATCACACAGCAAATTCTCACTGGCTATCTTACGTATGTTTAGTTCAGTTCAGTCACTCAGTTGTGTCCGACTCTTTGTGACCCCAAGGACTGCAGCACACCAGACCTCCCTGTCCATCACCAACTCCTAGAGCCTGTTCAAACCCATGTCCATTGAGTCGGTGATGCCATCCAGCCATGTCATACTCTGTCGTCCCATTAGTGTGTATGTTTCTATGCTACTCTATCCATTCATCCCAACATCTCCTTCTCCCCCTCCCACCCATGGCCACAGCTCTGTTCTTTATATCTGCATCTTCATTCCTTCCCTGCAAATAGGTTCAATACCATCTTTCTAGATTCCATATATATGCATTAATATATGATATTTGTTTTTCCTCTTTCTGACTTACTTCACTCTGTATAATAGGCTCTGAGAATATAAAGAAATACTATGTTGTAAAAAAAATTCACTAAAATACAGATTTTGTTCAAATTCCAAAGAAAGTCTAAATCAAAAGATTATAATCACTTGAACTTGGAGCGTGTTTGTTCATTTTTCCCTATTTAATCAATTAGAAATTTTTTATTGTTTACATACTAAACATTTTCCTAATTTGTCTGCTTCTTTTCATTTTCAATATCAATACCTTCCCCATAATCATCTACTCCATAGAAACTCTACAAACTTCCAGTCTTTCTCCCTATCCTCAATTCCCAGTCTGTGCTTCACTGTGCAGCTAGATCACTTTCTAAAAGTAAAAATTTACTTATGTATTTCTACCACTCTACCACTCAAGAGTTTCTCATATCTTTCAGGATAAAACTTAAAGAGTTATCATGGCATTCATGACTAGACCTCAGTTTATCTCCATAGGCTCTTTTCCATTCTCATTTTTAGTTTGAATATACTGAACTTCTTTCATTTGTAAGAATATACCATGTAATTAATTCCATTCAACAGGTTGGCTCTGTGCCCTTCATGTGAGTATTTTTTAGCTCCCCGTATTAGAAATCAGATATTCCATAAAGCTTTACCTGATACCCTAAATCTGGATATCTTCTATATGTTAGATATGTCTCTATATGGATATATCTCTTCTATATGTTCCTGTTTTATCATATACTTTGTCTGTCTTATAGTTTTTCATGCTGGAGTATCAGTGCCTATGGAGTTGACTTGATGAAGTCAGGGACAATGTATTTCCTGTTCATCAGTTTATTTCCAGCATCTAGCACAATTGCTGGCAACAGAAATTCCACAATTTAAAATATCTTGATTTATTTTGCCATAAATAGATTTCCAGAAGCCTGGAAATAAAGACATAGCATTGGATCTGGAGTGTGAACACATAGGTTCAATTCCTAGCATGTCTCTTATTAGTATATGTAGATGTCATGGGTTGAATTGTGCTCGTACCCAACAAAACATCACTATACATTTATCCAAACCTGTATAATATCCAACACCAAGAGCACTCTCTAATGTAAACTATAGATTTTGGAAGATAATGATATATTAGGTAGGTTCATCCTTGGTAACAAGTGTACCAACTTAGTGTGAGATGTTGATAATTTGAAAGGCTACATACGTATGGGAGCAAGATAATATATGAGAAACATGCGTATACGGCTCAATATTGCTGTGAACCTAAAACTGCTTTAAAAATATAATTTATTAAAAACAAAACAAAAAGCTAATAAAGTAATTATTTAAAAAATTAAAAGAGGGAAACGGCTATAGAAGAGACTGCCTTATACTATGGTACAGCCTAGTTTAGAAGAATCTTAGGCTATTTCTATATTTATTTACCACCATGTATGGAATGTTATAACACTAATAGCTATAATTATCTATGTTGTTAATACTATCCACTGTAACAATATATAGGAAAATAATGTATCCCTTATGATTTTTAAAAGGGAAGTCAGTTCTCTTTAAAATTAATAAAATTCCAAATGCTCTATGAGTGCAGAATAAAAGTAGGAAATGAAGCTCTTTTTAAACAATCACTTGTGGTGCTAAGCTCTCTCTTTGTGTAATAAATAGAGCTTTCAATTTGCTTAGACTATCCACACAACTAAATAAAACACTACTCTTTCTGAGAGTTTTTTGCTTATAATTTTTTTCTTAGAATGTAGCTTTAAATCACTTTTGATCAAAATCTGCTGTTGATTTTTTGTTTGCATAAGAACAAATTTTAATCTCTACTGAACATCACCATAGGATATCTAAATTTTAGTCTCTGCTCTCTCATTAATAGCTGCGTTACTATGGTTATTATTATGTAAATTATAAGGTTTAAAATGAGGAGCTCTTACATGTGTATCTGGACAAAATGACTCATTATTACTATAAAAATTCTTTTTCTAGCTGTCTTTGATAGTTGTCAAGTGTACAGATAATATTAACAGATTCAGGGAGGTATTCAAGCTGGTACCTAGGCTTGCTGGGTTCCTTGCATCATAGTTACTTGCTTATGGACACTCTGACTAAGACTGAGGTGCCTCTTACTGTGACTATTAAATGAATTTAAGAGTAACTAAAATCTAAAAATCTTATCCATGTTGCATGATATTATCTAGATTCTTAATACCTAAATAAAGTAGGATACAATCAATGTGTTTTGACACAGATAAATGTAAAGATATATATTTTAAAGAATACAAATCACACATAATAACTGTCTAGATTAGTTTGTGTCAAAAAGATTTTAAAATTGCCTGTGAACGCTACTGATGCCAAGAAGGTAACTGAGCTGGCAAGGAGAATCTAATCTTAGTTCACATAAATAGGAGAAATTTATTGGTCCATATAGTCAAAACCATGGTTTTTCCAGTAGTCACGTATGGATGTGACAGCTGGACCATCAAGAAGGCTGAGTGGTGTAGAATTAATACTTTCAAATTGTGGTGCTGAGAAGACTCTTGAAAGTCCCTTAGATAGCAAGGAGATCAAACTAGTCAATCCTAAAGGAAATCAACCCTGAATACTCATTGGAAGGACTGATGCTGAACCTGAAGCTCCAATACTTTAGCCACCTGATGTGAAGAGTCCACTCACTGGAAAAGACCCTGATGCTGGGAAAGATTGAGGGCAGGAGGTGAAGGCAGCGACAGAGGATGAGATGGCTGGATGGCATCACTGACTGAGTGGATATGAGTTTGAGCAAGCTCCAGGAGGTGGTGAAGGACAGGGAAAGCTGGTGTGCTGCAGTCCATGGGGTCACAAAAAGTCAGACACGACTGAGTGACGAACAACAACAAAAGGGATTTAACAAGCAGGACAACAAAAAAGGCCACTACATAATGATCAAAGGATCAATCAAAGAAGATGATATAACAATTATAAATATATATGCACCCAATATAGGAGCACTGCAATATGTAACACAAATGCTAACAAGTATGAAAGGGGAAATTAACAATAACACAATAATAGCAGGAGACTTTAATACCCCACTCACACCTATGGACAGATCAATTAAACAGAAAATTAACAAAGAAACACAAACTTTAAATGATACAATAGACCAGTTAGACCTAATTGATATCTATAGGACATTTCACCCCAAAACAATGAATTTCACCTTTTTTTCAAGTGCTCACGGAACCTTCTCCAGGATAGATCACATCCTGGGCCATAAATATAGCCTTGGTAAATTTAAAAAAAGTGAAATCATTCCAACCATCTTTTCTGACCATAATACATTAAGATTAGATCTCAATTACAGGAGAAAAACTATTAAAAATTCCAACATATGGAGGCTGAACAACACGCTTCTGAATAACCAACAAATCACAGAAGAAATAAAAAAAGAAATCAGAATATGCATAGAAACGAATGAAAATGAAAACACAACAACCCAAAACCTGTGGGACACTATAAAAGCAGTACTAAGAGGAAAGTTCATAGCAATACAGGCATACCTCAAGAAACAAGAAAAAAGTCAAATAAATAACCTAACTCTACACCTAAAGCAACTAGAAAAGGAAGAAATGAAGAACCCCAGGGTTAGTAGAAGGAAAGAAATCTTAAAAATTAGGGCAGAAATAAATGCAAAAGAAACAAAAGAGACCATAGCGAAAATCAACAAAGCCAAAAGCTGGTTCTTTGAAAGGATAAATAAAATTGACAAACCATTAGCCAGACTCATCAAGAAACAAAGAGAGAAAAATCAAATCAATAAAATTAGAAATGAAAATGGAGAGATCACAACAGACAACACAGAAATACAAAGGATCATAAGAGACTACTATCAGCAATTACATGCCAATAAAATGGACAACATGGAAGAAATGGACAGTCTTAGAAAAGTACAACTTTCCAAAACTGAACCAGGAAGAAATAGAAAATCTTAACAGACCCATCACAAGCACGGAAATTGAAACTGTAATCAGAAATCTTCCAGCAAACAAAAGCCCAGGTCCAGACGGCTTCACAGCTGAACTCTACTAAAAATTTAAGAAGAGCTAACACCTATCCTCCTCAAACTCTTCCAGAAAATTGCAGAGGAAGGTAAACTTCCAAACTCATTCTATGAGGCCACCATCACCCTAATACCAAAACCTGACAAAGATGCCCCCAAAAAAGAAAACTACAGGCCAATATCACTGATGAACATAGATGCAAAAATCCTCAACAAAATTCTAGCAATCAGAATCCAACAACACATTAAAAAGATCATACACCATGACCAAGTGGGCTTTATCCCAGGGATGCAAGGATTCTTCAATATCCGCAAATCAATCAATGCAATTCACCACAGTAACAAATTGAAATATTAAAGCCATATGATTATCTCACTAGATGCAGAGAAGGCCTTTGACAAAATTCAACATCCATTTATGACAAAAACTCTCCAGAAAGCAGGAATAGAAGGAACATACCTCAACATAATAAAAGCTATCTATGACAAACCCACAGCAAACATTATCCTCAATGGTGAAAAATTGAAAGCATTTCCCCTAAAGTCAGGAACAAGACAAGGGTGCCCACTTTCACCGCTACTATTCAACATAGTTCTGGAAGTTTTGGCCACACCAATCAGAACAGAAAAAGAAATAAAAGGAATCCAAATTGGAAAAGAAGAAGTAAAACTCTCACTGTTTGCAGATGACATGATCCTCTACATAGAAAACTCTAAAGACTCCACCAGAAAATTACTAGAGCTAATCAATGAATATAGTAAAGTTGCAGGATATAAAATCAACACACAGAAATCCCTTGCATTCCTATACACGAATAATGAGAAAGTAGAAAAAGAAATTAAGGAAACAATTCCATTCACCATTGCAACGAAAAGAATAAAATAGTTAGGAATATATCTACCTAAAGAATCTAAAGACCTATATATAGAAAAATATAAAACACTGATGAAAGAAATCAAAGAGGACACTAATAGATGGAGAAATATACCATGTTCATGGATCAGAAGAATCAATATAGTGAAAATGAGTATACTACCCAAAGCAATCTACAAATTCAATACAATCCCTATTAAGCTACCAGCGATATTTTTCAAAGAACTAGAACAAATAATTTCAAGATTTGTATGGAAATACAAAAAACCTCGAATAGCCAAAGCAATCTTGAGAAAGAAGAATGGAACTGGAGGAATCAACCTGCCTGACTTCAGGCTCTACTACAAAGCCACAGTCATCAAGACAGTACGGTACTGGCACAAAGACAGAAATATAGATCATTGGAACAAAATAGAAAGCCCAGAGATAAATCCACACACATATGGACACCTTATTTTTGACAAAGGAGGCAAGAATATACAATGGAGTAAAGACAATCTCTTTAACAAGTGGTGCTGGGAAAACTGGTCAACCACTTGTAAAAGAATGAAACTAGATCACTTTCTAACACCGCACACAAAAATAAACTCAAAATGGATTAAAGATCTAAATGTAAGATCAGAAACTATAAAACTCCTAGAGGAGAACATAGGCAAAACACTCTCAGACATAAATCACAACAGGATCCTCTATGATCCACCTCCCAGAATTCTGGAAATAAAAGCAAAAATAAATAAATGGGATCTAATTAAAATTAAAAGCTTCTGCACAACAAAGGAAAATATAAGCAAGGTGAAAAGACAGCCTTCTGAATGGAAGAAAACAATAGCAAATGAAGCAACTGACAAACAACTAATCTCAAAAATATACAAGCAACTTATGCAGCTCAATTCCAGAAAAATAAACGACCCAATCAAAAAATGGGCCAAAGAACTAAATAGACATTTCTCCAAAGAAGACATACGGATGGCTAACAAACACATGAAAAGATGCTCAACATCACTCATTATTAGAGAAATGCAAATCAAAACCACAATGAGGTACCACTTCACACCAGTCAGAATGGCTGTGATCCAAAAATCTGCAAGCAATAAATGCTGGAGAGGGTGTGGAGAAAAGGGAACCCTCTCACACTGTTGGTGGGAATGCAATCTAGCACAGCCACTATGGAGAACCGTGTGGAGATTCCTTTAAAAATTGAAAATAGAACTGCCTTATGACCCAGCAATCCCACTTCTGGGCATACACACCGAGGAAACCAGAATTGAAAGAGACACGTGTACCCCAGTGTTCATTGTAGCACTGTTTATAATAGCCAGGACATGGAAGTAACCTCGATGTCCATCAGCAGATGAATGGCTAAGAAAGCTGTGGTACATATACACAATGGAGTATTACTCAGCCATGAAAAAGACTACATTTGAATCAGTTCTGATGAGATGGATGAAACTGGAGCTGATTATACAGAGTGAAGTAAGCCAGAAAGAAAAACACCAATACAGTATGCTAACACATATATATGGAACTTAGAAAGATGGCAATGATGACCCTGTATGCAAGACAGCAAAACAGACACAGATGTATAGAGTAGACTTTTGGACTCAGAGGTAGAGGGAGAGGGTGGGATGATTTGGGAGAATGGCATTGAAACACGTATACTATGATGTAAGAAATGAATTGCCAGTCTATGTCCGATGCAGGATACAGCATGCTTTGGGCTGGTGCACGAGGATGACCCAGAGAGACGTTATGGGGAGGGAGGTGGGAGGGGGGTTCATGTTTGGGAACGCATGTACACCCGTGGTGGATTCATGTCAATGTATGGCAAAACCAATGCAGTATTGTAAAGTAAAATAAAGTAAAAATAAAAATTAAAAAAAAAAAACAACAAGCAGGACTATCCATCATATGCACACTCTCAAGATGTATGTACACTATCAGGTTTTTCTCTTCCCGCCCAGCACAATATACTCAATATATTGAGTTTTCAGACACTAACATTGGAGAAAATATGAGAACATACTTTTTCAAGTTCTCAAAAGTATGCTAGGCGTTACTTTCTATGATATTCACTATCATTTTATTCACTGCTATTAATATCTGGACCCTGAATCCTGAGAAAGGTCAAGCTATCTATGAATTATGGTTTAAAGCAAATCAAACCAGACTGATACTCTTACCTCTCAATCACCCCCATTAGCGTAATGTCTTGCAATCATAAGTCTCTTTTCCATGGATCCCTTTTCTGAATCATCTACCTCCATTATAGAAATAGATCGCAATGCTCCTTTTTACAGTTCTCAAGTACATCTCTAATTTTCTCCATTGTGGAAGCAGTTAATGGCTTATCTTCTCTTTCTTTATGACATGAATGTTAATAGCAAGGGTCTGTGAGATAAGTGACTATATCCTAGACAAAAGGGTTTGTTGAAAACATCCCAAGTCATGGCAGAAAATGAAATTATTTTTGTTTTCTTCTAATTTCTATCATTGTGGTGTATCACGGCCATTTTATTTTTGTTGCAGAATAATATACTGCTGCACATGCTTAGGAAAACAACCAGACTAATGCAGATGCGGTGAGAACAAGTCACCCTTTTCTCATCATTTTCAATTACTAAATTTCTTCATGTGACACTGAGATATAGGCTCTATGGTTTTATGAATATAGGCTCAAAACTATTCAGAATGTCAATACATTCTACAAGCATCATTTCTAAGTCTCCTCTTCCATTAAAAATTCTCAGTATTACATATGTTCTTGAAATAAAAGATTCTGATTATATTTGAAGGAACAACTGAGTGGGCATTAGATAAATGGTTTCACATTTACTCTGCTACTTAAGATCTATGATATATTTGGAAAATCCATCCACCTCTCTTAAATCTCTGAATTCTACAGGATTGTTTTGCCTCAGCCCCAAGTCTTCCTGGTCAATAGTAGGCAGCTCTGATCAGGTATGGGTGTAGGCCCTTTCTCTTAGGTCTGGCCTAGTCTACCTTCAGAATAGTCAATTCAACATCATTTGCAAGCCACACCTCAGGGAGAATGACAATAATATGCAATTTTGTTTTCACTTCTGGCTCAATCTCACTTAGTCACTTATAAGTGACTATAGTCACTTATCTCATTATCCCAACGTTAAAGCTTAGATTATTGAGAACTATGTGGTAGAAGGCAGTTCATACTTTCAAGTTCAGCCTCAACTCCCTATTTCCTAAATGTTCTAACGTCCATATTTAATTTCTTACCATTATTTTTTTATCTCTCCTAAAAAGTCATTAATAGTGTCTATACTTTCAACTGCAGAGTTTATTTTTCTATCCCTAAATCTAAACTCTTTCTCTGTTGTAGTTTCCAGTTATGTCTCAACAAAATGGAATGAGTACAGAAATTCCTGAACCAAGGACAACATTCAGATGTAAACCTGTGTGCCCTAGAATTTCAGGAATGAAAAATATGAAGAGTTTTAGACTCCTGTGAAAATACTACAATAAGATATGCTTATATGCTTATGCTAGATAAGCTATTCCAACTTGAGCACTCAAAGAGGATCTGTTTTTAAGGATGTGTCTTTTCTTTAAATTGGCTTGGCTGCAAACCATTTTTCATTGCATTCTGTCTCAGTAGAAGACATTGGCTAGGTAATACAATGTAGTAGGTAAAATCTCCCTGAAACTCAGCCTGCCTCAAGGGGCTGGAATTCATATACAATTTATCACCCTGTTAGGTTTTTTTCCCTATAAAAGTACTGTGGAAAGAATGATGGGGAAAGGGAAGTACAGAACATATTATCTATCACTAATACATTAATGCTATTTTTTTAAACCTAAAAGGTAACTCAGAACAGTTATTTATGGTTATGCATGCTATCATAAGAGGAAGGAGAAATGATAACTCCAGAGATCAATTAATTTGTAAAATCAACACATTAAGTGAAGGTTCACTATATGCCAAGCACTCAGTACATACCAGATTCTGCACAAGTAGAAGCCCTGAAGCAGGTAGTACAGGACAGATTGGGAGCAGCATGAAAAAATAATCTAATAGAAACAGGTGGTTAAGATCGACACCTAACATTAAAGATGGGCGACAACAAAGACAAACTCTTGCTCTGGGTAAATCTTTCTTGTCCGCCAATATCACTTCATCAGTTACATCTATTTATCATTCCACAAAGGTCTTTATCATTACACACATACTTTTAACATAATGTGCATCCGTTTCCTGAACATTAAAAGGCATGAGAGAGTCTTACGTTGATCAGGTTCCAGCATGATTTTTTAAACCTCAAAAATGAAAAGAGTCATTATTAGGTATCTCCAAAAATAGCTATTTTGGGTAATAAAAATATTTTTATGGAAACTGGTAACATCTCCTACACTGATTTGCAGAAATAAAGAGATTTTATTGCAGAACTCTTGAACAAAGCACTCTCCGTCTACTAAAGAAAGTGGTCATTAGAGTAAATGGTGAAGTTACTCAGGTTTACATCGGTAATGCATGGAACTAACCATATTTAATGTTATTAGAGAGGAATAAGCCATCTCCCTAATCATAATCATCTTGATCCAATTCCACCCTTCAGAAATTTTAATTTATCTAACTTATAAGAAAATGTGTTAAACAAAGGCACTTCACAATATTAGTGCAATTTGCATCAAATGCACTAGAGAAAATTACCTAATACAATTTTCTAAACCATTTAGTATCATGAGCTTGGCACTAAAAGGAGAAAATTGCATTTTATGATTTGTAGGCTGCTGAAAACATCACATACCTGAATTCACACAATCTACATATTTTTATGCAGTTTTCTCTCAAAAAAGCCAAATCTTTAATAAGCCAGAACACTAACTGAAAGATGCTTAAACAGAAAGATAAGACATCTAGCTCTATTTGAGAAACAAACATTAACTATAAAAGCACTATAATCATTTCTTTCTATTCTTCTGGGATAAAATTATGAGTCTCCTCTTGTCTCTATAGTTATATATTTTTGTAAGACTGGAGGAATAAAAAAATTAAAAGGAGTACTGAAAAAATATATGTGCATATATATTTTATTAGTGTTCATATTCTACTGAATAAAAGGACCAAAGAGATAAGACCTATATATTAATAGAGTACATTAATTTCCCTCTTAAAAAATACTTATACTTTGAAGGTTTGTGTTAGTATAAAACTAAATTATGTAGCCTAGATAGAGTTACTAATTTAGAAAATTAATCTTGTAAGTAAGGGCCTTTTACTTTGAATTCCCTACTCGCTATCAGAGACAGAGGGAGTCAAATGAAATACTTTATTCAGATTTGGAATTATGATAAACAATACAAGTTTTTCAGGATTTGTCAAATGAGTTCAACAGAGTAGCTATTGTTACTCTTCTCATCATCATCAAGTGGCAAATAAAATAGTGACAATAAAATAAAGAGAATTGTTCCTGAGATTCTCCTGTTGTCTAGGCACATATAGCAGGGTCACATTTCAATGCAGACGCCCAAAAACTGAATCGTTTTGCCAAAGGCAAAAGAATATAAAACATCACCTTAACCTCTGCATCAGAAAGAGAAATAAGATGGCAGAAAAGACAGTAGGGCAGACACAGATTTCTCAGGCAGGAGAAAGCGCTGCACACAGGGCCAGGCAAACAGACAAAAGTCATTCCTGAGGTTAACAACTAACACAGGCAGCAAGCATTTTGCAGGACATATTTGAGCAAAGGAAGCAAAGACTCTGTAGAAATCAATTTATAAAGACTGTACTTAAAGTGACCTTTGAGCAATTGCATTAGCAGGGACTGAGAATTTCTTGCAAACAGAATAAGGATCCTAAAATAGGAGATACCAACACTGAGGGAAAAAAGGCATAGAAACAAGGGCAAAGTGATATACACTAAAGAGGAATATAAATTAAAGGGGAATACAGACTACTTCCTAAGCCAAACTAAGTCTTTCGTACATTATCTTAGCAAGAAGGAATGATGACTGTACATTATAACCGTATAGTATACTTTTTGGAGTGGTTGTATATATCTGTGTCTGAGGTAGCTGTATGATAAAACCATACAGTGTCATACACGCTATCATTCCTTGGTATTGGTTCCATACACACGTACACACACATGCACATACACACACACATATTGGTGTATTGTTGTTGTTGTTCGGTCACTAAGTGGTGTCAGTTCTTTGCAACCCCATGGACTGCAGCACACCAGGTGGATAGTGTCCTTCATTATCTCTCAGAATTTGCTCAAATTCATGTCCATTGAATCAGTGATGCTATCTAACCATATCATTCTCTGCCACCCCCTTCTCCTCCTGCCTTCAATCTTTCCCAGCATCAGGGTCTTTCCCAATGAGTCAGCTGTTCATATCAGGTGGCCCAAGTACTGAAGCTTCACCTTCAGCATCAATCCCTCCAATGAATATTCAGGGTTTATTTTCTTTAGGATTGACTGGTTTGATCTCCTTGCTGTCCAAGGTGTTCTCAAGAGTCTTCTCCAGCACCACAGTTGGAAGGCATCAGTTCTTTGGCGCTCAGACTTTTTTATGGTCCAACTCTCACATCCATCTCCTACATCCATACACGACTACTGGAAAAACCATAGCTTTGAATATATGGGCCTTTGTCAGCAAAGTGATATCTCTGCTTTTTAATATGCTATCTAGGTTTGTCTTAGCTTCTCTTCCAAAGAGCAAGCATCTTTTAATTTCATGGCTGAAGTCACTATCCACATTATTTTGGAGCCCCCCAAAATAAAATCTGTCACTGCTTCCACTTTTTCCGTTTTTATTTGCCATGAAGTAATGGGGCTGGATGCCATGATCTTAGCTTCTTAAATGCTGAGTTTTAAGCCAGCTTTTCCACTCTTCTCTTTCACCCTCATCATAAAAAGGCTCTTTAGTTTCTCTTCACTTTCTGCCATTAGAGTGGTATCATCTGCATATCTAGGTTGTTGATATTTCTCCCAGCAGTCTTGATTCCAGCTGTGATTTATCCAGCCCAGCATTTCACATGATGTACTCTGCATGTAAGTTAAATTAACAGAGTGACAATATACAGCCTTGATGTACTCCTTTCCCAGTTTTGAACCAGTCCATTGTCCCATGTCTGGTTCTGTTGCTTCTTGACTCGTATAAGGGTTTCTTAGGAGACAGGTAAGGGGGTCTGGTATTCTCATCTCTTGAAGGAATTTTCCAGTTTGCTGTGATCTACAAAGTCAGAGGCTTTAACATAGTCATTGAAGCAGAAGTAGATGTTTTTCTGTAATTCCATTGCTTTCTCTATCATCCAATGAATGTTGGCAATTTGGTCTCTGGTTCTGCTGCCTTTTATAAACCCAGCTTGTACACCTGGAAGTTCTCAGTTATACAGTCTACTAGTTAATGAATTTGAGATTTAACATGCAAATCTGGAACTTATAGATCTTTGGATCCCATAAATCTTAATAGTCAAAATCCAAGAATGTGGGGACAAAACAGTAGGTGGCCTTCTAAGGTAGCCCTAATGATTCCCATGGTATTCATAACCTTTTGTATACCCCTTCACCTGGGGGTTGGTTGGCCATGGAAAAGGAGTATCACTTTTGAAACTATGTTACAAGATTCTGTGACTTCTTGCTCATACTGCATCTCTACCCTTCACGCTCACTTCCTCTGAGGGAAAACAGTTGCCTTTGCCTGTGCTGCTCTATACAGAGACCCAGGCGGCAACCCCAGCCAAAACCCAAGAGGAAACTAACACCTCGGTCCAACAGCCTCTGAGAAAGTGAAGTGTAACAGCAGGATCATTTCCCAGTCAACACACCTGGATGCAGCCTTGTCGAAGACCCTGAGCTAGGGGACCTAGAGAAACCTCACTCAGGTGCCTGAGCCAATGAAACTGTGAGATGATAAATGCTGCTCTAAGCCATTAAATGTTGGATTAATCTGTTAAACAAAAGAGTTAACTAATACAACATTGCTATTTAAATAAATTTTTAATATTTATGACTTTGTGGTTTTGTCACAGTTACTAAATTTAAACAAAGCCTGAACAAGAAAAAAAATAAATCTTTATTACATCTAAATTGGAAATAATCTATATTAAAGCTACTGAGCAATGAGTAACTGGCCTCCCTAAAAGGCTTTTTTTTTTTGCTATAAATTTGTGTCATATTGTCTGTAATCATTTCACCAATGAGATTTTCTTTATTTTTTTCTCTCAACATAGCTGCTTATTAAGAATGAGGAGAGAAAACCATCTATTTTAAAGAAAAAGTAATCTAGAAATGGAAATTAATATCGGACTATTATTTAAGCATTACCAAAGACTAATAATTTTTATAAAGTTAAAGGATGAGATAAATGTAGAAAATAAAATATGTTTAAAACGATAAAGCCTGTTTTGATATTATTTCACTCAAAATTTAAATGTTTGAGAATATAATAAAATAATTAAAAATATATTTTACAATTAAATTCAATGCTTTCCTTTTTACTTCTGGAGGAGTGTTGTGCACTATTACTTGCCCGTACACATGTAGCAGAAAGCATAAAGTAAGTAGAGGTCAGGCAGTCCCACCCTAGTAGGATATGGCTTAGTTAGTGCTTCTATTCAGTAATGAAACTGTTTCAAGCCCCTCTGCCTTTCTATAGTCCTTTTTCTTTATTTGGCCTCTGAAATCTGCAAGTTATTCAGCTTCAAAGGACTTTTCTACTGGCTTTTGATTTTGACTACTCACAATCGTGACCTCAAAGACCTCTGTCCTAAATTCTGACTTTCAGAACTTTCTTTATCCTGTGCTTACTACTGTAAAGTGTTTAACCTTCAATGCTTTGTTTCTAGTCTGGACTTTTGACTGATGCAGGTTCAGTTCCAGTCTGAGTTACCTTACCCGTTTGTATGCTATGCCACTTGCAGTTCCTACAGCTCTTTCGGTAAAAATAGTAAATATTTTAAACAGCATTTCATTTCTCAACAACAAACGTTTAATAAATATATAGTAAGAGCGTATTGTATACAAAACATTTTCAATTCCTATTCTAATTTCCTTGTCTCTTCCTTCTGCTAAAACACTTGACTGATCCTAGTGATTTATCTCCCATAATTCTCAGTCCTCCCTACTCACCAGACAAACCTGAATGATAGAGGGATAATATTTAAACAGTGCCAGTTTCCACTGACTAGGCCATAACATCTGACATCCTTGGAAATGTTATGATCATGGGAAAGAAACTCAGCTTTTTACTTATCAAAGAAAACCTTTCTCTGCTGAGATACTACTAAGAAAATGGGTCTAAAACACAAAGTCTAAGGCGCTGTTTAATCAACCGCAATGTACAACTTTGTGTGCAGTCACAGCTCTCCTTTCCCTTTGGAGTACAAAAGCGTTTAGACAAGAAAAGTAAATCTTTTGTGATAAAGAATATGATTTGTGGAGGAATGAGAGTCCATGCCTTTGAGAGAGGGAAAGAATTAGGTACATTTTAGATATAAGGGAATATTTAAGAGGAGAAGGCCTCAAAGACACTAGAGTCATGGAAAATATGTCTCTCTAATGCAAAATTAGACTGACAGATGAGTCATAGCTGGAACCACAGCTCTAAACTCCCCTTTTGTCCATCTACATGAGAAGAGGCCAACTGCCACAGGCCAAAAATAAAGCAAAACTGAATAAAACGAGAAATTACGAATCCAAAGAAATAACATCTGATAGCCTGGCAAACAGGATTTAAGCAAGCCCCAGTTACACAGGAAAGAAGATCAGAGACCCTTATACAAGACTGGGACTCACAACAGATGAGAATCTGAGTAAAATCATTGAAATTATTTGCCTGCACAGGGTAGATGCTGCTAAATGGTTTGGAAAAGATTAGAGAGGAGTTATACTTCTCTGGGGGTATACTGTTGAACAGTTTTGACTTTTAGAAACATACTGATGTTCTACATATAAAAAAGATACTGTTTGTTAACAGAACCAACTATTTGCTAATGACCCTAACTATTTAAAAAGAATAACATAGCTACACTAAAACATGGAAAAAAAAAAAATAATCCCAGTGTTGGAACACAGTACAAACAAGAGGAAAACTACAAAAAATCTTGAACTGGTTTTAGTAGGTTTGTTTAGTACAGCAATTCTGAAATTCTTTATACACATGGTACAGTTGAGCAAATGAGTAAATGTGCAGATGATGCCTCTAAGAATGGAAGAAGGAAGTGATGAATGTCAGTTCAGTTCAGTTACTTAGTTGTGTCTAACTCTTTGTGACTTCACAGACTGCAGAACGCCAGGCTTCCCTGTCCATCACCAATTCTCAGAGCTTGCTCAGACTCATGTCCACTGAGTTGGTGATACCATCCAACCATCTCATCCTCTGTCATCCCCTTCTCCTCCTGCCTTCAATCTTTCCAGCATCAGGGTCTTTTCCAGTGTGTCAGTTCTTCACATCAGGGGGCCAAAGTATTGGAGTTTCTCCTTGAGCATCAGTCCTTCCAATAAATATTTAGGATTGGTTTCCTTTAGGATTAACTGGTTTGATCTCCTTGCAGTCCAATGGACTCTCAATAGTTTCTCCAACACCATAGCTCAAAAGCATCAATTATTTGGCACTCAGCTTTCTTTATAGTCCAACTGTCACATATATACGTGACTACTGAAAAAACCATAGCTTTGACTATAGAGACCTTTGTCGGCAAAGTGATGTCTCTGCTTTTTAATATGCTGTCTAGGTTGGCCATAGCTTTTCTTCCAAGGAGCAAGCATCTGTTAATTTCATGGCTGCAGTCGCCATCTGCAGTGATTTTGGAGCCCAAGAAAATAAAATCTGTCACTGTTTCCATTGTTTCTCTATTTGCCATGGAGTGATGACTGTAGAATGAAGAAAAGGAAAAACTTTGTGGCAGGTGAAATTAGGGGCAAATATGAACTTACATGGGCTTCCCTGGTGATGCAGCAGTAAAGAATCTGCCTGCAATGCAGGAGACCTGGGTTCAATCCATGGGTCAGGAAGATTCCCCTGGAGGAGGGAATGGCAATCCACTGTAATACTCTTCCCTAGAGTATCCCATGCACAGAGGAGCCTGGCAGGCTGCATTCTTAGGGTCGCATCGAGTCGGACACAACCGAAATGACTAAGCAGGAGCAGCAGCAGTAGCATGAACTTACATAACTAATTACCTCTCTGTCACTGTCTCCTGAAAGGGCAAGAAACAGCCACAACCTAGTTGCAATGAACACATCTAGTACCCAGATCTCAGTTTCTAACTACCATTATCTATTAAAGGAGACGGACTCCTTGGAAAAATGATTGAGTCCAGGACTTGATCTGGGAAGGTACAAAATGGTCTTGTAATATTTTCTTCTACCAGGAATGAAGTGCCCCCAAAGTGCTAAAATAAATGATGGGGAGAGGCATGTCAAAAGATCCTCGGAGTAGTCTGAAGGGGCTAGCACTGGCCAAATATGAATGAGCATCAGAAAATTTTTTGCTATAATGGGTTAGAATCAACTGAATATAATATAGATCTATTAGTAATACTGATCATAAATATACAAGTAGATACATTAAGTAATAAAGGGGAATGTGGGGAGGGTCTTCTTTACAATGAATAGCTAACTGATAAATCTAGACTGAGGCAGAGTTAGAAAATTCCTGTTTGGTAACCATTACAGTAAAAATTAGTTTGGGCAAGATTCATCAAATGGTGCTACATAGAGCATAGAGAAAGGATGACCAGAACAAGTATTTACATCATCTCAAAGTATCTCCTTATAAATTACTTATTAATTACAAAAAGAAAAACAGCATTTATACAGTAGATGAAATAGACAAAATCTTAATGAAATGATATTACTTATTAAAGAAAAATAGTCATTCCGTTCAGTTCAGTTCAGTTGCTCAGTCATGTCCGACTCTTTGTGACCCCATGAATCGCAGCACGCCAGGCCTCCCTGTCCATCATCAACTCCCGGAGTTCACTCAGACTCACGTCCATCGAGTCAGTGATGCCATCCAGCCATCTCATCCTCTGTCGTCCCCTTCTCCTCCTGCCCCCAATCCCTCCTAGCATCAAAGTCTTTTCCAATGACTAACTCTTTGCATGAGATGGCCAAAGTACTGGAGTTTCAGCTTTAGCATCATTCCTTCCAAAGAAATCCCAGGGCTGATCTCCTTCAGAAAGGACTGGTTGGATCTCCTTACAGTCCAAGGGACTCTCAAGAGTCTTCTCCAACACCACAGTTCAAAAGCATCAATTCTTCGGCGTTCTGCCTTCTTCACAGTCCAACTCTCACATCCATACATGACCACAGGAGAAACCATAGCCTTGACTAGATGGACCTTAGTTGGCAAAGTAATATCTCTGCTTTTGAATATACTATCTAGGTTGGTCATAACTTTTCTTCCAAGGAGTAAGCGTCTTTTAATTTCATGGCTGCTATCACCATCTGCAGTGATTTTGGAGCCCCCAAAAATAAAGTCTGACACTGTTTCCACTGTTTCTCCATCTATTTCCCATGAAGCGATGGGACCGGATGCCATGATCTTCGTCTTCTGAATTTTGAGCTTTAAGCCAACTTTTTCACTCTCCTCTTTTACTTTCATCAAGAGGCTTTTTAGTTCCTCTTCGCTTTCTGCCATAAGGGTGGTGTCATCTGCATATCTGAGGTTATTGATATTTTTCCCGGCAATCTTGATTCCAGCTTGTGCTTCTTCCAGTCCAGCGTTTCTCATGATATACTCTGCATAGAAGTTAAATAAGCAGGGTGACAGTATACAGCCTCGATGTACTGTGCTTCTAAATGTGATATCCTAAAACATACACTCATGACACATGTAGCACTTCAGCCGTAAATACATATTCTGTTCCTGGCCATGAGAAAACACTAGAAAAACCAATATGGAGGAAAATACCTTAATTTCTTTAAAAAAAAAAAATCATCAAAGACAAAGCATATGCTGGATTAAAGAAGACTAAAGACACATGACAACTAAATGCAGAACATGATCCTGGACTGGATTCTGTATCCCCTCAAAAACTATCTAAAGGACATTATTGGGATAATGGACAAATTTATTAAAGTTACTGTATCAGTGTTTAGTTTCCTAAACTTCATAGCTGTACTGGCTTCTATGAACATTATTCTTATACTTTGGAAATGCACACAAAATTTTAAGGCCTAAAGTGTGGGACAATATATGCACCTATTCACAATGGTTCAGAAAACTTTGTACTACTGTTGCAATTTAGTCTAAGAAGAAAGAATAGTTCAAAACAAATGGTTAAAAATTCAATATAACATTGAAGTTAAAGCTGAGGCCAAAACTCGCATGTCAACAACATAAAATGAACTTCTGGGATGACAGAATATGTTAGAAAAGTAATTTTTCAGACAGTCATGTGTGACTTTTTACGATCCACAGACTGTAGCCCGCCAAACTCCCTGTCCATAGGATTTTCCAGGCAAGCATACAGGAGTAGGTTGCCATTTCCTACTCCAGGGGATCTTCCTGACCCAGGGATCGAACCCGTGTCTCTTGCACTGAGGGACAGATTCTTTACCACTAGTGTCTCATGGATGGAGGAGCGTGGTGGGCTGCAGTCCATGGGGTCGTGAAGTCGTACACGACTGAGTGACTTCACTTTCACTTTTCACTTTCATGCATTGGAGAAGGCAATGGCAACCCACTCCAGGGTCTTGCCTGGAGAATCCCAGGGATGGGGGAGCCTGGTGGGCTGCTGTCTATGGGGTCGCACAGAGTCGGACACAACTGAAGCAACTTAGTAGCAGCAGCAGCAGCAGTGTCACGTGGGAAGCCCTCTGCTTCACATTTCAGACAGTTCAGCTCAGTTTCTCAGTCACGTCTGACTTTTTGTGACCCCATGAATCACAGCACGCCAAGGCCTCCCTGTCCATAACCAACTCCTGGAGTCTAATAAAATTCATGTCCATTGAGTCAGTGATTGCCATCCAACCATCTCGTCCTCTGTCCTCCCCTTCTCCTCCCACCCTCAAACTTTCCCAGCATCAGGGTCTTTTCAAATGAGTCAGTTCTTCGCATCAGTTGGCCAAAGTATTGGAGAATCAGCTTCAACATCAGTACTTCCAATGATTATTCTAGACTGACTTCCTTGAGGATGGACTGGCTGAATCTCCTTGCTGCCCAAGGGACTCTCAAGAGTCTTCTTTAACACCACAGTTCAAAAGCATTAATTTTTCATCACTCAGCTTTCTTTACAGTCCAACTCTCACAATCATACATGACTACTGGAAAAACCACAGCCTTGACAAGACAGACCTTCGTTGGCAAAGTAATATCTCTGCTTTTTAATATGCTGTCTATGTTGATCACAACTATTCTTCCAAGGAGTAAGCATCCTTAAATTTCATGGATGCAATTACCATCTGCAGTGATTTTAGAGTCCCCCCAAAAATAATGTCTGCCACTGTTTCCCCATCTATTTGCCAAGAGAGGGGAATGGATGTCATAATCTTAGTTTTCTGAATGTTGAGCTTTAAGTCAACTTTTTCACTTTCCTCTTTCACTTTCATCAAGAGGCTTTTTGATTCCCCTTCACTTTCTGCCATAAGGGTGGTATCATCTGCATATCTGAGGTTATTGATATTTCTCCTGGCAATCTTGATTCCAGCTTGTGCTTCTTCCAGCCCAGCATTTCTCATGATGTACTCTACATATAAGTTAAATAAGCAGGGTGCAATATACAGCCCTCACATACTGCTTTCCCAATTTGGAACCAGTCTGTTGTTCCATGTCCAGTTCTAACTGTTGCTTCCTGACCTGCATACAGGTTTCTCAGGAGGCAGGTCAGGTGGTCTGATATTCCCAACTCTTTCAAAATTTTCAACGGTTTGTTGCGATCCACACAGTCAAAGGTTTTGGCATAGTCAATTAAGCAGATGTTTTTCTGGAATTCTCTTGCTTTTTTGATAATCCAGCGGATGTTGGCAATTTGATCTCTGGTTCCTCTTCCTTTTCCAAAACCAGCTTGAACATCTGGAAGTTCTTGATTCACATATTGTTGAAGCCTGGCTTGGAGAATTTTGAGCATTACTTTACTAGCGTTTGAGATGAGTGCAATTGTGCAGTAGTTTGAACATTCTTTGGCATTGCCTTTTTTGGGACTGGGATGAAAACTGACCTTTTCCAGTCCCATGACCACTGCTGAGTTTTACAAATTTGCTGACATATTGAGTGCAGCCCTTTCACAGCATCATCTTTTAGGATTTGAAATAGCTCCGCTGAAATTCCATCACCTCCATTAGCTTTGATTGTAGTGATTCTTCCTAAGGCCTACTTGACTTCACATTCCAGGATGTCTGGCTCTAGGTGAGTGATCATACCATCATTATCATCTGGGTCATGAAGATCGTTTTTGTACAGTTCTTCTGTGTATTCTTGCCACCTCTTCTTATCTTCTGCTTCTGTTAAGTCTATACCATTTCTGTCCTTTATTGTACCCATCTTTGCATGAAATGTTCCCTTGGTATCTCTAATTTTCTTAAAGAGATCTCTAATCTTATTCGTTCTATTGTTTTCCTCTATTTCTTCGCACTGATCACTGAGGACATCTTTCTTATCTTTCCTTGCTATTCTTTGGAACTCTGCTCCACAACAGTGAGGCAAATTTAGAGAAATAATCCCTCAAACTGGTTTGTCTATGCCTGAAGGAAATGCTACCTAAACAATTACCATTGGCCTTAAATAGATTTTTAAAATTTCTAATCCCTTTGCACGCTCTTACTTTTTTACATGATCACTTTCATCATTTTACTTTTCATTGAATGCACATTTTCAGTATGGCCCTGACGTCTAACAGCAGGGGCATTTCTCTAAGGTGTATTATGTAACACACACCGGCACTTTCATAGCACAGCCATTCGGTTTCTTCTTCTATAGTTTCATCAAACTATTTTCTCTGCTAGTAACCATTGCTTGTTAGATATTACTGTTATCCTGAATTTTTAAGATTTTTCTTCAAGCAATAGATTTTAAAATGTTTTTTTTTTTTCTTACATGAATAGCTGTTACTATACCTTGGTTGAACATCTTGCAAAAAATCAGTTTACAGTATCTTTTAAGTCATAACAGAATTCCAAAATATGAAGCATATTATATATTAATTTTTCATTAGTTATGGATAATAAATGATATTTTAATATGTCCAACATTGACTTTATTAATAGAAAAGTATATATCACTAAACTTAGAGTTTCATATTAACATAACACACACTTGGGAAATATCATTGCCTATGGGAGTTAAAATATTAATTATTTTTATTAATCATCCTAATCAGGAAAACAGAAGGAAAAAAATTGACTAATACATTTTTTCTTTTAGGTACTAATATATGGCTCTTGAAAATTCAAAGTAAAATATTGTAACTTGTGCTAAAAAAAAAAATTTCAGTCCTCACCCCTCAGAGGAGATTTGATCCTAGAATTTGAAATGTATCTGAATAGAAGTTTGAGAGTAAATAAAATGTGTACTTTCTCTTTTCTTTGAAAGATTTTTGTGCTGTTAAATTTATTACTTCATTTCACAAGCTCCAGCTTTATTTAAACTATTTTAAAGCAATTACAAGTTGAAGAAGGGATTATAATTGAGTATTCTGGATAGAGTTCAAAATTATAGCTTTTCATTTCCTTAGAAGGAGGCTGAGACTTAACTGTTGCCACCTTTATAAAATAAACTTTTAATTTACTTTTACTCATCAATTTACTTGTGGGGATCATTATTTGACTGTGCTTTCAAGTGTACCACACTAAGGAAACCTATAGTCATTAAGCTCATGCTTTGGTCTTCAATAATGGATCTTGATTTTTCTCTCATTTAATCAGATTTACATAATTTTGAAGACTAATTGGGGTAAACTGCCTAATTAAAAGCACAATTATATTTTATAATTGACCAAACCTTTTATTGAAGCCACTATTCCATATAAGTCATTGTAGATTTACACATATGCAGCCATCTAAGTATTATGTACAAATACTTTATCCATCATCAATTATAAATGTACAATGAATTGGACTGGGTAGGTAAATACTGTGAAAGAAAGTTTGGATTGACTGCATATTTAAAACCTTTATCACTATAGTTATATATTAAATTTTTCAACATGTATTCAGAACAGTAATAAACTATATGAATATCTAAATTCAAAATAATACAGTTCCACATGAGTGAGTTTTAGTCACTCAGTCATGTCTGACTGGTTGTGACCCCATGGACATAGCCCACCAGGCTCCTCTGTCCATGGAATTCTCCAGGCAAGAATACTGGAGTGAGTAGCCACTCCCTTTTCCAGGGGATCTTCCTGAACCAGGGATTTCTATACTGCAGGCAGATTCTTTACCATTTGAACAACCAGGGAAGCCACTGTTCCACAGAGCAAATGATTACCCTATAATATAGAAGAATTATGCAACTGTTCAGAAGCAGGCACATGAAGACACTTATTACCTACAACTAGTCTGCAGTAACGTCACAAGATAGTATTCACTCATTCATATAAGAAGCCATCCTATCAGAATCATCAACTCACTCATTCATATAAGAAGCCATCCTATCAGAATCATCAACTCACTCATTCATATAAGAAGCCATCCTATCAGAATCATCAACTCACTCATTCATATAAGAAGCCATCCTATCAGAATCATCAACTCACTCATTCATATAAGAAGCCATCCTATCAGAATCATCAATTCACTCATTCATATAAGAAGCCATCCTATCAGAATCATCAGGTGACACACATATGTAATTTTTACAGTACAAGCTGTGATTATCGAATATAATAACTGAGATATCATTAAGGCAATCACAAATAGAGAACAAGCGATAAAGACCGACAGGCCATTACTTAGAATTTTGCGCCTGTATCTAAGTGAAGCTTACAATACCCTTCTACCTATTTACTTGACAGTTTCAGAGGGCCCAATCCCCGACGGTTTCCTACATGGGTGATTAATAGTCATAGAAATTTCTGTCTTGGGCTCTTTCTCCATGCATGTTCCCTTGTTTCTCTTTCTGTTTCTGTCTCTATCTGCCTCTATGTCTGTCCCTTTCTGTCTCTCTCACACACACACGCATATAAATACACAGAGTCATTTAAATTCCTTAATAAATTCTATCTGAAATACCAATCAAGAATAAGAGATTCCAGATAACTACAAACTATTTTAGGGAAAAAGGAAAGTCCACAAATATAATCCAGCTTATAGTAGGTAAATATTTAAGGGTAAGAAAATTATAATTTGATGGAAGTTGGGTAAGTTAATAAATACTTTATTCTTACTACCTCTTCAGATATGCTTATGGATGCTCTAATTCATTATGTGAAATAGAACTGGATTTTCATGGAGATACGATTACTTCAAACAAGCATCAAAGATCCTTTTCATGTCTACATTGTAAAGATACATGTTTTTTAGCATTTTTCTATGAGCAAAAATAATTGCTCTTATTTTTGTGTTCATGTTTTTGCAATTTTTACATTATTAAACTATAACTGACATGTAAACTGGGTAACTGCAAGTGCACAGTATGTTGATTTCATACACATACATATTTCAAAATGATTACCACCATAGTGTTCGCTAACACCTCCATGAAGTCATAATTACCATTTCTTTTTTGTGGTGAGAACATTTAAGATCTATTCTCTTAGCAGCTTTCAAATTTATAATAGAGTATTATTAACTCTAATTACCACGCT
This sequence comes from Ovis aries, assembly GCF_016772045.2. Lineage (NCBI taxonomy): Eukaryota > Metazoa > Chordata > Mammalia > Artiodactyla > Bovidae > Ovis > Ovis aries. The sequence goes on along the minus strand of NC_056059.1, from coordinate 27,477,336 downwards.
ATACATTAGAGTTTGATTTCCTAAAGGAATTCAGGCCTAAAGGGAATCAACCCTGAACATTCAATGGAAGGACTGATGCTGAAACTCCAATAATTTGGCCACCTGATGCAAAGAGCTGACTCATTGGAAAAGACCCTGATGTTGGGAAAGATTGAAGGCAAGAGAAGAGGGTGGCAGAGCATGAGATGCTTAGATAGTATCACCAACTCAATGGGCATGAATACGAGCAAACTCCGGGAGATAGCGAAGGACACAGAAGCTTGGCACCCTGAGGTCCACAGGGCAGCAAAGAGATGGAAACAACTTAGCAACTGAACAACAACAACAAATACATTAGAACCCCATAATATAGTTGTCTTTTTACTAGAAGTTGTACCCTTTGATGGACAATTCCATCATTTTCCACATCTCTGAGCCACTGGCAAAGAGGAAAAGCTTTCAACCTTTCACCACTGAGTACGATGTTAACTGTCATCTTGTCATAAATGGCCTTTATTTGTAGAGGTATGTTCATAGTATACTGAATTTGTTGGGCATTTTGTCACGATCAAATGTATTGGGTCAAATGCTGTTTTTTTTTTCAAATAAGAAAAAAATTATAAATGGTTTTGATTAAAGTACTAATGATTAAAACTTAACCCTTCATCCTTCTTCATTTTATATAGTTATTTGGGGTTTTAGTTATGATTGCAAGAGTGGTTAATTTTTTACTTTTACACTCTAGAGCTGTGATATCCAACAGAATAGACACTAGCCACAGGTATGCATTTAAATATAAATTAAGTAAAATTAAATTTCATATCCTCAGTGTTTACAGTAACTTTCACTGCTCAAGTAACAGATATTACGGAGCATTTGTGTTATCTCATAGAGTTCTTTTGAGCAGAGATACTCTGTAAGTACCACAAAGAGTGAAAAGATCACGAGGTTAAGGCAATCAGCGTCTAGTGTTTTAGCCAACATTCTGACCCAGGCCATCTCCAGAGACTCTGCATTTCCTACTACAGCAGGTATTTGGCAAAGAGTATGGCACTAGTGATAAAGAACCCACCTGCCAATGCAGGAGACTTAAGGGATGTGGGTTCAATCCCTGGGTCGGGAAGATACCCTGGTGGAGGGCATGTCAACCCATTCCAGCATTCTTGCCTGGAGAATTCCTTCAACAGAGGAGCCTGGCAGGCTACAGTCCATTGGGTTGCAGAGTTGGACACAACTGAAGTGACTTAGCACACATGCACACCTTGCCAATTAGCCAAAGATAGTCAACAATACAATTTCATCAAAATTTATAAGCATTTAACATTAACAAACAGTTATATAAAAATTGTATGTGGGCGAACTAACTAGTTACAGAAAGCATTGCAGAAATATTTTTAAAGAAAAGCAGGAAACAGAAACATAGATTAATTTATACTTAGCTAACAAAGATGATAAAGTTGATCAGTTCAGTCAAGTCACTTAGTTGTGTCCGATTCTTTGCTACCCATGGACTGCAGCATGTCAGGCTTCTCTGTCTATCACCAACTTCCAGAGCTTGCTCAAACTCATGTCCATATAGTCGGTGATGCCATCCAACCATCTCATCCTCTGTCGTCCCCTTCTCCTCCTGCCTTCAATCTTTCCCAGCATCAGGGTCTTTTCTAATGAGTCAGTTCTTTGCATCAGGTGGCCAAAGTATTGGAATTTCAGCTTCAGCATCAGTCCTTCCAATGAATATTCAGGACTGATTTCCTTTAGGATTGACTGGTTAGATCTCCTTGCAGACCAAGGGACTCTCAAGGGTCTTCTTCAACACCACAGTTCAAAAGCATCAATTCTTCAGTGCTCAGACTTCTTTATGGTCCAACTCTCACATCCATACATAATTACTGGAAAAACCATAGCCTTGACTAGATCGACCTTTGTTGGCAAAGTAATATCTCTGCTTTTTAATATCCTGTCTAGGTTGGTCATAGCTTTTCTTCCAAGGTGCAAGCTTCTTTTAATTCCATGGCTGCAGTCACTATCTGCAGTGATTTTGGAGCCCAAGAAAATAAATTCTGCCACTGTTTCCATTGTTTCCCATCTATTTGCCCTGAAGTGATGGGACTGGATAAAAATGATAGTTTTATATAATCTCCTCTCAGTCTACTTTCAAAAATAATTTGGAATTATACTGTAAATTATAAATACTTAGTACCTTATCAGAACATTGGAACTTAACTCATCTGTGTTTTTTTAAATTATAATTTAATTTTGTTGTTCACCAAGTGAAAAATAACTTTTGAAATATTATGGTCAAAGAATAGGGAATGTCTTAGGTTAGGCTGCTTTGGTATAAATACCTTAGATTCAGTGGCTTTATTTATTTCTCCTATTTCTGAAGGCTAGAAAGTCTAAGATCAAGGTGCTGGCCTCTTGGTTCCAGGTGACAGTCCTTTTCCTGATCTACAGAGGGACATCTTCTTGCTGTATCTTCATATCTTCTTTTTAAAAGGGCACTAATCTCACTCATATTGCACACAGTGTGTTTGGCTAGACTAGACGATTAATGGTATGACAAGCACAGTGAAAGTATTATAAAGTCAGCCAAAAACAGCATAGACTTGTCAAAATACTAGCCAATAAAATGGCTTCCTCCATCAGTATAAAGTTCGAGAGGAGTTTTCCAAGCAGGGATAATCATCTGCAAAACAACGTTAGCCATAGAATATGCAATAGCCCACCTGCAGTAGTGTAAAGCTTCAGTGTAGCATGAAAACATGAAGACCATGATTAAAACAGATCTATACACAGGAGATGCAGGGAACTGTACGAAACCCAGTTTTGACAGAGCTTGCAGTTTAAAAGATCTGGGAGCAATATGAACATACTTCCTGGTTTTTGCTTCATGCAAGTGGGACAGATGAAGTAGGCACTTTTTGCGGCCTTATTTCCCAGCTAATACTGATTGATGAAAAGGCTATTATTTTGACAGTAGACCAATGGTCAACACAAGTTCAAAGGTGAGAAGCAGAAATTTTAGAGTCTCCAATAAAAGAGTCTCCAGTAAAACTGGATCATTATTGGTCCAAACCATGATTTTATTTTTAATAAAATCAACTGTTGAATTTCCAACTTCATTTCCCTTCTCTGAGGTTAACTGTTGGGCTTTGCTATTTTCTAAATTATCATTTGAATATCATTTGAAATATCCCTTTGTATCATGATGGAGGTTTGCCTGCTGTTAGTCCCTTTACAGTAAACATTCCTTGTTGAAATATCAGGAAGATGATTTCCCCAAGCTTCCGAAGAGTCCAATTTAGAACACCGCAGAATCTTGATAATACCAAAAAAAAAAAAAAAAAAAAAACAGGGAAAAACATACTGCATCCAGTAATTCCTGCACATTGGGACCATTTAAAATTTTATTTCCACTGAAAGTAGGAAGTCATCTTGCTTCCATAGCATTTCAAAATCATGAACTACTGTGAAAGCATATTTATTTATACTATCAGTATAAATAATGGCAATTCTGTCCCTGGCTAAAATACAAACCCATGTCAGGGAATAAAATTCAGCCAAAATATCCATAAGTAATGCTGCCTCAGTGACATCAAAAGAAGTTGCAATAGCATACCTAACACAGTATTTTCCATTGCCATCTTTTAAATAAGAACCATCAAGGAACCATAAGGAGAAGCAAATGTTAACCTATGGGATTTCCTATAGATCAACAACCAGAGGTAGTCTGTCAGTATTAAGCAGTCCAGAGGGACTTCATTGTTGATGGAGGAGGTAAGAGTATCCAGGTTAAGATTATTATTATAATGTAAAAGTTATTTGAGGGCCAGTGAAAAAAAAGGACTTATGAAGTGAGACAGCTGTCTGAGAAATGTTGAGTGTGATAAGAATTTGCGGTATCTTCTAATCCATGAGGTACAACAATTGTTAAAGGGAATCCTGCAATGATTCTTTTGGGGAGAGGGGGTCAAGTGTCTTTAGCTATGAGGGCAATAGCCATAATGGCCTTCAGGCAAGGGTCACAGGCCCATGCTACCCCAGGTGGCGCTAGTGGTAAGAACCCACCTGCCAATGCAGGAAACATAGGAGATGCGGGTTCACTCCCTGAGTCAGGAAGATCCCCTTTGGAGGGCATGGCAACCCACTCCAGTATTCTTGCTTGGAGGATACCTATAGACAGAGAAACTTGGGGGACTACAGTACATGGGGTCACACAGAGTAGGACATGACTGAAGAGACTTAGCATGCACACACATACAGGGTTCAATTGCTGGCTTTAATACCCTTGTGGGTCAATGGTGGTATGCTATTTTTGAGTTAGTACCCGAAGGGCACTCCCTTCTTTTTTATATACAAAAAGGGAAAAGGGAATCTTAAAATTGGAGTACCCAAAGGCAAGTGAGTTTATCAAATGCTCCTTTAAGGCTTAAAGGCTGGGTTGTCTTATTAGGTTGGAGTTCTTATTTTTGAGTAAAACAGAGAGAGGAATGGTATAAGAGAGAAATTTAGAATCCAATTTTGACAATAACTAGTCCCAGAAAAAACTGCAAATTGGTACTTACTTTTAGGAAATTTAGGAGACCATGAAGTCTACCTGAATCTAGGTGTAGCCCTTGTTCTGATCAGATGCCCTAAATATCAAACCTGGGTTTGGGGGAAAAGTGATTTTTATTTGGCCACATTATTCCCTTTGAAACAATAAGCTTTAACAAGTGGAGACTGTCTTCCTGTGAGGGGGTGAGGAGGAGAGTAAAACAGCAACTGTCTATATATCCCAACAAAGTAGAACCTCTAGGGGACTTTGTAGCATCCAGATAAGCCTTCAGGATTTGTAAGAAATAAGAAACACTCTCAGTAAAGCCCTGAGGCATTACTGTCAAGGCGGATTGTTTTCTTCCCAAATGAAGGCAAAAAGGTATTGGCTAGTATTACCAATTATAATACTGGAGAATTCATCACACAAAGTAATTACAGTAAAAATTTTATTTCCAGTGGTGAAATCCAGCAGGACCCTTTTGGGGCTCCTGGGCACAAAAAACTTTCTATTTATTCCCTGCTTCTTGACTCCAGCCTCCAGGACCTTCCCTGAGTTCCAAAAGGGCAGATTCCAACAGCTTCCCTTCCAATCTGGGAAGGGAAGGGAGGCAAAGACACAGGCGGGGCAGTGAGGAAACAGCAGTGCAGCCTTAGGGCTAACACCATTTGGAGATTTTTGCCCCTAAGGAAATGGCAGCCAACTCTATAGGGACAAAGGATTCCTGTTTCCAGAATCTATGGGAGTTATCATCAGAAAGAGGACAAATAAAGGGTCATTTAATTCACCTAGTTTGTTACTTTGACTACTGTCAAATTCTAGAATTGTCTCACCCTTTTGAGAGAAGGAAATTCTAGCAGGATACTTCTCAAAGAAGTTGGAGGATCATAAATGGGTAGGAGCAGAGGAATTAATGAGCATCATAAATGGAGCAGAAGATCTAATGAACACAGAGCGGGTATCTCCCAGAGGGTCTAAACAAAAGGGAACAGGTGCAGAGACGGGCCCCCTTGAGGTTCACTAGATATCCCCACTATCTGAGCTGTCTTAGGACTAAAAGGCACTGGCTGTGTTATAGTAGTGAGATTGGGCCCTGGAAGTGTGGTCCAGTGTCAACTAGAACTGGAAAATTCATCCCCATGTGGAGAAATGTTTCCCAAGCTGATAAAAAGGGAGGATTGGAAAGAGTCCTGTGGTTCCTCTGAGTCCCATCATTGAGACCTGGGAGGAGGTTGGAAAGGTTGGTTAGAGGTCTGAAGGCACCTCAAGTACTTAAATTTGTAACGATGTCTTTTCCAATGTTCTGGTTCTTTGCAATTATAGCAGAAACCAGGAACGTTTTGTTTTTGTTTTGGAGCCTTCATTTGCTGCAGGTGAAGATTAAGAGTTTTGGCACTCTTGGGTTTACGGCGCAAGAGTGCCGGTTTGCCAGATAAACAAAATCTGGAATGAACACAGTTTCCCATTCCATCTTGTTTCTTTTTAAATAGAAGGGAAAAGTCCTGATTCAGTCGATTAATAAATATAGGGTAAAAAGCTACCAGAGATAAATGAACATATGAAGGAAGACTAGAATTTTCTTTAAAAATAATCTAGAGTTGATTATAATAATCAGGAACAGGTTGATCAGATTTTTGTGTACAAGCCTGAATTTTTCTCTAATCAACAGGCTTTGTAAAGCCTTAGGAATTGTTCAATGAAGTTGTCTAATGACCAATTTAGCCTGATCATATAGTAACTTAGTGGGCTGCTTCTCCTGGTTGTAATTCTGGAGACTTTTCTGGATTTTCCCAACTATCAGTTTTCATCCAATGCTGAGCCTGATCTTTGCCAAAAAGCATATGAATGAACTGACACAAGTTAGAGAGTTGAGAGTGAAGAGTTTAAATGACTATATTAAATTCCTTAGCAAGTCTGTGAGGATCTTCAGTTACTTTGGGAAAATCTTTGACTATGGCTCACTAAAGTTCAGCTTTAGTCCAGGGAGTATAAGGAATTAAGGGTTTATCTTCTGGATCCTCAGAAAGCTTAAAGGGATGGGTTCTGACAAGTTCAGAGGAGAAGGAAGTGGGGAGAGTTTAAGAAAAAATGGAAGATCGGTGAGAGATTAGTTTCACAACTGAGAGACTGAACAACAACAAATTCTAGATTCCTGATAACACTGGCTGGCCTCAAAATACCTATCAAAAGAAGCATTCCATCCAGTTCTGCCATTTTTGAGCTATTATAGTCCAACACAGTTTTAAGAAAATTAGGGTTGGGGAAATCAAACATTCTCCATTAGGACCACTGATATTTTGTCAGTTCAGTCCATTCAGTTAGAAGTGCACATGAGAAAAGAGCTAGGTTTTGAAACACAAATTCAGCCAAAGTCCCTGAAGGGTGAAGGGATGTATCATCAAAATACTTCAATAACCCAGATCCCATTTGTCGGAAGTTTTTCCTCTAATGTACAGCTTGCAAACTAATGCCCACAGTCCTGATGGTATACTTGGTCCCAGAGGAGCCAGGCTGCAGGCTTTTTTAGCCAGTCTCCAGAGAACAGGCCCTTCCAAAGCAAGAGACCAAAATTAAATTGGCCTCCAAGAAAATTAGGGCTTCCCTAATGGCTCAGACAGTAAAGAATCTGCCCACAATATGGGAGACCCAGGTTCAACCCCTGGGTCAGGAAGAACCCCTGGAGAAGGGAATGGGAACCCACTCTAGTATTGTTGCCTGGAGAATTCCATGGACAGAGAAGCCTGGCAGGCTACAGTCCATCGGGTTGCAAAGAGTCGGACATGACTAAGTGACTAACACTTTCACTTTCTTTCACTAACAAAATTTAAATTTCTTACTATTTCTCAGAAAAGAATGTTTTTGATATATTACAGGGTGGGGGGAAAGCTCATATCAAAACATAGTATTTGTAACTGAGTAAAAGATACAGTCTAAATGATAAATTGATTGCAGGTACAATTATTCCTGGGCTTCTCAGGTGGCTCTAATGGTAAAGAACCCGCCTGCCAGTGCAGGAGACATAATAGATGTGGGTTTGATCCCTGGGTTGTGAAGATCCCCTGAAAGAGGGCATGGCAACCCACTCCAGTATTCTTACCTGGACAGTCCCATGGACAGAGAAGCCTGGTCGGCCACAGTCCATGGGGTCACAGAGTCAGACACGACTGAAGCAACTTAGCATGCACTCACAATTACTCATTTAACTTTTATTTACTGAATGTATACAAATGGAAGTAAAAATCCTAAAAATATGTATGAATATAAAATTTAGGTTACCTGGATCACTAGCAAGCTCTGTGTTAGCACCAAGATAAATGAGGTTGGTGCTATGTGAAGAAAAGCACCAGAAAGAAAATCCATGAAGTGACAACTTTTGTTGTCAAAAATGTGACAATCTCCTGATGTTTTTGAGATTCTATATGCTTATCAATGAAACAGCCATGGGGATATATTTTTTGCATAAACATACAATTATTGATAGTACTAACGAAAATTCTTACTTATTACTATAATGCTTCTTCTTAGGCCCTCATCATTTCCAAACTTATAAATAAACATAGATTTGAGGACTGAGGCTGTCATGGCTTCTTGCCAAGGCTACAAACTGACTTGCATGGAATTTCTCGCTAGAAGAAGAGAGTCGATGTGTCCTAAATGCCAGTTTCACAGTGGCCAGCTACCAGTCTTATTATCCTGTTATTAGCTACAAAAACTTCTAAAGTAACCATAGAAAGAAGTCTATTTAGGGTCACTCAGAATAAGCTGAAGCAATAGTAACTGTGTATTATTGGTCACTTGGAGGTACTTTACAATGTTGGCGTAAAGTGCAGAATTACTCTAGTCATAATGCAAGTATTAACAAATATTAAGTTGCCAGAACTTCTTTTTGAAAATAATAGCATTGAGCCTTCATTATCCAAATTTGGGGAATGTGTTGCTTTAGCATAATAAACAGGCCAATTAAAAAAAAAAAAAGGGCAAAACTTTTGCTTAAGTATTTTTGTTTATCTAAGAGTTATTGCTATCTTCATGTGAACTAACTAACAGGGAAACGTTTGAGGAGAATCACTGGCTCTTATAACCAACTTCTCATCTTTAGGGTAAGGAAAGAATTACCCCCAGAGCTATAAGCCATTTAGGACTACAGTTAAGTTCCCTTCATATGAACCTTCAAGTTGCGAACCTTCAAAGAGGCAAACATGCATTCGCACATCCAATCACGTTTGTTCCTGTGCCTGATGCACACTGTCATGTACATGCATCCTCTACAAGTGGCTGTGCTTTTGTGTACAGGCTGGAGCTAAAACTGCAAGAGAACGACTTCACTGAACTCACTGTGTAGTACAAGGAGCCTACTAATGAAGAGCTGATGGAACTGGAGGCCCAGAGAAAGGACAAAGAGAAAGAGGGGGAAGTAACTGAAGAACCGAAGAGATTCATGACAGAAGAAATGGCACAGGGATTTTCTTTATTTGAGGAGGCACCGTGTTAGTTTCTGCAACACAGGACCTGAATGTAGGACAGTACACGAAAGTTGCAGCAGCCATTCAGAGCACAAGCCAGTGCTATGGGGTAATCTAAGACAAGAAGAAAAGAGCTACCACCTAGACATCGACGGATCATTTTTTCAAAAGGGTAGGTAGAATTAAATTCACCAGAATCTGTGCCATCAACGTCAGGCATGAGTGAATTTGCACCTTGCCCTCCACGCCCTGTTGCCGACAGTCCTTCAGCTCTACCATCTCCCACCTCCTCTCCCTCCTCCAGTCAGTAACTCTTTTTACCTGTTCATCTGATGCCAACCCCTGTATGCCAGCTGTTGCACTGTATTACTATACTTTTCAAGGTACTGTACTGTAAGATCAAAAATTTCTTTATTTCTAGTGTTTTTATTTTTTATGTATTATTTGTGTGAAAAGTAATATAAACCTATTACAGTATAGTTCTATATAGCCAATTGTATTAGTTGGGTACTTGTGCTAACTTTGTTGGACTTAATGAACAAATTGGACTTACAAACACACTCTCAGAATACTCATGTGCATGTAGGGAACTTGTATTTGGTTGGGGGGAAAGAAATAAAATATGATGTATTCTAGCCAGAGGGATTAAAGGAACAAAACCTCAAACACAGTCTCTTAATATCATGAAAAATATCTGCTCTTACCTCTTCTGTTTAATATTTTACTGGAAGTTCTACTTAGTGCAATGAAGCCAGAAAAAGGAATAAGCAGTCTCCATAATGGAAATGAAGAAGTAAAACTATCTTAACTCACAGAAGGTATTATCATGTACATAGAAAATTTTGTGATATTTATAATAAGAAAAGCTACTGGAACTAACAAATGAGTTTTGCAGAACTGCAGGATACAAGGTTAATATACAAAAATCAATCACTTTTCTAATTATAAGCAACAAACAATCAGAAATGAATGTTTTTAAAATACCACTTACAAAAGCATCAAAAATACAAAATACTTAAGGAGACCTATGACAAAAGATGTGCAATACCTGTAGACTAAAATATGTTGTAAACACTGAACAGAATTTAAAAAAACCTAAATAGGATTGAAGCATATAATTTTCTGATTGAAAGACTCAATATTATTAAGGTGGCAATTCTCAAACAGAACTTCAGATTCAATACAATCTCAAACAAAAAACAGTTTTCTAAAAATAGAAATTGAGAAATTGATTTTAAAATTTACATGGGATGCAAAGGATTTGATATAGCTAAAACAACTTTATAAAAGGAGAAATTTGGAGAAAAATTTGGAAAATTTTCAATTCACAACTTACTATACAGTTTCATGAATTAGTTGAACACGACTAAAGTGACTTAGCAGCAGCAGCAGCATTACAGGGGCTTCCCAGGTGGTGCTGTGGTAAAGAACTCACCTCCCAATGCAGGAGATGCAAGAGACCTGGGTTTTATTCCTGGGTTGGGAAGATTCCTTGGAGTAGAAATGACAACCCACTCCAGTATTCTTGCCTGGAAAATTCCATGGACAGAGGAGTCTGGGGGCTGCAGTCCATGGGGTGACAAAGAGTCAGACACAACTGACCACAGCATAGCACAGCACTGGCTACATGTGGTCAAACAGGTAAAAAGAACAAAACATAAAAAATAGTAAGCACAGAAATAGACTCACAACTATTTTATCAAAGCTGTTTGATGGAGGAAGGACAATCTTTCGACACACTATGCTAGATGTTCATACACAATAAAACTTCAGTTCAAAGCTCACAGCACATAAATAAGTCAAAACATATCCTAGACAAATGTAAAACCTAAAAACTAAAGAACTTTAAAAAAAAACATAAAATATTTTCGTGTCCATGAGGTAGGTTTTTTTAGATATGACATCAAAAGTATAATGGGTAAAAGAAATATTAATTACATTTCAACATAAGAACTTCTTCTTCAACAGCATTATTAAGAAATCAAAAAGATAAGCCACAGATTCTAAAAAAGTCACAAAACATATATGATAAAGTACTTGCATACAAATTATATAGGAAATTCTCAAAACTCAATAATAGAAGCATCTTTTTCCCTGTGGAGCTGAGACTCTTCGTTCTCAACCGTTGACCTTAAAGCAGGCAGGCAGAACCAGCTAGAAGGAGCCAACCATAACACAGAGACAATTAGGAAGTCCTTGTGCTGCCAGTAGGCTGAGACTCCTCTCTCCGTCTAAGAGAAATAGGATATAGTCAGTTGCTTGTTGTTTAGTCGCTAAGTCGTGTCTGAATCTTTGGACCCCATGGACTGCAGCCCTGCCAGGTCCATGGGATTTTCTAGGCAAGAATACTGGAGTGGGTTGCCATTTCCTTCTCCAGGGGATCCTGCTGACCCAGGGATTGAACCCACATCTCCTTCACTGACAGGCATATTACCACTGAGCCACCAGGGAAGAGATAGCCAGTAAGCATCATCAAAGTGCTCCACTAATGCTAAGTGACCAGGAGACGTGCCGTTTCTCACCACCAGACCTGAGATTCACCTCACCCAGGGAGAAATACCAAGATGGTTGGGACGCACTGGCAAGAGGGACCAAGCCGCTATAAGCAGTCCAGCAAAGCTTTTTTTGACCCTGGGAGTCTGAGAGTCTCCTTTCAAGCACACCTGAAAATACCAATGTGGTTAAAGGGCCTTGGTAGAGAAGATCCTGTCACAAGGATCCAGACTTGGAAGCGTTATGGATCTCACAGACAGGGTAGCCCTGACCCATCAAGAAAGCCTCTTTATTTCCACGTGTCTGAGACCTCACTACCCCTGAGAGAAAACTGTGATCCAATGTACCAAACACTGTCTGCCTCTTCAGGCGCCTTAGAAGGGTCCAGTAGGAGCACCAGTGGTACCAGACAAGCAGAAAGATCACTGTAATCTGCAAAGCCTCTAAAAATTAAACTGTCTTTATAACTATAACTCTCAAAAGTAGGTCAAAACTGTGGGCTAAATCTAAATAAGGTGACTGCCTGCTAGAATAAAAGATTCAAGCAGAACCCAGACAAAATAGAAAATGTAATGGTAAACAAAATATCTAGGAGATATATATGTGTGTATATATATACATATCACCTATCATACCAGACACCAAGATAATCACAGTCTTAAAGAGAAAAGACTGATCCCAAACTGAGAAGAATTAGACACTGGAATTACTTAACAAGGAATCATCATAAATATTACTCAACAATCAATTATAAATTCTCTTTAAATAAATAAAAGTAGAAAAATCTCTGCAAATAATTTATTTATAAGTAGCACATGGAAATTACAGAACTGAAAAATTCAGGAACAAAACACTTACTGAATGGACTCAATAGTAGAGTGGAGATGACACAGTAAAGAATCAATGAAACTGAGAACAAACCAGTAGAATTAATCTAATTCAAGCAACAGAGAAAATATATCAAAACACATGAACAGAGCTTAATGGGCCTAAGGAGGCGAAGGGACAATATGAAATGATCCACTATTCATATCATCTGAGTTCTAGAAGGAGGAAGGAAAAAAAAATGGTGCTAAAAATATGTTCAAAGATAATGACTGAAACTTGTTGATGAAAGACACACACCTGAATATTTAGGAAGCTGAACACTCCAAAAGTGATAAACTCAAAGAAATCATGCCAAGACAAACTTGGGAAAACTAAAGAAAAAGAAAAAGCTTGCAAGCAGTTAGAAGTAAATGACATCTACAGGCGAACACCAATTTAGGTGACAGCAGATTTCTGACATGAAAACCATGGCAGCCAGAAAGAAGCGGCACCCTGTTTTCAAGGCCTGAAAGAAAAGAACTGTCAACATGAATTTATACCTGGGAGAACTTTGTTGAGGAATGAAAGGTAAATAATGACATCTTCAGATATAGGGAAACTAAAAGAATTTGTTGCTGGCCAACTTACCCTTAGGCATTGAGTAAAGGAAGTTCTGCAATAAAAGAACTTGGAGCATCAGCAAGGAAAGAAAAGCCACAGTAAAAGCAGAAATATGGATAAGTACAATAGAATTCCTTTTCCTCATGGGTTTCCTAAATTACATATTATAGTTGAAACAAAAATTAAATGAGAGAGTATACATATCACGCACCTGTCTTAATGTATGGCACTTATCAATGTGGGCATTCAGATAATACTGTTTTCTCTTTGCTAGTAAAACATAAGCCTCTAAAGAACTAAGTTCATAATTCATTATCCATCACAATATCATAGTATCTTTCAGAATAATTAGGACTTATTATTTTTCAATAAAATTTTACTAAGTGAATAAATAAAATGAAGAATAAAATACTTATCATCACCCTCTCTCTTCCTCTAAATACTAGGTAAATAATTCAAATATTAAAGTGATTATTATAAAAAGCATTAAGAAAAAGTAATAACTTGCTGAGAAATACTATGATCCATAATTAAATACCTAATTAACTAGTCACATTATTTTTCACCAAAATATTTCTTTGTGCTATGCTACTTTTAAGACAGCATTCAACAATATTTCATGGATTTTTTAAGCAGCATTCAATAATGTTTCATGGCTTTATAACTTCTTGGGAACTGAAGAAGTACAAAGAAGAATTTACACTTTAAAAAATAAGAACCTTCATAATCTATCATATAGGAACCCTCCTTCCACGCACATGTGTGCTAATTCACTTCAGTCGTGTCCACCTCTTTTGTGATGCTATGGACTGTAGTGTGCCAGAGGATTCTGACCCAAGGGATTCTCCAGGCAAGAATACTGGACTGGGTTGCTGTGCCCTCCTCCAGGGGATCTTCCCGACCCAGAGATTGAACCCGAGTCTCTTAGGTCTCCTAAGTTAGCAGGCAGGTTCTTTACCATTAGCACCAACTACAGCCAAGTTCAATAATATGGTTAACATTAAGAATTAATGTGAGTAACACTGCTTAGTATAAAAGTCTTATGGCCTTATTTTTAACTTACGGTGTTTCTCATGGAGGTTAGGGGCCCAAGTTTCCATTCTGAGATCTGGAAATGATTGGAGATGTTTTCTAAAACAATCACTGTAGCCCTAGAATGTCATAAGTTTCTATTTCATACTTTAGACTCCACATTAGGCCCCAACTTCTATTGTTATATTTCTAGCCTCCTCACACTGAAGAATATGAAATATGGGAGGTGTTCATTTTCTAAAAGAATCTCTTTAGGATCTTGAAAATTACATATTAGGACTTATCCTGACACGACTTAATGTGGAATGAATTCCTGATAGTGGTGTGCATCAGTAAATTTATAATAATACCCAAGACTAAATGAACTTCCCTGGTAGCTCAACTGGTAAAGAATCTACCTGCAATGTAGGAGACCCTGGGTTAGGAAGATCCCCTGGAAAAGGGCATGGCAACCCTTCTGGAGAATACCCTCCAGTATTCTTGCCTGGAAAATCCCCATGGAGAGAGGAGCCTGGTGGGCTGCCGTCTGTGGGGTTGCAAAGAGTCGGACACAACTGAGTGACTAAGCACACACACAAGCCTAAATAAAAATGAATTTCATAGTCCCATTCACCTTTAAGCAGTTTTAATTACGGTTGTGATACAAAGAAAAGATGGTCCTAAGGTCTGCTCTTTAGAGTCAGGAAATCAAATGTATGGCATCACAAAGCGTGATATGATGAAAAGGAATGTGCGCAGGAAATAATCCAGGACCATGTCCACCAGAAGTCTGATAAACTTGATGAAAATATTCCAATACAGGAAAAATACCACAAATGCAAATGAAAGACATCATTCCAAGAAGTCTTATTTAGCACAGATATGACATGCATCTGAGCATTCTGGTTAACTTATGAAAGGTTCATTACCACTATGATGGAAATAAACTATCCTAATGGACCTAATGGACATTGGGTACTGAGTAAATGTTTTAGAGACCAAGAAAAACATAAGCCAACAGTGACTATATTAAAAAAAAAAAAACCACCTCATCGTCATTATAATAAGGAAACAAAGGCATCATTCACCAACCTAACAAGTTTTAATTAAAAGTTTGGTGATATTCACTGCAGGCAAGGGTGTGGTGGGAAAAGTTCACACCATTGGTAAGAATATAAATTGGAGCACCATTTCTGAAAAGTAATTTGGCAATATTTTTTTGAAAATTGAAATGGACATCCCTTTTGATCCAGAAAACTCACAACTTGGAATTTACCTTACGGAGATGACTATCACGGTTTTCCAGGATACTATTATAAAGTTATCTTTTGCAAAATTATAATAGCAAAAGTACTGGGAACAACTAAAGTGTCCAACAAACAGCAGAAACAAAGACAACAGCTAACACTTGCTACCCAGTCTACCTGGCACTTAATATGTATAATTTTACCTAAACCATACAAAAATATTGGGATATTATGCCTATTTTAAAGATGGAAGACATAAGCATGAATCAGTAATTTGAACTTAATCACTAAATTATTCCTTTTATATGCTAATTTAATCATTTATACATTTACTAAGCTCTTAACAACCATATAAACAATTTCCTAGGTGAAGAGTTGGCAAAACATTTTCTGAAAAAGCTAGATAGAAAATGTGTTAGGCTTTGTGGATCATAAGATCTTGGTCACAACTACTCAACTCTGCCACTGTACAATAGACAACATATATATAAAAATTCGGAGGAGGCAATGGCACCCCACTCCAGTACTCTTGCATGGACAATCCCATGGACGGAGGAGCCTGGTGGGCTGCAGTCCATGGGGTCGCTAAGAGTCGGACACAACTGAGCGTTGTCACTTTCACTTTTTACCTTCATGCATTAGAGAAGGAAATGGCAACCCACTCCAGTGTTCTTGCCTGGAGAATCCCAGGGACGGGGGAGCCTGGTGGGCTGCTGTCTCTGGGGTCACACAGAGTCAGACATGACTGAAGCGACTTAGCTGCAGCAGCATATAAAAATTACTGTAGCTGTATTTCAACAAAAATGTATTTACAAAAATAGGAATCAAATCAGTTTGGTATATAGATTATAGTTTGCCAACTCCTGTTTTAGGTGATTATTTTTAATCTGTCTAGGTGTTCTTAGCCTAAATATATATATATGTACAGTCATAATAAATACATATCCATATAATTTATATATGCCTATTGATAGCACACATAAACATGTCACTTTAAAAGAACCAACTAAGAGGTTATGCCTGACTTAAGTATAAGATAGAGATGCAATACCATGGAATTATGTAAAAATTAATAATATTAATGGTTATATACTTAACAAGTAAATTACTAAAAGTGAATAATGTAGAGGAGAAAACATGAGGCAGCATTATTCTCAGAGTTTGCATAAGGAAAGCAATGGGTGAACTAAAGAGAAAACTAACTGTGATCTGGATAAAACACATCAAGAAAACAGGGCATTCCTATTTTAGGAAAAGCAAAAGACATCACATATCAAAACTAGGTGATGAATTCTTCACTACACAATTATACTGACTGTACATCTGGAATACTCATTTCAGTTGCACATATCAGTACCAGAAACACACAGGATAACCTGCAAGCTATTCAAAAAACAGCATTAAAAATATTTCAAAGACAGAAGTGATTTTAGTCAAAGAAATAATATATATGCAACTAAGAAACAATTGTAAGACAATAAGAAACTTAAAAGTAGAGAGCAGGTCCATTTACCAAATTTAAAAAAAAATTTAAATGAAATATAACATTTACATTTTAAAAATCAACTTCCATTAACAAATCCTGGAATTTAAAATTAGATAATAAAAAATATAATTGAAAACATAAGAGAAAGGGTATAACCATGGGAGCAAAACAAGAATATCTTTTGCTCCATGTTCTCTAACACTAATCAGTTTACATAATAATGAAGACCTGAGTTATATAACATCTTCCTCATGGGAGTCAGTCCATAAGTTGACTTGTTCCATTTTTGAATCATGAGACTAGAAAGTTTTAGCAGCTTGGAAAATTTCACAGTTCTAAATAAATGCTACACTTTCGGATAACCTGATTCTTCCACAGATCATCACACTTGAAGATGAAAAATGATGTGAAATAAGAGATACGGGGATAAAATTCTGAACAATGGACCTTTTATTTCCTTCAAGCACATGTTGTACCCTAGTCTGCCATGGTTCACTGCAGCCAAATTGGTTTTCTCTTCTTGTATCCATATCCAAATCAGGGTTCTCTCAGAAGGCAAAAACTAACCTCATTGCTCCCGTGAATGTCATCAGTCAGGATATGAGTAGCCAATCCACGTTGCTTTCTCAAAGAATGTACCTTAAGATTTCCAGAATATTATTTGTTCCAAGTAGTAAGAAAAGCTTTAAAACATTCTTTTAGCTAGGTGATATAGACCTGACCTTAATAAATCCCCAAACATACTGTTCTTCTGATTTAAAAAATCTGAGAAATACCTGAGTAGCTTGAGATAATTTTTGTGATCAAATGTTTCAATTAAAAAATGAATTGTATCAGAGGAAATATATTAAGATATATTCCTTTAGTGAGTAAATTAAATAGAGTAAAACTTCAAAAGAAATAGTAATTAGAAAGGGCAACAGAAAAATAATAATCATTCTGATAATTAATCCTGCATTGGCAGGTGGATTCCTTACCACCACACCCTCTGGGAAGCCCTAAAAAATATATAAAATTTTAAAATTACCATATTGACACTTGGGAGCCCAAATTAATATAGGCAGTTCTTTTGATTTACTAACTAAGAGAATATATTTATCCACTTTAAAAATCTAAGAAATGAAAAACGAAACATTAGAATGTTCACTCGGAGGGTTTACTTCATTAGAGCTAATTTGTTGTTCAGTCGCCCAGTCATGTCCAACTCTTTGGGAGCCAATGGGCTGAAGCACATCAGGCTTCCCTGTCCCTTACCCTCTCCTGAAGTCTAAGAAATTATTATACACATGTCTTTGTTATACATAAGTCCATGTCAATATATCTTTGAAAGTGAACATGTTAGTTGCTCAGTCATGTCCGACTCTTTGTAACCCCATGGACTGTTGCCAACCAGGCTCCTCTGTCCGTGGGATTTCGCAGGCAAGAATACTAGAGTGGGTCACCATTTCCTACTCCAGGGGATCTTCCTAACCCAGGGATCGAACCCAGGTCTCTCACATTGCAGGCAGATTCTTTACCACCTGAGCCACCAGGAAAACCTTTATGAGGTTTCAATTCACCAAGCTCAAATAATAAACTCACACATAAGGTTTACTTTTACTGTGGACATAATTTGGAATTTTTAATCAAATGCTTTTCTCTTTTTGATATTAAAAGTATGTACTCACTGAATAATGTTAAGAATTTCATTCAATACAGCAAATGTTTACCAAATGTTCCCTATGTACAGGACACATGCTAGGTGCTAGAATATAAGCACATATATAAAATAAAGCCCTTTCTTCAAAGGGCTTAAAATAAAATACTGTTAAGTAGTTTAAAAGTAACAAACAAACAAACAAATTAGTTATACAAATAGTTATAAAGTTTAAAAAGGGCAAATGTTTTGAAAATGTTCAAGTAAATATGGGTTTCCAATGAGATAAATGCCTATTCCATATTTGTGGAGAACTCAAAAAGGAATTCATAAAGGAGGAAGCCTTGATTGGGTTTTGAAGGCTAGATGGAATTTCTAAGAAGGAGGTGCACAGAGAGACATGGTATGGATGGCAGAGTGTCCACAGAGGACTAGAAGTGACTAAGAGCAACTAGAAGATGGCACTCGCACCTACCTCACAAAACAGCTAAAGCACAGGTGTACCGATGCACGGAGGGAAAAAAATCAAAATCAAAAATCAGGGTGAGAGTATTTCTGCACATACTCTTAAAACTCCAGATAAGGAATCTGGACTTAATTTAAGAAGCAACAGAAAGCAGCAAGTAATTTTGGGCACAGTTAGCTTGAATGTCTAGTGGCATAGAACAGACAGAGTGCAGAGAGATGTTAGGCAAAGATTAATTTGGAGGTTATTGACATAAACGAGAAAAGTGAAGATAATGAGCTGAACCACGTGGCAGTGGAAGGAATGGAAGGAAAGGAATAAGGTGAGAAATGTGGCACAAATAGAATATAGGGTACTTAGCAGTTGGTTTGATTAGGGATGGGCATGGAATGGATGAGATGAGGTCAAAATTGACCTTAAAATTTCTGTTGGTATAATTACTCCAGTTATTCTGGAAACTACAAAACAATGTGCCTTTCTTTGTGCATTTGTTTTTGCTTGCTTTTCCTTTCACTGCATCAGGACATTAGTAGTCCTTTTCAATCTGGAGGTCATGTCTTTAAATCTAGAGAGAACTTTTCATACAAATTTCATGATAAATTTCTTAGTTTAACTTGTCCTGTTTCCTCTTTCTGGAACTCCTGTTATATATTTTACTCCCAGGTTTTCTTATGTGCTTTTGTGAATTATTTAGAAAATTAAAATTATTACATAGTTTCTGTATATTCTTCTAGAAGATTTAAAGTATTTTTCAAAATAAATATTTAATCTACCCAGAAGTGCATTTTGTATATGACATGTTGCAAAGATCCAATTCCTTTTTTTCTGATATGGATTATTAACTGTTTATGTAACAGGTCTCAAAAGTCCAAAAGGTATTCAAGGTCACCTCTTAAATATATCAAGTTTTCTTATGTACATATCTATTTTGAGGTAGTCTTACTGCTCTATTGTCGATCCCTACACCAATATTATACTGATTCAATCACTACTGCACTATAAAATCTTATGTGGTACAGGAGTTTCTCTGCAATGTTCTTCTTTAGGTGTTTCTTATATACTCTTTACTATTTCACACAAATTTTAAATAATCTTGTCAACTTTGCTGAGAAATCTTTTTTAAAATGTCACTAAATTTACAGGTTGAGTTGGGAGAATTCATATTTGAGAAGCTTTCTATTCATTGCTCCATTTATTTAGGTCTCTGTAATGTCTTTCCATATAGTCTTAATTATATTTCTTTTGTTGGATTTATTTCTCTATACCTAATTTTATAGCTATTTAGCTGTTAACTATTATATAATTTTACATTTTCTAATCACTGCTGATATTCAGAAGTGCAATCACTTTTTATGCAATCAAAGGCTGTCAAAATCTCTTATGAATTTTATGATTTGTCTATAGATTTTTAAATTTTTTCTGTTAACAATATCATCTTCAAATAATGCCAGTTTTAACTCTTTTTCAGTTTATTAATTTTCATGTATCACTAATGTTTCCCACATGCTTCATCAAATCTAATGTCTATTAATTTCACTTTTCAAATTCTAAAATGTATCCGATACTCTAATATGTCATAGATTTTGCTCTTTAAAACTGTTCATTCTTCTCCTCCAATCTTTATGAAGCCACTCCATACCAATCTTTGTACACATTTCCCCCATTTTTTATTATTCAAGATGGTTCTGGGACTTCCCCAGTGGTCCAATGGCTAAGACTCTGTGTTCCCAATGCAAGAGGCCTGAGTTTGATCCCTGGTCAGTAAACTAGAACATATATGCCACAAATAAGGTCCAGTGCAGCCAAATAAATATTGAAAAAAATATACAGTTCTTCCAACTTAAAAAAAAAAATGCAGTGCCTCTATTATTCTCTCAAATAGGAGTGGAAATCATAAGACTTACTTGTCCTTTTCTTCAATTTGAATAAAATGTTTTTAAGATTATAACACTGAATACAATCTTTGTCCCATGTAGTGGATAAATATTCAATTAGATTAATAAATTTTCCATCTATTAATAGTTTTCCAAGAGGTTTTTTTGAACTAGGTAAGGCTCGGCACACAATTCTAATGTATGGGTATTTTTTCCACACATCAGATCAATTTTCTGGCATCAACTGTGTATCCTACAATTCTACTCAATTCTGACACTAAGGACCTGGAAATAGCATCAGATCGCACAGGTTAAGTGTTCACACCTAAACACCCACTTCAGATGCCAATTACAAGACCAGTTTGTCACCTATGCTTCTGCCTGACTGGCTACAGATTAGAAGTTCCAACAAATCCCATCTTGGGTTGAATAAGAATATTGAGTCATTTCATTCTCACCAATGATAATTGATATGTTATTTCCTCTGTTACCTATATTACTTAGAAGGAACTGGCTTCCAGGAATGCTTGAAGTGAGTGAAAGTCACTCAGTTGTGTCTGACTCTTTGTGATGCCATGGGAGAAGAGAAGCCATTCCTTTCTCCAGGGGGAATGCTTAACAAACTTCAAATACTTTAGCAATAACTTTGAAAGTCCATTAATTATCTGAATACAAGAATGACAGTGGAGTAAAGCAACATAAAATGATTTGGGGTACATTTTGAATTATACTCTTGGTTTATAGAGTCAAAAGAAAAAAACTAGAAAAAAAAACCCTACAGATCTCGTTTCTAAAAGCACTATGGCCAAAGAAAATCTGATAATAAAGACAAAGTCAATTGTAGCATCTTGAGAGATGTAGATCTTGAGTGAAAAGCTTGTATTTTCAGTTGATAAAATAATCATGTTCATTCAATGCAAGACCAAAGTTCTTCTACAACTGAATAAAGATGAAACTAGCTAAGAAGTTTGCTCTAAACTTTAAAAAAACCTAAAGAGAAGGGCTGCTTCTTGACTATTTAAGACCAGATAAGTAAGAGTTTTAACTTAAGGACATTTGAGTGACTTGAGTACCAAAGTAATCTTCTATCCTCAATATATGAAATGAAGGGCAGCTTTCAAGTTATTAAAGTGTGACTACAGTATTCATTAAAATTCTTTATAGGAGTCTTGCTGTTGCTGCTGCTAAGTCGCTTCAGTCGTGTCTGACTCTGTGCGACCCCATAGATGGCAGCCCATGAGGCTCCCCCGTCCCTGGAATTCTCCAGGCAAGAACACTGGAGTCAGTTGCCATTTCCTTCTCCAATGCATGAAAGTGAAAAGTGAAAGTGAAATCGCTCAGTCGTGTCCGACTCTTAGCGACCCCATGGACTGCGGCCCACCAGGCTGCTCCGTCCATGGGATTTTCCAGGCAAGAGTGCTGGACTGGAGGGCCATTGCCTTCTTTATAGGAGTCTTAGTCATATGTAATACATAAAAAGTTCCCATGCAAAAGGTAAATTGGATTTCGACTTGATAATTTTGCTTTACAACAGACAATACTGCACATGAGAAAAGGAATAAAATTGACACATAAGTAGAGAAGCAAGAGACAAATGGGATAAAAGCAACAGGGCTTCAAGATAGTTATATCACTGTTTGGTTATTGTATGTTTTTTGAATTTCAAAAAAAAGTCTTGCTTCATGTTCACTGAGGCATATAAAAACAGAATGATGACACATGTCCTCTCCTCTACACAGTCTGGAAAACCCAAGGATAAGGTAAGGAAGATAAGCTGAAATATTCCTCTTCTTTCTCTCTCTTCTCATTTCTCCTTTCCTCCCTTTCCAAAATGTTAAAATTTCATTTTAACAATTTGGATAAGAAAAGTCTTTAATTAGATTGCTTCTCCAGGCACATTCTTAGGGGAAAAAGAACTTAAAACAGAGGAGTAATCTGAGTATATTTTGACATATACAGAAATAGAAAAAAATCAGTGTCAAAAAAAGGGTTCCATGAATGAATTATAGTACAGTAACCATATAACAAGAAAAATTGTGGGGAAAATGGAGTTTAATAATGTTGTTAGCATAATTGCCTGTATATACCAAAGAAAAGCTAGAAATAAAAAATGGTCTTCCCATAAAGCAAAAGAAAAACAACTATCAATTATTTCAAAATTAGAAAATACTTTTATACCTTTGGAAGGAATGGGGCCCTCTTAAAGAAAGAAAACTCAGAAACTATGAAGTAATAGATGGCTGGTTTAAATATAAGTAATTTAAATACTTCTGAATGCAAAAACCATACACAAACAAGAAAGACAAGAATCAGTCAAAATGTAGTCATAAAAATAAATGTTATATCTCTACTATATGATGAATTCTATCATTTTCTAGTCAAAAGCAATGAAAGAAATTTAAAAGTGGGCAAACATATTCCTAGCCATGTGGAAGAGGAAATACAAATGGGTGACATAAAAAAGATATAAACTTCAAAAATATAAGTTAAAAATAAGCTTTCTTCTTTTTCCTGACTAGACAAAATGCAAAAATTGATAATATTTAATACTAGCATTATTGTAGGTAAAAAGGTACTTTCATACATTTTTGATTGCTATATAATTCATACCAGTTATTTGGAGAATAATGTAGCCATTCCTAATAAAATCTAAATGTGTACTAATTTTGACTCAATAGATCACTTTGAGAAAGTAACCCATTAAGATTAAACTTTAGCATGTAGGTTTATACATCCAAAGTTTTCATTATCTTCATAAATAACAAATATATGGAGACAATCTGAAAGAACCAAAATAAGGAAATGACTGAATGAATTTTGTGATATCTATTCCACGAATCACTGCAGATGGTCATTGCAGTCATGAAATTAAAAGACACTTGCTCCTTGCAAGAAAAGCTATGACAAACCTAGACAGTGTATTCAAAAGCAGAGACATTACTTTGCCAACAAAGGTCTGTCTAGTCAAAGATATGGTTTTTCTAGTAGTCGTGTATGGATGTGAGAGCTGGACCATAAAGAAAGCTGAGTGCTGAAGAATTGATGCTTTTGAACTGTGGTGTTGGAGAAGACTTGAGAGTCCCTTGCTTGGGCTGCAAGGAAATCCAACCAGTCAATCCTAAAGGAAATCAATCCTGAATATTCATTGGAAGGACTGATGCTGAAGCTCCGATACTTTGGCCACCCGATGTGAAGAACTGACTCATTAGAAAATACCATAATGCTGAGAAAGATTGAAGGCAGGAGGAGGAGGGGATGACAGAGGATGAGATGGTTGGGTGGCATCACTGACTCGATGGACATGAATTTGAGCAAGCTCCAGAAGTTGGTGATGGACAGGGGAGCTTGGCATGCTGCAGTTCATGGGGTCACAAAGAGTCGGACATGACTGAGCGACTGAACTGAACTGATTCTACGAATACAAATATGTTAATAGTATACAATTATTTAAAAATAAGTTATTAATGTTATGGGAAAATGTTTATAATATACTGTTAAGTGAAAAAAATGCTAGCAGATAGGATATTTTAGGAAACATAAATCATAGAAAAAGGGAAAAAAAGAAAATAGAAATACATGACCTTACCTAGACATAACCAGTATTATATTTTGTTATATTTTTTATTAGTTTATCTTTCTACCAAGTTCAAAGTGTGCCTAAATCAACCTTAAAGGATGCCTCACAATACATAGTCAACAGAGTGAAAAGACAAACTGTATGGAACAGAATAGACAGCTCAGAATTAGACCTCTCTCTATATAGTCAACGGAATTCTGACAAAGGAGCAAAGACAATCTCTTCAACAAATGATGCTGTAACAACTGGACAACTACATGCAAAATAAAAATCAATTTAGGCACAGACATTATATCCTTCAAAAATTTAATTTAAAATGGGTCACAGTCCTAGTGTAAAACTCAAAAGTATAAAACTCCTAGAAGATAACACAGAAGAAACCCGAGATGACTTTGGATACAGTGAAGCCTTTTTAGATAACAACAACAAAGACATACCCATGAAAGAAAGAACTGATTAACTGTATTTTATTAAAATTTAAAACAACTGGTCTGTGAAAGAGACCATCAAGACAATTAGAAGACAAGCCACAACTGGGAGGAAATAAAAGATACATATGATAAACGACTGTTTTCCAAATATACAAGGAACTAATAATGCTCAATAATAAGAAAATAAATAGCTCAGTTAAAAAACAGGCCAAATCCTTAACAAACATTTCACTGAAAGATATACAGATGACAAATAATGATATGGAAAGGTTTTTTTTTTTTTTTTTTTTACCACTAGTGCCACCTGGGAAGCCCAATATATCATCAGGAAGTGCAAATTAAAACAACTAGTTGCCACTACTGGAGAAGGCAACGGCACCCCACTCCAGTACTCTTGCCTGGAAAATCCCATGGGTGGAGGAGCCTGATAAGCTGCAGTCTATGAGGTCTCTGAGAGTCGGACCCAACTGAGCAACTTCACTTTCACTTTTCACTTTCATGCATTAAAGAAGGAAATAGCAACCGACTCCAGTGCACTTGCCTGGAGAAACCCAGGGATGGGAGAGCATGGTGGGCTACCGTCTATGGGGTCGCATGGAGTCACCCACCACTGAAGCAACTTAGCAGCAGCAGCAGTTACCACTACACAATCATTTAGAATGGCCTAAAACTGACAACTCTTTTCATGAAGTAGCCAAAGAATTGGAGTTTCAGCATTAGCATCAGTCCTTCCAATGAACACCCAGGACTGACCTCCTTTAGAATAGACTGGTTGGATCTCCTTGCAGTCCAAGGGACTCTCAAGAGTCTTCTCCAACACCACAGTTCAAAAGAATCAATTCTTCAGTGCTCAGCTCTCACATCCATACATGACCACTGGAAAAACCATCGCCTTGAATAGATGGGCCTTGTTGGCAAAGTAATATCTCTGCTTTTGAATATGCCAACTAGGTTGGTCATAACTTTCCTTCCAAGGAGTAAGACTCCTTTAATTTCATGGCTGCAATCACCATCTGCAGTGATTTTGGAGCCCCAAAAAGTAAAGTCTGCCACTATTTCCACTGTTTCCCCATCTATTTCCCGTGAAGTGATGGGATCAGATGCCATGATCTTCGTTTTCTGAATATTGAGCTTTCAGCCAACTTTTTCACTCTCCTCTTTCACTTTCATCAAGAGGCTTCTTAGTTCCTCTTCACTTTCTGCCATAAGGGTGTTGTCATCTGCATATCTGAGGCTATTGATATTTCTCCTGGCAATCTTGATTCCAGCTTGTGCTTCTTGTAGCCCAGCATTTCTCATGATGTGATTCATGGGGTCACAAAGAGGCGGACACAAGTGAGCAACTGAACTGAAAAATGACATATCAAGGATGTAGAGCCACAAGAATTTTTATTCTTCTCTGGTGGGAACGTAAAATGGTATAGCTACACTGAAACACAGTTTGGCACTGTCTTAATTACAGGCTCTTACCATAAGATCTAGTAGTCACACTCCTTGATACGTACCCAATGGAGTGAGAATTTGTCCACAAAAAAACTGTTCTTTTTTTTTTTTTTTCAAATCACACAGATGTTGATAGCAGTTTTCATCATAATCGCCAAAACTTGGAAGCAACCAAGATATCTGTCAGCAGATGAATGGATTAAAAAAAAAGTAATATACATAAACAATGGAATCTTACTCAGTTTTAAAAAGAAATGAGCTATAAAGCCATGAAAGAGCATGAGGAAGCAGAAATTCATATTAGTAAGTAAAAGAAGCCAATTTGAAAAGGCTACATACTGTATGAAACATTGGAAAATGCAAAAGTATGAGACAATCAGTAATTAACAGAGGCGATGGGAGAGGGAAGGATGAACAGGAAAAGCAGAGAGGATTCTTAGGGCACTGAAAATACTCTCTGTAGGATACTAAAATGATAGATATATGCTATTGTTCATTTGTCCACACCCATAGGATGTCCATCACCAAGGAGGAACCCTAAGGTTAACCATGGGCTTTGAATAATTATGATATGTCAACAGAGGCTTGTCCTTAGTAACAAACACACTGCTCTGGTGGGGGATGCTGATAATGGGAGAGGCTCTGCATAGGTGGGAACTGGAGCTATATAAGAAATCTCTGCATCTTCTCCTCAATATTGCTCTGAACCTAAAATTGATCTAAAAATGAATTTTTCAAACTAAAGCAACCTGTGGAATGGGAGAAAATATTTGCAAATCATATAGCTGATAAGAGATTATTTAGAATATATAAAGAACTCCTATAACTCAACAACAACAAAAAAAATCCTTTAAAAATAGGCAAATAACTTGAATAGAGATTTCTCCATAGAAGACATTCAAATGACCAACAAGCACATGAAATAATTTTCAACATCACTAATCATTAGAAAAATGCACAGCAAAAGCACAGTGTGATACACCCAAAAGAATGGCTAATACTAAAAATAAAATAATAAAAATAAATAACAAGTGTTGGCAAAGATGTGAAGAAATCAGAATATCACTGTTGGTAGGAATACAGAGTGGTGAAAGGCTATGGTTTTTCCAGTGGTCATGTATGGATGTGAGAGTTGGACTGTGAAGAAAGCTGAGCGCCGAAGAATTGATGCTTTTGAACTGTGGTGTTGGAGAAGACTCTTGAGAGTTCCTTGGACTACAAAGAGATCCAACCAGTCCATCCTAAAGGAGATCAGTCCTGGGTGTTCATTGGAAAGACTGATGCTGAAGCTGAAACTCCAATACTTTGGCCACCTCATGCGAAGAGTTGACTCATTGGAAAAGACCGTGATGCTGGGAGGGATTGGGGGCAGGAGAAGGGGACGACAGAGGATGAGATGGCTGGATGTCATCACTGATTCGATGCACGTGAGTTTGGGTGAACTCTGGGAGTTGGTGATGGACAGGGAGGCCTGGCGTGCTGCGATTCATGGGGTCGCAAAGAGTTGTATACGACTGAGCGACTGAACTGAACTGAACTGAATCACTATGGAAAATAGTATGATGGTTCTTAAAAAAATTAACAATAGAATTACTATATGAAACAGCAATTCTACAACTGGGTATACACCCCAAAGAGAGTTAAGGAAACTTATATTCATAGCATTATTTACAGTAATTGAAAGGTGGAAGCAACCCCAGGGTTGCTGATAGATATATGGATAAATCAAACGTGTGTTATGTATACAATGAAATATTATTTAGCCTTTAAAAGGAAGGAAATAGTGACACATACTATGATATGGATGAACCTTGAGAACACTGTGTTAAGTGAATCAGCCAATCATAAAAAGACAAGTACTATATGATTCCACTTATATGAGGTATCTTGAATGGTTAAATTCACTGAGGCAGAAAGCATATTGGTGAGCGCCAGGGGCTGAGGAGAGGAGAAATGGTGAGTTATTGTTTAATGAGTATTGAATTTCAGTTTTGCAAGATGAAAAGAGATTTGAATATTGTACAACAATATGAATGTACTTTACACTATAAAATTGTATACAAAAATAGTTAAGATGATGAATTTTACATTATATATATATCCACCATTCAAAACTGTTTCAAATTAGTCTTAAAAGATACTATCCATTTCTGAATACTTCATAAGGGAAAATCTTTGTCATAGTAAGGAAAATCCACTCCTAAAGTTGAGAATTCAGGTGTGTTCTTATATTGATCTTTGGTCTCAATTTTACTCTGGAGTAATTCCATATTCTAAATGGTAAAGTAGTAATCCATATTTTAAAATGAATGAATGAAAGTCGCTCAGTCGTGTCCGACTCTTTGTGACCCCATGGACTATATAGACCATGGGATTCTCCAGGCCAGAATACTGGAGTGGGTAGCCATTCCCTTCTCCAGGGGATCTTCCCAACCCAGGTCTCCCACATTGCAGGCAGATTCTTTACCAGCTGAGCCACAAGGGAGGCCAAGGGGATTCTTACTCATCTCGTGGTACAGAAACAGGAAACTTGAAGATTCGTCCCTCAAGAGCCACTGACTTGCCATGTGCAGCCTCTGATCAAGGGTGGGTATCGTCTGAGTACCATGACGATAGCAGTGAAACAGGCCAGTGGCTTTGTAAGACGCACAAAGTCTACGAACGACAGATGATTCTTGTACCAAACTGGCAGCTGCCTTCTAGGAGCCCCCCGAGGATTTACCATGTGTGGACATCACAATGGACTGTCACAAGCCGAGCTCAGGACAGGACAGAGAGTGGTAAGAAAGGAGGGCTGCCTCCTGGAGCTTTCTGGTCCCAGGATCGGGGACAGGGACCCCCTCACCCCAGTTCTGAAAGGATAGTCCTATATCTTGCAAGTCCTCTGAGTCTGTGGGAGAAATATGGCCAGAAGAAAATGACATAAAAATCGTTTATAACATATCCACAGTGGATTGAATTAAGGATTCGATAATTCAAATAAAAGATCATATGTCTAAACTGACATTTAAATATGCTATGAAAGGTAAAGAAGAAAAAAAAAGACACAGCAGTGTTGAAAATTTAGTTTCCTATCTGTAGTTCTAAGGAATAATCTGAGCTTTCCCTCTGAGGATGAATGTACCAAATGATGTCCCTCTTGAAGAATGACAGTTGGGAGTCAAAATATTATCTGAATAGGACTCAGAGTTCTTTCTCCTTCCCTTCTGATATCCCAAGAAAACAGCCCTTCCTGTTCCTTCCAAAGGTAGAGTCTTATGTTTAGTTGGTCTAAGACCCATCCAAAAGAAAAAGACTTTAGTGTTCTAAAGGAAACAAATTTATTAATACTTTAGAACTAAAATATCTTAACAGCCAGTTCTGGCTGCCAAGTAAAGATTACTTCTAATTTATCTTACATTCCACCTCCAAACATACTAAATATCTGAGCATAACCAGATTTAATACGCCTTTCCCTTTTCCATTTCAAAGGCAAGATAATCAGTACGGTATCGTTTAAATCGCCCCAGGCAACAAATATCCTCTCCTTTCCCCTTCTCTTCTAAGGAAAGGGGGGAAAAAAAGCAGAATTATAGGGATGAAATCTAGTACAGTGAATATGTATAAACACTTTTGTTTTATGTTTTAGTCATTAAGTCATGTCCAACTCTTTGGGACACCATGCACTGTAGCCAGCCAGGCTCCTCCCCAGGATCCTCCTCCTGGGAGAATCCAAGCAAGAATACTGGAGTGAGTTGCCAGGAAAATGATCTAAAAACAGTCAGAGTAGGCTTCTTTGAAGTGATCTGAGCTGAATCCACAAGATAAGTAAGAGTTAACAATGTATTTGTGAAAGGCTATTTGTAAATAAAATTATAGCTTAAAAAAAACCAGAATTTTAGAATACAATGACACTTTTCAAAAAAACAAACCAAAGCTGCTTGAGCTGATCTAAGACCCTATGTTGACCTTTTAACTATCTAGATTAACTGAAAATAGCTCTTTGAAGAGCTCTACCATCAGAGCTATTCTCAACTCTATGATGTAGGAATCTGCAATTTACTTAGTTCAATAATTACACACATTTGCTGCTTCTCTTTCTTGTTACACAGAGACATAAATCATCCAGCTCTGAACTATATTTCATTACCTTTTAAAATTTTGCTACTAACAGAGGCACAGGGATGTGAACTGCTATATCTGATGCATTTTTTTCAAAATAAAGAATTTCCAAAAGCGTAAGAAAACTTCTAACCCAGTGAAAAATCTACATATAATACTTCAATACACAAATATCTGGTGGTACTGAAAGTGTTTAGATTGGAACTTAGAATATGCTTACATGCACTAAATTTATACACTATCTCATTTAACTTAAATGCCCTCATGAAACATTTTAGGAAGTATGTATCACAGACTTAAGGAGCTTATGTTTCTGGTTGTTCAAAGTCACAAAACTATGACCTGGGACTAAGACTCAGTTCATGACTCCAAGACCTGCACCTTTTTGTTTGAATGACATATGTTGTCACTCATTGTTAACAATTAAATTAATATTTTGGAAGTGAGCAATGATTCAGAAGTGTTATATAAAATTTTCACAGTGAATTACTGATAATAATATGAAAATTAAATAAATAGAATCTGCATAAATTTAATAGAAGCATCATTATCCCTGTATTGTAATCAAGTACAATATTTATTTTGGGGGGCTCCAAAATCACTGCAGATGGTGATTACAGCCGTGAAATTAAAAGACGCTTACTCCTTGGAAGGAAAGTTATGACCAACCTAGATGGCATGTTGAAAAGCAGAGACATTACTTTGCCAACAAAGGTCCGTCTAGTTAAGGCTATGGTTTTTCCTGTGGTCATGTATGGATGTGAGAGTTGGACTGTGAAGAAGGCTGAGCACCGAAGAACTGATGCTTTTGAACTGTGGTGTTGGAGAAGACTCTTGAGAGCCCCTTGGACTGCAAGGAGACCTAACCAGTCCTTTCTGAAGGAGATCAGCCCTGGGATTTCTTTGGAGGGAATGATGCTGAAGCTGAAACTCCAGTACTTTGGCCACCTCATGGGAAGAGTTGACTCATTTGAAAACACCCTGATGCTGGGAGGGATTGTGGGCAGGAGGAGAAGGGGACGACAGAGGATGAGATGGCTGGATGGCATCACTGACTTGATGGACGTTGAGTCTGAGTGAACTCCGGGAGTTGGTGATGGACAGGGAGGCCTGGCATGCTGTGATTCATGGGGTCGCAAAGAGTTGGACATGACTGAGTGACTGTACTGAACTGAATAGTATTTATAAACTAATATAGCTTCAATATCTATCAGCTAATTCAGACATTTATCAGATTCAAATTGGGGATTTCAATTTTATTTGTACTATTACAAAAAGAAAACTGAATTCCATATAGAAGAAAAGTTGAGCACAAGGTAATCAATCTCATCTAAAACATTCCATAAAGAAGCATTTGAGAAACTAGTTCAGAGCCATGGAAATTTCACTGTGGGAGTTTTATATATGTCATAAAATCTCCTGCTATGGAATTTTTAGATCCAATTTTCATTCCTAGATAAGAACTGAAAGACAAATTACTTTCAAGCAGCAGCTCAGCCCTATTCACCTTTTTTGGAAAAATCTGAAATGGTCTAGGACCTTCCAGAACACAGCATGTTGATGGTGTCTATTTTTAAGAGTTTGCTCTTGCCATCATATGAGGCCTTATAGTATTCTGAGTTTGCGATTTTAGTGCATGACTTGTGACTGCACCATGGCATGTGTTCTTACGAGAAGCAATGCTTTCAAGACGGACACTTCTTTCTAAATAAATACTATTAAATACCCTTCTTTTAAAGCAGTTTTATTTTAATTCTTAGCTGATATGCTTACCAAATATAAATAAAACCATTGAGCACTTAGGAGCCTTGCTCTCTAGGGCTATACATTTTCTATAAATCTTATAAATGGAACCCTCTGTCAGGGAGCTTCCCTGTGTGCAAAATAGACACAGTGTAAAAAATATTTTTATTGGGAGAAGGCAACAAAACATAACTTACATAAGTCAAGTTCAGAGATACATACAAACTCTGAGGTTTTTTTCATCTTATAAATGTGCTTCACAAGAATGACTAAATATAATACACATTTGATTTCCACTGACTGATTTGATTTCTAGCATTGCAATTTTTGAAAATTTTATTTTTAAAAGTAATAGTTTACTATTGTATTATATATAATATAATATTACATCCAAATGAATGATTAGATAAATATTGTGGCAATTTATCTTTAAAAATCTTTATACTTTGTTGTCTTTCACCTTTGAAAATACGTTTCAAGTACTTGGATTCTACTAGATGTTTCATTCTTTCTGTTATGCCTATAATTCCAGAAGCGTAGCTTACAAAGATAATTCTAAGAAAAATAAGAAACTGTTGTAGAACTTCTATAAAATTAAATTTCAAGAGTACTGCCATTTGTGGGCCAAAATTAATTTCAGAAATAATGATACAGAACTGTATCATCTCCCTCTATAAGAAAGCAATAAGAACAAAAGAAAGCAGTTTTATAGCAAAAAGAAAAAAATTATTATACATATTTCTGGCTTTGTCTCCAACAGAAAGGAATCTCCCCTGAATAACTTCATGGAGATTTTCAAGGTATTGATTTTGCCTACAATCTGAGACACTCAGATTGTGAAAGTGTGTATCAACTACTGCAATAGTAGCAGCGGTAGTAAGCAGCCAAGGTTAGACCCGCTGCTGCTACTATATGATCCAGTACCTTGAAACATTTTTCTATAGTATGTCTTCCCTGGTGGCTCAGACAGTGAAGAATCTGCCTGCCATGTGGGAGACCTGGGTTCAATCCCTGGGTCAGGAAGATCCCTGGAGAAGGAAATGGGAACCCACTCCAGTATTTTTGCCTGGAGAATTCCATGGACAGAGGAGCCTGGCAGGCTACAGTCCATGGGGTCACAAAGAGTTGATCACAACTGA
The DNA here is from genome assembly GCF_016772045.2 of Ovis aries. NCBI lineage: Eukaryota > Metazoa > Chordata > Mammalia > Artiodactyla > Bovidae > Ovis > Ovis aries. The sequence continues at coordinate 27,444,282 of NC_056059.1, read as the reverse complement.
GCAAATATATAGATACACGTTCTTTCCCTCTCTCATATATACATACATACATCTGTATGCATGTGTTAGTCACTCAGTCATATCTGGTTCTTTGTAATCCCATGGACTATAGCCCACTAGGCTTCTCTGTCCATGCAATTCTCCAGGCAAGAATACTGGACTGGGTTGCCATTTCCCTTCCAGGTGTGTGTGTGTGTGTGTGTGCGTGTGCATGTGTGTGTGTGCATGCATGCATGTGTGTGTGTATCCTGAGGAGCCCACATTATATGGGGGTGGTGGGGCTCTTCCTAACACTATATTGTAGTCATGAAGAATTTGCAAAAGCAGCGATGAAGAACTTTCCCCATGACTCTTGTATTCACCACATAAACCAAGGATACTAGAAGGCATCACAGGCGTTGGGGGTGGGGTGTGGGGTGTGTAGAAAAGAAAATCAGTGGGAAGATCTGTCATTATGCTGCTAATTCACAGTCGACTCATTTGTGGGGGATGAAGAAGATGCATCATTTTAACAAGTCTAGAAAGGGGGCATTTAAAAAAAGCACTCACAGTTTTGAAATGCATTCACTGCATTAATTACACGTCTGTTTGCTGCTGCTGCTGCTAAATCACTTCAGTCGTGTCCGACTCTGTGCAACCCCAGAGACGGCAGCCCATCAGGCTCCCCCATCCCTGGGATTCTCCAGGTAAGAACACTGGAGTGGGTTGCCATTTCCTTCTCCAATGCATGAAAGTGAAAAGTGAAAGTAAAGTCGCTCAGTTGTGTCCGAGTCTTAGCGACCCCATGGACTGCAGCCTACAAGGCTCCTCCATCCATGGGATTTTCCAGGCAAGAGTACTGGAGTGGGGTGCCATTGCCTTCTCCTAGGACACTGCAATTGGCTTATACTGCCTAACTTTGAAGGCCTTAGAAAACCTTGAGTTTTTGTCAAAATTGGGTTTCTGGGGGGAAAAAAATAGATTGAGGTTGTTTGAGTCTGGTCTAACAGAGCTTCTAGAATGGAAAGAGGACATCAACCATCAGCAGATGAATGGATAAGAAAGCTGTGGTACATATACACAATGGAGTATTACTCAGCCGTTAAAAAGAATTCATTTGAATCAGTTCTGATGAGATGGATGAAACTGGAGCCGATTATACAGAGTGAAGTAAGCCAGAAAGAAAAACACCAATACAGTACACTAACACATATATATGGAATTTAGGAAGATGGCAATGACGACCCTGTATGCAAGACAGGGAAAGAGACACAGATGTGTATAACAGACTTTTGGACTCAGAGGGAGAGGGAGAGGGTGGGATGATTTGGGAGAATGGCATTCTAACATGTATACTATCATGTAAGAATTAAATCGCCAGTCTATGTCTGACGCAGGATACAGCATGCTTGGGGCTGGTGCATGGGGATGACCCAGAGAGATGTTATGGGAAGGGAGGTGGGAGGGGGGTTCATGTTTGGGAACGCATGTAAGAATTAAAGATTTTAAAATTAAAAAAATAATAATAATAAAGAAAGAAAGAAAGAGGACATCAAGCAGAAAGTTTAGGGTTTACTCAGTGACTGCAGAAGGAGATGAGCCATCCAAAAGAAATAAGTGTCTGCCGGGATGGAAAAAATAGAGAGGTCTGAGCGAAAACTCCAGGATCCCACAAAAGGATACATGAAATTCAACTTTATGAATCTGTCATCCCAGAGGGCTTGAAGCCAACTTATCCAGTTCAGATAAAATCTGTTCAACTCAATGTCTTTTATTCTTCATATTTCCCATCCATGTGAGGTCAAAAATCACAGCTAGAACACAAGGGTATAAGAGAGAAAAAGAAAGCTCAAATCAAAGGAAAATGTATGCTCAGTTCAGTTCAGTTCAGTTGCTCAGTCATGTCCGACTCTTTGCGACCCCATAAATTGTAGCACGCCAGGCCTCCCTGTCCATCACCAACTCCTGGAGTTCACCCAGACTCGTGTTCATTGAGTCGGTGATACCATCCAGACATCTCATCCTCTGTCATACCCTTCTTCTCCTGCCCCCAATCCCTCCCAGCATCAAAGTCTTTTCCAATGAGTCAGCTCTTTGCATGAGGTGGCCAAAGTACTGGAGTTTCAGCTTTATCATCATTCCTTCCAAAGAAATCCCAGGGTTGACCTCCTTCAGAATAGACTGGTTGGATCTCCTTGCAGTCCAAGGGACTCTCAAGAGTCTTCTCCAACACCACAGTTCAAAAGCATCAATTCTTCAGTGCTCAGCCTTCTTCACAGTCCAACTCTCACATCCATACATGACCATAGGAAAAACCATAGCCTTGACTAGACGGACCTTAGTTGGCAAAGTAATGTCTCTGCTTTTGAATATGCTATCTAGGCTGGTCATAACTTTTCTTCCAAGGAGCAAGTGTCTTTTAATTTCATGGCTGCAATCGCCATCTGCAGTGATTTTGGAGTCCCCCAAAATAAAGTCTGACACTGTTTCCACTGTTTCCCCATCTATTTCCCAGGGAGTGATGGGACCAGATGCCATGATCTTCGTTTTCTATATGTTGAGCTTTAAGCCAAGTTTTTCATTCTCCTCTTTCACTTTCATCAAGAGGCTTTTTAGTTCCTCTTCACTTTCTGCCATAAGGGTGGTGTCATCTGCATATCTGAGGTGATTGATATTTCTCCAGCTTGTGTTTCTTCCAGTCCAGCGTTTCTCATGATGTACTCTGCATAGAAGTTAAATAAGCAGGGTGACAATATACAGCCTTGATGTACTCCTTTTCCTATTTGGAACCAGTCTATTGTTCCATGTCCAGTAACAAAACCATACTCTTGTTCCAGTTGAGCTCAATTCCAGTTGAACTATTTCAAATCCTAAAAGATGATGCTCTTACAGTGCCACCCTCAATATGTCAGCAATTTTGGAAAACACAGCAGTGGCCACAAGTCACTTTTCATTCCAATCCCAAAGGAGGACAATGCCAAAGAATGTTCAAAGTACTGCACAACAGTACTCATCTGACATGTTAGCAAAGTAATGCTCAAAATCTCCAAGCCAGGCTTCAACAGTAGGTAAACTGAAAACTTCCAGATGTTCAAGCTGGATTTAGAAAAGGCAGAGGAACCAGATACCAAATTGCCAACATCCATGGGATCATTGAAAAGCAAAAGAATTCCAGAAAAAATCTACTACTGCTTTACTGATTATGCCAAAGCCTTTGACTGTGTAGATCACAACAAACTGTGGAACATTCTTAAAGAGATGGGAATATCAAACCACTTAACCTGCCTCCTGAGAAGTCTGTATGCAGGTCAAGAAGCAACAGTTAGAACCAGACAAGGAACAACAGATTGGTTCCAAATAGGAAAAGGAATATGTGAAGGCTTTTATTATATTGTCACCCTGCTTATTTAACTTATATGCAGAGAACATCATGAGAAATGCTTGGCTGGATGAAGCACAAGCTGGGATCAAGATTGCTGGGAGAAATATCAATAACCTCAGATACACAGATGACACCACTCTTAAGGCAGAAAGTGGAGAGGAACTGAAAAGCCTCTTGATGAAAGTGAAAGAGGAGAGTGAAAAAGTTGGCTTAAAACTCAACATTCAAAAAACTAAGATTATGGCATCCATTCCCATCTCTTCATGGCAAATAGATAAGGAAACAATGGAAACAGTGACAAACTTTATATTTGGGGGCTCCAAAATCACTGCAGCTGGTGACTGTGTCCATCAAATTAAGACACTTGCTCCTTGGAAGAAAAGCTATGACAAACCTAGACAGAATATTAAAAAGCAGAGACACTACTTTACCAACAAGGTCCCTATAGTCAAAGCTATGGTTTTTCCAGTAGTCATGTATGCATGTGAGAGTTGGACTATAAAGAAAGCTAAGCACCAAAGAATTGATGCTTTCAAGCTGTGGTGTTGGAGAAGACTCTTGAGAGTCCCTTGGACTGCAAGGAGATCAAGCCAGTCCATCCTAAAGGAAATCAGTCCTGAATATTCATTGGAAGAACTGATGTTAAAGCTTAAACTCCAATACTTTGGCCACCTGATGCGAAGAACTGACTCACTGGAAAAGACCCTGATGCTGGGAAAGATTGAAAGTGGGAGGAGAAGGGGATGAGAGAGGATGAGATAGTCAATGGCATCACCGACTCAATGGACATGAGTCTGAGCAAGCTCTGTGAGTTGGTGATGGATAGGGAAGTCTGGTGTGCTGCAATCCATGGAGTCACAGAGTCAGACACGACTGAGCAACTGAGCTGACTAACTGATCCTTGTTCACGCTGCAGGTACAAGCTGGAGGAAGGAGGGAAAACAATTGTAACCAACTGGATTCCACAGCTTGGGAAAAATAAATGAGATATCTTATTTCTTATTTGAGACTTCTCTCAGGATAGAGAGTCTACAGTGGAGCACTGTGTCTATTTTTTAAAGGTGGGCAGAAAAATGATGATCCTGATGGAATTTTTAAGCCAGGGGCAAGGAAATATTATGCCTGATTAAAGTTTAAAGGAAAATCCTAAAAGATGAAGATCCACACAATGTGCTCACTAAGCTTATTAGTTACACAGACAATTTATAAAGTTTACCTACTAGCTAGTGAAAATATTCCCTAAAACTTGAGGTAGGAAATTCCCAGGGTAGTGTCTGATAAGCCCTCCTGAGTCACTTAGTCATTCTCGAATCAATAACTCTGCTCAAGGGACTCTTGTACTCTGACCAGGCATGTATCAGTTTTCCATTTATTCAGTAAAAGGGGCTCTGTTATCATGAGAAAGATGCAAGAAGTGAAAGACAGACAAAAACAGCAAAGTACTATCCACTATGATAAGTATCATAGTATCTTGAGTATATCAGTAAGACACCAAGTTAGCATGCAAAAGAAACAACATTATTATACCCTGTTCCTATGGTCTTTCTTCAACACGGTGGCTATCTGGCAAAATGTCTGTGGTGACTTAGACAAAGTCCAATTAATGCAATATCTTATCATTTAAATATTTTTCTAAATTAAAATTAAATTTTCTCTTCTACCAAGAGACCTCTAAAAATTTAGATCAGAAATATAATTTGGAATATACCATGCTAGAAATTAATACTTAAGTTAATCATATGTTTATCTTGATTCATTTCATAGTCAATGTTTGTCCTCTGTGCCTATGTGGATTTATACTAAAGATTATAAATTTTTCCATCTTGATTTATCATCACTGAAAATGTATAGGCAAAACATATATATTTATTATTGATGTCATAGAGTACACACATATATAACAGGACTACTTACAGACCACCAAGAAAACCTCCTCAATTGAAAGAGAAATAACTTCCTGATGAGGCTTAGGTTAAAATATTAGCTAGCTAGGAGGTCCTAATTTTTCTTCTTCAATTTTCCCACAGAAAGATATTAAAAACTAAGAAAGAAAACAAAGCCACAAAGCAGTGAAAATCAGGATAAATGGCCAAGCATCTGCTTGACTCCAGAGGGAATTTCTAATAACTAAAGGTTAGATGGAGCCATTAAGCAGAATCATTTAGGAGAAGGTAATAAATTATGTCCATCAAACGTTAATGCATATTCTTACCTCAGAGACATGGTACCATCACTGAATAAAGCAGAATAAGTCATTGTTTTAAGGAGGAGAAACAGTTTTCTAAGTAACTCAAGCCTTTCTCTGTTGCCCTCTATTACCACAACAACTGGGATTACAAATCCAATAATCAACAGATTCCATGATAAAACTGGACTAGAATTAACAAATTACTCCCCAGAAAGAAGTCAGTAGCAAAGCGAGATGAAGGCAAGAACCATGAGAAGACTACACACTCTGGGCTAGAGTTTTCAAACTGCTTCAAACTACCTTAAAATTAATTCCTATCTACACACTGAGGGAATAAAAGCAGGAGGGCCAGTCCAGCACAGCTCATTAGATTAATGATTAAATAGCAAAGAACCTTCTAGTTTTAGGCCTAGCAGTAAGTTTCTAATAGCAACCAGGTGTTAGTGAGGTAGAACAAGAAGAATCAAGACATTTGGTGACTGGCAAGTATGACCACCTTTTCAATAAATGGTGAATACAAAAATAATAACATGTCAATTATGATGTGAAAGAAGAGGAACAGTGCATCTAGATTGTGCAAATAAAAACATTCTTCTTTAGTAATATGGAGTATAAGTCAAAAAAAGGTAAATTTTAGAACTCAAATAGGTGAACTGTTTTTATATTTATATGATATTATTATTAACAAATCTATACAAAGACATTTAAAAATAAGAATTTAAATGAAGAATTTTTAAAACTGTCTTAGAATTCCTAATTTTAAAGGACACTGAACCCAGAAGAATTTTAACCATGAAATTTTAATCTTTCAAGTAACAGGTAAGTATAAGCTGAGTAAACTGAGGCATCCAGTGGTACCCATCGCATGCTGAGAGGCTACTGGACACCAGGAATAAAGTGGTGGGCAAGAAAATCTCGGCCATCATCCCCACAGAGCTTACAGTTGGTCTGCAGAGAGACCACAGGTCCAAAGCACAGAACAAAAAGGCAGGGCACTTCAAATTTCTTCATTTGTATATGATATAAAAACCTGATGATAATAATACACATACATACCCATAAAAACAGATAAAACATCTATAAACAAAGGTGCTAAATTAAGACAGCAAATGCTAGCAAACAATAACTACGTTCAGATGCTCAGTCACGTCCAACTCTTTGAAACTCCAAGGACTTTAGATCGCCAGGCTCCTCTGTCCTCAGGATTCTCCAGGCAAGAATACTGGAGTGGGATGCCATTTCCTCCCCCAGGGGATCTTCCCAACCAAGAGGCTGAATCCACATTTCTTATGTCTCCTGTATTAGCAGGCAGATCTTTTACCACGAAAGCCACCTAGGAAGCCCCAGTAAACAAAAACTAGACTTTCATAATAAAAGATGGTACAAAGGGCAAGTTTAATTTATCCCAATATTAAAGTTTTGACATAATATTAGAAAGTGTATTAAATAATTAGGTCAAAAATGGAAAGCCATGTTTTTAGTTAAATTGACTGTAAAATGTAATCTTTGGCAAAATGAAAATCATAAAAACAATGACTGGAATGAAATATAATCTGCAGGAAATAATAGGTCAAAATAATAATATAAAAACTGAGATTTCAAAATACAGAATACACAGATGTAAGACAGTATATAAAGAAGCAGATAATTTAATTCAGGGGAAAGAATTAGTCAATAGTTATGAGACTGTTATTTATTATCAAAAAGAAGGTTAAGCTTTTACAATAGAAAATAAGGTAAATTTAAGATGGGTTAAGTGTAAAATATGAATAATATTAAAAACAAAGCATAAAATAATACATATTGAATTTCAGGTTATATCCTTTGTAACAACAAAAGCAGAGGAAGCACTTACAAAATAAGAGTGAATCTCTGAAATTATGTACACCATCTACTACTAACAATGCAATATGCAAGCAAGTTATGATGAAATGTTTTCAAAATATATTACAGGAAATGGTATAGCATGCTTAATATATCTGAAGGTCTTGAAAACAGAGAAAAGAATAACCATAAGATGCACCAATTGAAAAATGGCATTAAGGCATGATCCTGATACTGGGAGGGATTGGGGGCAGGAGGAGAAGGAAACAACAGAGGATGAGATGGCTGGATGGCATCACTGACTCGATGGACATGAGTCTGAGTGAACTCCGGGAGTTGGTGATGGACAGGGAGGCCTGGCGTGCTGCAGTTCATGGGGTCGCAAAGAGTCGGACACGACTGAGCGACTAAACTGACTGAGACACCACACACAAAAAAGGAGAACTGGTAAGAATACCATTATTTACCAAATTAGATAGACTATAATAGGACACATTTTCCTTGCCTCTACAAATGACAAAAAAAAAAGAACATCAGAATTTTCAGCAACAATAAAGATTTTGTGAAACAGAACAATTCATTTACTGTTGACCTGAGATTAACTGATATAGTCATTCTAGAAAATAATGTGTCAGTGTGTGTAAAGAACCTTGTAAATACTTAGGTCATTGGCAGTAGTTCTCAAATTAAGGTGCACTGAGGAAGCACACAGTTATGAACCTCTGGTGCCCTCTCTCTTCAGACACTTTATAGCGACGATGACCATGTGGGCAAGTTTTTATGGTCTTGGTCTGAAAATGGCATTCTATTACCTCCTACCACACTACATTAGCCAGAAGTCAGACACGGGCCACAGCTATTTACAGGAGAGGCTGGGGATTATAGCCTGGGTGTGCCCAGGTGACGTAAGCAAAAATATAACAAATTTTAATGAACACAAATGAAATCTGCCACACCATCTTTTCGAGAGGTGCACAGGTTGGAGGGAACAGGTGGGCAGAATAGGTGAAAGGGATTAAGAGGTACAACATCTCCAGTTACATAATAAAGTCATAAGGGACACAATACACAGCATAAGGAATACATTCAATAACATTGTAATAACTTTGTATGAGGACAGATGGTTACTAGACTTACTGTGGTGATCATTTCATAATGTATGCAAATATCAAATAACTACATAGAATACCTGAAACTAATATAATATTGTATGTCAACATATTAAAATTTTAAAAAATAGATCCAATTAAGACAAGGAAACAAAAAATAATGGGAGGAGGGAATAAAAACTCTGAAGTAACAGTGATCAGTTGTACATATACTTGCTTTTCATGACTTTCACTATTGTGAAAAGTACCATTCAGATATTTTATAGAATGTCCTTCAATACGTGATTCTGTGACATTGTTCTCATGATCAGACTGGGGTAATGGGTTTCGGGGAAGAATACCAAAAAGGTGAAATGCCCTTCTCATCACACCATATTAGAAAGTTGGTCAGTTCAGCCGCTCATTTGTGACCCATGGATTGCAACACGCCAGGCTTCCCTGTCCATCACTAACTCCCGGAGTTTATTCAGACTCATGTCCATTGAGTCAGTGATGCCATCCAACCATCTCATCCACTGTTGTCCCCTTCTCCTCCTGCCTTCAATCTTTCCCATCATCAGAGTCTTTTCCAATGAGTCAGTTCTTCGCATCAGGTAGCCAAAGTATTGGAGTTTCAGCTTCAGCATCAGTCCTTCCAGTGAACATTCAGGACTGATTTCCTTCAGGATGGACTGGTTGGATCTCCTTGCTGTCCAAGGGACTCTCAAGAGTCTTCTCCAGCACCACAGTTCAGAAGCATCATGATATTAAAATGATTTACCACACTAACCTTGGTCATTGGTTAAGGTAGTGTTTGCCAGATTTCTGCACTATAAAATCACTATTTGTTCCCTTTCTACACTTTACTGTTTGGAAGTGAGTCACTAAGTCCAGCCAACACTCCAGTAAGTCTGGGGAGTGGGGTAAAGAAGGAACACCTCTTTACCTCTTGAAGCGGGGAGCACATAAATTATTGATAACTTTTCTTTAAGGAAGATTTGCCACTTCTTCCTCATTTATTCAATCGCCAATTTGTATCAGTCTGGACTCATGCATATTACTTTTATACTTTGGGTTATTAAAATGCTTTGTTTCTGGTAAAATTGAATACTATTTCCTATACCCTTTTAGTGAGGTCAGAAAAAGAAATATTAAGTGATGTAACTTCCGTAGCAAGAAAAGGAATGGGACTAATACTTTTCTAACTTTTTATTTTCTCTTCTTACTAAGGTTCTGATTTTTGTAGCTGTATTCTCACAGGTAAAATAGCACTAGAATATTCCCTATCTGTTACAAATTTTCAGAAATAAAATGGTTTTCCACATATCTAGCAAAAGAAATCTTTAGAACCATACTTTTAAGTCTCCTTTCCATTGCTTGTAACATTTTCTTGAACACTAGAAAATTATTTCTATTTTGTTATTGCTAGTATCTTTTTCTCTTTGGCATTATTGATTTGTCTCTACTCCATTTATTCCTGAGCACAGACTGCATGAGGACGGATTTATTTAATTTGGTGTTTTGTCAAAAACATGACTAGTAGTGATATAAGCATGGCTTGGGGAATAGAATTTGCTAACTTAGGCTTAAATAGTTGTTACCACTAAATTCTTTCTCTCTCAAAAAAAAAAAAAAAAAGACATTAAGTTTGCACAATTACAGAAGTTACTTTAGAGAATTATTTCTTTGCAAAAGCTTGACCAGCTAATGCCAATTCAAATACGCATCTTTCGGAGACTTATTAACTATCAAATGAGCAAAAGCTAAGAATGATCTTGTTTGCAGGAAGAGTTCATACATACTACTTTAAATGTCTGAAGCTTGGAGACATTATAAATACAATTAATAAATTCTATCAAATTTTCTCAGCTTAATAAAAATTTTAGTATTATTTTAATTTTGGTTTTTAGACCTTACTAGACAAATTATTTCATGTTCACTTTGTAACAGAAAGTGAAGGACAGGACTGTTTACATAAAATATATATGTTATCTTAACTTACAGAGAAGGAAAGGACAATCCACTCCAGTATTCTTGCCTGGAAAACCCCATGGACAGAGGTGTCTGGCAGGTTACAGTATGTGGGGTCTTAAAAGAATAAGACATGACTTAGCAACTAAACAACAAATCTTAAATATTTATATCTAACAAATACATATGTAAACTTAAATATATATCTATTATATAAATTTAAATATATATCTGTTAAGTTAAATCCTTCTTTTGAAAGTAAGGCTCATGAAGGAAAGAATTTTTGCCTATTTGTTGAAACCTGTATCCCCAATACCTAGCATTAAGTAAGTACACAAATTAATAAATACAGGGAAAAGTATCATCCTATTTCTGGGATAAGAAAATCAAAGTACATATGTAATAACTGATTTACAAATCTGATTTAATTTTCTGACTTTTGATCTCAGATGAAAAACATGAGGTCTCAGGCTGGAAATCTGAGAGTATTATTTCCAAATATTTATTCTTATGGCCAATTTAAGTTTAGGAATTAGAACCAGTGGCATCTCTATAATTCTGAAAAGGGACTAGCATTTTGGAGAAACTGCAAGAGTATGTTTCTGGAAATTTCATTTGCATTGCAAACTTTTCATTTTACTTTAATTATATGTTTAAATTATATGGCTTTAGTAGGTTTGATGGAGATTAAGGATAAAGCAGAGATAACTCCTCCCTCACCAAAATCTTCTTGCACTTATTCTCCTTTTCTCTCACTAACTGGAGAACCAGAGGCAGGATATACCATATCAGTAGTAATAACAAGATATTCAGACTATTCCCTTCCATCCTCAGCCATGTAAACCCCTTTAAGTGTTAGAGAAAATGATAAACTAGCAAGTTAGCATAGGAAAGGAGAAATGTGAGTTGATACCAGCAGTGGAGTGGACGTGGTCCAGTTACTATTATGAAAGAGTAGTAGGGTAACAGAGAGAGAGCCATGCAAGCTCTCAACTGTGGAAATCTATGTTAAATTATGCAAATACTACATCATGGTTTATAAGAATGGTGGTTAGATAGGTCTCTATTATCATTCAGTTTTGTCTAATGAATATTGCTAGCAAGTAATCTTTAGTATAAAAATCCAGACTTGCTTACTAAGGTGATTAAAGGAAACGTAGCCAAATATATTTTCCAAAGAGCATCCAAGCTGTTCTGTAGTGTGACCTAGCTGTTCCTCCATCCAGAGTTGGAGTCTAATTCCCCTGCTCTTGAACCTCAGGGGCTTTTGTGGCTTTCCTGATGGGAAAATGTGGGACTTCCAGAGTTAGGTCATAGGAAGCCTGAAGTCCCCTGCCTGGGTCTCTTAGAATGTTTCTTTTTGGGAAACTCCCTCTGGGGAAGGAGTTATGCTGTGAGAAGCCTGCATCTGCTTCTAATCATGAGAGATTCTTCATGGACATCCAGCTCAACCAGGTCTTCACATGATGCTCCAGCTCACATCTTATCGCAGCCAGAGGGAGACTCCAATGGAGAAGTGCCCAGCTGACCCCACAGAATCATGAGAGATCAAAGAATTTTGTTTTAAGCCATTAAACATCTGGGTATTTTGATCCATAGCAAAGGATAATATAAATAGATACAAAGCTCTTTCAACTCATTAAGAATGTGAAATATTTCAGAGTAGGAGAAACCTTGAATAAATGAGTTATTTCAGGGTACCAGATCATTCCAAGAACAGCTCATGGATAAAATCTTTTTTTTTTTTAAATAAAATCTTAATATCTAAATGGGTGACCAGAGTACAAGCCCATGATTACAGGATACTCTGTGTTTTTCAACAGGATGCTGTTTTCTTGTTAATCAAGTGGTTTGCATTCACTGTAAGGAGCTTTGTTGCTAGAATCAATTTGAGGACTCATGCTGTGGTGGCTGTTTTACTGTGTATTTTATATTCTCATTTGTTGTTAGGTAAGTGGAACAGCAGCAACGGCATGCATTACTATTAAGGCTTTTCTTATTATGAGTTGTTACTTCATACCCATCAACAGAGTGTTGGTAGATGTAAGTGGTACCTAAATTTCTATTTTCATTACACAAGAGACATAGAACACATACCAACAATTTATTCTTAAGTTATTTACAATAATCAGCTCAAAAGTGACAGTAACTTGACACAAGACTTAATCGGGAGCCATTTGTTTCCACTTCCTTATTTTTCCCCTGATCACAGATGCACCTTCTCACCTACCCTGAAAGAGCACATATCTCTTCTACTGGGAATGAAAAAGTAGGTACTGAAGACTGGCTAAAATCTGTTTTTACATAAAGAACAGCCTCACCTCACTGCTATAGGTGTTCAAATAGTAGCCAGTGGGTGGGAGAAGAAAAAAAATGAAAGAGTGTGTGTGTGTGTGTTTCCAAGCGTATTTGATAGTTATAGCATCTGGCTATCTCAAAACTCAAATTCAAAACCCTTTCATTTTGTTCATAAGGAAAAACAGAGAGGCAGACTCTGGATACCTGTTTAAAATTCTATCTAGAAGCTTTAACAGTATGGTAACCTACCAAACTTCATAAAGCTATCCAGCCTTAAACGCAGGGAGGCTTACTCATTTGCACGCACTGGTATATTTTAAAAGATAAAATAAGAAGATATTAGATAATTGGGAACAGAAGAGAATGAAAGGGAAATTTGTTAGCTATTCTAGAGCATAGATCAAGACGTTATTAGTAAAAAAAAAAAAAAAAAGGTAAAATAAGTGTTAGTCACTCAGTCACGTCCGACTCTGTGGGACCCTATGGACTGTAGCCTGCCAGGCTCCTCTGTCCATGGCATTCTCCAGGCAAGAACACTGGAGTGGGCTGCCATACTCCTAGATAAAAACAAAAGCTTCCTCCAAATATACAAATAGATCAGACAAATATCTTCTCAAGGAATTTATTCTTTTTTACCATTATCCCTAAAAAGTGATAGATAACAATTCCAAAGGCATAAATTATCTGAAAAGATTTTGTTAAGCAGTATCTATATATAAGACATTATAAAATATACTGTGAAATATTTTTTTTTAAAGAAATAAAAAGTAGGACATGTTCTCTGGCCTCACTAAGATTACAGGGCAAATTAAAAGATGAAGTTAGGTTGAACTAAAAATACTAAAGATTCTAAAGTTATAGTGTCATATTTAAGAATAGTCTTTCAGATGGGAATTAAGGTTGGATTAAGTTGTATGATTCAGAATGTTGGAGACAGTCTGCAGTGACCCCTGAGGATTCCTGTACATTCTCTCTGTGTAGCAAAGAATATAAAGTCCTGATCACTCTTTCCCTAATCCATTCCATTTTCCAGGGGGGTGTGTTTGTTTCCAGTGAACAGCATGGTGGGATAAAGTAACATTTCTTCCCAAAGAACAGCCTTATTTCTACTTGCTATGAAAGCAATAAGTCTCCCAGGTGGTAGTTCTCTCTCCTCTAACCTGTAACATAGCCCACAATACGTGCAGGCACCCTTTATGGGCCCTCTGTGACCCATACATAGCTACGAGACAAAAAACAGGACACCTAGTTAAACTTGAATTTGGGATAAACAATGGACTTTTTTCATGTGTGTTTCAAATATTAAAGACACATACGTATGATGATAAAAAACTAAAATTCAAATTTAACTATATATATAGTTACACTAAATTCAGCAAATCTGAGCATACAATTGGCAAAGTAGCGACTGCCTTTGCTTTTGCTATGAGTGATAAAGTCCTTTGTTGCTGATCTTATGTCTTGCTGGTGTTCATGATACAGTAACAGGACAGTAACATTTCTTCCTTGGAAGGAAAGCTATGACAAACATAGACAGCATATCAAAAAGCAAAGACATCACTTGGTCAACAAAGTTCTATAAATTCAAAGCTATGGTTTTTTCCAGTCATCATGTACAGCTGTCAGAGCTAGAACGAAAGAAGACTGAGCACCGAAGAATTGGTGCTTTCGAACTGCGGTGCTGGAAAAGTCTCTTGAGAGTCCCTTGGACAGCAAGGAGATCAAACCAGTCAATCCTAAAGGAAATCGATCCTGAGTATTCACTGGCGAGATTGATGCTGAAGTTCTAATACTTTGGCCACCTGACGGGAACAGCTGCTGCTGCTGCTGCTGCTGCTGCTAAGTCGCTTCAGTCGTATCCAACTCTGTGCGACCCCAGAGACGGCAGCCCACCAGGCTCCCCCATCCCTGGGATTCTCCAGGCAGGAACACTGGAGTGGGTTGCCATTTCCTTCTCCAATGCATGAATGTGAAAAGTCAAAGTGAAGTCGCTCAGTCATGTCTGACTCTTCGCGACCCCAAGGACTGCAGCCTACCAGGCTCCTCCACCCATGGGATTTTGCAGGCAACTCAGTGGGAAAAATCCTGATCCTGGCCAAGACTGAGGATAGAAGGAGAAGGGGGCAACAGAGGATGAGATGATTGGATAGCATCACTAACTCACTGGACATGAGTTTGAGCAAATTCTAGGAGATAAGGAAGGACCAGGAAGCCTGGTGTGCTGCAGTCCATCGGGTCACAAAGAGTTGGACACAATTTAGTGACTGATTCGCAACAACAATGGGCTAGCATGTTACCCTGCGAATATGGAAAGATCTAAGAATCTGAATAGTTCTTGATATAGGCAAGGGGAGCTTTGTTTGGACCTGTCCCAATTTATGAGTTTATAGTTAAGCAAAGGAGGAAAGGCTAGGGTTTTTCTTGACAGGGAAATTGAGTCAAAATGGAATACTCTGAAAAATAAAAAGTAAAACTTCATATTCAGAAAAAGCAAAGTTATAGAAGGCCTTAAAATATTTGAGAAACAATTCTCTATGGGTCCCTTGCATATCTTATCAGCAGGAACACTGCTTTTGTTTTAGCTAAATTTCCAAGGATATTTATACAGTGAACAGTCTTGAAAGATAGTATATCCTTCTGGAGCTAAGGGTGAGTCTGTTTACTGTTCAGTGTAATAAAGACAATGCCTCCTTGTGCAAAGTTCAGGCAAGCTTACGATGCCTTATAAAATATTCAAATATCCTAAATTTGATATTCCTCCCACGTAAGGCAGCACACTGTATGTTCAGGCATCACCTGAACCTCTTCATACCACCCAAAACAAATTGGTCCTGAGGGAGATGATGCAAATGCTGATACTCGTGCTACTGCTGCCGCTTCATTTAATAAAAGGTCTATATCTCTGCGCCAGGTGTCTCGTACTTTTGCCAGCATATATGAATTGTGGCATGCTAACTTGCAAACAGAATAAAATACTATTTCCGCACAGCTCTTAACATCATAGAGGATTTTATAATTTTGAAGAATTTATACATGATGTGATAGTCACTGGAGGACTATTACACGCTTTGGCTTGAGGGCTGACAGGAAGAAGATGAGATGTTGACACGATCCTCATGCTCTTTCTCACCTTCAGGACCTTTCCTTATACTGTTTCTCTGGCTGGAAGAATGTTACCCTATCCTCTCGTCAGTACACAAAATGCAACCCCCTACGCACACATACATAATTTCCAGGCTAAATACTTATGTATGAGCTGTCAACCACTCGAAGAAATCTTCCCTGACCCCTTCCAGTTCTGCTGTTTTGCTTTTCCTAAGGACTCTGAAAGTGCCTTGTGCTTTACAGATTCTGTATCACACTACTGTACTGTCCTATTCGTGAATCATTTTACTGTCTAGACCTTAAGCTCTGTAAAGATATGTTTTAAACTCACGTTCTCAATGCTTAGGATAATAACTGGCATATAAGAAGTCTTGATAAATATTTGTTCAAAGGTGAATTGTATAAGTTACAGGAAATTCCCCTCTTTGTCAAATGTTTGGCTGAATTGTCAAAGAATATATTTTTGAACACTCATCTGTGATTATTGAGTGTTATGAACACTTAATGACTGAGACAAGACATGGGCCCAATATTTTAGTTTTTCATTCTATTTCCAGGAAGGGTTTCTCAATTTAGTTGGCTCATTGCAAGCCTTGAAAGATGTCCTTTCTAGTCTCAAGAATTACTTACACCAGCTAATTTTTTTTTTATGGTGGCTAACTTAAAGGGCAGATTTTTTTCCACTAAAGATAGAATTTAAAATATATGTATTAAGTAATTATGGGGAAAGAAGGAGAGACATTCATTCCAGATGAATAGAGACAGTGAACTACAGGTTCTATGGATTGAATTGTGTCTCCCTCAAATTCATAAACCGTGCACTAGAGAAGATCTTGAGAGTCCCTTGGACTGCAAGGAGATCAAACCAGTCTATCCTAAAGGAAATTAGTCCTGAATCTTCATTAGAAAGACTGATGCTGAAGCTGAAACTCCAATGCTCTGGCCACCTGATGTGAAGAACTGACTCACTGGGGAAAGACCCTGATGCTGGGAAAGACTGAAGGCAAAAGGAGAAGGGGACTACAGAGGATGAGATGGTCAGATGGCATCACCAATTCAAAGTACAAGTTTGAGCAAGCTCTGGGAGTTGGCAATGGACAGGGAAGCCTGGCATCCTGCAGCCCATAGGGTTGCAAAGAGTTGAACATGACCTACTGAACTGAACTGAATTCCTAATATGATTACATTTGGAGATAGAGTCATTAGGAAACAAGATTAAATGAAGTCATTAGGGTGGGGCCAAAGATACCATAGTGCTGGTATCTTTACAAAAAGAAAGATCATTCTCTTTATCTCTATATGCACACAGTATGTGGATATTGTAGAGGTTAAAGTTTCATCCCTTAGAGATTTATTGCACAGGCCTGTTCAGTTCAGAATTCTAAAAACATACAAAATATTTCATTTTAGGATGACATCTAGTGCAGCAAAATTTTTATAAAAAATGAAATTAGAAGGTAATTTTTCTCTGCTAACACAATTATTTAAACTAGGATGTTAACCTACTTGAGCTAAATTAATGTACTGAACTGAAGAGACTTGTGCATTTTTGAAACTTTATAGGATAGCAAATAGAGCATAATATAAAGCATCTTGAAGGGTTTTTTCATAGACATATACTGACAGACATTCTGTAATTAGCCAAATGTTTTTTTAAATGGCTTTCCTTTTTTATATTTCATAACAAAATGTTTAAAGGACAGAGTTATTTATACATACATCAATTTTGTTTTCTACACAGTCCATAGTATATGCAGGAAAACACTATTCTTTGAGGACTTTGTATTAAGGGATATCACCCTGATTCTGGCAGGATTATCAATAAGATATTGAACCTGTTGAGGTTTAACAAGACTATTTAAAATCTCCTTTATAAGCTGGATGACAAATGGCATGCATGGGTCTCTTTTCTACCAACCATCTTAGCAACTCAAAAATAAAGCTATGCCAGAGTGAATAACTTAAACTAGATGGTTCTGGTTGACAAACCTGGATTTTTCACATACATATCAAACTGCAAACTAAAGTTTACAGTGAGAGGAAAATCAAATGTACATCCAACTTGTGTTTTTTATTTTTCAATACTACTACTTTAATATTTTATTAAATTTTTGTGTCAGGTACTGTATTTAGTTACTTCATATGAATTACTGTATTTTATCACTTCTAAGAAACACATTTTTCACATTTTAATATCTCTGAAATATGGATTTATCTTAAAATAACAATTAGACAACTGAATTCAGTTGTTACTGTGTATACATATATGAACTTGACTCATCCCTAGGGTTATGATTGGATAATTGAAATTCCTCGCTCAACAAATCATTTAAAGATAATAATTAAACTGGTAGTATATGATTTGTTCTTAGTACATAAAATAATGGCGCAATTACAATATTCTCACTCATAGTCAAACTGTATCTAGATTAATTTTTTGCTGAAAAATACAATTTGTATTTCATTGGCAGCAACTCCAACTGTTCATCATTTCTTATAGAAATCTCATACCACACTTTCAAAGCAAAGACTGGAAATATTTTGGATCTGAATAGCCATTTATATATTTAAATATGGGGCTGCCCAGGTGGCATAGTTGTAAAGAATCTGCCTATCAATGCAGGAGACACAGGTTTTCTCCTTGGGTTAGGAAGATTCCCTGGAGTAGGAAATAGCATTCTGCTTCAGTATTCTTGCCTGAAAAATTACATGGACAGAGGAGCCTGGGGGGCTGCAGTCTACAGGATTGCAGAGTTAGACACGATTGAGCACAAATCTTTAAATATCTAATGTTATCTGCCTTTGATCCCTCACATTTACAAATAAATATTAATTCAGTACACTAACCAACTTAAACATGTATAGAATAGGGTGCAAATGAATTAGAAAAATAAATTTAGAGTGAGAAGGTCAAAATAGTAATAATAATAATACACTTTAAAAGCCATCAATAACACGTGCTATTGAAAGAACAGAATAATTATTTTCAACTGCAGATTTTATGTAAGCAGGCAAACTACTTTATGAAGGCAGCATTAGTACTAAATCTGAGCAAAGGGCCCATACAATGGATGATTCATTAATAATGCAAAAAGGTTTTTTTTTAATTGTTGTTTTTACCATTTTGCCAGTTGCACATACTGCTAATAAACATTGAGATAAAAAAAGAAAGTAGATTTTAAAAAAAACATGCTATAGAAAAAACACATGCTATAGAAAATTCAACAGAGAAGTGTGGAGTCCTTGAGAAGCAAAAAAATATAATGATAATAGGAATGATTGGCTTGGTTCCAACATACACATTTCAAGAATGTCAGTGACAAAAAAGAAAAAAAAAAATCTGTAGTGATATAAGCCAGTGAATTCATGAGCACATTAATTTGAACCAAGTATTTATCCCATGAATAATGGTTGAATGAATCAAACAGAGGAAGGGTTACAAGGAACAGTAGTTTTGAAAAGAATAGAAATCCATTTGGCTGCAAAATAATTTCACCTGTAATATCTGAGAGTAGCAGCAACATCTGAAACAGGACAGGAATAACAGAATGAAAGAAATTAGGATTGCCAAATAAACAAGATGAGAATAATCATTAACAGGACCGTAACAAAAGGATACTTTATAAGTGAAATATGATTAATGAAAGCACACAAACTCTGGAAAGTGCTATGTGAATCTGATGCGCCCATTAATCCATAGACAATATCAAACTGTTAATCAGACAATGAATCAATCTTCCCTGACATTAATTGACTTGTTGTGAAATAAATTAATAATTATCTACATATCAAGCACCAGCTGTTGTTCTATAATCCATATAACTATGTGAACATTTCCACACAAAGCGAACTCATCAATGCAAAGTAATAATGGAGCTCATTGGCTAACTCCAAAAACACAACATGATGGTAGTGTCATATGCGAATTTTGCTGCAAACCTACAGAATAATGCCTGGATTCACCAAGATCAGTAGGAGCCATGGAGCCTATTTGAATTAACTTACTTAATTCTTAGCGTTACTACAAATCTTGAAATAAAATAAATCTACTTTTAGAAAAAATAAAAGTAGAAACAGTATACTGTGGCTGTTTTACAACAATCTGTCTCAGAGAATACCTGAAGTAACCTTAACTACTGTCACACAATGTCCATTATGTTAGAGGACGGCTGCTGCTGCTGCTGCTGCTAAGTCTCTTCAGTCGTATCCGACTCTGTGCGACCCCACAGACGGCAGCCCACCAGGCTCCCCCGTCCCTGGGATTCTCCAGGCAAGAACACTGGAGTGGGTCGCCATTTCCTTCTCCAATGTTAGAGGACTATTAGCTACAATTCAGTTAAGACAAAAGCAGTTTATTTTCTTCAAACAATATAAATTAACATAAAATATGTTAAAAACTGACCCTATTTGTTAGTCCAATGATATATTATTCTGATTTTTTCTTAATTATAGGAAATAGCTTATCTATTATCACTTACTATTTATGCATACACTTAAATTACAATTACATCTTGCTTATGCATTGCATCAGAAATTAATCTGAAATTCAGATTAGATATACACAAAACACATTTGCTCTTCAGCAAAAATAATTGTTTTCTGTATAAAACTATTGGATTGAAATTATAAATACAAAAATAACTAAGTATACTGTAAAATATTACAGTTATGAAAAAGTACTCTATTCAAGGATGCGTTATTCAAACTCAAAGATGGCTAATCATTTTTGCTTTATGAATTCTATACAAATCTTTACATTATAAAATTGATTTTAAAAAATTCAGTGTTTCTAACAGTTAACAGACTACACGGCCATTATAAAAATTAAATATAAAACCTTCATAAAACTGACTACATAAAACAATGAATGTATAATATAAAATGTTAAGATTTTACTACTACCAGGTAAGAGGCAAAGATTTCTTGGACTACATACATTCTTATTTTAAGACATATAAAAACTATTCTGAAAATGACAGTAATATATACACACATATTTATGTATATATTGTTCCTGAAACCAAAACATTGCTTGCCTTTTTTTAATTGATTTTCTATTACAGTGGAAAATATATTTTATCAAACCTGAGCAATCAAAAATAGAGAAGGAAGGCAATACAGAGTCACTATTTTAATATGATTATTTTCTAGACAGAGCAGGCAAGATATTATTCAATATCAAATTCAGAACAAAAAAAATGGCTTTAGAAATATTCAGGTGTCATAACTTGTTTAAATTTCCATCAACACAGTGAGTAATATTCCTCAAAGATACTCAGACTCATTTACAAAAGTGACCTGGGCAATGCTTCTGGGAACTCGTATCAATCTTGATGCTAAATTTAGCTCTTCAGCATTCAAAAATAACTAAGTTTATGCAATCAAAAAGTTCGAGAATTAAAATATATTCTGTAAATTTTACAGCTTTTGAATAATAAAAAAAATTAAAGGTCAAGTGAGTTGAAAGTAAGAGAGTACTCTGTATATTTATAGTTGATAAACCATTTTAAAATTCTAAAAACTCTTGTCCTTGATTGAATACTGAAGAAACCTAAAGCACTAAGTTTCTGTGCAAAGTTATTGCACACTAAATGCTCACACAGCCACCATATTAAAGGAACAAAGGCTGAAAATGTCACCTGGTCTAGGAAGAATGTTTTTGCTAGATTGTGCTAGGTTGGTTGAGTTGTCAGAAGAAGATAAATGGAGCTGAGCTGTACCATTAACCTGTGACATTTCTGACAGTGCAAGGCTATAGGTTCTGAGAAAAGTAGACTATTTCTTTCTTTGCTAGTCCTCAGTTTTTAATAGGAATAAGAAAAGATAGATGAAATGTTTTAATGAACGACAGAAACAGATCAGAAGTCTATCTTGAATATAATATGCTTTCTGTTATATGTAAAAGCATATCCCTAAATCAGAATATGCTAATAAATACATCACATAATTTTTGCCTATATTTTAAAGAGATAAACATTAAAATAGTCCTTACTCTTATCTTGTCATTTAAGAGCAACAGAAGCTATTTTTCCTTATTGACACTTTGACTTGTACTTCCGTCAGAAGAGTTTAATTAAAACTAAGCCGTCATTTTCATGACAATAAGTCTCACTCCATTCTTAAAATCACTATTAAGTAAATAAATACAGAAGCAGGGGTGGGAGAGAGGCTCAGAAGGGAAGGGATAGAGAGTTATAACTGATTCACATTGTTATGCAGCGGAAACCAACACAACATTGTAAAGCAATTATCCTCCAGTTAAAATAAAGAAATAAACTAAAAAATAGAGAAAGAGTAATAGCATCTTCTGTTTTTAGGGTTACTAAAATTACATAGAAACTTTAATATGCTTGTAGTTTTGTTTTGTTTTTTCTCCTGAGTTTCTCAGTAACATGGAAAAAGTAAAATAGATGGATGATGGCTACATTTTTGGAGAGATGAACTAGCAAGATACAATGAAGACTCAATACCAGTCAATGTTCATAAGAGTAAAAAAATCAAATGAAATCATGAATTAGTACTGATTCTCATAATCTGATGATAAAATCTCATGGCCTGGTATGCATCTCTCTGCCTGGTATGCATCAACAAAATGACATTTTTTGATCCTGAGTCCTTGCAATTCATATACAAAAAAAAATCAGTTTTCAAAGATCAGGATGTTACACATTCATTGACTCAAAGGAACCAATATCTTTTATAAAATTATATCATAACTAATACAAGTCAAAAAAAATTCTGTACAGGTCACTGTGCTGAAGAATGACAATATGAAGATGCAGAGAGACAAATCTTGTGCTGAATGTGTTCAAATCTATAAAGGAAAGTAGAAATAAGATCAGTGCCTATATCAATAATATAGTGTTAAAATGCAGCAGTGTTCAGAAGAGTGAAAGTGAAAGTCGCTCAGTCATATCTGACTCTTTGCAACCCCATGGACTGTAGCCCATGGAATTCTCCAGACCAGAATACTGGAGTGGGTAGCCTTTCCCTTCTCCAGGAGATCTTCCCAACCCAGAGATCGAACTCATTTAACAACAATTTATTGGATTATTACTATGTGCCAGATACAATTCTAATTATATTTAAAAGGGAATGCATATGTAGGTAGATAGACAGGTAAATAGGTACACAGATTCGGATATTTCTTCCAAATATTTAAGAAAATATCCTTACTAATGCTGTATTACACATAATGTGCTTAGTCACTCAGTCATGTCCGACTCTTTGCGACCCCATGGACTATAATCCTCCAGGCTCCTGTGTCCATGGACTCCTCCAGGCAAGAATACTGGAGTGGGTTGCTATTTCCTCCTCCTCCAAGGGATCTTCCCAACACAGGGATTGAACCCAGGTCTCTAAGCGGATTCTTGGACCATCTGAGCCACCAGAGAAATCCATTATATATAATAAATAAATAGATATCATAATCTTTAAATCATGTTGTATACCTATGGGTTTGTCATTATAAAGTCAGGAAGTTTTTTGAAATAAGTACAGATTCAGTTGTACTTCTATCCAGTATTAAGTAATTTCTGTGATCTCTCAGTTCTTGACCAAATGCTAAATATTTTCATCACAACTTTGAAGTTTCATTTAGAATCTGAAGTAGCAAATTTACTTCCTTCGTTTTCCTATTTTATGACCTATTCAATGATCTCAGCAGTTTATAATTTAAAGTGAAAGTGTTAGTTGCTCAGTCACATCTAACTCTTTGTGACCCCATGGACTGTAGCTGGCCAGGCTCCTCTGTCTATGGAATTCTCCAGGCAGGAATACTGGAGTGGGTAGCCATTTCC
This sequence comes from Ovis aries, assembly GCF_016772045.2. Classification (NCBI taxonomy): domain Eukaryota; kingdom Metazoa; phylum Chordata; class Mammalia; order Artiodactyla; family Bovidae; genus Ovis; species Ovis aries. The sequence goes on along the minus strand of NC_056059.1, from coordinate 27,420,648 downwards.
ACCTCCAGGGGTTCTTGAAGACCTGGGAATTGAACCCAGGTTCCCCACATTGCAGACAGATTCTTTACCGTCAGAGCCACTGAGGAAGCTCATCATACTTTAATGTTTGGGCTAATATCACTTTTCAAGATTTACTTGGTAATCACATATTGAGAATTTTAATTATGGAAAATCAATGTATGATTTTAAGATTAATCATCAGTGTTCAAATATAGAGACTGCTAACACTACAATACAGCTATTTATCTTTTGATTTTTATATCTCAGGAAAATAATTCTGCTTAACTTATTCTCTACAGGTCCCTAACAACAGCTAATGATGGCTACTTCTTAAAACTTTCTTTTTCATCCCTCCTCCCTGTACAACTTTACTGATGTATAATTTACAAATAAAAATTGTATATATTTATAGTGTACTGAGAGTTCCTGGTGGCCTAGTGGATAGGATTTCAGGCTTTTACTGCTTTGGGCTGGGGTTCTAGCCTTGGTCAGGGAACTGAGATTCTGCAAGCTGCAATATAATAATTTGATACATATGTACACTGTGAAATAATTATCACAATGTATTCATTAACACACCCACCAACTCAATGGTTTAACTTTGTGTTCATGCTGAGAACAGAAGATCTACTCTCAGTAAATACTACATGTTAGATCCCCAGAACCTATTCGTCTTATAAATGAAAGTTAGTACCCTGTGATCAAACTCTCTCTTTACCCCTACTTCTCTTGTTTAATTAATCAATTTATTTTAATTGGAGGATAATTACTTTACAATATTGCGATGGTTTTTGCCTTTCAAAACATGAATCAGCCACAGGTATACATGTGTCTCCCCCATCCTGAGCCCCTTCCCACCTCCCTCCCCACACTATCCCTCTGGGTTGTCCCAGAGCACCGGCTTTGGGTGCCCTGCTTCATGCACCAAACTTGCACTGGCCTTCTGTTTTACATGTAGTAATACACATGTGTCAGTGCTATTCTCTCAAATCATCCCGCCCTCGCCTTCTCTAAGTGAGTCCAAAAGTCTGTTCTTTACATCTGTGTCTCCTCTGCTACCCTACACGTAGGATCATCGATACCATCTTTCTAAATTCCATACATATGCATTAATATACAGTATTTGTGTTTCTCCTTCTGACTTAATTCATTCTGTATAATAGGCTCCAGGTTCACCTGTCTCATTAGAATTGACTCAAATGTGTTCCTTTCTATAGCTGAGTAATATCCCATTGTGTATATGCATCACAACCTCCCTGGCGACCACCATTCTGCTCTCTTTTTCTGTGAATTTGGATTTTTTATATTCCACGTATAAGTGAGGTCAGTGTTTGTCATTTTGTGTCTAAATTATTTTTTGTAATGTCCTCTAGGCTCATCCATGCTTTTGCAAATACTAGGATTTGTTTAAAGGCTGAAAATATTCTATTTTCTGTGTCTCTACATTTCCTTTACCCATTCTTTTGTTGACTGTTATTGAAATTGCTGTCATATATTACATACTGTAAATGATGCTGCAATGAATGTGGATGTGCAGATATCTTTTCAAGATCCTGGTTTCATTTCCTTTAGATATACCCCCAAAAATGGGATTGCTGGATCATATGGCAGTTGTTTTGCCCTGTCCAGCACAGTGGGTGAGAAAGACCTGTAATGGGGGTGAGAGCATAATGAACAGACAGACACATATAATTTGGCAAGCAGGGAGTCAGGGGGCCCTCCTGCTCTCCATGGCAGGAAGGCAAAATGGCTCCTTTCAGCCCATACTTTTATCGGAGAAGTCTCACATGAGATCATTAGGAAATAGCTCTACTGGGGAGTTTGATCAGCATACCACAAAGAGGGAGGAAAGTTAAGGCTCTGCTGTTAATCAGGAACATCTTGTTTTGTTTCCATGGAAACGGATGCAGGGACAGGCAGTGAAGGGAAGCAGAGAGCATGGTCCCGCCCCAAGTATGTCTGTCCAGCATGCCTACTAGGACGATCACGAGGCAGTTTGCCACACCCCCGAGTCATGGGGCAGGTTCTGGTCTCTGCTCTGCCAGGCTGCAACAGTACTTGATTATTACACAATGGCTATACCAATCTATATTTCTATCAAGAGTGTACAAGTATTTCTTTTCTCCACATACTCGCCAGCACTTTTTATCTCTCGTCTATTAATAAACACCACTCTAACAGGTATCTGGTGACATCTCATTATGGTTTTGATTTGCATTTTTCTGGTGATTAGTGATGTTGACCATTTATCTGTTAACTATTTGCATGTCTTCTTTGGAAGAATCTCTAATCACATCTTTTTCACATTTTTAAATTGGATTGGTTGTTTTTATTGCTGTTGAATTGTAGGAGTTTCTCTATATTTTGCATATTGACCCCTTTTCAGATATATGGTTTGCAAATATTTCTTCCATTCCATAGGTTGTCTTTTCTTATTGTTGATTATTACCTTTGCTGTGCATTTTTAGTTTGATGTAATCTCACTCACTTATTTTCACTATTGTTGCCTGTGCTTCAGAGTTATAGCCAAAAATATAATGCTAAGACCAAAGTCCAGGAGATTTTCCCCTATGTTTTCTTTGAGGAGTCTTATAGTTTCAGGTGTGTGTTTAGTTGCTCAGTCATGTCTGATTCTTTGAGACCGCAGGAACTGTAGCTCACCAGGTTCCTCTGTCCATGGGATTTTCAGGGCAAGAATACTGGAATGGGTTGCCACTTCTTTCTCCATATAGTTTTAGGTCTTACATTTAAATCTTTAATTCATCCTGAGTTAATTATTACTTATAGCTTTTGTAAAAGTGCAATTTCATTTTCTGCATGTGAATGTTTAATTTCCCTCTTATTATTTATTCAAGAGACTATCCTTACCCTACTACATATTCTAGAGTCCCTTATCAAAGATTAGTTGACCTATTAATAGCAGGGATTAATTGCTGTTCAGTTGTTCAGTCACCCAGTCCTGTCTGACTCTTTGTGACCCCATGGACTGCAGCACACCAGGCTTCCCTGTCCTTTACCATTTCCCAGAGCTTGCTCCAACTCATGTCTGTTGATGAGTCAAAGGTGCCATCCAACCATCTCATCCTCTGCCATCCCCTTCTCCTTCTGCCTTCAATCTTTCCTACCAGCAGGGCCTTTTGCAGTGAGTCAGCTGTTTGCATCATGCGGTCAAAGTACTGGAGCTTCAGTTTCAGCATCAGCCCCTTCAATGAATATTCAGGGCTGATATCCTTTAGGATTGACTAGTTTGATCTCCTTGCAGTCCAAGGGACTCTCAAGAGTCTTTTCGAACACCACAGTTCAAAAGCATCAGTTCCATGTTCAGTCTTCTTTATGGTCCAATTCTTACATCCATACATGACTACTGGAAAAACCATAGCTTTGACTATATGGACCTTTGTCAGCAAAGTAATGTCTGAGCTTTTTAATATGCTGCCTAGGATTAAAACCTAAACAGTCATTTGAACATTCTTTGGCATTGCTCTTCCTTGGGATTAGAATGAAAACTGACCTTTTCCAGTCCTGTGGCCACCATTGAGTTTTCCAAATTTTCTGGCATATTGAGCGCACCACTTTAACAGCATTATCTTTTAAGGTTTGAAATAGCTCAGCTGGAATTCCATCACCTCCACTAGCTCTGTTCGTAGTGATGCTTCCTAAGGCCCTCTTAACTTTGTACTCCAAGATGTTTGGCTAACACAATTGTGTTATCTGGGTCATTAAGGGATTTATTTCTGGGCTCTAAATTCTGTTCTTTTGGTCTGTGTATCTGTTTTTATGCCAGTACCACTCTGTTTTGGTTAATATGTGCATGCTCTGTTGCTTCAGCTGTGCACGACTCTTTGTGACCCTATTGACAATAGCCATGTCAGGCTCCTCCTCTGCCTGGAAATCTCTTATATCTCCTGCATTGGTAGGGGAGTTCTTTACCACTAGCTCCACCTGGGAAGCCCTTTTTAATTACTATACATTTGTAGTATATTTTGAATTCAGGTGAGGGCTTCCCATGTGGCTCAGATGGTTAAGCATCTGTCTGCAATGTAGGAGACCCAGGTTCAATCTCTGGGTTGGGAAGATCCCCTGGAGAAGGAAATGGCAGCCCACTCCAGACTCTTGCCTGGAAAATCCCATGGACTGAGGAGCCTGGTGGGCTACAGTCTATCGGGTCGCAAAGAGTCAGGCACGACTGAGTGACTTCACTTTTTGAATTCAGTTAGTATGACCCCTCGGAGAAGGCAATGGCACTCCACTCCAGTACTCTTGCCTGGAAAATCCCATGGACTGAGGAGCCTGGTAGGCTCCAGTCCATGGGGTCGCTAAGAGTCGGGCACGACTGAGTGACTTCACTTTCACTTTTCACCTTCATGCATTGGAGAAGGAAATGGCAACCCACTCCAGTTTTCCTGCCTGGAGAATCCCAGGCACAGAGCAGCCTAGTGGGCTGCTGTCTATGGGGTCACACAGAGTCGGACACGACTGAAGCGACTTAGCAGCAGCAGCAGTATGATGCCTGCAGCATTTTACTCTTTCTCAAGATAGCTTTGGCTATTTAAGTTCTTTTGTGACTCCAGAAGATTTTTAAGATTTTTTTTCTCTATTTATGTTAAAAATTCCCTTGGAATTTTGATAGAAATTGCACTAAATCTGTAGATCATTTTGAGTACATTCTAACAAATATCAATTCTTCTCATATATGGTCACAGTATATTTTTCCATTATCTGTGTCTTCTTCAGTTTCTTTCATCAAAGTCTTCTAGTTTTCTCTGCATGATCTTTCACCTCCTTGGTTAAATTTATTCCAAGTGTGTGTGTGTGTGTGTTTTAATGATATTGTAAATGGGATTGTTTTCTCAGTTTCTTTATCAGAGAGTTCACTCATAGTATAGAAAAACACAACTGATTTTTCTATGTTGATTTTGTATCCTGTACCTTTACTGAATTCATTTACTCATTCTAACAGGTTTTTCTGTGGAGTCTTTCAGGTTATCTATATATAAAATCATGTCTTCTTCAAACAGAGAAATAGAGGAAAAACACTTAATTTTTCATCACTGAATATGATGTTATAATAACTATGGGTTTGTCATATGTGGCCTTAATTATAGATATATTCCTTTTATATATAGTTTGCTGAGTGTTTATGATGAAAGTTTGCAGAATTTTGTCAAATGTTTTCTGCATCCTTTGAGATAATCATATATAAATCAAATAGCAGGGTGATTAAATAGTAAAAGCTGGGCAGAAAAATAGTTTTAAAACAAACAATAAATATCAGACTAAGTAGCATGCAATGCAAAAAGCATTATGAGGACAAAAGAAGTTCAGTTTTGTAAAAGATGAAATCTTAAAATGAATATGTAAAAGTATGTGGAACCTACATTAATATGAAAACCAACATCTTAAAGTGAAATTCTGGCATTTTTCCCTCTAAAATTAGGAAAAAGTCGAGGATGTTAACTCTCACCATTTCTATTTTAATATTGTACTGGAGGTAACAACTGGTGAAATAAAGGAAGAAAAAAAGAAAAAATAATAATATATTCAAAGTAAGAATATTTCTTTGTAGAAGACAACATTATTACTAATGATAAAAATGTAAGGAGTATATATAAGGCAATTCCTAAAACTAATAAGTTAACTTACTAAGATTGTAAGATTCAAAATGAACATATACAAATAGGCCATATTTCTGTATATTATCAGAAAAGAATTAAAAATAATTCCTATTTATGACTGTCATTGTAAAATTTAAAGTGGTTTGCTGACTGTAGTAAAATCATTTTACTTGATATCTGTTATTAACAAGGAATTAGACATAATCTTAATACTCTATTTCTATTCTGTTGAACTGAAAGATGAAAATATCATATAATAAATAAAGAATAAGAAAATTCACATATCTTTCTTTTATATATATATATATACATATATATATATATATATATATACACCTATAGATATAGGTCACATTGGAATATATCAATAGAAAATTTAGATAATAATAAAACAAGGTAAGAGAAAATTAAGCTTTAGGGAATAATTGCCAAATAAATTCAAAACAGCTGAACAATAGCAGAACTTTCCAGAATAAAGGAAATATTTATAATCACTTTGCAAAATGCTTAGGTCAACTTAGTAAACATTATTTGATGAATACATAAATCAATTAAATCATGCAATTGCATATTTTTCATTCAGTTCAGTTCACTCGCTTAGTTGTGTCCAACTCTTTGCAACCCCATGAACCACAGCACGCAAGGCCTCCCTGTCCATCACCAACTCCCAGAGTTTACCCAAACTCATGTCCATTGAGTCGGTGATGCCATCCAACCATCTCATCCTCTGTCATCCCCTTCTCCTCCTGCCCTCAATCTTTCCCACTATCAGGGTCTTTTCAAATGAGTCAGCTCTTCGTATCAGGTGGCCAAAGTATTGGAGCTGCAGCTTCAACATCAGTCCTTCCAATAAACACCCAGGACTGATTTCCTTTAGGATGGACTGGTTGGATCTCCTTGCAGTCTAAAGGACTCTCAAGCATCTTCTCCAACACTACAGTTTAAAAATATCAATTCTTTGGTCCTCAGCTTTCTTTATAGTCCAACTCTCATATCCATATATGACCACTGGAAAAACCATAGCCTTGACTAGATGGACCTTTGTTGACAAAGTGATGTCTCTGCTTCTTAATATGTTGTCTAGGTTGGCTATAACTTTCCTGCCAAGGAGTAAGTATCTATTAATTTTATGGCTGCAATTACCATCTGCCGTGATTTTGAAGCCCAAAAAAATAAAGTCAGCCACTGTTTCCCCATCTATTTGCCATGAAGTGATGGGACTGGATGCCATGATCTTAGTTTTCAGAATGTTGAGCTTTAAGCCAACTTTTTCACTCTCCTCTTTCACTTTCATCAAGAGGCTCCTAGCAGTGATTCAAGTTGTATTAATGTGTCTTTTCCAAATAGGAGTTTATTTCGACAGTGTCTGATACAAGAGAATTTGAGATGACTCCTATTTCAAAGATAATTTTGGTAAAATTCACTTTATTTTCAGCCATACTATTATAATAAAACATGTAGGATGAAAACTAGGCTACACAAAATGGTATCACCAGGAAATGAGATATACTGAACTTGTCTCAAACACTGTAGATGAATAGATATATTTTTTTAAGATTTGTATATGGACCATTTTTAAAGTCTTTACTGAATTTGCTACAGCATTGCATCTGCTTTATGTTTTGGTTTTTCAGCCAGGAGACATGTAGGATCTTAGCCTCCTGACCAGGGATTGAACCTGCACCCTGTACAATTGGAAAAAGTTTTAACTTGCTGGACTGCCAGGGAAGTCCCTGCAGATGATTATCCTTTTTTTTTTTTTTAATAGTTTTTTATTTTTTAAATTTTAAAATCTTTAATTCTTACATGCATTCCCAAACATGAACCCCCCTCCCACCTCCCTCCCCATAACATCTCTCTGGGTCATCCCCATGCACCAGCCCCAAGCATGCTGTATCCTGCGTCAGACATAGACTGGCGATTCAATTCTCGCATGATAGTATACATGTTAGAGTGCCATTCTCCCAAATCATCCCATCTTCTCCCTCTCCCTCTGAGTCCAAAAGTCCGTTATACACATCTGTGTCTTTTTCCTGTCTTGCATACAGGGTCGTCATTGCCATCTTCATAAATTCCATATATATGTGTTAGTATATTGTATTGGTGTTTTTCTTTCTGGCTTACTTCACTCTGTATAATCGGTTCCAGTTTCATCCATCTCATCAGAACTGATTCAAATGAATTCTTTTTAACGGCTGAGTAATACTCCATTGTGTATATGTACCACCGCTTTCTTATCCATTCATCTGCTGATGGACATCTAGGTTGTTTCCATGTCCTGGCTATTATAAACAGTGCTGCGATGAACATTGGGGTACATGTGTCTCTTTCAATTCTGGTTTCCTCGGTGTGTATGCCCAGAAGTGGGATTGCTGGGTCATACGGTAGTTCTATTTGCAATTTTTTAAGGAATCTCCACACTGTTCTCCATAGTGGCTGTACTAGTTTGCATTCCCACCAACAGTGTAGGAGGGTTCCCTTTCTCCACACCCTCTCCAGCATTTATTGCTTGCAGATTTTTGGATCGCAGCCATTCTGACTGGTGTGAAGTGGTACCTCATTGTGGTTTTGATTTGCATTTCTCTAATAATGAGTGATGTTGAGCATCTTTTCATGTGTTTGTTAGCCATCCGTATGTCTTCTTTGGAGAAATGTCTATTTAGTTCTTTGGCCCATTTTTTGATTGGGTCGTTTATTTTTGTGGAATTGAGATGATTATCTTTTAAAAACAACTTTTAGTATTTCCAGTCTCTAGGATTTTTAAATCTGAAAATCTAAACTTGAACTGGTATACAAAAATTCATGCCGCTCTATTCTATCAGAATGAAATTTAAATAGAATGTAATGTTTATTTGATGTGCCCTTGATCTTTTGATTTTCAGAAAACTCTGAACTATAACTTTAGTAAAATCTTTCTTTTTAAAATGGCACGTGTACATATTACTTAATAGAAGTACCTACCTCATATATTTGTTTTGACAATAAAATGAGAAAATGTTTTTAACACATCTTGAACAAATAAGGCATCAGAATACATCAGTTCTCTTCTCTTTCAAAGAAAATAAGACATGGATGGTCACAGAAAATCACCAAGAAAATAAGCATTTTATCTGTTCTGCATCACTGATTCATAAGAAGGAATTGTTTTTCACTAGTCTCCAGCCAAGTAAATAAGCACCTGAAAGGAAACAAACCTTCAACAAATGAAATGGTTTCTCTGACAAACTGTCTGGATGTTGTGCCAGAGAAATATGTATTATTTGACCCACAACTGGTTTGATACCAAACTGAAAGAATCAGAAGGGAAGCAAACATCACATGGCTCTAGTCACTTGTAAGACTGTCTGGCTTAAATCTGACACTTAAGAGGCTGGGAACCCTAAATATAATATTATCTCTTTTTCAGTTGAGCAGATCTCACTTGAGAGAAGTGCAATAACGTTCAATATTCTTACTTGAAAAGCACAATGAACAGATAAATAATATAGTTTTTTAGTATTCTAATTTTCTAAAGCTTCTTTATTTTGAAACTCTGATCAAAATTGGTAAATTTGCTTCCCTTCTCTTAAGAACAGGCTTAGATATATTAAAGCTTTTTGTCAGTGACAACACTAGACTTGAGATGAACTGGGGTCATTTTTTTGTTTCCCACAATGTCACGTTCAAAATTGGATAAAGTGTACAAGCAAATTGCATGGCACAGCAGGGCTGAGGAAGCTATGGGCAATTGCATTGCACTTTTTCCCATATCTTAAAGGTACAGTTATGCAATTCTTCTGATAACCTTAAAAACTGCCTTCATCAGATGTTATTTAGAGTATAATATGAGGGTTATAAATAAACTGTTGCCTCTTTAAGCAATGAAGAGAGACATAAAAGACAGATGGAGAACTGAATGTGGCCTATTGTTTTATATAGCTATGGTTTAAAAAAAATCTCTATTCACAAGAAAAAGCCTCTGCTGCATGGCAGCTGTTGAATAGAGTGGGCTGAAAGCATCCTGCTAGAAAAACAAGAAAACCAGCAGCAGAACAGTTTAAATGCAGCTCTATAGCCTTCTTAAGATGAAGGACCTGAAACTTGGGTGTTAAAGATAGAATTCATAAAATAATATCAATAAGACTTTTTATTTTGCTGTTAATTTCCAAGTAGTCTGAGGCTATCAGAGTTTCAAACACTCCAGCATCTTTAGGCTCCACTAGATGCATTTTAACCTCTGCCATGTGGCATGTGAATGTGGCTTGTTTAGTTAGTTTTATGACATAATTAATAGGCATTGTCAGAAACTCTCATTTTTGATCACGGGAGGTTGGCAGCCCTTTGTTGCTCTCATTCCAGGCTTTGAGAGAGTGGCCAGATGGTACGTCCTACCACAAACTGCAGTGTGAAAGATATCCTTTCTAGGACACTTTCAAATTCTGTTTGGCCAACTTCATGACTCCTGCAGAAAAGTTCATTTAGTTACAGTTTTATTTAATTTTCTATAGGTACAAAGATTGCTTCTGGACTCCCTCTAAAACTTCACTGAGGTAAAAATAATTTGAGTTTTTCTCACATGTTTGATTCGGTGAAGCAGCGGCATTTTATACTAGAAAAAAGTGTTTCCACGATACCTAAAATCTAGTCCAAGCCCTGCCACAAACAGACTTCTAAAGACCAGGGATGTATTTTACTCTCTCCGGGTCTCAGTTGCTTCATCTTCGTAATTACTTCTCTCTGGATAAGTCCATGGTCCTGTGGATTTTTCTAAGTGTAATCAATTGTAAACATTATGTTGCTTGAAGTAGACCTTTGTTTGGTATTCACAAGTTACAATGTGTGGTTTTGAAGATTTGTGAGAGTCCCCCTGAGTTCTATGACAAGCAGCACTTTGTAATTTCACTGATGAACAAACTTTATTTGCCCACACTGCAAGGCTATATGCAGGAGTCAGATATATTATAACAAAATCTAGTCCTCCATCCTCTGTTTGTATTTCAATGTCAAAGTCTCATGTTATCGTCTTGTTATCAGCAGATTCCAAAGAGATCGTTTCTTTTTTTTTCCCTTTGATATATCTTATTTCATTTTATGATGGGAATTTATAATATATTACTTTGAAAAATTAGTCTTTTACATAAAACCTGAATTATATATCAAAGTTAACTAAATACAAGTTTAGAATGGAAACCAGAAACATAAGAACCCATGGAAAAGTCTCATGTGATTCCATACTAATCAGAATCCTCTAACTTCTCCATCTTAAGTATTCACAGATTTCAAAAGCTTTGATTATTTCTGTAAATCAATATATGCATACACTGTTCAAAATATATTCATGCTGATTCTCTAAATTATCAGCATTACTTATGTAAGTATTATAAAACCTTAATAAGTTATATAAATTATCCTAATAATTTCAAAATCAATTCTTTTTTTAGAAATGCCTCGTGTAATTTTTTGTTTGGTATGAATAACACTAAGTAATGCCTCAGTATAACCCATGATCTGACACAGAGAGCTATATCAAAGTTTTCCAATAATTTATTGTGTTTAATTGATAGGAATTAAACATCTCAATAAACAGAATTTCTCTTCAGATCAACATTGTTTAAAGCACTTTCTCCTTCAGCTTCTGTTAAACTAATAGCAAATGCATTTAAGTATTTTCTAGTTTATGCTTGATATCCTTATAGATTCAATTTTATTTTATAACTAAAACATGACAACATAAATCTGAATCTCATATTTAGTAGGATTAATCTAATTCTTTAGGTCATGTGAGAGGTGGCATAAAGTCATGGTTAAGAACATGAGCATGTTGCTAGGCTGCCTGAGTTAGAATCCTAGTTAATCCTGTGTTAAAACTTACACAGTTAGAATCCTGTGTAAGTTTTAAATAGTCTGTTAGTGCCTCAGTTTCCTGGCCTACTGAATGAGGAAGACTCAGTTGTGTTGCAATGGTGATCTGGACCATGACTTGTTATTAATACTGATGCTATTAACAACTGTGACTAGCTGTCATGCAGTGAATTAAACAGAGGTAATACTGATCTATTGTACAGTTGTGCTCATTATGCAGGCTACCAAGGTTATGCTCAAAATTCTTGAACCTAGTCTCCAACACTATGTGAAAGAAAGTCCAGATGTACAGGCTGTGTTTATAAAAGGCAGAGGAACACGAGACCAAATTGCCAACATTCATTAGATCACAGATTCAAAACAAAAACATCTACTTCTGCTTCACTAACTATGCTAAAGCCTTGGACTGTGTGGATCACAACAAACTCTCAGAAAATCTTAAAGAGATGGGAATACAAGACTACCTTACCTGTCCTGTGAGAAATCTGAATGCAGGCCAAGAAGCAATAGTTTGAATAGAATATGGAAGACTGGTTCAAAATTGGGAAAGGAGTCTGACAAGGCTGTATATTACCACTTTGCTTATTTGACTTACACGGAGAGTGAGTGGTGCTGTGTGAAATTGCTCAGTCATGTCCGACTCTTTGTGAACTCATGGACTATAGCCTGCCAGGATCCTCTGTCCATGGAATTCTCCAGGCAAGAATGCTAGAGTGGGTTGCCATGCCTTCCGCCAGAGGATATTCCCAAAACAGGAATCAAACCCAGGTCTCCCACGTTGCAGGTGGATTCTTTACCAGCTGAGCTACCAGGGAAGCACATCATGTGATATGCTGGGCTGGATGAATCACAAGCTAGAAACCAGATTGCTGGGAGAAATATCAATAATCTCAGAAATGCAGATGATACCACTCTAAGGATGGAATGTGAAGAGGAGCTAAAGAGTCTCTCGATAAGGGTCAGAGAGGAGACTGGAAAAGCTGACTTAAAATTCAACATTCAAAAAACTAAGATCATGGCATCCAGTTCCATTATTTCATGGCAAACAGATGGAGAAGAGTGGAAATAGTGACAGAATTTATTTTCTCAGGCTCCAAGATCACTGCAGATGGTGACTGTAGCCATGAAAATAAAAGACACTTGTTCCTTGGAAGCAAAGCTATGACAAACCTAGACAGAATATTAAAAAGTAAAGACATCTATACAGTCAAAGTTATGTCTTTTCCAGTAGCCATGTATGGACGTGAGATTTGGACCAAAAAGAAGGCTGAGCACCAAACAATTGATGATTTCAAATGGTGGTACTGGAGAAGATTCTTGTGAGTCCCTTGGACTGCAACAAGATCAAACCAGTCAATCCTAAAGGAAAGCAACCCTCAACATTCATTGGAAGGATTGATGCGGAAGCTGAAGCTCCAATACTTTGGCCTCCTGATGCGAAGACTTGACTCACTGGAAAAGACCCTGATGCTGGGAAAGACTGAAGGCAAAAGGAGAAAGGGCCACAGAGGATCAGATGGTTAAATAGCATCAGTGACTCAATGGACATGAATCTGAGCAAACTCTGGGGAATATTGAGGGACAAGGAAGCCTGGCGTGTTACAGTCCATGGGGTCACAGAGTCAGACATGACTTAGAGACTGAACAACAACAACAATATTTAACTAAAAAGGCTGAAAATAAGGATTTGTACCCCTGGCATCGCCTAGTCCCATGTTATTCCCACAGGCTCCTTCCATCTTCCTCCCCCTTGGCAAAAAAATTCCCATCCTGTCAGAAGAGTCAGCAATCACTGGTCTTTGCCTAAGGTATACCAATTACATTGGACAGGAGGCAGGGATCAAAACCATCCTCAAGGAAAAGAACTGCAAAAGGGCAAAATGGTTGTCTGACGAACTAGCTGAGAAATAGCTTACAAATATCTGAGAAAAGAAGAGAAGGGAAAGGAGAAAAGGAATGATATACCCATCTGAATGCAGAGTTCCGAAGAATAGCAAGAAGAGAGAAGAAAGTCTTCCTAAGTGAACAGTACAAAGAAAACAATAGAATGGGTAACACTAGAGATCTCTTCAAAAAAAATTAGAGATACCAAGGGAACATTTTATGCAAAGATGGGCAAAATAAAGGACAGAAATAGTAAGGATCTAACAGAAGAAGAAGAGATTAAGAACTGGCAAGAATACACAGAACTACATAAAAAAGATATTAATGATTATAATAACGATGGTATGATCACTCACCTAGAGCCAGACATCTTGGAGTGTGAAGTCAAGTGGGCCTTAGGAAGCATCACTATGAACAAAGCTAGTGGAGGTGATGGAATTCCAGCTGAGCTATTTCAAATCCTAAAAGATGATGCTGTGAAAGTGCTGCACTCAATATGTCAGCAAATTTGGAAAATTCCAGTGGCCACAGGACTGGAAAAGGCCACTTTTCAGTCCAGTCCCAAAGAAGGGCAATGCCAAAGAATGTTCATACAACCCCACAATTGCATTCATTTTACATGCTAGCAAACAGTGTCAGATTTTATTTTGGGGGGCTCCAAAATTACTGCAGATGGTGACTACAGCCATGAAATTAAAAGACGCTTACTCCTTGGAAGAAAAGTTATGACCAACCTAGATAGCATATTCAAAAGCAGAGACATTACTTTGCCGACTAAGGTCCGTCTAGTCAAGGCTATGGTTTTTTCAGTAGTCATGTATGGATGTGAGAGTTGGACTGTGAAGAAGGGTGAGCGCCGAAGAATTGATGCTTTTGAAGTGTGGTGTTGGAGAAGACTCTTGAGAGTCCCTTGGACTGCAAGGAGATCCAACCAATCCATTCTGAAGGAGATCAGCCCTGGAATTTCTTCGGAAGGAATGATGCTAAAGCTGAAACTCCAGTACTTTGGCCACTTCATGCGAAGAGTCGACCCATTGGAAAAGACCCTGATGCTGGGAGGGATTGGGGGCAGGAGAAGAAGGGAACAACAGAGGATGAGATGGCTGGATGGCATCACTGACTCGATGGACGTGAGTCTGAGTGAGCTCCGGCAGTTGGTGATGGACAGGGAGGCCTAGCGTGCTGCGATTCATGGGGTCGCAAAGAGTCGGACACGACTGAGCGACTGAACTGAACTGAAAGTAATGCTCGTAATTCTCCAAGCTAAGCTTCAACAGTATGTGAACCTGTTTCAAATGTTCAAGAACTTTTGAACTCCAAATGTTCAAAAATTTCCAAACGTTCTAACTGGATTTAGAAAAGGCAGAGGAACCAATGATCAAATTGCCAACATCCATTGGATGATCAAAAAAGCAAGATAATTCCAGAAAAAATCTACTTCTGCTTTATTGATTATGCCAAAGCCTTTGACTGTGTGGATCACAAGAAACTGTGGAACATTCTTAAAGAGATAGGAATACCAAACCACTTTGGTATACCTGCCTCCTGAGAAATCTGTATGCAGGTCAAGAAGCAACAGTTAGAACCAGACATGGAAAAATGGCCTGGTTCCAAATTGTGAAAGGAGTATGTCAAGGCTGTACATTGTTACCCTGCTATTTAACTTATACGCAGAGTACATCATAAGAAATGGTGGGCTTGTAATATGGGACTTAAATTCACAACATGGTATATATATGTTTAGTAGCAATTTCACTCCTCAATGTCCATTTTGACTCAGGTATGAGGGAACCACATAGCAGCACAGAATGGAGAAAGAAAAGAAAGTGATTTGATGATCTAACTTTGTTACTTGACAACATGGCCAAAAGTAAACTTTGATTTCCAATAATCTAAAAATGTCTCAGTGAACAGTATTTGGAAAATATTTACTGTTACAAAAAAAGAAATTAACTTTGAGTCTTCACCTTTCTCAACTTGCAGCAAAATTCCAAATGGAAAATAAAATAGAAAAAAAAAAACAAAAAAATGAGTACTAACAAAATATTGAGGGTTTTTTTTTGGGGGGGGGTTGTTTTGTTTTTTAACATTGTACAGTAGAATTTTTTAAAAAAATTAAGCATGAGTCTGAAGCCAGAAATTATGGAGGAAATAGCTGAACATATTTCACCTAACAGAAATGAAAAATTTGTCTCTGAGAAAACACCATTAAAAAAACCAACAAGCCAGAAACATATTTATAAGCTATGTAACTGACAAATGCTTCTATTATTGATAATTTAAAAGCTTGTAGCAGCAAAAAATAGAACAACTCTTGCTGTGTGCAACATCCCTAAGCTGATCCTAAGAAAAGAATTCACATGTGCAAAATTTATGTGGGAAGTGCTAGAAGCAATGGCAAGAGATGGGGGGAAGTGAGACAAGAGAATCAGACACCTAATAAAGGGAGCATTATTATAGCAGTTACCAGTGTGGGCGACAGCAGCTTACTCCTACAGAGAAACTTGAGGAAATGGTGTAGAACACAGGCCTCAGAAATATAAACAGAGGGGTAAGGAAGGTGGGTGTTTGCCATCAACTCCTGTCGGCCTTCAGTGCAAAGTTGCCCTAAAGAGTGTTAATTCTCTAGAGGCGTGTGCTATGTTGGAGACCTCTCTCAAAGAAACAGATGCAGATACTGGCAGTTGGAGCTGGTGAGCACTCCTTGGAATGATTATTCTCAAGAGAAATGGCAGTGTTTCTATGGTCTCTGCTATGAGGAGCAAATGATAATAATTCTACGGGTAAAATGAACTCACAGTTTACATTAAAAATACACAAATGTTCCACAACAATGAAAAATAAACTTCATTAGTAACCATGTGATACAGATTTTAAATATTCAAATTCTGCATATTAAAATTGTGTTTATGTAAGTCAGTCATTACGCTGTACATCTAAAACTTACAGTGCTCTATGGCAATTATACCTTAACTGGAAAAGTACAAAAAATTAAATAACATTTTTAACAATTTTATTTTTTATAATGTGAAAAAAATAGTTTCTCACACATTGGTAGAAATGTAATTCATAAAAGGTTTATGGAAAATAATAAGCCAATATGTTTATAGTGTTTAATATATATATTGATGCAACAGCTTTTCTTCCAGACCACCCTATTTACAATTGCAATTCTATCTTTTGACACTTCAATCACCCATCCTCATTTTCTTTATCTCCATAGTACATATCACCATTGATTAATTAATTATCATTACCTATTTTTATAGTCTGTTATCTTTACTAAACTATATGCCACATGAGGTTAAGGATTTTTGTCTGTCTTAATCATTGGCACCTAGACTTGAGAAGATTAGCATACATCTAATAGATAGTCAACAAAATATGTTGAATGGTTTATCCATGAATATATCATTAGACAACAATAGAAAAATTAATCAAAAAATATTTAGAGTTTATCTTGACATTGTTGACAATAGTAAAATATCAGAAAAAAACACACATAATGTCCAAAAGAATGTGCTGCTTGCATAATACACACATATATGGTTGTTGTTTAGTTGCTAAGTCATGTCCACCTGTTTTGTGACCCAGAGTGTAGCCTGCCAAACTCCTCTGCCCATAGAATTTCTCAGGCAAGAATACTGGAGGGGGATGCCATTTCGTCTCCAGGGAATCTTCCCTACCTAGGGATCAAACCCACGGCTCCTATATTGGCAGCCAGATTCTTTACCACTGAGCCACCTGGGAAGCGCATATATTACACAGATTAAAAATGATAATCTGAAATATCATGGAAAACAAGGCATAAAATTAAGGGCATTAAGTTGACAATGCAGTTTACCAAATATCACATCTAGTATAACTCAGTTTTGGATAAATATATTTTTATTATAAATCTAAATCTAGGATAAGATACAGAGAAATAATGATTCTGGTTTTTACAGGTGCTATTTACAGGTAATTTTAAAATTTTTTCCACTATGAATTTTGTATAGTATTTCCTTTTTAATCACAATGAATTACTTGGTGATTTTTATTGTGAATACATGTTGAATCTATTACAGAAAGCCATAGTGGTTAAAAGGATACATCTTTAATTTTAACAATGTAATGAACTGACCAAACATCAAATACTTGAGAATGACCAAAACACTTGCATATGATATGAACTTGCAACTTTTTTATGTAACCAGACTTTATATTAGAGCTGCATTACTGAAGGCATTACTGAAGATTCAGTTGTGTTCAGTTCAGTTGCTCAGTCGTGTCCAGCTCTTTGCAACCCCATGAATCGCAGCACGCCAGGCCTCCCTGTCCATCACCATTTCCGGAGTTTGAGTTCACTCAAACTCACATCCATCGAGTCAGTGATGCCATCCAGCCATCTCATCCTCTGTCGTCCCCTTTTCCTCCTGCCCCCAATCCCTCCTAGCATCAGAATCTTTTCCAATGAGTCAACTCTTCGCATGAGGTGGCCAAAGTATTGGAGTTTCAGCTTTAGCATCATTCCTTCCAAAGAAATCCCAGGGCTGATCTCCTTCAGAATGGACTGCTTGGATCTCCTTGCAGTCCAAGGGACTCTCAAGAGTCTTCTCCAACACCACAGTTCAAAAGCATCAATTCTTCGGTGCTCAGCCTTCTTCACAGTCCAACTCTCACATCCATACATGACCACAGGAAAAATCATAGCCTTGACTAGATGGACCTTTGTCGGCAAAGTAATGTCTCTGCTTTTGAATATGCTATCTAGGTTGGTCATAACTTTTCTTCCAAGGAGTAAGTGTCTTTTAATTTCATGGCTGCAGTCACCATCTGCTGAGGATTAGTTTTACTAAAAAAAAACCGTCATTAATGGGATATATTTATGTGTATTTTTTAGGGGAAAAAACACTAAAATTAAAGTTGTTCTCTCTTACCATTTCAGGAATCTGATAGTACTATTAAACCAAAGCATAACTTTTCATTTTTGTTAGTTCTTAATTCATACCAATATTAATCTCTTACGTTAATCTTGGAGGCAATAAAATCCCAAGGGAAGCAGACATTTCCATTTTTGTTTATCAAGATAAAACTCACTATATTTTAATGAAGTCTAAAGCACCAAATAAGAGACTAGGTATTCCTTAAAACAGCTGGCAGAACTATTTATTTTATTTCTTACTTTAGTTTCAATAGTATACCCATTACTGATATTGCCTCAATTTTACATACTAGTTTTTATAAGATGAGAAATTATGCTATTCTTCATGTCAATGTAGTCTCATAATCCCTTGTCATATTTGTATAGAATAAGTAAAAAGAAATAAACTTTAAGACCAAGTAGCTGATGCAAAGATAGAATTTAATTTGCACTATAACCTTTTCTCTTGCCCAAAGAAAGGCAATGACAAAGAATGTTCAAACTACCACACAACTGCACTCATCTCACAAGTTAGCAAAGTAATGCTCAATATTCTTCAAGCCAAGCTTCAACAGAACGTTAACCGAGAACTTCCAGATGTTCACGCTGGATTTAGAAAAGGCAGAGGAACCAGGGATCAAATCACCAACATCTGTTGGATCACAGAAGAAGCAAGAGAGTTCCAGAAAAACATCTATTTCTGCTTTATTGACTATGCAAAAGGCCTTGACTGTGTGGATCACAATCAACTGTGGAAAATTCTGAAAGAGATGGGAATACCAGACCACCTTACCTGCCTCCTGAGAAATCTGTATACAGGTAAAGAAGCAACAGTTAGAACCAGACATGGAACAATGGACTGGTTCCAAATTGGGAAAGGACTATGTCAAGACTGTATACTGTCACCCTGCTTATTTAACCTATACGCAGAGTACATCATGTGAAATGTCAGGCTGATAAAGCACAAGCTGGAATCAAGATTGCCAGGAAAAATATCAATAACCTTAGATACACAGATGACACCATCTTATGGCAGAGAGCAAAGAGGAACTAAAGAGTCTCTTGATGAAAGTAAAAGAGGAGAGTCAAAAAGCTGGCTTAACACTCAACATTCAAAAAACTAAGATCATGGCATCTGGTCCCATCATTTCATGGCAAACAGATAGGGAAACAAAGGAAACAGTGTCAGACTTTATTTTCTTGGGCTCCAAAATCCCTGTAGATGGTGACTGTAGCCATGAAATTAAAAGACGCTTGCTCCTTGGAAGAAAAGATATGACCAACCTAGACAGCATATTTAAAAGCAGAGGCATTACTTTGCTGACAAAGGTCCATCTAGTGAATGCTTTGGTTTCTCCAGTGGTCATGTACGGATGTGAGAGTTGGACTATAAGGAAAGCTGAGCACTGAAAAATTGATGCTTTTGAACCTTGGTGTTGGAGAAGACTCTTGAGAGTCCCTTGGACAGCAAGGAAATCAAACCAGTCAATTCTAGAGGAAACCAGTCCTTAATATTCATTGGATGGACTGATGCTGAAGCTGAAACTCCAGTATTCTGACCACCTGATGCAAGGAACTTACTCCTTGGAAAAGACCCTGATGCTGGGAAAGATTGAAGGCAGGAGGAGAA
This sequence comes from Ovis aries, assembly GCF_016772045.2. Classification (NCBI taxonomy): domain Eukaryota; kingdom Metazoa; phylum Chordata; class Mammalia; order Artiodactyla; family Bovidae; genus Ovis; species Ovis aries. Next base: position 27,400,775 of record NC_056059.1, on the reverse strand, counting down.
GGGGATGACAGAGGATGAGATGGTTGGATGGCATCACCAACATGATGGACATGAGTTTGAGCAAGCTCTGGGAGTTAGTGATGGACAGGGAGGCCTGGTGTGCTGCAATCCAAGGGGTCGCAGAGAATAGGACATGACCAAAGTGACTGAACTGAATGACTGACACACTTTTCTCTAGTTATTAAGTAACTTTTGTAGTTACTTCATATTTTTAAGATGACTCATTTAGAGGCAATCACAAAAGTTAGGTAGATTAATCTTCCCTTGTGGCTCAGCTGGTAAAGAATCCACCTGCAATGCTGGAGACCTGAGTTTGATCACTGGGTTGGGAAGATCCCCTGGAGAAGGAAAGGCTACCGACTCCAGTATTCTGGCCTGGAGAATTCCAGTCCATGGAGTCACAAAGAGTTGGACACAGCAATTTCACTTCAGGTAAGACTGTATTTCAGAATATAAAATCAGATATCGATAGGTGATGGCTGCAGTAACCACGTATTACAAATTCTCATACAACTAGCAAGACGGGCCTCTGCTTAGAGATCCTGCACATCACAAATTCACAAAGATAAATGTTGCAGTATGCATGGATGGCCTGGTTCTGGGATGCAGTGCTCCGTACTGGCCCAATACAACCCTGAACATTACAAATCCTCTTCTATGACTAACATTGTTTATACCAGGGGAACATTTCACATTTTCTCCCTATGTCCTCAAAAATAAAAGGTGACTCCACCCAAATGTCATGAAGGCTGCTTCAACACTGGACACAAACATTTCAAAATATTTCAGAGAGGAGATGATTTGAGTAGTGGAAATACTTAAGAGAAGAGAAAAAGGAACTGTCAGATCCTTCCTGTCAGGACAAAAGCAATATTGAACTATGGTGTTGGAGAAGACTCTTGAGAGTCCCTTGGACTGCAAGGAGATCCAACCAGTCCATCCTAAAGGAGATCAGTCCTGGGTGTTCACTGGAAGGACTGATGTTGAAGCTGAAACTCCAGTACTTTGGCCACTTCATGCGAAGAGTTGACTCATTGGAAAAGACTCTGATGCTGGGAGGGATTGGGGCAGGAGGAGAAGGGGACGACAGAGGATGAGATGGCTGGATGGCATCACCAACTAGATGGACATGAGTTTGAGTGAACTCCGGGAGTTGGTGATGGGCAGGGAGGCCTGGCATGCTGCGATTCATGGGGTTGCAAAGAGTCGGACACAACTGAGTGACTGAACTGAACTAAACTGAACTGAGGCATAACTGACAGATACAATTTTTATACTTAAGATGTAAAGGTTATATTTTGATATGCATATGCATTGTGAAATGAGAACCACGATCATGCTAATTAACATACCTATCATCTCACATGGTTAACACTTTCTGTGTGTGCATGTGGATGTGTGTGTGTGTCATAAGAGTACTTAGATTTACCCTCTTAGCAAATTTCAAGTATAAAATACACTACTGTTACCAATAGTCACCAAGTTGCACAGATTTACAGAATATATTTATGTTGCATAACTGAAACTTTATACCCTTTACCAAGATTTCCCTATATCCCCTACCTCCCAACTCATGAAAATCGTCATTCTATTCTCTTCTCCAAGTATGACTATTTTATTCTACACATAAGTGAGATCATGCAGTACTTGTCTCTCTGTGTCAGGCATATTTCCCTCAGTATAATGTCCTTCAGGTAGATCCATCTGTCACAAGTGGCAGAATTTCTTTCTTTTTTAAGGTTGAGCGACTGAACTGAACTGAATATTCCACCGCATGAGTGTGTATGAATGTGTGTGAGAGTGTGTGTTTGGCATTTTTTTAATCCATTCATCCTTTTATGACTGTTTAGACTGTTTTCATATCTTAACTGTTGTGATTATTGCTACAATGAAGATGGGGGTTCAGTATCTTTGAGTTACTAAATTCATTTTTTGAATATAAATACCCAGAAGTTGAGATTGCTGAATCATATGGTAGTTCTACTTTCAATTTTTTGAAGAATTTCCATACTATTTCCCATAATGGCTGTTTTTTTTTTTTTTTTTTTTTACCAATTTCTATTCCCATAAACAATGTACAGGGCTCCTTTTTCTCCACATTTTTGCCAGAATTTGTTATCTTTTGTCTTTTAAATAAGAGCCATTCTAACAATTGTGAGGTGATGGCTCATTGTGGTTTTGATTTGCACCCCTGGTTATTAGTGATGTTGAGCATCTTTTCATATATCTGTTGGCCATTTGTATGTCCTCTTTTGTGAATTGTCTATTTAGGTCTTTTGTTGATTTTTTTTTAATATTGTTTAATTTTTTGCTATCAAGTTGTAGGAATTGTTTATATATTTTGGATATTAACTTCTTATTATATATGTGGTTTACAAATATTTTTTCCCATTCTGTAGGTTGTCTGTTCACTCTGGTAATTGTACCTCTGCTGTGCAGAAGCTTTCTGGTTTGATGTAGCACCAAATTATTTATTTCTGTTTTTGTTGGCTATGTCAACAAAACAGTACTTGGTGTCATATCCAGAAACTCATTGCCAAGACCAACATCAAGAAGCATTTTCTCCATATTCTCTTCTATTAGCTTTATGATTTGGGATTTTATGTTTAAGTCTTTAATCCATTTTTAGTTGATTTTGTAAATGGTTAGAGATAAGAGTTCAATTACATTCTTTAGCTAGTATCTATCCAGATTTCCCAACACTTGTTTACTGAAGAGATTGTCATTTCCTCATTGTCAAGGACACCATAAGAAAAGGTAACTATTGGTCAATATTCCTGTTGAACATAGATGTAAAAGTAATCAAAAATACAAGTAAATTGAATTCAATATAATTCAGCCTATAGACTATGACCAGGTGGGATTATTTATCCCTGGGATACAAGGATGATTCAATATACCACATTAACAGAATGAAAGAATTCACATGATTATCTCAATAGATGCAGAAAAAGAATTTGATAATTCAATACCCATGTATGATAAACTAATCAAAGAGGAGAAATACGTATACACTGAAAAGTACAAAATATTGATGAAGGAAATTAAGAAAAACAGATAAATGGAAAGACACTTCATGTTCATAGATTAGAAGAATCAGTTGTTAAAATGTCTATACTACCTAAAGTGAAAGTGAAAGTAAGTAGAGTTGCTCAGTCGTGTCCAACTCTGCAACCCCACGGACTGTAGCCTACAATGCTCTTCCATCCATGGGATTTTCCAGGCAAGAGTACTGGAGTGCGTTGCCCTTTCCTTCTCCAGGAGATCTTCCCAACCCAGGGATCAAACCTGTGTCTCCTGCATGGTAGCCAGATGCTTTACCATCTGAGCCACCAGGGAAGATGGCTATACTACCTAAAGTGACCTACAAATACAATGTAATCTCTATCAAACTACCAGTTAAATTCTTTACAGAAAAAAAATCCTATAATTCATATGAAACCACAACAGGCTTGGAATAGCCAAAGCAATTTTGAGCAAGAGAATCATCACATATCTTGGTTTTAAAAATATATTAAAAGCTACAGTAATCAAAATGGTATGATATTATCATAAAAATAGACACAAAGACCAATGGAACAGACTAGAGCTCAGAAATAAATCCACACATTTGTGGTCTACTGATCTTCCACAAGGGTGCAAAGAACACAAGTGTAAAAGAGCTTTACATAACAAGGCATCATTTTCTGTAGCACAGAGCATCTCTTTTTCTGTTTTCCTTTCATGTACCACAAACTGGCATTGTCTTCAAAATAGTATCAGGTTACATGGTGGCACAGAATGTTTTAGGGTATTAGTAATACATATTACTCTTAAATATGTACTTAAGTGTTACAACATGCATGTAACATGAAATTATCTTTATACTGACAATGAGATGAACATAATGTTAGAATTGTGCATAGTTTCATTTTTTATAAAAATAATGAGATGTGATTGGACTTTCATATTATTAAATATAAATTCCAGCTCTATATGTTAAATCCAAATTTTTATATTCACTAATCATGATATATTTTTCCTTTTAATAATTTCAAATTTTAGAATAAATACAACTAATTAAATACTTATTAATTTAAATAATTTAAAGTTTTTAGAAGAAAGACACTTTTGAAAATACACAAGAAAAATATTTTAATCATTTTACATTTATTTTAAAATTCTGAAAATATATAACCATATTTCATGTGCTTTTTAATGCAATTACCATGTACTTTACAATCCTAATTTAAATCATTACTGTCAAGAGAACAAAATTATTTGAAAGATCTTGATCACAACAATAGAATTCATGATTTTACTGAAATAAAAACAAGACAAATAAATTTAATGAAAAAAGATGTGATGATTTTGAATTATGTATTTCCTTATTTATTACTCATGAAAACTCTGCTGCTTGCCAATTATCAGTTCACTCAGGTAGGCATAGTAATTAACTTATTGGTATCTGCCAATTCCAAAATATAAAAGTGATAGCTTTATACATACTTTTCTTAATTTGGGGTTATAAAGATATATATTTTAAGACAGGATGATAGAATATACTGAATTTAAAAGTTTAGCTTGATACCTAAGTTTAAAATATTTGAATATAAGGAGTGTATGCTTCCACTTGCAGGGTGGCCCTAGAACAACCTTACGGTAGGCCTACAGATCCTGGTCCCAGGTGCTAAACTCTTTTCTGCTTCATTTTATTTTGTGGCTGTTCCAGTCAACCTATACCTTTTCTCTGACCAACAGGTCACTACAACGGTTTACCTGTAGATTTCAACTCCACCACAATTTTGATGTGAACTCAAAATATTACTTCAGTTAATCCAGTTTATAGTCACTTATTTTCATAGTAGTCCATGAAAGCTGGGTTACACCTAAAATTTGTCAGCTATTGTACTTGCAAGGGTATCATTATTTAAAGGAAGTAGTTCAAAATCAAACTAAATAAAAATCCCAACTATGAACACATCTATAAACATCTAATACTTTTCAGTTTGTGTTTGTGTAGCAAAGCAATGAAGCACCATGTACGCTGCTCCATACTGTGGGAGAAATGTGATCAAAGTTGCTCCTACAGAAAATGCGACTTGCACAAAACAATGAGATTCTATGGGAAGAACATACATGATCAGTTTTTTTTTTCCCCTTCCAAGATGGATAATTTCATGATGATGGATTATTATAAAAACTTCCAGATTTTATCAGATTTTAGAGATAAGGTTTCCAACAGCTAGAATGCCAATATTTTGAAGGAATAGCAGATGGTATCTGCTACAATGTGCTCTGATAGTTGGTCAATACTAAATATGACATGCATCCGCAATATTTAAATTTGGCATTTTGTTTTTAAGGAAAAATATGTGAAAATAAATTTTACCCAAGGCCTCCAAATATATGACTCATTAATAGCTTTACAACACAATCTCCAAATATATTAAGTTGAACTGAAAACTACTGAAAGAAACAAGATCAAGCAGAATCATCCATGTGTGTGCCAATATACATAAAATATTAGGTCATATATTAGTAAAAAACAGGATGGACTGGTAAACTGCAAGGAAATGGGGCAGAGCTGGAAGGACAAGTACCAAGGAAGAGACCCCTGAACCATCTTCATGGAAGAGTAAGTTGTAGAGTAATTGCACAAAATGTTTTACTGGAAGAAAGTCTAGCCTTTCTACAGACTATGAAATAGCAGAGTATCTCAACAGTACTTGTATTTCCAGGATAAGCAGAAAGATGCTAATAGGAACTGACTACCAGGCTTAACTAAGAAAATATGGACCTTAATGGGACACTCTTTATTGCAAGGAGTACTTGACCACTATACTATGTAGAAAATTGCTTTTTCTAAGAAATTAAATTTTCTTTAACAAAAACAACTAGACCGGATATTATCATACACATACATATGTATGTAAACATGCACTTACTAGATTTAAACTGAAAATAACAAAGAACATTGTAGGCAGTGGGTGTGTTAAGGAAATATACACAAACATTCATAACTAAATACATGTGCTTCAGAAATAACATTTAAAAAATATAAATTCTAGAGTTTTCTCTCCTATTATCCACACACTCTTCTCCTACTCATTTGACTGGCATTCTATATATCTTAGAAGAGTAATAACCCAGAAGAAAAACAAGGAATAAATACTGAAAGAAATTATGTTTTAATTTCTGCACTGAATATAGATACAACCCACATAAAGCAAAGCTCTGTGAAGTCCTCAATTACTTTTAAGACTATAAAGTGTCTGCTGAGCAACATATCTGGGAATCAAAGCTAGGAAACAAGATGGTTCCAAATCACTACTTATGTGGAACTAAAGAGGACCTGTTAGAGAACTTTCATCAAAAAATTTCTTCATTTACCATTTATACAAGTATAACAAACAATAAAATAACTTCAGTATTTAAGTGACATTCTCAGTTCAATTCAGTCGATCAGTCATATCTGACTCTTTACGACTCCATGGACTGCAGCATGCCAGGCCTCCCTGTCCATCACCAACACCTGGAGTTTGCCCAACCTCATGTCCATTGAGTCAGTGATACCATCCAACCATCTCATCCTCTGTTGTCCCCATCTCCTCCTGCCCTCAATCTTTCCCAGCATCAGGGTCTTTTCAAAGGAGTCAGCTCTTCACATCAGGTAGCCAAAGTATTGGAGTTTCAGCTTCAATATCAGTCCTTCCAGTGAACACTCTGGACTGATCTGCTTTAGGATGGACTGGTTGGATCTCCTTGCAGTCCAAGAGACTCTCAAGTCTTCTCCACACCATAGTTCAAAAGCATCAATTCTTTGGTGTTCAGCTTTCTTTATACTTCAACTCTCATATCCATACATGACTACTGGAAAAACTATAGACTTGATAAGATGGACCTTTGTTGGCAAAGTAATGTCTCTGCTTTTTATTTTTTTTATTTTTTTTTTTTTTAATTTTTTTATTTTTTAAATTTTAAAATCTTTAATTCTTACATGCATTCCCAAACATGAACCCCCCTCCCACCTCCCTCCCCATAACATCTTTCTGGGTCATCCCCATGAACCAGCCCCAAGCATGCTGCATCCTGCGTCAGACATAGACTGGCGATTCAATTCACATGATAGTATACATGTTAGAATGTCATTCTCTCAAATCATCCCACCCTCTCCCTCTCCCTCCGAGTCCAAAAGTCCGTTATACACATCTGTGTCTCTTTCCCTGTCTTGCATACAGGGTCGTCATTGCCATCTTCCTAAATTCCATATATATGTGTTAGTATACTGTATTGGTGTTTTTCTTTCTGGCTTACTTCACTCTGTATAATCGGCTCCAGTTTCATCCATCTCATCAGAACTGATTCAAATGAATTCTTTTTAACGGCTGAGTAATACTCCATTGTGTATATGTACCACAGCTTGCTTATCCATTCATCTGCTGATGGACATCTAGGTTGTTTCCATGTCCTGGCTATTATAAACAGTGCTGCGATGAACATTGGGGTACATGTGTCTCTTTCAATTCTGGTTTCCTCGGTGTGTATGCCCAGAAGTGGGATTGCTGGGTCATAAGGTAGTTCTATTTGCAATTTTTTAAGGAATCTCCACACTGTTCTCCATAGTGGCTGTACTAGTTTGCATTCCCACCAACAGTGTAGGAGGGTTCCCTTTTCTCCACACCCTCGCCAGCATTTATTGCTTGCAGATTTTTGGATCGCAGCCATTCTGACTGGTGTGAAGTGGTACCTCATTGTGGTTTTGATTTGCATTTCTCTAATAATGAGTGATGTTGAGCATCTTTTCATATGTTTGTTAGCGATCCGTATGTCTTCTTTGGAGAAATGTCTATTTAGTTCTTTGGCCCATTTTTTGATTGGGTCGTTTATTTTTCTGGAGTTGAGCTGCAGAAGTTGCTTGTATATTTTTGAGATTAGTTGTTTGTCAGTTGCTTCATTTGCTATTATTTTCTCCCATTCAGAAGGCTGTCTTTTCACCTTGCTTATATTTTCCTTTGTTGTGCAGAAGCTTTTAATTTTAATTAGATCCCATTTGTTTATTTTTGCTTTTATTTCCAGCATTCTGGGAGGTGGATCATAGAGGATCCTGCTGTGATTTATGTCTGAGAGTGTTTTGCCTATGTTCTCCTCTAGGAGTTTTATAGTTTCTGCTTTTTAATATGCTGTGTAAGTGGGTCATAACTTTCCTTCCAAGGAGTAACTGTATTTTCATTTCATGGCTGAGTTACCATCTGCAGTGATCCTGGAGCCCCCCCAAAATTAAAGTCTGACACTGTTTCCACTGTTTCCACATCTACTTGCCATGAAGTGATGGGACCAGATGCTATGATCTTCATTTTCTGAATGCTGAGCTTTCAGCTAACTTTTTCACTCTCCTTTTTCACTTTCATCAAGAGGCTCTTTAGTTCTTCTTCACTTTCTGCCATAAGGGTGGTGTCATCTGTTTATCTGAGGATATTGATATTTCTCCCAGCAATCTTTATTTCAGCTTGTACCTCTTCCAGCCCAGCCTTTCTCAGGATGTACTCTGCATTTAACTTAAATAAGCAGTGTGACAATATACAGCCTGATGTACTCCTTTTCCTATTTGGAACCAGTCTGTTGTTCCATGTCCAGTTCTAACTGTTGCTTCCTGACCTGCATACAGGTTTCTCAAGAGGCAGGTCAGGTGGGCTGGTATTTGATCCACACAGTCAAAGGCTTTGGCATAGTCAATAAAGCAGAAATAGATGTTTTTCTGGAACTCTCTTGCTTTTTCCATGATCCAGCGGACGTTGGCAATTTGATCTTTGGTTCCTCTGCCTTTTCTAAATCCAGCTTGAACATCTGGAAGTTCATGGTTCACATATTGCTGAAGCTGGCTTGGAGAATTTTGAGCATTACTTTGCTAGCATGTGAGATAAGTGCAATTGTGCCATAGTTTGAGCATTCTTTGGCATTGCCTTTCTTTGGGATTGGAGTGAAAACTGACCTTTTCCAATCCCATGGCCACCGATGAGTGTTACAAATTTGCTGGCATATTGAGTGCAGTGCTTTCACAGCATCATGTTTTAGGATTTGAAATAGCTCAGCTGGAATTCCATCACCTCCACTAGCTTTGATCATAGTGATACTTCCTAAGGCCGATTTGACTTCATATTTCAGGATGTCTGGCTCTAGGTGAGTGATCACACCATCATGATTATCTGGGTCGTGAAGATCTGTTTTGGTACAGTTCCTCTGTGTATTCTTGCCACTTCTTCTTTATATCTTCTGCTTCTGTTAGGTCCATACCATTCCTGTCCTTTATTGAGTCCATCTTTGCATGAAATGTTCCCTTGGTATCTCTAATTTTTTTTAAGAGATCTCTAGTCTTTCCCATTCTATTATTTTCCTCTATTTCTTTGCACTGATCACTTAGGAAGGCTTTCTTAGAGTGACATTCTAGTTGTTAGTTAGTTTGGATAGAACATATGCAGTCTCTGGACTAACTACTGCAAACCATTTAAAAACAGAATTATAGTTTAATCCAAGGGTCTTCTTACTTCATTTACAAAAGTTAACTTTGATCCTGACAGAACTGGAGAGGGATCTACTATGTAAAAAGAAGTAAACTTGTCTTTTAGGATGTTTCTCATATGGCAGTGAGTTCCTATATACTTTCGGATTTCATGTCAGCTCTTGAAGCTTGTTGGAAAGCCTGGATATAAATGATCATTTTACTTTTGAAGCAGCTATTTCAGATAAAGCTTTATTTATATAATAGGAGAGAAAAAGAAAAATGTTTCAGCCAACTATACATATCCTATAGGTATCAAAGCCAGTTAAGTGATAGAATAATGATTACTTTTGGCTTCTGAACAGTGTATCTACCATACTGGACATGAGCCTCTTTGTGTTACATGATAAATAGTAAATGGGGTGAGAGGGTAAGGTTGCCAAGGCTTAACGGACCATAGTGGACACACATTTGAAAGAATTGGATGAGTAAGCTCTAGCACACTAGTGCATGTTCTGTTAACTTGAGATAGAACACATCTATCATATCCCAACAACAATTCATCATAATACGGTTCCTTTCAGCCTTTGACCAGTAATTTGGACATGATCTTCCTAAGGGAGAAGAGCATTTGTAGATGAGGCTTCATATTATATTGATGGATCTGTTAAATTAGATTTTTCCTAGTAGCTATTGAGCAATTGAGCTACTAAAATTCAACCTCCCTCCTCACCCCCCTTGCCTAGAGCTTTTGTGTACTTCCTCACATACAATTACCAGAACTAGAATACTACCCGCAATAGTCCTGTTGAAATTAAAAAGGAATGTGACACACGGTATGAGAGACTTCTTAAACTCCTCCCAGCATGATGAAAAAGGATGTCCTTTATCCATATTCTTTCATGAAATACATCTACTAAACAATGGTAACATTACCAGATCCGGGGTAATCATTATAACTGTTCAATCCACAGATAAGACAAGATCTGCTTAAATGATTTATTGAGCACTTTCTGGGTCAGGCATGGTGCCAAGTATTTTACATCCATTTTCTCATGTGATCCTTAGAAAAATCTTATAAGGGTTTTACTGCCATCATACCAATTTTATAGGTGAGGAAATGGAGGTTCAAAAAGGTTAAATAAATTGTCCTATATCTCAAAGTTAGTAAATGGAAAAGGCTAGGATGTTAATTTTTTTCAGTTATAATTATTTTATAGATTAACCAATGTACTTATTAATTCATTAGCTGTATTCTGACAAGTGAGATATGCCTGGATTAAGGATTCACATTCCAGGTAAAAACCACAAAGTACACTCAGCTAAGCTACTTAAAATAACAAAATACACATCTGCGTGGAAAGATTATTGTCTGACACTAATTTCAGGAGTTATTTCTATGAAACCAAAAGTGACTTAAATGTCTGTCTATTGCTAAGGCAACAAAAGAAATCATACATGAAATCTATTCATAATGAGCACAAATATAGCAATGATTCCTTGGTTAAACTCATTCTTGACAGTTTTGGAAAACAATTAATAATAATATAGGGAGTTTAGTGCAGTGAAAGCAGAGTCAAGGAAAAATAAACGTAGGCTTTAGACTAGATATACCTAACTTTACTGCTGATGAGCTGCGTAAATTTGGGCAGGGAATTTAAACTTTCTGAGCCAGTTTCCTCATCAATAAAGTGGGGATCCCACTTCCTGAATGGCATGGATATTGTTAGGATTAGTGGATTGCATGGAAAGGCCACTGTCACATGGTGTGTCTCACACAATCCTTATTCATCATAAAATTCTCTAGAATGAACTACATCAAAATAATACACTTTACTGTCTGAGGCTGAAAATCTGTATGCCAGGAAAAGAAAAAAGCAGGCATTACAACAAATTTGGAAAAACTGAATTAGAAGACACAGTGTACCTACTACTAAATGTTCTTTAAACTACAGGTGAAAGAGGGAAAAAAATCTAAGTTCTCTGTACTTCTTACAATCTTAATACTTCAAAGAGGAATGCTATTCACAATGTGTACTTTTAGTAAGAAGTTATATTGGTAGAGGAAAAAAAAAAAAAGACCATGAATAAGAAAGGAAAAACCTAAAGTTTTCAATTCTAGGCTTACGCTGCACACACTATTTTTTCCAATCCTCTGCTCCTTTTTATAGGTCTGATATACTAAGAAAGAGTTTTGGAAGAATTCAAGGCTTCAGCTCTGAGTAGTTCCGTGAAACTGTTAGTCACTCAGTTGTGTCCAACTCTGTGAATCCGTGAGCTGTATCCTGCCAGGCTCCTCTGTCCATGGATTCTCCAGGCAACACTGGAGTGGGTAGCCATTCCCATCTCCAGAGGATCTTCCCAACTCAGAGAACAAAGCTGGGTCTCCTGCATTGCAGGCCGCTTCTCTACTCTTTGAGTCACCAGGGAAGCCCTGGTTACCGAGTAGCTCTGTCACCCTAGACTAGTCATGAATTCTGAGATGATTCTTCTATAAAATAAATATTTGGATCATTTCCACTAATTCTACAGTTTCCACCAGCTATGAAATTCAATACCTATAAACTTGTAATTTTAGTAACTGTCAGTGAACAGATTCCAGTAGGACATAAGTGAAAAGTGTTTATTAAAACATTTGAAGGAGATTCCAAAATATGCCCATAAGAAATCAAATCTTGTGCATAACAACTTTAGCTAGTTTCAAAATAAAATACAATAAACTATATTAGATTAAACATATAAGACAAAATGAAATACTGTTGGGGCACCTATGTAAGTATAAGGTATGGCAAACCAATAAAATTGGAATTTCAATTTATGTTATAGCTAGTAGAATCAGCTTTGTCAGTTTATATTGATATGCTTAATGTGTTTGTTATATGAAAATCATGTTTCATTAATTTGTTTCATAAAGGCTATAAATGTTTGTACCTAAATAAGCTGGGTTCTATGCTAGCTCTAAGAATGATACCAGTGATTAAATATTTCACCTTTTATTAGGGATAGATGTTAATTACATAAATAATGATAAGTACTGCAAAGGAAGAATTAAAACTGCAATGTGAAAAATTAACATAAAGCCTGATATAGATTGTGGATTTATGAAGACATTTTTGAGGAAAGGACTTCATATTTAAGTTGCAAACCATAAATGAAAAGTTGAAAAAAAAAGAGTAGAGGGAACCTGAAAATACTACATACCGTATGATTCCAACTATCTGACATTCTGGAAAAAAGCAAATTCCAGAGACAGGAGAAAAAGAGAGGTTGGTTGATTGACAGGAGTTATGAGAGAGGGAAGGATGAATAGGCAGAGCACAAAGGGCTTTTAGAACAGTGAAACTACTCTGTGATACTAAAATAATGAATACATGTGACTGTGTGTATTAGTCACTCAGTTGTGTCGACTCGGAGACGCCATGGACTGTGGCCCACCAGGATCCTCTGTCCATGGAATTCTTCAGGCAAAACTATAGACTTGTCCAAAACCACACAGTTGTACAACATCAAGAGTGAATTCTATTATAGGTTATGGACTCTGTGTTAACAGTGATGTGTCAATGTGAACCCTATCATTTATAAAAAATGTATCACTCTGATGGGGGGATATGGATAACAGAAGAGGCTATGCATGTTTGGAGGGGAAGGAACCTATGGGAAATACTTAAACTTTCAGTTCAAATTTTGCTATGACCCTAAAAGTGCTCAAAAAAAAAGTATATTAAAAAAACATACAGAAGAAGATTCAAGATGTGCAGGACTTGAAGCAGGAAATTTTTAAGTATTTGAAATAGAAGACATGGGTTTCTTGTCATTCTAAGACAGTCTTATCCATCGAAGATATTTCTCAAGTTAAATAGGAGCTGTGAATGAATTCTAAACTAAAAACTATAATCTAAGGCATTAAGTGCTCATGTAAAAGTATTATGCTAAAATGCTCTCTGAAAATTATACAGATTTATTCCATAGTACTTGTTACCTAAAGTTTTAAATTATATACATGTGTATATGTATGTTTTATGTTTATATATATACGCACATATATAGATACAATAAGACTTCCCTGGTGGCTCAGTGGTAAACAATCCACCTGCCAATGCAGGAGCCAAGGGTTTGATCCCTGGGTCAGGAAGTTTCCCTGGAGAAGGAAATGGCAACCCACTATAGTATTCTTGCCTGGGAAATCCCATGGACAGAGGAGACTAGGAGGCTATAGTCCACGGAGTCACAAAAAGAGTCAGACATGACTTAGTGATTAAGACACAATATAGACTTAACAAGTACCATCTCTAAAACTCTATACAACTTCAGTTCAAAAAGAGATACAAGGTAAACTAACATCTGTCTCAGTTTCTGATATGATGTAACAAATTAACCCAAAACCTAGTGATTTTTATAACGTGTATTAAACCACTGGGTTTAATGAATCCAAACACAGGCAGGGGTGATGTGTCCTTACCATATACTCAAAGCTGTTTTCTCCCCAGTAGTCATGTATGGATGTAACAGCTGGACCATAAAGAAGGCTGAGCGCTGAAGAACTGATGCTTCTGAATTGTGGTGCTAGAGAAGACTCCTGAGAGTTCCTTGGACTGAATGGAGATCAAACCAGTCCATCCTAAAAGAAATCAACCCTCAGTATTCACTGAAAGGACTGATGCTGAAGTTGAAGCTCCAATACTTTAGCCACCTGATGCAAGAAGCTGACTCATTGGAAAAGATCCTGATGCTGGGAGAGATTGAAAGCATAAGGAGAAGGGGTGACAGAGGATAAGATGGCTGGGTGGCATCATCAAGTCAATAGACATGAGTTTGAGCAAACGTCAGGAAAAAATGAAGAAGAGGGGAACCCTGGTGTGCCCTAGTTCTCAGGGTTGTAAACAGTCAAACACGACTTAGCTACTAAACAACAACAATATCTCAAACTAGGAATATCTGAAGCTGGGGCTTATTTGTCAGCTGAGGGCTGGAATCCTCCAAAGCCTCCTTAACTCACATATCTGGTGCCTGAGAGGGAATAACTGAAAGATGAGGACTGCTGGCTGTAGCTCCTAAATACGGCCCCACCACATGGCTTTGCATCCTCCCAGAATGTTGACTTAACAAGTAGTCAGACTTAAGAAGCAGCCGGGCTTCTTATATGGACTCTTTGGACTCCAAACACAAATATTCCAGAGAATAAAGTAAAAGCTCCATCACTTCTGGGGACTTGGCCTCTAAATTAATGCACTTTCACTTCTGCTATATTCTGTTAGCCGTAAACTATTTGTATAGTACTAGTATTAGTCGTTCAGTCGTGTCCAACTTTTTGCAACCCCATGGACTATAGCCCGCCAGGCTCATCTGTCCATGGGATTCTCTAGGCAAAAATACTGGAGTGGGTTGTAAGCCCACCTAAATTAGAAAGAGTACACAGACACCACCTATTAATTAAAGGAAGTGGGAAAGAATGTGTGGCAATTCTTTATTCCCACAACACCTAAAGCACTACTCTAATCATGAAAATAATAGCCTCTACTTCCAGACGTGCTGGGTAAGTCTACTTCTTCTCAGGAGATTATTATTTCTCCGAAAGAAATGTAAGCATTCTCAATCTAATTTTACTGTCACCTTTGTATATTGTCTACCTTGGCTGGCCAGAGTGCCTCTTGTAACTTCTACCACATTCTCTCCTAGGGGCCTATATTGATTACTTTGATCACTATCCCATCATCCTAAAATCACTTCTCCCCTCAACATCTCATTAACACATATCAATGTAATAATATTTTAATTAATAATTTAATTATAATTAGTAAACAATATTTAGATAATGTTTTAATAATTCTATTAAATTCCTAAGTATCCAAGCTGATCCTTTAAGTTCCAGAATTTCACAGCCTAGTTTGACTAGAAAGCAACCATTTAAAAAATGAAGGAAATAATCAGCCAAGAATAAAGAAATACCTATTCCATATTCAAATTTCTAAATATAAATTGAGAAGGCAATGTACCAGAGAAATTACATTAAATAACAAAAACTAACTTTAAAATACATTTTAAATTATCACAACATTAAAAGTGAATGAAAATTGATTTATGGGACAAGCATTAAGAACAAACTGATAATATAATAATAGTGAATATGATAGATTTTGTTCATTTTCATTTTACAAAATATCTACTCTGGGGAACATAATTTTACAGATCTACTTTAATGTCATAACAATCTTGAGCTCATAGGTTTATTCTTTAAGCCTGATTAGAGCTAAATACAAATTTAAATATATAATATGTCACATTTAATTTCATGGGCTTTAAAGTTTACTAACTTTGCATGTGGACATTTTTTAGAATGCATTCATATAAATCTTCTGTCATTGTAAACTGTACCAAATGGGATAATAAATGTGTCCATCTCATGTTACTACTGGTATGATAAACTGAGATAAAGTCAAGTCAGAATATTTAATACTCAGTATATGATACTCATTATCATCATCATCATTGTTACCAAGAGCTCATGCTGGAAATATAAACCTAGGCTTGAAAGTCTAAAATATTATATTGGAAAATAAAAATGAAATTAACAAAAATAAACAAGTTTTTAAAATACAATTAGAGACTACAATAAACTAATTTAAAATACTGCACCTTCAATCACTAATTCGGTCAACTAATTTATCCTAAAATTTTTTATAAGAGGGAATAGCAAACAATGGGGTCACAATTTTTAATATTGCATTTTTATAAGAGAAAACAAAGGTTTTGCATGGAAAAATTTTCTCCAACTGAAACGACCTTTTATAGCTAAATTTAAAACTCCAGAAAAGAATATATATATTGAAAAAGTTAAGATGTCATTAGCTTTAATACTGAAAATAATCACCACTTTAAAAGTACAAATCTTTGCCAATACCAAAGATAGTTCTGTATTACTGACCCTATTATTAGACACATAAATAATTTATTAAGCACTACTCTATAGCAGTCATTTTTGCAACTCTTTTTCATCTTTTATCTCATTTAATCCTCATAACCCCCTAAAATGTTACTACAATTATTATTCCCATTTCATAAATAAGAAATTTATACTTAGGAAGCTTCAGTTCAGTTCAGTTCAGTCACTCAGTTGTGTCTGACTCTTTGCGACCCCATGAATCGCAGCACGCCAGGCCTCGTTGTCCATCACCATCTCCAGGAGTTCACTCAAACTCATGTCAGCTTAAGTATTGTTTAAAGTCACACAGGCAAGCAATCGGATAACCAGGATTTAAGCCTGAAGTGTGTCTTACCCCACAGCTCATGCTTTTAACCACTAAGCACACTGCCTTCCACAAGGTGAATGAAATTAATGACAATCTAATATCCGCCAGGCACTTTATATACTTTTTCTTTTTTACAGATGAAGAAATTAAATTACTTGTAAGTATTAAAGTTCCAGAACTTTTCCTTACTTATTACTTCTCATAGTATGATCTATGGATTACATATGAAACTCATTAGATGCTATTTTAAAAGTCAGATTCTTGAGTTTATAGAAATATAAATTTGATAAATCTTGGGCATGGCATTTTTTTGTATGTTCCATATAAACTATTATAAAATGTTTGCTATATTGCCTGTATTATACAAGAATAAAGTCCTTGTATATATGTATTTTATACGTAGTTGTTGTACCACTTAATCCTCCTATCCATTTTGCCCCTTTCCCTCTTGTGACAACCACCAGGTCTGCTCTCTGTATCTGTAAGTCTTTTTATGTTTTGTTCTATTTTTCCATTTGTTTCATTTTTTAGACTTCACATATAAGTGAAAACATACAGTATTCCCCCTGTGAGGTACTCCAGAGTTCTCAGGAGTGTGCATGTGTGTCTTTCTGATAAGAAGCTTTCTAATTTTTGACTTTAGTATCTCCTATGAGAGAATGAGATAGTCATTGTTGTTGTTTTGTCTGTAAGTCATGTCTGACTTTTTTGCAACCCCATGGACTATGGCTCACCAGACTCCTCAGTCCATGAGATTTCTCACACAAGAATACTGGAGTGGGTTGCCATTTCCTTCTCCAGGGGAATCTTCCCAACTCATGGATCGAACCCGTGTCTCCTTCATTGGCAGGGGGATTCTTTACCACTGAGCCACCAAGGAATATTCATAACTGGTTTAAAAAAAAGATGAAACTTTGTCTCCAGAATACGCACTTCTAATATAGGTTGTTTTACTGATTCACATTCAGGACAAAGAATAGATACTTAAATAGATACTTAATAAACAAGAATAGATACTTAAAAGGCCTTTTAAGCTTTCTAATATTAAAGTGTCACTAAGTAGCACTTATAGAAATAAGGAAAATGAGATACATGGATACTCTCTGGCTCTGGTTTATGAAATTCAAAGATAGAGAGTTTTAGATATACTTCTGTTCTTCCATAGAAAATCCACCCTCAAAATGTTTACAAAATTGGAAAAGAAACAAAGCCACTTCAGGAGTATTTAATAGTTGGCATTTATTATATATAATATTTACTACAGGCCAGGTATTGTGCTAAATCTTAAGAATTATGGAAATTATTATCATTATTTTAAACATGAGGAACCTTAGAATTAGAGAAGTTAACTAATCTGACCAAGATTTTAAATACAGTCTTGGAGCTGCGATTCAAATTCAAGGCAACTCAATTCCAAAGGCCTGAATTATGCCAGCTCCATTCCAAACTCCCCCCACCACAACCACCACCTCCAGAATTACCACCATCACCACCGCTATCACCATGACTACAAGCTCCCCAGTTTTTGCCTCAACTTGTGTTTCTGAAGAAATAGTTTCCAGAGCACAATTAGAGTAGTAGTAGTTATAAGGACATGAAGTTAATATTCAAAATATACACTTGAAGAAGAATTTTCAGTGGTAGAAACTAAAAATATATATTTTACCACAATACCCAGGAAATTATTACCCAAAGTAAAATGAAAGGACCACTATAATATGTAATAGTGCCTCAATTTATATGGAAGTATTTCAACTAT
The DNA here is from genome assembly GCF_016772045.2 of Ovis aries. Classification (NCBI taxonomy): domain Eukaryota; kingdom Metazoa; phylum Chordata; class Mammalia; order Artiodactyla; family Bovidae; genus Ovis; species Ovis aries. Next base: position 27,382,291 of record NC_056059.1, on the reverse strand, counting down.
TAAAATACTTCAAGAAGCATTTCAATGAGACTATGAAAATATATATATATGAAAAATATATATATATGAAAATATATATATATATGAAAATAGAAGGGTAAATGGGATAATATTTTAAGTATAGGTACAGTTACTTACTCTTCTATATCTTGTGGCATTTGAAAATGCATGACCTAATGCAATTAGCAAGCAAGTATACAGTAAGAATTCTGTGTGAAAAATAATTAGGTTTATCAGGAATAAATGACTCCCAAAGCTCTAATCTATTTCCACATTTTAGGACAAAGAAGGCAATGCAATACAGGTTAACTTTCAAAACGTATTTCCCTTGCAGTTAAAGCCTGTTAATGAGAGAGCTTTATTAGGTAAAATGGTGTCACACTTTGACGTGACACAGAGAAAACATCAACTAATAGACTTTTTTCAAAACTTTCATTCCTTACATTTATTTGCATCATATAACTACATACCAAACCAAGCATAACAAAGGAATTTTGACACTATCATACTTCATGCAAGGACATTTCAAGTAAAGAAACTTTGGAAAATGATGACAGGTGTCTGCATTGCACCATCCTCTCATTACTCTCCACAGGTCTCCAGATTAGCCATTTGAAATGAATTCATTAATTACTTAATGAATTGTGCACATATGCTCAAAGGTACCATAACAAGATTGTTTGCTGTGGCGTTTTTATGCAAAAGGGAAAAAAGAAAACACAACCTATTGTTCCTCACTAGAAGAATGAAAAGCCATGAATTACTCATATAACAGAATGTTATCAATAACTAAAACTAATAAACAAAATCTACATATTTCGACATGAATATATCTCAAAAAAAATAAGTCAAAAGACCCAGCTGCAAAAATTTATATGTAGTATGTGTCAATTTATGTAAAAAAGTTAAAAAATAAGGAAAAGGGTATCAGGAGGAAAAAAGTGAGTACAGCATTCAAGGCAGCAGTTAAAACCAAAGTAAAGGAAGAAAGACACAGAGATATGGCATATTCTTGGAATAGGCAGCAGTCCTCCATAAGAAACTGTCAGGAAAAGTCACTAGAAAGATAGACAGCATCCAGACTGAAATGTTCTGATGGCTGTGCTAAAGAATTCGGACTTCACTATGTTGGAAATGGAGAGCCAGAAAAGGGATTCAATAGGAGGGTGAGATGAGTGGATCCATGCCTCAGAAAGATGACTGACTATCTTATGCAGAGGCTGGTAACAGAATTAGGAGCCTGTTAAAATAATCCAGGTAAAGAACAGTAAGTGACTCTCTCTGAGAACAGTGTCTGTTTTATCAGCGTTATTTCAGGAACAGATCTCAGTAGAAGACTAGAAATGTATACACAATCTTCACAAGAAAAGGGGAATTATAAAAAGTTAGATTAAGTGGTATAAAATGAGAATAAAGTTATGATATCTGAGAAGAAAACAGGGTTAGATAGAACCCAGGCAACCATCTGTAAACTGATAATAAAGCAGCAGGCAAAGAAGGAAACATCGTGGAGAACAGCACCATCAAAGAGGTGAAAGAAGAAGGAGGAAGTATTGCTTCAGAAACAAAAGGAAAGAAAACGTACTATTTAGCAAATAAAGAAGAGACTAGATAGAGGTATTTTAAAGATCTTTCCGGGCATTTTGGTGCTTATCTAATAGATTTTTAGTCAAGAAAATACTTCACAAACTCTGACCTAGCTAGTCAACAAAATATATATATTCTCTTGTGTCCTGGTTCATGAACTCTTAAAGATCACCAGGATGCATAGGTTACGGTCTATGTATAGTGTATCTACAACTACGTACAGGTCTGAAGGAAGTGACTAATAACGCTTCAACGAAAGATACAATCTTATAGAATCAGATATGGGAGTATAGTCTGAAGTATAGTAAAGAAGTCAGAAAAGTACCGATAGAATGTAGTTCTGACTTGATCAACACTAATGCTCTATTCAATTTTTATTGTAATTTTTCTTTTGGACACTTAAGTCATTATAATGCTAATAAGGTTATCTGTTTTAAAATAGTTATAGTAAAGCAACTCTACATGTGCAGTAGCCAAATTTAATACAAGCAATTAAATTTATTCTCAGTGTGTGGAAGGCTTCTCATTATAGATAACTGCTATGAAAAGTACATTTTTACAATCACTATATTACTAAAACTTGAAGAGAAAAAGATATCTTTTATAATATTAAAAATAAAACTCTATCAACCAAGAAAAACAAACTACTTTAAAATGTTGATAACATTTTCAATGCATAATTACAGTCCTAATCTTAAGAATTCATTTTAAAAATATTTAACATGTTGTCATTATATTAGATATGTTTCATCCCTGTGGTTACAGTGGTTTTCTCAAGAAACTCCCACATGGACAAAATTAATAAATAATAATAAAATAAGCCTAAATATAGAATTAAATAAAATGCAATTTTCCAGCAGTTCCTGAAAGATTCAATAACTTTCAAACAATTATTAGAGAGGAATCAGTGCTTAGTCATGATTTGCTCATTCAGATTTTGCTCAAGTATTGAAATAATTATTCAGATAGTATATATAATAAGAATTTCTTGAAACAGAACTCTGAAACTCTTTTTTAATCTGAATAGTGCAACTAGAGAAAGCATACAAGTAAAACAATGAGCTGTGGACCACAGAGCATTCCTCTGAGCAGGAACGAGAGCTCACCCTATGCTCTTTTCTCTTATTCTGATAAATTTATTCTTGACCTTGCCTATTATTACATAAGAAACCTCTGCTGAGAATTGCAGTTAGCACAGCAATGAAACTTGAATATCATCGTCCCTGTTACAAGTGGTGTGATTTCTGTCATTACCAGTATAGCTTAGATTGAGATATGAAGGCAGCTGAACTGACACATTGGATAACCATATACTATTTAAAGAACACAGTAGTAGTTTCACGGGAGGGGAGAGAAGCCCCACAACAGGTCCCACGTCATGTCGTCAATTACAGGCCTGCCACACTAATGACTAAGGAGATGCAGGGAGCAGCGACAATGAGGTCATTCATTTCGCCCTTCTCTGGGAAAGGGGCACCTGTATCCCACTGCACTCTGTCTTCCGCTGCCTCCCACCTCCCGAGCTTTTGTTCTCCCTGACAGTGAACGTGATCCTGAGAATGTGACCTATCCATCATCCCTTCTTCCTGAAAGGCACCTTGACTATGGTTAATGACTGTAATAAGACCAAACAATACATACCAAACCCCAAGCTCCTCTACTCAGCATCTCTGAAAATGGGCTCCGTTGAGACAATAAAAGGACCAAAGGATTGCACTAGAAAGGCAAGTATTTTATAACATCTCATTTAATTTGCTCCTCTAGTTCACATCATATTCAGAGAGGAAATGTAACTGAAAAGGGATGGGACTGAATTTCTTGTGTGGATCATAAAAACAACAGCAATGTATGATAAGTAAACATTCTACACATGTATAAACTTAGATACTCAAGCCTTGTACATTTTATTGTGAACCCCATATTACCAGCACACATATTATAGAATGTTTTTAAAACAAAACGAAAAAAATGTGAGAGATATTTTTATAATATTTAAAAAAAAAAACCACTATCCAGCAGCTATTACTGCTACTGGTACTACTTCCTTAAGCAGTTCTTTGCAAAAAACTACCCTCAGCAGACCCATCGCTTTTGCCTTGTCTCTTTAATAAAGCTGTTGTTGTTTAGTTGCTAAGTCCTGTCCAAATCTTTTGCGACCCTATGGACTGTAGCCCTCCAGGCTCCTCTGTCCATGGGATTTCCCAGGCAAGAATCCTGGAGTGGGTTGCTATTTCCTTCTCCAGGGGATCTTCACGACCCAGGGATTAAACCCATGTCTCCTGCTTTGGCAGATGGGTTCTTTACCACTGAGCCACCAGGGAACCCTTTAATAAAGCTATGTTGTTGTACTTCAGTCACTAAGTCATGTCTGACTCCTTTTGACCCCGTGGGCTGTAGCATGTCAGGCTTCTCTGTCTTCCGCTATCTTCCCAAGTTGGCTCAAATTCATGTCCATTGAGTCGGTGATGCTATTTAACCATCTCATCCTCTGCTGCCACCTTCTCCTCCTGTCTTCAATCATTCCCAGTATCAAGGTCTTTTCCAGTGAGTTGGCTCTTCGCATCAGGTGGCCAAAGAATTGAAGCTTCAGCTGTATATTGCAATAAAGCTATATATTACAACTAACTTTTAAACCAGCCACCTCCATGCCCTACTCACCTCTGACCTAAGCACACTTTCAAATCTTTTGATTACAAAATGTCTAACCTGTTGACTCTCTCCAAAAATCAAAAAAGTAGAAATGAATAATTAACAGATGACTAGATCTTTTCCCCTGGAGAAGGAAATGGTAACCCAATCCAATATTCTTGCCTGGGAAATCCCATGGACAGAGGAGCCTGGTGGGCTACAGCCTACACTGCCGCAAAGAGATGGATACAACTTAGCAGCTAAATAACAAACACCTTTTCCCCAGCTTCCCTTTCAGTAAACTTTGGTGAACAGACTGTGTGAACAGGATAGCTTTTAAATAAAGATCACAAGGAGTCAACACATCTGGGCACAGTGGGAAATAAAGGACCAGGCTGATTCCCCACCTGAGTGACGGAGATTGTTTCTCCTTTTTCCCTTTAGAACTTTCACGGCCGAGCAAAATCCTCAGAGTTGGTCTGGGACAAGAAACTGCCTTCTCCCCAAATGTCTGGCCTTCAGATTAAAGCAATTTTTCCATTCCTCCTGGCACTTGCCTCTCCAGGACTGATTTTTGAGCAGCACCTGGACCTGAGTTTAGGTAATACCACTACCACTACTATTATTATTTTTACTACGTCTATTGTTGCTGTGATAGCTACATGTCAGGCACTGTAAGGTACTTCCAAGATATATAGAGCTAAAGGAATTTTAGCTATTATTTATAGCAAAATTATATATATATATATATTATATGTATAGCTAAATTATATATATATAGCTAAATTATTGATAGCTAAATTATAGCTAAATGAATTTTAGGGGTGGATCTCAAGACAACATAGCTGAGTTTATCCTAAGGAGTTCATCCTAAGGAGTTCAGTATGAATTTGAACTGTCTAGAGCAAGAAGACAGGTTCCCTGGTGGCTCAGATAGTAAAGAATCTGCCTGCAATGCTGGAGACCTGGGTTTGATCCCTGAGTTTGGAATATCCCCACAGAAGGGAATGGTTACCCACTCCAGTATTTCAGCCTGGAGAATTCCATGGACAGTGGAGCCTGGCAGGCTACAGTCATCTTTTCTAGTCATAGGAAGGTATCTGATAATGGTGTGTGTAAGACACTAAAAGACTGTAAAATTCATGTTAAAAATCTATTAGTGGGATAGAGGAGGCATCCAGTTACTGGGTTCTATGTTATGTTTAAATCCAGGAAATCAATGCCTTTGAATTTTCCCTGTTATCTCTATATTTGCAGCAGTTTCTAAACCTGAGCAAAAATAGGTACTGGGTATAATACAACCTAATGTTTGAAAAAAAACTAGTACATGTGATGCTTTTCAGAAATGAGTGAATTAGAATCACTTGATCTACTGTAAATAAGCCTATAGGGCAAAAATCCTTGATACATTCCATGTAAGAAATAAACAGAAGCCGCTTACATAAGGAAGTTACAGGAAAAGATATCAGTGCATTTATAGTTGATACTACAAATATGGTAGGTAAAATCAGCTTCCAATGAACAATCAAATTTACAATTTTAAATGAAAAGGCAGATATTTCACACAGACTTTTTAACATGTAGTCCTCTATAATAAATATTTAATAATTTCACAGTCACAAGTAAACAGCCTTTGGGACTTTAAAAATAAATGGTTCAATATTACTTTGTCTTTTGTAGCTGATAGATTTAAAAAATTCAAATTTATGAAAACTATATAAAAATAAACATATATTTTACTTAAATATTTTGGTAACTGTTATACAAATATTCATCAAGCCCTTTTTTCATCTAAACAGATGTAATGATTTGCTCAGGGCTTGTCTTAAAGCACCAAGAGTCTCACATTCTTTCCAAAGTCTTCATTAAACTGTCAACTGAGGCTTGTACCCTCTGGCTTCAGTTATATTTTCTACCAGGATTAAATTAAGAATATGAAGCTTTATATTGCTTTTCTTTTCATTTTGGCAGGCTCCTATAACTATGAAAAGAATTAAAGCGCAGAAACATACATGATTTTCTATCATATCCTATCTCTTTATTACAGTGTAGAACACATCTGACATTTTGCAATAGATGTACACACATTTTAAGTATATACTTTTGTAATCAGTTTATATCATCTGAATGAAATTTCTCATTTTGTGTTTTAAATTTGAATTTGCTTGAAAGGATGATTTAGTTCATCATAAATTACCCATGTCAAGTAGTTTATCACATATGTACTCAAAATATCCATCAGGATATCTAACAGTGACTCAAAGGGTTTAGCACAGTATATGCATACGCTTACTCCTTGGAAGAAAAGTTATGACCAATCTAGATAGCATATTCAAAAGCAGAGACATTACTTTGCCGACTAAGGTCCGTCTAATCAAGGCTATGGTTTTTCCAGTGGTCATGTATGGACGTGAGAGTTGGACTGTGAAGAAGGCTGAGTGCGGAAGAATTGATGCTTTTGAACTGTGGTGTTGGAGAAGACTCTTGGGAGTCCCTTGGACTGCAAGGAGATCCAACCAGTCCATTCTGAAGGAGATCAGCCCTAGGATTTCTTTGGAAGGAATGATGCTAAAGCTGAAACTCCAGTACTTTGGCCACCTCATGCGAAGAGTTGACTCATTGGAAAAGACTCTGATGGTGGGAGGGATTGGGGGCAGGAGGAGAAGGGGACGACAGAGGATGCGATGGCTGGATGGCATCACTGACTCTATGGATGTGAGTCTGAGTGAACTCCGGGAGATGGTGATGGACAGGGAGGCCTGGCGTGCTGCGATTCATGGGGTTGCAAAGAGTCGGACACGACTGAGCGACTGAACTGAACTGAACTGATGCATATTATAATATATTCTGATTAAATCATTCAAGTCTAGTCCATAAGGGGTATTTCTCTCTGAAGTTTCTATCAATGGACTTAGCCACTCACTGGTGATCTCTCCCTTCTTTGACCTTCTCTAATGCTTATCATTCATACTACTTGTGAAATGTTAACTAGTCTCTGCTAGGATAGGTCCTGTTCATCTAATCAGACTGGAAGTTCATTGAGGGCAAAAGTGCCTTACTTTGTCCTATCCCCAGTTGTAGATAGCAACAGGTGATTCATGTAACAAAGATTCAAAAAATTTTTTAAGATCTGATGATAATGCAAAAAGGAGGATGAGGAAGAGAAGGGGCAGAAGCAGAAATTTAGGACATATATTATTATAAGGATATTCAAAATTTAAAGTGTAATTTATAAAATTCAGAACACAGGAAAGTAAGACTCCAGCTGGTTATTTTGGGAAGTTGATAATATAGCAGCAAATTGGTCAAAATAGCTCAAACTGCTAAAGCAATAATCACATTTTACTTGGGTATTCTCATTTCACATATAATTTTCTGGACCCTAGACTCAGTTTTTCACACTCAAAACGGAATAGCATAATGGAAGGAATGGTACTGAAATCCCTGCAACCAATCCTTTAAACATATCCAGAGTTATAGAATGAGTGAACATTCAGGTTCCCCTAACTTCGAATGGTCCACTCCTTTTAACACAGTCTGCTTTAAGCAGCGAGGCACTATATTTCTACTGATAACATTTAAAAGAGACTAACCAGAGCAGGTGTTTATCCATTCTCACATTTGAAACATTTCTATTTCTAATAATTTTGATCTAAATCCTGAAATTCAAATGTTAGATAAAACAAAATTCTTGATATAATAGTGATGATAATATACTTAGTGGAAACAGGGTGCATTCGATTCGAGCAAAGAAATCTTTAGGCTTACCTCAGTACTGCCACTAACTAACCATTATGACCTGATATGCTTTTCACATATGAACCTGGTTTGATACGCAAACATTTTAACACTAATGCAATATAGGAAGCAGAGGATGGAGGGAGGAAGGACAGAAGGGAAAGGAGAGGGGAAGGAGGGAGGGAACGGGAGACAGGATGCACTAGATTAAAAGGGGGTAAAACCTCAGTCCTGATTTCAGCATTGCCACTAACTCAACAACATGACCTTGCAAAGTCACTTGAACTTTCCAGATTATGGTGCTTCAACACAAAACGATGGCATGTGGAGGATGTATTCTCAAAGGTTTCCACAAATTCTAAAATGCTATGTCTTGCTAAATTAATCAAAGTTAAATCATTAGCTGTACTGCTATGTAATATTTTTAAATCGTAAAGCAAATGACTTGTTTCCCTTCTAACCAGAACAGACAAAAACTTTCATTTTTAAATGTTTCTGATGGTTCTTTGTCTTATATGTAAGCAGTTTCATCAGAAGACAAGAAGAGGCAGCGCTACTCTGAATAAAGAGAATTACTCATATGAGCAACTTTCTGAATTAGACAGCCATTTTCATTTCAATCTTTAACAAATTTAGATTGGTAGTTTTCCATTTTTTTTCCAAAATTAAAAATATGAGGTACAGTTCTTTTCTTTGAAAGCCAACTTACCTAAGCATTGTAGGCAATATGGATATTGTCCTAAAGCAATACTCTTAAAGGATATTTAGGTACTATAGTTCAAAAGCCATAACAGGCTCTTTGCAACTGAATATTGTTACTGACCCACTAAGAATTCTTGAAAGGAACTCTAAAATGGTTTGATGTGTAGAAAAATTGAGTAGTATGACACGGCATTCACTGCTTTTTAATAATGCTGCCATTTTCTTAGCAGATGATGCAGAACCAATTATAGCTATCACAGCAATTTAATCATGAAAAAATAACTATGACTAAGTTGTAATAGCCTGACCAATTTTCTATAGTTTACAAAGCCAGATTTAATAGTATTTTTTAACACTCTGAAACATACCTGTATTCTTCAAAAGATAGTGTGGCAGAGACTGCTAATTGGTTTTAATATCTTAATTTTTAGCTGGGCCCCTTATAGCTGAATGTAGCCATGTATCTAAACCACTGGCTTAGTAAAGAAGATTGTTATCCAATTACAACAGTAACATTTTGCAAATTTGGGGGGATATTTCCTTCAAGAGAAGAGGGGATACCTTTCCCCTTACCCTCTGGTACATGGAACAAGATGTGATGTCTGATAGCCCTCTTGAACCAGAAAGGTAAAGGCCACAAGGCCAGGACTGTTAAATGATAAGCTGGTTGTAGCCCATGTACCTGGTGACTTTGTGGATCCTTTGTAAGAGCACTAGACTGCCTGTCTCTTACATGAGAGAGGAAGAAATTACTACAGCTATTTTGAGTTTTCTTCCATAAGCAGCTGAGAATGTGTTTCCTAGGCCGCCTCAGTCTTGTCTGACTCTTTGCCATTCTATGGACTGTAACCCACCAGGCTCCTCTGCCCATGGGATTCTCCAGGCAAGGATACTAGAGTGGGCTGCCAGCCTCTCATTCAGGGGATCTTCCCAACCCAGGATCAAACTCGCATGTCTTATGTCTTCTGCGCTGGCAAGCAGGTTCTTTACCAATTAGTATTCCTAAGATCAGGAAGTTATTTTAGTTCTCATTAAAACTGTAAATAAACATATCTTAAAGAATCAAGAAAAATCATACTAATCACCATTTAGTGAGAAAAAATAGTAAGTGGAAATGCTAGATATTATAGGAAGGATATACCTCAAAAATACCCAAATTTCACTTTAATCAGACATATTTAGCACATAATTTAAATACAAGAGTAGACTCTGCACATGGACATCACCAGATGGTCAACACTGAAATCAGATTGATTGTATTCTTTGCAGCCAAAGATGGAGAAGCTCTATACAGTCAGCAAAACAAGACCAGGAGCTGACTGTGGCTCAGATCATGAACTCCTCAGTGTCAAATTCAGGCTTAAATTGAAGAAAGTAGGGAATACCACTAGACCATTCAGGTATGACCTAAATCAAATCCCTTACAATTATACAGTGGAAGTGAGAAATCGATTCAAGGGATTAGATCTGATAGGGTACATAGTGAAGAACTATGGATGGAGGTTCATGACATTGTACAGGAGACAGGGATCCAGATCATCTCCAAACCCAGAAATGCAAAAAAGCAAACTGGCTATCTGAGGAGGGCTTACAAATAGCTGAGAAAAGAAGAAAAGCAAAAAGCAAAGGAGAAAAGAAAGACATACCCATTTGAATGCACAGTTCCAAAGAATACCAAAGAGAGGTAAAAAGCCTTCCTCAGTGATTAGGGGAAAATATAGAGTAAAACAATAGAATGGGAAAGACTAGAGATCTCTTCAAGAAAATTAGAGATACCAATGGAACATTTCATGCAAAAATGGGAACAACAAAGGACAAAAATGGGAACAACAAAGGACAGAAATGGTATGGACCTAACAGAAGCAGAAGGTATTAAGAAAAGGTGGCAAAAATACACAGAAGAACTATACAAAAAAGATCTTCATGACCCAGATAATCACAATGGTATGATCACTCACCTAGAGCCAGACATGCTGGAATGTGAAGTCAGGTGAGCCATAGGAAGCATCACTACAAACAAAGCTAGTGGTTGTGATGGAATTCCATCTGACCTATTTCAAATCCTAAAAGATGATGCTCTGAAAGTACTGCACTCAATATACCAGCAAATTTGGAAAACTCAGCAGTGGCCACAGGATTGGAAAAGGTCAGTTTTCATTTCAATCCCAAAGAAAGGCAATGCCAAATAATGCTCACATGCTAGTAAAGTAATACTCAAAATTCTCCATGCCAAACTTCAACAATACATGGACTGTGAACTTCCAGATGTTCAAGCTGGATTTAGAAAAGGCAGAGGAACCAGAGATCAAATTGCCAACATCCGCTGGATCATGGAAAAGCAAGAGAATTCCAGAAAAACATCTATTTCTGCTTCATTGACAGTGCCCAAGGCTTTGACTGTGTGGATCACAACAAACTTTGGAAAATTCTGAAAGAGATGGGAATACCAGACCACCTGACCTACCTCTTGAGAAATCTGTATGCAGGTTAGGAAGCAACAGTTAGAACTGGACATGGAACAATAGACTGGTTCCAAATTGGGAAAGGAGTACATCAGGGCTGTATATTGTCACCCTACTTATTTAACTTATATGCAGATTACATCATGGAAAATGCCAGACTGGATGAGGCACAAGCTGGAATCAAGATTGCTGGGAGAAATATCAATAACCTCAGATATGCAGATCACACCATCCTTGTGGCAGAAAGTGAAGAAGAACTAAAAAGCCTCTTAATGAAAGTAAAAGAGGAGAGTGACAGAGTTGGTGTAAAACTCAACATTCAGAAAACTAAGATCATGGCATCCGGTCCCACCTCTTTATGGCAAATAGATGGGGAAACAGTGGCTGACTTTATTGTTTGGGGCTAGAAAATCACTGCACATGGTGACTGCAGCCAGGAATATAAAACACGCTTACTCCTTGGGAGAAAAGTTATGACCAACCTAGACAGATATTAAAAAGCAGAGACATTACTTTGTCAACAAAGGTCCATCCAGTCAAAGCTAGGGTTTTTCCAATAGTCATGTATGGATGTGAGAGTTGGGCTATAAGGAAAGTTGAGTGCCGAAGAATTGATGCTTTTGAACTGTGGTGTTGGAGAAGACTCTGGAGAGTCCCTTGGACTGCAAGGAGATCAAACCAGTCTATCCTAAAGGAAATCAGTCCTGATATTCATTGGAAGGACTGATGCTGAAGCTGAAACTCCAGTGATTTGGCCATATGATACGAAGAACGGACTCATTGGAAAAGACCCTGATGCTGGGAAAGACTGAATGCAGGGGGAGAAGGGGGCGACAGAGGATGAGATAGTAGGATGGCATCACTGACTCAATGGACATGTGTTTGAGTAAACTCTGGGATTTGGTGAAAGACAGGGAGGCCTGGTGTTCTGCAGTCCATGGGACTACAAAGAGTCAGACACGACTGAGCGACTGAACTGAACTGAACTAAATACTCAGAGTTAATATTTTTTTCAGTTTCCTACTTGAAACCACAATGAAATCATATTTGCAATGAATCAGCATAAGAGCTAATTAATAACTGTACACTAAATAAAATATTATGCAATAGGACCCCTAAACTAATACAGTTAGATGAATGATTTTGTTTTTCTGTCTTCTCCCTCCATTGCTGGGTATTACAACTTAATTTCTTTATTACTGTACATTCTTTGTCACTGATTAACCTGGGCAAGCATTCTCATTGTTTCTATTTGTTCCTCCTGACCACAGAAACTCAAGGCCATGAAGTCAGCAAACCCAGATTATAGAAAATGGAATATGCTGACTGGAACCAGAAGTCTTAAACAACCAGAGGACCAAAACAGACAGAGATAATATTATGAAATAACCAATCTCAACAAAACTGTATGTGGCAATGGTCACGTAGAGCCCCCCAAACTTTTCTTTAAATACACCTGCTTTCTCTTAGAAGGCAGGACAATAATTCTCAAGGTGTTTGTCTACTACCCTCCTCATCTGCTGGCAAATCAATTAAATTCTCTTTCCTTTATTTTCAAACACTTGGCCTCCTCATCTCATTCAGCATCACGGACATGGACAGAGTTTTCAGTAACAATTTCTCTGCTAATATATAGTAAAGAAACTAAGGAAAGATCCACCTAAGAGGAATAGTTAACACACAAACATTTTGAAATAATTTATATGCAAATAAAATAGAATTCAAAATTAAGTCCTTACTAATAGATTACACAGCCTTCCCAGGTGGCTCAGTGGTTAAGAATCCACCTGCCAAGCAGAAGACGTGGGTTCAATCCCTTGGTCTAGAAGATTCCCCTGGGGAAGGAAATGGCAACCAACTCCAATATTATTGGTTGGGAAATTCCATGAACAGAGAGAAGCCTGGTGGGCTACAGTCCATGGGGTCACAAAAGAATTGGACACCACTTAGCAACTAAACAAAAACAGATTACATGTATAAAATTTCTTGTTTTTAATATAGAGCATACCAATGATAAAAAATTAAAATACAAGTATAAACAGCATAATCAGCATTTACTATGGACTAGCCAGCATACCTACTTTTTTCTTAACACTTAAAATGTACAATTAAATAGATCCTATTAACAGCGCCATTTTAAATATGGGGAATCTGGGGCTCAGTTTTCAAATTCCCTGGATATGAATGGAGAAGGAGGAGATGAAAAAGTCAGTAGAGCTCCAATGTCTGTTTTATCACAAAAAGTTAACTCCTGATGATTAGACTATGCTACGCATAAGGCCCTCAATAACAACAGAATAACAACGACAACACTTCTCTCTTATGCTTTCCCAGCCTCCAAGACCATCTTGCACTTGGCTAATACATAGATAGTAACTGTAATCACAGTGTTATAGGGAATTGGCTTTAATGAATTTACCCCCAAAAGCTTCAATTACTTTAAAATTTTTTTTTAATCTATGATTTGTGATTTTTCCTCAAGTGTATACAGTATTACCCACTGTTAGGATGTTGGCATCTGCATTTCACTTAAAACTGGTTATTTTCTATTTGTCTCTCATATGCAGTAACACAGTAACTACTATAACTGTATTTTCTGAACAAATACAGACCCAAAGAGAAACCTATTAGTGCCAATGGAAGTAAAATCGAAGTGAAAAGGTCTAAGATAACAACCATTGTTAACTAGAAAACACAAGTCTTAGATAATGTGGAGAATGTTTAACTGAGCAGGGGTTCTGACCTCTGATATGAATAGGCTCATTTCATGTTCTATACAGAAATGAGGAAAAGAAACTTATTAGAATATTTCAGGACATGCTCTGCTGCTGCTGCTAAGTCACTTCACTCGTGTCGGACACTGTGCGACCCCATAGATGGCAGCTCGCCAGGCCCTGCCATCCATGGGAGTTGCCAGGCAAGAGTACTGGAGTAGGTTGCCATTGCCTTCTCCCAGGGCATGCTCTCGCCAGTGCAGAAAACACTTATAGGAGAAATTAGATGCTATGGTAGGGATCAACGAAGCTTGATTTTATAACCATTTTAGGTGCCCAGAATACAGTAAATTTTGTTTTCTTTAAGTGTAACTAATGTCATTAGGCTCTCAATATGTTCATAAACTGACATTCTAAGTTTAGGATTTAATTTTGAAAGTCACTATTTTTATGGAATTCAATAGCACACATCTTTTAACTCAGTTTCTACAGAACTAGAACTGACTATGTAAGCAATTCAGCAATTTACAAAAGGCATAATTTAAAAAAAGTCAAATCAGAAGCCAGATTTTTACTACTTATCATCTCCAGTAAAAAGTAAAATTAACATAGGTGTTGAAACAGGCTTATATGAGATTTAAAAAAGATTTCTATGACAGAGTTACTCTAACATTTTTTAGTGTATTTGCTCTGTTTAAAACCTTGTTTAATTTTTTTGTGATATAACAATAGAATCACCTAGAAATCTCTAGCACCATTACCAAGTTAGCATTTGTAGACATGCTGGTTGTTCAGTTCAGTAGCTCAGTCATGTCTGACTCTTTGAGATCCCATGGACTGTAGCACTCCAGGCCTCTCTGTCCATCACCATCTCCCAGAGTTTACTCAAACTCATGCCCATTGAGTCGGTGATGCCATCCAGCTATCTCATCCTCTGTCATCCCCTTCTCCTCCTGCCTTTAATCTTTCCAGCATCAGGCTCTTTTCACATGAGTCAGTTCTTTGTATCAGGTGGCCAGAGTACTGGAGCTTCAGCTTCAGTCCTTCCAATGAATATTCAGGACTGATTTCCTTTAGGATGGACTGGTTAGATCTCCTTGCTGTCCAAGGGACTCTCTCAAGAGTCTTCTCCAACACCACAGTTCTAAAGCATCAATTCTTCAGTGCTCAGCTTTCTTTATAGTCCAAGTCTCAAATCCATACAAGACTATTGGAAAAACTATAGCCTTAACTAGACGGACCTTTGTTGGCAATGTCTCTGCTTTTTAATATGCTGTCTAGGTTGGTTATATTTGTCTTCCTAGGAGCAAGTATTTTTTAATTTCATGGCCGCAGTCACCATCTGCAGGGATTTTGGAGCCCCCTAAAATAAAGTATGTCACTGTTTCCACTGTTTCCCCATCTATTTCCCATGAAGTGATGGGACAGGATGCCATGGTCTTAGTTTTCTGAATGTTGAGCTTTAAGCCAACTCTTTCACTCTCCTCTTTCACTTTCATCAAGAGGCTCTTTAGTTCTTCACTTTCTGACATAAGGGTGCTGTCATCTGCATATCTGAGGTTATTGATATTTCTCACAGCAATCTTGATTCCAGCTTGTGCTTCATCCGGCTCAGCATTTCTCATGATGTACTCTGCATATAAGTTAAATAAGCAGAGTGACAATATACAGCCTTGATGTACTCCTTTTCCTAACTGGAACCAGTCTGTACTGATAGCATTAATAGTCTCATTAGAATTTAGCAATGATGGAATTAAGAATCATTTGAGTCAATGGTATTTTGCTAAATAACCACTAATAATAAAACACTTGCTTATACAATATTATAGAAAATGTTCAGAATCAAATTCCTAATATTATAAAGCAGATTTTGTCTACTTTATGCATTTATGGGCTCTTTCCTATTAGTAATCCCTATTTTTTCCTATCAGTTAAATGCAGAAAGTTTATTTTATCACATTTCACAAGTTATATACATCATAGTAAGCTCTCTACTGGACATCCAAAAGAGCTCAAACTTCAAAAAATATGTCATTTTACAGAAGAATGTGGCCAAGACAGTCAATACTAAAGCCTCAAAAAATGAATGATTAATCTACCTCTATCATCATCATAAACTGACATATGGAAAGTATCTTGAGAACATTTTATTCATGAAGAAACATAAAATCATATTTAGCTTTTCTGTTTTTAAAATCTGAAGTGAATGAATTGAGCATTGTTACTATTTCTCTTACCATTTAACTATTAATGGATGTTCTGATAATATTTGTAGGTACTCTGAACTGTGAAAGCTTAGAATGTTCTATAAGATCTTCCATCCTTGTTGAGATCATATCTAACTTTCAGATACTATAAGTTTCTGGCCAAAGTTAAATTTCTAATGCAAACTTCCATAAACCTAAAAAAATTACAAAAATTATTATTACAAGGATGACCATCTAGTCTTATGTTTCCAGCCTGCAGTAATTACCTGGAATATTACTAAGTTGATTCTCCAATACAAATACACTTTCAATAAACACACAGAAAAATTCCACAAATAATTTCTTATTCTCAAATTTTGAACTAAATATCCCCCCTTTACTTTCTCATTTTTAATAGAGGCATGGTTTGTAACAATAACAACTAACACTTACTAGCTGGCCAGCATAATTCTAAGTACTTTAAGCACATTAACCTGGTGAACTAAATTAGCAGAATTTAGTTAGTAACTAAGTCAGTGAATCTTCAAAACTAACATGAAGAAAGCATTACTATTTCCTCCACCATTATTATCAGGTGGGGAAACTGAAGAACAGAAACCTTAAATAGCTTGCCTACAGACATACAGGTTTATGTGGGGAAATTTAAACTTGAATACAGGAATCATAGTTTGAGTCCTCAGAGCAAATCACTATTCTACAATGCCTATTAATTTTATAAAAAGAAAATAAAAACTTAATTACAAAAAGAGGCAACTGAAAGTGAGCCTCAGTGGTGGGGACTATGAAAAATGGAGAGAAAATGATTTTTTTAAGTGGTAGCTACTAAGTAATTCCAGTCAACCATAGGCAGTAGAGGGCTTCCCTGGTGGCTCAGACAGTAAAGCGTCTGCCTGCAATGCGGGAGACCCGGGTTTGATTCCCTGGTCGGGAAGATCCCCTGGAGAAGGAAATGGCAATCCACTCCAGTATTCTTGCCTGGAGAATCCCATGGACCGAGAAGCCTAGTAGGTTACAGTCCATGGGCTAGCAAAGAGTCAGACACGACTGAGCGACTTCACTTCACTTCATAGGCAGTAGAAATGAAATGGATTGGGATTTTATTTTACTCACAAGTTAGTTAGCTGGTTACTATCTCATGATGCTGCCAAGAACAATGAGATTCCTGGGTTAGAGGAAAAGAAGTTTGTGACTTGAGGTACATCAAACAGCCTGATTATCAGCATATTTATGTCAGTCCACCTTTCCTGTCACATGATGGATCCTGGCCCAGACAAACATGTGGGTTTCTAAATGACGCATACACAACAAACAGTACTTATTCAGAAGGAAGCAATTCAGTCACTAAAGAGTTCCATTTTATATTTTCATAATTACACAGATTAAGTGACATTTTCAATAGAGCTATGCCTTATAAATTAATAAATTTTAGACTTATTTATAATTACCAGCCTTGTTGACAGATCAGGTTCATACTGCTATAAAAGCATTTCAAGGGTAAAGATTCTGTCTGGTAAATACCACTAGTGTGATTGCAAGGATGTCTATTTTTAACATGTTTATAAGAATATCTGACCAGAAGAAAAATCATAGATCACATTAACAGATGTAGAAAAAGCATTTAAAAAATCCAGACTGTTCATGATAAAAAGTGAAAAAGTGTTAGTCGTTCAGTCATGTCAGGCTCTTGGCAACCCCATGGACTATAAGCCTACCAGGTTCCTCTATCTATCGAATACTCTAGACAAAAAATACTGGAGTGGGTAGCCATTGCTTTACTCCAGGGGATCTTCCTGACCCAGGGATCAAATCAGGATATCCTCCACTGCAGGCAGATTCTTTACCATCTGAGCCACCAGGGAAGTCCATAGATAATAAAACTCACAGTGGACTAGGAAGAAAAAGGAAACTTTGAACTTGATAAACATCTACAAAATCCCCTAAATCTAATACTGTGATAAACTATATGCTTTTTCCCTACAATGAGGAACAAGAGACAGCTGTTCCTGCTTACTATACTTATTCAATATTGTACAGTAAAAAGACAACCAAGTAAAGGAATATTGATTGAAAAAGAAGCAAAATTCCCTTTTCTGGAAAATAAAACAGTTGTCAATGTAGAATATCTCAAAGAATCAACTAATAGCAAGGCTACAATATACAAAATTTATATAAAAAGTCAGTTGCTTAACTACATATGAGGAATGAATTATTGGAATTAGAAATCAAAGACACAGTGCTATCTGCATTAGTATTCAAAAATGTGAAATACTTAGGTATAACTCTAACAAATTTATATAAGATTTATATAAGGAAAACTACAAAATTCTGATGAAAGAAATTAAAGTTTATATAAATAAATGTATAAATATCCCAAGTTAATACTGTGTGGATCACAATAAACTACGGAAAATTCTTAAAGGTATGGGAATTCCAGACCACCTTACCTGCCTCCTGAGAAAGCTGTATGCAGGTCAACAAGCAAAAGAACCAGACATGGAAGAACAGACTAGCTCAAAATTGGGAAAGCAGTACTTCAAGGCTATATATTGCCACCTCGCTTATTTAACTTATATGCAGAGGACATCGTGTGAAATGCCGGGCTGGATGAAGCAAAAGGTGGAATCAAGACTGCCAAGAGAAATGTCAATAGCCTCAGATATGCAAATGACATCACCCTAAAGGCAGAAAACAAAGAGGGACTGAAGAGTCTCTTGAAGAAAGTGAAAGAGAGTGAAAAAGGCTGGTTTAAAACTCAACATTCAAAAAACAAAGATCATGGTATCCAGTCCCATCACTTCATGGCAAACAGATGGGGAAACAATGGAAATAATGACAGGCTTTATTTTCTTGGGCTCCAAAATCACTGCAGATGGTGACTGTAGGCATGAAATTAAAAGACACTTGCTTCTTGGAAGAAAAGCTATGACAAACATAGACAGTGTCTTAAAAAGCAGAGACAGCACTTTGCTCACAAAGGTCCATGTAGTCAAAGCTATGGTTTTTCCAGTAGTCATGTATAGATGTCACCTGGACCATAAAGAAGTCTGAGTGCCAAAGAATTTGTGCTTTCAAACTGTGGTGTTGGAGAAGACTTTTGAGAGTCCCTTGGACTGCAAGGAGATCCAACCATTCCATCCTAAAGGAAATCAGTCCTGAGTATTCATTGGAAGGACTAATGCTGAAACTAAAGCTTCAATACTTTGGTCACCTGATGGGAAGAGCTAACTCATTGGAAAAGACCCTGATGCTCGGAAAGATTGAAAGTAGGAGGAGAAGGGGGCGAAAGAGGATGAGATGGTTGGGTGGCATCATCAACTTAATGGACATGAGTTTAAGCCAACTCTGGGAGACAATGAAGGACAGGAAAGCCTGGTGTGCTGCAGTCCATGGGATCACAAAGAGTCGGATACAACTGAGCGACTGAACAACAACAAAGACAATATTAGTAAGATGACAATTCTTCCCCAAAAGGCTATAGATTCAATGCGTTTGCAATCAAAATCCTAGAAGTCTATTTTGTAGATATAGAAAACTCAATCCTAAGGTTTATACAGAGAGGCAAAATGACAATATTATAGAATATTATTATTCTATAATTCTATAATAATTCTATCATTCTGTAATAACCTAGACAATACTGAAGAACAACAAAGCTGAAGGACTAACACTCCCAGCTTCAAGACTAATGATAGTTATCAAGACTAATGCTAGTCATCAAGACATTGTGATATTGGCAAAAGAATAAATAGATCAGTGGAACAGCCTGAAAATAAATAGCCTGAAAATGCTTCCACACAAGCGCAGTTTAATTATCTTTGGCAAAGGAGGAAAGGTAATTAGGTGGAGAAAAGATACTCTTTTCAACAAATGACTCTGAAACAAATAGACATTCATATTCAAAAAATTTAATCTAGACAGACTTTATACATTTTGCAAAGACTAATTAAAAATGGAACATAGACATCAATGTAAAACATAAAACTATACAACCTCTAGAAGATAACATAGGAGAAAAATCTAGGCAAACTTGCATTTGGCAATGATTTTAGATATAATATCAATAGCACAATCCATTTAAAAACTAAAAATATCTACTCTACGATAATACTGTTAGCAGGATGAAAAGATGTGACAGAAAATATTTGTAAAACATGTATCGAATAAATAAGGACTTGTATTTAAAACATACAATGAAACTCAACAATTTAAAAGAATTATAAAATAGGAAAAAGATACAAATGGACACTTAACCAAAGAAGAGACAGAGATGGAAATTAAGCATATGAAAAGATGTTCAAAATAATAGGTCACTGGGGAATTGCAAATTAAAATGAGGTACCCTGACATATCTGTTAGTATGACTGAAATCTACCAAATGCTGGTGAGAATATGTAGCAATAGACATGTATTCATTGCTAACGGGAATGAAAAATGGTAAAGCCACTGGAGAAGTCAGGCTTGACTTCTAAATATATTTACTCAAAAGTAAATATATTCTTGTCTTATGTCTTATGATCCAGAAATCTCACATCTATTTACCCAAAAAAGCTGAAAACTTTTACCTACAGAAAAACTAATACACAAATGTTTACAGCAACTTGATTCATATTAGCCAAAAGAGTCAAAAGATGTAACGAAGATGTCTTTCTGTGGTAAATGGATAAACTATATTACATTCATATAGTAAAGATGAAATGTTATTTAGCAACAAAAAGAAATAAGCTATCAGGCCATGAAAAGAAGTGGAGGAATCTCACATGCATGTTATAAGGTGAAAGAAGTCGGTGTGAAAAGCTACATACTGTGTAACTCAAATTATATGAAATTGTTGAAAAGGCAGAACTACATACACACTAAAAAGATCGATGATTGCCAGGAGCTCAAAGAGGGAAGGATGAATACATGGAGCAGAGGGCTTTGTAAAGGCAGTGAAACTTTTCTGCAGAGTTACTCATTTTGGAAAAACCCATAGAATTGTACAATGTAAAAAAAATGAAAATGATGTGAACTGTGAACTTTAAGTAATAATAATGTATTAATATTGGTGTGTCAGTTATAATAAATGTACACATATGTAAGATATTAATATTGGCAAAAACTGTGTATGTGAGGGGGGAGTATATGGGAACTCTGTACTTTCAGCACAATTTTTCTATAAACCTACCCTTGTTCTAAAAAATATTATTTATTTTTTTAAAAGGCAAGGTGAATGGTCTGGCTGATAGAGTGTACAGTATACACAGGAAGAATAATACTAGGTCAAGCCATATGAAATTGCCAATATTTAACCATTGTTGACCTACAAAATTGGTAATTTTACATGCTGCAACCTGAATTGGAGAAGAGGTCAAAAAGTGAGGACTGTTTGGGAGAAAGAGCTAAAGAAAAAGCATGTTATTTATTTTAGGCAACAGCACTCAGTCCTCAAAAGCATTCCTTACAAAATGAAAGTTCACTAAGTGCTCTCGTGTTTTGGGCAGTGTGTTGTCTCAAAATCGTTAATATTGGTTTATTTAAAATTTTCTTCTCCTTGAAAGATCTGTGTGTCCTCAAAGATTTTTCCTTTATTTCCCGCCTTTATCTTATCACAGACTAAGGACTCATATGTCACTGATCTCTTGCCCATTCATTTCCTGTCCCCCTACGTAGGCCATTAAAAGTTGATTAGAAGTTCTCTGGGCATAGTTGGGACTTGTCAACCTAATCTTGTGTCCAAGATGTTGGTTCAGGCATTTCATTAGAAGAATTTTGAAGTCAGTACCCTTACACATTGCTTGTGTTTTTGCTTTTTCATGTAGATTGTTTTATTCCTCAGAGAAGCCTCTTTTATTTTCCTGCTAGAGATTAGAATCTTAGATGCCAACCATCTCAAAATAAGTTGAGAGAAGAAGGCTAGTAGCCTCAAGGTTCACTGAATATTTATCCATTTATTCTACCCACTCTCTTCTTTTCTCTTTTTTTTTTTTCCTTTGGTACATGACTATTTCCCCTTTAATTTGTATATTAAATTCATTGATTGACAAATAATAGCTTTATTTTCTTGATTATTTTGAAAGTCACAATTTTCTAGTTAGCTGAGAATATTTTTTACCCCATTAAATGAAATAGATCAGAATGGTAAATGCACTGTACTTAGGCTTATAAATGGATATTTACTTTTTCTCTAAACTTATTTCATATGCCTAACTTTCCAAGTGGAAATTTCCATTTTTCTCAAATTATATATTTAACATTTTAATATGTTTTCTAATATAAGCCCAGAATAAAGAGAAAAATTAGAGTAAATAAATAAAGAGAAAAGTAAGTAAATAAAGAGAAAAATTAATATATGCATGAAATTTTAAGATTCCCAGTCTTTCCTTCTACCAGCCTGTACAGAGTGGGAGACAGATTTGAGGATGGATCTGTTTCTTAGAAAATTAGCAGTGACAAGGTCAGAATTAAAAAGGGATCTTACTGTAACAGGTATATCTCATGCAAAGAAACAAACTGGTGTATGCTCTGAAATTACTCTGTACTAAACCACTATCCTGTTAATAATACAATTGTCTTTTATCTCCCAATCAAACTGTGAACACCTTAGAGGCTAATCTATTCATGGATCCTTCAAAATATGTAGCTTAAATTCTTTGCACGCTATAGATGATCAATGAAAGAATAAAATTAGAGAGCATATTAATAAATAAGGTAATGTTCTGGTACCCTTCAAGTCCCAAATTTATGATCTAAAAGCAATCTTCACCATGATATGTACATACTCATTAAGTTGTTCAGGTTAGCAACCTGCTACATCTGTGTTTAACTAGTAACCTTTATACAAATATTAGAAAGCAATACGAGCAAATAATCATTTAAATCTCAACTGAAGAAAATACTATATACTAACTAAAGCTAGTTTAGCCAAATTATGATAATAAAAATTTTAAAAGTCTGCTTGCTTATCTGCTACTTGTATCAAATTATCAAGTAGATTATACAAAATATAGTTGGAATTATAAATACTTAGACATGTTAAATACAATTAGGTTCAACAAATTTGGAGAACTCAGCAGTAGCTACAGGACTGGAAAAGGTCAGTTTTCATTCCAATCCCAAAGAAAGGCAATGCCAAAGAATGCTCAAACTACCACACAATTGCACTCATCTCACATGCTAGTAAAGTAATGCTCAAAATTCTCCAAGCCAGGCTTCAGCAATATGTGAACCGTGAACTTCCAGATGTTCAAGCTAGTTTTAGAAAAGGCAAAGAAACTAGAGATCAAATTGCCAACATCCACTGGATCATGGAAAAAGCAAGAGAGTTCCAGAAAAACATCTATTTCTGCTTTATTGACTATGCCAAAGCCTTTGACTGTGTGGATCACAATGAACTGTGGGAAATTCTGAAAGAGATGAGAATACCAGACCACCTGACCTACCTCTTGAGAAACTTATATGCAAGTCAGGAAGCAACAGTTAGAACTGGACATGGAACAACAGACTGGTTCCAAATAGGAAAAGGAGTACATCAAGGCTGTATATTGTCACCCTGCTTACTTAACTTATATGCAGAGTACATCATGAGAAACGCTGGGCTGGAAGAAGCACAAGCTGGAATCAAGATTGCCAGGAGAAATACCAATAACCTCAGATATGCAGATTACGCCACCCTTATGGCAGAAAGTGAAGAGGAACTAAAGAGCCTCTTGATGAAAGTGAAAGTGGAAAGTGAAAAATTTGGCTTAAAGCTCAACATTCAGAAAACAAAGATCATGGCATCTGATCCCATCACTTCATGAGAAATAGATGGGGAAACAGTAGAAACAGTGTCAGACTTTATTTTGGGGGGCTCCAAAATCACTGCAGATGGTGATTGCAGCCATGAAATTAAAAGACGCTTACTCCTTAGAAGGAAAGTTATGACCAACCTTGATGGCATGTTGAAAAGCAGAGACATTACTTTGCCGACTAAGATCCGTCTAGTCAAGGCTATGGTTTTTCCAGTAGTCATATATGGATGTGAGAGTTGGACTGTGAAGAAGGCTGAGCGCCAAAGAATTGATGCGTTTGAACTGTGATGCTGGAGAAGACTCTTGAGAGTCCTTTGGACTGCAAGGAGATCCAAGCAGTCCATTCTGAAGGAGATCAGACCTGGGATTTCTTTGGAAGGAATGATGCTGGAGCTGAAACTCCAGTACTTTGGCCACCTCATGGGAAGAGTTGACTCATTGGAAAAGACTCTGATACTGGGAGGGATTGGGAGCAGGAGGAGAAGGGGACGACTGAGGATGAGATGGCTGGATGGCATCACGGACTCGAGGGACGTGAGTCTGAGTGAACTCCGGGAGTTGGTGATGGACAGGGAGGCCTGGCGTGCTGCGATTCACGGCTTGCAAAGAGTCAGACACGACTGAGCAACTGAACTGAACTGAGGCAAATGGACATCAAGAAAATAAATGTACAGATAGAAAACTGCTAGATTCCTAATAAAACAAAATAATTCAGGGTTATGAAATGACAATGATTCTACAATTTTTAATGAGATAATATAATGAGATATATTTATGCCTAACAGGTATAAGATTATTTAAAAATACAGGCCACATAGACACATACACACACCATGAACCATTACTATTCAACCATAAAAAAGAATGCAATTTTGCCATTAACAATATGGATGGACTAAGTGAAGTAAGTCAGACAAATACTGTATGATACCACTTATATATGGAATCTCAAAAAATACAACAAACTGGATAATATAACAAAAAAGACAGACTAACAGATAAAAGAGAACACACTAGTGATTTGCAGAGGGAAGATGGAAGTGAGGAGAGACAATATAGGACTCAGGGATTAAGAGGCACAAACTGTTATACATAAAATACACTACAAGGATATATTGCACAATGCAGGGAATATAGCCAGTATTTTATAATAACTAAAAATGGAGTATAACCTTTAAATGTTTTGAATCACTATACTGTACACCTGTCACTAATATAATACTGTATATTAACTCAACTTGAATTAAGAAAAAAACAAACACAGGCCACCTATGTCTCTGATCTCTCAGGACTCAACTAAAATTACAGAATATACAGAATATATAGAATTCTTCATTTCTGAATACACAGAAATGAAGGTAGCATATGTGAAACAGATGACCAGTCCAAGTCCGATGCATGAAACAGGGCATTCAAAGCTGTTTCCCTGGGACAACCCAGAGGGATGGGATGGGGAGGGAGGTGAGAGGGGGGTTCTAGACGGGGAACACATATATGTGTGGTGTTGGAGAAGACTCTTGAGAGTCCCTTGGACTGCAAGGAGATCCAACCAGTCCATTCTCAAGGAGATCAGCCCTGGGTGTTCTCTGGAAGGAATGATGCTAAAGCGGAAACTCCAGTACTTTGGCCACCTCATGCGAAGAGTTGACTCATTGGAAAAGACTCTGATGGTGGGAGGGATTGGGGGCAGGAGGAGAAGGGGACGACAGAGGATGAGATGGCTAGATGGCATCACGGACTCGATGGAGGTGAGTCTGAGTGAACTCTGGGAGTTGGTGATGGACAGGGAGGCCTGGAGTACTGCGATTCATGGGGTCACAAAGAGTCGGACATGACTGAGCGACTGAACTGAACTGAACTAAAATAATAAATTCACACACACACACACACACACACACACACACACAAATGAAGGTAGTAAAAGTCCTAGAACAGTGAAGAAAATAAAAATTTAATATTGCAGGATAAGCTGGCAGCACATCTATTAATTCAGCAAATAATTATTAACTATTTATTACACCAGGAAATCTAATCGAACATCTTTCACTCAGAACAGAGATCAGAAAGATACATACAAATATACAGTTTCACCAACACATCTATTTTCTACTACAGAAATAAAATATGATTTTAAACTAGACTGCTTATTCTTCTAGAACTAAACAGTACACTTACTTGAAAAAGAAGCTAAATAAGCAGCTTTTACATGCATCTAAACATGCTGTCTGATTTTAGTTTTACTTTTTTAGTCACATTTTGGCCACCAAAAGGAAATAATACAAGATTAAGAAAAAAGCATCTGAGGATATAAAATAAATGACATGAAACTCTTTGTAAGAAGTTACATCCCCATCTTCCTTATCATCAAGAAACTGATAAATATGTTGATCAAATACAAAGCGTTATATGTCATACACAGAAAAAAGTACTATTTAAAACTGTCATTTATAGTGAAAAGTACACTGAGGAGGTTTACTTCTCTCCTCTCTCTCTTCTCTTTCAAGTGTAAATGTTTGTTTATTCTCGCAAGGGGAAAATATTGCAATAATTGATGGCGGTTGTGACACTTGCTATTTTATATACAAAAATAATTAGTAACTTTCAAATAGAGAAGTAGATAGTTTATATGAATATTAAACAGTATGTTTTCTAGAAAAGTTTAAGAAGACTTCTCTCCTTTTTGGGACTCATAGACATTACATGATAGTAGAATTTAAACGTAGAGATGTTTAGAAGTCATAATATTAAAGAAAATAACCTTTAAAAACTGTATTTAGTTTTTAACCACGTAATCCCATTTAAGACACAAGTCTCTCAGGAGGAGTCTCACTTGGGAATTCTTCAGTTCTCATTAAAATAAGTTAAAATAATTTCAGATTGTCAACTTTGACACCTTAAAATTACATAAGAAGAGAAAATGCTAAAACCATATATATCTTCTCCATAATTTTATCTATTTTTCATAAAATAATACCCATTAAAGTTTTCCAATCTTTCTTTTATCTTAAAATGGGTGCTTAAAACTAATTTTACATTTCAAGGCTGTTTAAAATAATAAAGCAGTTACTAAAGCAACAGAAGTTTTTCTAGGTCAGCACTTTTTAAATATAACTTCCAATAATCAGGAGTATAAAAGAAACACTACTTTTGCAGGGTGAATACTATTATCACCTTTTTCCCAAATAAATTTTATATATATATATATATATATATATATAAACATTTTATTGACAGCACTACTCAAAATTACATATATTTCAGATTCATGCTTATTAAGTTCAAGCTACTTCATGAGAGTCAATTATGAGAAAACTAGTGTTTTCCAGGAGACAAAATAGACTATCTTACAAGATTTTAAGACCGCTGATACAGGAGGTAGCCAGAAGGTGGTCTATTGTAGTCATTAGGGGGAAAATATGAATCTCGGCAAGTCAGGACTAGTCTAAGACCACCAAAAGTAGTTCATTGGTGGTCCTCTTTACATAAAAATCAAGGACTATTCGTGATGTATAATCACTGTACAAACGGATATGGATATACGAGGCCCAACATTCTTAACCAATATTGAGGAAATAATTTAATAGCTATTTCCATAATATGTATGGTGAGCCGAGAGCTCTCAGCTCTTCTCTTCTCTTCTCTTCTGAAGAAAGAGAAGGTTTAGGGTGCCCTAGCTTTTTTAAGCAACTTTGGCTGAACATAGGTGGCATTACTTTATACAAGTGGCTATTAAATTATAAGATCCATTAATATTTCTATCTTCCAACTTCTAGAATAAAGATTCTAAGGAAGAAAAAGAAAGATCAAGGCAAATAACATCACTTGGGACTCTGAAAATCTTTGAGTGAAAAGGTGTATTATTTTGTAGTTAAGAGAACATAAATAGGTGAATATCAATTGTTCTAGGAAAGACTAGGTCAACATCAATGACAGAATCAGTGAAGATGAAACATTACAGCACCAAGTGCCAATGTCCAGTCACAATATAGTTGGTGTAGTAGAGGCTAAGGAGAGACGCATACAGAACCTTGAGGAGCATCATCCCTGGAACAAGGTAGTATCAGGAGAAAGACAGGGCCACAGGGTATACATTTAATACTTGTCAGTAAATAATTATATTAGCTGTCACAGAGGACACAAAACTAGTCTCTGACTTTCTTGGAGAAGAAAATAGATATTTCTAACAATTTTACTGTTGAGAATTCAAAGAAAAGCCTATTTCTCTTACTACTTTGATTCTCCTCTAACAATAATTCTAATCCAGAAACCTCAATAATATAAACAAGATGCTATGGCATGGTTAAAAAAAGTTTGCATTTTAGGAGAATATGAAAATGAAAATATGAATTACTATGATAACCAGAGATAAGCCCCCAAGAATTTCTTAACTGCTTAAAAAGTATCTTTTCATTGGTTATAAACATGGTTATTTATCAAGAAGTTAAAGTTTCAATATCACCTTCAACAAATAATGAAACTTCTACATTATAATTAAAACAAGATACTAGGAAAGCACATAATTATCATTTGGGTAAGATTTTTTTCTACCTCCACAGATTCTTAAATTATGCCTTATGGAAAAGCACTTTTTGGTAATAAAATCAATGACAGCTTAAAAGACTTTGGCATACTGAAGCACACAATAAAGAATATATTTCAATGTAACACATTAAAATGACACTGATTCAAATAAAAATAGGTTAAATAGATATGGACCTGGTTCCTTTACACTTTCCTCATTTTTGACATTCTTACATTCAAATCATCACTCAGTGCCATTGCAAAAATCATATACTTAACCCACATTTATGACTACAGTACTCCACTGAATATCCAAAATATAATGTGTAATTTTCAGTTTTAAGAATATTTTAGATAGACAATTCCATAAATAAATTCTGCATTAAATCAAGAATACATATATATAGGAAAGAGGTCTGCATTTATGGCAATTAGCATAGGTATAGTTGGCTTAAAGCTCAACATTCAGAAAATGAAGATCATGGCATCCAGTCCCATCACTTCATGGGAAATAGATGGGGAAACAGTGGAAATAGTGGTTGGCTTTATTTTTCTGGGCTCCAAAATCACTGCAGATGGTGATTGCAGCCATGAAATTAAAAGATGCTTACTCCTTGGAAGGAAAGTTAAACCTAGATGGCATATTGAAAAGCAGAGACATTACTTTGCCAACAAAGGTCTGTCTAGTCACGGCTATAGTTTTTCCAGTGGTCATGTATGCTTGTGAGAGTTGGACTGTGACGAAAGCTGAGCACCAAAGAATTGATGCTTTCAAGCTGTGGTGTTGGAGAAGACTCTTGAGAGTCCCTTGGACTGCAAGGAGATCCAACCAGTCCATTCTAAAGGAGATCAGTCCTGGGTGTTCTTTGGAAGGAATGATGTTGAAGCTGAAACTTCGATACTTTGTCCACCTGATGCAAAGAGCTGATTCATTTGAAAAGATCCTGGTGCTGGGAAAGATTGGAGGCAGGAGGACAAAGGGACAACAGGGGATAAGATGGCTGGATGGCATCACTGACTCAATGGACATGGTTTGGGTGGACTCCAGGAGTTTGTGATGGACAGGGAGGCCTGGCATGCTGCAGTTCATGGGGTCACAAAGAGACAGACACAACTGAGCGACTGAACTGAATTGATACGTCTGATAGGCAAGTCATGACTGAATACAATAGGCTGAAAATAGATTTTCTGGAACAGATCCTAACAAGTCTCCCATAACTTAGTTAACTTAGGAAGTTCAGAGGAATATTGAAAGTTCTGTAAACAGAAATGAAAAGGGAAAATTAAACTAAGACTGTAGTCCATGGAGCACCACAGACCTTTTTTGGGGAATGGCAAATGACAGTAACCTTTTTCATTTTGGGGTTTTAAATTATGTGCTATGACCTTTACAAACGAAGTGTAAAACTGATTTCTAAAACCAAAGTTTAAATCACATTTTCAAAGGCTATGATATACTTAATGCCACAAACTTTAAAACTATGGCATAAAGCAGGGTTTTTAAGAACAGAAGTTTAAGTCACATTTTAAAATAAATATATTTTATAGCTATAACAAACACACACACACACCAAAAAAGATGTGTTTTTCATCAAAGTGAACTGGAATACAAAAGTAGGAAGTCACAAGATATCGGGAGTAAGAGGCAACTTTGGCCTTGGAGTACAAAATGAAGCATGGCAAAAGCTAAAATAGTGTTGCCAAGAGAATACACTGGTCATAAAAAACACCGTCTTCCAACAACACAAGAGATGACTCCACACATGGACATCACCAGATGGTCAATACCAAAATCAAATTGATTATAGTCTTTGTAGTCAAAGATGGAGAAGCTCTATACAGTCAGTAAAAAAATCACCGGGAGCTGACTGTGGCTCAGATCATGAACTCCTTATTGTAAAATTCAGACTTCAATTTAAGAAAGCAGGGAAAACAACTAAACCATTCAGGTATGACCTAAATCAAATCCCTTATGATTAGACAGTGGAAGTGACAAACAGATTCAAAGGATTATATCTGATAGACAGAGTGCCTGAAAAACTATGGACAAAGGTTCATAACACTGTACTGGGGGCAATAATCAAGAATATCCACCAGAAAAAGGAATGCAAAAAGTCAGAATAATTGTCTGAGAAGGCCTTACAAATAGCTGAGAAAAGAGAGAAGCTAAAGTCAAAGGAGAAAAGGAAAGATATACCATTTGAATGCAGACTTCCAAAGAATACCAAGGAGAAAAAAGAAAGCCTTCCTCAGAGATCAGTGCAAAGAAATAGAGGAAAAAAGTAGAATGGGAAAGACTAGAGATCTCTTCAAGAAAATTAGAGATACAAAGGGAATATTTCCTGCAAAGATAGGCACAATAAAAGAGAGAAATGGTATGGACCTACAGAAGCAAAAGATATTAAGAAGAGGTGGCAAGAATACACAGAAGAACTGTACAAAAAAGATCTTCATGACCCAGATAATCACGATGGTATGGTCACTCACCTAGAGGCAGACATCCTGGGATGCAAAGTCAAGTGGGCCTCAGGAAGCATCACTACAAACAAAGCTAGTGGAGGTGATGGAATTCCAGTTGAGCTATTTCAAATCCTAAAAGATGATGCTGTGAAAGTGCTGTACTCACTATGCCAGCAAATTCAGAAAACTCAGCAGTGGCCACAGGATTGGGAAAGGTCAGTTTTCCTTTTAACTCCAAAGAAAGGCAATGCCAAAGAATCCTTAAACTACTGCAAAATTGTACTCATCTCACGCACTAGTAAAGTAATGCTCAAATTTCTCCAAATCAGGCTTCAGCAGTACATGAACCATGAACTTCCAGATGTTCAAGCTGGATTTAGAAAAGGCAGAGGCACCAGAGATCAAATTTCTAACAGACGTGGCAAAAGCAAGAGCAACTCAAAAAGCAAGAGTTCCAGAGGAACATCTACTTCTGCTTTACTGACTACACCAAACCCTTTGTGTGGATCACAACAAACTGGAAAATTTTTAAAGAGATAGAATATGAGACCACCTTAACTGCCTCCTGAGAAATCTATATGCAGGCCAAGATGCAACAGTTAGAACTGGACATGGAACAACACACTGGTTCCAAATTTGAAAAGGAGTATGTCAAGGCTGTATAATGTCACCCTGTTAATTTAACTTATATGCAGAGTACATCATGTGAAATGATGGACTGGATGAAGCACAAGCTGGCATCAAGTTTTCCAGGAGAAATATCAATGACCTCAGACATGCAGATGATACCACACTTATAGCAGAAAGCAAAGAGGAACTAAAGAGCCTCTTGATGAAAGTGAAAGAGAGTGAAAAAGTTGGCATAAAACTCAACATTCAAAACCTAAGATCATGGCATGGGGTCCTATCCCTTCATGGCAAATAGATTGGGAAACAATGGAAACAGTGACAGACTTTATTTTTTGAACTCCAAAATCTCTGCAGATGGTGAATCCAGCCATGAAATTAAAAGACGCTTGCTCCTTGGAAGAAAAGCTATGGCCAACCTAGACAGCATATTAAAAAGCAGATACATTAGTTTGCCAATAAAGGTCTGTCCAGTCAAAGCTATGGTTTTTCCAGTAGTCATGTATGGATGTGAGAGTTGGACCATAAAGAAAGCTGAGTGCTGAAGAATTGATGTTTTTGAACTGTGGTGTTGGAGAAGACTCTTGCGAGCTCCTTGGATTGCAAGTAAATAAAACCAGTTAATCCTAAAAGAAATTAGTCCTGAATATTCACTGGAAGGACTGATGCTGAAGCTGAAACTCCAATACTTTGGACACTTGAGGCAAAGAACTCACTCTTTGGAAAAGACCCTAATGCTGGGAAGATTGAGGCAGGAGGAGAAGGGGACGACAGAGGATGAGATGATTGAATGGCATCACTGGCTCAAGGGACATGGGTTTGAGGAAGCTCTGGGAGTTAGTGATGGATAGGAAAGCCTGGCGTGCTGCTGTCCATTGGGTCGCAAAAGTCAGACATGACCAACTGACTGAATTGACTGACTGACTGAGAGCTATAAAAAAATATGTTATACAGAAATAATATGGGTATTTGAAAATAAGAACATTCATCCAAAAATTACATAATTTAAATCAACCTTTACCATTAGTTATTATCAATATATCAAGAAAAAATAAAAATAATATAAAACATTAAAAAGTGAAAACTGGATTTTGCTTTATTTCTATTAATATGTAATAGTACTCTACTGAGAAATCGCGAGTTATCTACCTATAATCAGGGGAATAATACAAAAGCTGCATATTGCTTAATACACTTTGTTATCTAGCAGTCTCTACATGTGTAATGTCATGCCATCCATCTTATATTTAAAAGCAGTGATAATAAAGGCTTGCCAAGGATATTTTATTCTTCAGTGTTTGTTGGAATTTGTATATATCATTTATTTTGCCTACAACAGGCTCCTTTACCTTATACAAATAGAAAACTCCCACTAATCTCATATTTCATATAAAATGCTTTTGGAATATTTCCTAACTCCATCTGATTAGCTTATATCCAGATACCTTTCACCTATTCCAAGATAATAGTTACTTTATTATAATTAAAATATCTATATTTTTTCTCCATACCTGATGGCTACATATTTGAGTCATTTTTAGATCCTCAGAGCCTGGGGCAGACTGGATTCATTTTTACAAACTAGAAATAAATGAATATAGCCATGAAGTAGTACTAGTCATAACTCTAATTTATGGATCCACCTATTTGGCAAGTACAGCAATAAAGGTTTTTGGGTACTATTTTTGATACTATAGTTTTAGTCACTTTTTATCCTTATATCTCAGCTATTAATGATTGAAGTCAGTAAGTTTTCTCTTAGACCAATGAACCTACCTTTTCTCTATAACTGTGGCTTTACTTTAATTTTTTCTTTGAGCAGTAGAAATACTTCTCTAATGTAATTGTATAAAAATGTGTAATTTACTAAGCATAGAATATGAAACCACTCCTGTTGAAGCATATAATGCTTCAAAATCCAGACAACTGTCCTTGTTTCATTACACTAAAAAATTAAATAGAGCTAAAATATAAAAATCAAATATATAACTTTAAATGCATGCTACTAAGTAAAAGAAGCCAACCTAAAAAGGCTACATACTGAATATAAGATATTTTGGAAAAGGGAAAACACAATCATAAAATTACCAGTGGTTGTCAATGGATAGGGAGATGAGCAAAAAAGAGAAAAGTTTTAAGGCAGTAGAAATACTTCGTATGATAATATAATGATGGTATGTATCATTATATATTTGTCAAAACCCATAGCACATACAACACTTAGAATGAATCCTAAAGTAAATGGGCATTGGGTGGTTACAATGTGTCAATATAGGTTCATTCTTGTTAAAAAAAAAAAAAAAAAAAGTCCAATATGTAGGGAGTACATGGGGAATAGCTGTATTTCCCTCACAATTTTGTTGCAAATCTAAACTGCTCTTAAAAAAAAATAATATCATCGCAGCACTGTTTATAATAGCCAGGACATGGAAACAACCTAGATGTCCATCAGCAGATGAATGGATAAGAAAGCTGTGGTACATATACACAATGGAGTATTACTTGGCCATTAAAAAGAATTCATTTGAATCAGTTCTGATGAGATGGATGAAACTGGAGCCGATTATACAGAGTGAAGTAAGCCAGAAAGAAAAACACCAATACAGTATACTAACACATATATATGGAATTTAGAAAGATGGCAATGATGACCCTGTATGCAAGACAGGAAAAAAGACACAGATGTGTATAATGGACTTTTGGACTCAGAGGGAGAGGGAGAGGGTGGGATGATTTGGGAGAATGGCATTCTAACATGTATACTATCATGTAAGAATTGAATCGCCAGTCTATGTCTGACGCAGGATGCAGCATGCTTGGGGCTGGTGCATGGGGATGACCCACAGAGATGTTATGGGGAGGGAGGTGGGAGGGGGGTTCATGTTTGGGAACGCATGTAAGAATTAAAGATTTTAAAATTAAAAAAATAAAAATAAAATAAAAAAATAAAAAATGAAACACTTTAAAAAAATAATAATATCTTAAAGAAAAGCATGAGTAGAACTAAAAATGTTGTAGATGATACTAAAAATAAAATTAAGCTTATAAAATATTTAACTAGAAACATGGCATGGAAAAAAAGTTAAAATTCATTCGAAGATTGAACAAACATTTATTGAGTCATGTTATGTGCCAAGCACGGTTCTTAAGCAAAAGAGGGAAAAAGAAATAAGGAAACTACAATACAGCCAGGAAACAATAAACTGGAATTAGTAAATTATCTAATCTAAAGGCACAGATTGGATTAGATGGATTAAAAAAAAAAAAAAGACCCAAATATGTGTATCCTACCAATGACTCACTTCAGCTTTAAGAACGCTGGCTCAAAGTGAAGGTATGGAAAAAGATATTCCATGGAAATGGAAACCAAAAGATAACAGGATTAACTATATTTATATGAGATAAAATGGACCCTAAGTCAAAGATGTAAAAAGAGACAAAAAGAGGTCATTACATAATGGTAAAGGTGTCAATTCATCCAAAGGATGTAACAATTATAAATATATATACACCTAAAATCACAGCTCTTGAATGTATTAAGAAAAAATTACTACATTTGAAAAAATAAGTAGACAGCAATGCAAATCTAGTTCAGTTCAGTTGTTCAGTCGTGTCCTTACTCTTTATGACCCCATGAATCACAGCATGCCAGGCCTCCCTGTCCATCACCAACTCTCAGAATTCACCCAAACTCATGTCCATTGAGTCAGTGATGCCATCCAGCCATCTCATTCTCTGTCATCCCCTTATCCTCCTGCCCCCAACCCCTCCCAGGATCAGGGTCTTTTCCAATGAGTCAACTCTTTTGCATGAGGTGGCCAAAGTACTGGAGTTTCAGCTTCAATATCAGCCCTTCCAATGAACACCCAGGACTGATCTCCTTTAGGATTGACTGGTTGGATTTCCTTGCAGTCCAAGGGACTCTCAAGAGTCTTCTCCAATACCACAATTCAAAAGCATCAACTCTTTGGCATTCAGCCTTCTTCACAGTCCAACTCTCACATCCATACATGAACACTAGAAAAACCATAGCCTTGACTAGACGGAACTTTGTTGGCAAAGTAATCTCTCTGCTTTTTAATATGCTATCTAGGTTGGTCATAACTTTCCTTCCAAGGAGTAAGCGTCTTTTAATTTCCTGGCTGCAGTCACCATCTGCAGTGATTTTGGAGCCCAGAAAAATAAAGTCTGACAGTGTTTCCACTGTTTCCCCATCTATTTCCCATGAAGTGATGGGACTAGATGCCATGATCTTCGTTTTCTGGATGGTGAGCTTTAAGCCAACTTTTTCACTCTCCTCTTTCACTTTCATCAAGAGGCTTTTTAGTTCCTCTTCACTTTCTGCCATAAGGATGGTGTCATCTGCATATCTGAGGTTATTGATATTTCTCCTGGCAATCTTGATTCCAGCTTGTGCTTCTTCCAGCCCAGCATTTCTCATGAGGGGATTTCAATACCATACTTTCATAAAATGCATACAAAATCAATGAAGAAACAAAATACATCTTAGACAAGTGAACTCAGCAGACATACAAAGAACACTCCATATAAGCCGAACATATCCTTCTCAAGCACATGGGACAGTCTATGGGAGAAATTATGTTAGGTCACAAAACAAGCCTTTGCAAGTGTTAAGAAAATTGAAATCATACAAAATACCCTTTCTGATATTTTCATATTCTATGAAATCAGAAATCAATGGGATAAAACTGGAGAATTCACAAATAACTGGAAATTGAACAACATACACCAAACAACAATGGGTTAAAAAAATCAAAAGGGAAGTCAAAAAATATCTTAAGGGAACTCCTTGGCAGTCTAGTGCTTAGGACTCTGCACTTTGACAGCAGGGAGCATGGTTTGATACCTAGTTCTGGAACTAAGATCCCACAAGTCACACTCTGTAACCAAAAATATGTATTTATCTTGGAACAAACAAAAAATGGCAAAACAACATACCAAAACTTAGGAGATGTAGTGAAAACTGTTTATAGGAAGAAATGCCATATGAAAGAAAAAGAAAAGTCATAAATAAATCTACTATACATCTTAGAAAAAAAAGAACAAACTAAGACCAAAGTCAGTAAAAGGAAATAGGTAACAAGTTTTGGCGCAGAAATGCAATAGAAACCAAGAAAACAATAGAAAAGATTTACAAATGAAAGAACTGGTATTCTGAGAAGATAAAGAAAATTGACTAAAGTTTAGCTACACAAAGGAAAAACCAGAGAAGATTCAAATAAATGAAATTATAAATGAAAGAGGAGCTATTACAACTCGTACCACAGGAATAAAAAGGATCATAAGGGAGTAATATGAACAACTGTACACTTCCAAACTGAATAATCTAGGGGAAAAAAAGGATACATTCCTAGAAACATATGACCTATCAAGACTGAATTATAAAGAAATAGAAAATCTGAAAAAATTTAATGACTGAACTTTCCCTGGTGGAAGAGTGGATAAGAATCTGCCTGCCAGTACAGGGGACATGCTTTCAAGCCCTGACCCAGGAAGATTCCACCTGCCACAGAGCAACTAAGCCCAGGTGCCAGAACCACTGAAGCCCACGGGCCTGGAGCCTGTGCCCCACAACAAGAGAAGCCACTGCAGTGAGCAGCCTGTGCGCGGCAACTAAGGTAGCCCTTGCTCACTGCAGCTAGAGAAAGCCCACGTAAAGCAACGGAGACCCAGCGTGGCCTAGAAAAGCAAAACAAACAACA
This sequence comes from Ovis aries, assembly GCF_016772045.2. Taxonomy (NCBI): domain Eukaryota; kingdom Metazoa; phylum Chordata; class Mammalia; order Artiodactyla; family Bovidae; genus Ovis; species Ovis aries. The sequence goes on along the minus strand of NC_056059.1, from coordinate 27,345,153 downwards.
ACAACAACAACCTAATGACTGAGGAGACTGAAGCAGTAATTAAAAATCTCCCAGAAAACAAAACAATATGACCAGATCGTTTCACTAGTGAATTCTACCAAACATTTAAATGATTGATGCCAATCCTTCTCAAACTCTCCCAAAATACTGAAGAGGAGAGAATACTCCTAAACTCATTTTATGAGGCCAGCATTATCCTGAAACTAAAGTTAAATAAGGCTACAAAAAGAAAAAGCTACAGGCTAATATCCCTGATGAATATACCGGCAAAATACCTCAACAAAATATCAAACCTAGCAAACCAAATTCAACAGTACCTTAAAAGGATCATACACTATGGCAAATGGGATTCACCCCTGAGAATAAAGTGGCTCAACATAAACATATCAATAAAAGTGATGTACCACATTAAAACAATAAAAAATAAAAATTGTATGATCATCTCAATGCAAAAACAGTATCTGACAAAATTCAACATTTTTTCGTTAAAAAAAATGTTAACAACTTGATTATAGAATAAGTGTACAATACCTTAACATAATAAAGGCCATTGAAGACTAACTTACATCTAACATTATATTCAACAGTAGAAAGTTAAAAACTTTCTGGATAAGATCAGGAAAAGGCAATGATGACTACATTAACCACCCCTATTTAACATATCCTGGAAGTTTTAGCCAGAACAATTTGGCAAAAATAGTAGTAATAATAAAAGCCAACCAAATTATAAAGAAAAAAGTAAAATTATTTCTGTTTGTAGATGAAATAAATTTATAGAAAATTCTAAAGATGCCACAAAAATATCAATGGAAATACAATAAAATAATAAATAAATGAATTTGAAAAGTTGCAGAATGAAAACTGAACATATAAAAGTCAATTATGTTTCTATGCACTAACACAAACTATCTAGAACACCAAGAAAACAAGCCCATTTACAACAGCATAAAACATAAGAAAATACTTAGGAATAAAGGTAACCAGGACAATAAAATATTTATACACTGAAAATTATAAGACACTGGTGAAAGAATTTGAAGTAGACACAAATGGTAAGATATCCCATGTCCAAGAATTTTTAAAAATCAGTAATAATAAAATATGCACTTTACAATGTGCAGTCATCTGTTGATTTCATATAATCTCTATCAAAATTTCAAAGGCATTTTCACTGAAACAGACAAAATAATCCTAAAATTTGTATGGAATCATATAAGATCCTTAGTAGCCAAGGTATTCCTAAGAAAGAACAACAGAGCTAGAAACCTCACACCTCCTGATTTCAAACTCTGTCACAAAGCTACAGTAGTCAAAATTGGCATTAAAAAAAGACACATAAGCAATGGAAAAACTTGAGAGCCCAGAATGATCTGTTTCATTTACCATCAACTAATCTTTGAAAAGGATATCAGGAATACACAATGGGAAAATAATGGGAAAATATGTTAACTTCTTATCAGCGATGCTTGGAAAACTGAAGTACACGAGAACCCTTATTTATACTACTCATAGTAATTAACTCAAAATGGATTAAAGACGTAACTTGAACACCAGAAGCCATAAAACTTCTAGAAGGAACATGGGGAAAAGTTTCCCGACATTGGTCTTGGCAATGATGTTTTTGGATATGACATCAAATGTATAAACAAAAATAAAGAAGTGGGACCACATCTGACTAAAAACACTACATCTGACTAAAAAGCTTCTGCATGAATGCAAATCAACATCTGTCAACAAAATACTAGCAAACCGAGTGCAACAATACATTACAAAGATCATACACCATAATCAAGTGGGATTTATCCCAGGGATGCAAAGATTCTTCAATGTCCACAATATCAATCCCTTTGATCAGTTCAGTTCAGTCGCTCAGCCATGTCTGACTCTTTGTGACCCCCATGGACTGCAGCATGCCAGGTTTCCCTGTCCATCACCAACTTGAGTAAGCTGAGCTTACTCAAACTCACGTCCATCAAGTCGGTGATGCCATCCAACCATCTCATCCTCTGTCATCTCTTCTCCTCCTGCCTTCAATCTTTCCCAGCATCAGGGTCTTTTCCAATGAGTCAGTTCTTCGCATCAGGGGGCCAAAGTATTGGAGCTTCAGCTTCAGCATCAGTCCTTCCAATGAATATTCAGAACTGATTTCCTTTAGGATTGAATGGTTGGATCTCCTTGCAATCCAAGTGACTCTCAAGAGTCTTCTTCAACACCACAGTTCAAAAGCATTAATTCTTCACATTAAAAAAAATTGAAGAATAAAACCTTATGGTCATCTTAACAGATGCAGAAAAAGATTTTGACAAAATTCAACATCAATTTATTGGTGGGGGCGGGGGGAACCTCTCTAGAAAGTAGGCAGAGAGGGAAGATATCTTAACATAATAAAGGCCATACATGACAAACTCACAGATAGCATCATACTTAAAGGTAAAAAGCTGAAAATGTTTCCTCTAAGAATAGAAATAAGATAAAGATGTCTCACCATTTTTATTCACCATAGTTTTGAAAGTCCTAATCACAGCAATTGAGAAGAAAAAGTAATAAAAGGAATCAAAACTGTAAAAGAAAAAGTAAAACTGTCACTGTTTGCAGATGACATGATACTATACATAGAAAATCCTGAAGATGCTACCAGAAACTAGTGGAGCTCATTAATGAATTTGATAAAGTTGTGGTATACAATATCAATACACAGAAATCTCTTGCATTTCTGTACACTAACAATGAAAGATTAGAAATAGAAATTTAGGAAATAATTATTGCTTCAAAAAGAATAAAATACCTAGGGATAAATGTACCTAAGTAGGCAAAAAACCTGTACTCTCAAAACTAGAAGATGCTGATGAAAGAAATCAAAGATGACATACAGCTATACCATGTACTTGGATTGGAAGAATAAATATTGTCAAAATAACTATACTATCATCCAAGGTGATCTACAGATTCAAGTCAATCCTTATCAAATAACTAATGGCACTTTTTGCAGATCTAGAACAAAAAACCTTAAAATTTGTATGGAGACACAAAAGACCCCAAATAGTCAAAGCAATCTTGAGAACAAAATAAGGAGCTTAAGGAATCGGGCTTCATGACTTAAGATTATACTATAAAGCTACAGTAATCAGAACAGCATGGTACTGGCACAGAGACAAACTTACAGATCAATGGAACAAGATAGAAAGCCAAAAAATAAATCCATATACCTATGGCCAATTAATCTATGACAAAGGAGGCAAGAATACACAATGGAGAAAAGACAGTTTCTTCAATAAATGATGCTGGAAAAATCGGACAGCATCATGTTAAAGAGTGAAATTAGAAAATTCCCTAATACCATACACAAAAACAAACTCAAAATGAATTTAAAAACTAAATGTAAGACCAGATGGTATAAAACTCTTAGTGAAAAACACAGGCTGAACACTCTTTTACATAAATCACAGCAATATCTTTTGGGATCCACTTTCTAGAATAAAGAAAATAAACACACAAATAAGCAAATGGGACCTAATTAAACTTAACAGCTTTTACACATCAAAGGAAACTATAAAAAAAAAAAGACAACCATCAAAATTGGAGAACATATTTGGAAATGATGAGACCAACAAGGAATTAATCTCCAAAATACAAACAGCTCATGCAGATAAACAGAAGGAAAAAAAGGAATCAAAAAATGAGCAGATCTAAATAGGCATTTCTACATAGAAGACATATAGGTGGCCAAAAAGCCCATGAAAAAGATGCTCAACATAACTACCTAGACAAATGCAAATCAAAACTACAATGAGGTATCACTTCACATGGTTAAAATAGCCATCATCAAAAAGTCTACAAACAATAAATGCTGGAGAGGGTGTGGAAACAATGGAACGTCCCCCCCACCCACTGTTGATAGGAATGTAAATTGGTACAGTCATTATAGAGAATAGTATGGGGGTTCTTTAGTTTTTTAAAAATAGATCTACCACATGACCCACCAGTCTCATTCCTGGGGATATATCTGGATAAAACAATAATCTAACAAGATACATGCACTTCAGCTTTCACTCTGGCACTGCTTACAATAGCCAAGACATGGAAGCAACCATAAGTTGTGAGATATCACCTCACAACTGGTAGCTATCATCAAAAAGACAAGAATAAAAAAGGTTGGTAAGGATGTAAGAAAAGGAACATCCGACAGTTGGGATCCAAAGTGGACGTGAGATACTAAAGAAACCTCTAACCATCAACGGCAGACACTAGATACATTTAAGTATTTTCCAAATAGAATCCCATATTGCAATCTTAAAAGAGTGTTATAAATGACCAGAATCATCTTTTTCTATTAAAGAAGTAAAATATTTAAGGCAAATATGTTTTTAGGTCATCAATTTATTAAACATGATGAAGGAAAAGAGAAGCGTCAAACTAAAAAATCAGAGCAAATTATAAGGAAACAAAATGGTGTTGCAAAGACAAAAAAATACAGGTAGTTTTCAATAGAAAAGTTACCAAGCAGTGTAGTATTATATATACTATATAATGTATGGATATATTAGCTTGAAATTTCAGGCATTACTTTAATTATACCTCATTGTTAAATCCATAAATGTTTTACTCCATAAATGACTGAAGTATAAATAAAAATTATTAAATCTCAGTGAAAGGAAAAAGGAAAAGCATCTTTAAATACAAGGAAGACTAATTGGTACATCTTCTCTGACAAGTGTATCACAAAATGAAAAAGGTAGTATCAGATTTCTTAGCATTTGTATTTTGTGGACACCATTAAAATCACTTTTAAAACAGAGTGTGGACACAATCAACTAAGTATATAATATGATTTAATATTAGCAGCAGCAGCAGCAGCATAGTTTGATAAGTCACTTCAGTCGTGTCCGACTCTGTGTGACTCCATAGACGGCAGCCCACCAGGCTCCGCCCCTGGGATTCTCCAGGCAAGAACACTGGAGTGGGTTGCCATTTTCTTCATGTATGAAAGTGAACAGTGAAAGTGAAGTCACTCAGTCGTGTCCGACTCTGCGCGACCCCATGGACTGCAGTCTTCCAGGCTCCTCTATCCATGGGATTTTCCAGGCAAGAGTACTGGAGTGGGGTGCCTAGAATAACTAACCTACTTCATTAAGACTAATAGTTTACTGATCAATACTTGCTTAAAGGCCCTTCCTCATTATACCCAACAATCAAGAGTCAATATGTCATAAACTTTGCCAAATCTTTACAACTGCAAGTTTCTAATTTGCAAGTCTTGCCTTATATTACACAGGCAAGGCTCTAAAACATTAACTATATAATGTATAATTCTTTCACTTTCACATTCTGAACTACTATGAATGCTCTATCTAGCATATTTTCCCTTTCTGAAGTAAGTCTTATAAAAGTATTGGCTTATCAATAGACATTAACAGTGATCTTCTGGGAAAATCAACAGCCAATGGGTAAAAATAACAAGTCTTTCATAATTGATTTTCTTCCTTTTTTGCTATTATATTATGAATGTGCCTTTGACAGAATGCTGAAAAGCTATTTGGATTATGACATTTTAAATAAGTAGAAAAACATACATTCAATACAAATAAATTTCTCATTAACTATCTCAGATAAGAACATTCACTATGTTTTGCACTCTTAAATTAATTGCTATAAGCCAATGGGAAGACCTTTTCATTCCAAACAGGTATTAAAACCTATAGTGAACACAATTTCTAAAACCTTGCAGTTTATTTCAGCCTCCTCCATATAATCAGAAGACCCACAACAGAATGAGACATTTATTTATTATGAATCTAAACCATCTACATTTATTAAAAGAAAATAAAAGATCAAACCTGTTCTTCCAGATCTGCAGGGCTTTCTTCTACGCTCTTTAATAAATTCTTAATTTCAACAAATATTTGGAAATTTTGATTTGTGTATGTAGACAAGTAAATATTTAAAGTTGCAGAGATATAAAATTATATATACATATATATGCATTAATGCTGTTGAGGCTATTTATATATGAGTTGTTAAATAATTCTTAAATCTTTAAGAAATGTCAGAATATATTTTTTACAAAGTCATTATCAGCTAAAAGATTTTGGTTAGTAATAAGAATAGATCACATGGAAAGGACTTTAATAAAGACATTTCCAGTGATGTTCTGGAAATTTTTTCATTCTTATGTTATTATTTAAAGAGAAATATTTTTGACAAACCTCATATGTCGCTGGACCAGGAGTAATCTCTTTGGAATCTTTAAAACGCTCTGATGCTTTAACAAATGAGGGTATGAAGCAAGATTTCTTAAAAACAGGATTGTATGTTGTAGGTCCTAAGAAAAACAAATGTAAAAATAATAAAGCACGTTTTAAATTATTGATTTTGGTCACATGGATATTATTCTTAGATTTGTGAGCCTAACATTTAAATTTGGCATCAAACAATCTTGAACCCATCCTTTTGAATGCTTAAAGTCATTCAGCTCAGGGATTTCAAATATAATAAGCATAAAACAGAGGCAAACTTCATTTTATGTCACTTTGTTGCATTTTTCAGATATTATGATTTTTTCATCTTTTTTTTTTTTAACAAATTGAAGGTTTGTGGCATTTTTGCTTCTAGCAAATTTATCAGCACCATATTTCAAAGCATTTGGTCCTGTAATTCTCACAATTCTTCAAACTTCTTCATTATTAAAATTATATCTGTTTGGTAATCTGTAATCAGTGACCTTTTGATAAGCTAAAGACAAAAGAGAAAAGAAAAGATATATATATTTGAATGCAGAGTTCCAAACAATAGCAAGGAGAGATAAGAAAGTCACCTTCAGTGCTCAATGCAAAGAAATAAATGAAAGCTATAGAATGGGAAAAAATAACAGAAGCAGAATATATCAAGAAGAGGTGGCAAGAATACACAGAAGAACTGTATAAAAAAGATCTTCATGACCCAGATAACAATGATGGTGTGATCATTCACCAAGAGCCAGACATCCTGGAATGTGAAGTCAAGTGGGCCTTACAAAGCATCACTATGAAAAAAGCTAGTGGAAGTGATGCAAGTCCAGCTGAGTTATTTCAAATCCTAAAAGATGATGCTGTGAAAATGCTGCACTAAATATACCAGCAAATTTGGAAAACTCTGCCGTGGCCACAGGACTAGAAAAGTTCAGTTTCATTCCAGTTCCAAAGATAGGTGATTTCAAAGAACATTCAACCTACTGCACAATTTCACTCATCACACATGCTAGCAAAGTAATGTTCAAAATTCTCCAAGCCAGGCTTCAACACTACATGAACCATGAACTTCCAGATGTTCAAGCTGGATTTAGAAAAGGCAGAGGAACCAGAGATCAAATTGCCAACATCCCTTGGATCACTGGAAAAGCAAGAGAGTTCCAGAAAAACATCAACTTCTGCTTTATTGACTACACCAAAGCCTTTGACTGTGTGGATCACAACAAACTCTGGAACATTCTTAAAGAGATAGGAATACCAAACCAGCTGACCTGCCTCTTGAAATCTGTATGCAGGTCAAGAAGCAACAATTAGAACTAGAGCTGGAACAATAGATTGGTTCCAAACTTCAAAAGGATTATGTCAAGGCTGTATATAGTCACCCTGTTTGTTTAACTTACATGCAGAGCACAACATGCAAAATGCCTGGCTGGATGAAGCACAAGCTGGAATAAAGATTGCCTGGAGAAATATCAATAACCTGAGATATGCATTGACACCACCCTTATGGCAGAAAGTGAAGAAGAACTAAAGAGCCTCTTGGTGAAAGTGAAAGAGAGTTTAAAAGCTGCCTTAAAACTCAACTTTCAGAAAACTAAGATCATGGCAACCAGTCCTGTCACTTCACAGCAAATAGATGAGGAAACAATGGAAACAGTGACAGACTTTATTTGGGGGTACTCCAAGATCACTGCAGATGGTGACTACAGCCATGAAATTAAAAGATGCTTGCTCCTTGGAAGAAAAGCTATAGTCCACCTAGACAGCATATTAAAAAGCAGAGTAATTACTTGGCCAACAAAGGTCTGTCCAGTCAAAGCTATGGTTTTTCCAGTAGTCATGTATGGATGTGAGAGTTGGACCATAAAGAAAGCTGAATGCTGAAGAATTGATGCTTTTGAATTGTGGTGTTGGAGAAGACTCTTGAGAGTCCTTTGGACTGGAAGAAGATCCAACTAGTCAATCCTAAAGGAAATCAATCCTGAATATTTATTGGAAGGACTGATGCTGAAGTTGAAGCTTCAATTCTTTGGCCACCTGATGGGAAGAATTGACTCTTGGAAAAGACCCTGATGCTGAGAAAAATTGAAGGCAGGAGGAGAAGGGGACAACAGAGGATGAGATGGTTGGATGGCATCACCGACTTGAGGGACATGAGTTTGAGCAAGCTCTGGGAATTGGTAATGAACAGGGAAGCCTGGTGTGCTGCAGTCCATGTGGTCACAAAGAGTCAGACATGACTGAGCAACTGAACTGAACTAACCTTTGATATTACTATTGTAATTGTTTGAGGGCACCACAAATCATCCTCATATAAGATGGCAAACTTAACTGATAATTGTTGCATGTGTTCTGATTGTTCCCTTATTTCTTTCCCTCCCCTTGGGTCTATTTCCCGAGACACAATAATAATGCAATTAGGCCAATCTGTACCTCTACCATGGGTTATTACTATAGTGTTCAAGTGAAAGGACAAGTCACATGACTCACTTTAATTTAAAAACTGGAAATGATTAAACTTATTGAGAAAGGCATGTCAAAAGTTGAGACAGACTGAAAGCCAGGCATGTTGCACTAGCCAAGTCATAAATCCAAAGGAAAAACTTCTTGAAGGAATTTAAAAGTGTTATTCCCGTGAGCACGCAAATGATAGGAAAGCTAAGCTATTTTAATGCTGATATGGAGAAACTTCTAGTGGTCTGGTTAGAGATTAACATTCCCTTAAGCCAATGCCTAATTCAGAGCCAGGCCTAATTCTCTTCAATTTCATGAAGGCTGAGAGAGCTGAGAAAGCGCCAGATGAAGTCTGAAGCTAACTGAGGCTGGTAAATGTAAAGAAGCTATTTCCATAACATAAAACTGCAATGTAAAGTAGCTGTTTATACAGCTGTAAATACTGTAGCAAGTTATCCAGTAGATCTAGCTATGATAATTAATGAAGGTAATATACTCAACAACAGATTTTCTATGTAGAAAAAAACTGCCTTCTTTTGAAAGAAGATGTCATCTAGGACTCTCATAGCTAAAGAGGAGAAGTCAATGGCTATATTCAAAGTTTCAAGGACAGGCTAATTCTCTTGGTAAAGACTAATATACTTGGTGACTTTAAGTTGAACCTAATACTCACTTAACATTCCAAAAACCTTAGGGCCCTTAAGAACTATGCTATATAATGCCTGGATAATGTGGCATCTGTTAACAACATGGTTTGCTAAATATTTCAAGCCCACTGTTGAGACCTACTGCTTAGGGAAAAAAAAAAGTTTCTTTTCAAAATATTACCAAATATTGACATGTAGTTGGTCACCCAAGAACTCAGATGAAGCTGTACTATGAGATTAACGATGTTTTTATGCCTGCTAACATAACATCCATTCTGCAGCCCATGGATCAAGGAGTCAGTTTGACTTTCAAATCTTATTATTTAATAAATATATTTCAAATGGATCTAGCTGCCATCAATGGTGATTCCTCTGACAGATGTGAAAAGAAAGTGAAAGTAGTCACTCCATCATGCCTGACTCTTTGCGACCCCATGGACTGTAGCCCACCAAGCTCCTCTGTCCATGGAATTCTCGAGGCAAGAATACTGGAGTGGGTAGCCATTGCCTTCTTCAAGGGATCTTCTCAACCTAAGGATCAAACCTGGGTCTCTTGCATTGCAGGCAGATTCTTTACCATCTGAGTCACCAGATGGTAAAGAGAAGCAGGCAAAGTCAATGAAAAACCTCCTGGAAAGGATTCACCATTGCATTTGCCATTAAGAACATTTACAATTTATAGAAAGTGGTAAAAATATCAACATTAACAGGAGTTAGTTGGAAGGATTTGAATGACTGAGTGATTCAAGTCTTAGTGAAGGAAAAAAACGCAGATGCAGAAATAGTAAGAGGACTAAAATTAGAAATGAAGTCTGATGATAGGACTCAAATTGTTGCAATCTCATGGTAAACCTTAACCGGATGAGGGGTTGCTTCTTATAGATAAGCAAAGAAAGTGGTTTCTTAAGATGGAATCTACTCCCAGTGAAGGTGCTGTTAAGACTGTTAACATTTTGACAACAAAGGATTTAAATTATTATATAAAGTTAGTTGATAGAGCAGCAGAAGGGTTTGAGAGGATTGACTCCAATTTTGAAAGATGTCCTATTGCGTGTAAAATGCTACTAAACAGCATGTGTGATAAAGAAAAAAAAATTGTGAAAGGGAGATAATGGATGCAGCAAACTTCACTACTGTCTAAGAAACTGCCTCACCACTTAGCCCTTCAGCAACCACCATGCAATATCAAGGGAAGACACTATACCAACAAAAAGAGCATCCCTTGCTGAAGGCTCAGATGGTGTATAGTCTTTTTTTTAGCAATGAAGCATTTTTAAATGAAGGTATGCACATTTTTTAGACAAAAATTATTGCATATTTAATAGACTGCACTATAGTGTAAACATAACTTTTATATGAACTGGAAAACCAAAAATAATTGTGTGACTCTCTTTATTACGATATCTGCTTCGTTGTGGTAGTCTGGAACCAAACCCGCAATATCCCCAAGATACACTTGCAGGGACCTCTGCTTACGTAATAATTAAATGTAAGACACAGGCAATTTCCAAAAAAAAAAAGAAAATAATACCCACTCAAAATACTTCTACATTGTTAGAAGAGATACCCAAGTCTTATTTCCTAAATATTCATTCATATGTTCATTCATACTCATTGGAAAATACCTTGATGTTGGGAAAGACTGAAGGCAGAAGGGGATTACAGAGGATGAGATGGTTGGAAGGCATCACCGACTCAATGGACATGAATTTGAGCAAACTCCAAAAGATGGTGAAGGACAGAGCAGCCTAGCATGCTACAGTCTATGGGGTTGCAAAGATTCAGACGCAACTTGGCAACTGAACAACTTTCATATGTTTAGTGAAGAGGTGATGACTGAATTGCATTGAAAATATGAATAAGATTTAAAGAAGGAGAATGGTGGTTTTACAGCATACTGAGCACTAAACATGATAGAAGTCAAGCCACGAAGATGGAATTTACGACTATGGAACCGTTGCGTGGAGTAAACAGATGGGCTGAATGGAACAAGCCTAAATCCTAAATAAAGATTCTGTACTAGAGCCAACAGCTTCAAATTGTATTCTAAAATGTTCCAAAAATTCCAAAGAATTGCCCAGGGGACAATGTGTAGGTAGACCCCAAATAAAATTTTGAAAGACGGAATGGCAACCCACTCCAGTATTCTTGTCTGGAGAATTCCACAGGCAGAGGAGCCTGGCAGGCTACAGTCCATGGGATCGCAAAGGGTCGGACATGATTGAGCAACTAACACTTACACTTAAATATTTTCACCCAAAACAACTACAGATTCACTGCTTTGTTTGGGTTCCATGTAAAATTTTATTTAACCAAAGTTGTTCATTAATTTTTATTTAAAAAAGCTTTTAAAAACCACTTCCATAGTCTACCCTTTGAAGATTTTAGACTAAAGGAGATTCATAAAGAAAAAGCTAATTAAGAAATAAACTCTGGCAATAGTTTATAGAATGAAATGGCTTGTAGATGGTCTATTTCAGGGTTACTAACAAGGAGTTTAGTAACATTGATAAGGAAAAAGAAGAACAATTCAGAATACTTTCTAAGAAATGCAATAAACGTTTAGTATGTACAGTGATTGGAAGGAGATAAAAATGAATAGTGGCTATGAGAAAGGTAATATTGTGTTAGTAATAAAGAAACACAGAAAGAAGGAGCAGAGGAAGACTTTGGGCTTGATTTTGAGCCAGTTATATATGAAAAGATGCAGGATATCCAGAGGACAATTGTAGGTATGTATCTGAGACTCCTGAGAAAGCTGACCTGGAGAGAAAGAATGCAGTTACTTATATAGAGGCAATAGTCGAGGTTTCTCTAAGTGGAAGAGCACGGAGAGAGAAAACTAAATAACCGAGGAGTGGAACTTGGGAGACTGCACACAGAGAGGGAACAGAGAGTCAAAGAAGGATAACAGTCTAGTTAATAAACCTAGCTACTACATCATAGACAATAAATCGAAAGAGGCTGTTTTTCCCTCTATTTCCATGTTAACCAATAATTACTGTCTCTAACATGCCATGCCTCGTATATGAAGAGGGTTGTTGTTTAGTCTCTAAGTAGTGTCTGACTCTTTCTCGACCCTACGGACTGTAGCCTGCCAGGCTCCTCTGTTCATGGGACTGCCCAGGCAAGAATACAGGAGTGGGTGCCCATTTCCTTCTCCAGGGAATCTTCTCAAACCAGGGATCAGACACATGTCTCTGCATTGCAGATGGATTCTTTACCACTGAGCCTCCGGAGAAGTGCATGAAGAGGGTTAGAGGTCTACCATAGCAAATATTTCAAGAGGGGATTTATAGTAGAGTGTATGTACTGTGCTTAGTCACTCCGTTGTGTCCAACTCTTTGCAACCCCATAGACTGTAGCCCACCAGGCTCCTTGGTCCATGGGATTCTCCAGGCAAGAATACTAGAGTGGGCCACCATTCCTTTTTGCAGGGGATCTTCCCAACCCAGCGATAACCCAGGTTTCCCAAATTGCAGGCAGATTCTTTACCATTTGAGCCACCAGGCAAGCAGGGAAGCAGTGCATATAGAATGTAACTTTAAAAGAGTGGTAACAAATGAAACTAAATTAGAAGGCATTAAAAAGGCACTGTGGAGTGAGGGAATAAAAACTTGAAGCACAGAATATTGACAATGAACATACATAGTGAAATAGTAGAACAGATATAAAGATAGTAATAGGATACAAAATTAATGCCTCTATCTCCCTAGGAGACATGCAATTTGAAACCACTTACTTTGAAGAATAGATTCTTGTTGGTACTTTAGAATCTGATGTATTTTAGAATTGATAGGTTCACATGAAACATTTTTAAAGCTTTAGCTTCATTGCAAAGGACATTTCAAAATTTTAAATAAAATGTAACATTTGACTCTAGATTAATCATTCTAATATAAATTCAATTAACAGGATAGACATCCAAAGTTATAAAGCCCTTGTGGGAGACTGCTACAGAACAGAACACAAACAGAATGTTTCTGTCCATTTACAGTTCATATTTTGAAACCCTAATCCCCAGTGTGAGGGTATTTGGAGATGGGGATTTTGAGAGGTAATTTGTTCATTAGGGGGGAGCCCTTATGATAGGATTATTGTCCTTGTAAGAGGAGATATAATGAGCTTATTCTCTCTCTCTCCCCCATCCTGCCCACCAACTCTCTCTCTCTCTTATGTGAAGACAAAGTAAGATGTCTATCTGCAAACTAGGAAGAGGGCCCTCACTAGGAATAGAATTGGCCAGAATCCTGGGGAACTTGATCTTGAACTTCTCAGATACCAGAACTATGAGAAATAAATTTTTGTTTAATCATGCAGTCTATTGCACTTTTGTTATAGCAGCCCACAGTGACTAAGACAGTGGGATGTTGTTCAGTCACTAGTCATGTCCAACTCTTTGAAATGATATTAACATATTTATAAGGCTTCCCTGGTGGCTCAGCAGTAAATAATCCACTTGCTATTGCAAGAGACATGGGTTCAGTCGCTGGGTCAGGAAGATCCCCTGGAGAAAGTTATGGCAACTTACTCCAGTATTCTTGCCTGGGAAATCCCCTGTAACAGAGGAGCCTGGCAGGCTACAGTGTATGGGGTCACAAAAGAGTTGGACACAACTTGGTAACTAAACAAACAGAGCAATTTATATTTACATTGCAGAGAAATAATGTATATATACAAATATAGTATCTTAACAGCAAATCTTAAATACACAAACTAAACTATGCATAGGAAAATGTACCAGTTGCTGCAATATCCAGAAAAAAAAAACAAACCACAAACTACCATCAGGAAATGGGTACATAATTCCACAATTAATTGAAAATTACAACTTTAACTGTAAAGATTTATAAAAGTTAATGCAATAGGTAAGGCTATTATCCAAACACTACTGTAAAGGTGTTCCATTTTCAGTTATGAAGTATAGTCTATCCCCTGCCTTTACCATAATGTGAAAGGTATAATGCTAAATGCTATTTATCATAATGCTGATAAATATTTACATTCGTGGTTATAATTCATTAAAAGAAAAGAAAATATTCAAATGTAGTTGTAGTAGATTTTCTTTTACTGGAATTTCTTTGAGGAATATTAAGTGAAGCAAAACTTTCCTTAATATGCAGCTTGCTGCATTTTAGCACTTAGACTGCTCTGAGCTACAGAGCATTAAAGAAAAGGTTTACTGCACTTAATTTTAAAATAAATTTTCAATTACGTATATTACTGCTTATACGATACAGGTCAAAGATTTACATTGCTTCACCGGCTCTGATTCACATCTGGATTATGCAGAAACTATCTTCTCTTTATTTACCAAAAGGCCACATTTTAATCACAGGTCACAGAGGAAGAAAAGCTTCTCATTCCAAATCAAACACCTATGAAAAGTCTGACTGGATCATGACTACTATATAATGGAAAATTCAAGAGCAGGTGATTCTTATAATTACATATTTTCCAGCCCTATGCCAACTCACACACTCTGAAATGTCAACCAATGCTACAAGGCAAAAATAGGAGATAACAGGAACAATGAGTAATTTAAAATGAAAATGATTTAAGTACACTAAGAGTGGACTCAAAAATAAATACTTCTATGAATAAAGTTGCAAAACCTCATATTTTAAAAAAACGGCTATCTTTGTAATGAGCCAAAATTAATAAATCGTAGTCAATTTTGCTTATGATTACAGAGTCCTTATTTCATCTGAAGGGGACAGAAAACTACTGGAAAGTAAATATCCCATATGTGAGCTTATCTTTAGATATTTAAAAAGCATCTAGAAAACTGGTCATTGAAATGGACTGCATGGCTTTGAAATGTCTTTTAGAGGGTTTAGGGATCACAGAACACATTTTTTCACACTGATTTAATTCTCCGACTCTACAAATGCAATAATAGCAAAGACAAAAGATTGGTACACAAGGAAGTATTATCATCAGTGTCAAAACCACTCTCCTGCTCTCAATGCTCCTCTCCTGCTTCTAAAACTTGATTTGCTTAAATGGCACTTCAGATTATGACTACAGAACTGCACAATCTATTAAATTCACTGTATAGGTAATGAGAAAAAATGACAGAGTCCAAATGATAGGTAAACTTTTAACTGAAATTTCTGGGTATTTGTTATCATATTGTTGACTTCTCTTTCCAAAAACAAAACCAGTTCAGTTCAGTTGCATAGTCACATTCAACTCTTTGCAACCCATGGACTGCAGCATGCCAGGCTTCCTTGCCCATCACCAACTCCCAGAGCTTGCTCAAACTCATGTCCATCAAGTCGGTGATACCATCCAACCATCTCATCCTCTGTCGTCCCCTTCTCCTCCCACCTTCAATCTTTCCCAGCATTAGGGTCTTTTCCAATGTGTCAGTTCTTCACAACAGGTGGCCAAAGTATTGGAGTATCAGCTTCAGCATCAGTCCTTCCAATGAATATTCAGCACTGATTTCCTTTAGGATGGACTGGTTAGATCTCCTTGCAATCTAAGGAACTCTCAAGTGTTTTCTCCAACACCACAGTTCAAAAACAACAGTTCTTCAGTGCTCAGCTTTCCTTATTCTCATATCCATATATGACTACTGGAAAAACCATAGCCTTGACTAGATGGGCCTTTGTTGGCAAAGTAATGTCTCTGCTTTTTAATATGCTATCTAGGTTGTTCATAGCTTGTCTTCCAAGGAGCAAGTGTCTTTTAATTTCATGGCTGCAGTCACCATCTGCAGGGATTTTGAAGCCCAAGAAAATAGTCTGTCACTGTTTCCATTGTTTCCCCATTTATTTGCCATGAAGTGATGGCATGATCTTAGTTTTCTGAATGTTGAGTTTCAAGCCAGCTTGTTCCACTCTCCTCTTTCACTTTCATCAAGAGGATCTTTGCTTTCTTTTTTTTTTCTGCCAAAAGGGTGGTGTCATCTACATATTTGAGGTTATTAATATTTCTCCCAGCAATCTTGATTCCAGCTTGAGCTTCATCCAGCCTGGCATTTAGTATGATATACTCTGCATATAAGCTAAATAAGCAGGGCAACAATATACAACCTTGATGTACTCCTTCCCTGATTTAGAAACCAGTCTGTTGTTCCATGTCCAGTTCTAACTGTTGCTTCTTGACCTGCATACACATTTCTCAAGAGGCAGGTCAGGTGGTCTGATATTCCCATCTCTTTAAGAATGTTCCACAGTTTGTTGTGATCCACACAGTTAAAGGCTTTGGAATAGTCAATAAAGCAGAAATAGATATTTTTCTGGAACTCTCTTGGTTTTTCAATTTTTAACCAATTGTTTAATCAGTCATATTATCTTCAATTGTTTCATCAATTCTAATGTCTTCAAATACTGAATTTGAATATCTTCAAATATTGAAGTCTGTTTAACTGTGTACCTCCAAGTAATACTTATCAAAAGTGAAGTGAAGTCACTCAGTCGTGTCCAACTCTTTGCGACCCCATGGACACCAGGCTCCTCCGTCCATGGGATTTTCTAGGCAAGAGTACTGGAGTGGGTTGCCGTTTCCTTTTCCAGGGTACTTCCCGACCCAGGGATCAAACCCAGGTCTCCCACATTGTAGACAGACGCTTTCCGTCTGAACCACCACTTGATCTTAGCCAAAAAGCCAATGCATATCCAAAACCCTATCAGATGAAGTCTTTGATCTTACTGATAATTTTACTCTCTGATAATATAAGTAACATTGTACAAGTTTGAAAGACTTTCACCAGTCTTGGAAATGAAGTTATAACATCCTTTATGTATGAATTATAGGCACCAACTGGAAGGAAGGATGATCACCTTTCACCTAATACAACTTTGAGTAGGTAGTGTATAAATATGTAACACATGGATGATTTTCATTGGTGAACAAATTATCAATTAATCAGTAAAACTGACATTATCTTCAAGGTAAATAAAATACCTCACAATTAGTCTGATACATTATTAACAAAGTTTCAAGACTGAGAAAGGAGTAGGACAGGGCTGTCTGCTGTCACCCTGTTTATTTAATGTATACACTGAGCACATCATGAGATATGCCAGGCTGATATGCCTGGATGAGTTACAGGCAGGAATCGAGATAGGAAGGAGAAACATCAACAGTCTCAGATATGCAGATGGTACTACTCTAATGACAAAAAGCAAAGAGGAACTAAAGAGCCTCTTGATGAGGGTGAAGGTGGAGAGGGAATGAGCTAGCTTAAAAGTAAATATTAAAAAAACTAAGATCATGGCATCTGACCCTCTTACTGCAAGGCAAATTGAGGGGGACAAGGTGGAAATAGTGACAGAGATCCTCTTCTTGGGCTCTAAAATCCCTGCAGATAGTGAGTACAGCCATGAACTAAGAGGTTTGCTTCTTGGTAGGAAAGCTATGACAAACCTAGATAGTGTGTTGAAAAGCAGAGACATCACTGTGCCAAAAAATGTCCATATAGTTAAGGTTATGGTTTTCCCAGTGGTCACATACGGTTGTGATTGCTGGACCATAAAGAAGTTGGAGCACTGAAGAACTGACGCCTTTGCACCGTGGAGCTGGAGGACTCCTGAGAGTCCCTGACAGCAAGGAGATCAAACCAGCCAATCTTAAGGTAAATCAACCTTGAATACTTGTTGGAAGGACTGATGCTGAAGCTGAAACTAGCTGACTCATTAGAAAGGCCCCTGTTGCTGGGAAAGATTGAGAGTAGAAGGAGAAGAAAGCATCAGAGGATGAGATGGCTGGATGGCATCACTGATGCAATGGACATGAACTTGGGCAAACTTTGTGAGATGGTGAGGGACAGAGAGGCCTGGCAGGCTGCAGTCCATGGGGTCACAAAGATTTGGAACCAACTGGGTAACTGAACAACAATAAAAATTAGTAGCAAATTTTCCTTTCATAACTGAGTTTGGGCTTTATATCCCACTGTTCATTTAAAGGTTTGGATTCAGAATGCCAGGATTATTACCTAAGCAAAAAGTTGAGAAGTCTCCACATATATTCTTAGTCTTCTTAGGTCGTCATCAATATAACAACACTCAGGGCTAAAATAGTAAGCTTTTCCCTGTTAAAACTGGTACTTATCTCTGTGAACACTGTATGTAAAAATCAGAATAATGTTATATGTCTGTAAAATATGTAATGTCATAGATCAAGTTATATAGAGTTCTTAAAATATAAATACCAACTCTATTTTTTAAATAATTAAATATTTAATTAGTATTAATCAAACTAAATTATTTAAGAAAGCTATAGTAAATGAGCCATAATTTAAAGCAAAACTTTATTTTGTCCTCCATGCAATATGTGGGACCTCAGTTCCCCGACCCACACCTCCTATATTAGAAGTGAGGAGTCTTAAACGCTGGACTACCAGGGAAGTCCTAAGCAAAACTTTTTAACTGGCTAATTTTTACCATTTTATTGTGACTAGTGCCATTTTCTTGACTTGCTAAAAATTGTTAAGTCCCCCAAGTGCATTTGGATTTGACTTTTCCTTTGAATATGTCTGCTATAAATAGCTACAATAAGCTAGCTTCACAGAGTTTGGAGTTTTCTGAAAGAAGAGCTTAATGACAAGTCAATTAAGAATGGTTAACATTTTTATTTTCAACTGAATTTTCATTTGAATTTCCTTTGTATATGTCTGCTATAAATAGCTACAATAAAGCTAGGTTCACAGAGCTTAGAGTTTTCTGAAAGAAGAGCTTAACGACAAGTCAATTAAAAATGGTTAACATTTTTATTTTCAACTTAATGAATACATTCTGCATCTTGAACATATTTTTATAGATTAAATGAGTGACAGAATGGGGCTTTCATGCACAAATATTTTCTTTATATTCATTAGAAATCAAACAAAAATGATTGAGTTAACCATTGAATATTTCAGAAAGCTTCTTGCTCATTTTCAGTAAATTTAAATCTACACATATATTTAAATCTAAATAAGATTTTTTCTTCAACATAACAGTGTTCTCTGTTCATTCTGTTGTTGTGAATATAATACTAATAAATATTTTCCAACCCTCTTCCTATACCTTCATGAAATAATACCAAAATTCCTTCCTTGCAAGCCTTCTCATCAACTACAGTAATGAATATAACCAAGACAAATAGCAGTGGGATTTGTTTATGTTAATAATGCTTACTTCCAAATAGTTAGGGCTTCCCTCATCTGTCATCAATATATGACCCACAAGCCCTATTCACTGCCATTCCCTAGCTTTGGACATGTTCTCCACTGGCCTCTGGACTGAATTTGTTCTCGGGCTTGAAATATCAAAACAAAAAACAAAGAGGATCATATGGGCACCATACATTTTAAACTAATCTTTCTCAAAGTGTAGTATACGGATCACAGGCAGCAGAATTACCCAGGTGAGTTATTTAAAGTATAGATTCCTTGGATTCATGACAGAATAATAAATCATATTCCCTGAAAGTAAAATGAAAAAATGTAATTTTTATAAAACCCATTTTTTAACCTTTAAATTACAACTTATTATGGAGCTGTTCTCAAATATATTTAAACACTGAAGAAATCACTTTTCCCTAAATCTCAAGAAACAGTGATCAAACAATAAACCTTAAGGAATTGGCTCAGTTGGTAAAGAATTTGCCTGCAATGCAGGAAACCTAGGTTCAACCCCTGGGTTGGGAAGATCCCTCGAGGAGGGTATGGCAACCCACTCCAGTATTCTAGTCTGGAGAATCCCCATAGACAGAGGAGCCTGGTGGGGTACATTCCATGATGTCGCAAAGAGTCGGACACAAGGGGTGACTAAGAACACGTCATTTCCTCTAGAATATGTCTGAATCTCTTACTGCCTCAGTTCAGTTCAGTCGCTCAGTCATGTCCCACTCTGCGACCGCATGAATCGCAGCATGCCAGGCCTCCCTGTCCGTCACCAACTCCCAGAGTTCACTCAAACTCATGTCCATCGAGTCAGTGATGCCATCAAGCCATCTCATCCTCTGCCACCCCCTTCTCCTCCTGCCCACAATCCCTCCCAGCATTAGGGTTTTTTCTAACGAGTCAACTCTTCGCATGAGGTGGCCAAAGTACTGGAGCTTCAGCTTCAGCATCAGTCCTTCCAATGAACATCCAGGACTGATCTCCTTTAGGATGGACTGGTTGGATTTCCTTGCAGTCAAGGGGACTCTCAAGAGTCTTTTCCAACACCACACTTCAGAAGCATCAATTCTTCAGCACTCAGCTTTCTTCACAGTCCAACTCTCACATCTATACATGACCACTGGGAAAACCATAGTCTTGACCAGACCGACATTTGTTGGCAAAGTAATGTCTCTGCTTTTGAATATGCTATCTAGGTTGGTCATAACTTTCCTTCCAAGGAGTAAGCGTCTTTTAATTTCATGGCTGCAATCACCATCTGCAGTGATTTTGGAGCCCAGAAAAATAAAATCTGACTGTTTCCACTGTTTCCCCATCTATTTCCCATGAAGTGATGGAACCAGATGCCATGATCTTCGTTTTCTGAATGTTGAGCTTTCAGCCAACTTTTTCACTCTCCTCTTTCACTTTCATCAAGAGGCTTTTAGTTCCTCTTCACTTTCTGCCTTAAGGATGGTATCATCTGCATATCTGAGGTTATTGATATTTCTTCCGGCAATCTTGATTCCAGCTTGTGCTTCTTCCAGCCCAGCGTTTCTCATGATGTACTCTGCATAGAAGTTAAATAAGCAGGGTGACAATAAACAGCTTTGACATACTCCTTTTCCTATTTGGAAACAGTCTGTTGTTCCATGTCCAGTTCTAACTGTTGCTTCCTGACTTGCATATAGGTTTCTCAAGAGGCAGGTCAGGTGGTCTGGTATTCCCATCTCTTTCAGAATTTTCCACAGTTTATCGTGATCCACACAGTCAAAGGCTTTGGCATAGTCAATAAAGCAGAAATAAATGTTTTTCTGGAACTCTTTTGCTTTTTCAATGATCCAGCAGATGTTGGCAATTTGATCTCTGGTTCCTCTGCCTTTTCTAAAACCAGCTTTAACATCTGGAAGCTCACGGTTCACGTATTGCTGAAGCCTGACTTGGAGAATTTTGAGTGTTACTTTACTAGCGTGTGAGATGAGCTTACTGCCTATGCTTGCCTTATTCTCAGAGCCTCAATTAAAGCTTGTTCTGCTAAACTGAGCCAAACAAAGGAAGGAAGAATCAATGTATAAGTCCACTAGAGTCCACTCCCACTGCTTGCAAGCATTTTAACCATTATTTTTTCCTTTCCCTCTTTGTCAGCAACTGTCAATGGAAAATTGATACTTTGAATTCATATTTCTTCTTATAATTTGAAAATGGTATTTAGATGATATATTACATAAATGTTGGTGAACAAGTTTAGAACACTTGCTGCCTGAAAGGACAGAGAGTTGCAGGAGACTGGCACTGTTAAGACGGTAAAGAGATGTACTTTTCAGTGTATATCCTTCAACACATTATGAATTCTATTGCAGGTATGTTACATTATTTCAAGTTGGGGCCAAACACATAACATGTATTTCATTATCATGGAAGATACGATTCTTTGAAATATAAGTATATTTCATCTCTATTTTATTTTAGTCTATTATTTCCCACAATAAATCTTTAAACCTAAAACATTCAAGCTTTCTGTATACTGGCCATACTACTGTCATAAAATCTGTAAATCTTCTAAAGTTTTAGATTCTTTCTTTATAAAATGGGGATAAAATGGTGCAGATCACTTAAATAACTTCTACAAAGTCACAAAATGAATAAGAATCAAATCATTCAACCACTTTTAATCCTTAGAACATCCCTAGGAGGAAAGGAAAATAAAATCACTTAAATTTTTTAGGAAATTAAGTTAATAGCTGCTCTGTGACTTGGACTGTGTTTTTAACGACTCTTTCCAATATTTCACACTGCCTTTTTAATCTTCATTTGCTTTTTCTAGCACTTTCCAAAAATATCAAATTTTCCCCCAAAATCATGGTAATTAAATGAGAATATTATGCTTTCCAGGCAATAGTACTGCAGTGGATTGCCATTCCCTTCTCCAGGGGATCTTCCTGACCCGGGATCGAACCTAGGTCTCCCGCATTGTAGACAGACACTTTACCGTCTAAGCCACCAGGGAAGTCCACCTGAACATTACATTTCCCTAATAGGTGAATTAGGTCTAACAGATGGAATAAATTAAGGGCTATATGATAAATTCAGGAATTTTGTTACTGGATTATTAATCTATTAGCGTACCAAAGTGGATGTAATTTTGGTTTTATATCTATACTTTTCTATTTCTAATAAGTGCATACACGTTTAAGGAAAACAAAAATGTCACAATTTTGAAAGCCAAATTGTCTTCAATCTCCATGCTATCACACACACTCCCAGGTGTCAAGGATGCCATACTTGCTACTTTCTCAACCTGTTATAAACATTTTTTTAAATCAAGAGTTAAATGTTAGTTTCCAAAAACCAAACACCCTTAAGTCCCATCTTTTGGTGAAGGCTGCCTCTCTGTGGCAGAATGCAACATGTCATATTCTCTAGGGGACAATATTTTCTCTCTTTTCCTTTAAGCTGGTAGAAAAGATCTATATAATATTCTTAAAATACATAAATTTCAATACAGTATCTTTACTACTTTTTCTGGATATTTTTGGCTCGATTTTGGATAGGGCTTTGGACCCCCCAGGAATCACCTCACTCATCTTGGCAAAAGTATACAACAAGAGATGAAAATAGTATTTATGCAAATAACAAAAAATCAAGGAAAACAGAATTGCTCAAATGTAATAGTCATCTTTCCTGTCTTTTCTGCAAGCTGAAATCCTTATTCACTTTCCACTGAATGATTCTGCAGGTCAGAAAGACACACTTATTAATAGACGCTGGACCGATAGCTGCTATCTTAATTTCCTGAAAGAATTACTTTAAAATAAGTGCTAAGTGTTCCACAAAATAACGCCTCCTATCCACTTAAAGAAAAATGATAGAGAAACATATCCTATTTCAAATGCCAAAAGCAAATATCAAATGGATATCTTTAATATACACATATATTGAGTTAATCATTCTTCCACTAATGACCATTATTAGTTGAAATGAAGTGGGCTCAAAAGACCTTATTATAAGACATATTTAGGAGGGACATAAGTTCTGATAATAACTTTTTAATACTTGATACATTTAACCATATGATAACTGAAAGAGTAACATTTGCACATTTTTAACTGAAAGGAACAAAATACTATAAGCATATGACTTGCTATGTATCAAAAATAAAGGATTTATCTAATTAAGCGATATAGTCACAAAAACAACATTTACCTTCTCTAAAGCAGAATATGCTAACTAGTCGGTGCAAACAATAAAAACTAGGTAAGAAAAATTACCGAGAGGGTCATAATAAACATTTCAATAACCAACATGAAGCTAATTTGTTGTTTTTGTTTGAAGCATAATTATATCAAAAAAATCACTAAGAAAACTATGCAGAGTCTTTTTTTTTATTGTTTTAACAGAGTCAAAACCTTTGACATGAGGCAAACCAATAAAACCATGAAAGAAAGTTGCTTGCAAAAATTTTCGATCAAGAAAATTATTTAGAAATACTAATTGTTAATTATTGCAATATTGCCCTCTCCTTTTTTATTTTGTTTTGTTTAACAATGTCCGGAGGTGGAGGAGAGAGAGGAAGAAACATGTTTTGTTTCTGCTTCGGCAAATACTGAAATCTATTTATATGCAAATTAGCTATCCATTATTAGTATGAGAAGAAACTTGTGCATAAAGGGAGAAATAAATTATCACTAGAAGCCATTAATGATATCTATTTCAAAACATAACATTTTACAAGAGTCCTCACTCATGTAATATTTGTTTAAGCCTT
This sequence comes from Ovis aries, assembly GCF_016772045.2. Classification (NCBI taxonomy): domain Eukaryota; kingdom Metazoa; phylum Chordata; class Mammalia; order Artiodactyla; family Bovidae; genus Ovis; species Ovis aries. The sequence goes on along the minus strand of NC_056059.1, from coordinate 27,320,967 downwards.
GGGGGGAAATAGTGAGTTCTACGCTTAGGTGAAACCCAATACAACATTATTTCTCATACCAATTTGTTTTATAAAATTCATCTATCCTCTCCTTAGAAATGACTAGATAATTTTAACTCCAATGAGTATTTTTAGGGAAACTTATCATTGAAGTTAGGGTCCTATGTACTTGTCACATAATTGCCGGACTTCTTAGGAGAATTTATTTTTACTGCTAACAATAACTGTTATTCCCTGAGGTTTAAAAACATTAACATTCAGTTTTATTCAAGATTGCTGGGAGAAATACCAATAACCTTAGATATGCAGATGACACCACCCTTACAGCAGAAAGTGAAGAGGAACTAAAAAGCCTCTTGATGAAAGTGAAAGAGGAGAGTGAAAAAGTTGGCTTAAAGCTCAACGTTCAGAAAATGAAGATCATGGCATCTGGTCCCATCACTTCATGGCAAATAGATGGAGAAACAACGGAAACAGTGTCCGACTTTATTTTGGGGGGCTCCAAAATCACTACAGATGGTCACCGCAGCCATAAATTAAAAGACGCTCACTCCTTGAAAGAAAAGTTATGACCAACATAGATAACGTATTCAAAAGCAGAGACATTACTTTGGAAACAAAGGTCCGTCTAGTCAAGGCTATGGTTTTCCCAGTGCTCATGTATGGATGTGAGAGTTGGACTGTGAAGAAAGCTGAGCGCCAAAGAACTGATGCTTTTGAACTGTGGTGTTGGAGAAGACTCTTGAGAGTCCCTTGGACTGCAAGGAGATCCAACCAGTCCATTCTGGAGATCAGCCCTGGGATTTCTTTGGAAGGACTGATGCTGAAGCTGAAACTTCGATACTTTGGCCACCTCATGCGAAGAGTTGACTCATTGGAAAAGACCCTGATGCTGGGAGGTATTGGGGGCAGGAGGAGAAGGGGTCGACAGAGGATGAGATGGCTGGATGGCATCACCGACTTGATGGACATGAGTCTGAGTGAACTCCGGGAGTTGGTGATGGACAGGGAGGCCTGGCGTGCTGCAATTCATGGGGTCACAAAGAGTTGGACACGACTGAGCAACTGAACTGAACTGAGCAGTAACAGAGAAATAAATGAGCTTTAATAAGGAACATCCCTGGAGAAGGAAATGGCAACCCACTCCAGTACTCTTGCCTGGAAAATCCCATGGACGGAGGAGCCTGATAGGCTACAGTCCATGGGGTCGCAAAGAGTCCGACATGACTGAGCAACTTCACTTTCACTTTCAAGGAACATAAGTCTTACTGCCGTAAGTTGAACTTCTATGGAAAAGATTAAAATAAGCAACAATCAATAGTCAATCAGTTCAGTTCAGTTTAGTCGCTCAGTGTCCGACTCTTTGTGATCCCATGAATTGCAGCACACCAGGCCTTCCTGTCCATCACCAAATCCCGGATTCACTCAAACTCACGTCCATCAAGTCGGTGATGCCATCCAGCCATCTCATCCTCTGTCGACCCCTTCTCCTCCTGCCCTCAATTTCTCCCAGCATCAGACTCTTTTCCAATGAGTCAACTCTTCGCATGAGGTGGCCACAGTACTGGAGTTTCAGCTTTAGCATCAGTCCTTCCAAAGAAATCCCAGGGCTGATCTCCTTCAAACTGGACTGGTTGGATCTCCTTGCAGTCCAGGGGATTCTCAAGAGTCTTCTCTAACACCACACTTCAAAAGCATCAGTTCTTGGGTGCTTTATATATTAATTTCATAAGCTCTGCAGATTTTCTCTTTGGGTTTCCCATTTTGTTCATGAGCTCATAAATTCCTTGGTTAGTTCATATTTGAGTCTCCATCAGTTTTAAACACTGCAGATATTCTTCCCTCTGTCATCTGCTTAACTTTGCCTTGGCTACCCAATGTTGAACTGAAATATTTTAGTTTTTGATACAGTCAAGCTTATACCTTGTTTTTTTTTCCCCCCCGCCTTTGGTTCTATCTTTAAAGTTTTTATTAAGAAATCTTTCTGCACTTTTTAGATTGCAGTGGTGTTCCCAGTATTTTCTTCTACTAACTTTGTAGTTTTAGCATTATATTTATGTCTTTAATTCACGTGGATTCCATCACTGAATGTAGTATTTTGTCTGCCCAGTTTCCCAGTGTATGCTACTAAAATTTTCCTTTATCCATTGATTTGTGATGGCAAGTTTGTAATAAATTGTCTTCATATGTACATAGATCTATCTCTGAGCTTTTTCTTTGTTTCCTTATTCATTTATCTTACTTATTGCCAAAACCACAATGTTTTTATTAACATAGTTCTATAATACATCTCAATAAATAATATAGGGATTTCTTCTCTTCCTTTACTTTTTTAAAATTATTCATGTACCTTTATTTTTTACATACATTTTAGTGTGTTTATCAATTTCTTCCAAAATTCAAACTAGACTTTATATTTATAAATTACAGTAGGGTTACACTTATAAATTAAAAGGAAAAATTAATATCTTCATTAAAGAAGGACATTCCATTCAAGGGACTAGAATTAGCTCTTCATTTATTCAGACCAATATATCTGTATATTATTAAAATTTTACAATTCTATTTATGAAAAACTTTGGCCTTCTTAGTTAATTCCTAGAAATTTGATTCCTTTTCATATATGACCACTGCTGATACAGAGAAATGTTACTCATTGTTACGTCATTCTTATATCTAGCAAGTGTGCTTAATTTTATTAGTCCTAGTAGCTTCTTGATTTAAAAAAAAATTTTGCAACAATGCTATAATCTGAAACTGAAGACTGTTCTCACTTTTCCTTCAATCCTGCCATTTCCTCTGCATTCTTATGTACTCTATCCTTAGGTAATAGTGTATGGACTACCTACTTTATTAAGAAGGTATGGTAATAGTGGATACCTCTGTCTTCCCGCGTTTAAGAATAATAAGTTTTAGGTTTATTATACATAGGCTTCCCTGCTGGCTCAGACTGTAAAGAATCTGCCTGCAATGCAGGAGACCCATGTTTGATCCCTGAGTCTGGAAGATCTACTGGAGAAGGGAATCGCAACCCACTCCAGTATTCTTGCCTGAAAAATTCCATGGACAGAGGAGCCTGGCAGGCTACAGTCTATGTATGGGCTTGCAAAGAGTTGGAGACTCTTTGCAAAGAGTTGGCCACTAATACTTTTAAGATATTGCTTCTGCAGCTCTTTATTAAAGTACTTTTTAAACAGTATTGTATAGAAAAATGAGAACATCTTAGAATGCACTACAACCAGAACTGCTCTTATCTTTGCTCCTGTTAATTTATCTTTGCCCTTGGATGACTAAGTAATTTAACATGCAGTGTTCTGGCCATCACCCTCTATGATCCTTGTGCTGGCATTTCAGAGAAAAGAGCACATAGAATTGGGATGAGGCAGGTCAGTAGGAAGAAGCCGGCTGGTCTCCTCATTCAGCCTAAAGCAAACCTCACTCTTCAACAAACTCCTGCCTCTGTCAAACAAGATAGAGTTGTACATCAGATCTGTTGTACAAAGAGAGAAGAGAATAGTACTTCTATTGGTGTACCCAAAGAGTACTGAAATAGAGAGAGAATCTTCTTTTAAGTATGTAAACAGATACCAAAGATCATTTGGCATATATGAAGAGTTTATGTCACATATAGTGTTCTCTTGTCAAATAAATTTGGGGAAAGTTGTATTAAGAAAGATTAAAACAGATTTATTTATTGCAGATCATAGTAGAGTCTGTGATATTCTAACTCAGACATAACAAAGGATCAACACAATGTGTGCATCTCCTCTCAAGTTTCACCACATACTCCCCTTTTGTCCCATGATCTTACAGCATCAATATTTATTGAACATACTTTGGCAAACTTTAATTTCCAGGATAACCAACTTAGTTACCCAATTTCTAGTGTTACTTTTCAATATACTAATTCTGAAACTGCCATTTAAAACTTAGCTATGGTGCTGGTTAGAAAGCACAGATGATAGGAGAGCTAAAATTACAACAAAGACATTTAGCCACTGATAAAAAAACTCAAAGTAAATTATTGTTAAATAGTTCACATTTTTAAAAGCCATTTACATAATATTTAGTTTTGAGTGTTATGGAACTGTCCTCCTCAGTTTGCATAATCAGTCTTTAGCAATGCATGCTATTATCTAACAGACAATAGCTTTGTCAGTTTCAGCATGTAGCATCTTGAGATAAACATAAAGTGTGAACCAAAGATTTACATCAACAGTGAATGGTATTCTCTAATAATTGTCCACAGCTGCAAGAAATTTATTCATTTCTATTCTTTTCAACCTCTCTATCCTCTAATTTGAAAACATATCTTAGAAGCATAGTGGCTATAGTCTGAAATTTGTACAATAAAGTTATTATTATATGGCACAGTAAAAGCAAATATGGGTATTCAGAGAAATGAAGTAATTTGAAGCCATGAAGTTTATTGATAAATGTTGGTTTAAAAACCTTCCATTCCATTGATGACATTTTCACTTTTATTAGTATTTTAAAAATTTCATAGGAGGTAAAAAAAATTCACTTAAATAGATAGAAATTGTTTCATTTTAGGTTAAAAAAATTTATATGTAGAAGTATTTTTCTATATGATGTATTTACTTCCTTTGCTGTATGGCCAGAATAATTTATTCATGATATGGAGAAAATTCCTACATCTAAACTGGGCGAAAGGCTTAATTCACCCAGAAAATGGTCACTTTAAAATCTGAGCATACCTGTTAAAGTAGCTGCCCAGAACTGAGAAAAAAAGCTGATGAAGTAAAAGCTTAGGGGAAGTCATGCAAATTATTTGACCACATTGAACAAACTTTTCAGCAGATACTCTGAAATTGCTCAGAAGAGTTAGACTTCAGAAAATATCATTCAAAACACAAACAAGCAGAGAAAAAACAATTCTTCCCTAGAAGTATCTTCTGGAGAACTTTTTAATCAAGAAACGTGTGTGTGTGTGTGTGTGTGTGTGTGTGTGTGTGTGTTGTGTGTGTGTGTGTGTGTGTGTGTGTGTGTGTGTGTGTGTGTGTGTGTGTGTGTAACAGTGAATGAGAGACAGAGAAAGACTATGGGGAGAAATGAAAAAAGAGAAAATAGTGTATAACTTTCCATGGCAAAATCTTCATCTCATTTCTAGGACTTGTGCCCTTAGCTGATTTCTGGAAAGAAAGCACCTGTTATCAAGACTCAGTGGAAGTTTTGATGGACCCTGTAGATTACGGGGAAGAATATATGACTTCGCCATCTTTCAAAATCAGAGAATGGAATAAAACTCATGTCAGCATAGTTCCTTTTATTTTGATGAAGCAACCTGAAAGGTTGATCTAGTTGGAACTTCAGAATTAGATTCATTTTGTCAATCATCAAAGTAGAAGAGTGAAATTATTTAAATTAGAAATTCAATTATTGATTGAATGCATTGAATTCTCTACTAAATTAGAAACATATTAGATATGTTCCATGTGAGAATGCTGCGCCTCTGTGGACTGGCTTTTGGGGAGGAGTTCTTTCCCCTGCTATACATACGGGGCTTGAAATTCTGAACATGGTAGATTAGGTGGGTTAGAACTAGCTCATCAACAGAAGTCTCAAAACAAGGAAGACTCCAAGAGGTTAAACTCTTCTAAGGAGCACAGCAAAGAAGGAATTTAGGTTAAAGGTCACAAGAATTATTTCACAAAAGAAAGAAGAATTTAGGTAAAAGCTTTCCAGATGGTGCAGTGGTAAAGAATCCTCCCGCCAATGCAGGAGACACAAGAGACGCAGGTTCGATCCTGGGTTGCGAGGATCCCCAGGAGGAGCTAATGGTAACTCACTCTAGTATTCTTGCCTGGAAAATTCCATGGACAGAAGAATATACAGGGCTCTTCTGGGTTCGCAAAGAGTCAGACATGACTGAATGACTATGAATGCATGCATCACAAGAAAAATACTAAAGAAACCAGACAACTCTGATAAAATTTATCACAAGCATCTAGAAACACAGACTTCATAAAGTCAAGTCATTTTAAAATACCTTTGTTTCCATATATGGATTGAATGAGAGATGGTAAGGAAGCTAGCCTATTTTCAAAAAAAATTGTGTGTTGTATTTCTTTTTAAGATATGCATTCCAGAGTAGCAAGAGCTAAGACCTACATTTTGGTTGCACTATGAACAATGGTCATTTAGATTGATGCTGCCCAAAAGGTTGGTTATTATTACTCCACACCTAGTATCATGCATTTGTACAGAGTGGTTGCTTTTAAATATTATCAGAGCAAATAAAGGAATGAGATCAGATTAAATACACTCAGTTCCAAGCTTTGGGGGGGGGGAAACCTTGACCACTGTTTCATTTGTATTGACTTCCTTTTATTTACACAACCAAAGAAATCTAAATTTTAAATCATTTTTCTGGAAGACTGATAAACCAAAGGTGATCATTTGTTTCCATATTACTCAGAGTTTGAATAACCTATTAATATTTCATTTCTCATTTTATATTGTGGAGGGCTAATCTGTAGAAACTGAAGGAAGATTCTCATATCTTACATCTTTTGCTCAACAAAGTGTAAATTCATTTAGCACTTGGTGCACAGGGGATACAAAGAAGAAAAATAATCAAGTTCTACCTCAAGGAAATTCCAGTAAAGTGTAAAGGGAAATAAGACAAATGCACAAATATCTATATTGCAGGAAAAATTAGTATTATTAGTTCTATAGGGCTCTTAAAGAGTAAGAGATTTCATTTCATTGGGAGAATCAAAAAAGGCTTCACAAAAGGAGATGCTAGAGACAGATCAAGAAAATGAGTGGAATTTTGTTAAATGGTATGAGTGATTTCTAGGTGAGAGAAACAGTATAAACAAAATCCTTACATAGCAAAGCATAAGGCATGACTTGGGAACTGAATAGTGTAATTTTATTAGATGATACAGAAGAACAGAATAAAGAGAGAGATGAAGAATAGAGAAGCTATGACTAGAATGGAAAATCTGGGCCATAATACATGAGTTGAAACTTTTGCACTTATATAACAGTCAACAGTAAGGCATGAAATGTTGGTGAGCTTAGGAATGATATGACGAGAACTGTGTTTTAGGAGACCCTTGAACCACTCATCATCTTTCCACATATATTAGAAAAATTAAAATGGCTCCTGAGATTTTTTTTCCTTCATTCTGTCACAGTATTCCTATAGAATTAATTTGACAATTTACTCATACTACTACTAATATGTAATAAGCACTATTCTATTGATAAGTAGTATAAGAATGCATGGTGACAATAAACCCATAGGTAATTATTGTGTGACCTTATTTTAATATCAAATGCCTCTTTAATTGTACGAGGTGAGGGATGGAAAAGAGGAAAACTAGTATCCCTTTTTTGTATATTAAATTTCAAAAATATTGCTCTAGTTTTATAAATATATATAAATTTTATAAATTTATCAAATCTGTTCCTTTTTATATAAATAATTGTTTTGATTTAGCTGATTACTACTATATTCTAAAAATTAAATTATAAGGTTCAAATGGAAGGCTTCCGTGAATTACTTTTTCTTCTTTACCATCTGTTCTTCACATAAAAGAACAATTCAATGCTTTTAAAATTGTTACTCCAATTACCAATGAGATTTCTATTCTTCATTTTGCTGAGTTGGTACTTCCAGAAATAGTTCCTTATAAAATTGCCTATTCAGTCAATCTAAAAACAGGCTACCAATGGTATAAGAAGACATTTAAGAAATGCACCTGCATATGCATACCATAAATTATATGGTATAATTTATGAACTTGTATTGACACTTCAAAACCAGGGCCTAAGCCAGAATTGCTTTCAAATTTAAGTCATCCATACCTTACCTCTGAGAACTCGCTGCACAAAAATTATAAAATTGTACAGAAAAGTGTCCTTAATTGGTCCAATAATTCAAATTCACATCAATAAAATGCAATTATGGCATATTTAATTTTATTCCTTTTTAAATCAATCTATAAAATTATGATAATCTCTGTACTAAAGATTTTTGTAAAGGTATTTTTCTTCTCCATTTTTCCCCTTATTCTATTAAATTTCATGAAATTACCTCATTTATACACAAGATTATTAAAGTATGCTACAATTATAAAATATCATAGCATGACATATCTCATTAAAAATTTTTACCATCAAAGATCTTTAGTAAACTTAATAGTCATAAATAAAACATTAAAAAGCTGTCATCTAAATATTTATGGGAAGACACAATGTGTTTTATTCAGAATTCAGGAAAACCTTGATTGAGTAAAAGAGCCTTATATTGATTTATACAGGACTACTTTGGTCAATGAACATAGATGAAAATTGATTAAGAAAATTCAAGGAAAATTCATGTCATATGTGTATATTATTTCATCTTTACAAAATACTCCCTTCAAGTAAATTAAACAGCAGTTAAGAGTTAACAAAGTGAAGGTTCTCAAAATTACACTGCAATTCAATACTTATTTGAAAAATAAACAGTTCATCTTAACATCTGGATTTCTAATCTTCTATACAAAATGTAGTATGAGAAGATGGGAGTCATTTGAACTAATTTATCTTTTGGACTTAAGTACCTCGTCTTTTTTTTTTCTAAAAGTTCTTGGATGTTCTAATTGCCATTTCTATGTAATATAATGAAACCTTTACATCAGGTTTCATTTTCTTTATGCAGATGATCATTTAATACTGATGGATAAAGTTTGCCTGAATAATCATTATGAAACAGACATACTCATGAGAATTATAGATGACCTTTACTTTGGCCACCTCATGCGAAGAGATGACTCATTGGAAAAGACCCTGATGCTGGGAGGGACTGGGGGCAGGAGGAGAAGGGGACAACAGAGGATGAGATGGCTGGGTGGCATCACCGACTTGATGGACCTGAGTTTGGGTGAACTCCAGGAGTTGGTGATGGACAGGGAGGCCTGGAGTGCTATGATTCATGGGGTTGCAGGGTCGGACACGACTGAGCGACTGAACTGAATTTATAGTTAAACCTTTAATATATTGTTACCTTGTACACACACAAAACCGTATTAATTTGTATCTTTAGCTTACTAAAGGATGCCATTTTAAAAAGCTTAAAAACAAAGCAATATATAATAACTTGGCTGAAACAATATTCATACTTAAGTCCATAGATTTTGAAGTTAAACATACTAAAATATTGTTTGTTCCAGGCTTTACCCAATACGATTTCATCGACAATATACTTGAAATGATTATGTGACTTAACAATTGAACTTCTCCACTAAGTTCTCGTACTGCCAGAAAGAGAAGGGGTAAAACTTAATCCACACAGAAAAATACTGAGAAGTAGTTGTATGTCACCATATCAAACATACAAAAAACCAAAGATTTGGATGATGGCTTGTACCAGGAATTTTAATAGATAATGGATGACATTCTGAGATGAGATCATATGCAAAATCTAGTCAGCTAAATTATAAGGCTATCAATTACTAACAGTGGGATTTTTGTAAGGGTTTTAAAGGCCTTAAACTAACTAAACTGACATAATCGTTGTCATCTTTTTAAACTTTTTGTTTATATATGTTTGAGTATGGTGAAGGGCACAGCAGGCTCAACTCTGTGCACCTCTAACATAATGGGGAACTTCTAAGCCCTTTATATACCCTATTTCATTTTCCAATTACTTTGTCTACTGGAACTTTTACTGTTATGTTTAAAGGCCTATTATCTGCTAACCATACTGAGTGCCTGATCTAGAGATGCACACATTATCGTACTCACCAATATACGTTTTGAACACTTGCGTATACCAGCCACCGAACTAAGCATTTCTGTCAGGTACAATTTTGTCAAAAAGTGATAGAAAACAGAAAATGCACCCACTGGCTTAAACAAATAAGCAATTATTTCTCTTATATAGAAAGACGTGTAGAGTTAGGTGGCTTTCAGTGGTGGGTCAACTGCCAAGTGAGTAAGTATGTATGTGGTTCTATCAGCTGTCCTCTTGTGTTGGCAAGATGACTGCTACAGCCTAGTTACCACATCTGTCTCTGAATTCATCCCTCTCATTGCCTCACTAATTTCAGTCATACTGCCCTCCACAGTGCTGCTCAGTCAATATTCCTAAAATATTGATCATATCATATCTCCTCTCTGTTATACTTGTTTCCAGTTCCATAGAAAAAATATACACTCTTCATCCTTGGTTTTATGACCATTTAAAATCTAGTTTTATGCCACCTTCCATGCTTTTATACCATACATATCCCAAATGTCTATCCCATGTCTTTACATTAACTATCTGCTCAAACTTACCCTGTATCATTAAAGTGAAGTCGCTCAGTCATGTCCGACTCTTTGCGACCCCATAGACTGTAGCCCACCAGGCTCCTCTGTCCATGGGATTCTCCAAGCAAGAATGCTGGAGTGGGTTGCCATTTGCTTCTCCAGGGGATCTGCCCGACCCAGGGATCGAACCCTGGTCTCCTGCATTGCAGGCAGACGCTTTAACCTCTGAGCCACCAGGTAAACCCCTTATAATATATTAATATCATGCTAATTACAGAATCCAAGACTAATGTATTTGTTTTTCATACCAAGATTTAATGTTCTCTTTTCTCATATATCTAAAATCCCCAAGGCTCTATTCAAATATTGTATTCTTCACAAAGCCTTTTTCAACCAGTCTAACATACCCTTTAATTTCTTAGTTCTCTGAATTCCTAAAGCTTCTTTTTATATGAATAGTAGAATATCTTCCTATTAGATGTAAATTGTCTCAATTACTCATTGGCATGTCAATGACTCCAGCAATGCTAAAGAAAACTAATCAGTCGTACTGACTGGACTCACTCTAAATTCATGAATGCAAACTTCAGATAGGTGCCTTTAAAAATTTTTTTCATTGTGGTAAAATGTATATAACACAATATTAATAACTTAAGCAATTTAAAAGAGCATAATTTGGTTATCATTAAATATATTCACAGTGCTGTGTAACCATCACCATTACCTATACTCAAAATATTTTCTACATCCTCAACAATCCTGTTCCGATTACATAACTGCCCCTTCTGCCGTCTTCTCAACACCTGGTAATCTCTATAGTACTCTCTTATGTATTTGCCTATTCTAGGTGCCTCATGTAAGTGGAACTATACAATATCTGTCCTTCTGAGTCTGGCTCCTTTCACAAAGAATGATGGTGTCTCAAAGTCAATATATCAACATTTCATTCCCCTTTATGGCTGAACAATATTCAGTTGTATGCATGTAACAAACTCTGCTTATCTATTCATTGTTATGGACGTTTGAGTCGTTTCCACATTTTCAGCTATGAACATGGGTATACAAATACCTGTCAAAGTCTCTCTATTCTGAGACTTTTTCATGTGCTTTTTGGCCAGCTACATATCTGCAATGGACAAATATCATTTTAAGAACTTTGCCCTTTCTTTTAAATTTGCTTTTTTGTTGTTGAGTTGTAGGGTATATAGATGTACATGTAACTGCATTCCTTCGCATGTGGACATCCAGTTTTCCCAGCAATATATGTTGAAAAGATTATCTTTGCCACACTGAAGGATCTTGGCATTCCTGTTTAAAATTAATTGATTATATACCTAAGGGTTTATTTCTAGGCTATTTCACTGGTCTAAATGTCTGTCCATGTGCAAGCATCATACTATTTTAATTCCTATAGCTTTGTTGTAAGTTTTGAAGTCAAAAAATGTGAGTCTTCCAACTTTTTTCAAGCCTGTTTTGGCTATGCAAGGCTCCTTGGAATTCTTTAGGAATTTGGGGATTGCTTTTTCATTTCTGAGACAATGGCTGTTAAAATTTTGATATAGATTGTGTTGAGTTTGTAGATCACTTTGCATAGTACTGACATCTTCAGTTCAGTTCAGTTGAGTCACTCAGTCATGTCCAAATCTTTGCAACCCCATGAATCATAGCACACCAGGCTTCCCTGTCCATCACCAACTCCTAGAGTTCACTCAAACTCATGTCCATTGAGTTCGTGATGCCATCCAGCCATCTCATCCTCTGTTGTCCCCTTCACCTCCCACCCTCAATCTTTCCCAGCATCAGGGTCTTTTCCAATGAGTCAGCTCTTCGCGTGAGGTGGCCAAAGTATTGGAGTTTCAGCTTCAGCATCAGTCCTCCCAAAGAACACCCAGGACTGATCCCCTTTAGGATGGACTGGTTGGATCTCCTTGTAGTCCACGGGACTCTCAAGAGTCTTCTCCAACACCACACTTCAAAAGCATCAATTCTTAGGCACTCAGCTTTCTTCACAGTCCAACTCTCACATCCATATATGACCACTGGAAAAACCATAGCTTTGACTAGACAGACCTTTGTTGGCAAAGTAATATCTCTGTTTTTCAATATACTATCTAGGTTGGTCATAACTTTCCTTCCAAGGAGTAAGCATCTTTTAATTTCATGGCTGCAATCACCATCTGCAGTGATTTTGGAGCCCCCCAAAATAAAGTCTGACACTCTTTCCCCATCTATTTCCCATGAAGTGGTGGGACCAAATGCCATGATCTTCATTTTCTGAATGTTGAGCTTTCAGCCAACTTTTTCACTCTCCTCTTTCACTTTCTTTTTTATTTTTTTGTTTTTTTTTTTTAATTTTCATTGATTTTAAATTTTTATTTTTACTTTATTTTACTTTACAATACTGTATTGGTTTTGTCATACATTGACATGAATCCTCTTTCACTTTCATCAAGAGGCTTTTTAGTTCCTCTTCACTTTCTACCATAAGGATGGTGTCATCTGCATATCTGAGGTTATACTGACGTCTTAGCAAGGTTAAACCTCCTATTCATGAACACAGGTCTCAGGTCTTTTCTAAGCCACAGTCTTTCTAAATGTGAGTCTTCCAACTTTATTCTTTTTCAAGCCTGTTTTGGCTATCCAAGGCTCCTTGCAATTCTCTAGGAATTTGGGGATTGCTTTTTCATTTTTGAGACAATGGCTGTTAAAATTTTGATACAGATTGTGTTGAGTCCGTAGATCACTTTGAGTAGTACTGACATCTTAGCAAGGTTAAAGCTTCCTATTCGTGAACACAGGTCTCAGGTCTTTTCTAAGCCACAGTCTTTCTCTGGCATGCCCAGTCACTTTATAAACCCCTGTGTGCATGGCCATTTTTGAATGTCTGAAAAACGATCAAGTTCTGTCTTTCTAAATCTTCTGGAAGCTGCTTTAGCCAGTAGGGATTAAAACAATGGTGACTTTGTGCACCAAAATGATCAGAAAAAGCAATATGCAATCAGAACACATAGTCCCAATAATTGAAGTACAAGGTCCTCACTGTCCACCCTGGCTCCAGCAGCCCAATCCAGAAACGTAGGTTGCCATTTCCACAGTTGCCTTCCATGGGGCGGAGTATGAGAGTTGTTACAATGCACTGAAAGCTGAAATTGACAGGTATTAACAGCAATGTACCAGTCAAGCTTTCCTCTGGAGGGTCCAGTGATCAAACAGACTCCAGAGTTCCAAAACAAACACTTTAGTTCCTAGCAGTACAATTGTTTTTTTAGGGAAGAGGCAGATTCCTGGCACTTTTCTGTTTCAATCATCTTCCCTGACTTCACTTGTCATCAATTGGGTTCTCAATCCGCAACTTCACACGTCTAGCCTGGACTTCTCTTCCAGGCCCCAGTCTCAGATATCTACTTCCCACCTCTAAGGACTCTTAACATTGCCATTCAGTCATACAATTTCTGCCTGGTCTATGTAGTCTCTCACTCCTAAATGACTATTCCACACCTTCTCTCTTCTCAATCACCCAATAAATCTTCACTCTCAGCCAATTACAGTACTTTCTATCTCACTGAGAAAATGAATCAGAGGAGACCTTCACAGACCCCCATTCCCATCTGACCGACAGCCTCCACACATACATCTTTTTCTCCCCTGTCCATTGTCAAAGATCCAAACTCAAGGCCATGAATGCCAGGAAGTGAGAATCACTGAGGCCACCCTAGAAATTCACTTACCACATTCATAACATAGGAATATCCATCCTGTGGCTTGATATTTTGGTTACCATATTTTTGGAAAGACCACTCTGAGTGAATGGATGATGAAGTTAGTGAGTCAAATTCAATGACCAAAAGGGTTAACATGAGATGTCTGCTTACCTTCAAACTTCAAAAAAATCTTTTTTTGTGATAAGTTTTTGGGGAATGTTAAATACTTTTTCTTATTATTTTCATTTACCTAGTAAATAATGAGTCTTTACCTATAGCTTCTCAATTGTAAAATATTTTTTAAATCCTGCAGAGAATGCTATATGTCTATTAGTGATTCAAGTATATCCTCTAACAATATACTCTTAACTGCAATCAGAGTACAATGTATGAAACCTTGAAAAACATTTTACCTTAATTACTTGTTCATGAAAAGCAACATAATAGTTCAATGAGGAAAAAATGCGCTCATACTGCATTCTCTTGCATTTTTTTCTATTGTAAGGATTTATTAATATCTGCTCTACAACTGAGGTATCTTTATTTTTCTGACATAAGCCTATTTTCCACAGACATACTGCATTTTCTTTGCCCTAGTAGTATAAATTGCCCATTTCTTTACGAAAAAATAAAGATAAGCTTTATATTCCCTTTATCTCCTTTCATCTTTACTTGATTTGTTTATAAACCATTTGGCTCTTAAGAATAGACTAGCATCGTCTGTATATCTAAATGTGACCAAAACTCTTAAACAAAGAAATCACTTAAACCTTTATATTAATTTATATCTACTGGGCTCTCTGAACATACTGCAGACTAGTGAAATGCTCTAAGGATGAATTCTTACAAAAAGATCCTCTGTGAAAGATATATAAAATCCATCCTATTGTTATATATTCTTATCTATATTCAACATTATGTTCTTTGGTTTTAAACATTAAAAAGACCTTGGATAAAAGTCTTAGGAAGCAGAGTCTGGAAAGAGATGCTCTAAAGACATAAATAATTATGACGCCTGGCATAAGATTCACATCCACAGTGAAAAACTCTGACTATGACATGGATTAGTTCTTCAGATTCACGGCTTCTAATGCACGAATCAACATTGCCTGAGTACACTTCTGATTTGTTTCTTACCAGGATTATTTTTTCTCTTTCCTCTACACTCTCTTTCTGTTTTTTAAATTTCTAAATTTCTTTTTCTCCTTCCTCTCTCGCTGCAAGAGTTATTTTAAAGACTCCCGCTTTTTGAAGGACATGAATAAATCTCTGTGATAAATTCTCCCTTGGCATACTGTGATGTTTTCTATTTAGAAATCATTAGGTAAAATTAATAGAAAATACAAAGGAAGTAGTGCCACTTACATTCTTTATAGACTATTCCAACTCTGTCCTTTCAGAAAGTGACTCTGACTCCTGTTTCAGGAAGAAATTAGTGTTCCTTAGGAGGAATCACCTCAATTTCATATTCACTCCTCTCATTCAAGAAGCATAGGAGCATTTCCACTATTTATATTTTCCTCCTTTTAAGTTTAGTAAAAGAAAACTAATACAGACAATCAGAAAAAGAGTTTGAAGTACTTTCTAAAGCCTTCCTACATCTGGTTAAATTTCCATGTGCTCCTCATATTGCCTCCTTGTTCCATTACCCTATCTGCTTGTAGATGCACCCTTCTTTGCTACAGCAGGCAGCTAGGAAATAATCAAGGCAGCAAGCTACTACTGTTGATTGTAACTCAAACCAATAATTTGTAAGAGCCACTATTTGAATGCACTATCATTTCAAAACCCCTGGACTTTTCCCCAAGCACTGAAAACATCAAGTGAAAGATGTGAGAGAATGTGAATCACAGATATTTTCTCTTTTTACACTGACTACATATCACATGTAGCATCCATGAAGATGAAAACCTGATACTGGACTTCTAACTGATAATCTGTGTCCATCTCTTCATTACCTTATCCTTTTATCTCCATAACAAAAAACCCTTTGAAAACTTCTCATTGACTTCCTCCTAAAATAAAGTTAATTATGTCACAAGCAGCTCTTCTCCTAATTAAGCTTACTCCAACCACAAATGCATTTTCTCATCACTAACATTAGGCAGCAATTATGTGAATGCTCTGCTCTGTGATATTGATGCTCTCAAATGCAATATAGACTTAACTCAGGGTTGTGGTTACATGAAAGTAAGTACTTTGCAGAGTAAATCCTTCTTGACATATAATTTACTATACTCAAAACTTTCCAGAATTCTATGAATTTTAGCATTTTCTATTGCTACTTCTGAACCCCCACACACACACATGCATATATACACATATATATGCATATACATCCCTAACACAGGACAATAGATCTCCTTCTGATTAGTATTTGCAACACTTTATGTACATTGAGACTAAAACCTACACTAACTCAAACACAACCAAGTTTCTAAACAAATATATGCACGCATGATTAATGGTCATTGAATTCATATTGATTCGGTGTAATGTGTTTTTCTTGTCATTTTCTGATATTTAATAGAGATGTAAATAGGCTGAATGAGTTGTGAGTTTAACATCTGTGACTATATCATTAGTCTTATATTAGCCCCAATTTACTACACGAAATTAACGGCAAAACACTGAACTTCCCTGACACTCAGTCCACCTTCAATGAAGAAAAGAAAAATCTACATTACAATGTTGTTGGTGAACATTGCTAAACAAGATATATACTAAAAAAGTTAATTTTACTTAAAATTATTATAGCTGTTATTTTCATACATTAATTAAAGTTGTCAGTCTAGGCTTTAGGGGTCCTGAATTATTGTCTTTCAGTCTTTTAAATGGGTCATAAATGTGTTATATTAAGAAGTGGTGGCAAATATTTCAAAAAAGAATGACCTTAGTTTTTTCAAAGCATTTTAGAAAGCCATCCATGTGAGAACAGAGAGGCCCTAGAGAGAGATCTGCACAGAAAGTGTAAAAAAAAAAAAAAAAGAAGAAGAAGAAGAAAATAAAATACTCTGTTAAAAAATAAAGGATATTTAATTTTATTTTGCTCTGGCATTCTAGATAGGAAAGGGATGAGGAATTCAATAAATTAGAGAGACAAAATTTAGATGGAAAAATGGCAGAGGATTTAGCAGGATGACAGAAAGTTGGAAATAATATATCTTCTAGAGAAGGGCATGGCAAAAGACACAGGAAAAATTGATACATATTCCTTATATTTCAATTGTTAGGTGATGAGAAAGACAAAATACAATGAACAGTTAAGTGCACAGTTATTCGGTGTGACTGCACCCATGAAATTTAATTTATTTTAATTTAATTTACTCCTTGGAAGGAAAGTTATGACCAACCTAGACAGCATATTAAAAAACAGAGACATTATTTTGCCAAAAAAGGTCTGTCTCATCAAGGTTATGGTTTTTCCAGGAGCCATGTATGGAAGTGAGAGCTGGACTATAAAGAAAGCTGAGCACCGAAGAACTGATGCTTTTGAACTGTGGTGTTGGAGAAGACTCTTGAGAGTCCGTTGGACTGCAAGGAGATCCAACTAGTCCATCCTAAAGGAGATCAGTCCTGGGTGTTCGCTGGAAGGACTGATGTTGAAGCTGAAATTCCAATACTTTGGCCACCTCACGTGAACAGCTGACTCATTGGAAAAGACCCTGATGCTGGGAAAGATTGAGGGCGGGAAGAGAAGGGAACAACAGAGGATGAGATGGCTGGATGGCATCACCGACTCAATGGACATGAGTTTGAGTAGACTCCGGGAGTTGGTGATGGACAGGGAGGCCTGCCTAGCTGTGGTCCATGAGGTCGCGAAGAGTCGGACACGAGTGAGCGACTGAACTGAACCACAAACCGGCACTTGGTGTACATGGGTGCAGCCCTCTACCTCTACATTAAATCATGTGCGGCTGCAGCTGCTGATCTCCAACACCCTCTCAAGTTGTTCAGGGTGGAGAGCAGAAAGAACACACTCTGTGCTCCCAGAAAACTGGCAGGACAGGTTTTCAGATAGATATTCTCAGCTGCTGATTTTATGAGCTCAATTCTTGTATCTCCTCATATCTGGAAAAGCACTAAAATCCTTCATGGTAATGACTGTTTCTCGTGACTAGTGGAAGCTTCACGAGACCAGCAGAAACTTTCCAAAACAAAATGAACATGCTTGACTGCACATATTCCTCTTTTACCAAAATCACATATATACTGTCCTTCCCCTCTACCTCTTTGAAACAGTGTCTCAGAGCTATCTGCGGTGCTCTCAGGCTACAGTCCTCATATTGCTCCAAACAAACTTAACTCATAACTCTCACACTGTACTTTTTTTTTAAGGTGACAAGGCTACTGCATAAAAGATGTCACTAATGAGAAATGTCTCAAAGAAAGGCAAAGGGGCCTGAAGGTTTACAGAGAAAGCTAAATGTGAATCGTCTCTGAGTCTTTTGGGTGTCATAAGAAAGGATGGAGGCTGGTCTAATACCCAAGGATGTCAGGGTAGGATGTCTTTTGCCATTAGCTTTTAGACAGAACACAAAAGGGTGGGGGATTGCTTAATCTCCACTGCTTTCCCAGAGTACAGGGCTCAGGAAAAAGGTCAGCATTGTCACTACTCTCTTAAGTAACCCCAATTTCTTACCACCTACCTTTATCAAAGTCTGCTGTGTATGGTACTTTGGGGGAAGAACAGTCAAATTCTGTGTTTCAGATTAAAGGAGTGGAAGGAGGAAAAAAATATTAAGGATAGTGAGACATAAAGTAGCAATCAGGACTGAGTGGGGAAAAAAGGAAATTAAAAGGTAATCAGAAGAAATGTAAGTCATCAAGAATCTCCAGCAATATTACATGATCAGGGAGTAAGTAGCTGAATTTTTCAACATATGTGGAAAGCAAGGTTGGAGGATTTATTCTCTGATAGTTAGTATTGATATTTTGGCAATTCAGATAAGACGAGAAAAATCAGCTGCTGTAGGGAAACATACAAATATTTAAGGGGACCGGCAAAATACACACGTGAAGTTTCAGGAACTTGTTTACTGAGTTTCAGATGGAATCTAAAGATGAATCACAAGAAAGAATGCGATTTATCTTTATCTATCTAGGTAATAAATCAGAGAGTTTTGGAACGCCAGAAATTCTAGGAAATATGGCCATCTGAACTATTGCAAGAGCCTCCTAACCAGTCACTCTGCTCCTCCTTCCAGGCCTTTCCCAACACTAGCACAAGTTCTCTCTAGTATGAACCTGATGTGCTGCTCCCCTCTTTCATAGCTTCCGATGGCACATCAAGGTTGTCTGTGATTTAACCCACATGCTCATCTTCTGCCACTCTTAGCACCATGTCACATTATATAACTTGCTATCCCTCAGACATGCCAGTTATTTCATATTTTCATGGTCATTTATTGGTCTTCATACATCTGAATAGAACTCATTATTTCTATGTCTTTGTTGGGAACTTTGTTCCCAGCGTATGCTACTGGAGAGCTCATTACAATAAGGTCCTTGCTACTGAAGGTCAAATTCCCCCACCAATATAAGAGCTCAAGGACAGGAACAAAGGTTTGGGTTTTACATACCCACCTCATACAAGGTACCCTGCCAAGAACCTAGCTCTAGATGTATCATCAATGTATGGGTTTAAATCAATAAACCAAGTTGTGATAAGTATCTCTTCCCTAGTAAGTTATTGAGGCAAAGCCAGACCATATCTGGATACATGTACTCCTCAGGAGGGGATAAATTTCAATTTACATGGTATGCATGTCAAAATATTATAACCTCACAAGAATGCTATAGAGAGAACATAATCTTGAAACAGTGGGTTGAACTATATGTTCTTGATGTTTCTTCCAAACATTTAAGCCAACAATTCTATGTTTAATAAGTCATGAACGGAAACAAAAGAGGATCATAAAGAAAATATAATGCTAACCATCTAAAGACAGTCATACTGGAAGAGACGTTACACTAACCCAAGTCTTTACTGTCTCTGTATATACCTTATTGGGCTTCCCTGGTGGCTTAGTGGTAAAGCATCCACCTGCCGATGCAAATTCAATCCCTGGGTCAGGAAGATGCCCTGGAGAGGAAAATAGTAACCCACTCTAGTACTCTAGCCTGGAGAATCCCAAGAACAGAGGAGCCTGTCCATGGTGTCACAAAGAATCGGATACAACTTAGCAACTAAATAACAACATATACCTTACTATAGCAAGGGTCAGTATTTTTGTTTCCTACTGAAGCTATAACAAACTATCACAAACACAGTGGCTTAAAGTAATGGAAATTTACTATATTGTAAGCCCTGGAGAGAAGAAATTTAAAAATTGGTCTCACTGTGGGGCTTCATTTCTTTTTGGAAGCTCTAGAAGAAAATCCATTTTCTCACATTTTCTAGCTTCCAAGGGCTACCCACACTCCTTAGCTCATGATTCCTTCAGTCTTCAAAGACAGCAGTGGCAGGTGGAATCTCTCTAACAATGTCACTCTGAACTCCTGTTTCCCTCTTTCACTTATAAGGACCCTTGTGATTACACTGCACCCCCATGAAAACTTTGGGATAATCTCCCCATCTAATCAGCTGACTGGCAACCTTAATTACTTCTGCTATGTATTATGGGTTGAATTGTGTCATCCCCAAAATAATATTAAAGTTCTATCTCTCAGGACCTCAGAATGTGACCTTATTTGGAAACAGGATTGCTGCGAGTGAAAGTCGATCAGTCGTGTCCAACTCTTTGCGACCTCATGGGCCATATAGTCCATGGAATTCTCCAGGCCAGAATACTGGAGTGGGTAGCCTTTCCCTTCTCCAGGGGATCTTCCCAACCCAGGGATCAAATCCAGGTCTCCTGCATTGCAGGCAGATTCTTTACAAGCTGAGCCATAAAGGAAGCCCAAGAATACTGGAGTGGGTAGCCTATCTCTTCTCCAACGGATCTTCCCAACCCAAGAATCAAACAGGGGTCTCCTGCATTGCAGGCAGATTCTTTACCAACTGAGATATCAGGGAAGCCCAATGGACTAGGTAGGCTCCTAATCCATTATGACTTATGCTTTTATCATAAGAGGAGACACAGAGAAGACAGCTGTGTGGCCATGTAGATTGAAGAGATACATCTATTAGCCAAGGAATGTCAAGGATTTCCAGCAAACCCCAGAAGCTGGAGGAGGCAATTTTCCTCTACAGGTTTTTCCTCTACAGGTTTCAAAGGGAGCATGCGCCCTGCTGACACCTTTATGGGAACTTCTTGCCTCCAGAGCAATGAGAAAATAAATTTCTGTTGTTTTAAAGCATCTAGTTTGTGGTACTTTGCTATGGCAGGTTTAACAGATGAATACACCATTTCACAGGTTCAGAAGATTAGGATATAGACATCTTTGGAGAGGCAGTTATTCTGCCACAACCATCAGTGGGGAAATGATAAAAATAGAAGACATTTGCCCTCTAATCAAGAAAGAACAAGATAAATCTCTTTTTTGAAGAAATGGAAATTATGCTCTTTTTTCCTTCTAATTTACATAGCATCCTGAGGCTTTTATCTTCCTAGAACTTCTATTAAGAATTCCAGATCACTTAGCAACAACTTTTAACCACTGCTTTTTTTGCTGATTTTACTATTAAATGAACTAAATGCTTAATATAGGTGGCTACAATTTAGGAAAGCATAACTGAAACTAAAAATGCATAGCTGAGTACAGACTAGTAGACCATGAAAAAAAACCACTCCAGCTGAATGTCCTTGAGTTTGAAACAATGAGGGGGAAAAGTTTTCACTTTCAATTGTTCAAGGTTATTTTTAAAATTTTATCTTACTGTGGTAAGAACACAACATAAGATCTACTCTCTCAATAATTTTTAAGTGTATGTTATTATTTAAAATGTGTCTGCAATGAGGGAGACCTGGGTTCGATTCCTAGGTTGGGAAGACTCCCTAGAGGAGGGCATGGCAACCCACTCCAGTATTCTTGCCTGGAGAATCCCCATGGACAGAGGGGCCTGGAGGGCTACAATCCACAGGGTTGCAAAGAGTCGGACACGACTGAGTGACTAAGCACAGCACAACACAGAGCTTATTTATCTTGCTTAATTGAAACTTCAAGCCATTGATTAGTAACTCCCCATTTTCTCTCTTCATAGTCCATGGGAACCATGAATCCACTCTGATTTTATGAATTTGACTACTTCAGATACTTCATATAAATGAGAATATACAGTATTTGTCATTCTGTGAATGACTTATTTCACCTAGTATAATGCCCTCAGGGTTTGTTCACATTGTCCCATATTGTAAAATTTCCCTCTTTAAGGTACTAAAACCTCTTCAGGATTCTCATTTTAATTGGGGATAAAAAAGTGAAGTAGGATTGCTAGGTCATACGGTAGTTCCATTTTCAGTTTTTTGAGGAAACTGCATATTGTTTTCCTAGGCAGCTGCACCATTCTGCATTTCTAGCGACAGCGTGCAAGTGTTCCAGTTCTCCACATCTTCCCAACATTAGTCCTTTGCTTTTTGTGATAAAGGCCATCCTTTATCAGATATATCCTGATAGGTGCAAGAGAGTATCTCATTGTGGTTTTGATTTGCAGTTCCTTGATGATTAGTAACACAGAACTTTTATGTATACACACACACACACACACACACACACACACACACACACACACACACCTGTTGGTCACTTATATGCCTTCTTTGAGTAACATTGCATTCAAGTCCTCAGCACATTTTTAACAGGGTTATTATTTTTTGTGCTATTGAGTCATAGCAGTTCCTTACATATTTTGGAGATTAATGGCTTACCAGATACATGGTTTGCAAACATTTTCTCCCATTCCTTAGGTCATCTTTTCACTTTGCTTCCTTTGCTATAAAAAGCTTTAGAGTTTTTTATGCATTTGTTAATTTATGGATAATTGCTTTACAGAATTTTGTTGTTTTCTGTCAAACCTCAACATGAATCAGCCATCGGTATACATTATATCCCTTCCTTTTTGCCTCCCTTCCATTTCCCACCCCATTCCACTCCTCTAGACTGATACAGAGTCTCTGAGTTTCCTGAGCCACACAGGAAATTCCCGTTGGCTATTTATTTTACATATAGTAATGTAAATTTCTACATTATTCTTTCCATACATCTGACCCTTTCCTCCCCTCTCCCTATGTCTGTAAGTCTATTCTCTATGGACATATTTAAATTTGTATTCAGTGCAGCTGGTGTCTAACAGCACTTTTAGAGGTAGCAGGATTCCTTTATCTTATTTTGAAAGAAAAATAGAATTCTAAAGATCTTTTAACCCTACAGAAACAAAATGACTCATTTGGCATTTTTTCATTCTGTCAGATTTATCTTTCTCCTTCTTAATAGAGCAGGATTAACACATTTGTCTTTTGAGATAAAGCACATTCTATGCTGTCCCTTGGTGGCCAATCTTTATAGGAACATTAGGTTCAGACTTGTTTTGCCCATACAGGTAGCTGATAATAGAATGAACAGGCGAATGCGAACAGAGACAGCTGAAAAAAAGTCAAAGCTTTTGACTTAATGGGAAGCATTCTCCCTATGAAAAGGATCTCATTGCCATATAGATGTGCACACCATTAACAAATAGGCACATTTACTTCAATTATGAGGAACATGTAGCTAAAATGCCCCAGGAAAAAAAGGTATAGAAAGAAAATCTTATTCTACAACAACAGTGGAAAAGAAAATCAAAACTATTGCCTCACTCTTAATTGAAAAATATTTTACATTAAATCCAAACTAAATATAGACCCAAAGTATTCCAGACACGACTGAGCGACTTCCCTTTCACTTTCCACTTTCGTGCATTGGAGAAGGAAATGGCAACCCACTCCAGTGTTCTTGCCTAGAGAATCCCAGGGCTGGAGGAGCCTGGTGGGCTGCAGTCTATGGGGTTGCACAGAGTCAGACACGACTGACGTAACTTAGCAGTATCAGTAGCAAAGTATTCTAAATCGAAAACAAAACAAAAATGCCTCAAGAAAAAAAAAAAGAATAAGTCATTCAAAAATTCTTCAATTTCTTGTGAAATATTTTCATTTATTTTAGCTATCATTATTAGAATATAAAAAGATATTCTGAAGATCATATGGCTAAAAATGAACAAAGTATTATAGCTTTTGCATAAATATTAACACATCTCTTTTCTCTCATATTCAAAGCTTCTTTATTAAATCTTGCTAATATTTTCTCAATCTTGACTCTTAGAAGACCTAACTATAAATATAATAATCTGTTATATTTTCAAAAAGAAAAACTGGGCACAAATACTAATACTAGAAATTAATCAGTGACTTCTACCCCAAGAATGAAATAAAGACCAACATATAGTTTCCTATAAAGTGTTAGCCATTAGTATAGCATATAAGTGATAAATGGTCAATTTAAATTGTCAGTTGGATTTTTAGAAAACAAGAAATTAATCATTTTATATACAGAGACAAGCTAAAATTCTATAAAAGCAAGAGATGTGTCAAATCCCATGGAAGGATTTTAAAATAAAGCTTTCGTGTATATTTAAATGTCAATAAATATCACATGATTCTATCACATAGTTTACTGGATTTCAGGCCAAAACTTCATGAGATGTAACTAGGGACAAATATAGGACATATAAGTAGGATAACCAAATGTCCCAGTTTGACTAGGACAGTCTTATTTTATGCCTTTTGTCTGAGCATTATTATTACAGAGTCTCTTTCACTCTCAAAGGCCTCTTAGATAAGCAATATTATATGGTTACTGTATCCAAAAGAATTAAACCAAGAAGGCCAACTCCCCTCAAATATGTTGTACTTTCTAAAAATCTTTATGTTTGCAATCTAAGAGATTAAAAAATATGTGGGCAAGACAGATATTATTTACATCTAGTCATTTATTCATAGTATAGTACTACTTGCTAATATTAGATACCTCTGTTCTAAATTGGCTCCAACTCTAAGTTGTTTTTTTTAGCTTAGTATATTTTAGGAAATTGAAAACAAAATGGTGGGCAAAGGCGGATAATAAGGGTAATAGAAATCTAAATGGGAATGCACCTGTCTGCTCAGAAATCCAAATCAAAACCACAATGAGGTACCATTTCACACCAGTCAGAATGGCTGTGATCCAAAAGTCTACAAGCAATAAATGCTGGAGAGGGTGTGGAGAAAAGGGAACCCTCTTACACTGTTGGTGGGAATGCAAACTAGTACAGCCACTATGGAGAACACTGTGGAGATTCCTTAAAAAACTGGAAATAGAACTGCCTTATGACCCAGCAATCCCACTGCTGGGCATACACACCGAGGAAACCAGAATTGAAAGAGACACGTGTACCCCAACGTTCATCTCAGCATGGTTTATAATAGCCAGGGCATGGAAGCAACCTAGATGTCCATCAGCAGACGAATGGCTAAAAAAGCTGTGGTACATATACACAATGGAGTATTACTCAGCCATTAAAAAGAATACATTTGAATCAGTTCTGATGAGATGGATGAAACTGGAGCCGATTATACAGAGTGAAGTAAGCCAGAAAGAAAAACACCAATACAGTATACTAACACATATATATGGAATTTAGAAAGATGGTAACGATAACCCTGTAGGCGAGACAGCAAAAAAAGACACAGATGTATAGAACGGACTTTTGGACTCTGTGGGAGAGGGAGGGGGTGGGATGATTTGGGAGAATGGCCTTGAAACATGTATAATATCATATAAGAAATGAATTGCCAGCCTAGGTTCAATGCAGGATACAGGATGCTTGGGGCTGGTGCACTGGGATGACCCAGAGAAATGGTATGGGGAGGGAGGTGGGAGGGGTGTTCAGGATTGGGAACACGTGTACACCCATGGCGGATTCATGTTGATGTATGGCAAAACCAATACAGTATTGTAAAGTAGGAAAAAAAAAGAAAGAAAGAAATTCAGGTCTACCACTTTGGATGTATTATAGCCCAGGAAAGTGAAGCAAATTGAAATTCAGATTATGGAAGCATTACAGTGGTCTAAGAGGAAGTAAACAGAATATAACAAGTGTGAGGAAGTGGAAATGGTTTAAATTCCAATTGCTTTTTTCTAATTGGATCAGAGTGGATTCTACAAACAATAGGTCAGTTCTCCTCAGCTCTCCTCAGTTTGTTAGTCTGTGAAATACTGGAGCCATACATATAGTCTATCCAATAGAGTTTATTATGACATTTAATGATATCTTTTATTCTATCAATGTACAAAGGTATATAGCTTTGTACATGAATATCTATACTTCATATTTGGGTCCACCATAGGATAGTGAAAAAGTTGGCTTAAAGCTCAACATTCAGAAAACTAAGATCATGGCATCTGGTCCCATCACCTCATGGCAAGTAGATGGAGAAACAGTGGAAACAGTGGCTGACTTTATTTTGGGGGGCTCCAAAATCACTGCAGATGGTAACTGCAGCCATGAAATTAAAAGACACTTGCTCCTTGGAAAGAAAGTTATGACCAACCTAGACAACATATTAAAAAGCAGAGACATTACTTTGCCAACAAAGGTCCATCTAGTCAAGGCTATGGTTTTCCCAGTAGTCATGTATGGATGTGAGACTTGGACTGTAAAGAAAGCTGAGCACCGAAGAATTGATCCTTTTGAATTCTAGTGTTGGAGAAGACTCTTGAGAGTCCCTTGGACTGCAAGGAGATCCAACCAGTCCATCCTAAAGGAGATCAGTCCTGGGTGTTCATTGGAAGGACTGATGTTGAAGCTGAAACTTGAATACTTTGGCAAGAGCTGACTCATTTGAAAAGACCCTGATTCTGGGAAAGATTGAGGGCAGGAGGAAAAGGGGACAACAGAGGAAGAGATGGCTGGATGGCATCACCAATTCAATGGACATGAGTCTGAGTAAGCTCCAGGAGTTGGTGATGGACAGGGAGGCCTGGCATGCTGCAGTCCATGGGGTTGCAAAGAGTTGGACACGACAGAGCAACTGAACTGAACTGAACTGAGCTGATACTTCACACTGTAATTCTCATAAGATCAACCCAGAAAAAAAAAGCACACCTATTCCAGGCAATTACTTAGACAAAGCTGGGTTACATTTAACCTTCAGCCTTTACTATTTAACCTCAGTTTTTATTTTTTTAACCTATAAAAATTAATATTTTTTTAGTTCATTTGTTCTGTACATTTATAGTTTATTAAGCTCAGCTTCAAAATTCATTTCAGGGTCTTGCCCCTCCCCGCCCCCAAGGAAAGTCATTTCTGACATTCCAGAGAGGCACTCCCTCGTCTATCTCCAGCCCTTTAGAGTAAACCTGGTGGGACAAGCCCCACTAGGAAAGGGAATTCATTCTGTACACTATTAAGGAAATTGTTGATGGTCAATATGGATAGTTCTCCTGATTTTCTTGACAGCATTTTGTTCAACATTTTTTATCTTTATCTTAAATGATGATACTGAAGTCACATTTTTCACTGCATAAGGACTAAGCTTAAACATTTTTAACATGGTCTGCAAAGCCTACATGATTTAGCCCAAGCCCACTTCTGCCCTTGTCTTGTACCACTCTTCCTATCTCTCCATTTTAGCCACACTTCCCTTTTTCAGTACTTTGAATGTTCCGTGCTCAGAGAGACAGAACATAGCGGTTCCTCTCCCACGATCACTCTTCAGACCCAGCCTCCACAACACACTGCACACACACACACACACACACACACACACACACACACACACAGTGAACTTTTTTTTTCCTTTTTCTTTAATTTTTATTTTTACTTTTCTTTGCTTTACAATACTGTATTGCTTTTGCCATACATTGACATGAATCAGCCATGGGTGTACATGAGTTCCCAATCCTGAACCCCCCTCCCACCTCCCACCCCATATCATCTCTCTGGATCATCCCCGTGCACCAGCCCCAAGCATCCTGTATCCTGTATCGAACATAGACTGGCTATTCATTTCTTACATGATATTATACATGTTTCAATGCCATTCTCCCAAATCATCCCACCCTCTCCCTCTTCCTCAGAGTCCAAAAGTCCGTTCTATACATCTGTGTCTCTTTTGCTGTCTCACATACAGAGTTATCATTCCCATCTTTCTAAATTCCATATATATGTGTTAGTATACTGTATTGGTGTTTTTCTTTCTGGCTTACTTCACTCTGTATAATCAGCTCCAGTTTCATCCACCTCATCAGAACTGATTCAAATGTATTCTTTTTAATGGCTGAGTAATACTCCATTGTGTATATGTACCACAGCTAGACCTCAAATCAGCTGAGTATTAGTCTTTTAACTTGCAAAGGTGGTAAAAATACAAAATAAAATAATATTAGCAGTGTTAGGGTGCTTGAAAAGTTTCCAGACACTGGAAGGTTCAACTAGCTCAACACATTTAGTTAGGGATATTTTATAATGTAAACATTGATTGCATCAATATATGGCCCCTTTTTAAAACAAAATGCAAACTTTATAACAAAATTCAGGAAACTCAAACCCATCTT
This sequence comes from Ovis aries, assembly GCF_016772045.2. Classification (NCBI taxonomy): domain Eukaryota; kingdom Metazoa; phylum Chordata; class Mammalia; order Artiodactyla; family Bovidae; genus Ovis; species Ovis aries. The sequence continues at coordinate 27,292,486 of NC_056059.1, read as the reverse complement.
TCTCAAAGACTCACTGTCCCTTACATGTTGGTTTTCTCTCCTCATTCTGTTATTATTCAGTCATTATGAGCAGTTACCGGTAAAGAGACAAAATTTCTTTTAAATAAATCATATGCCTCCAAAATTACCAGTCTAAGACTGGGTATATCAGCCAAGTATGAGAAAATAGCACCATTCACAAAGATTTAGATTAAATATTTAAAATAATTAAATTTTAAAAACAGGGAATTACAAAATTGTTTTTTACTAAACATTCAAAAATAAAATGATTTTACTAATGAATATACAGATATTTATAAAAAAAAGCTTCACTGTATTCAGAATATGATTTCTACTTCATTTATGAGTTTATAGTGTATGTACAGGCATTAACATGACAACCAATAGGGCATTCGATGATTTCAGTTTTTCCATCCAATATAGATTTTGGTAAAGAATTTTAATATCAAAATGAACCAACTTGTCAATTAAAATAATAAAATGCATCTTTAGGAGAATGTTAATTTTTGCTTTTATAAGAAAAATAACTATCAAGTAAGTTCTTCTGGTACTTGTTTTTGTCAAACAGATAAATTCAATATATACATAAAATCTTAAATAATTGGCATGCTAAATTGCAACTGCCAATCAATACCTGTTTTTTCTATCTGTTCTAATTAGTTTTTCAATATTTAATTCTAGACACCATATGTTCAATTTTATAGCACGCTTTTTTCAAACAGGTAATTCACTTAATAAATATTTATTAAATTTCAGTAAGTTCAAAACAAGTATAAGTAATTTAAAAGTGTGAGAAATATCTCACTGTCATCTGAAATCACAAAATATTCAGCATGAGTAAGTATAATACATTTCTGGACACTGACAAAACAAATCTTTCTTTCTGCATCAAATTTAGAAGCTCAGGGATTTTATGACCTAAAAGGCAAATGAAACTCAGCTGTTGTTGATAACTTGTGAGGGAGGCTTTATAGTGTTTAAGTGGTAGGCACTCAGTTGTGCCTGATTCTTCGTGACCCCATGGACTGTAGCCTGCCAGGCTCCCCCATCATGGAATTCTCCAGGCAGGAATGCTGGTATGGGTAGCCATTCCCTTCTCTAACCCAGGGATCAAACTCAGGGTATCCTGCACTACAGTCAGATTCTTTACTATCTGAGCCACCAGAGAAACCCAATAAAACTGTCTCTGTTTGATGATGACATGTTTGTCCAGCCAGGGATCCCATGTGCATGCTAATTTGCTTCAGTTGTGTCTGATTCTCTGCGACCCTGTGGACTGTAGCCCACCAGGTTCCTCTATCCATGGGATTCATTACTGACTTTGTTTCTCTCTTTGTTCTATTAAAATGTTTACTAAATACCAAATACAATGCATTCTTTTATCAGTTTTTCCATTTTATACCTATAACAAGCTCACAAAGGAGTGCAGTAAGTGAGCCAGGCTAAGTTTGGTTTCATTTTCCTTTCTTTAATTTTTTTAAGGTTTTATCATTTATCCTCACTAACTCCCATTTAATTTGGAAATGGAAAAAATTTTAGAAGATTCTGAGTATTTCTAACGATTAAATGTGGCAGCATGATTTAATAATAAACTACAGCCATTATTGTAATTTAACTTTTATACTATTTGTTATATTTAACTACAAAAGTAAGGAAATAAATCTTCCATAATTTGTTTCCATGTAGTTTGTTATTCATGTTTAACAGTTATAAAATTTCAACTTTGTAAGGAATTTTCCCTGAAATTAGTTATCTGTTTTGTCAAGATTAGGTGACACCTTTACATAATGAGCATTTAAATAATGTGTTAATCAGTTTTTCCATGTTATACTTATAACGGGTACAGAAAAGAGTTAATTTGATTTGGTCTTCTCCTGGAAATTTGGCATTTTAGAGGAGGGAGAAAAAAGCCACCGAAACTCAGTAGACATTAACAGTCAAGTGATGGAAAGAGAAAATCAGAAATATTGTAATGAAGGTAAAACCATAGTGGAAATCCCTTGACTCCAGGCTCATACAAATGACTTGCTATGCCAGTGAAAATTTTAAAGACACAAAGTGAATAGACGCTTGAAATGACTGGATGTACACAGTGACGCTTGCTCTCTTTCAGCCTTGCCAATAACAGAACATACCTATTAACCTGCTGGAGAGTGATACTCACATGGAACACCTCCTAAACTGGTCCAGTTTCCCCAAAAATGGCCAGTCTAGACCAGCCAATAGACAGCTAACTTGCAGCCAAGATCCACTAGCCTCTGTCTCAACTCCTTGCTGTTTCGAGAGTTGTAAAGAGTTGCCACCAAATTTTAGGGTAGTTTGTTACATAGTAAAAGTAAAACAAAATAATACCAGATGGTCTATAATTATTAGACCCAAATTTTGGATATTCTTAAGTACAACTGTTACTCTCACTAGAATAGAATGTACCTAATATAACACTTAAACACTAAAGGAGCCTATTCTTACCAACTAAGGGGCAAAGAAAATATTCTCAGTTTCAAATATACTTTAAATATATATATTCTTATATTGTCATACATTTGATTATATTTATTTATATATGTGTTACAAATTCTGAGAGACAGTATGATTTAGTTAAAAGTCATTTATGGGCTTTGGTTACAGATATGCTTGAATTCAAATACTCTGCCATTTATTGCTACTTATTTATGGGATGGATGAAGCACAAGCTGGAATCAAGACTGTCAGAAGAAATATCAATAACCTCAGATATGCAGATGACACCACCCTTATGGCAGAACGTGAAGAAGAACTAAAGGGCTCTTGATGAAAGTGAAAGAGGAGAGTGAAAAAGTTGGCTTAAAGCTCAACATTTAGAAAACTAAGATTATGGCATCCGGTCCCATCACTTCATGGCAATAGGTTGGGAAACAGTGACAGACTTTATTTTGGGGGGCTCCAAAATAACTGCAAGTGGTGACTGCAGCCTTGGAAGAAAAGTTATGACCAAACTAGACAGCATATTAAAAGCAGAGAAATTACTTTGCCAACAAAGGTCCATCTAGTCAAAGCTATAGATTTTCCAGTAGTCATGTATGGATGTGAGAGTTGGACTATAAAGAAATCTGAGCACCGAAGAATTAATGCTTTTGAACTGTGGTGTTGGAGAAGATTCTTGAGAGTCCCCTGGACTGCAAGGAGGTCAAACCAGTCAATCCTAAAGGAAATCAGTCCTGAATATTCACTGCAAGGACTGATGCTGAAGCTGAAACTCCAAATCTTTGGTCATCTGATGTGAAGAACAGACTCCTTGGAAAAGACCCTGATGCTGGGAAAGACTGAAGGCAGGAGGAGAAGGGGAAGACAGAGGATGAGATTGTTATGTGGGATCACCAACTCGATGGACAAGAGTTTGAGCAAGCTGTGGGAGTTGGTGATGGACAAGGAAGCCTGGCATGCTGCAGTCCATGGAGTCACAGAGTTGGACATGACTGAGTTACTGAAATGAACTGACTTAATGTTAACAGCTGTTTATTATTGCCATGGAAAAATAATTAAACTTTCTCTGCTCCAATTTTCTGTCTGTAAATGGGGATCTGATACTCCATAAGATCAATACTTGAATGAAATATTATAGGCAACCAATTCATTCATTTATTCATTCAACAAATATTCACTGAGCATTTACACACACCATGCACAATTTTAGATGCTGAGGATATGGCAGTGAACTAACTCGACAAGGTGTTGCCCTTATGAGGTTAACCTTCCAGGTACAGCAGACAAATAAATTGTAAATATTAAGTAATCACCATGAAAACATATCTCAAAATAAAATGAGATGAAGGGGACTATGAATCTTGAAAGAGATGAAGAAGTGAGCCATGTGGGTCTTTGGAGGAGGAACACTACAGGACCGAGCTTACAGGGGAAGTTCAAGGAACGGTTGGCCTAGAGCACAGTGAGCGAGGGAGAGAGAAGGAGGTGAGTTCACAGAGGCAGAGGAGAGCCAGGACTACCATGTCCTTGTAGGCCACGAAAAGGTCTTTGTGTTTCTCTAGACGCTACTGGAGGTTTTGAACAGAGGAGTAACGTGAGAGTAGACCATAGGTAAGAGAAACAGTAAGACCACTAGTTAGGAAATGCTTGCAAAGATCCAGTTAAGACAGTAGCTTGAACCAAAAGTTCCCTTTAGATGAGATAAAAAGCTGTTGAAAACTGGATACATTTTGAAGACAGAACCTACAGGACTTGCTCGCGAACTGTATTTGGGATTGAGAGCATCAGAAGAATCAAGGAAGATGGTTCTAGTGTAAGAAACACAAAATGAAAATGAAACTGCTATTACTGAGACGGAGAGAACAGTTAAAGGTGACGAGGCAGGACATAAGGGTAAGATAGATTAGACAGTAGGTTCTCAAGCTTTTTTTTTTCTTTTCACTTATTTTGGTTTGGGTTTGGGATGCGGGGGAGGGTCTGTCAACCATCCAGGTAGAAATGTTTGATAAGTACTTGGATATACAAGTTGGAGTTCAGAACAGAAATGTGGGCTGGATGTATAAAGTTTAAGGTTAAACGCTGACAGTAGGGGTGCCCTAAAGTTCAGTCTGAGGTTTGGTTTTGTGGCAAATACTGTTACTCGATTTTGGAAAAGTGAACATACTGAATGTTGACATTATTTCTGGTACTTATGATCATGGGTGTTACCATGAGGTCCTGTCAGCATGACAACTTTAGTAAAAGTAAAGCATGCTGTATGAATTCTAGGCCAACCAAGAGTGTCTGAAAGTACACAGTGACTTAAACAGAGAAAGTTTAATATAAAAAATTATTAACTATGATAAAGGAATGATTTCATTGTATAAGAGAATTCTAAATCTTGCCTAGGGCAAAGAGAGAATACCCAAACTAGGAAAAGAATTCCTTCCCTACACTATTTTTCAAACCTTCTGGGGAAAGGTATAATCAAACTTATAGGATGACAAGGGATTTGCTGATTATCCCACTCCAGAGTTTGTTGGGAGTTGGTGGGTACAAGGAAGGAGCCCTCTGGAGTGGAGGAGGGCCAAGGAGGGGTACAAGTGGGACACAGGTGAGCACAGTCAGGTATGTGAGCATGAAGAGGGAAGAGGAGCAGCAGATGGCTTGGAGCACAGTATCTGTGAGGTGAGCCTCTGACAATAGCCAGCATGTAGACATGCGGAGGGAAAGGAGGCAGGGGACTGGGCACATGGACATGCAGAGGAAATAGGTGCCCTGGCCTGGCAGGTGGCCTGGAGCACAGAGTGTCCATGTCAAGAGGGCCATGGCAGAGAGACTATGGAAGACAAACCTGGGGTAGCTTACATGGAAACGGGGACAAGGGTGCCAATGTGAGCAGGAGGCCTTGAGTATGTGGTATCATGTTGAGAGTGCTATGGAAAAGTCATAGCTCTGGCGCTATCACCAGGACGGACTAGAGCTAAGGCTGTGTTCTGGGTGGATGGCTGCAGCGATGTACCCAGATATCTTTCCACACACCTGCTGACCCAGCAGCCAGAAACAGCAGGAGAGTGCCTTCCTGCAGTGTCCCTTCAGTGCCCTCTACTGAGAAAGTTCAACATCACACACACTGTAAAGCAGAGAGGCTTAGAGGAATTTCATTCAGTTCATTTGCCCAGCATGTGTTAAAGGGTAAATCTGGATCTGTGAAGTAATAAATTGATAACTGATTGTTCAGATTTATTATTAATATCTGAACATTCTCAAATATAGGCAACCATTCCAGAAATAACTTTAAGTAGAATTCCCCACGTGCATTATATGTTGAAATTCTATCGTTCATTTAAAATGTTAACTGCATGTTTACTATTGCAAGAGGGAATAATGATGGTTGTGTAATTTATAATGTTATACATGGAACAATTATTAACTGTCAATTATTTTTAAAAAATAGTGAATAGATTGACAGCTAATATCCCTCTTAGCAGAGAGTTTGTTAGCTAGATAACTTCAGGAAAAATGTATCTCCATTTAAGAGTAAATGCCTATGGAAATTTAAAGAGCATTATCTTACATCATAGTTTAATTATACTTTTTATAAAATATTTGGTATATTAGCTCCAAACATTAAATAAAATTACCCTTTCAGCATATATTTATCTTATAGTCATTTAATTTTGTTTAGACAATACATCTCAAAAAGTTCTACTGGGGATCCTCAAAATTTTAAGGATGAAATAAAAGCAGAGTATCAATCTTTCTATCTCACAATTTAGCCAAAAAGATAACCTCCAGAAATAAATACAACATCTATTTTGAACTGTTTTTTACCAACATAATAAGGAACATTAAAAAAAATAAGGAAAAATTGTAAATGTTAGAGATACTGGTGAAAATTCAGAGATAATTTGTTTTGAAAATCTATTTCTCTGCTCCATTGCTGCATTTTTAAGCACAAGGATTAATGAATTAAAGACAACTTTTCCCTAAATCATTATGAGAAATAGCAGGTATATACATTAAGAGAAACAGTTTAAAGTTGGCTTTGAGAAATGTTCCGAAAGATCTATGTTTTGTGCATTAATGGAATGTGTATCATCACTGTTTTTATAAAGTCAACAAACATATTTCTTTAATATGATTCCTTTTTATGATTTCTGAGCTTCAATCTCACTTTTAATTTCTTTTCAGAAGCAACACTTTCCACTTATCATTTTACAAAACCGCACAAAACTCCATGATTGAAGGAAGTAAGACTGTATTTTCGATCATGCATTTATAATTCAATAGTAAGATTTTAGCTGAATGGTAATCCACTCCAGAACTCTTGCCTGGAAAATCCCATGGACGGAGGAGCCTGGTAGGCTGTAGTCCATGGGGTTGCTAAGAGTTGGACACAACTGAGTGACTTCACTTTCACTTTTCACTTTCATGCACTGGAGGAGGAAATGGCAACCCACTCCAGTGTTCTTGCCTGGAGAATCCCAGGGACGGAGGAGCCTGGTGGGCTGCTGTCTATGGGGTCACAAAGAGTCGGACACGACTGAAGCAACTTAGCAGCAGCAGCAGCAGCATTTCTAACACTAACATCGAAATAACACTATTTTGAATACATTTTGAAGTATATACTGCAGCATTTAAAGCCAGTTTCATAAAGAAAAATGTCACATACTCTAGGAAGGTAGAATTTTAAGAAAAAATTATTCAGTGATAAGCTCAATCTTTAGTATTCATGCCATTCCATTCACACTGATCAAAAGGCAAAGTGAATTTTATTTTACTACTTAACATCAGTTAATTCAGAAAGTAAAATATACGTTATATGTATGTCATTCACATTACAAAACTCAAAGTTTTTAAGGTATATATTTTATTAGCAGAATTGTTAAATTTATGACTTTCATAACATGTATAAACACTAAACATGAAAAATTCACATTTCATGGGAAAATTATTTTTAAAGCATTATCTTTTTTTAAAGAAATTAAAAGTATGTTAGCAAAAACAGCCACATTGTACTATAAAATTAATATATTCATATTTTTCTTTGAAAAGCTCAATGAAAGAACAAAAAAGAAACTTTCATTAAATTCATTAAATTTCATAAACACGTGTTAAATATAACCACTGCAAGCTGATGCAGGAAATACAAGAAAGATTAACATAGTACAATAACCCACCCTCAACCTTCTTGCAACCAGTTGGGGAAAGGCACAAATAATACTAAAAATAATACCAGAAAGACTACAATGGATGCACACTGGAACTTCAGCGATCATATTGCTCCTCTTTTAAGCCATTTAGTCTTTTATACAATTTTCTATCAAAATGTGCTTTTATGTTTGTAGCACTTTTCAGTAGTCCTCAAGCTTTTTATTTCATTACAAATGAAACCGTGATTGTAACCTACTCTTGTAGTATATGCTGCTATCTTTATATTATTTTGTTGTCTTCTTAACCTTTTAAAGTTATTTTAGCATAAAAACATATTTCACAACATCTAGGATACAGAACCTTCTACCACCTCCGTAAATTTTAAGATGTATTTCCTTATGACTTTCTCTATTTTTATGGCCCAGTGAACCACTTAATTTTCCTCACACTCACCAATCCTCCTCTTCATACCAAACAACAAATACACATTTTCAATACAATTTCAAGAGTATTTTCAGTACAATTTTCAATTGTATTTTCAATACAATTTTCAATACAATTCTACCATTTTCTAGCTTCCAAAAGAAATTCACTCACACCAATAACAACATGGTTATATTTTTGCTGAAAATAATTAAATTCACAGTGAGTTTAAATTGAAGATAAAATTTAAGTGCACATAATTGAAAACCCAAAAGAAAAATGAGTTTTATCTCTTTTTCACACACATACAGAAAAACAGAAATCAACAATATCTAACGAGAGTATTGGCTTAGCACTAGTGAGAAACCTAGCTTCTTTCCATCCTCCTCTCCCAGCAAACATGGAACATATATTTTAACCTCAAAGTTACATGGAGCTCCAGGGAGAAAAATGACTACTAAAGCTTCAGGGTAGGGTGGGGGGAGAAGAGGAAGAGGAAGGGGCAAAGAGCATCTTCCGTCTGTCTCCCCTTTAAGCAATCTCTCCTACATGTCCCACAAAATGACCTCCATTTTGATGTAGACAGTGGTTACACACCAGCTTGAAAGAACTACTAGGCTTGCAGTCTTTTATCTGGATATATTACTGCTCTGAATAAAATTAGAACACTGAAATGTAATTAGCCCATCCTATCTCTCATCTTGTTATAATAGAAAGGGTTGTTAAATAGAAATGAATATGAAGAATACAACAGAGATAGAACAGAAGAATCATTGTGACCAACAGAAAAAGATGAAGTAAAGTAAATATGGTCCTTGGAGAAAAGCACTTCAATGTTTTTAAAAAAAAAATGGCTGAGGGATAAAGGTGAAGAGAGCAGGATAAAAACAAAAGGCAATCATTTATTTCTTTGCCTACTATACATCAAGAACTACACTAGGTTACAGAGTACACAATGGCCAACAAGAGAGATCCTTGCCTTCATGAAATTTATATTCTAATGTATACTATGAGAACAATATAATCAAAATAACTGTAAATAGCTGGTTGGAGGACCAGACTAGAATAAAATGGCCCCCTGATGTTTGTATTATCTAAAACAAAGCAAAATGAACTTTCAAAGTCTCACTAAACTTCAGGAAATATGTAAATTTTCACTTATTTTCTATTCCCATTAATTTTAGTTCTGCTACTATTAAAATTTCTTTAACTTCAGCAACTATAAAGGGGCTGATTTTAAAACAAAATATTATAGGGAGATGAATGGATTAGAGAGAGGTATGAGAAGAAAAAAGTTAAGATCTGCCAAGGATGTGGAGGAACTAGTACTTAGTACATTACTAGAGTTATGGGTGGAAATTCAATAAAATGTGGACAGAAGAAGATTGCACATAGGGAAAAAGCATTAAGGCCATTAAGATTCACTTATTAATAAAATTTAAGTAGATCCATCAAAAGATCATGGCATCTGGTCCCTTCACTTCATAGCAAATAGATGGGGAAACAATGGAAACAGTGACAGACTATTTTCTTGGGCTCCAAAATCACTGTAGATGGTGACTGAAGCCATGAAATTAAAAGATGCTTGCTCCTTGGAAGAAAAGCTATGACAAACCTAGCAGCATATTAAAAAGCAGAGACATTACTTTGCCGCCAAAGGTCCATATGGTCAAAGCAATAATTTTTCCAGTAGTCATGTATGGATGTGAGAGTTGGAAAATAAAGCAAGCCAAGCGCTGAAGAATTGATGCTTTTGAACTGTGGTGTTGAAAACTCTTGAGAGTCCCTTGGACTGCAAGGAGATCCAACCAGTCAATACTAAAGGAAATCAACCCTGAGTATTCGTTGGAAGGACTGATGCTGAAGCTGAAGCTCCAATACTTTGGACTTCTGATGTAAAGAACTGACTCTTTAGAAAAAACCCTGATGCTGGGAAAGATTGAAGGCAGGAGGAGAAGACTGAAGGCAGGATGACAGAAGATGAGATAGTTGGATAGCATCACCAACAAGATGGACATGAGTTTGAACAAGTTTGGGGAGTTGGTGATGGACAGGGAAGCCTAGCATGCTGCAGTCCATGGGGTCACAAAGAGTCGGACATGACTGAGTGACTTAATTGACTAAAGTGATGGAACATAGAAAGATTATCTCTGGAAATACTTCCGAAAGACAAAAATAAATACTGTTATTTTTCAGTGTAGAGGGTTTGGTGAGGCAACACTCAGAGACCAAAAGAGCACTGAAGTACATGCAAAAATGCATAGAATTTTATGCTAGTTCTTCCATTGAATAAGTTTAGAAATAGTAGACTCATAATGTCAATCTATGCTACCTACAAGTTCATTTGAAGAATTAAAAAGTATTTTTAAACACTTTGAAAACTGTTAAATACTATGCAAATATAAAGTTAAGTCATTATGCTTAATCACCATCATTATACATGAGCTCAGGAAATGAAGGTTAGAGGATTTTCACAAGACACTTTACACTGGTTACTGATTCAGGAATAACTCCACAAAAATGCAGAAACAGATGCCCATTTAGTCATGCAGGAAATGCTATTGAGCATTCATTTTATACTCTGAGTTAAGTTGTAACAGTAGCTACCTGTATAGGTTTGTCAGTTATTCTGTGTCAATTTTTGGCCAAAATTATAGGGACAGGGAAGCCTGGCATGCTGCAGTCCATGAGGTCACAAAGAGTCAGACAGCACTGAGCAAATGAACTGAACTGATACCACAAATTAGTCCCTTCTTTTAAATCAAACTGAAAGGTCCTATTTAGATCTTATGTAAAAATGGGGCTACGGGGCAGCTGAATCATGTCTCCCAGGCAACAAAAACTGAGTCAAAGAAATTCCAATTCCTATCAGAGATCTCCAGTAGAGACTCTGTTCTCTGAATAAAGCAATGCAGATTCCTTGTTCCGCACAAGCGTTTTCCAGGTATGTTGCTAAACCAGGTGCTATTAGCTCTAGGGAACCAGACAAAAAGTTGCAATACCAATGATGATTTTTCAGTTTCTTACTTTCTGCCATAGAGCTACTCATTGGTTGATTTTACATTCAAATGTAAAAAGTAATGTAAACCCCTATCCTACTCTTGATTAAAAGATGTAATCAAGTAATGTCTCTACCTTTCATTGTTTTAGATTATATACTATTTGCCCTAATACTTGCTTTAAGTAGGATAGAAATACCTTTCTTCTGCTGTTATTCACAGTGGATTAACCATTCTCCTTTATTTCTCTTATAATGTCTCTGGTAGATTATCAATCTAAGATATCAAATTACTATCTACTAATTTTCTGCTTTTAGAATCTGTCATTCAAAGATAAGGATTATGTGCTCTATCTTTATTTGTAAACTTAAATTTTAATTGCATAAAATTAGGACTAACATGATAGAATAGCCCCACAATTTGGGTACAAAAAAGGCCTTGAAGACCCAGATGATCACGATGGTGTGATCACTCATCTAGAGCCAGACATCCTGGAGTGTGAAGTCAAGTGGGCCTTGGAAAGCATCACTACGAACAAAGCTAGTGGAGGTGACGGAATTCCAGTTGAGCTGTTTCAAATCCTGAAAGATGATGCTGTGAAAGTGCTGCACTCAATATGTCAGCAAATTTGGAAACCTCAGCAGAGGCCACAGGACTGGAAAAGGTCAGTTTTCATTCCAATCCCAAAGAAAGGCAATGCCAAAGAATGCTCAAACTACCACACAATTGCACTCATCTCACATGCTAGTAAAGTAATGCTCAAAATTCTCCAAGCCAGGCTTCAGCAGTACATGAACCATGAACTTCCAGATGTTCAAGCTGGTTTTAGAAAAGGCACAGGAACCAGAGATCAAATTGCCAACATCCGCTGGATCATGGAAAAAGCAAGAGAGTTCCAGAAAAACATATATTTCTGCTATATTGACTATGCCAAAGCCTTTGACTGTGTGGATCACAATAAACTGTGGAAAATTCTGAAAAAGATGGGAATACCAGACCACCTGACCTGCCTCTTGAGAAATCTGTATGCAGGCCAGGAAGCAACAGTTAGAACTGGACATGGAACAACAGACTGATTCCAAATAGGAAAAGGAGTACGTCAAGGCTGTATATTGTCACCCTGCTTATTTAACTTATATGCAGAGTACATGATGAGAAACGCTGGGCTGGAAGAAGCAAAAGCTGGAATCAAGATTGCCGGGAGAAATATCAATAACCTCAGATATGCAGATGACACCACCCTTATGGCAGAAAGTGAAGAGGAGCTAGAAGGCCTCTTGATGAAAGTGAAAGAGGAGAATGAAAAAGTTAGCTTAAAGCTCAACATTCAGAAAACGAAGATCATGGCATCGGGTCCCATCACTTCACGGGAAATAGATGGGAAAACAGTGGAAACAGTGTCAGACTTTATTTGGAGGGGGGTGCTCCAAAATCACTGCAGATGGTGACTGCAGCCATGAAATTAAAAGACACTTACTCCTTGGATGAAAAGTTATGAGCAACTTAGACAGCATATTAAAAAGCAGAGACATTACTTTGCCAACAAAGGTCCATTAATTTGCCAACCATAGTCAAGGCTATGATTTTTCCTGTGGTCATGTATGGATGTGACAGTTGGACATGTTGGATGTAAAGAAGGCTGAGTGCCGAAGAATTGATGCTTTTGAAGTGTGGTGTTGGAGAAGACTCTTGAGAGTCCCTTCGACTGCAAGGAGATCCAACCAATCCATTCTGAAGGAGATCAGCCCTGAGATTTCTTTGGAAGGAATGATGCTAAGGCTGAAACTCCAGTACTTTGGCCACCTCATGCAAAGAGTTGACTCATTGGAATAGACCCTGATGCTGGGAGGGATTGGGGGCAGGAGGAGAAGGGGATGACAGAGGATGAGATGGCTGGATGGCATCACTGACTCGATGGACCTGAGTCTGAGTGAACTCCGGGAGTTGGTGATGGACAGGGAGGCCTGGCGTGCTGCGGTTCATGGGGTCGCAAAGAGTCGGACACAACTGAGCAACTGAAGTAAACTGAACTGAACAATTGGGTAATTTTCCATATGTCAGAAATTACATTTTTGCTAAAGGACTCTCTGCTACTTTTTTGGTAACAGACTTTCTGGATTCACTTTTAAAATCCTCTGCCAATTATGTATGATAATAACATTTCACTATTAAAAATTTAAATAATGATATTCATTTTGCTAAATGATATTGTGCTACTAAATATAGGGAGAAAGTCATTAAAGAAATTAAAACACTGAGCTACACTGCCAATAAAATTTTCACTTATCATCTCTGAACATGAATCATCTCTAAAAGAAATAAACCAACTACAGATATTTTAAGCATAGTTTTATATTGAATCAATATATATATCATATAATCTTGACTTCAGAATTTCTTCTTGCCTTATTATTCAATGATTCATGCTTATTATCATTACTATAAAGAAAAACACTGATAAATAACATAGGAAATAATGTTTTCTAGTTCAAATAATTTGGACTTATATAATCAATTGACAGTGATTAAAAAGAACTAAACAGTGAATTAAAAAATAATCTATGAATGCAATTTTGCTATTTGTTTTATGGATATAATTATCTATTCTTAAAGTAAAAAATTTAATGATCATATATCCTGTCATATTGTTTATATCTATATCTAAACATAGCAGAGATTTAACTCTTTGCTCTTTTTCTCACAAGCTATGTATGGTTTGAAAATGCCTTAACCCCTGGGCTCTTACATTTCTGATTTGTAAGCAGAGAGAGGATCAAATGATATATACAATCCTGTCTACCTCTGGGATTCTACAATTTCATGACATATAATTTAAAGATGTGCTCAAAGCTTTTATCCTGCAAGATAAAATTCACAAGAGTCATCTCTCTTTTTCTTTCACTTTGATCAAAGATGACTAAAACTGATAAAAGCAATTTGTTAAATTCTTCATGATGACAAGGCATTCCATCAGTTCTGACCTAGATGTCTATCAAATGCAACTTTTGATTTAGCAGTTTGTCAGTTACATTCTTAACTACCATAAAGTGCTCATGAATGAAAATTTTCTAAGAGTTCATTCCACCCCAACCCTGTTTGTAACTTTAATCCCAATAACATATATGGGTCTTAGCAAGATTGTCCCATAACATGAACTAATTCTATAAATATTTTAAATAATGCATATAAAGGAAGGCATACAGTCGACTCTTTATCAGTAGCTCACTAGAAGACTACTTTCGAAACATGAATCAAAAACTTTCTGCTCCTAGATGCTTATGGTTGAACTTTACTCTGTACCACAAAAATCAACTGAGACCTCAGATGATATTTACAGTATTAATCTTAATAAATAGCAGAGAGAGATACACAAGATAGGGTAATTGTACTCTTTACTTTGTCATTTCACGCCATCAGAAAATCTACTAAAACATAAGATAACATTATGACAGAGAATATGTTATTTTTCAAAACCATTAATAGCACTGCTACACAAAAAGGGGAAATGGATAAAAAGTCTTATGTGAGTTATATCTACAAATTCTGACAAAACTTATTCTAATTTAAACTTTCTGTACTGCTTCAAAATGACAATCGTTTACAAAATTGTTTTTAATGAACTCTGCCTGAGATGCTTTTGAACATTCTGATCAAAGATAAAAGAAAGCATTCTGATGTGAAAAACCAGAATCACTACAAAGTTTTTATTTGCTATAACTTACTTAGCCAAAGCTATGGTTTTTCCAGGGGTCACGTATGGATGTGAGAGTTGGACTGTGAAGAAAGCTGAGCACTGAAGAATTGATGTTTTTGAACTGTGGTGCTGGAGAAGACTCTTGTGAGTCCCTTGGACTGTAAGGAGATCCAACCAGTCCATTCTAAAGATCAGTCCTGGGTGTTCACTGGAAGGACTGATGCTGAGGCTGAAACTCCAGTACTTTGGCCACCTCATGTAGAGTTGACTCATTGAAAAAGACTCTGATGCTGGGAGGGATTGGGGGCAGAAGGAGAAGGAGACGACAGAGGATGAGATGGCGGGATGACAGAGGATGAGATGGCTGGATGGCATCACTGACTCGATGGATGTGAGTCTGAGTAAACTCCAGGAGTTGGTGATGGACAGGGAGGCCTGGTGTGCTGCTATTCATGGGGTCGAAAAGAGTCAGACACGACTGATGGACTGAACTAAACTGAACTGAACCTAGAGAATAAAAATATATCTCTTTTAAAGTACAGGGGGTATAATTTTACTAGGATTTATGGTAGCTTATAATTGTGCTAAATCATATAATATTTTTCTGGTAAATTTTTTAAATTAATGAAATTATAATAGATGAAAACAGGTTCCACATACATTTAAGAATTGTTCCTCTACAAATACAGAGTGTCCTGAACGTGAAGTACTGTGAAATGCATTTCCAAGACCCTTGTTTTATTATAATATAAAATTGTAATACATCAGAGCATCATGTGATAAACACTATTTCTATGACAGGGTTTTTCCTTAAGGTGTACTATCACAGATTATTCTTACTACCATGAAAGGAAGGAATTTGAGTCAATGTATCAGTTCAGTTCAGATCAGTCATTCAATCATGTCTGATTCTTTGTGACCCCAAGAATCACAGCATGCCAGGCCTTCTTGTCCATCACCAACTCCCGGAATTTACCAAACTCATGTCCATTGAGTCAGTTATGTCATCCAGCCATCTCATCCTCTGTCGGACCCTTCTCCTCCTGCCCCCAATTCCTCCCAGCATCAGGGTCTTTTCCAATGAGTCAACTCTTTGCATCAGTTGGCCAAAGTATTGGAGTTTCAGCTTCAGCATCAGTCCTTCCAATGAACATCCAGGACTGATCTCCTTTAGGATGAGCTGGTTGGATCTCCTTGCAGTCCAAGGGATTCTCAAGAGTCTTCTCCAGCACCACCGTTCAAAGGCATCAATTCTTTGTCACTCAGCTTTCTTCACAATCCAACTCTCACATCCATACATGACCACAGGAAAAACCATAGCCTTGACTAGACGGACCTTTGCTGGTAAAGTAATGTCTCTGCTTTTGAATATGCTATCTAGGTTGGTCATAACCCTCCTTCCAAGGAGTAAGTGTCTTTTAATTTCATGGCTGCAATCACCATCTGCAGTGATTTTGGAGCCCCCCAAAATAAAGTCTGACACTGTTTCCACTGTTTCCCCATCTATTTCCCATGAAGTGATGGGACCAGATGCCATGATCTTCGTTTTCTGAATGTTGAGCTTCAAGCCAACTTTTTCACTCTCCTCTTTCACTTTCATCAAGAGGCTTTTAGTTCCTCTTCACTTTCTGCCGTGAGGGTGATGTCATCTGCATATTTGAGGTTATTGATATTTCTCTGACAGAATGTGGTCCACTGAAGAAGGGAATGGCAAACTACTTCAGTATTCTTGCCTTGAGAACCCCATGAACAGTATGAAAAGTCAAAATGATAGGATACTGAAAGAGGAACTCCCCAGGTTGGTAAGTGCCCAATATGCTACTGGAGATCAGTGGAGAAATAACTCCAGAAAGAATGAAGGGATGGACCCAAAGCAAAAATAACACCCAGTTGTGGATGTGACTGGTGATAGAAGAAAGGTCTGATGCTGTAAAGAGCAATATTGCATAGGAACCCGGAATGTTAGGTCCATGAATCAAGGCAAATTGGAAATGGTCAAACAGGAGGTGGCAAGACTGAACGTCGGCGTTTTAGAAAAGAGTAAACTAAAATAGACTGGAATGGGTGAATTTAACTCAGATGACCATTATATCTACTACTGCGGGTAGGAATACCTTAGAAGAAATGGAGTAGCCATCATGGTCAACAAGAGTCTGAAATGCAGTACTTGGATGCAATCTCAAAATGACAGAATGATCTCTGTTCATTTCCAAGGCAAACCATTCAATATCACGGTAATCCAAGCCTATGCCCCAACAAGTAATGCTGAAGAACCTGAATTTGAATGGTTCTATGAAGACCTACAAGACCTTTTAGAACTAACACTCAAAAAAGATGTCCTTTTCATTATAGGGGACTGGAATGCAAAAGTAGGAAGTCAAGAAATACCTGGAGTTATAGGCAAATTGGGCCTTGGAGTACAGAATGAAGCAGGGCAAAGGCTAGTAGAATTTTGCCAAGAGAACGCACTGGTCATAGCAAACACCCTCTTCCAACAACACAAGAGAAGACTCTGGACATCACCAGATGGGATGAAGAGAAACGCTGGCTGGAAAAAGCACAAGCTAGAATCAAGATTGCCCAAGAAGTCATTGTAGAAGTTTTTTCTAAACCATTTTTCATTTCAAGTTATACTATAATTTGTAGTAAATATAATTTTATATAGACATGTTCATACAAATGAAGAAGCTGATGACTAGAGAGAAAGGATTTTTTTTTTTAAGTTTGTGTTCAGATGTTATGGTGGTTATTACAGTAAGATAAATGTGAAGGAGAAAACAGCAAAAAAGTTAGAGCAAATTAAGTGTATCAGGGTTAAACACATACACACACAAGCAACCACAAAAATCTTTTTCCCCATCTGGCACCAGATTTCTCTTAGGAAGAGAACTTCTGATTAGAAAAATATCTTGATTCACTGCCTAGAGCTCGGAAGAGAAAATTCAACAGGCATAATCATTACATAAACACAGGAAGACAAACACTGCAAATTTCAAGTTGATTATATTTTGTTAAGAAATTTTGTATCTGTGTTCATGAGGAAACTGATGTCTTTAGCTTTCTTATAATGTGGATATATCTGCATTCCTTTGTTATCCAAAATATGCTAGATATCATTAAAAAGTAAATAATTTTCCATCTTTTCCATTTTCTAGAAAAGTTTCTATTTTTTGTTCCCTAAATGTTTATTCCTGGTATTGGGTCAGAAGGTTTTTCTTTAAGAATTCAAATTTTTAGTAGATACAGAACTGAACTAATTAGATTTTGTTTCTTTTTAAGATAGCATTTTAATTTATGTCTTTCAAGAAATTTGTCTATTTTATCTAAGTTGTTGAATTCTTTGGCATGAAGTTTTTCACAATAATTATATTATTATCCTTTTAATGGTTAGAAAATAAAGATGTTGGCTTTTAAATAACTTATGTTGCACATAAGAAATTTTCTTGTTAATCAAAATATAAAAATTTTTTACTGCTGGCATATAAAAATATAGTTTGGTTTTGTTGCAAACATCCCTTATATATTTCAGTGTGTGTTGTCTCTCTAACTTAATGAATCTACCTAGAAGTTTATCAACCTTACTAACTTTAAAAAATAACTAGCTATTTGTTTCCTTATTCATTGCTTTTTGTTCCACTGAATTTAAATCTTTTTTCTAATGTAAACATTAAAAATAGCTGATTAAAGTAGATATATAGGGAAAAAAATATAGGGAAAATATCACCAACTTTGTAACCAAGATGGATCATGGGAAACCATAAACAAAAATTAAAAGCCAACATACAGAATGGGAGAAAATATTAGCAAATGATGCAACTGACACACGCTTAATTTCCAAAATATAGAAACAGCTCAACACCAACAAATCAAATAACTCAATCAAAAAATGGGCCGAAGACCTAAATACACATTTCTCCAAAGAAAACATACAGATGGCCAACAGGCAAAAGAAAAGATGCTCAACATCACTAATTACCAAAGAAATGCAAATCAAAACTGCAATGAGGTAGTACCTCGTACCAGTCAGAATGGCCATCACCAAAGACTCTACCAAAAAATAAATAAATAAATGGGTGTGGAGGAAAAGAAATCCTTCAACACTGTGGGAATGTAATTTGGTACAGCCATTATGGAGACAAGTATGGAGCTTCCTTAAAAAACTAAAACTAGAGCTACCATATGATCAGGAAAATAACCCCTGAACATATATCCAAAGAAAGCTCTAATCTGAAAAGATACATGCATGTCAATGTTCATAGCAACAATATTTACAATAGCCAAGACACGGAAGCAACCTACACGTCTGCTGACAGATGAATGGATAAAGATTATGTGGCACACATACACTGGAATATTACTTAGCCATAAAAAATAAAATAATGCTATTTTATTATATATACAGCAATTTTATTAATTACACAGCAACATGGATGGACCCAGAGACTGTAAATAAAGTAAGTCAGAGAAAGATAAAACTCATAGAATATTGCTTATATGTAGAATCTAAAAAAAAAAAAATTACAGAAATGAACTCTTGTAAAACTGAAATACACTCACAGACATAGGAAACAAACTTTTGGTTACCAAGGGGATAGGGGATGGGAGGGATAAAATGGGAGCTTGGAATTAACATACACTAGTATATGTAAGATAGATAACCAACAAGGACCTACTGTATAACACGGGAAAGTATACTCAATACCTTATGATGACCCATACTGAAAAATAATACATATATATGTGTATGTGTATGGCTGAACAGACTGCTGTATGCCTGAAACTAACACAACATAGTCAATCAACTATACTTCAATGAGAATAAATTAAAAAATAAAAAGCTGACAAAAATACAATGTGTCACATCTAAAAGTAAAACAGTCATATATCAATTATCTTAATTCTGATCCTAATTAAAATGTAATGAAAAAGATACAGCTCATACATCATTCACAATATACAGTTGTTTCATCAACTAAAACAAAAATTTCTGAAGTTCAACAACCAAAAATTATTTCAAGACCACTTGGTTTCCACTAACTAGGGAAAATCATTGCACAGTTGTTATGCTCTTTTATTTAACCCACACTCCATCACTACATCTGTCAGTGATCAAATATTAGCACCATAGTCACTATATTCAAATTTTATTAACTTTAAAATTCTCATGATATGGATAATTATTTGAAAACTATTGTATAAAACCAAAATTAAGTCTCACAATTTTCTGGTTAATAGATGAATAATTTTACAGATTTTAAAGGATTTTTAACAGTCATAATTCCTTAATGGGTTTTTCCTTTAGGTCTCTACTAATAAAGATTAATGCATAAAATATTACCCAATCTAGGACTACCTGTAAAAACAGTCTAAGCCTCTGCCCACTACACTAAGACAGTGGACCTGTAAGGACAGCAGGTTATTTTTTTCCAACTCCTTCTTTCCAGATTTTCCTTCTTCTTAGTCTCTCTTACCTCTATATATGTAAAAACCAAACATCATCAAAGAAATGATTGCCCATTTGACTTCTATCACTCCTACTAGAGTATAAACCCCATGTAGACAGGATTCTTCTCTACTTTTGCTCATCATTAGAGTCCAGCATCTAACAAAGCACGTTAGGAATAAACTGTGCAATGCGTTTGTGGGATAAATAAATGAATTAATTGATTAGGTAACTAAAATTAATGAGTCTCCTCTCTCTCTCTCCTCCCCCCAATAAAAGCAGTTATGGGGAAGGAAAGTAAAATTTCTCCTTAAATTCCCTTTTCCCATAGAAAACGGAAAATTCTCTCCAAAAATAAATAAATAAATAAATAAATAAGAACAGAAATAAACTATTCTGCAGACTTTGACAAAATAGTTTACATGAATACAAGATTCTTAAGATGCAAGCCAAAGAGTGAAGAGATCCACTTTTGGTTTCTTATGTCTAACTCCTACAATTTTCTAACTAGGTATGTTAAATATTCCATATAAATGTGTTTGGAACAGATAATTGCAGAAATATACAAAGAAGACTGATTACTGGAGGACCTCAGAAATGCAGCTCTCACTTAGATGCAGGGTGATTTTAAATAGCTTTTAGATTAAATAAATTTTTCCTTCTGAAACTCCTGAGAGATAGTGGGAGTAACTGGATTATAGAGGATGTTTTCAAACTAAACTTTGGAGAATATGACTGCAATTTTTATTTCTACAGCACAGAAGTTAAACTGACCAAGTAAACCAAGACATTATGGAATTGAAATTCTTCATCAGTGCTTCTAAGTTTGCTTTTCA
Organism: Ovis aries; assembly: GCF_016772045.2. Classification (NCBI taxonomy): domain Eukaryota; kingdom Metazoa; phylum Chordata; class Mammalia; order Artiodactyla; family Bovidae; genus Ovis; species Ovis aries. Next base: position 27,271,492 of record NC_056059.1, on the reverse strand, counting down.
TTTGAACATATACTTCCTAAATACATTCAATATTGCTATGTTCCTCACTGCTTGACCCTATTATGTTTCACTTGGATACAAATATCACTAACTCATCCACAGTATGACATATTTTTTGCTGGATTTCAAAAACTTCAAATTTGATCTGTATACTGTGTTCCCAGAATTAAGCCTGGTCTCCCTTGTAACTCAACTGTTTGTACCTGAAAAAAGTTTAATGAAAGCAAAAGGAAGATCTACCGTGTTCAAGGAATGGAATTTTCATCTATGTAAAGGAGCTGGACTTCAAAGGAATGCAGCTGCTGATCTGGAGCTTAACAACACCAGACTTTTACAATGCGCTAGATTTCCTAAGCACCTAGATTTTCCCAGGTCCGCTGCTTCAGAAATTGTATTACCAATTTTTTCTTTTGCTTCTCTTAAGTATAACAAATAAAAATTACATATATTTAAGGTATACAACAGAATCTAAAAATTAAAACTAGTGAATATTATAGAAAAGAAGCAGATTACTTCCAGATACAGAGAACAAACTAGTGGTTACCAGTAGGGAGAAGAAATAGGGAAGGGGCAAGATAGGAGACACGGTTTAAGACGTATAGACTGCTATGTATAAAATCAATAAGTTACATGGACAAGATATATAGCCAATATTTTATAATAAAAATAAATGGAGAATAAACTTTAAAAATTCTGAATCACTATGTTGTACACCTGAAATTTTATAACATAGTAAATCAACTATACCAAAATAAAAGAAAGAAAAGCACAAGACAATCTGATTTTTTAAAAAAAAATGTTCATAAGCACCTGAAGTTTAGGGATAGGTATCTTGGAGAGACTGAGGTTGAGGTATGCTGTTGCTGCTGCTAAGTTGCTTCAGTTGTGTCCGACTCTATGTGATTCCATAGATGGCAGCCCACCAGGCTCCCCCGTCCCTGAGATTCTCCAGGCAAGAATAATGGAGTGGGTTGCCATTTCCTTCTCCAAGGCATGAAAGTGAAAAGTGAAAGTGAAGTCATTCAGTCGTGTCCGACTCCCACCAACCCCGTGGACTGCAGCCTGCCAGGCTCCTCCGTCCATGGGATTTTCCAGGCAAGAGTACTGGAGTGGAGTGCCATTGCCTTCTCCAGAGGTTGAGATACAGGAAGGCATTATTCTGTCTACAAAACCTAAGATTTATAAAATTAGTTACTGAACATACATAATATTCAAAACAAAGCAGTTACTCAAATTCTTCCAAACTTTGCACACTCTGTAAGTAATTCTGAAGTAGAGTTTATGCTCCTACGTTTTTAAAAACTGCAAAGCACACCTTTGAACATTTGTTTTCATTATTTTTTACTAACATAAGTTCACTTCAATTTGTATTTGATAAAGCCTCTGGTTGACGAGAACTGTTCTGAAAAGGTGCACCGAGATGGAAAACTCTCTTGCTGAACTCATTCTTACACTATAAAACCTCACTACTGTTCCAACAGATAGGAATCGTTACAATCAGTGAAAGCATGTACCTTGCAATGAATTTAGTCTTCACAAAATAACTTGACTGGAAAACACAGTTCAGGAGGCCATGCTGAACAACAAATTTTATTTATAGAGACACAAAATGGCTAAGAGTACAACTATTATTTCTACTTCAGATATTATGATTTTATGTAACACCATTTTTCTACCTAGTACTGAATGCAATTTTAAAATTGTCAAAGTTAAAATTACTTTAGAATACAAATAATCTCTAAGAAATAGTTTATAGCATACTAAAGCTTTAAGTAAACAATTTTAATTAATTTACAAATATAGTAATATTATTTTGATTATATTCAATTAAGAACAATTGGGCATTCAAAACTTTTACTGTTAAGACATAAGTAGAACAATTGTGAAATCATGAAGGTAATAAACATATAAAAAATTTTTTCAAGGTGACCTCAATATACAGGAGTCTGTTTTTCTTCACAAATATATATATTATGATTTACTTTATAAATAAAGTTGTGTGAGGAGGCCTTACAAAAAGCTGAGAAATGAAAGTCAAAAGAGAAAAGGAGAATATACCCATCTGAATGCAGAGCTCAAAGTATAGAAAGGAGAGATAAGAAAGCCTTCCTCAGGGAACAATGCAAAGCAAATAGAGAAAGACAATAGAATAGGAAAGACTAGAGATCTCTTTAAGAAAATTACAGATACCAAGGGAATATTTCATGCAAAGATAGTCATAATAAAGAACAGAAAAGGTACAGACCTAACAGAAGCAGAAGATATTAAGAAGAGGTGGCAAGAATATACAGAAGAACTGTACAAAAAAGATCTTAATGAGCCAGATAACCACAATGGGGAGACCACTCACCTAGAACAGACACCCTGGAGTGTAAAGTCAAATGGGCCTTGGGAAGCATCACTACAAACAAAGCTAGTAGAGGTGATGGAATTCCAGCTCAGTTATTTCTAATCCTAAAAGATGATGCTGTTGAAGTGCTGCACTCAATATGCCAGCAAATTTGGAAAACTCAGCAGTGGCCACAGGACCGGTAAAGGTCAGTTTTCATTCCAATCCCAAAGAAAGGCAATGCCAAATAATGTTCAAACTACTGTACAATTGCACTCATTTCACATGCTAGCAAGGTCATGCTCAAAATCCTTCAAGTGAGGCTTCAACAGTACATGAACTGAGAACCTCCAGATGTACAAGCTGGATTTAGAAAAGGCAGAGGAACCAGAGATCAAATTCGCAACATTCACTGGATCATAGAAAAAGCAAGAGAAATCCATAATAACATCTATTTCTGCTTCATTGACTACATTAAAGCCTCTGCCTGTGTGGATCACAACAAATTGTGGAAAATTCTTCAAGAGATAGGACTACCAGATCACCCTACCTGTCTCCTGTGAAACCTGGATGCAGGTCAAGAGGCAACAGAACCAGACATGGAACAACAGACTGGTTCCAAATTGGGAAAGGAGTACATCAAGGTTTATACTGTCACCCTGCTTATTTAACCTATATGCAGAGTACATCATGAGAAATGCCAGGCTGGATGAAGCGCAAGCTGGAATTAAGTCTGCCAGGAGAAATATTAATAATCTCAGATATGCAGATGACATTACCCTTACGGCAGAAAGCAAAGAAACTAAAGAACCTCTTGATGAAAGTAAAAGAGAGTCAAAAAGCTGGCTTAAAACTCAACACTCACAAAACTAGGATCATGACATCCAGCTGCATCACTTCATGGGTATTTGAGGTAACAGTGGAAACAGTGACAAGAGTTTATTTTCTTGGGCTCCAAAATCATTGTGGATGGTGACTTTAGATATGAAATTAAAATATGCTTGCTCCTTGGAAGAAAAGTTATGACCAACCTTTACAGCACATTAAAAGGCAGAGATATTACTTTGCCAACAAAAGTCTGTATGGTCAAAGCTACGGTTTTTCCAGTAGTCATGTATGGATATGAGAGTTGGACCATAAAGAAAGCAGAGTGCCAAAGAACTGATGCTTTGGAGTGTGGTGTTGGAGAAGACTATTGAAAGTCCCCTGGACTGCAAGGAGGTCAAACCAGTCAATCCTAAAGGAAATCAACCCTGAATATTCATTGGAAGACTGATGCTGAAGCTGAAACTCCAATATTTTGGCTACCTAATGAAGAGCTGACTCATTGGAAAAGACCCTGATGCTGGGAAAGATTGAAGGCAGGAGAAGGGAATGACAGAGGATGAGATGGTTGGATAGCATCACTGACCCAATGGACATGAGTTTGCACAAGCTCTGCAAGGAGTCTAAGCAAGCTCCAGAAGATGGTTATGAACAGGGAAGGCTGGCGTGCTGTAGTACATGGGGTCATGAGAGCTGGACATGACCGAGTGAGTGGACAAATAAATAAAGTGAACTGCAGTTTTTGAAATAAATATACCTGTATACCAAACTTACAACTTTGTTTACCAATACTAATCTTTTATTCATATTGCATATCAGATTTCTAGAAAGATCACTGAAATATATATATATATATCATAAATTTTGACTAGTCCAGATACATTATAATAATCATGAACACCTTGAAATACTGTCATAGTATTTCAACTCTAAAACTGGCAGTTACTAAAGCTGGAAATATCTCCTAAAGAATATAATAACAATGAATTTAGTAACTGTAAGGACTAAGGTGCAAAGTCAAGAAATGAAAAACATATATATGTCACTTTTTTTAATGGGCATGAAAAATTCCTGAGGAACTGAAAATACACACAATTGAAGAAAACCTCAGTCTAGACGAGATGCACAGAAGGAGCAAGAAGCATGCGGAATTCAACTCAGGAAGAACTGGCAATGTTGTTATTTGAGCTAGAACAATTAGGTACCACCATTTCTTTCTTGAAGAAACCACCGAAGTCTGTGCCCTGTGGTGGTCAGATGTGGGCATGGGGAGGTGACAAGAACAGAGAGCAAAAGTCGACAACCTTGGACAATGGCACAAGAGAGTGTCTCAGATGTATAGTGAAACACTGTATGTGAAAACTCAAAGTCCAAGTATCCCATTTATTGGCACATATTAAAAACCTTTCCTTCCTACTGGAGAGCAAGTTCAAAGAGTAGTTCAGAGCCCTAACAGCAGCAACCCCTCCCCTGGCCCAGGACAGACTATGCCAGCACAGACTTTCCAGAGTCTAACAATTGTGTGACCATGGGTCCTAGTATTGCCAGCACTTTGATCTGGATCTATAGTTCTGATGTCCCATCCAATTTAGTATTTATTTTGAAAACAGCAGCCAAGTTTGAAAGATAGATAATTTGATCTGTCTAGTAAGAAATCTCAATTACAAAAATGAACACAAAATCAAGTACTGACAAACATTTAAGGAAAGACAATTAAAAGGATATCTTAAAAAACCAACTCATAACCAAATAAATAAGGAAAAGCATCATTCAGAAACATAGTTTAGAATCAGAATACTTAATGTCTTAAGACAGATAAGCTAACACCTACAAAGTCCTGTAAAATGTAGGATCAAATGAAAACCGAAATTTAAGAAAAATACAAATAGAGATAGAACTAACTTCTGAGACTGTAGATCAAAAACATAAATACATGGTTTGAATAGGAGAATGAAAGTTTTTCCATGACTAGGCTGGAAAAGAGCCAAATGATGCTCCAAGATCTTACAACAGAGTCATAAAAAGAGTTCAGTTCAGTTCAGTTCATTTCAGTCGCTCAGTCGTGTCCGACTCTTTGCAACCCCATGAATCGCAGCATGCCAGGCCTCCCTGTCCATCACCAACTCCCGGAGTTCACTCAGACTCACGTCCATCGAGTCAGTGATGCCATCCAGCCATCTCATTCTCTGTCGTCCCCTTCTCCTCCTGCCCCCAATCCCTCCCAGCATCAGAGTCTTTTCCAATGAGTCAACTCTTCGCATGAGGTAGCCAAAGTACTGGAGTTTCAGCTTTAGCATCGTTCCTTCCAAAGTAATCCCAGGGCTGATCTCCTTCAGAATGGACTGGTTGGATCTCCTTGCAGTCCAAGGGACGCTCAAGAGTCTTCTCCAACACCACAGTTCAAAAGCATCAATTCTTCGGCGCTCACCCTTCTTCATAGTCCAATTCTCACATCCATACATGACTACTGGAAAAACCATAGCCTTGACTAGATGGACCGTAGTTGGCAAAGTAATGTCCCTGCTTTTGAATATGCTATCTAGGTTGGTCATAACTTTTCGTCCAAGGAGTAAGCATCTTTTAATTTCATGGCTGCAGTCACCATCTGCAGTGATTTTGGAGCCCAAAAAAGTAAAGACGATACTAAAAGAATAGGTAATTTAGAAGCTAGAAGCTCCAACATTAGTAAAAAATAAAAGAAGCTGCATGCATGCTAAAGTCTCTTCAGTCATGTTGGACTCTTTTTGACCCTATGGACTGTAGCCCACCAGGCTCTTTCTGTCCATGGGATTCCCCAGGCAAGAATACTGGAGTGGGTTGCCATGCCCTCCTCCAGGGGATCTTCCCAACCCAGGGATAAAACCCATGTCTCTTGTGCCTCCTGCACTGACAGACAGGTTCTTTACCACTAGTGTCACCTGCAAGAAGCTGTTGGAGAGGGCAATATAAGAAGATATAATTGCTGGGAATTTCTGAGAATGAGAGAAAGGCACATGAACTCAAACTGAGAGGGCTCAGCTAGATCCAAACATAACAAATAAATAAAACCATCATATCTATTCAAATTAGTGAAAATTAAGGACAAAGAATATTCCTGAATGATTACAACAAAAGGAAAAATTACATTTACAGAGGAATGCTGAATACTGGCATGAGAAGACCAGTAAGCAATGTGAAAGATAAAGAGATTTTAAAAGCAGGTACAGAAGACAGATTACTTATAAAAAGATGACAATTAATCTGAAGACCAAATTATCAGCAATGGCAATGGAAGTTTGAAGCTAAAAGAAGGACTCTTTAGAGTGCTAAGAGAAATTAAATATCAAATAAAATTATACAGCCAGCAAAATTATACTGCCACTGTAAGGATGGAATTAAGATTTGGCACTCATTTCACATGAGAGCAAGGTACTGCCCAAAATCCTTCAAGCCAGGCTTCAACAGTATGTGAACTGAGAACTTTCAGATGTACAAGCTGGATTTAGAAAAGGCAGAAGAACCAGATATCAAATTGTCAACATCTGCTGGATCACAGAAAAAGCAAGATAATTCCAGAAAAACATCTACTTCTGCTTCATTGACTATGCTAAAGCCTTTGACTGTATGGTTCACAATAAACTGTGGAACATTCTTCAAGACATGGGAATACCAGACTACCTCACCTGTATCCTGAGAAACCTGTATGGGGTCAAGAAGCGACAGTTAGAACCATGTATAGACAACTGACTGGTTCAGGATTGAGAAAAGAGTATGACAAGGCTGTTTATTGTCACCCTGCTTATTTAACTTATACACAGAGCACATCATGAGAAATGTTAGGCTGGATGAATCACAAACTAGAATGAACACTGCTGGGAGAAATATCAACCACCTCAGACATGTAGATGATACCACTCTAATGGCAGAAAGCAAAGAAGAACTAAAGAGTCTCTTGATGAAGGTGAAAGAGGAGAGTGAAAAGGCTGGCTTAAACCTCAACATTCAAAAAACTAACTACATGGGATCTAGTCCCATCACTTCAAGGCAAATAGATGGGGAAAAACTGGAAACAGTAGCAGACTTTATTTTCTTGGACTCCAAAATCATTGTGGATGGTGACTTCAGCCATGAAATTAAAAGATGCTCACTCCATGGAAGAAAAGCTATGGCGAACCTAGACAGCATATTAAAAAGCAGAGACATCACTTTGCCAACAAACGTCTGTATAGTCAAAGCTATGCATTTTCCAGCAGTCATGCATGGATGTGAGAGTTGAGCCATAAAGAAAGCTGAGAGATGAAGAACTGCTGCTTTCAAATTGTGGTGCTGGAGAAGACTCTTGAGAGGCCCTTGGACAGCAAGGAGATCCAACCAGTCCATCCTAAAGGAAATCAGTCCTGAATATTCATTGGAAGGACTGATGCTGAAGCTGAAGCTGGCCAATACTTTGGCCACCTGATCTGAAGAGCAGAATCATTGGAAAAGAACCTGATGCTGGGATTTATTGTGGGTGGGAGCAGAAGGAAATGACAGAAGATGAGATGGTTAGATGGCATCATCAACTCAATGGAAATGAGTTTGAGCAAACTCTGGGAGATAGTGAAGCACAGGGAAGTCTGGCGTGCTGCAGTCCATGAGGTCACAAAGAACGGGGCACGACTTATTTTTTAAAGTTAATTTATTCCAAATTAAGCTGCTAATAATCTTTCCCAAATCATCATCTCTTCTATTTGTTTCCATCTCAGTGCTAGTGCTAGTTGTGCCACTTGTGCTAGGCCACTTTCAGTCGTGTCAGACCCTCTGCAACCCCATGGACCATAGCCCACCAGGACCACAGGCTCCTCTGTCCATGGGATTCTCCAGGCAAGAATACTGGAGTGGGTCGCCATTTCCTTCTCCAGGGGATCTTTCTGACCCAGGGATCGAACGCATCTCATGTCTCCTGCACTGGCCTGGGTTCTTTACCGCTAGCGCCACCTAGGGGAAAGCTTTCATCTCGGTAATGGCAAATCTGACAGTTGTTTGGACCTAAATCTCTTAAGTCATCCTTGGCTTCTCCCTTGTTTCACATCCTACATCAGAATGCCACAGTCCATCAGCTAGCTTTACCTTTAAAAAATGTCTTGACTTCTTGCCACCTTCATTGTCAATACTCTGCACCAAGCTACCATTTTCTCTCACTGATATCACAATAACCTATTGATTCTACGTTTGCTGTTTCCCAGTCTATAATGTACAAAGTGAACCTGCTAAAACAGATCATATCAACTGTCATTCAGAACCCTCTAAGAACCTTCCATCTCACTGCGAAGCATGACCTACAGAGAAAAGTGTCATCAAGATGTACACTACATCTCTGGGCACATATACTAATCTCCAAATCATTCTTTCTCTTAGAGCCTTACTTGTTTCTTTCCTGTACCTTAAACTTGTCAGGCTCTCTTGTAAAATCTGTTCCCTGTGTCTGCAGTGTTTTTTCATTACATACCTTCATATTCTCTTACTTCTTTTGGTCTGATTCAAAAGTCCCTTGACCCTCCTATCTAAAATCTCATATCACATTTTTCAGTTTTATTATTCTGCTACACAATGTAACATACTACATATGTTTTATGTCGCATCTTCCTTATTGCTTGTCTCCCTTCCTAGAATCTTAGTTCCATGAGAACAGAGATTTTTGCATATATTACTTTATGCCCAGTGCACAATATAAACCAGTTTGAATGAATAAATGTAAGTATTTACCACTAAATTGCTGTTATCACAGCATTTATCACTAAAGTGAAGTCGCTCAGTAGTGTCTGATTCTTTGCGACCTCATGGACTGTAGCCTACCAGGCTCCTCTGTCCATGGGATTTTCCAGCAATAGTACTGGAGTGGATTGCCATTTCCTTCCCCAGGGGATCTTCCCGACCCAGGGATCAAAGCCAGGTCTCCCACATTGTAGACAGACGCTTTACCATCTGAGCCACCAGGGAAGTCCACTAAAGGGGTTTCTAAATGATACATCAAGAAGAAAAGTGACAGTAGAAGGAATGTCTGAAATATAAAAAAAAACTAAAGAAAATAATAATTAATGGTGAATCTAAATAGCAATTTATCACATAAGATAATATGTAAGGTTAAACAAAAGTAAAGAAAGTTAAAGCATTGTTTGGGAGGGCAAAGATCTTGATGAAATATAAATTTTATTAAGTAAATGTGTGTGTAGCAACACCAAGGGTATTTTATAAAAATGTAAGAATAGCTTGCACACCAGAAAGCAAACAGATAAAGTACGGTGGGGGATAGAAGATAGCGTGAAGGCCCTGAATCATTTCAAAAAATAAAAAAGAAAGAAAGAAAACAAAGAAATACAGAAAATTGAAAACAACAGAAAATACAGATTTTACAATCTGGTTATAAACATAAAATCCACCTAGTTTCTGAATATGTTAGCAACAAAAGGCAACAAATAAAAGCATATGGTCTGAAAACAGTTGGAAGTAAAAGGAGGAAGAATGATATACCAGGTAAATTCTAACAACAACAACAAAAAATGGCTGCTAGACCTGAAACACACAAGTAAAGAGGGTCGTTATAGCATGATAAACGGTTCAGTTTAACTGACAGCTATAATTGGTAGACACATAACAGTATTGATTCAAAACTTATTATGTAAAAATTGAACAGACCATGAGGAGTAACTGTAAAATATATCACTACAGTGGGAATTTTTAACACACTACTCAAAGTAATTAATACATTAAGCAAGATAAAAAAGACATGAAATTTTCATTAATAAGCTAATTAATCTAGCTGATATTGGTAGAGCATTACATACAACTACTGGCAAATACATATTTTTAAGTGTGAATGGAACATTTATAAAAATAGTAAGTATTCAGCTTTAAATCAAACCTCAAGAGATTTCAAAAAATGAGCAACAGATAGATCAAATTTCTAGACTACAAAATTTAAAACTCAATTACCAAAAAACTGTACCAATTTTAAAAAGACTATAAACATTTATAAAATTTAAGTAGAATTTTTAAAAACTTATAGGTCTATGAAGATATTATAAGGTAAATTAGGATATATTTAAAACTGAATGATACTGAAAACACTATAAGTAAAGAGATGTAGCATAATAGCTTAAACTATTGTTTAAGCCACTGAGATTTCAAAATTGTTTACACATAGAGCAATAGCTGATTTATTCAGCTTCCCATACCGTTTTTCTCGAACCCAGAAAGGAGCAAAGTCTGTTAACAAAGACTGATAAGAAGAAGTTCAGAATATTACAGGGTAAGTGAAGTGAATGTCTCTCACTCATGTCCAATCCTTTGTGACCCCATGGACTATAGATTTCCAGGCTCTTCTGTCCATGGAATTCTCCAGGCAAGAATACTGGAGTGGGTATCCATTCCCCTTCTCCAGGGGATCTTCCCAACTCAAGGATCAAATCTAGATCTTCTCCATTGCAGGAGGATTCTTTATCAGCTGAGGTACTAGGGAAGCCCATTACAGGGTAATCTCATCCATAAATATATGTGCAGCATCCACTTGGAGAAGGCAATGGCACCCCACTCCAGTACTCTTGCCTGGAAAATCCCACAGATAGAGGAGCCTGGTAGGCTGCAGTCCATGGGGTCGCTAAGAGTCGGGCATGACTGAGCAACTTCACTTTCGCTTTTCACTTTCATGCATTGGAGAAGGAAATGGCAACCCACGCCAGTGTTCTTGCCTGGAGAATCCCAGGGACAGGGGAGCCTGGTGGGCTGCCGTCTACGGGGTCGCGCAGTGTCGGACATGACTGAAGTGACTTAGCAGCAGTAGCGGCATCCACTTAAATAATATAGATCTAACTGTAAAGAGCAGTGGCAGCACCAAGTCCAGGACACTAGACAGTCAGAGAACTCTTGACCCCAAGGGGTATTAGTGAGAACTCCCATGAATGCCTCCATCCAAATCCAAGATCTGGCACCACCCATCTGGCTGCAGCACCCAGTGCTGGATGCCTCACACAAGCACAAGTAACACAGGGACACAAATGCAATCAGCAGCAGACAGGCTGCACAGACACCACAAAACACACCATCTCACATGACCCTATTCATCAGAGCAAAAGAACTCACCTCCTCCCACCCAGAATGAGGCAGAAGTCCATCCCAACACAAAGCCTATACAAGACACCCAGAGCAGAGACCAAAAGCAAGAAGTACAACCCTATAGACTGGGGAAAGGAGACCTCAAACACAGTGAATTAGACAAAATGAAAGACAGGGAAATACCATGCACATGAAGGAACAAGGCAAAAACCAAAAAAAAAAAAAAAAAGAAGTAAGCAGAGAAAATAGACAAACTATCTGAAAAAGAATTCAGAGCAATGTAGTAAAGATGATGCAAAATCTCAAAAACAGAATGAAGAAAATACAAGAAACATAACACATTTTACAAGGACCTAGAAGAAATAAAGAATAAACAAACAATGACAACACAATTACTGAAATTAAAAATACTCTAGAAGGAATCAATAGGAGAATAATTGAGGCAGAACAGACAAGTGACCTAGAAGATAGAAAGGTGGAAATAACTGCTGAATAGTGGTATAAAGAAAAAAGAATGATAAGAAATTAAGATAGCCCAGAGATTTCTGAGATAATAATTGTGAAGAGCAAAGTAGTAAAACTTCTATAAAAATTATTTAAGAACTATGATTATGAATGAATTCTTAAATAGGATGCTAAAAGCAGTAACTGTAGGGAAAAGATGAATAAATTTGATATCAAAATGAAAAAGTTATATCCATCAATAGAAACCAGTAAGAAAGTGAAAGTGTAATCATAGAGATTTGTTTACATTATGTATAACTATAAAATATATCTAATATACCAAACACTACTAAAAATCAATAATAACATAATTTAAAAGATAAATATCCAAGTGATATTAAAAGGCAGTTTACAACAGATTATGCAAATAGTCAAAAAATATATGCAAAGGTATTAAACTTCACTGGGGTGTTGTTCAGTCGCTAAGTCATAGCTGATTCTTTGTGAATACTTGAACTGTAGCCCATCAGGCACCTCTGTCTATGGGATTTTCCAGGCAAGAATACTGGAGTGGACTGCTGTTTCCTTCTCCAGATTAAGCTTCATTAGCCATCAGGAAAATGCATATTAAAGATTCAATGTAATACTCCTAAAGACTAATGGCTAAAATGAGAAAAAAAAAATGATGCTATGGTTTTTCCTATAGTCATGTATGGGTGTGAGAGTTGGACCTTAAAGAAGGCTGAGCACCAAAGAATTGATGCTCTTGAACTGTGCTATTGGAGAAGACTTTTGAGAGTCCCTTGGACTGCAAGGAAATCCAACCCATCCATCCTAAAGGAAATCAGTCCTGAATATTCATTGGAAGGATTGATGCTGAAGCTGAAATTCCAGTACTTTGGCCACTTGATGCAAAGAGATAACTCACTGAAAAAGACCCTGATGCTGGGAAAGACCGAAGGCAGGAAGAGGAGGGGATGACAGAAGATGAAATGGTTGGAAGGCATCACCAACTCAATGGAAATGAGATTGAGCAAGCTCTGGGAGATGATGAAGGACAAAAAAGCCTGCAGTGCTCCAGTCCATGGGTCACAAAGAGTTGGACATGGCTAAGCGACTGAACAACAACTTTAACACTATTCATAAAAGCACTAAACTAGAAACAACCTAAATTTCTATCAGTAGTAAAATGGATAAAGAAAGTGTGATATATTATATTGAGAATGAACTAATTATTGATACTTGCAGCAACACAGATTACAGCCTAAAAATTAAAAGGTTGAGAGAAATAAGCCAGACACAAAACAGAACCCACCGTATTCAATTTTTATATAAGTTGAAACACAGTGAAAATAAACCAATGGTGTCAAAAACCAGAACAGTGGTTACTTTGGGGCAAAAGAAGTGGGGGGTTAAGGATACTTGTAATGTTCTAATTCTTCATTTGATAATGGTTATATGGATGTTTATAAAAAACCATTGAGATATAAAGTAATAACTTTGTACTTTCTATAATTTTAATATAATAAATGTTTTTATTATAAAAAGTAAATGGTGTGAAAGTTACTGACTATAATTAGATAAAGGTTTGTCCTCTGAAATTATAAATTTAATATTTCTGTTATTGCTTTGTAATATACTTATAACAAAAATTACATTATGATCCCTAAAATGCTAACAGATACATTGAACCTACGGTGGCAAAATTTAGCTTTACATGTAAAGAGGCTTTTAAAATATGTTTTCAATATCCTAATATTTCCTAGGATTTCACATTTCATTACATTTCCTCAAAATACAAATCACTGCAGTGAAGAATAATCTGCATACATAATCTTGAATTCAGACAATGAAACCTTCTAACAACATTAAATAATGTTTTAAGAGAATTTTAATGTATTCAGGTAACCAATGCTGACTCTACAAAGTACGCTACAAAAAAATCAATTTTTATCACTCGAAATCTATTGCAATTAGAGAGCAATGCCAAGTCACTGACACACTAATGGGTTTCAAAATATTTCAAAAAGAACAAGGAAATTGCTAAGTGTTTAATTGAAATGCAGTTCCAATAATTATAGCAAATTGGATAATATGAGCTTTCTGGAAAGCTACCATATAAAACTATCATATCATACAGTATTGAGTTTTAATAAATTTGTAGAATCATCTAGATACACTTTATATAACAATTATCCTACATTGAACTATGTAAAATCTTTTATTATATCTTCTAATATAAATTGAGTTAATTTCTATGTTCCAAGTGTTTGAATTTTAATTTAATTTTAGAACAGTGTAGCATTTCTGAAAAGGATCTGCTCCACAAATTCAACACGGCTTGCTTGAAAAGAATATTATATGTGACTAAAACATATTTTTCATGTACTCAATTGTAGTATTCTACTGCATGGAAATGATTAAGCTTTAGGAACAGGATTATCTGATCCTAATGTGTTAAACTGGGCTTCCCTGGTTGCTCAGCTCCATTTCCTGGCATGCTGTGGGGGGTAGAGTTGGGGAAGATTTCCACGCCCCAGACTACCTGACTTCTCTGTGTCAGTCTGGTCCCACCCTGAAGAGAATGGAGGTAGCCAGCAGACCTGCAGCTCCAGAACCCAGCAAGATCTGGGCTCTAACGTAGTGTCTGCTGCGCCGCAACAACAGCCGGGATCAGCAAGGCATGGAGGCCTCATGCCTCAAGGAGCTGAGGAACAAGGCTTGCAATGTTCTGGCCATCATTAAGACCCAGGCGTCAGCCACCCTGGTCCTGGCAGAGGATGGCACCACAGTGGATGACGATAATTACTTCTTGTGTCTTCCTGTCAATACTAAGTTTGTGGCATTGGCTGGGAATGAGAAGTGGACACACAATTCAGAAGGAGGTACAGCTTGGATAACCCAAGAATCCTTCGACAGAGATGAAACAGACAGCAGGGCAGCGTTGAAATGGAAGAACGTGGCCAGGCAGCTGAAGGAAGACCTATCTAGCATCATCCTGATGTCCAAGGAGGAGCTTCAGATGCTCACTGATGTCCCATGTTCGGAGCTGCCTCAGAAACTAGGCCAAAATCATGTGGCAGTCCAGGGGCTCCAAAACAGGTGCTTGACCAGAGAGAGGAAGCCTGTCAGTCCAGACAGCTGGTGGAGCTTTACCTCCAGGCTTTGGAGAAGGAAGGCAGCATCTTGTCGAAGCAGCAAGAGTCCAGAGCTGACCTCGGGGATGAAAGGGACGCTGCTGACATGGGCGTTAGAGAGAGCTCCTCCGACGTTATGCCTGCAAGCCAGATCCTCTTAGCGCTGAAGGAGAAATCTGCCCCAGAGCTGAGTTTGTCTTGTCTAGATCTGGAAGTGGGCAAGCACCAGGGACCCTGATCTTTGGAGGGAGACATTTGTATAAGGACTTTTTCACCTCTGCAGACCCTGAATCATAGCTGCCAATTTGCTGTTATTACATGCAAAACTTCCCTTGTAGTTCACTTGGTAAAGAATCTGCCTACAATTCAGGAGACCCGGGTTTGATTCCTGGGTTGGGAAGATCCCTTGGAGAAAGAAATCTCAACCCACTCCAGTATTCTTGCCTGGAGAATCCCATGAACTGTAACCTGTCAGGCTCCTCTGTCCATGGGGTCGCAGGAGTTGGACACGACTTTGCAACTAAACCAACACCACCACCACCACCATTAATGTGTTAAATTGGGCTTCCTTGGTTGCTCAGCTGGTAAAGAATCCACCTCCAATGCTGGAGACCTTGGTTCGATTCCTGTTTCGGGAAGATCCCCTGAAGAAGGGAAAGGCTACCCACTCCAGTATTCTGGCCTCGAGAATTCCATGGACAGTCCATGGAGTCTCAAAGAGTCGGACACGACTGACTGACTTTCACTTTCACTTTTCAACATGTTAAATTAAAACTTGAAAATCATAATTTCTGACCAAAAAGTTGTAATAATTAGACATAATCAGTAGAACCACTTAAAACTAATATTTAGTGTTTATACTATGTATACACAAATATTGTTCATAGCTGTGCCACTCCTTTCACTGTCTTTCCTGCCCCATTTTAAGTTCTTCGAGAACTTTTCTTTCTTCTTTGCTTTTCCACGTATTTAGCATGCCTATGCTGTACAGTGCTTAGTCACTGAGTCGTGTCTGACTCTTTGCGACTCCATGGACCACAGCCCACAGGGCTCCTCTGTCCATGGGATTCTCCAGGCAAGAATACTGGAGTGGGTTGCCATAGCCTCCTCCAGGGGATCTTCCCAACCCAGGGATCAAACCCAGGCCTCCCACATTGCAAGATTCTTTACCATCTGAGCCACCAGGGAAGCTCTTAGCATGCCTATAGACCCTATTGATAATATAAAATATCATCAATAACTCTTCTATAGTCAAGCATAACAGGTAACTTATAATATTCATTTTGTTCCTGAAGACACTACTCTTGTTTTGCCCTTCTGCTAAGGTCTGATGCTTGGCTGCCTTCTAGGATTTATCTGTAGCAATATCCTGGGAATTCCTTTGTCCTTTTTCCAGTATTGAATCCTGGATCTTGTGTCTTCTGCATTCATGGCCCGCTTGCCTAGGGGTACATATCCTCTGGTAATTTGTTGAAAAAGTGTTTAGGGAAGATAAATTTGGTGAGAACTTGTGTATCTGAAAACCTCCTCTTTTTTAACCTTCATGCTAGACTGATCCTGTGGGTGAGAAGAGAATTCTGGATTGGAAATTATTTTCTCTGGGCATTTGAAAGGCATTGTGCACAGTCATACTTTCTAATGTTGCTGTTGAGAACTAGAAAGTATTCTAATATTTAAACACTGTGTATACATTTCATTTTTCTCTTTTCCAAAACACTGTAGGAAATTTTATTCACACTCATTTCCACAAAATGTCATGATGTGAGTTTGCTTACTGATTTTGCTGGGCACTCTATGGCATCTTCAAATCAAGAAAATGCACTTTATTAAATATCCTGTACTCTTACACTTCTCCGCAACCCTAATGCTAATATAACATTATTCTCAGAACATTCTTTTCATTTTGAAATGGTCTTTCAAGGACTAGTATAACTTGTGTCTGGTGCATTCTGGTTTATTTCAACCAACAAGACAACACAAGCTATGATGAACATGTAAGCCAGACAGGAACCTAGAGTTAGTAATCTGGCCAGTGATATAGCTGGTACTGAAGTGAAGTGAAATCGCTGTCACGTTTGACTCTTTGCGACCCCATGGACTGTAGCCTACCACCCTCCTCCATCCATAGGATTTTCCAGCCAAGAGTACTGGAGTGGGTTGCCATTTCCTTCTCCAGAGGATCTTCCCAACCCAGGGATCGAACCCGGCTCTCCCGCATTGTAGGCATACACTTTACTGTCTGAGCCACCAGGGAAGTCCTACTCAGAACTAAAATTATAACAGATGGAGCTCATATTCAAACCCCCAGATTTGTTTCTTTTTCCTCTCTTCTTTAAGATTCACATGCCCATAGTATATACTGGGGAAGACATCCATTTCCCCTCAACTCTCTGATTTGTAGATGCTGGGGGAGGGACAATGGGAGTAATTGTTTAATGAGTACAGAGTTTCAGTTTTGAAAGATGGAACGAGTTCTGAAGATGGATGGCAATGATGGTTGAAGAAATGGATGTATTTATTATCACTGAACTATACATTTAAAATGGTTAAGATATCAGTTCAGTTCAGTTGCTCAATCGTGGCCAACGTTTTGCAACCCCATGAATCGCAGCATGCCAGGCCTCCCTGTTCATCACCAACTCCCGGAGTTTACTCAAACTCACATCCATTGAGTCAGTGATGCCATCCAGCCATTTCATCCTCTGTCGTCCCCTTTTCTCCTGCCCCAAATCCCTCCCAGCATCAGATAACATTAATTTGTTCAATATATTTACAGCTCACTTAAAAATAATCTATAAATTTGTTTATATATTTTTAATATTTTTTTCTACCTATTTTCCATTTCTGCCTTTAAACTCCTGGAAGCAAAAAATACATTTGTTTGTTTGACAGAACTTTCCAAATTTGGGGCAGGGGGGAGACATCAAGGCATAAACTCAAAAAACAATGTATACATGTATCAGGATAAATATATAGAAAATCATACCTAGGTTCATCATAGTAAAACTGTTGAAAACAGAAGAAAAAGAAACATATTTAAACTATCTTGAGAACAAATACGCATTATCTTCAAGGAAGCAATACTTAGATGGACAATATTTAGGTGATTTTGAATTCTATACAGAAACAATGGAAGCTAAAATACAATTGAATGATAATTTTCAAGTGCTGAACAATCACTGTCATTATTTAAAATTTAAAACCCAAGTGAAATATGGAAGGGGAAAAAACACAAAAATCAAATAACTAACATGTCTTAACCAGCACTAATGGAAAAATCTCAAGTCCTATATACAAATAAATTAAAGATATAATGACATCAAAAGAAGGAAAAATTGAGGAATGTGTTCACTATAATTGAGTAAACTAATTCTGATAAGCAGAATTTTAAATATATCTTTCCAAGATTCCTATCTCCTGGTTAACCAAATGAGCACTAATCTGTTAACTACTATGAAGGAATTTTTGTTGATGTAATTGAAGTGCCAGTAAATGGATCTTCCCTGGTGGATCAGTGGTCAAGAATCTGCTTGCCAATGCAGGCAATGTGGGTTCAATCCATGGGTTGCAAAGATCCCATGGAGAAGGAAATGGCAACCTACTCTAGTGTTCTTGCCTGGAATATCACATGGACCGAGAGGCCTGGAGAGCTACAGTCCATGGGGTCGCAAAGACCTGGACACTACTTAGAAACTAAACAACAATTGATTTTAAAATATGGAGATTGGATGAACCTGACCCAGTTAGGTGAATCCTTTAAAAGTAGCATTTTCTCTACCAAGTGGCAGATGAAGCAGTCAAATATCTGAAGCATAGTAAGATTTTGATATGCCTCTCCTAGCTTAAGGATAGAGGAAGCCATTTGCCAAGGAATGCAGGCAGGCTGCATTCAACCAGAGCTCAGAGTAGTCTACTGGTTGACCGTAGCAAACAAACAGGGACCCCAATCCTAAAACCATGAAGACCTTAATTCAGTCAACAGCTTGAATGAATGTGGGGACAGATATTTCCCTGGAACCTTCAAATAGGAGTCTAGTTTCACCAACATTGTTTTTTTAACCTTTTTGAGAGGTTAAGCATATAACCTCAATGAGATGTCTAGACTTCTGACCAACAGAACTGTGGGCTAATGAAGGGGTTTTGGTTTAAGCCACTGAGTTTGTGGTAATTTGTTATATGCAGCAATAAAAAACAAATACACTAGTAATGTATAATGTTTAGACCCACAAGACATTGTAAACAATAATATACCTTAAGAAGATTATTTGGGAGGCAATCCTAACATGGCGGAGGAATAGGACTGGGAGACCACTTTCTCCCCTACAAATTCATTGAAAGAACATTTAAATGCTGAGCAAATTCCACAAAACAACTTTTGAATGCTGGCAGAGGACATCAGGCACCCAGAAAGGCAGCCCATTGTCTTCTAAAGGAGTTAGGACAAAAGATAAAAGATAAAAAGAGAGTCAAAAGAGTTAGGTATGGTGATCCATCCAGGGAAGGGAGTCTTAAAAAAGAGAGAAGTTTCCAAACACCAAGAAACACCCTTTCTGGTGGGTCTGTGGCGAGCCTTGGAATCTGAGAGGGCAAAATAACTGGGGGGGAAAATAAATAAATAATTAAAACCCACAGATTACATGCCTAAAAGCAACTCCCAGTAGAACAGCAGCCTAGATGCTTGCATCCCCCACTAGCAAGCGGGGGCTGGACAGGGAGGCACAGGCTGCATTGCTTAGGGTAAGGACGAAGCATGAATGCCCCAAGGGAAATCTGAGGGATCTAGCTTGAGATAGCAACCCAGACTGTGGGTTAGCTATCCCACGAAAAGCCCTAACATAGTGGAAGTGAGAAATAGATTTAAGGGACTAAATCTGATAGACAGAGTGCCTGATGAACTATGGACAGAGGTTCGTGACCTTGTAAGGAGACAGGGATGAAGACCATCCCCATGGAAAAGAAATGCAAAAAAGCAAAATGGCTGTCTGGGGAGGCCTTACAAATAGCTTTGAATGGAAGAGAAGCCAAAAGCAAAGGAGAAAAGGAAAGATATTCCCATTTGAATGCAGAGTTCCAAAGGATAGCATGAGAGACAAGAAAGCCTTCCTCAGCAATCAATGGAAAGAAATAGAGGAAAACAACAAAATGGGAAAGACTAGAGATCTCTTCAAGAAAATGAGAGATACCAAGGGAACATTTCATGCAAAGATGGGCTCGATAAAGGACAGAAATGGTATGGACCTAACAAAAGCAGAAGATATTAAGAAGAGGTGGCAAGAATACACAGAAGAACTGTACAAAAAAGATCTTCACAACCAAGATAATCACGATGGTGTGATCACTCACCTAGAGGCAGACATCCTGGAATGTGAAGTCAAGTTGGCCTTGGAAAGCATCACTACGAACAAAGCTAGTGGAGGTGATGGCATTCCAGTGGAGCTATTTCAAATCCTGAAAGATGATGCTGTGAAAGTGCTGTACTCAATATGCCAGCAAAATTGGAAACCTCAGCAGTGGCCACAGGACTGGAAAAGGTCAGTTTTCATTCCAATCCCAAAGAAAGGCAATGCCAAAGAATGCTCAAACTACTGCACAATTGCACTCATCTCACATGCTAGTAAAGTAATGCTCAAAATTCTCCAAGCCAGGCTTCAGCAATACGTGAACAGTAAACTTCCAGATGTACAAGCTGGATTTAGCAAAGGCAGAGGAACCAAAGATCAAATTGCCAACATCCACTGGATCATCAAAAAAGCAAGAGAGTTCCAGAAAAACATCTACTTCTACTTTATTGACTATGCCAAAGCCTTTGACTGTGTGGATCACAATAAACTGTGGAAAATTCTGAAAGAGATGGGAATACCAGACCACCTGACCTCCCTCTTGAGAAACCTGTATGCAGGTCAGGAAGCAAAAGTTACAACTGGACATGGAACAACAGACTGTTTCCAAATAGGAAAAGGAGTACATCAAGGCTGTATATTGTCACCCTGCTTATTTAACTTCTATGCAGAGTACATCATGAGAAATCCTGGGCTGGAAGAAGCACAAGCTGAAATCAAGACTGCTGGGAGAAATATCAATAACCTCAGATAAGCAGATGACACCACCCTTATGGCAGAAAGTGAAGAGGAACTAAAAAGCCTCTTGAAAGTGAAAGAGGAGAGTGAAAAAGCTGGCTCAAAGCTCAAGATTCAGAAAACAAAGATCATGGCATCAGGTCCCATCACTTCATGGCAAACAGATGCGGAAACAGTGTCAGACTTTATTTTGGTGGGGGGTGGGGGGGGGGGCTCCAAAATCACTGCAGATGGTGATTGCAGCCATGAAATTAAAAGACGCTTACTCCTTGAAAGGAAAGTTATGACCGACCTAGACAGCATATTAAAAAGCAGAGACATTACTTTCTCAACAAAGGTCCATCTAGTCAAGGCTATGGATTTTCCAGTGGTCATGTATGGATGTGAGAGTGGGACTGTGAAGAAATCTGAGCACTGAAAAGTTGATGCTTTTGAACTGTGGTGTTGGAGAAGACTCTTGAAAGTCCCTTGGACTGCAAGGAGATCTAACCGGTCCATCCTAAAGGAGATCAGTCCTGGGTGTTTGTTCACTGGAAGGACTGATGCTGAAGCTGAAACTCGAATACGTTGGCTACCTTATGCAAAGAGTTGACTCATTGGAAAAGACTCTGATGCTGGGAGGGATTGGGGGCAGGAGGAGAAGGGGACGAGAGAGGATGAGATGGCTGGATGGCATCACTGACCCGATGGACATGAGTTTGGGTAAATTCCGGGAGCTGGTGATAGACAGGGAGGCCTGGTGTGCTGCGATTCATGGGGTCACAAAGAATTGGGCATGACTGAGCAACTAAACTGAAATGAACTGAAGATACCGTCAGGCCCGCTCACAGAACAAAGGACTGGGCAGAGCTAGCCGGCTGAGGCCTGCCCATCCCCTACCAGAGACAGGAGGGCAGGGGGCAGCTAGAGCTGGAATGGGGCAATCACAGCCCCAGAGAGGCATCCTATACCAATCTGCAAGCAGACTTTGTCGCTAACCAAGAATTCTTGGGATTCTGGATGGTTGACATCCACCAGGAGAGCTGCAGCTGGCGATCAGCACCTGGTCACCTAAGCTGCTTGGACCTGGGACAGGCACAAAACGCTGGCCCAACCAAGTCTGCACCTTTGTGGAGTACCTGAGAACCTGAACCTGAGTGGCTTAGATCTGCGGAGTGCATGCAACCCAGGGCCAGCATCAGACAGTTCCTGGCAGAGCAACCTAGAGCCTGAGCAATGTAGACTGGGAAAGCACACACGCCGTGAGTTGGGGCAAACCCAGTGTGGCTGAATCACTGTGAGTACATGCCAGTGATATTTGTTTGCAGTGTTCCTCTCCCCACAAAACGACTGAACAAGTGAGCCTAAAACAAGTGACCACCACCACCCCACCTGTGTCGTGGCAGAAATCAGACACTGAAGAGACCACAAACAGAAGAAGCTAAAATAAACAGAAGGAACCACTTTGGAAGTGACAGGTGCAATAGATTAAAACCCTGTGGTTAGTACCGACTACATGGAAGGGGCCTATAGACCTTGAGAAGTACAAGCTGGACCAAGGAACTATCTGAAAATGAACTGACCCCACACTGTCTGCAATAGCTCCAGAGAAAGTCCTAGAAGTACTTTTACAATTATCATTTTTTTTATTTAAAAAATTTTTTTTTCATTTTTAAGTCCCCTATTACTCCTTTAATTTTCATTTTTATAACCTACTATTACCCTGCAAAAAAAGACCCTATTTTTAAAGCAAACTTCATATATATATATATATATATTTTATAATTTTTGTGTTTTTTTAATATTGTATTTTTGAGAATGTAACCTCTAGATTTTTAATCTCTGCTTTTGATATTTGTTATTAACTTTGTACCTTTAAGAACCCAATCTTCAGTACCCATTTTTACGTGGGAAAGAGATCACTGGCCTGATTGCTCTCTCCCCCTTTTGACTCTCGTTTTTCTCCACCAGGTCTCCTCTATCTCCTCCCTCCCCCTTTTCTTCTTTTCCCAACTCTGTGAATCTCTTTGTGTGTTCCGGGTTGTAGAGAACACTTAGGGAACTGATTACAGGCTCGATCTGTCTCTTTCCTTTTGATTCCCCCTTTTATCCTCCTGGCCACCTCTGTCTCCTTCCTCCCCCTTCTCTTTTCTGTGTAACTCTGTGAACATCTCTGAGGGATCCAGACTGTGGAGAGCACATAGGGAAGTGATTACTGGCTAGCTTGCTCTCTCCCCTTTTGATTCCCCCCTTTTCTCCTCCTGGTCACCTCTAGCTCCCTACTCTCTCTTCTCTTCTCCATGTAACTCTGTGTACCTCTCCAGGTGTCCCTCACTGTGGAGAAACTTTTCATCATTAACCTAGATGGTTTATCATAGGTGCTGTATAGATGGAGAAGTCTTGAGGCTACTGTAAGACTGAAAACCAGAGGCAGGAGGCTTAAGTCCAAATCCTGAGAACACCTGAGGACTTCTGAATCCAGGGAACATTAATCAATAGGAGCTCATCAAACACCTCCATACCTACACTGAAACCAAGCACCATCCAAGGGTCAACAAGATCCAGAGCAAGACATACCACTCAAATTCTCCAGCAACACAGGAACATAGCCTTGAGCTTCAATATACAGGCTGCCCAAAGTCAAACCAAACCCACTGACATCTCAAAACTCATTACTGGACACTTCATTGCACTCCAGAGACAAGAAATCCAGCTCCACCCACCAGAACACTGACACAAGCTTCCCTAACCAGGAAACCTTGATAAGCCATCCATCCAACCCCATCCACAGCGAGGAACCTCCACAATAAAAAGGAACCACAAACTGCCGGAATACAGAAAGGCCACCCCAAACACAGCAATATAAACAAGATGAAAAGGCAGAGAAATACCCAGCAGGTAAAGGAACAGCATAAATGCCACCAAAACAAATAAAAGAGGAAGAGATAGGGAATCTACCTGATAAAGAATTCTGAATAATGATAGAGAAAATGATCCAAAACCTTGAAAACAAATTGGAGTTACAGATAAATAGCCTGGAGACAAGGATCGAGAAGATGCAAGAAAGTTTTAACAAGGACCTAGAAGAAATTAAAAAAAAAATCAATATATAATGAACAATGCAATAAATGAGATCAAAAACACTCTGGAGTAGTGTAGAATAACGGAGGCAGAAGATAGGATAAGTGAGGTAGAAGATAGAATGGTAGAAATAAATGAAACAGAGGGGAAAAAATAAAAAACAATTAAAAGAAATGAGGACAACCTCAGAGACATCTGGGAAAATGTTAAATGCCCCAACATTCGAATCATAGGAGTCCCAGAAGAAGAATACAAAAAGAAAGACCATGAGAAAATACTTGAGATAATAGTTGAAAACTTTCTCAAAATGGGGAAGAAAATAATCACCCAAGTCCAAGAAACCTAGAGAATCCCAAAACCCAAGGCGAAACATCCCAAGACACATATTAATCAAATTAACAAAGATCAAACACAAAGAACAAATATTAAAAGCAGCAAGGGAAAAACAACAAATAACACACAAGGGGTTTCCCAAAAGGATAACAGCTGATCTCTCAAAGAAACTCTTCAGGCCAGGAGGGAATGGCAGGACATACTTAAAGTGATGAAAGAAAATAAACTACAGCCCAGATTACTGTACCCAACAAGGATCTCATTCAAATATGAAGGAGAAATCAAAAGCTTACAGACAAGCAAAAGCTGAGAAAATTCAGCACCACCAAACCAGCTCTTCAGCAAATGCTAAAGGATCTTCTCTAGATAGGAAACACAGAAAGGGTATATAAACTCAAACCCAAAACAATAAGGTAAATGGCAATGAGATCATACTTATCAATAATAACCTTAACTGCAAATGGGTTGAACCCAACCAAAAGACAAACACTGGTTGAATGGATACAAAAACAAGACCCCTATATATGTTGTCTACAAGAGACCCACCTCAAACAAGGGACACACACAGACTGAAAGTGAAGGGCTGGAAAAAGATATTCCATGCAAATAGAGACCAAAAGAAAGCAAGAGCAGCAATACTCATATTAGATAAAATAGACTTTAAAACAAAGGCTGTGAAAAGAGATGAAGATGGACACTACATAATGATCAAAGGATCAATCCAAGAAGAAGATATAACAATTATAAATATATATGCACCCAACATAGGAGCACCACAATATGTAAGACAAACGCTAACAAGTATGAAAGGGGAAATTAACAATAACACAATAATAGTGGGATACTTTAATATACCACTCACACCTATGGATAGATCAACTAAAAAGAAAATTAACAAAGAAATACAAACTTTAAATGATACAATAGACCAGTTAGACCTAATTGTTATCCATAGGACATTTCACCACAAAAAAAAAAAAAAGAATTTCACCTTTTTCTCAAGCACACATGGAAATTTCTCCAGGACAGATCACATCCTGGGCCATAAATCTAGCCTTGGTAAATTCATTCCAAGCATCTTTTCTGACCACAATGCAGTAAGATTAGATTTCAATTACAGGAGAAAAACTATTAAAAATTTCAACATATGGAGGCTGAACAAAACACTGCTGAATAACCAAATCACAGAAGAAATCAAAAAAGAAATCAAGATATCCATAGAAATGAATGAAAATGAAAATACAACAACCCAAAACCTATGGGACACTGTAAAAGCAGTGCTAAGGGGAAGGGTCATAGCAATACAGGCATACCTCAAGAAACAAGAAAAAAGTCAAATAAATAACCTAACTCTATGGTTTTACCTGTGGTCATGTATGGATGTGAGAGTTGGACTGTGAAGAAGGCTGAGCACCAAAGAATTGATGCTTTTGAACTGCGGTGTTGGAGAAGACTCTTGGGAGTCCCTTGGACTGCAAGGAGATCCAACCAGTCCATTCTGAAGGAGATCAGCCCTGGGTGTTCTTTGGAAGGAATGATGCTAAAGCTGAAACTCCAGTACTTTGGCCACCTCATGCGAAGAGTTGACTCATTGGAAAAGACTGTGATGCTGGGAGGGATTG
The DNA here is from genome assembly GCF_016772045.2 of Ovis aries. Taxonomy (NCBI): domain Eukaryota; kingdom Metazoa; phylum Chordata; class Mammalia; order Artiodactyla; family Bovidae; genus Ovis; species Ovis aries. The sequence goes on along the minus strand of NC_056059.1, from coordinate 27,245,595 downwards.
GGGGCGGGAGGAGAAGGGGCCGACAGAGGATGAGATGGCTGGATGGCATCACTGACTCAATGGACGTGAGTCTGAGTGAACTCTGGGAGTTGGTGATGGACAGGGAGGCCTGGCATGCTGTGATTCATGGGGTCACAAAGAGTCGGACACAACTGAGCGACTGAACTGAACTGACACCTAAAGCAACTAGAAAAGGAAGAAATGAAGAACCCCAGGGTTAGTAGAAGCAAAGAAATCTTAAAAATTAGGGCAGAAATAAATGCAAAAGAAACAAAAGAGACCATAGCAAAAAACAACAAGGCCAAAAGCTGGTTCTTTGAAAGGATAAATAAAATTGACAAACCGTTAGCCAGACTCATGAAGAAACAAAGGGAGAAAAATCAAATCAATAAAATTAGAAATGAAAATGGAGAGATCACAACAGACAACACAGAAATACAAATGATCATAAGAGACTATTATCAGCAACTATATGCAAATAAAATGGACAACTTGGAAGAAATGGACAAATTCTTAGAAAAGGACAACTTTCCAAAATTGAACCAGGTAGAAATAGAAAATCTTAACAGACTCATCACAAGCATGGAAATTGAAACTGTAATCAGAAATCTTCCAACAAACAAAAGTCCAGGACCAGACTGCTTCACAGCTGAATTCTACCAAAAATTTAGAGACGAGCTAACACCTATCCTAATCAAACTATTCCAGAAAATGGCAGAGGAAGGCAAACTTTCAAACTCATTCTATGAGGCCACCATCACCCTTATACCAAAACCTGACAAATATGCCACAAAAAAAGAAAACTACAGGACAATATCACTGATGAACATAGATGAAAAAATCCTTAACAAAATTTGAGCAAACAGAATCCAACAACATATTCAAAAGATCATTCATCATGACCAAGTGGGCTTTATCTGAGGGATGCAAGGATTCTTCAATATTCGCAAATCAATCAATGTAATACACATTAACAAATTGAAAAATAAAAACCATATGATTATCTCAGTAGATGCAGAGAAAGCCTTTGACAAAATTCAACATCCATTTATGATAAAAACCCTCCAGAAGGCAGGAATAGAAGGAACATACCTCAACATAATAAAAGGTGTATATGACAAACCCACAGCAAACATTATCCTCAATGGTGAAAAACTGAAAGCATTCCCCTAAAGTCAGGAACAAGACAAGGGAGCCCACTCTCACCACTACTATTCAACATAGTTTTGGAAGTTTTGACCACAGCAATCAGAGCAGAAAAACAAATAAAAGGAATCCAAATTGGAAAAGAAGTAAAACTCTCACTGTTTGCAGATGACATGATCCTCTACATAGAAAACCCTAAAGACTCCACCAGAAAATTACTAGAGCTAATCAATCAATATAGTAAAGTTGCAGGATATAAAATCAACACACAGAAATCCCTTGTATTCCTATACACTTACAATGATAAAACAGAAAGAGAAATTAAGGAAACAATTCCATTCACCATTGCAACTAAAAGAACAAAATACTTAGGAATATATCTGCCTAAAGAAACTAAAGACCTATATATAGAAAACTATAAAACACTGATGAAAGAAATCAAAGAGGACACTAATAGATGGAGAAATATGCCATGTTCATGGATCAGAAGAATCAATATAGTGAAAATGAGTATACTACCCAAAGCAATCTATAGATTCAATGCAATCCCTATCAAACTACCAATGATATTTTTCACAGAAATAGAACAAATAATTTCCAGATTTGTATGGAAATACAAAAAAAAACCTCAAATAGCCAAAGCAATCTTGAGAAAGAAGAATGGAACTGGAGGAATCAACCTGCCTGACTTCAGGCTCTACTACAAAGCCACAGTCATCAAGACAGCATAGTACTGGCACAAAGACAGAAATATAGATCAATGGAACAAAATAGAAAACCCAGAGATAAATCCATGCACCTATGGACACCTTATCTTTGACAAAGGATGCAAGAATATGCGATGGAGAAAAGAGAATCTCTTTAACAAGTGGTGCTGGGAAAACTGGTCAACCACTTGTGAAAGAATGAAACTAGAACACTTTCTAACACCATACACAAAAATAAACTCAAAATGGACTAAAGATCTAAACGTAAGGCCAGAAACTATAAAACTCCTAGAGGAAAACATAGGCAAAACATCTCCGACATAAACCACAGTAGGATCCTCTATGACCCACCTCCCAGAATATTGGAAATAAAAGCAAAAATAAAGAAATGGGACCTAATTAAAATTAAAAGCTTCTGCACAAAGAAGGAAACTCTAAACAAGGTGAAAAGACAGCCTTCAGATACATATTTTTATGTATAGCACGAAGACAAAACAAAATTTTCAAAAAAAAATGAATTACAGATATTGGTCATAGTTTGTGAATTAATCAAAGGTGCTCTTGTTTCCCATACATAAGGACTACATTGGTCACATTAAGAATGACATGAATGCTCATATTAAAGGAATAGGAAGGGAAAAATGAGATACTTGTAGGGTCATTTAGCTCATAAATAAGCCCAATTACAATGCATTCTGTCAGAATCTAGAGTTTATTTTTATCCTAGTACATCAAGTTGCTTTCAATAGAATGTGCGCAAGAAAGAACAGTAAATATACTGTTTAATTATTACAACATATAAATATTAGCTCATAAAGAAACAAAAATAGTAACAGGATATAGTAGCCCTTATGGACACACAAAGCATTATTAATATTTAAAACCAGTATATTTTGTTTTTTATGGTGAGTACAAGTGTGTGCTTTTATTAAATGCTAAAATACTGTCAGAAAATATTTTTACTTATATTCTAATGAATAGAAAAAAGTAACCCAAATATTTAAAAATTAATGATAAACATAATTTAAAATTATAAAACTGTAACATATAAATTATAATTGCATGTTATTTGTTGTAGTTCAGTAGCTAAGTCATGTCTGACTCTTTGCAACCCCATGTATTATAGCCCACTAGGCTCCTCTGTTCATGGGATTCTCTGGGCAAGAATATTAGAGTGGGTTGCCATTTTCTTCTCCAGGGGATCTTTCCAACCCAGGGATTGAACTCACGTCTCCTGCACTGGCAAGAAGATTCTTTACCACTGTGCCACCATATTACCTTTAAAAAGCTTATGTTTTAAACTCCATTAATGGCGCAGTGGGAAAGAATCCACCTGCAGACACAGGAGATGTGGGTTTGGATTTCTGAGTTGGAAAGACCACCTGGAGTAGGAAATGGCAACCCACTACAGTATTCTTGCCTGGAAAATCCCAGTCCATGGCGTTTCAGAGTCAGACATGACTGAGCATGCTTGCATGCACACGTGCACACACACACACACACACACACACACACACACACAAAGTGCAGGAACTATCTTTTTTCTATTCACTTTCAGAAATTCAGTTACTGCCTGGTGCAAATTAGCTGCTCACTACATTTATTGGAAGAATGAATCCATTAATGGAAGAAGGAAAGAATCATATCAAATAATTGGCATCATAAAATGCAAAGTCTGTCCAATACAATTTCCTTTACTTTTGCTGGCATAATTTGCTTTACTTCAGTAATTTACAGTATTCTGATAAAATGGAAGAATATAAATACTTTTTATATTTATCTTAAATATCAGTTAATGGCTTAGTCTAGCAACCCCCATGCTTAGGTTATTAATTTTGGACTTTCTAAGGTACATCTTGTTAAATTCTTTTAAAGGTCCAGTCCTAAAAAAAAAAAAAATCTTAAAAAAGAGAAATTGTGAATTAACTCAACTTACAAATATTCGATTAAATTGAATTTTCTTTTGCATTTCCAAAATCATTGTATCCAGCACAGTGGATGGCCAGAGTACAACCTTACAATATTTGTTGATTTTTTACACAGAGGGGGAAGGAGAGAGTGAGACAAACTGACAAGATAGCACTGATGTATATACACAACTATGCATATAAGAGAGAGCTAGTGGGAAGTTGCTATATAACACAGGGATCTCAGCCCAGTGCTGTGTGATGACCTAGAGGGGTGGGATGGGACAGAGGAGGTAGGCTCAAGGAGGAGGAGATACATGTATACTCACGTTGTTGTATGGGAGAAACCAACATAACATTGTAAAGCAATTATCCTCCAATTCAAAATAAGCTTTAAAAAAAACCTGATGATAAAAAAGACAGTTAAGTCAATGAAAATCAAAATAAAAAGTAAACTTCAGGTAAGCTGATAATGTCAGCGCTCCATCCAGATTTCTCAGATTGTTGTTAGTACATTTTACACATTTCCAACTACTGTGTACTTTTTTCTTACAGCAGCCAGCATCTATGACTCTTTTTCAAAAGAATGCTGTCAGGAGCCCAGTTTGCCTATAAGCTCAAGAGATCCAGATGTACATGGGATTTTATGTGCCCCCAAGGCAGCCCTTAATCAATGGCTGATAGATATACAAGTATGAAAGCGTCAGTACTTTTGCTTTTGAACAGGGCAGCTTTTAGGTATAGCTTGCATTGCAAGTATCCCCTTGGAGTTTCGAATTAGGCATTGCTTTGAAAGAGATTATCGTGATGTCTATCATAATGTAAGAACTTACTGAAGTGAAGTGAAAGTCACTCAGTCGTGTCCGGCTCTTTGCAACCCAGTGTGCTGCAGCCTACCAGGCTCTTCTGTCCATGGAATTTTCCAGGCCAGAATACTGGAATGGGTTGCCATTTCCTTCTCCAGGAGCTCTGCCCAACTCAGGGATTGAACCCAGGTCTCCCACATTGCAGGCAGATGTTCTACTGTGTGAGCCACCAAGGAAGACCCCTATTCCTTGGGAGATCAGGCTAAACTTAGGCTTCCCTCTGTAGGACTTTGCCACAGACTGCATCTCTGCTGGGCTTCCACTCCTTCCAATTCCTGTTTTTCCCAATCTTTTACCAATTTCTCATAGATATCTCCTTAATAAATAATTTTAATTTTTATTTCTGGGTCTGTTTCTGGAGAACCTGATTTAATATCGATATATTAAGTTTCTTGATATTGCTTCAGTTTGTCTTAAGGCCCAAGGTAGAAGTATATAGGAAAACAAATAGAATAAATAGGAACACTCTCATTTTTGTTAGCTTGAGCTGGGACCTACAGATATGGGTAAGAATTCCATACTCAATAATTAGAAAATAACTCAAAATTATGGATGACTTAAAAAAAAACATATGACGAATCCTAAATGAGATAACTGTGACACTTTGTGAAATGATAAATCCTAACTCACTTGCATTAGACTTAATCTGGGTGCTTGTTAACAATGTAGATCCTGCTCGACCTTCCCATCCTAATGAAATATTCCCTGAAGAAGGGTGTCTTCAACAACACGTCGACATTTTATCACATTTTGGTCCTGTACTGCTTGGACCTAGAGTCTCAAGTTGCTTTTTAAATATTTCTAGAAATACCTTTATTCCAGATCTCACCTATCTTTCATGAAAATCTCATTTCCAGTTCTTACTCCTCTTGCCATAGGAACTAAAACCTGGTCCAAGAAGCATATTGAGAACAGATGCATTATCATACATTTCATTTTCTTCTGCTTTTCTTCTAATCCTCTTCTCCCCTGAGATCTTCCTTCAGTTATAAATACATTTCCCTTATATACAGAGGAATGCAAATGGTACCAGGAAATGAAGATGATGTCTACACTTAAAACTGTATCAGGGGGCTGCTTGTCACCCTCAGAAACTCTGTTTATAAAGTCAAGTTGAATTATTGCCTAGGGACTGACCTACCTCATACTATTGATAGTCTCTTTCTTACAGCTGACCCACCTTTATATGTTCTATTTGATAATTTATATATTTATACATACAGGTATATAAAAACCCTAAGGAAGGAGAAAGAATTCATTCTAATCAGGCTCATAACCAAAGGATTTATAAATTTAGTGTCAATTTATTAATTAAAACTATACTTAGAAAACAGCAGTTAAAAGCACAGGTCCATGTGCCAACATCTTATATTTGAATGCCTGCTATCTTTGAAATGTGAAAGCTTAGGCAAGTAACATAAACTAAGATTTGGTTACTTTTCCTGTAGAGTGTGGTAACTATAGGATTGTTGTGAAAATTAAACTAATTAATATATACAAAGTATTTTGAAAAGTGTCTGTTGACACTATAAAGGGTTGATAAATTATTGTTCTTACTAAAAGTGATTCCTATTCAAGACCCATTATTATCAATGACATTACTGTTAAAAATGGAATTGGACCCATGTTATATAGGTGAAAATGAAATATTTAATATGATGTCTTTAGGAAAAAAATTCCTAAAACTTTGAATACAGATTAGAGATGGTGTTATTCACCCTTATTCTCTACAAATTCAAATTTCCTTCATAAATAATCTCATTATAATTACATTATAATTCACAACCTTGTATAATTACATTATATTTACATTCTTGTATTATAATCACATTATAATTTACATTCTTGTATAATTTACATTCTCGTATACTAGCCGCATGCACGCGCGTGCTCAGCCATATCTGACTCTTTGTGACCCCATGGACTGTAGCCCACTGGACTCCTCTTCCATGGGATTTTCTAGGCAAGAATACTAGAGTGGGTTGCCATTTCATATTCCAGGGGATCTTCTCAACCCAAGGGTTGAACCTGCATCTCCTGCGTCTCTTGCATTGATTGGCAGGTGGACTGTTTACCACTGCACCACCTGGGAAGCCCTTATGGTAATAATCTAGAGAATTATTAGACTTGGACACAGTGCAAAGGGGTGGAGGGCTTAAAGTTTCTCAAATCCAACTTCCCACTCTCTGCAGAAATCCATCCCAAAGCATTCCTGGAAGTTAAGTCATTCAGCTCATGGATAGAGACATTCAGTAATAAGAAGCCTCCTAACTGTTGAGACAACTTCTTCCATTAGACGGCAAGCCTGACCACTTAAAGTTGTATTATATTTGCCTAAAATTTCCACACATTTTTGTTAAGATTTCATTTGATTAGCTTCATTCAGATTTGAAGGTCCAAGGGCTTCCCTGAGAGCTCAGTTGGTAAAGAATCCACCTGCTATTCAGGAGACCCTGATTCGATCCCTATGTTGGGAAGATCCTCTGGAGAAAGGAAAGGCTACCCACTCCAGTATTCTGGCCTAGAGAATTTCATGGACAGAAGAGCCTGGTGGCTACTGTCCATGGGGTTGCAAAGAGTTGGATACGACTGAGCGACTTTCAGTTCACTCACTGAAGCTAAACATCTTCATGAATTAAAACTGAGGATTACAAAATTTATAAAACAGTTGTTTTTTCCTTGAAGTCACCATATCATTTAATAAGCAAAATATTTTGTTGTTACAGATGAAATGTGAAAAACTTTTGAACACATAGTGCCTTGATCTACTACATATGCAATTATAAATTCATATGATTTATTATACTTATTTTAGATTCCATGAGGATTTGCCACTATGTACTTTCCAAGCTTGCTATTATATACTGTACATGTTGAATGCTTTGTTATGTCACTTTCTGTGTTTAAGAAATCTGTATAAAGAGCTGCTGCACTATTGAAGAGATACAAGCACTCCCACATTTATTGCAGTACTATTCACATTAGCCAAGACAGGGATACAACCTTAAGTGCTCATGAAAAGGTACATGGATATAGATGATGTGGCCCATGCCACACACACACAATCGAATATTGTTCAACTACAAGAAAGAACGAAATCCTGCCACCTGTAATAATAACATGGATGGACTTCAATGATATTATACTAAGATAAGTCAGAGACAGAAAGAAAAATACTGTATGATATCACTTACATGTGGAATCTAAAGTCAAACTCCAAAAAAAAGAGTAAAATGGTGGTGACTAGGGCCTGGGAATAGGATAAGAGGAGAGAAGTTATTTAAGGGCACACAACTTAAAACTAATAAGTAAGTCATAGAGATTTAATGCATAGCACAGTGATTACAGGCAACAATATTATATCATATCAGCTTGTCTCAGCTTTCAAACATGCCTTACTCACTAAACCCGATCATTTCTAGCTTTTGATTTAAAGTAAGGGATGTAACATTTCCTTTCACTTGAACACTTATAGGCTATTTTAGGGTTATTAATTGGCCTGATTTCCATATCGTTACATATCAAAGAATAGGGAGGTCTGAAAGAGCAAGAGAGGGAATTGCAAGTTGATGGAGCAGTCACAACACATATGACATTTACCAGCTAAGTTTGCCATCTTAGATGGGTGTAGGATAAGAGGAGAGATGTTATTTCATGATGTCCCCAAGCAATTAAAACAGTAACATCAAAGATCACAGACTAAAAGTCACCATAAAAACATAATAATAATTAAAATCTTGAAATATTGTGAGAATTACCAAAATGTGACACAGAAAAAGGAAGTGAGAAATGCTGTTGGAAAAAATGGTGTGGATAGACTTCCTCAACAGGGTAGCCACAGAGCATCAGTTTATTTGTTTAAAAAACCTGTATCAGTAAAGTGCAATAATGCAAAGTACAAAAAAAACAGTTATACTTGTATTTTCTCTCTGTATAAAATCTATACATTTTCAATTATTCTTTACAACTTCAGTTCAGTTCAGTTGCTCAGTCGTGTCCGACTCTTTGCGACCCCATGAACTGCAGCACACCAGGCCTCCCTGTCCATCACCAACTCCCAGAGTTCACTCAGACTCACGTCCATCAAGTCAGTGATGCCATCCAGCCATCTCATCCTCAGTCGGCCCCTTCTCCTCCTGCCCCTAATCCCTCCCAGCATCAGAGTCTTTTCCAATGAGTCAACTCTTCGCATGAGGTGGCCAAAGTACTGGAGTTTCAGCTTTAGCATCATTCCTCCCAAAGAAATCCCAGGGTTGATCTCCTTCAGAATGGATTGGTTGGATCTCCTTGCAGTCCAAGGGACTCTCAAGAGTCTTCTCCAACACCACAGTTCAAAAGCATCAATTCTTCGGTGCTCAGCCTTTTTCACAGTTCAACTCTCATATCCATACATGACCACAGGAAAAACCATAGCCTTGATTAGAAGGACCTTTGTTGGCAAAATAATGTCTCTGCTTTTCAATATGCTATCTAGGTTGGTCACAACTTTTCTTCCAAGGAGTAAGCGTCTTTTGATTTCATGGCTGCAATCACCATCTGCAGTGATTTTGGAGCCCCCCCCAAAATAAAGTCTGACACTGTTTCCCCATCTATTTTCCATGAAGTGATGCGCCCAGATGCCATGATCTTCGTTTTCTGAATGTTGAGCTTTAAGCCAACTTTTTCACTCTCCTCTTTCACTTTCATCAAAAGGCTTTTTAGTTCCTCTTCACTTTCTGCCATAAGGGTGGTGTCATCTGCATATCTGAGGTTATTGATATTTCTCCCGGCAATCTTGATTTCAGCTTATGTTTCTTCCAGCCCAGCATTTCCCATGATGTAGTCTGCATATAAGTTAAATAAGCAGGGTGACAATATACAGCCTTGACGTACTCCTTTTCCTATTTGGAACCAGTCTCTTGTTCCATGTCCAGTTCTAACTTGCTTCCTGACCTGCATTTAGATTTCTCAAGGGGCAGGTCAGGTGGTCTGGTATTCCCATCTCTTTCAGAATTTTCCACAGTTTATTGTGATCCACACAGTCATCTTACCTTCCACCTAAATAAACAAAGTCGATTTTCTGCTTTAAGGCTATCATTCTATTTCAGATTTTGATTCTGTTAACCTTTCTGTTCTAAAATATTTTGCATCAATCCTTTCTTCCCCTCCCCCAACATAGTTAATTTCTCCTCAAACGAAACTTTTTCCATAGTCTTCAAAGATTCTTTAGTATACAATAAGTGAATGACTCAGAAAATTCATTTTCTGTATACTACATATAGGGTAATTTTACCTTTAAGATACACCTAGTAAATAAGTTGATCTTTCTCAATTGTATATATATAAGAATTTACCCGATATATGAAGTGCCCAGAGAAACAAAAACAATTTGAGAGCAAATCGAATAAAGTTATCTTACTTTCAGTAATAAAATTTCTACCATTTTTAATAATGATATAAAATCAGCAAGTCTCCAATATTGATTGATCAATTTTTGCCTATACTCAGAATTATACTGCATTTTCACAGCCCAAAAGCATTTCTGGAAGCTATAGAAAAACAAGCGAAAAAATTACATGTTTATTGCAATAGCACTCAGCAAGTGGGATGAACTGCATTTTGACAAACTCTATGGTATTTCTGAAGCTATAATATTACAAACCACTGAGAAAATAGAATAAATAATTAGTTTTCACACTATACTGATTTTTATATCAAAGGCACCACTTATATTTATTAAAAAAGTGAACAAAAATATCTTCATGGGATATGTCCAATTAACTTCAATGATGAATTATATTTGTTTCATAAAATAATTTCCCATGGGAATGTTACACATAAATCACTCTATTTTCATTAGAAATAATCTATGCTTTCTATATAAAAATAGTCTCAGTGTCTGTTATGTTCAGCCTACAAGTGTTATATTTATACTATTTATTGTTTAATCTATTATTCACTTAAATATTGATTTTAATTAAAATTATGCTTTAAATTTCAATTGTTTTATTAAAATTTTAAAATCATTTTTACTTACTGTAAAACAGTGTATGTTCCTATAGAAAAAGCAAGAATCGAAAAGCAAAACAAAATCTTTTATGAGCCTAAGGTTGTTTAATCACATATTATTTTCCAAGTAAGCTCTTCACTGATAATACTTTTTAAACTGATGCAGAACCCACAGTGAACTCCCATTCTTCCTTTTTTCTCATTTTTCTCAATAGCATTTATAACCATCTTGTATTCTTTCTTTTCATTCCTTCATTTATCAACCTATTGATCTATTTATTCATTTATTTATTAAATGTCTTGCTTCTAAAGTTTTGCTCCATGAAACAATGTTTACATCTTGTTCACTGCTCTATCACAAGTCCCTGGAACAGTGCTTAGTATGTAAGGGGCTCTTGGTACATATTTGTTGAATAACTGATCAAATCAATCTTATCCTGTTACCAGGTTTAAATGATATATACCATTTTAAAATTTTTCATAAGACTTTATGCAGCTTATACATCAGAATTACCTATTTTCTTTCATTTCATATATTTAAAACTTTTCATTTTTAGTGTTTTTGAATGAATATACTTGATGTGTAAAACTTTAGGCATATTATCAATTATTTCATACAGGAATCACAGAAGTAGAATGTTAAGGTTAAATGGGATGTATATTTGAAACATTCTGCCAGCTTGTCCTTAAGAATCACTGACATCAACTTATATTTCCACTGTGATACAAAAGAGTTCCCAATTTTCCACATTCTCAATGTTTTCATTCATTTTCTTTTTATATTTGCTGAGTATTTTCCTCCTCCAAATGTCTAAAAACAGGTCAAATATGAGAGAAAAAAAATGTTTAATTCTCTTTACACTTAACAATTTTACTTTACCTGAACTAGATTAATCACAAAGTCATTTACATATCCCTGAATTAAAACTTACGCCTGTAAGAGTAGATCGCTTTATAATGTGATACACCTCATTCAATAACTTCCTCATTAAATGATTCAAATGTGTTTCTATTGGTTACACAACATTTAATGGTATACAGTATACTGACTGCAACTATACTACCTCCCCCTTTAATTTAGACTAATGAAAATGAGTTTTATCCTTCTCAAATAACTTCAAAGAAAAGACTTCGTTTGAATAAAACAAAATCACTTCCATAGTATTGCTAAAAGTTCTAAAATAATTTGAAATAAATACACAGCTATAGAATGTTGAGTGACTGAATGTCCTATAAGTTTGTGAGTCCCAAGAATACTATTCATATATCAACCAAACTCATATTATGTCATTTATCAATCTCAGTTCTTACCATTTTTACGTACCAATACCAGACAGTAATAAATTTTTAATTTGCCTATTATTCTATTATAGGTACACGTTTTTAAGTTCTGTGAGGCAAAGCACTCAATTCTTCTTGTCAATGTCATGACTCAAGGAAGAAACATTCATATCAGGCTCTATAAATTAACTCAGTCTTATAGTTTCAAATGTATACAAATACACATATATAATAACAGAAAATAATTTTATCTGGCTCATAAATAATTTGACATAAAGCGCAAATGGCTCTTGTCACTGGTATTAAGGTAAAACAATTACGAAGATTTAAATGACAAATATTAGGGACTAAAAAAAAACCCACTTTTTTTCTATTTCTAAGAAGATATGATAAGAAAGAATATCATTCATAGGATAAACATTGACACAAAACATATAACCAACAGAATTACTATCATTGTACCTTTTGATCATATAAGTGAAAGTGAAGTCGTGTCCGACTCTCTGCGACCCCGTGGACCTATGTAGCCTACCAGGCTTCTCTGTCCATGGTATTCTCTAGGCAAGAATACTGGAGTGGGTTACCATTTCCTTCCCCAGGGGATCTTCCCAACCCAGGGATCGAATCCCGCATCAGAGGCAGACGCTTTAACCTCTGAGCCACCAGAGAAGCCCTTTTGATCATATAACAATGATTTATATAACTGATTTAAAACAGAAACCTAAAGACTTAACATACCAGTTGTCCCCAACAAAAGTTAAATGGTATTAAGAACTATAATATAAATGGGCTATTCTCATTATAGAATTAAGAATTGCTTGTCTTATCAGTCAATAAAAAATCTAGCCTAAACAAAAATCAACCAAGTAAGATGAACCTATTCAGAGTTGATACACACCTGACTTATTTTCCTAGATTAAATCAATGTAACAGGACAAACAGAAGTTAATCTTCAATTACCAAAACAAGGCATGGATATTAATTGAATTGGCCCTGGTGACCTATTAAATATATGTAAGAGACATATTTTGGACTGTATACTTTAAGATTAAGTTCAAAAAATGAATCATTCTAAAATATTACAGTATCTACATATGTCAGAGGAAATCAAATTTCATAATCATGGCATCAGGTAATAGCTTCAGAAATGCATATATTTTTTCAAATGTGTTGATAATAGAGGAATGTGGGATATCTGCTATCATTTATTTGAATTATAGGCTACTTTAAGATGCAGGATGGCAAACTTAATGAAGTATTGGCTTATTGTGATAAATTCTTTTCATTTAGTTAACTAACTAATCTACAGTTGTATAGTGACGTTGACAGCCCATATGTCTTTGACTTCCAAATAATAACTGTCTTCATAATGAAGATATTTCCCTATCCCAAATTCTTTCAGAAGCTATTGCTAGCTTGGCACTAAGAAGAAACATGTTTCATATTATAATAAGATTTTATACTTCTAGGAGATTCAAATGTTCTGAAAATGACTTTGAAGTATAGTTTTTTTAATCTTTCATATTCTCATGAGAGTCAAGTAGGTGGCAAATATTATCTCAATTTTGTAAAATAGAAACTAATGAAACAATTAGTGAGTTTACTTGCCTGGGGCTAAACATTGAAGTAATGAAAAGTCAGATTCCAGTTCTGGAACTTAACTCAAACTCTTACTATGCATTCTATCTATAATACATTTTATGGAGACGAGAGTAAAGGCAAAGGAAAAAAATCTTCAGAAAATATGAAAACCAATCTAATCTACTTTAAGGGACTCTGGAATAGACATCTGTTACTTGATTGATTGTTCTTGGTCTTGGTGACAGTGATGATACCTCGACTTCAAAGAATGAATTTCCCTAAACCATTTCTGGGTGACCATATATTGAGTGTGGTTATGGACACAGTAAAGGTAATTGAATTCTACTGATACTTCAAACAAAGCTAAAACCTGACAAAATATACAATGGCACAATAACTCAAAAGATGAAAAAGAAACTAAGGAAAGGGTCATCATTGCCATCTTTCTAAATTCCATATATAAAAAAGACACAGACGTGTATAGCGGACTTTTGGACTCAGAGGGAGAGGGAGAGGGTGGGATGATTTGGGAGAATGGCATTGAAACATGTATACTATCATGTAAGAATCGAATCACCAGTCTATGTCTGATGCAGGATACAGCATGCTTGGGGCTGGTGCACGGGGATGACCCAAGGGAAGTTGTGGGGAGGGAGGTGGGAGGGGGGTTCATGTTTGGGATCACATGTACACCCGTGGTGGATTCATGTCAATGTATGGCAAAACCAATACAGTATTGTAAAGTAAAATAAAGTAAAAATAAAAATTTAAAAAAAAAAGATATTGATCATACAAAAAAAAAAAAAAAAAGAAACTAAGGAAAGCTAAATTTGGACTTAAAATGGACCTGTAAGTTGGTAATATACCTGATTAGTGAAACTGAAAAATAAAGCAAGCCTCTATAGATTTCAGGGTTCCCCAAGTATTCTTATTTGTTTGACCCATCATATTCTCCTGCTTTGATTTTTCTTTAAAATCTCTTAATTTTCTCTATTCTATTTCATTTTTTCTTTTTATAGTCTCATAAAGATTCATGACAATAGTTTGATTATTTACTGGCAATACATTTGTAAATTACTGTTGAAAACTCATGTTCCTATTCTTTATCTAGCACTCTGGTGTGAAACAGCCTTACCAATTCATTTTCATTACCAAGAAAAGCTATTTCATTATATTTTAGTACAAAGTGTAATTACTAGTAGCTGAACTAATTGCAATTCTAAAAATCAAAATTTCTTTTGGTATTTCAAGCCCTGATTAAAAACATTTAGCTTTTAAATAGTTGCTTTCTTAATATTTGAGGAAAATTCAAATAATTCCATGAGACTGGCATGATATGTATAAGATATATATCTTGTATATGACTGATTTTCCACATCAGTAGTTATTTCTCCTCCAATAATGTAGCATATTTAGAGTTTTTTTTTTTCTCTAATAGGAAATGACTTATGAGCTGTAGTAAAATTGTCTTTGGAAAAATTAAAAGACATAAAATTCCAAACAAACCTTACAGTTGAAAAAAATTCAAACTCTCACTAAATAAGAAGACTTAGGTTGTTTTTTTTTTTTTTTTTGGTCCTGCAAACTTAAAAGAAACATGGTGAATGTAAATGTATATTTACAATTATCTATTTTAATAATGAAACCTTAGATTTTTTTCCCTCATATCTTTAAAAGGACAGATTTACTTACCTGGCCCATCATCCACTTTGTCCAGGCACCGAGGTGTTGTGCTAAGAAAGGAGGCATGTTTTATTCTAG
Organism: Ovis aries; assembly: GCF_016772045.2. Lineage (NCBI taxonomy): Eukaryota > Metazoa > Chordata > Mammalia > Artiodactyla > Bovidae > Ovis > Ovis aries. Next base: position 27,230,358 of record NC_056059.1, on the reverse strand, counting down.
CCACAAAAGTACGAGGTGGCATGTATTTATGTTGAATTTGAGATACCTCATATGATTTTTGAACATCATAGGCACCTGGTGCTGGAACACCCTGAAACAGATTTCAATGAACTAGCATAAACATATAGGAAATTTCCAGAAAGATATAGCATAGATGTTCACACTAAAAAATGGTATACATAGAAAAATACAAAATTTTTACTTCATTATTAAAAATGGAAATTTAAAAGAGTATCCCTAAATTATCCTCTCCTAAACAAAGTATAAACTGACTCACAAAAAATTAACATGAACAGAATCATGAAGTACAGATTCACATTCTTAAAAAGTTAGTGTTCATAATACAGTTGTTGTGGTTCAGTCGCTAAATCATGTCTGACTCTTTGCAATCCCATGGACTGTAGGTCACCAGGTTCCCCTGTCCATGAGATTTCCCAGGCAAGAATACTGGAGTGGTCATGTGTTGTCATGGCCTTCTCCATAGGATCTTCTCAACCCAGGGATCCAACTCACATCTGTACTGCAGGCGAATTCTTTACCACTGAGCCACTGGGAAACCCTTCATAATATACATCAAACTCTAATTTTCAATTTTCACAATAAAAATCAAATTTTTTATAGAAATGAGAGCACTGATTATTTATTTTTTTAAGTAGCAAAACTATTCCTGCTTTACCATCCTATGTGAGCATACTTTACTTATCCTACAAACGAGACTGCTTATTTCATTTTAATAGATTTCAATTAGGTTAAAAGGCTTCCCCATTTCATCATTTATAGCTCTTAACATGCTCTACAGTTATATTAACATTTTTAATCAACATAAACCACATGGATATTAATAACTATAATAATAATTCTAATCTAAACAAAATAAAATATTATATATTTGTTACATAACTAATGCCTAAAACCATTAGCTAATTACCTCAATGAAAACTTTTAAAACTCGTTTCCTTCAAATTATTTTTTAAAATAATGTTTTATATGTAACAAATCTGTTCATCTGTTTTATGTACAAAGACAATATTTTTTAAGTTTTAGTAATTTTCTGGCGGGCAGGAGACTTGTCTTGTGGCCAAGGGTAGAGGCTCTAGCACTAGACCTTTTTGGTTCCAAATATCTGCTTCTTACTTGCTGTAGGACCCTAACCAAGCTACTTAACCTCTGTAATTTCCAGTGTCTTCATCTGTAAGTAGGAAAACTATAGAACTTATATTCTATGTCATTGAGTTGCTGTGAGGTTTAAATCAGTTAAAACAAATACTTAGATTGGTCCCAGAATCTACAAAGTTCAGTTCAGTTCAGTCGCTCAGTCGTGTCCGACTCTTTGCGACCCCATGAATCGCAGCACGCCAGGCCTCCCTGTTCATCACCATCTCCCGGAGTTTACTCAGACTCACGTCCATTGAGTCCATGATGCTCTCCAGGCATCTCATCCTCTGTCATCCCCTTCTCCTCCTGCTCCCAATCCCTCCCAGCATCACAGTCTTTTCCAAAGAGTCAACTCTTCGCATGAGGTGGCCACAGTACTGGAGTTTCAGCTTTAGCATCATTCCTTCCAAAGAAATCCCAGGGCTGATCTCCTTCAGAATGGACTGGTTGGATCTCCTTGCAGTCCAAGGGACTCTCAAGAGTCTTCTCCAACACCACAGTTCAAAAGCATCAACGCTTCGGCGCTCAGCCTTCTTCACAGTCCAACTCTCACATCCATACATGACCACAGGAAAAACCATAGCCTTGACTAGATGGACCTTAATTGGCAAAGTAATGTCTCTGCTTTTGAATATACTATCTAGGTGGGTCATAACTTTTCTTCCAAGGAGTAAGCGTCTTTTAATTTCATGGCTGCAGTCACCATCTGCAGTGATTTTGGAGCCCCAAAAAATAAAGTCTGACACTGTTTCCACTGTTTCCTCATCTATTTCCCATGAAGTGATGGGACCTAATGCCATGATCTTCGTTTTCTGAATGTTGAGCTTTAAGCCCACTTTTTCGCTCTCCTCTTTCACTTTCATCAAGAGGCTTTTTAGCTCCTCTTCACTTTCTGCCATAAGGGTGGTGTCATCTGCATATCTGAGGTTATTGATATTTCTCCCGGCAATCTTGATTCCAGCTTGTGCTTCTTCCAGTCCAGCGTTTCTCATGATGTACTCTGCATATAAGTTAAATAAGCAGGGTGACAATATACAGCCTTGACGCACTCCTTTTCCTATTTGGAACCAGTCTGTTGTTCCATGTCCACTTCTAACTGTTGATTCCTGACCTGTATACAGATTTCTCAAGAGGCAGGTTAGGTGGTCTGGTATTCCCATCTCTTTCAGAATTTTCCACAGTTTATTGTGATCCACACAGTCAAAGGCTTTGGCATAGCCAATAATGCAGAAACAGATGTTTTTCTGGAACTCTCTTGCTTTTTCCATGATCCAGCGGATGTTGGCAATTTGATCTACGGTTCCTCTGCCTTTTCGAAAACCAGCTTGAACATCAGGGAGTTCACGGTTCACGTATTGCTGAAGCCTGGCTTGGAGAATTTTGAGCATTACTTTACTAGCATGTGAGATGAGTGCAACTGTGTGGTCATTTGAGCATTCTTTGGCATTGCCTTTCTTTGGAATTGGAATGAAAACTGACCTTTTCCAGTCCTGTGGCCACTGCTGAGTTTTCCAAATTTGCTGGCATATTGAGTGCAAAACTTTCACAGCATCATCTTTCAGGATTTGAAACAGCTCCACTGGAATTCCATCACCTCCACTAGCTTTGTTCGTAGTGATGCTTTCCAAGGCCCACTTGACTTCACATTCCAAGATGTCTGGCTCTAGATTAGTGATCACATCATCATGATTATCTGGGTCATGAAGATCTTTTTTGCACAGTTCTTCCGTGTATTCTTGCCACCTCTTCTTAATATCTTCTGCTTCTGTTAGGCCCATACCATTTCTGTCCTCTATCGAGCCCATCTTTGCATGAAATGTTCCCTTGGGATCTCTAATTTTCTTGAAGAGATCTCTGGTCTTTCTCACTCTATTGTTTTCCTCTATTTCTTTGCATTGATCACTGAGGAAGGCTTTCTTATCTCTTCTTGCTATTCTTTGGAACTCTGCATTCAGACGCTTATATCTTTCCAAAGGGTTCACTAATCTTACTATTCCCTGGTGGTTCAGATAGTAAAGAATCTGCCAGCAATGCAGGAGACCTGAGTTCAATCCCTGGATAGGGAAGATCTCCTGGAGAAAGGAATGGCTACCTACTCCAGTACTGTTGCCTGGAGAATTCCATGGACAGAGGAACCTGGCAGGCTACAGTCCATGAGGTTGCAAAGAACCTTACTATTCTACAAAGCTAATTTCAACATAGAAAACAAGACTGAACAAAGTACAGGAGAACAGAAAAGAGTTTTTTTAATGTTTCAAATAAGTCAAACACATTTGGATACTGAAAAACCATACTTTTGAAGTCCATCTAGAAGCCATACTTTATAAAACATACTTTCTTTGTTCCTTAAATCCCTATGATCATCTTCAGGCACAAGCCAACAGTATGAACTCCCACTTCCAAAGAATCACTAAATAAGGTAAAAGCACGGATCATGACTGGTGGAGGAGATTCTTACATGCAAATCCATATTTTTGGTGTAAATACTATGTCAAACACAAATTCCACAATCTGTAAGTCAATTGAGAAATGTCAATTACTCTTTCTTTCTTGTCTACACTAGGAGTATATTCGGTAAAAGTAGGCTGAGGATAAATGGTAGTAAAATAGTTCCAAAGATGACTTTGGATCTTTCAGGAATGCCTCTGTGGTATGCGAAAGGAAAGCATAAAAGACCACAAAAACACAAAGAAACCATTCATATACAAAGTACTCAGAGTATTTAGGAAAACTTTACAAAGATCTTGATTATACTACCCATTTTCATTTTCTTATCAAAAGCTGTTCAGTTCAGGTCAGTCACTCAGTCATGTCTGACTGTTTGTGACCCCGTGGACCACAGCATGCCAGGCCTCCCTGTCCATCACCAAACTCCCGGAGTTTACTCAAACTCATGTCCACTGAGTAAGTTATTCCATCCAACCATCTCATCCTCTGTTGTCCCCTTCTCCCACCTCCATCAATGCTTCTTAGCCTCAGGGTCTTTTCCAATGAGTCGGTTCTTTGCATCAGGTGGCCAAAGTACTGGAACTTCAGCTTCAGCATCAGTCCTTCCATTGACTATTCAGGACTGATTTCCTTTAGGATGGACTGGTTGGATCTCCTTGCTGTCCAAAGGACTCTCAAGAATCTTCTCCAACATTACAGTTCAAAAGCATCAATTCTTTGGTGCTCAGCTTTCTTATAGTTCAACTCTCACATCCATACATGACTACTGGAAAAACCATAGCTTTGACCAGACAGACCTTTGTCAGCAAAATAATGTCTCTGCTTTTTAATATGCTGTCTAGGTTGGTCATAGCTTTTCTTCCAAGGAGCGAGTATCTTTTAATTTCATGGCTGCAGTCACCATCTGCAGTGATCCTGCAGCCCAAAAATATAAAGTCTTATTTCCTAATTATGTCCTTTACTGATGTTTCTAGGATGTTCTTACTCATCTTCAACTCTCACTTTATCTAAGAGATTAATATGTCAGGCAAATTTTCTAGGCATTCATTAATTAATTCCTAGGATTAGTAAGAAAAATCTGAAAGCCTGTTTAAGAGCAGTAATGGAGAGGGTGAGATGTATGGAAACAGTAACATGGAAATTTACATTACTATATGCAAAATAGATAGCCAATGAGAATTTGCTGTATGGCTCAGGAAACTCAAACATAGGCCTACGTCAACCTAGAGGGGTGGGATGGGGAGGGAAATGCGAGGGAGTTTCAAAAGGGAGAGGATATATGTATACCTATGGCTGAGTCATGTTGAGGTTTGACAGAAAATAGCAAAATTCTATAAAGCAATAATCCTTTTTTAAAAAGAGCAACAACACTACCTATATATTGTATTTTATACACCATTTCAGGGGGAAATAGTATGTATAGGTAAAATCATCAAATTTCTGTTGGTGATCCTTTATACATCACAGAAAATAGGGAAGGCATTTGATGAGTGGATCTAATAGACATTTCTCATGTCTTTTTTTACTCAGTATTTGAATCCTGTTCCTGTGTTTGGAATATCCCACGTGTTTTGCAGTACAAACTGAGTCCCAGCACAAAAGCTAAAACTACTTGATTCTCATCTTCCTGGTCTAATTTTTTAAACCTAGGACATGAGTTTAAGCCATAAGCTCAAATGCCAGCTTTTCAATTGGCAGTTAGTTATTTTAAAAAAATAGAGAACATTAAAAATTCCATTTAGAGGTTATTTTATTTTTTTTAGCTTAAGAAAAGTGAGTTAAAAAAAAATCTATTCCAGTGATGGCACTGGCAGTGCTAGCAGTTATGTTCATTTCCCAGAGGCAACAGTGGGAGGACAAACTGAAAGATGCAAATAGCAACTGAGGGAAAATGCCATAAATGTCTGATGAAATAAAAGTTATGTTTTAATGCAAATTAAAGTCTAAGGTGTCTTGACTTCTTCATCTGGAAAGCCAGGGTCCTACCTAAAAATGACATAAATTATAATAGAATTAAAATAATTTATGTATGCAAAATTCTTAGAATGGTATCTATTAAAGCATTAAGGAACATAAACCTCAATTAATTATAGTCAGAAGATCAGAAGAGGGCGCTCTTATACCCTGGGATGATAGTAGAGCCCTACAGGAAGAAATACCCTCTTCCTCTTCTTTCCTGGCAAGAACTCAGGCAATGAAATACCCTGGACTCTCTTTTCTATAGCTCTCCCAACTTCCTTTTCATCTCTGCAAAAGTGTTCTCCTTCCCTTGCCCTGCAGGGACTTGCACGTGACTCACCATGGTTGCAGGGACTTCCCAGGTGGTTCAGTAGTAAAGAATCCACCTGAAATACAGGAGCCACAGGTTCGATCCCTGGATTGGGAAGATCCCCTAGAGGAGGGCATGGCAACCCACTCCAGTATTCTTGCCGGGATAATCCCAGGAAAGGGGGCCTTGGTAGGCTACAGTCCATAGGATCACAAAGAGTCAGACACAACTGAAGTGACTGAGCACGCACACATACACCATGTTTGCAGACACCAAATTGCCATTCTCTGCTGATCTCAAATAAACACATCTTTGCTAGAGAAACATTCAGCAATCTACTTGTTCGGATCAATGTGCTTGATACATAACAAGATATACTGTTTGTTTTCATTGTCATCGTTATTATTAGCATTATTATTTCCATTAGTTGTGAGACTACATGAAAGCCTCAGTGACATTTCCATTTTCTGCAGAGAAATACCGATAGGACATTTAAAAGGAAAGTTCCTAGTATTTTAAGCCCCAAACAACCAACAAAACAACAAAATAAAAAATCGAAGGCCCTGCATAATTCCCCATGCCCAGAATTCTTAACCACTTAAAATCCTAACTGACCTGAAGCCTCAAAGACCAGTTCATTTCAAAAAATTCAATTTTTCCAATCCTGGTTCCCTGCCATTTTGACATGTAAAATTTCATATACTCTCTAATCTTGGACATATTAAACTGCAGGTATACTCTGATGTTTAAAACTCTGATTACCAAATACCAACATTTAAACCTTCAGCCCCAACAAGATATGGAGCATTTAATCACCAGGTTGACTCCTAAGATGTAGTACATTATGAACAAAGACTGAACCTGAGTTAGCCTCAGAATGAATTTTCCTTTTACCATGCTATGGTTAAAGATTTGAGGATGTCTTTACTTCACATTTCATTTTTCAGTGATACTTTTACTGGCTACAGAATTATTGAATCACTTATTTTTCTCCTGGCATTTAACATGTCATTTCACTGATTTGGGGGTCTTTCCTGGTGGTTCAGATGGGAAAGAATCTGCCTTCAGTGCAGGAGACACAGGAGGCACTGGTCCAATCCCTGAATCAGGAAAATCCCCTAGAGAAGGGAATGGCCCCCCACTCCAGCATTCTCAGCTGGAGAATCCCATGGACAGAGGAGCCTGGCAGGCTACAGTCCATGGGGTCACAAAGAGTTGGACATGACTGAGTGACTAACACTCACTGATTCTGGGCCTCTACTATTTCTGATAAGAGATTCATAATCATATTATTTCCACTGTATGTAGTAAACTCTTTTTCACTTTTAAGATGTTCTTTTTGTTTTTCGCTTCTAGCCATTTGACTGTGTATGCTTAAGAGCAGATTCTCTTTATAAATATATTTCTTAACAGTTCACTGAACTTCCTGGATTTGTAATATTCATGTTTTTCATTAATTCTGGAAAAGCTTTCACTATCTTTTCTTCAAGCTTTTTTTTTTGCCCCTTTCTTTTTCAACTCTCCTCCTGAGACTATCATTTCATATATGCTAGAATATGTGACACTGACTCAAAGATTTCTGAAACTTCTCATTTTGTTCAATTTTTTTCCTTCAGATTCAATGATTTCTGTGGAACTATATTTTATTGAGTTCACTGATTTTGTCTTCTGTCATCTCAAATATGCTATTAAGTCCCATTGGTCAATTTTCATTTACATTTTTGTCCTTTATAATTCTAGAATTCTTCTTTGGTTCCTTTGCTTGCTTGCATGCTTGTTTCTATTTTTCATTGATATTCTCTACTGTCTAACTCAGTATATTTGCTTTAATTATCTAAACTGAAGTTCCTTTGACCCCACAAGAGACTGACCCATACTTGCCCAGGAGTGTCCAGGAGTCTCCAGTGGAGGCGTGGGTCGGTAGTGGCCTGCTGCAGGGTTGGGGGCACTGAGTGTATGGGATCTTTTAAGGAGGACCCATTATCATATTACCTCCACCATAGTTTGGTCACAGGTAAATAACAGGGAAGGAACACAGCCCCACCTGTCATCAGAAAATTGGATTACAGATTTTCTGAGCATGGCCTTGCCCATCAGAACAAGGCCCAGTTTCCCCCTCAGTCAGCCTCTCCCATCAAAAAGCTTCCATAAGCCTCTTATTCTGCTCCATCAGAGGGCAGAGAGACTGAAAACCACAATCACAGAAAACGAACCTATGGACCACAGCATTGTTTAACTCAATGAAACTATGAGCCATGCCCTGTAGAGCAACCAAAGACAGACAGGTGATGGTGGAGAGTTCTGACAAAACGTGGTCCACTGGAGAAGAAAATGGCAAACCACTTCAGTATTCTTGCCTTGAGAACCCCATGAACACTATGAAAAGGCAAAAAGATAGGACACCGAAAGATGAACTCCCCAGCTTGGTAGGTGCCCAATATGCTACTGGAGATCAGTGGAGAAATAACTACAGAAAGAATGAAGAGACACAGCCAAAGTAAAAACAACACCCAGTTGTGGATATACTGGTGATAGAAGCAAAGTCCAATGCTGTAAAGAGCAACACTGAATAGGAATCTGGAAAGTTAGGTCCATGAATCAAGGCAAATTGGAAGTGGTCAAACAGGAGATGACAAGACTGAACGTCGGCATTGTAGAAAAGAGTGAACTAAAATGGACTGGAATGGGTGCATTTAACTCAGATAACATTATATCTGCTACTGTAGGCAAGAATCCCTTAGAAGAAATGGAGTAGTCAGCATGGTCAACAAAAGAGTCTGAAATGCAGCACTTGGAGGCAATCTCAAAAATGACAGAATGATCTCCATTCATTTCCAGGGCAAATCGTTCAATATCACAATAATCCAAGTCTATGCCCCAACCAGTAATGCTGAAGAAGCTGAAGTTGAATGGGTCTATGAATACCTACAAGACCGTCTAGAACTAACACCCAAAAAGATGTCCTTTTCATTACAGGGAACTGGAATGCAAAAGTAGGAAGTCAAGAAATACCTGGAGTAACAGGCAAATTTGGCCTTGGAGTACAGAATGAAGCAGGGCAAAGGCTAATATAGTTTTGCCAAGAGAACGCACTGGTCATAGCAAACACCCTCTTCCAACAACACAAGAGAAGATTCTAACATGGACATCACCAGATGGTCAATATTGAAATCAGACTGATTATATTATTTGCAGCCAAACATGTAGAAATCTATACAGTCAGCAAAATCAAGACCGGGAGCTGACTGTGGCTCAGATCATGAACTCCTTATTACCAAATTCAGAATTAAATTGAAGAAACTAGAGAAAAACATTAGACCATTCAGATATGATCTAAATCAAAACCCTTATGATTATACAGTGGAAGTGACAAATAGATTCAAGGGATTTTTGATCTGATAGACACAGTGCCTGAAGAACTATGGACGGAGGTGCGTGACATTGTACAGGAGATGGGGATCAAGACCATCCCTAAGAAAACAAAATGCAAAAAAGAAAAATGGCTGTCTGAGGAGGCCTTAGAAATAGCTGTGGAAAGAAGATAAGTGAAAAGCAAAGGAGAAAAAGAAAAGATATACCCATTTAATGCAGAGTTCCAAAGAATAGCAAGGAGATATAAGAAAGCCTTCCTCAGTGATCAATGAACAGAAATAGAGGAAAACAATAGAATAGGAAAGACTAGAGATATCTTCAAGAAAATCAGAGATACCAAGGAAAAATTTCATGTAAAGATAGGCACAATAAAGAACAGAAACAGTATGGACCTAACAGAAGCAGAAGATATTAAGAAGAGGTGGCAAGAATACACAGAAGAACTATACAAAAAAAAGATCTTATTGACCCAGAAAACCATGATGGAGTGATCACTCAGCTAGAGCCAGACACCTGGAACGTGAAGTCAAGCGGGCTTTGAAGCATCACTGTGAACAAAGCTAGTGGAGGTGATGGAATTCCAGTTAGCTATTTCAAATCCTAAAAGATGATTCTATGAAAGCACTGCCCTCAATATGTCAGCAAATTTGGAAAACTCAGCAGTGGCTACAGGACTGGGAAAGATCAGTTTTCATTCCAATCCCAAAGAAAGGGAATGCCAAAGAATGTTCAAACTACCGCACAACTATACTCATCTCACACAACTAGTAAAGTAATGCTCAAAATTCTCCAAGCCAAGCTTCAACAGTATGTGCACTGTGAACTTCCAGATGTTCAAGCTGGATTTAGGAAAGGCAGCAAAACCAGAGATCAAATTGCCAACATCCAATGGATCATTGAAAAAGCAAGAGAGTTCCAGAAAAACATCTACTTCTACTTTATTGACTATGCCAAAGCCTTTGACTGTGTGGATCAGAATAAACTGTGGAAAATTCTGAAAGAGATGGGAATACCTGACTACCTGACTTGCCTCTGGAGAAATATGTCTGCAGGTCAGGAGGCAACAGTTAGAACTGGACATGGAACAACAGACTGGTTCCAAATAGGAAAAGGAGTACGTCAAGGCTGTATATTGTCACCCTGCTTATTTAACTTATATGCAGAGTACATCATGCGAAATGCTGAGCTGGATGAAGCACAAACTGGAATCAAGATTGCCAGGGGAAATATCAATAACCTCAGATATGTAGATGACACCACCCTTATGGCAGAATGTAAAGAAGAACTGAAGAGCCTCTTGATGAAAATGAAAAAAGAGAGTGAAAAAGTTGGCTTAAAGCTCAACATTCAGAAAACTAAGATCATGGCATCTGGTCCCATCACTTCATGGCAAATAGATGGGGAAACAGTGGAAAACTTTTTATTTTCTTGGGCTCCAAAATCACTGCAGATGGTGACTGCAGCCATGAAATTAAAGGACACTTACTCCTTGAAAGAAAAGTCATGACCAACCCAGACAGCATATTAAAAAGCAGAAACATTACTTTGCCAACAAAGGTCCATCTAGTCAAGGCTATGGTTTCCAGTAGCCATGTATGGATGTGAGAGTTGGACTATAAAGAAATTGAGTGCCGAAGAATTGATGCTTTTGAACTGTGGTGTTGGAGAAGAGTCTTGAGAGTCCCTTGGACTGCAAGGAGATCCAACCAGTCCATCCTAAAGGAAATCAGTCCTGAATGTTCACTGGAAGGACTGATACTGAAGCTGAAACTCCAGTACTTTGGCCACGTGATGCAAAGAACAGACTCATTTGAAAAGACCCTGATGCAGGGAAACATTGATGGCAAGAGGAGATGGGGATGACAGAGGATGAGATGGTTGCATGGCATCACTGACTCAATGAACATGAATTTGAGTAAACTCCGGGAGTTGGTGATGGACAGGGAGGCCTGGAATGCTTCAGTTCATCGGGTTGCAAAGAGTCAGACACAATTGAGCAACTATACTGAACTGAAGTTCCCTTGATTCTTTGAATATATTTATGATAGCTACTTTGAAGTCTTTCTTTGTTAAATACAATATTTAATCTACCAGAGTGTCTGGACTGTTTTCTCCCTCTGAGTTTGAAACATACTTATACCTAATATTTACATATCTAATAAGTTTTGGTTGAAAAACACATATTTTAGATATTAACTCTGGATTCCATTTTTCTACAGTAAGGACCATTGTCTATTGTTGTCCTGAGTTTTCAAATTTATTTAAAAATGTGTTTATTACTTCAAGAACATGCAGAAATATCCTTATCTACATTGTTTATGTTTGTTATTTTTGCCTTTTCTCATTTTGTCCTAATCAGTAAAATCACAAAGTGGTCAACTCTATTCTATGTTTTAAAGATAGATCTATACAGACAAATAAGTTACCTTTGTTTTTAAATTTGTCTGCGTTTCCCTGTATTTATGCCAATATTATTGTATATATTTGTGGAGCTGTGATAAAAAATTTTTAATTATCATATTATTCTGGCAAATTAATTTTTTTTAATGTTAAGCTCATCTCTAATTGCAATTTGTCTTAGCATGTTTGATTTGTAATTAAAGTTGCTATTCAAGCATTTCCACCAATGAGTAGGTTTTGATAAGCCACCATTACTTTTTAAAAATGGTAAAATGTTAAAATTATAATTTTAAAAATATAAGAAATCTGTGGAAGCACACTTAATTTTATGTACTAAATTCAAAAATAGGGAAAGCCCTTCTAATATGGTTTACATTACAAGCTGCTTTCTCCTATATGGGCATTTACCAAATCAAGACACGAGCTAATGATTAGGTTTTTCATAGGCAGCCAGGTTATTCTACCAGAAAGAGGAACTAGTAGAGCTTTCAAAGGACACAAAGTCTATCTTAAGGGACTGAAGATCAGGGGAGAACAAATTCTTTACGGTTCTTTACAATGGACTCTTTGCTGAGTGCTGGAGCAAGCAAAAGAACAGAAGTCCGGGCTAAAGAGACAGGAGAAAATGTGCAGCTTCCTGATGCTTAGGAGCCAAAGTCACTATTGTATGGGCTGGCAACAAAACAAGCTCTTTCTCAAGATATTTGCCAAGTTTTGAACCCAAACAGCATAGGAAGCTAAAGAGTAAGCTGAAAATTTGTAAAGGGTAGGACTTGCAGGGAGGAAAAATGAGACCCTCAGGAAGGGCAACATGAATCGGGGCAACAAAGGAAGAGTGGAATTTCAGTCTTGCCTTGCTTAGGAGACAAACTCTGACCAGCAGGTTGAGTCCACAGTGATACACAACAGCTCTAAGGATACTAGCTAGGTGACAAATTCACACACACTACAAGAGTTAACATTCTAGGTAACTAGACACGAACTATTTCTTGCAAGATATAAAACAAGTGTTCTTCCATTTTTGCTTTCTATAAGGTATATAGGTATATACATATACTGCATATACACATACAAAGCTAGGTAAAATAATAAATCACTAATCAACTATAATTTGGGCTAAAATTAACTTTATGTTTTGGGGCAACTTGTTCTAGCTGTTATTTCTAGCTAGGTATATTCTGGTCTAAAATTCTATTTTAAAATTTCAAATATATAATTATTAAGAACACATTTAGGGGTTCTTTTATGATGAAGTTTGTCATATTAGTGAAGTGTGTTAAGAAAACTTCAAGGATACTTTCAATCAAAGCATCAAATCAAAATCTTTAATCAAATATATACAATGAAAAATTTATAGACCATATAAATGTAGTGAAGTTTGCCTGAATATGCAGAAAACTTCGATTAAAGCAATTTACCAATATGTTTATCCAAGTTATTTCATTTTGGCTTTATAGAGAAGAAAGGCATTTCAGATGATAATCAAATTATCTTTGTTCTGTATATTGTAAATTATAATTACAAACATGTTACCCCTGCCTTTTTTCAGCATTCCTAATATTCATCATTCTAAACATACACTTCTTTAAATATATGAGTCAGAAAGGAATGTTATTTTAGAAAGAAAAATATTTTAATATAGATGTAATATAATGTAATTGTGATCATCAAAAACAGGAAACATGGATTTCATTTTCTGTAATCTCCCAGCACAGTGAAAAAAACCTTTTATCCTAATGCTGTTTTATGAAAGAAAGTAGAATTGTCAGCTACACTATGATACTTCAAAACCCAGTAAAGAAAAAAAAAATGCTGATGGGCAAAATTATGTTGGCAATAAAACCATTAATTTCACCTAATTTCTCCAACATAATATTATACAACTCATCATGCTTAAGTCACAAATTTCTAATTGTTTGCTGTATACTTCCACTTCATTATTCTCAGATAGCCTTAAGATAAAATTCATTTTCTTTCCTTCCACAGCTACCCAATTATCTATCCTTTCTCACCTGCCTACAACAATTCTTTATGTAGCCAGGCCTAAAAACAGAAAGCTGTCTTTCATTTCACCCTTCTCTCCTATATCTAAAAATCAACGCTCTCTTTCCTTTACTACCAAAAAGATCCTGGTAAGGGCTCCAAAATACTGCTTGACAACTGTAATAACTGCCTCTTAAACCTTTAGGCCTTCCAGTCTCAAATCACTGGCATTCCAATAGCAAGCAAGTTTCATACTAAAACATGACACACATCCACGGGAAGCACTCATCAGCTCCTAAGTGTCTATGCGGAAAAAGTTCAGTAGATTCTCCTTGGTATGCAAAAGCCTTTACAATTTTAAAGCTCAGTTCTAATGGAATATTTTCCATGAAGCACTCTTGATCACTCAAGCTGGAACTGATATTCTTTACCTTTTAATTCTTCTAATACTTATTGCTTGTATAGACACACAAACGTATAAAAGGCACATTAAATAAATATACCATATCTACTTGAATACTGTTTTCTTTGTCAATATAAGGGTAGAAAGAGAATAAAGTCATCTAATGAGTAGGCAGTCAAGGTTTCCACAGATAGGATTCTATATATTTCAGATTTCTACATATTTCAGATTAATTTTTCTTTTATTCTCTCAAATTAAAGAAAAAATGATAGTAGGAATCCAAGAGTTTAGGGGCTCCAGAGTTACACAGGGAATCAAGGCCTTTTCTGGCTTTCTATTTTACTATACTTAGATTGTGACCATCATCCTAATGTTCTCAGACATTAGCCATAGCTCCCGCCATAGCATTCTCATTTTAGAAATCCAAAGAAGAATCAAAGGGCAAAATTCTGTTTAACAGCTGAAAAACTTTCCAAGAGGAACTTTCCTAGGAGTCAAAACCAGTAACTTCTGTTTTCTTCCCATTGGTTAAAACTGTGTCAAATAACCACCCTATAAGTGAACTTTTAAAAAGTAACTGTTTTATCTGGGCATGTTATTCTTCTAAATAAAATTGGGTTATATTAGATAGGAATGTTAGAAAGGAAGAAAAAAAATAAAGATGGCGTAGGGAACTAGTAATCTCAGTCACAATAGCTACCTGTGAGGAAATCAGAACCATAAAAAATTAACTCACTTCTAGAATACTATCAAGATTTTAGACTATATAAAAAGCTATTTTGACCCATGACTTATTGACTTTGTTTAATTCATGCTCATCCTTTGGGTCTCAAATCTTCCCTGGATCCTTTCGCTCTTGCAATAGGCTTTCAGAACACATAGCTCTTAAGTTTGTAGTCATTACTGCATTTTCAATTGAAGTCAATTATTTTTTAACATCACTTATTCCCATAGAAAGGTAAACTTCTTGAAGATTCACAAAGAATCTGTTTCGCTCATCATTTTACCCCCAGTACATCATCATACCTTCAAATGTGCAGCACACAGCAAGTGATTAATGAACATTTTTAAATCAATGAGTAGATACATGAGCTAGTGAATGAATCTATCAGTATCTGTCTCGAAGCTTTCCCTTTCATGTGTGATCTTATCACTGAGTTTCTCCATAAAAGTAGGGCTGACACTACACCCTGAAAGCAGTTTCAACCCCTACAGTGATTAAATTAGCCTAATGTATAAAGCAGTTTTTTAAACTATCTGTTGCATAAAACTGTTCAAGTACTGCTTTCCCTAAAGATGCTCCAGTTTCTGGTAAAGATAAATGAAATTTATAATCTCAGCAATGATGCAGGAGTATTTCTATTCAAACTGATCAAGGCCTAACTTTCACAAAATCATTACAATATGTCTTCAGGTAGTTAAATTGGATTATTATTTTATGTGAGATATATTTCTTTCTCTTTGCTGTCAAAAAAGTAGACTTTTACTTTTGATGCTTGAGCTTTTCATGATGACCTCTGACACTGGTTTTACAGAAAAAAAATATATATCTCAGCAGGTTAAAGTAAAACGTGAGCAGAAATAGCCTATATAACCTTTTTCTTCCTATACTCAGGCAGGGAACGCTTCTCAGGTAGGGAAAAAGCATAGATTATTACCAGATAATCCTTTATCTGGTATAAATTATTCATCTGGTATAAATCTATCTGGTATAATCCTTACATCATTTCTACAGAGTTTTATCAATTCAATAAAAATCCAAAAGTAAATTACTCTGTAAGTAGAATGTAGAAAGAAAGATAGTGTAAATGATTCTTTTTAAAAAAATAACTGCTCCCAGAGCCAGTTGAACAGATTTGGATAAGGCACTAAAACTCATCTTGATAAAGTTAGAAAACTTAGAAGAGGTAAAATTTCAATGTGATTTGTGAGGAAACTGTGAATTTGAATAACAGAGTTGTAACATTGCACATTAACCCTAGAGAAACATCTATAAGAAAGAGTCCAGTCAATACGTCATGTTTAAACTTTGTGAAATCAAATGACCCTTATTATCAACTATCAATGCTCTGTATGTCAAGAATCACCCAGTGTATAAAAAGAGGAATCATTTCAAGGTAGTGCTACTAAAGTATATTAGAACTTGAAGTCAGAATTGCTGGGTTATATTCATAAC
Organism: Ovis aries; assembly: GCF_016772045.2. Taxonomy (NCBI): domain Eukaryota; kingdom Metazoa; phylum Chordata; class Mammalia; order Artiodactyla; family Bovidae; genus Ovis; species Ovis aries. Next base: position 27,214,152 of record NC_056059.1, on the reverse strand, counting down.
CTTATCATTAGCTTCAAGAAGGCCCCCAAGGTCTCACTCACTCATCCAAACCCTTCCCATCATAATGCATGCTGAAGGTCATGTTCAGAAAGATTCAGTGGGTCATTGTACAGGAAACATGCCTCTTTTCTTTTCTCTTCTTATGAGATTGGCAGTAGATGAGTCACAGAACTATTGATATTTGGAAACTAACACCACCATACATAGTAAGCCAAGAGTGGGCAGAATGATCCACACTGGCTTTCTGTAAGCTACAAATATCTTAGCATCCAATTATCTACTTCAAATAATTATGGCTATATATAGACAGACAAGAGTAAAGATGATGACAGAGAAGAATGAACTGAAAAAGATGAAAAGAGAGAAGAGAAAGCAAGGTGTAAGACAAAGAAGGCATACAGAACAGAAAATGAGCATTAATTGTTTCAACAGAGAAAAAAGGCAAGATAGGAAGCTCTGGTAATGTTAACATACACAAAAATAACATTTTATGACACAGGTTGTAGATTTCAATATCAAAAAAAAACTGTACATTTAAAATGCAGGAGATCAAGGGGCGGTCCTAAGATGGCAGAGGAATAGGATGGGAAGACCACTTTCTCCCTCACAAATTCCTCAAAAGAACATTTCAATGCTGAGCAAACTCCACAAAACAACTTCTGTAGGCTGGCAGAGGACATCAGGCAACCAGAAAAGCAGACCATTGTCTTCAAAAACAGGTAGGAAAAAATATAAAAGACGAAAAAGGAGACAAAGGAGGTGGGGAGGGAGCTTCGTCCTGGGAAGGGAATGTTAAGAAGAGAGGTTTCCAAACACCAGGAAACACTCTCCCTGCCGAGTCTGTGGCGAGCCTTAGAAACACAGAGGGCAACATAACAGGAAGGGAAAAATAAATAGATAATTAAAACCAACAGATTACAAGCCCAGCAGTAACTCCCCCAGCGGAAAAGCAGCACAGACGCCTGCATCCACCACTAGAAGTGGGGGCAGGGCAGAGAAGCGCGGGAGGCGTGGCTGCAGTGCTTTGTAAGAATCGGGCAGGAATGCCCCACACACAACCAGAACGATCTAACTTGGGCTAGCAAACCAGACCGTGGGATAGCTACCGCATGAAAAGCTCGAACATAAGACACCGCCAGGACCGAGCACAGAACAAAGGACCGAACGGAAAAAGCCGGCTGCAGACCATCCCCCGCTGGGGACAGGCAGCCAGAGCTGTAAGAGCTAGAAAGGGGCAATTGCAGACCCAGAGAGACTTTACTTACCAAACTCAAACAGGCTTCTTTGCTAAGACTTCTGGGGGTGCTGGACAGTCACCATCTGCCTCACAAGGGGCACCAGCGGTCCACCCAGAAAACTGAGCAACAGAGGCAGAAAAGGCGACAAGTCGCAGCAATCGCGCTCGCCAAACTCCTGAGCTACTCGGACCCGGGAAGGGCATAAAACGCAGTCCCAACTGAATCTGTGCCTCTGAGGGCTACCTGAGCGACGAACATGAGCGGCATAGACCAGGGAAGTGCACGCAGCCTAGGGCCGGCCTCAGACGGTTCCCGGCTGAGCATCGTAGAGCTGGAGCGGTTTGTGCACCGCGAGAAGGGACAGGTCCAGCGGGGCTGAGACACTGTGTGCACACGACAATGCTATTTGTTTGCAGCATCCCCCTTCCCCACAGTGCGACTGAACTAGTGAGCCTAAAAAACCAGCATAAAGAGAAGTTAAACAGAGGGAAACGCCTTGGAAGTGACCCCACACTGCCCACAACATCCGAGAAGGGCCAGATATATTTTGCTATTTTTAAAATCATTCCTCTTCTTTTCCAATTTGGATTCCTTTTATTTCTTTTTCTGCTCTGATTGCTGTGGCCAAAACTTCCAGAAATATGTTGAATAGTAGCGGTGAAAGTGGACACCCTTGTCTTGTTCCTGGAAGTAAAACTCTCACTGTTTGCAGATGACATGATCCTCTACATGGAAAACCCTAAAGACTCCACCAGAAAATTACTAGAGCTCATCAATGAATATAGTAAAGTTGCAGGATATAAAATCAACACACAGAAATCCCTTGCATTCCTATACACTAATAATGAGAAAGTAGAAAAAGAAATTAAGGAAACAATTCCATTCACCATTGCAACGAAAAGAATAAAATACTTAGGAATATATCTACCTAAAGAAACTAAAGACCTGTATATAGAAAACTATAAAACACAGATGAAAGAAATCAAAGAGGACACTAATAGATGGAGAAATATACCATGTTCATGGATTGGAAGAATCAATATAGTGAAAATGAGTATACTACCCAAAGCAATTTACAAATTCAATGCAATCCCTATCAAGCTACCAGCCACATTTTTCACAGAACTAGAACAAATTATTTCAAGATTTGTATGGAAATACAAAAAACCTCGAATAGCCAAAGCAATCTTGAGAAAGAAGAATGGAACTGGAGGAATCAACTTGCCTGACTTCAGGCTCTACTACAAAGCCACAGTCATCAAGACAGTATGGTACTGGCACAAAGACAGACATATAGATCAATGGAACAAAATAGAAAGCCCAGAGATAAATCCACACACATATGGACACCTTATCTTTGACAAAGGAGGCAAGAATATACAATGGAGTAAAGACAATCTCTTTAACAAGTGGTGCTGGGTAAACTGGTCAACCACTTGTAAAAGAATGAAACTAGATCACTTTCTAACACTGCACACAAAAATAAACTCAAAATGGATTAAAGATCTAAATGTAAGATCAGAAACTATAAAACTCCTAGAGGAGAACATAGGCAAAACACTCTCAGACATAAATCACAGCAGGATCCTCTATGATCCACCTCCCAGAATGCTGGAAATAAAAGCAAAAATAAACAAATGGGATCTAATTAAAATTAAAAGCTTCTGCACAACAAAGGAAAATATAAGCAAGGTGAAAAGACAGCCTTCTGAATGGGAGAAAATAATAGCAAATGAAGCAACTGACAAACAACTAATCTCAAAAATATACAAGCAACTCCTGCAGCTCAATTCCAGAAAAATAAACGACCCAATCAAAAAATGGGCCAAAGAACTAAATAGACATTTCTCCAAAGAAGACATACGGATGGCTAACAAACACATGAAAAGATGCTCAACATCACTCATTATTAGAGAAATGCAAATCAAAACCACAATGAGGTACCACTTCACACCAGTCAGAATGGCTGCGATCCAAAAATCTGCAAGCAATAAATGCTGGAGAGGGTGTGGAGAAAAGGGAACCCTCCTACACTGTTGGTGGGAATGCAAACTAGTACAGCCACTATGGAGAACAGTGTGAAGATTCCTTAAAAAATTGCAAATAGAACTACCTTATGACCCAGCAATCCCACTTCTGGGCATACACACCGAGGAAACCAGAATTGAAAGAGACACATGTACCCCAATGTTCATCGCAGCACTGTTTATAATAGCCAGGCCATGGAAACAACCTAGATGTCCATCAGCAGATGAATGGCTAAGAAAGCTGTGGTACATATACACAATGGAGTATTACTCAGCCGTTAAAAAGAATTCATTTGAATCAGTCCTGATGAGATGGATGAAACTGGAGCCGATTATACAGAGTGAAGTAAGCCAGAAAGAAAAACACCAATACAGTATACTAACACATATATATGGAATTTAGGAAGATGGCAATGACGACCCTGTATGCAAGACAGGGAAAGAGACACAGATGTGTATAACGGACTTTTGGACTCAGAGGGAGAGGGAGAGGGTGGGATGATTTGGGAGAATGACATTCTAACATGCATACTATCATGTGAATTGAATCGCCAGTCTATGTCTGACGCAGGATGCAGCATGCTTGGGGCTGGTGCATGGGGATGACCCAGAAAGATGTTATGGGGAGGGAAGTGGGAGGGGGGTTCATGTTTGGGAATGCATGTAAGAATTAAAGATTTTAAAATTTAAAAAATAAAAAACTAAAAAAATAAAAAAATAATAAAAAAAAAAAAAAAAAAAGAAAAACACCAATACAGTATACTAACACATATATATGGAATTTAGGAAGATGGCAATGACGACCCTGTATGCAAGACAGGGAAAGCGACACAGATGTGTATAACGGACTTTTGGACTCAGAGGGAGAGGGAGAGGGTGGGATGATTTGGGAGAATGACATTCTAACATGTATACTATCATGTGAATTGAATCGCCAGTCTATGTCTGACGCAGGATGCAGCATGCTTGGGGCTGGTGCATGGGGATGACCCAGAAAGTTGTTATGGGGAGGGAGGTGGGAGGGGGGTTCAAGTTTGGGAATGCATGTAAGAATTAAAGATTTTAAAATTTAAAAAATAAAAAACTAAAATTTAAAAAAAAAATAAATAAATAAAATAAATAAAATCATTCCTTTTTTTTCCTTTTTTTTCTAACTTTTTTTAATAGTTAAGTCTTCTATTTCTCCTCTAATTTTTATTTCTATAACCTATTATTACTATCCAAAAACAAAAAAAGACTTCTTTTTTTTTAAGGTAAACACCATATATAGTCTTTGGGTGGTTATTGGTGTTTTGTTTTTTTTTTTAAATAATTCTTGTGGCTCTTTTTTTTCCTTTTTCCTTGTTCCTTCTGCTTCTTTTCTTTAATATTGTATTTTTGAAAATCCAACCCCTACTCTAGTTTTTTAATCTTTGCGCTTAGGCTTTTGTTGTCAATTTTGTACATTTAAAAACCCAAACTTCACTACCCAATTTTACCTGAGAGCAAGATTACTGCTTGACCACTCTCTCCAACTTTGGACTCTCCTTTTTCTCCACCAGGTGGCCTCTGTCTCTTTTCTCCCCCATCTCTTCTCTATCCAACTCTGAATCTCTGTGTGATCCAGATGGTGGAGAACACCTAAGGAACTGGTTACTGGCAGGATTTGTCTCTCTCCTTCTCATTCCTCTCTCTTATCCTCCTGGCCACCTCTGTCTACTTCCTCCCTCTCATCTTCCCTGTATAACTCCGTAAATACCTCTGAGCGGTCCAGACTATGTAGCGCACATAAGGAAGTGACTACTGGCTAGCTTGCTCTCTCCTCTTTTGATCTCACCGCATCTCATTCCAGTCACCTCTAACTACCCCCTCCCTCCTCTCTTCTCCTTGTAACTCAGTGAACCTCTCTGAGTGTCCCTCAATGTGGAGAAACTTTTCATCTTTAACCTAGATGTTTTATCATTGGTGCTGTATAGATGGAGAAGTCTAGAGGCTACTGTAAAAATAAAACTGAAAACCAGAAGCAGGAGGCTTAAGTCCAAAGCCTGAACACATCAGAGAACTCCTGAATTCAGGGAACCTTAAGCAATAGGAGCTCATCAAATGCCTCCCTACCTACACTGAAACCAAGCTCCACCCAAGGACCAACCTTTGATGTCTCATAACCCATTACGGGTCACTCCACTGCACTCCAGAGAGAAGAAACCCAGCTCCACCCATCAGAACTCCAACACAAGCCTCCCTAAGCAGGAAACCTAGACAAGCCACTGATACAACCCCCCCAAAGTAAGGAAGCTCCATAATAAAGAGAACTCCACAAATTACCAGAATATTAAAAGGCCACCCCAAACGCAGCAATATAACCAAGATGAAGAGACGGAGGAATACTCAGCAGGTAAAGGAACAGGAGAGTTGCCCACCAAACCAAACAAAAGAGGAAGAGGTAGGGAATCTACCTGAGAAAGAATTCCGAATATTGATAGTGAAAATGATCCAAAATCTCAAAATCAAAATGGAATCACAAATAGCCTAGAGACAAGGATTGAAAAGATGAAAGAAAGGTTTAACAAGGACCTAGAAGAAATAAAAAAGAGTCAATGTATAATGAATAACGCAATAAATGAGATCAGAAACACTCTGGAGGCAACAAACAGCAGAATAACGGAGGCAGAAGATAGGATTAGTGAAATAGAAGATAGAATGGTAGAAATAAATGAATCAGAGAGGAAACAAGAAAAATGAATTAAAAGAAATGAGGACAATCCCAGAGACCTCCAGGACAATATGAAACGATCCAACATTTGAATTATAGGAGTCCCAGAAGAAGAAGACAAAAAGAAAAACCATGAGAAAATCCTTGAGGAGATAATAGTTGAAAACTTCCCTAAAATGGGGAAGGAAATAATCACCCAAGTCCAAGAAACACAGAGAGTTCCAAATAGGATAAACCCAAGGCGAAACACCCCAAGACACATATTAATCAAATTAACAAAGATCAAACACAAAGAACAAATATTAAAAGCAGCAAGGGAAAAACAACAAATAACACACAAGGGGATTCCCATAAGGATAACAGCTGATCTTTCAACACGAACTCTTCAGGCCAGGAGTGAATGGCAAGACATACTTAAAGTGATTAAAGAAAATAACCTACAGCCCAGATTACTGTACTCAGCAAGGATCTCATTCAAATATGAAGGAGAAATCAAAAGCTTTACAGACAAGCAAAAGCTGAGAGAATTCAGCACCACCAAACCAGCTCTCCAACAAATTCTAAAGGATATTCTCTAGACAGGAAACACAAAAAGGGTGTATAAACCCGAACCCAAAACAATAAAATAAATGGTAACAGGATCACACTTATCAATAATTACCTTAAACGTAAATGGGTTGAATGCCCCAACCAAAAGACAAAGACTGGCCAAATGGATACAAAAACAAGACCCCTCTATATGCTGCTTACAAGAGACCCACCTCAAAACAAGGGACGCAAACAGACTGAAAGTGAAGGGCTGGAAAAAGATATACCACGCAAATAGAGACCAAAAGAAAGCAGGAGTGGCAATACTCATATCCGATAAAATAGACTTTAAAACAAAGGCTGTGAAAAGAGACAAAGAAGGCCACTACATAATGATCAAAGGATCAATCCAAGAAGAAGATACAACAATTATAAATATATATGCACCCAATATAGGAGCACCGCAATATGTAAGACAAATGCTAAGAAGTATGAAAGGGGAAATCAAAAATAACACAATAATAGTGGGAGACTTTAATACCCCACTAACACCTATGGACAGATCAACTAAACAGAAAATCAACAAAGAAATGCAAACTTTAAATTACACATTAGACCAGTTAGACCTAATTGATATCCATAGGACATTTCACACCAAAACAATGAATTTCACTTTTTTCTCAAGTGCTCATGGAACCTTCTCCAGGATAGATCACATCCTGGGCCATAAATCTAAACTTGATAAATTCAAAACAATCGAAATCATTCCAAGCATCTTTTCTGACCATAATGCTTTAAGATTAGATCTCAATTACAGGAGAAAAACTATTAAAAATTCCAACATATGGAGGCTGAACAACACACTTCTGAATAACCAACAAATCACAGAAGAAATCAAAACAGAAATCAAAATATGCATAGAAACTAATGAAAATGAAAACACAACAACCCAAAACCTATGGGACACTATAAAAGCAGTGCTAAGAGGAAAGTTCATAGCAATACAGGCATACCTCAAGAAACAAGAAACAAGTCAAATAAATAACCTAACTCTACATCTAAAGCAACTAGAAAAGGAAGAATTGGAGAACCCCAGGGTTAGTAGAAGGAAAGAAATCTTAAAAATTAGGGCAGAAATAAATGCAAAAGAAACAAAAGAGACCATAGCAAAAATCAACAAAGCCAAAAGCTGGTTCTTTGAAAGGATAAATAAAATTGACAAACCATTAGCCAGACTCATCAAGAAGCAAAGAGAGAAAAATCAAATCAATAAAATTAGAAATGAAAATGGAGAGATCACAATAGACAACACAGAAATACAAAGGATCATAAGAGACTACTATCAGCAGTTGTATGCCAATAAGATGGACAACATAGAAGAAATGGACAAATTCTTAGAAAAGTACAACTTTCCAAAACTGAACCAGGAAGAAATGGAAAATCTTAACAGACCCATCACAAGCACAGAAATTGAAACTGTAATCAGAAATCTTCCAGCAAACAAAAGCCCAGGTCCAGACAGCTTCACAGCTGAATTCTACCAAAAATTTCAAGAGCTAACACCTATCCTCCTCAAACTCCTCCAGAAAATTGCAGAGGAAGGTAAACTTCCAAACTCATTCTATGAGGCCACCATCACCCTAATACCAAAACCTGACAAAGATGTCACAAAAAAAGACTACTACAGGCTAATATCACTGATGAACATAGATGCAAAAATCCTCAACAAAATTCTAGCAATCAGAATCCAACAACACATTAAAAAGATCATACACCATGACCAAGTGGGCTTTATCCCAGGGATGCAAGGATTCTTCAATATCTGCAAATTAATCAATGTAATTCACCACATTAACAAATAAAAAATAAAAACCATATAATTATCTCAATAGATGCAGAGAAGGCCTTTGACAAAATTCAACATCCATTTATGATAAAAACTCTCCAGAAAGCAGGAATAGAAGGAACATACCTCAACATAATAAAAGCTATATATGACAAACCCACAGCAAACATTATCCTCAATGGTGAAAAATTGAAAGCATTTCCCCTAAAGTCAGGAACAAGACAAGGGTGCCCACTTTTACCACTACTATTCAACATGGTTCTGGAAGTTTTGGCCATAGCAATCAGAACAGAAAAAGAAATAAAAGGAATCCAAATTGGAAAAGAAGAAGTAAAACTTTCACTGTTTGCAGCTGACATGATCCTCTACATAGAAAACCCTAAAGACTCCACCAGAAAATTACTAGAGGTAATCACTGAATATAGTAAAGTTGCAGGATATAAAATCAACACACAGAAATCCCTTGCATTCCTATACACTAATAATAAGAAAGTAGAAAAAGAAATTAAGGAAACAATTCCATTCACCATTGCAACGAAAAGAATAAAATACTTAGGAATATATCTACCTAAAGAAACTAAAGACCTATATATAGAAAACTATAAAACACTGATAAATCAAAGAGGACACTAATAGATGGAGAAATATACCATGTTCATGGATCAGAAGAATCAATATAGTGAAAATGAGTATACTACCCAAAGCAATTTACAAATTCAATGCAATCCCTATCAAGCTACCAGCCATATTTTTCACAGAACTGGAACAGATAATTTCAAGATTTGTATGGAAATACAAAAAACCTCAAATTGCCAAAGCAATCTTGAGAAAGAAGAATGGAACTGGAGGAATCAACCTGCCTGACTTCAGGCTCTACTACAAAGCCACAGTCATCAAGACAGTATGGTACTGGCACAAAGACAGACACATAGATCAATGGAACAAAATAGAAAGCCCAGAGATAAATCCACACACATATGGACACCTTATCTTTGACAAAGGAGGCAAGAATATACAATGGAGTAAAGACAATCTCTTTTTAACAAGTGGTGCTGGGAAAACTGGGCAACCACTTGTAAAAGAATGAAACTAGATCACTTTCTAACACCACACACAAAAATAAACTCAAAATGGATTAAAGATCTAAATGTAAGATCAGAAACTATAAAACTCCTAGAGGAGAACATAGGCAAAACACTCTCCGACATAAATCACAACAGGATCCTCTATGATCCACCTCCCAGAATTCTGGAAATAAAAGCAAAAATAAACAAATGGGATCTAATTAAAATTAAAAGCTTCTGCACAACAAAGGAAAATATAAGCAAGGTGAAAAGACAGACTTCTGAATGGGAGAAAATAATAGCAAATGAAGCAACTGACAAACAACTAATCTCAAAAATGTACAAGCAACTTATGCAGCTCAATTCCAGAAAAATAAATGACCCAATCAAAAAATGGGCCAAAGAACTAAATAGACATTTCTCCAAAGAAGACATACAGATGGCTAACAAACACATGAAAAGATGCTCAACATCACTCATTATTAGAGAAATGCAAATCAAAACCACAATGAGGTACCACTTCACACCAGTCAGAATGGCTGCGATCCAAAAATCTGCAAGCAATAAATGCTGGAGAGGGTGTGGAGAAAAGGGAACCCTCCTACACTGTTGGTGGGAATGCAAACTAGTACAGCCACTATGGAGAACAGTGTGGAGATTCCTTAAAAATTGCAAATAGAACTACCTTATGACCCAGCAATCCCACTGCTGGGCATACACACCAAGGAAACCAGAATGGAAAGAGACACGTGTACCCCAATGTTCATCGCAGCACTGTTTATAATAGCCAGGACATGGAAACAACCTAGATGTCCATCAGCAGATGAATGGATAAGAAAGCTGTGGTACATATACACAATGGAGTATTACTCAGTCGTTAAAAAGAATTCATTTGAATCAGTTCTGATGAGATGGATGAAACTGGAGCCGATTATACAGAGTAAAGTAAGCCAGAAAGAAAAACACCAATACAGTATACTAACACATATATATGGAATTTAGGAAGATGGCAATGACGACCCTGTATGCAAGACAGCAAAAAAGACACAGATGTGTAGAACCGGACTTTTGGACTCAGAGGGAGAGGGAGAGGGTGGGATGATTTGGAAGAATGGCATTATAACATGTATACTATCATGTAAGATCAAATTGCCAGTCTATGTCTGACGCAGGATACAACATGCTTGGGGCTGGTGCACGGTGATGACCCTGAGAGATGTTATGGGGAGGGAGGTGGGAGGGGGGCGCATGTTTGTGAACGCATGTACACCCGTGGTGGATTCATGTCAATGTATGGCAAAACCAATATAGTATTGTAAAGTAAAATAAAGTAAAAATTAAAAAAATATATATAGGGAAGCCAAAAATAAATAAATAAATAAAAATAAAATGCAGGAGATCTAATAATGTCCCTGTATGTTCCTATAAACACCCTTTTTGATGAATGAAATATTTTAAATATCCCATCTTCTTTCAAATATGGTATTTTTGTGACACTAATGAACTCTGCAGGTTTATCATGTATTTGGTGTCAAATCTAATGGCATATTTCTTAGAAACATTACATGTTTGTTGATTAACTAGACAAAAAACCAAACAGACAAAATTAAACAGAAGATGAAAGTGCTTCAAGGGTGCTATTACTATTTTCCAAGATTATGCATATAAAGATTAGAGCCATATAAAAACATCCAAAATATTATTTAACTTCATAAGGAATCAAGAAAATGACCATCTAAAATAAAATAGTTAATATCCTTACTTCTTCTCCCTTTTTTAATAAAATTTGATATATTGTTTCCTCTGTACTAAAAAGAAAAAAACTACTTAAAGATACTGTTTTTAAATGCTACCCTAACTTACAGTGAAATACAAAACTTTACTTGGTCTTTACAAAGCACTGGCCTCAGTGCACACTAGTAGTAAAGATTATGGACTCTGAAGGGCACTACCTGAGGTCAAGCCCTGGCTTGGCATGTTTGTAAAACCATATGACAATGGGTGAATCTTGTGTTTTAATTTCCTCATTCATAAAAGAGGTATTAACAACAATAGTTCCCACTTCTTGGTGTTCTTATAAGGATAAATGCGTTAATGCATGTGCAACACAGCATGCCAGGCACACAGCTGAGCATCACTTGAACAACTTTTAGTTATTATACTTCATTATAAATATTAAGCTTCTAATATCTCACATATTTAGGTAACACTTGAGTTTTCCAAAATAATTACTACAAACACAACTTGAAAGTAATATATCCTTCAATGCCATAAATTAATTTTAGAACATGCAGTTAAACAATCAGTGCATCTGTTTCAAATGACAAAATGCACAAACACTGACATGGAATTATAACTTGTCCAACTCTTTGTGAGCCCATGGACTGTAGGCTGCCAGGTTCCTCTGTCCTCAGGGTTTTTCTAGGCAAGAATACTGGAGTGGGTTGCCATTTTCTTGCCCAGGGGATCTTCCTGGATCAGGGATTGAACCCACATCTCCTGCATTGGCAGGTGGATTCTTTATCACTGAGCCACCAGAAGCCGACATTAATACCTGCACTTACTAAGAGAGTAAGTCAATTGAGCATGAACCAACGCATGTGAAAAAGACAAGTGTAAGAGGAGGAAACTGTGGTTTCGAAACTGTGGTTTCAGTTAGAAAAAGCATCTGATTACCATTTCACATGAAGTCACTCCAAATTTATCATCATATCTTTATTTCTTCCCTCCTTCCTCCCAAAAGTTAGTCAAAAATACTGGCTTTGACTTAGTCTTTCTCTCTTTTCAAGGAAATGATTCAATCTAATACTATAAAACATACTGTCCTCTGAAAGGCTTTTACACCAAACAATATAATATTATGTAAGATCTATGGAAATTTGATTTGAAGGCAAATTAAATAATGTTTTCATACTAATCATTTTTAATGTATACCATTAAAACCTAGACAACGCAAATTAAAGCTGATGTATAGTGCCACTTGAAAATGCAGGAAAGGAAATCAAACAATAGTACAAATGGCATTATTAAATATTACCTGCAATGTTGATGAAAAATCTAATAATATGCTACAATATGCTATATTTTCTACTCTTGATTTTATAAAGATGCTTTATTGTCCATTAACTATAAAAACTGTCCCTGCTTTGACTTTTTTCAAATCAATAAACTTAATAAAGACATTTACTTTTTAGTATCTGCATTTCATTATCATATATGCATTTTCAGAACTAATCTATTCCAAATTATGTTTTCACATTAATCAGTGATTACATCATTTAATGAGGTTCCTAAGGATTAAAAAGTACTCATGACTACACACTGTTTTTATATACATGAAACACTAAAAACATCAAACTACCTTTTACATGAGCAGGGAAAAATAATTATGAAATAAAATATATGTTCTTTACTCTATCTTTGAAGTTTAGAACACTTATTAATTTGAATAGATTAGTAGTAGTAGTAGTAATTTAGTCGCTCAGTAGTGTCCTATTCTTTGCAACCCTATGGACTGCAGCACGCCAGGCCTCCCTGTCCATCACCAACTTCCGGAGTTTACTCAAACTCATATCCAGTGAATCGGTGATGCCATCCAACCATCTCATCCTTTGTTCTCCATTTCTCCTCCTGCCTTCAGTCTTTCTGGACATGAGTATCTTTTCAAATCAGTCAGTTCTACACAGCAGGTGGCCCAAATATTGTAGTTTCAGCTTCAGCATCAGTCCTTCCAATGAATGTTCCAGACTGATTTCCTTTAGGATGGACTGGTTGGATCTCCTTGCAGTCCAATGGACTCTCAAGAGTCTTTAACACCACAGTTCAAAAGCATCAATTCTTCGGCCCTCAGTTTTCATCACAGTCCAACTCTCACATCCATAAATGACTACTGGAAAAATCATAGCTTTGACTAGACAGACCCATGCTAGCAATATAATGTCTCTGCTTTTTTTTTTTTTTTTTTGGTTTTTTATTTTTTTAATTTTAAAATATTTAATTCTTACATGTGTTCCCAAACATGAACCCCCCTCCCACCTCCCTCCCCATAACATCTCTCTGGGTCATCCCCATGCACCAGCCCCAATCATGCTGTATCCTGTGTCAGACATAGACTGGCGATTCAATTCTTACATGATAGTATACATGTTAGAATGCCATTCTCCCAAATCATCCCACCCTCTCCCTCTCCCTCTGAGTCCAAAAGTCCGTTATACACATCTGTGTCTTTTTTCCTGTCTTGCATACAGGGTCGTCATTGCCATCTTTCTAAATTCCATATATACATATATATGGAATGTCTCTGCTTTTCAATACGCTGTCGAGGTTGGACATAACTTTTCTTCTAAGGAGTAAGCGTCTTTTCATTTCATGACTGCACTCACCATCTACAGTGATCTTGGAGCCCCAGAAAATGAAGTCTGTCACTGTTTGCCCATCCATTTGCCAGGAAGTGATGGGACCAGATGCCATGATCTTAGTTTTCTGAATGTTGAGCTTTAAACCAATTTTTTCACTCTCTTCTTTCACTTTCATCAAGAGGCTTTTTAGTTCCTCTTCACTTTCTGCCATAAGGGTGGTGTCATCTGCATATCTGAGGTTATTGATATTTCTCCCAGCAATCTTGATTCCAGCTTGTACTTCATCCAGCCCAGCATTTCGCATGATGTACTCTACATATAAGTTAAATAAGCAGGGTGACAATATACAGCCTTGACCTACTCCTTTCCCCATTTGGAACCAGTCTGTTGTTCCATGTCCAGTTCTAACTGTTGCTTCCTGACCTGCATACAGGTTTCTCAAGAGGCAGGTCAGGTGGTGTGGTATTCCCATCTCTTGATATATTTTCCACAGTTTACTGTGATCCACACAGTCAGAGCCTTTGGCATAGTCAATAAAGAAGAAATTGATGTTTTTCTGGAACTCTCTTGCTTTTTCAATGATCAAAAGGATGTTGGTTGCAATCTGATCTCTGGTTCCTGTGCCTTTTCTAAATCCAGCTTGAACATTTGGAAGTTCACGGTTCACATATTGTTGAAGCCTGGCTTGAAGAATTTTGAGCATTACTCTACTAGCCTGTGAGATGAGTGCAATTGTTTGGTATTTTGAGCATTCTTTGGCATTGCCTTTCTTTGGGATTGGAATGAACACTGACCTTTTCCAGTCCTGTGGCCACTGCTGAATTCTCCAAATTTGCTGGCATATTGAGAGCAACACTTTCACAGCATCATCTTTTAGGATTTGAAATAGTTCAACTGGAATTCCATCACCTCCACTAGCTTTGTTCGTAGTGATGCTTCCTAAGGCCCACTTGAGTTCACATTCTAGGATGTCTGGCTCTAGGTGAGTGATCACACCATCGTGATTATCTGGGTCATGAAGATCTTTTCTGTATAGTTCTTTAGTGTATTCTTGCCACCTCTTCTTAATATCTTTTGCTTCTGTTAGGTCCACCCATTTCTGTCCCTTATTGTGCCCATCTTTGCATGAAATGTTCACCTGATATCTCTAATTTTCTTGAAGAGATCTCTAGCCTTTCCCAGTCTATTGTTTTCCTCTATTTCTTTTCACTGATCACTGAGGAAGGCTTTCTTATGTCTCCTTGCTATTCTTCAGAACTCTGCATTCAAATGGGTGTATATTTCCTTTTCTCCTTTCCTTTTCACTTCTCTTCTTTTCATGGCTATTTGTAAGGCCTCCTCAGACAACCATTTTGTCTTTTTGCATTTCTTTTTCTTGGGAATGGTCTTGATCCCTGTCTCCTGTACAATGTCAGGAACTTCCATCCATAGTTCATCAGGCACTCTGTCTATCAGATCTAGTCCCTTAAATCTATTTCTCAATTCCACTATATAATCATAAGGGTTTTGATTTAGGTCATACCTGAACTGTCTAGTGTTTTTTCCTACTTTCTTCAATTTAAGTCTGAATTTGGCAATAAGGATCTCATGATCTGAGCCACAGTCAGCTCCCGGTCTTGTTTCTGCTGACTGTATAGAGCTTGTCCACCTTTGGCTGCAAAGAATATAATCAATCTGATTTTGGTATTGACCATCTGGTGATGTCCATGTCAGAGTCTTCTCTTTTGTTGTTGGAAGAGGGTGTTTGCTATCACCAGTGCATTCTCTTGGATAAACTCTATTAGCTTTTGCCCTGCTTCATTCTGTACTTCAGGACTAAATTTGCCTGTCATTCCAGGTGTTTCTGGACTTCCTACTTTTGCATTCCAGCCCCCTATAATGAAAAGGACATCTTTTTTGGGTGTTAGTTCTAGAAGGTCTTGTAGGTCTTTATAGACCCATTCAACTTCAGCTTCTTCAGCATTACTGGTTGGGGCATAGACTTGGATTACCTTAATACTGTTTTAAAATTTTAATGAATAACAAGTTGGGAACAAATTAGAATAACATTAATAAATATATTCTCTATTAAATTAGTTTAGAATTTTAAAACTAAAATTAGTTCTAAAATACCCTCAAGGTCATCTTCATTTATTAATTTTAAAAAAAGAGAGACAGAGGAGCTAAGTTACTTGTTCTAAGCAAGAATGAGACTGAGACTTCTGTGGAGCCCAGGTAGACTAATCATTTAGTGACCAAGAAGACAAACATTTTGATGCATTTTTTAATTGAGATAATCTGGAAGAGATAATATCTGAAGAGGTCATATCTGACATTTTTCCAATACTGATACAAATGAAAGGTGAGTGCTCAGATAGGGAGCTGAATCAAGTTCCAATGAAGATAAGCAAAGAATAAATACACACCTAAGTGCATCATAGTGAAATAGTAGAACACCAAAGAAAACATTATCTAATAGCTATTGATGTTTCCCTTAAAATAAGAGGGTTTCAAGTTATCTAATTTTAAATTATGTCAGAATGCTGATATAATTTTCAACATTAATTGATCATGTGACTCTATGAAAAATGTGCCTGCAGACAACCAACCTTATGGCCAGGAAAACAGGCCATATGAAGAGCTTAGAAATTATTCTGCTCTATTGTTTTCTGGTGAGTTTACTTGTTAAAATATTACTAAATCCCTAATACTCTCAGTTTAGAAACAAAATACCTTAATACTATTTCAAAATTTTAATGAATAACAACTTAGTAACAAATTAGAATAACATTAATAAATATTTTCTTTATTAAATTAGTTTAGAATCTTAAAACTAAAGTTAGTTCTAAAATGCCCTCAAGGTCATCTTCATTTATTAATTTTTAAAAAAGAGAGACAGAGGAGCTAAGTTTCTTGTTCTAAGTCAGAATTAGACTTCTGTGGAGCCCAGGAAGACCAATTATCTAGTGACCAAGAAGACAAACATTTTGATGCATTTTTTAAAAAGATAAGCTTTTGATATTTTAAGGCATTTAGTTATTTTAAAAAGTATTTATTTAGATTAGGATTTGAACACAGTATGTAAGATGAATGGAAGAGGTAACCCTTGATCAGTAAGATTCCAACTTTCTTTTACACCCAGAATGTCTTCTTCATGGCCCTAAACTTGCAAAACTTCACTGGAAGACCAAATTCCTGTAGTTAATCCATCCCTGACACTTTAGAAAGCAATTTTGTCATCATCTATTATTAGAAGCATAACTTTTAGAAGTATTAACTTTCCCTCCAATACCAGAAAGCTAACCAACCAGCACTCGCTAATTTCCTCAGAGAATTTCAAATAAAAATAATTTCTAGATTCTTTTCATATCTAGTAATAGTTTAAGACCCTCAAATATTCATCTCCAAATTGTAAGACATCTTGCCCACAACTAATATGACTTTGCTACATTTTACTACATATTATCAGTGGGGCTTCCCTGGTGACTCAGATGGTAAAGAATCTGCCTGCAATGTGGGAGACCTGGATTTGATCCCTGAGTTGGGAAGGTCCCCTGGAGGAGGGTATGGCAACCCACTGCATACCTGGAGAGTATTCTTACCTGGAGAGTCCCTGTGGACAGAGGAGCCTGGCGGGCTAAGGTCCATGAGGTCTCAAAGAGTCAGACACAACTGAGCAACTAAGCACAACGCATCAGTGGCAAGGTCAAGACAAGAACCCAGATCTTCCACTTACAGTTCTGTGCTCTGTAAGCTACAACCTTCCTCAACAATTTATAAGTCTGCTCAGGCATTTCTTTCCCTAAGCATACAATAATTTCTCTTCATTGTGCTAATGACATCATCATAGTAATCTGATTTATTAACATCAAATATAAGATCTTTAGCCACATGATCTCTTCAAAGTCATATTCAGAGGAAAACTGGCAACTATGTATGTTCTTGATTAAATGTTAACAGTTTGATAGCAACAAAACACTAGCTAATGAATGCCCCTCCAACATACAAACACACACACACAGAAGTAAAAAGAAAAAAAAAAAAAAACTCTAACACAAAACTCCAAGATGAATTAAATTTCCTCAATAAACCTTTTGGTGATTACCAAAATATAACTGCATGCAATTTAAAAATTAAGAGCAGAAGTGAACAAAAAAATGAAAGAAATAAAAGTTGATTTGACTTAAGAAAAAAAAGTGAAAGGAAAAAAACACAACCATCTAAGAAATATAGACTAAGTTACAAGGTAAGCACAGAAGAAAAAACTTTCACATAAAAATTTCAAAAGAAGTGTTGCCTAAAATCAGGAAATGAACCAAGAGTTAGAATATTAGATAAAGTAAAAAGGGAAGAGTCAGAGAAAAAGTGATTTGAAATGGAAGATGGACAGAGAAGATCCAATGTGTGTATAAGTGGAATACCTGAATTTTTTTTTTAATGGAACCATCAAAAACCTAGAAAGAGCAAAATTAAAACCACCAAATCAATAAATAGTATTTAGTAAGAGTTTGTTGTGCATAATTAGAACAGTTTGCAACTGAGTGTGTTCAAAAATAAAAACTGATATGAAGCTTGGGGGTATGATGTTATGTTTTACAGAGTAAAATGAGAAAGCGGCTAACCTTTACAGTCATTGGTTATTATAGTGGAGGTTCCTAGATGGCAGAGGATTCATTAAAAGTGACCTCATACTATTTTTAGAAATATGACATGTTTTCTTTGGCGACCTGATGCGAAGAGCTGACTCATTGGAAAAGACCCTGATGCTGGGAAAGATTGAGGGCAGGAGGAAAAGGGGACCACAGAAGATAAGATGGTTGGATGGCATCACCGACTCAATAGACATGGGTTTGGGTGGACTCCGGGAGTTGGTGATGTACAGGGAGGCCTGGTGTGCTGCGGTTCATGGGGTTGCAAAGAGTTGGACACGACTGAGTGACTGAACTGAAATGAACTTTAATGATTGCCGGAGGATTTATAAGAAATAATCTAGGTTAGTTATCTTCATGAAATAAGATGTTGTTTTCCTTATGTGGCTTAAATGTTTTTTGCTTCTCAGGAAATTCTCAAGTATGGTCTCCATTTTATATGCTACTTTAACAGAGCAAACTAATATATAAAGTGATAATGAGGAAAAATATGAAAGTTAAAAATATATTTAAATATATATATATTGAAAGTGACCATTTTATATGTAGGAAAACTGAAATTTCAGCCCTGGAAATGTGCCTATAAATCTACTGGACTTTAAACATTAAACAAACAAAAAAACTTTTTTAAGATCTCCAAGAAAAAAACAAAGAAAACAAAGGCAATACAAAGGCAATAAAATTAGGTGGGCTACAGACTTCTCCAGAATAACATACCAAGCTAAGTTACAGTAACTGTTA
Organism: Ovis aries; assembly: GCF_016772045.2. Classification (NCBI taxonomy): domain Eukaryota; kingdom Metazoa; phylum Chordata; class Mammalia; order Artiodactyla; family Bovidae; genus Ovis; species Ovis aries. The sequence continues at coordinate 27,195,030 of NC_056059.1, read as the reverse complement.
TCTTTAATAAACAGAAAAAATATTTATCAATGTAGAACAACATTGCTGGCCACGCTGCCTTAAAGTATCAAGACTATAGGAAAACAATCCCAAACACTCAAGAACCCAGGTAATATTGTCCTTATGAAAAATGTGCACAAAGATGAGTCTTGCTCAACCAAGATACAACAAATAAGAGTTCAGCAAAAGTACTAACAAACATGAGTAGTATATGCAATAGTACATCTAAGACTAAAACAGGGTATAAATCATGCAATTGAATAACGGCAGGAGGAGGGAACGTATAAGAAAAGTACAGAAGCCCATTGACTGCTATGTAGGTCACAGATGATAGTCCAAAGAAAAAAATTAAAAAGTGGCAAACCAGACAGTAAAAAGATAAGAAAATGGGACTAAGAACATTTTCAAAAGTTCTAAGTACAAAAATAACAGTTGCAACAAAAATACAAATTTTCTTAAATAAATAAATTGACATTATGAAAGGCCAAAGAGAAAAATAACATTGAGAGAGTAAAATTAATATAATATATAGTAATTATTCAAAAATATTATAATAGAGACTACAGGCATACCACATTTTGTTTTTTTATGCTTCACAGATGACTGCATTTTTCACAAATTAAAGGTCCGTGTCATCGTGTGACAAGTTTACCATACCACTTTTCTAACTGAATTTGCTCCTTTCATATCTTTATGACACATTTTGTAATCCTAACAGTATTTCAAACTTTTTCACTATTATTATATTTTTATGGTGATCTGTGATCAGTGATGTTTGATGCAATTTTTTAGGGGAACCATGAAGCACACCCATTTAAGACAGTAAACTAAATCAACAAATGCATATGTTCTAACTACTCCATCGACTAACTTGTCCCCCCATCTCTCTCACTCTCCTTGGGTGTTCTTATTCCCTGAGACACAATGGGTGAGACACAACAGTGTTGAAATTAGATCAATTACTAACCCTACAGTGATCTTTAAGTAAAAGGAAGAGTCAACTGATGCAGCAAACTTCACTGTTCTGTTTCAAGAAATTGCCACAGGCACCTAGCCCTTCAGCAACCACCACCCTGACCAGTGAGTAGCCATCAACACAGAGAGAAGACCCTCTACCAGCAAAAAGATTTCAACTTGTTAAAGACTCAGATGACAATGAACAGTTTTTAGCATGAAGTACTTTTAATTAAGATATGTACACTGTCAGATAAAATGCTATTGTACTCTTAATAGACTACTGTATAGTGGAAATATAACTTTTATATGCTCTGGGAAACCAAAACATTTGTATGATTCACTTAATTGCAATATGTGCTTTACAGTGGTGGTCTGGAACCAAATCAACATGTCCAAGATTTGTATATACTCAATAAGTGTGAACAGACATAATTCACTTATTGAAATGAAACAATTTTCAAATTGGGTAACAAAACAGTCAACAAACAACTATATGCTCTGCACAAGAGACAAACATAAAAGTAACTTTGAAAATATAAAAAATAATAAAATGTGCTGGGTAAAGATAAAGGTGTATCAGGCAAATGCAAATAAGATAAAGGTTTATGACCATATCAGATAAATTAGAATTCAAGCCAAAAATATTACTGTAATGAAGAAGAAAACTTTCAATGCTAAAAGATACATTCATTTTGAAGATAAAAAAAAATTTACCACTGCCTATGCACCAAATAAACCAGAAAATATTATAAAAAATATAATTTTAGAACAATTGAGCTTTCCTCATAGCTCAGTTGGTAAAGAATCTGCGTGCAATGTAGAAGATCCCAGTTCCATTCCTGGGTTGGGAAGATCCACTGAAGAAAAAGGCTACCCACTAGAGTATTCTGGCCTGGACAATCCATGGGGTCACAAAGAGTTGGACACAACTGAGCGACTTTCACTTTCACTTTATAAATGTGAGAGTAAATAGATGGAAGCACACTAAGAAACATTAAAATACCATGGTCAGTTCAACACAGGTCAGACCTGCTGACTAGCGGATTCCTGTTTTATTCTATGCATTACAACTCATTATTATCATTATTTATTTTGATATTCAAATTATTTCAGGTGCCTATGGGAGCACCTTCAATCTAGCCCCTGTTCTTTCTGACTTGTTTCAATCACTTTTTTTTAAAGTGAGCACTGATTTTTAACACAACAAGATAGTCCTGCCCCTGCCCTGGAATCAGCCATTCCTCTAAGGACCTCTAGAACCTTTCAGTAATTAATGATTTTTAGAAACCAAGATCTGAGAATAAAGTGTGTTCATTGCTACAATGGCCCTTTAAAGAGACAGAGATAGGAAAAAAAAAAAAAGAATGTACACATATATAAATAACTATGTTCATATCTATATCCATATATCTCTATCTATACATTCGAGTTTTCCTTTTCATATTTGTAACTCCCTTTTCTAACAGTGAAAAACACAGCGCTTCTTATTCTCAGTGTATTGACCCATTCACTTACTCCTAACTCACACAGAAAGTTGTTTTAAAATCGCTAACCTACACATGTGAAAATCAGACCTACTAAATACAGTTCAGAATTTGTTTATAGTTCTTTTTTGCCCTTAGTCGGAAAGTATTGTGTTCAAAATTTTATTTAGGTTACTACTACTACTATTTTTTAAATAGCAGGGAAAATACAGCAATAAAATACACTAGTAAAACAAGAAATTTCTCTCATATGTCTTCTCTTTTTAAGGTGCAACGTTATACAATACAACAAAAAATATCATACCACATAGAAGAAATACCATGCTATGCCTTTTTTTTTTCCAAATGACTCAAAAATACCCCACTGTCAAGATTCTTATAATTTTGTGCATTATCAGTTGCTCAGTCATGTTCGACTCTGTGACCCCCATAGACTAGCCTGCCAGGCTCCTCTGTCCATGGGATTTCCCAGGCCAGAATACTGTAACAGGATGCCATTTCCTACTCCAGGGGATCTTCCCAAGCCAGGGCTCAAACCCACGCCTCTTCAGTCTTCTTAACTGGCAGACAAATTCTTTACCACTGTGCCACCTGGGAAACCTTATGTTCAACTTATTTTCCAGAAACAAAAGAGAAATAAAATCATTCCACTCACTCTAACATGTTTGAATTAGAAACAGTTTCCATCTCTTGCAAAATTAAAATTCTTGTTAGAACATTAACTCTATTATATACACTGAACCTTTGAATCTAGACACTGGGGTCTACTAAGTTTCCAGTGCCTTGGAAAGCTTCTGTTATTGGAGTATGCCAAGAAAATAGTTTAAAAAAAAAAAAGTAAAAGTATGTTTTCTACATTATTTTTCTCTAACTGTATAACTGAAGTAAAATAATGGATAATCAGAAATATAGATAATAAAAGAGAAGCTGAAACATTAAAACATTCAACCTATTGTGCAATAAAGAAATTTACACCATAAAGTAAAAGCAATATAAAAAGTAAACTCTATTCTCTCATCAATCAAAATAAAAGAGTTATTTTAAAACTGTGACCATGCGAAATGAAAATTAGTTATTTAGAAACTCCACTGGAAACACTTTATGAACCCCATTAGTCCCTGGGGTTACCAATTCACACAATGATCATCTTAATGACTTATTTTTGTTTGTCATTAATGTATTTTCTCTTTACTTTTATAATATTCATCAATTTGTCTTATCTTTCTAAGTAATTTTTTGCAACTTTACTAATGTATACTTGAAAAAAAGTAAACGTCACATATTTACAGTGTACAATTTGACAAGTTTGGGGATGTCACCTGCATGAAGTTATCTCAACAATCATGATAATAAACATTTTTTTAATCCCCCAAAGTTCTCATGTTTCTTTGTAAGCTAACCCACCTTCTACCCACATTCACATGTAAACAGTTATCTGCTCTTTGTGACTCTATGTAATCTTCACTTCTAGAATGTTATATAAATAGAATCATGTATTATATAGTGTTTTGTTTCTAGCTTTCTTCACATAACATGATTTTAAGACTCACCATGTTCCTGTGTATATCTGTATTTCATTCACTTAAATTTCTGAGTAGTATTTCATTTTATAGACATCCTAGCTGACTTATTATTTACTAGCTGATGAACACTCAGGCTGATTCCAGTTTGGGGTAAGTAATAACAGTTTAGGTTAATAATACTGCCATAAACATTCATATACATGCCTCCCATTTTTCCTGAGTAAAGACCTAGAAGCAGAATGGGTGCTTATTACTTATATTGCAACTACATTGATCTTGGTATATATTTTTCTCTGAAGGTCAAAAATCTCCAAAATACTAAGAAAAAAGATTAGAACTTAATGATTAATCAGGAAAAAAATGAAAAAAAATGGGAATTCATGACATTAAATTACAAGTAGACTATGTACATAAGTGTGAAAAGAATTGTCCCAGATGATATAAAAAACACAAACCATGTTCCTCAGAATTTGTTTTCAAAGGCATTAATTCTACTTTTGGATGAAGTTCTTCTGAAAGAAAGATCATAGCTATCTTTTATCCCAAACACTATCACAGTGATTAGAATACATCAAGGTCATAATAGTGTTATTAGAATTAGAATAATGACCTTAGATGAGTTCATAAAGGAGACAAATGAACAGAAATTATGTGTAAAATGTTAACAACTTACAAGATAAAATGTTTTATAACCACAATTGAGCTCTAATAAATAATGGGTTTTACTTCTATTTTCTAGCATTGTCTTCAGACCAACACTGTTTTGTCTTTAAGTTTACAGTCTTGTAAATATACAATAAAATTTTATTAAAATATTTGAGATATGGCATATTAGAAAGAGAATGACAACTGAAAAATAAAATAAAATAAAGGACACTTTGAGAAACAACCGTACATACAAAATAAAGAAATTACATAAGAATTAAAGTAAAAAGTTAACTTCATTAAAAATTTAGCTGGTACACAGTTCATCTATTTCACTGTGGCAAGCCATCAAAATAATTATGATTCCATGAATGCAATCTAATCTCAGGCGAATGCTAAAAAGTCTGTCTTCCAATTACCACATTAGTGTGACTTGCCTAATTAAATCAATTGAATATCAGTAGAAGATAAGCCCCTAAGTGTGCACTATGAGACTCATATGAAGAAACAGATGTAATCATGTATTTACAATGCACATTAGGAAATTGTTGAAAAATGTTTGATACGTGATTTTTTTTCTTCGTATAGAGCAAAACAAAGGTCTAGAAAAGATATTAAACCCTAGCAAAATGCTCAAATGTGCAAAAGCAGATTTTAAAAATCTACTCTGTTAATGCTTCTTTTATAATTAGGCAATGATGTCTTAAAAGCATAGTTCTAGAATTGGATGTGGGACCATAAAATGGGTAAATTAATTTTCTAAATATAAACGCCATATTAGAAGGTAATTAGAAGGTCCTCAGAGATGCTTATCATTAAATTACATGCTGCTTCCTTTGTTTTCCACTGTGTAGGAAACGGCTTTACATTTCTATGAATATCTTTTCCATGAATATCTTTTCCATACTAAGCATTACATACATTTTTTTTAATATTTAAAAGCTAAGGATATCTCATTGTATAGAAGCTAAAAAAAGTCTTGAAAGTTTTTTAAGGGAAGATAAAACAATTCATAGAATGCATAAAACTTCATTTTTCCCTTTTAGTTATCATATTTAATATTCCATAAAAGTTTGCATTTTATGTAGATGAGAATTAGAGATTTACTTACATTCTTCAAAGAGACTCCTGTATTCTTTATATGGTAAAAAGTAAGGGAAAAGAAAAATTTTGGACTAGAATATAGCTGCATTTGAATAAAACACTTTCATAAAAGACCTTTTGCATTTTTTATCAATGGCATCAGATTCATTGAGAGTTTCTATTTCTGCAGGTACAGTTAAAAAGAAAAAGCGGAGATGTCAAAGAGCAATTAGTAAACATGGAGAAAGTATGTTCAGACAAATAGAAAATAGCACCGATGAAAGATTATCTTCAGACATCAGTAAAAATAAGATGGATTTTACTGGGAAGCATTAAATAAAGACCTGAGCAGAGAATCAAGATTCCCAATTTCTAGTTCAGGGTCTGTTAAAATGTAACTGGAACACTAGAGAAGCTCCAGAAGCAAACACTTCTACAGCCAAAATGACCCTGCTGGTTAAGAAGGTATGTCCCTTGAGAACTGATTATATATGAGGTAGGTAAGAAGTTGACATCACTGGCTACAGAGTTTATAAGAAATCCGAATTATCCACTTGAGCTAAAGTACAATATTGTTCTTTCCTCAATGTTTTGGCATTTTTTCATGCTAGGAAGAGGTGTCTTCAGGGAAAAGGGAATAAGCTCAGAAGGGAAAACCTACAACACACTTAAAAATAGATGTGGAATAAGAACACTAAGACTTTCATTTCCAGTTTAGAAGGATGCCAGCCATTTTGGTTAACATAATTTTAATATTTGACAGCTTAAAATGTGCTTTTTTGTTGCTATCTTCAATCTGTCCTACTATAAGGATTATCCTTAAAAGGAAATGGTCTCTTTACCAATTTGGAAGGAAAAAAGAAAAGCAAAACTGAAGAATGCACCTGAACTCAGCCACAAAGTAGACCCAGGAAATAAGGGAAGGATATAAGCAAGTTTAAAAAAAAGCTGAGGTCAGCACTCTGGGTTTGCTAAAAATCAGAAAGGAGAGCAAAGTAGCTAGAGCAAGTCTGAACCTTTAGCCCTAATTCTAAAAATTAAAGGACAAACACAAAACTTTTCCTCTGACAGACTTCATCTAAGACAACTCTCTCCTTTTCTCAAGAAATCTCTTTGCAATATTTTCTTTAAGTCACTTAACCTTTTTTCTTCTTAATTTTTTCATCTCTTAAAGGTAAAAATGTTACTTTAAAAGTTTCCTAAAGTCCTTTCATCTCTAAAATGTTATCATCAATATTTAAAGTAGTCATTCTACCCTCAAATTCTCATTAAAAGGACTTTGTGAATGCATTTTCTATACTTCTGTATAATATTCTTGAAATAGTAACCATACAGTCATAAATGGACAAGCAAGAAAATAGTCTAGAGTTTTAAATATTCCTATACAAATACATTAAATGACAAGAGAAAATGACATAAGGAAATAATATTCTGGCTTATTGAGTATAAGAAAATGACATTCAGAATTAAGTTGTATAGTTTAAAACAGTGACCTTATCAGAAAAGATTCAGACTAAAATATTTCTAAGTACACCCCAAAACTAAAAACTTCCAACTTTTATACTTCTCCCATTACTCTGGTTTTAGTTATCATTATATATCTCAAAGATTACTGAAACAGTATCAAGAGCACTACGTCAGAATCTTCAAATCTATTCTCTTTTAGTTATACAATGTTTTCAATGTCAAAACTGACTTTCAGCCTCTACCTAAGATGTAGAAAGCTGGAATGACTGTCATTTCCACCCTCACAATAACAAAGGGCCAATTTCTTATATATGATTATAATTTTTCTTAAACCAGAGAGACAAAGTCACAGAGTATAAAAAGTTAACCTATCAATAAAATGTAAAGAAAGACAAGTGTCCTCAAGAAAAGACATTTTAAAGTATTGATTTATCCAAGGTGGAGCATGGAGGGAAGACAGGAAACACCATACAAGCTGGTAAGAAAAAAATTAATGAACTGCTTAAGGCTAAGCATGGACTGGCATGAGAGTATAGAATACCATACTAGGACCTTCAGACACAAAGATAGTTACGACTCATTCATGAGACCAAGAGACTCATGGTCTCTTGTGAGACCATGTGCTCACAAGAAATACTGGGGACAGAGAGGGAAACTAAAGAAAGCATCTCTTTTGATAGAGACTTGGGGGGAGGAAAGTAGTTGTCACTGCAGAACAGGCCAAGTTCAGTTCGGTTCAGTCGCTCAGTCGTGTCCGACTCTGCGACCCCATGAACTGCAGCACACCAGGCCTCCCTGTCCAACACCAACTCCTGGAGTTCACTAAAACTCACGTCCATTGAGTTGGTGATGCCATCCAGCCATCTCATCCTCTGTCATCCCCTTCTCCTCCTGTCCCCAATCCCTCGCAGCATCAGAGTCTTTTCCAATGAGTCAACTCTTCACATCAGGTGGCCAAAGCATTGGAGTTTCAGCTTTAGCATCATTCCTTCCAAAGAACACCCAGGACTGATTTCCTTTAGGATGGACTGGTTGGATCTCCTTGCAGTCCAAGGGACTCTCAAGAGTCTTCTCCAACACCACAGTTCAAAAGCATCAATTCTTCAGTGCTCAGCTTTCTTCACAGTCCAACTCTCCATCCATACATGACTACTGGAAAAACCATAGCCTTGACTAGACGGACCTTTGTTGGCAAAGTCATGTCTCTGTTTTTGAGTATGCTGTCTAGGTTGGTCATAACTTTCCTTCCAAGGAGTAAGCGTTTTTTAATTTCATGGCTGCAATCACCATCTGCAGTGATTTTGGAGCCACAAAAAATAAAGTCTGACACTCTTTCCACTGTTTCCCCATCTATTTCCCATGAAGTGATGGGACCAGATGCCATGATATTAGTTTTCTGAATGTTGAGCTTTCAGCCAACTTTTTTGCTCCCCTGTTTCACTTTCATCAAGAGCCTTTTTGGTTCCTCTTCACTTTCTGCCATAAGGGTGAAGGTCTACCCAAAACATTCTTTCATGTGAGACAAAAGCCTTAAGCTGCCAGAAGAAAGGCAGTAAATCTTGCTGCCTCTAGGACACAGATGAAGAACTATTATGGCTGGAGGGATGGAACAGGAAATAAAACCTGCTCCTCTGAGATAAATAAGGGCAGAAAACCAGAGGACTGTGCAGAAACTCAACATGACTGTGAGAGATCCACCCAGATTACCTAGTAAATGGGTCTAAGGCTGAGGATGATCTAGGACACTGTAGAACAGGTGTCCCCAACCCAGTCTCCCCCACCCAGTGCACAGCCTGTTGGGAACCTGGCGGAACAGCAGGAAGTGAGCGGCAGGCCAGTAAGTCCGGCGCTCACCGGCACCACCCCCACCCCAGTCCCCAACCCTCATTCTGTGGAAACTTGTCTTGCATGAAACCAGTCCTGGTGCCAAAAAGGTTTTGGACTGTTGATACAGAACATCCATCCCATGCCCCTCAACACCACTAGTGAGACCTCAGTAACAAGCAACATGAGGCATAGCCTAAAAGGAGGACAGAACAGAAATGAGGAAAAATCTTCTGGAAGCCAACTTCCACCCTAAACAAAAGGTGACAATGAAGTAACATAAAGCCGACAACGCACTAAGTAAACCCAGCAACACAAAATCCCAAACCAACTCAATTCCTGACAAAACTAGCCCAACTCTGCACTGAAGTATATCAGAAGAAAAGGTATGCCAATCCAGGTAGAGCTTACTTGATTCTCTTTTACATCATGTCCAGCCTTCAACCAAAATTTATGAGACACAAATGGAAAAAAAAAATGTCAAAACAGTCATCTGCCAAGAAAGAAAGCAAACAACACAGCCTGACACAGAGATGGTCCAGATGTTATAATTTTCAGACAGAGAATTTAAAGTAACTGTGATTAATGATAAAGGCTTTAGTGGAAAGTGGGTAACAGAACAAGACACACAGACTTTGAAAATTATAAAAAAGAATCAAATAGAAGTGGTAGAAATGAAAACACAGGCACAGACATGAAGAGTGCTTTCTACTTGATTCATCAATAGATTGGACACAGGCACGGGAAGAAGTAATGCATAGAAAATAGGCCAATGTGAGGGAGTCTGGAGAGTAAATGTCTGGGAGGCTCTACTCAGAGAACTGAAGAAACAGTCTCCAACAAATTTAGCCTGAAACCCTAGAGGTGGTCAAGAAGCAAGAGCTCACAGAAAAGTCTGAGAAACTGCTGGGTCCAGTCACCACAACTGTAAAACAGGAAGGTGTGGGAAGATCTCCAAAGCTACTGCAACTAGGCATCATTACGTGCCAAGAATAATGACTTATATTTAATCTCCATATTCCAAATAGCATGTAAGATTCTCTTAGCACCTAACTTTAACCTGGAGCCACACAGGGAATGGAATTCTAGAAAATACGCTTTCTAGCCTTAGTATGAAGTATTGGTGGCACTCAGTTGACCATATACAATCCAGAACATTTAGTATTTCAAAACAAGCTAAAAATGAAGAATATGGTTTAAGATGAAAATGTAGGTGTTAGTCGCTCAGCTGAGTCTGATTCTGCAACCCCACAGACTGTAGCCCTCCAGGCTCCTCTGTCCATGGAATTTTGAGGCAAGAGTACTGGAGTGAGATGCCATTTGCTTTTCCAGGGGATCTTCCTGACCCAGGGATCGAACCAAGTCTCCCACATTGCAGGCAGATTCTTTACTGTCTGAGCCACCAGGGAGTGCATCATTTTGTCCTTAAGAGACCCAAAACAAAGAACAAACTGAGTTATGCTCCACCTGGACTTCTGACCCAAAGAAACTGGGAGATAACAAATGGATGCTCCTGTTTTCTGCTAAATTTGTGGTAATCTGTGAGAGCAGTTAGAGAAAACTAAAATATCTCCTTACTGGCCATGCTGATTCCTAATCCTTCTACAAATTGAATGCATGTTGCCATTCCTCTGCTTAAAACTACCACTGAAACCTCACTGCATTCTCAGATAAAGCTCTATCCCCGTGCATGAGCAGGTAAGATCTTTATTTAGGGCAGTATCTGTTTAATTCTCCAGCTTATTCAGCCACCAAATGTCTTGACAGTCTCTGCCCTAAATATTCCGAATTATTTTTGTTCTGAAAAATGGAAAGCAAAGGAGCCTTTGCACATGCTGAGTATTGCATGGAAGAGCCTCTTTTTAATTCATCTCACTCAGCTTTCAGGACTCAGATTAAATATTATTGAACCCCCCTCAGTAATATCTGGCCCTCAAGCCTGGTTAGGCAGTCTGCCTATGTTTATTCCTATCAGGGTGTCTTTCATTATTTATTGGAAATTGCCTCTATTTCTCAGTCTCTTCCACTAAACTACAAGATAGGAGACTTGGTATTTTATTCTTCAAAGCAGTTCAAGTAATGCTTGCCACACACACAAACACATACAAAGATGGAAGGTAGAATTTTAAAGAATCTATTAATATGAAATATAAGAGCGAAGTTAAAATAAGCAATTATTAAAGGTAATATTACTTTTCCTAGATTGATGGTAATTTCTTCTGCCTTCATAATATTTAAAAATACTATAATTTTAGTGATTGGAAATAACTTTGAATTTACTTTAAATTTGAGCTTACTTCAAAATGTTTTCCCCTAGGATTATTTCTAAGAAAAGAACGGTTAGGCATTTTTTTCTAAGTAGAAAATACCAAATTTGTAGTATTGTTCCAGTTTTCTCAAAATAGTCTGTTTCTAGCTAACTTTTTTTTTCTAAAGCCTCATGACCCAAGAACTTTTCACAGTGCTCACAGTGAGTTACCATGGTAACTCGAAATGTTTCCCACCATCTCATAGATCAGGTTCATCATGATTGCTGTAAGACTGCTGAGAGAGTGATTAATGGGTGAAGTCACTGCAAAAGGGTTTATAAAAATGTTATCATATTTGAAAACTAAAGGACAATATAGAATGTACCATTCACAAGATTTTGAACACTAAATTTTGAAAATACATTATTTTTTAAAAGAGTGAAAAGCACACTAGCACAAGGTTAACTCTTTATGATTGTCTAGAAGGACAAGACTTGTCAAACACTGTGCCAATAAAAACCTGACCTTAAATATTTTAAAAGAATCTGGGGGTGAAGGACGAATAAATTAGGAGTTCAGGCAGGTTGATACATATACACTACTATTCATAAAATGACTTGTGAATTGTAAGACTTGTGAATCTTACACGTCATTTAGAATCTGTCGTCACATATCCTACACTGCTGAGTTAGGAGGAGCACTTTCCATTTTTTTTGCTTCTCTTGAAATTCATTAAATACAGGATTGTTCATGATGACTTTTGAGACTTAAATTAGAAAGACAGATGTCTGGAAATAAAAACTAAAATTTACTAAAAGCTTATCAATTAACCTTTTCTTCCTGATATTGAAAATTTTTGTAGTTGGTATCAATGCCATTTTTTGTTTTGTTTTTGGCTGCTACACCGCATGAGGGATCTTAGTTCCCCGACGAGGGATCAAACCCTGGCCCTCGGCAGTGAAAGTGCAGAGTCCTAACACTGGACTGCCAGGAATTCCCTCAAATGCATTTTTTTTTTTGGCGGGGGTGGGGGGCAGCCCTGGGTCTTGTTGCTGTACAATAATTGCTGCAAGCAACTCTGCAGTTGAGGCACATGGGCTTGTTGTCGTAGTGGCTTTTCTTGTTGCACAGCACAAAATGATCATCCTCTGGCAAACCGTGCATTTACTTTTTGACTGTTTTTTGTCTTCCTTATGAGACTGTAAGATCTGTGAAGGCAAGGGTTTTGTTCCTCCCTGGAATTCTGTTATCCAGAACTGTGCCTAATAAATAACAGAAGCTTAATAAATAATAGAAGCTTAGTAAATATTGTGGGCTTCCCTTGTAGCTCAGTCAGTAAAGAATTTGCTGCAGTGCAGGAGACCCGGGTTCAATCCCTGGGTTGGGAAGATACCCTGGAGGAGGAAATGGCAACCCACTCCAGTATTCTTGCCTGGAAAATCTCATGGACAGAGAGGCCTGGTGGGCGGCAGTCCATGGGGTCACAAAGAGTCAGGCATGACTGAGCGACTAACACTTACTTACCCTTATGCATAAAATAGAAAACCAACAAGGAGCTACTGCATAGCACAAGTAATTATACCCAATATTTTGCAATAACTTAAAGGGAAAATACTATGAAAATACATATTTTTATGTATAACTGAATCACTTTGCTATACACCTGAAATTAACATTTTAAATCAACTATACTTCAATAAAAATTATATTTTAATATAAGATATCCAAAATAGGAATGATACAATTAACTTAAAAGGGAAAGAAAATTGTATATGAAGCTAAGACAATTTAATAATACTCTGTCTCCATTGTATTAATGGTAATGAAGGTATAAAAACATTGACATAAGGATAGCTCTTTCACAAGATTCATCACAGAGGCTGCAAGTCAAATCACTGAGTTCTGCTTTCAATCTCTGAGAACAACTAGACAGTAATATTCATTGAACTGAATATTCACTGAATTGGGAATAAAGCTTCTTAACTGGCAATTCTGATACAATGTACTCTCAGAGAAAACAAGGGTACCATCAAAAGAGAAAGAACTTACTGAAGGTCCATGCCAGTTTCTGATTCAGATAAGGAACATGATAAAGATAATACTAGCTTATCAGCTGCTATTTGAATCTCTCTTTTTTCAGTACTCATAAAGATAACTGGAGAATTCAAATACTAACTGCTATCATATCATGCTGATTTTCATTAAATTTGGCAAAAGGGTGCCCAGCATGGGAATATTAAACTACTTTCCAACCATATGACAAAAAAAGGTTTTTGTATTTATAGCCATTATGCTTTATTTTAAGTTTTTTAATACTGGCACCCACTGAAGTCTAGATAATTAAAGTCAGCTACAAAATACTTTTTTCCAAATCTTCATGCCTTGAGAAAAAGACCCTTTAAGGAAAACTTTGAACTTTAGTGTACTATATAAAATAGAAAATTATAGTCTCACAAACATTATAAAGTTTTTAAAGTACATTCATCACATAAACAAAAGACTGCATTATTTGACAACCCAAAATCATAATAGTCTATAGAAGTCAAATTATTCTACAAAATTCTGTATTATACAATAGATAACCAAAATCTTTCCAAACTATCATCATTTTCTGATTTATAAAGAGCACTGTGTTAAGTTTACAGATGTTGAATTGATTAAGACGACTCAGGAGACTAAAAGACAGCAAAAAAAAATACTTGAAAACAAATTATATTTAATGCTACTAAACTTAGTTCAGAAACAAGTTGACAAGCTTTAAAACCATTATCTATCTTTCACACTGGGAGATACTTACATTTTTTTTTTACGAATAGTACTAAGAGATTTTCTAAATTAACATGGAGATAGGTTACCTAATATCCACAGTGGGTCCGACAGAAGAAAAAACTAACACATAATATGAACAACACAAGCTCAAAAGGAGAAAACTGTATTTCATAATCTGGATTATTTAGTTAGCACTTTAAAAAGTATACCTGTTACTTTCAATGTTAGCATCTACCAGGAAGGTAGTGAACAGAAGACAGTCACCTAAATAAAGCTCTGGCCAGTCTCAGTGCACGATGATGCCATTTAGCATGCTGCTGTTGCTAAGTTGCTTCAGTCTGTCTGACTCTGTGCAACCCCAGAGACAGCAGCCTACCAGGCTCCCCCGTCCCTGGGATTCTCCAGGCAAGAACACTGGCGTGGGTTGCCATTTCCTTCTCCAATGCATGAAAGTGAGAAGTGAAAGTGAAGCCGCTCAGTCATGTCCGACTCTTAGCGACCCCATGGACTACAGCCTACCAGGCTCCTCCATCCATGGGATTTTCCAGGCAAGAGAACTGGAGTGGGCTGCCATTGCCTTCTCCAACCATTTAGCATGGAAACCATTTTAATTCACAGCAAGTGCATATCAAAGTATCTTTCCTGGCCTTCTACTATAAGAGCCTGTGGTTTCATGGGTAAATTAATAATATGGTGCCATAATTTGACTTTTAATATCCCTGATTCAACTTAGTCCTCAAACTCTAGCCACAGCACTGGCTCTGGGTCCAGGTTAAAGATGGTAAAGGTATTTTGAGATTTTATTTGGAATTCTTGAGCTGTTATTTTCTCTGAACACAAGATAATAGATGCTACAAAATATCTATGGTTTATAGATGAACAGTCTCTCAGGTCCATCAAAACCTTTCAAAGTTATCTCAATTGGTTTTGGCATCAACGTAGACTCACCATATATTGACAAACCAATTCCAAGCATTATGAACAAAGATATCCTTCCCCATACAGTGCCAGCTTTTGGCCTCTGAAAATATCCTACTTCGAGAACTACAGCCAAGAGAAGGTCAAGTGTTCATCTAGGAAATCAGAACTAGACACTGAGGATTCCGTGCAGCCTTTGTGGGAGTATCTCACGAGAGGCTGGCATATCTACTTAGAACCCTGTAGTACATGAAACAGACTCAACTTCGTTTGAACAAAGGCAAATCAAACTGAAATGCTAGGTGAAGGTACTGGTGGTCATTACTGGAGAAAATATTTAAAACAAAGAGCTTTTTCACCTATTTAACATTGCATACAGTTAACTGATGTAGTCAACACACTTCAAAAAATCTAAGGACCCTGGAAACACTCAATGAAAGGAGTGGTAGCAACCGTGACCATGTGACACTGAAAGCAATACATTGATGCAAAAAGAAGCATCACCAGGAACGAAGCTAGTGGAGGGGATGGAATTCCAGTTGAGCTGTTTCAAATCCTGAAAGATGATTCTGTTAAAATGCTGCACTCAATATGCCAGCAAATTTGGGAAACTCAGCAGTGGCCACAGGACTGGAAAAGGTCAGTTTTCATTCCAATCCCAAAGAAAGGCAATGCCGAAGAAAGTTCAAACTACCACACAATTGTACTCATTGCACATGCTAGCAAAGTAATGCTCAAAATTCTCCAAGCGAGGCTCCAACAGTACATGAACCGAGAACTTCCAGATGTTCAACCTGGTTTTAGAAGTCAGAGGAACCAAATATCAAATTGCCAACATCTGTTGGATGACAGCAAGAGCAAGAGAGTTCCAGAAAAATATCTGCTTCTGCTTTATTGTCTATGCCAAAGCCTTTGACTGTGTAATCACAACAAACTGTGGAAAATTCTGAAAGAGATGGGAATACCAGACCACCTGACCTGTCTCTGAGAAATCTGTATGCAGATCAAAAAGCAACAGTTAGAACTGGACATGGAACCATGGACTGGTTCCAAATTGGGAAAGGAGTATGTCAAGGCTGTATATTGTCACCCTGTTTATTTAACCTATATGCAGAGTACATCATGAGAAATGCTGGGCTGGATGAAACACAAGCTGGAATCAAGATTGCCAGGAGAAATATCAATAACCTCAGATATGACATCACCGTTATGGCAGAAAGTGAAGAGGAACTAAAGAGCTTCTTGATGAAAGTGAAAGAGGAGAGTGAAAAAGTTGGCTTAAAGCTCGACATTCAGAAAACGAAGATCATGGCATCCAGTCCCATCACTTCAGGCATATAGATGGGGAAACAATGGAAACAGTGACAGACTTTATTTTGGGGGGCTTCAAAATCACTGCAGATGAAGACTGCAGCCATGAAATTAAAAGACACTTGCTCCTTGGAAGACAAGCTCTGACCAACCTAAACAATATATTAAAAAGCAGAAACATTGCCGACAAAGGTCTGTCTAGTCAAAGTCATGGTTTTTCCAGTAGTTATCTATGGTGTGAGAACTGGACCATAAAGAAAGCTGATAGCTGCCAAGAATTGTAGCTTTTGAACTGTGGTGTTGGAGAAGATCTTGAGAGTCCCTTGGACTGAGAGGAGATCCGACCAGTCCATCCTAAAGGAAATCAGTCCTGAATATTCATTGAAAGGACTGATGCTGAAACTGAAACTCCAATACTTTGGCCACCTGCCTGCGAAGAACTGTCTCTAGAAAAGACCCTAATGCTGGGAAACATTGATGGCAGAAGGAGAAGGGGACGACAGAGGATGAGATGGTTGGATGGTATCACTGACTTGATAGACATGAGTTTGAGCAAGTTCCAGGAGTCAGTGATGGACAGGGAGCCTGGCATGCTGCAGTCCATGGGGTGCAAACAGTTGGACATGACTAAGCAATTAAACTGAACTGAACTGAGAAAGGTTCAATACAAGCTGCTGGTAATGATAACAACAGAAACAACAACAGTAACAACACAGTATTTTTTTTTTTAATGCTTCATTGCTTTTCACATGTCTTAGCATTAATGTTTGGAATTTCACAATACTAATTATTATTATTAATTTTATTGGCATAATATCCTATTCAAATAGGGCTTCCCTGATGGCTCAGAAGATAAAGAATCCCCTTGCAGTGAGGAAGCCAAGGTTCATCCCTGGGTCAGGAATTCCCTTTTCTCCTGGAGAAGGGAATGGCTACCCACTCCAGTGTTCTTTCTTGCCTGGAGAATTCCATGGACAGAGGAGCCTGGCAGGCTACAGTCCACAGGGTAGCAAACAGTCAGATACAACTGAAGGGACTTAGTATATATACAAGGCTCCTCTGGATCCTTACACTAAGTAACTAAAGCTGTTAAAAATGTAACTGTCTTACATTATGTCTATCTGAAAAGATAATTCTTTGGGAGTACTACTTATGCTATTTTGTTAACAGAAAAAATTTCTACTACTTTTTGTATTACCAGCCTCAAGAAATTAATCAGAATAACAAGAGCTCAGTTTGGACTACTTTCAAACTTCAAATGAAAACAACATCAGGAAAAGTAAAAAGAATCTAAGTTAACATTCAATCTTGTGAATACCATCCCACCTAGAATTATATTGTTATATGCATATAAATAGAAAAATCTTAAAAAGTAGTTTTACATTGTACAGAGAACTGTGCAGTGCAATTAAACTTGAATACTTTTTCCAAAATAACTTTTATTTCAGTTGTGTTATATATCACACAACTATTTACTCCAACTTCTTTCAGCTGTAAAATTACCACTTTTGTACTTTTTTCTTTCCAAATGAAAAGCAAATATTATAAATTGCAACAAATTGAAACTTCATACTCACTGTTAGACAAATAGATTCTGTTTAGGAAATTTACTTAGTGCAACAGAACTGCCATCACAAGTTTTTAGATAGATGGGCAGACAGATAACCAGGCATGCTATCAACACTGTATTTTAAGGACATTGGGTCAAACCTTTATAAAAATTCTGATTCAGAGCTTTGGCTGCTTCAAGTTAATTTAATAATAATCAGGGAGCACTTTTAAGCTCAAGATATCCTTTAACTAAATATGTTATAGATAAAAGCATAGAATAGAAGCATAAAATAAAATGTGTACTTTACTGGAGGAACTCAGAAAAAAGTTACTCAACAGAAGTAAGCAAGCAGGAATCTTGAGGCCAGCAATTGAATAAATTAACTGGAAATGTATTACATCATAGAATTTTTTTAAAAATCTCAAAAGTAGAATTGGGGTTGTTAAGGTACTGAGACATCGTAATAACTAGTATATGACCAAATACATATACTGCTTTCCTCAAAAACAACAATGTAGGCACAGCTGAAGAGTCATGATTAAAATGGAGAAACATCAGCTTGACTTTGTAAACAAGCTGAACATCAACAGTAAATGACATGAGCATCCTGACAGTAAACAAGCAGTTTCAGCTCCTTGCTGAGATGTAGGAAATATGTCATCAGAGTAGTAAAATCCCACAAATAGATGGAGTAGCGCTGGTAGCAAAAACTCACATATTTTAAGGAAGCACCCAATGTTCACTGAAGCAATGTTTACAATAGCCAACACATGGAAACAAACTGCATGTCCATCGACAGATGAATGGATAAAGAGGCACATATACACAGTAGAATATCACTCATCCATTAAAAAAAAGTGAAATAGTGCCGTTTGCAGCAACATGCATCGACCTGAAGATGACCATACTAAATGAAGTAAGTCAGGCAGAGAAAGACGAATACCTCACAAGATCACTTTTATGTAGACTCTAAAAAAAAAAAAATCACAAATGAACTTATTTACAAAACAGAAACAGACTCACAGACTTAGAGAATGGATTTATAGTCACCAGGGTAGAAGGATGGAAGAGACAGACAGATTGGGAGTTCTGGATTGACATGTATACACTGCTATATTTAAAATAAAATGCCTTTCCATGAAAAGAAAGGTTAGTGCATGCAATCTTTAATATATTCTAAGAAGCACTGAGAGAGGCACAGCAGCAATTTGGAAAAAGGATGAGAGACCAGGAGTGAGACTGCTGGATCATATGGTAATTCTCTTTTTAGTTTTCTTAAGGAACCTCCATACTGTTCTCCTTAGTGGCTGTACCATTTACAGTCCCACTTACCATGTACAAGGGTTCTCTTTCCTCCACAACCTTTCCAGTAATTTTTATTTGTAGACTTTTTAATGATGGCCATTCTAACTCATGTAAAGTGATACCTCACTGTAGTTTTTATCTGCATTTCTCTAATAATTAGCATGTTAAACATCTTTTCATGTGCCTGTTGGCCATCTTGATGTCTTCTGTGAATAAATGTCTGTTTAGGTCTTCAGCACATTTTTGGATTGGATTGGTTTGGTTTTTGTTTGTTTGTTATTGAGCTGTATGAGCTGTTTGTGTACTTTGAAAGTTAAACTCTTGTTGGTCTCATTGTTTGCAAATATTTTCTCCTGGTCTGTAGGTTGTCTGTTCATTTTTGTTATGGTTTCCTTCACTGTGTAAAAGCTTATAAGTTTGATGAGGTCCAATTTGCTTGTTTTTGCTTTCATTTAGTTTGCCTTTGGAGACCAACCTAAGAAAACATTGCTAGGATTTATGTCAGAGAATCGATTGTCTATATCTCTCCTAGAATTTTTATGGTTTCATGTATTATATTTAAGTCTTTAAGCCATTTTGAGTTTACTTTCTTTATTTTGGTGTGTTCTAACTTCATTGATTTACATAGGGCTATCCAGTTTTCCCAATACCACTTGCTGAGGAGACTGTCATTTTTTCGTTGTACATTCTTGCCTCCTTTGCCAAAGATTAATTGACTATATGTGTATGAGTTTATTTCTGGGCTCTCTATTCTATTTCATTGATCTATATATCTGTTTTTTGTGCCAACACCACACTGTCTCGACCAACTGTAGCTTCGTAGTATTATCTGAAGTCTGGAAGAGTTATGCCTCCAACTTTGTTCTTGCTCTTCAGGAGTGTTTTAGTAATTCTGGGTCTTTTGTGGTTCCATATAAATTTTAGGATTATTTGTTCTAGTTCTGTGAAAAAATGTCATAGGTAATTTGATAGGGATTACATTAAATCTGCAGAATGCTTTGGTTACTATGGCCACTTTAAGTAACTATATTAATTCTTCTAATCCAAGAACATGAGATACCTATTTCCTTAAATCATCTACTTCCTTTCGGAGAAGGCAATGGCACCCCACTCCAGTACTCTTGCCTGGAAAACCCCATGGATGGAGGAGCCTGGTAGGCTGCAGTCCATGGGGTCGCAAAAAGTCAGACACGACTGAGTGACTTCACTTTCACTTTTCACTTTCACGCACTGGAGAAGGAAATGGCAACCCACTCCAGTGTTCTTGCCTGGAGAATCCCAGGGACGGGGGAGCCTGGTGGGCTGCCGTCTATGGGGTCGCACAGAGTTGGACATGACTGAAGCACTAGGCAGCAGCAGCAGCAACTTCCTTTATCAATGTTTTATAGTTCTAATATAAGTCTTTCACCTCCTTGGTTAGGTTTATTCCTAGGTATTTTGCCTTTTTTTTTATGCAACTGTAAATGGAATTTTCTTTTACTTTCTGATACTTCCATTGTTAGTGTAAAGAAATGCAACAGACTTCTGTATATTACTTTTGCATCCTGCTACCTTGCTGGATTCATTTATTAGTTCTAATAATTTTTATTTGGAGTCTTTAGGGTTTCCTGTATAGAGAATCATGTCATAATTCTTTTAACTTTCAGTTCAGTTCAGTTCAGTTCAGTCGCTCAGTCATGTCCAACTCTTTGCAACCCCATGAATCGCGGCATACCAGGCCTCCCTGTCCATCACCAACTCCCGGAGTTCACTCAGACTCACGTCCATTGAGTCCGTGATGCCATCCAGCCATCTCATCCTCTGTCGGCCCCTTCTCCTCCCACACCCAATCTCTCCCAGCATCACAGTCTTTTCCAATGAGTCAACTCTTCGCATGAGGTAGCCAAAGTACTGGAGCTTCAGTTTTAGCATCATTCCTTCCAAAGAAATCCCAGGGCTGATCTCCTTCAGAATGGACTGGTTGGATCTCCTTGCAGTCCAAGGGACTCTCAGGAGTTTTCTCCAACACCACAGTTCAAAAGCATCAATTATTCTGCACTCAGCCTTCTTCACAGTCCAACTCTCACATCCATACATGACCACAGGAAAAACCATAGCCTTGACTAGACGGCCCTTAGTCGGCAAAGTAATGTCTCTGCTTTTGAATATACTATCTAGGTTGGTCATAACGTTTCTTCCAAGGACTAAGCGTCTTTTAATTTCATGGCTGCAGTCACCATCTGCAGTGATTTTGGAGCCCCCAAAAATAAAGTCTGACACTGTTTCCAGTTTCCCCATTAACTTTAGCCAACCTAATAGGTGTATAATGGTATCTCACTGTGATTTGTCCAGTTCCATCTGTGATTGTTTTAGACACTTAATATGCCTGAAAATAAATCCTTTTTTGCTTGAAATAGCTAAAGTAGTTTATATTGTCAGCAACTGAAGTCTAATCCAGTACATTTTAGATATGTGAAGCAGTTTAGAAGAAAGAATAAGAAACTAAAAATAGTGGTAACAATGACTTGGAAAAAGTAATGGTTTCTTTTCTAATTTCAAAAATAATAATAATAAAAGAGCAAAGATTTGGGAGTAAAGATAATCCGAAAGGCTTAGGAATATCATGACAATGAAAGGGAAGGTTAGGGAAGGTGAGATAGCCAATGAAAATTTTATTGGAAAATATGCCATCTCTGTGGAACTAAAGAGGGAAGAATGTGAGTTTATCTCAAACAGGACAGAAATATCTGAAGATAAAACTGAAAAAGATCCCAGTGTAGGGAAAAAGCAGCAGGATGGTGGTTAGAATGGGAAAATACGAAACAGAAATGATTGATATTGGAAACAGAAATGAAACAGAAAAAAATGGATAAAATGTGGGTAATATAAATATTAATATATATGAGTAAAACATATCAGTGACAACAACTGAGTGTTATAAACTCCAGGGGAAGCCAGTCACAGAGGGGTAACCACAAGGTTGTGAGATTTAACTCCAGGAGCTCCAGCAGAGTCCTATAGTAAGTAGCAGAGAAAAATTATCTTGGTCTTCTTCCAAGAGTAGGGGAATAGGAACCATTTTGAAATACCTCAGAGCATGCTGTTCTTCATATATAAATATATAAATATATTAAATTTCTATCTATTTTTTAATTGGAGGATAACTGGTTTACAACATTGTGATGGCTTCTGCCACATACCAATATGAATAGGGAGGGAGGGAGGTTCAAGAGGAAGCAAACACTTTGCTCTTCTTGACAAGACCTGGCCTCAAAGCAAACTAGTTAACCAGAGCCTAACCTTCCGGGGCTATTTTTCTGAGCCTAAGTAACTTTGGGAAGGTAAATATCCAACTCCAGCCCACTCGAGTTATCCAGTCCCACCTAAAGGAAGAGAAAAAATGAGAAACACCTGTGAAGTTCATGGCCTAGAGGCTTAGGCTCACTAAAAGAATGAGACTATAGGACTATAAAATGGACTATAATCCATAGGACTACAGAATGCTCCCCCACCACACACACCTCAGCACCACATTATTAACAGCTGATTCACAGCAGTTCCTTCACTCTGTACCTAATCCACTATGAACAAAAAATTACAAGGCACACCAAAAGGCAACAAACATAATTTGAAAAGACAGAGAAAGCATTAGAACTAGACATGGCAGGTGTGTAATAAACTATCAGATCAGGAATTTTAAGCAACAACTGATGTGCTAAAGGCTTCAATGGATAAACTTCCATGGTAGCTCAAGGGCTAAAGAATTTTTCCACAAAGTGGGAGGCCTGGGTTCCATTCCTGGGTGAGGAAGATCCCCTGGAGAATGGAACAGCAACTCACTCCAGTGTTCTTGCCTGGAGAATCCTATGGGTAGAGGAGTCTGGTGGGCTACAGTTCACAGGGTCGCAAAGAATTGAACGTGGCTAAGCAACTGTCTCATTGTCTTGGGGTGTGTTTTGGAAGTGGGGGGCAGGGGGGAGCATAACAGGGCCTATGGGGTACCAGGCCTCCAAAGCCCAAGCTAGTGCCTTTATCATAATACCAGGTGCCTTCCCTGTGGAATTTCAAGCCTCTGCAGGGAAGGTTTATGAGGTACAAAAAGGGTGGGGCAAGAAACAGGGTGTCTTTCTGTAAGTGTTTAACAGGTGGAGAGGCATGTAGAAACGGAGACTTCCGCGAGTGCCTGCGAACCCTATTGTTTGTTTCAGAAGCTCAGTTCCTTTTACGGGAAGCTAGGCTGGGTGGGTGGAGAAGGAAATGGCAACCCACTCCAGTGTTCTTGCCTGGAAAATCCCAGGGACGGGGGAGTCTGGTGGGCTGTCGTCTCTGGGGTCGCACAGAGTCGGACACAACTGAAGCGACTTAGCAGCGGCAGTAGCAGCAGCAAGCAACTATTGCTTTCACTTTACAGTGGTTTAAAAAGAAAAGAACAGATAGACAGTATCAGCAGAGAGACAGAAATCCTGAGAAAGAATCAAAAAGAAATTATAGAGATAAAAACAGAAATAAACAATTCATTGGGCGGATTTATTAGTAAATTGGACATGGCTGAAGAAAGAATCCCTGGGCTAGAAAATATACAAACAGAATCTTTAAAAACAAAGTAAAGAATAAAAAAAAAAAAAAAAAAAAGCACTACATACCAAAATTTCTGGATGCAGTAAAAGGAGAGGAAGGTTCACAGCAATACAGGCCTAACTCAGGAAACAAGACAAATCCTATATAATCTAACCTTATACCTACTAAAAAAAGAGAACTACAAATGAAGCCCAAAACAGGCAGAAGGAAGGATATAATAAACATCAGAGTAGAAGATAAAGAAATTTTTAAAAATATATTTAGAAAAAGTCAATGAAATTAAGAGCTGGTTCCTTAAAAAGATAAACAAAATCCACATGCCATTAGTGAGACTAACAAAGTAAGAACAGTAAAAGCTCAATTAAGTAAAATCAGAAATGAAAGACAAGTTACCACTAAAATAACATAAATAAGGAAACTACTTCAAACAATTATATGTCAAAAAATTGAACAATCCAGAAGAAATGGATACATTTCTAGAACCATATAACCTGTAAGACTGAATCCTAAAGAAAAATCTGAATAGACTGATGGACAAGGACATTCAAACAGTAATCACAAAGCTCCTAATAACCAAAAGCTCAGGACCAACGGCTTCACTGGCAAGTTCTACAGAGCATTCAAAGAATTCATACTTATCCTTCTCAAACTCTTCTAAAAAATTAAGAGGGAAAAATCTTCCAAACATTGTATAAAGTTAGCATTATCCTGATACAAAAACCAGATGAGGACACAACCAAAAAATAAAATTGTAGGCCAATATCCTTAATGAAAAAAAAGTGAAAGTGAAGTCGCTCAGTAGTGTCCGAATCTTTGTGACCCCATGGACTATAGCCTGCATCAGGCTTCTCCATCCATAGGATTTTCCAGGCAAGAGTACTGGAGTGGGCCGCCATTTCCTTCTCCAAACACAGACATAAAAACGTTCAACAAAATAACAGCAAGACAAATCCAACAATTCATTAATAAGATCATACACCACAATCTAGCAGTATTTAGTCCAGGGATGAAAGGATAGTTTAGCATCCACAAATTAATGAAAGAGATACATCACATTGACAAAATGAAGGATAAAAATCACATGATCGATACATATAAAAAATATCTATAACTTAATAACCACACACAAAAAAAAAAACCTATTAAAGAACAGGCAGAGGATCTGAATAGATATTTACCCAAAGAAGACATACAGATAGCCAATAGCCAGTTAAGAAAAGAAATTCAACATAACTCTCAGGAAAGTGCAAATCAAAATCACAATGAGATTCCCACCTCATACCTGTTAGAATGAAGTTATTGAAAAGTCAAGAAATAATAAATGTTGGAGAGGAAGTAGAGAAAGGGAATACTCATATACTGTTTGTGGGACTGTAAACTAGTATTACCTCTATGGAAAAGAGTGTGGAAATTCCTTAAAAAAAAAAATTAAGAACAGAACTACCATATGATCCCTATTCCACTATTTATCTGAGACTTCTCGGGTGGTCCAGTGATTAAGATTCCACCCTTCCACTGTAAGTCAGGTGGGCCTTAGGAAGCACCACTACGAAAAAAGCTAGTGGAGGTGATGGAACTCCAGTTGACTTATTTCAAATCCTAAAAGATGATGCTGTGAAAGTGCTGCACTCAATATGCCAGCAAATTTGGAAAACTCAGCAGTGCCCACAGAACTAGAAAAGGTCAGTTTTCATTCCAATCCCAAAGAATGGCAATGCCAAAGAATGCTCAAACTACCACACAGTTGCACTCATCTCATATGCTAGTAAAGTAATGCTCAAAATTCTCCAAGCCAGGCTTCAACAATATGTGAACCGTAAATTTCCAGATGTTCAAGCTGGTTTTAGAAAAGGCAGAGGAAACAGAGATCAAATTGCCAACATCTGCTGGAGCATCAAAAAAGCAAGAGAGTTCCAGAAAAACATCTATTTCTACTTTATTGACTATGCCAAAGCCTTTGACTGTGTGGACCACAACAAACTCTGGAAAATTCTGAGAGAGATGGGAATACCAGATCACCTGACCTGCCTCTTGAGAAATCTGTATGCAGATCAGAAAGCAACAGTTAGAACTGGACATGAAACAACAGACTGTTTCCAAATTGGGAAAGGAGTACAGAAAGGCTGTATATTGTCACCCTGCTTATTTAACTTCTATGCAGAGTACATCATGAGAAATGCCAGGATGGATAAAGCACAAGCTGGAATCAACATTGCCGGAGAAATATCAATAACCTCAGATAAGCAGATGCCACCACCCTGATGGCAGAAAGTAAAGAACTAAAGAGCCCCTTGATGAAAGTGAGAGAGGAGAGTGAAAAAGTTGGCATAAAGCTCAACATACAGAAAACTAAGATCATGGCATCTGGTCCCATCACTTCATGGCAAATAGATGGAGAAACAGTAGAAATAGTGGCTGACTTTATTATTTGTGGCTCCAAAATCACTGCAGATGGTGACTGCAGTCATGAAATTAAAAGACCCTTGCTCGCTGGAAGGAAAGTTATGACCAACGTAGACAGCATATTAAAAAGCAGAGACATTACTTTGCCAACAAAGATCTGTCTACTCAAAGCTATGGCTTTTCCAGTAGTCATGTATGGATGTGAGAGTTGGACTATAAAGAAAGCTAAGTGTGGAAGAACTGATGCTTTTGCATTGTGGTGTTGGAGAAGACTCTTGAGAGTCCCTCAGACTGCAAGGAGATCCAACCAGTCCATCTTAAGGGAAATCAGTCCTGCATATTCATTGGAAAGACTGATGCTGAAGCTGAAACTCCAGTACTTTGGCCACCTGCTGTGAAGAACTGACTCATTTGAAAAGACCCTGATGCTGGGAAAGATTGAAGGTGGGAGGAGATGGGGACGACAGAGCATGAGATGGTTGGATGGAATCACCGACTCAATAGACGTGAGTTTGAGCAAGTTCCAGGAGTTGGTGATGGACAGGGAGGTCTGGCATGCTGCAGTCCACGGAGTCGCAAAGAGTCGGACCCAACTGAGTGGTCTGAACTGAACTGAACTTCCACTGTAGGAATCACAGGTTTGATCCCTGGTCAGGGAACTAGGATCCTGCACACCATAAGCATGGTCAAAAAAAAAAAGAAAAAAAATTAGCTTTAATTTGGATTTCCCCTATGGTCCAGTGGTTAAGAATCCACCTGCCAATACAGGGCACACAGGTCTGATCCTTGGCCTGGAAAGATACCAGGAAAGATACCTCGCATACAACTAAGCCCGTGCACCACAACCACTGAACCCACATACCCCAGAGACTTGCTCCACAACAAGAGAACCTACAGCAGGGAGAGGCTGCCCATTGCAATGGAAGAGTAGCCCTGCTCGCTGCAACTAGAGAAGGCCCACACGCAGCAACAAAGACCCAGCATAGCCAAAAATAAATAATGAACACCCATCCTCAAAAAAAATGTTTTTTAAAAATACCACTTCCTAAAGAATACCATTTTAAAAATACCACTTCTCTGTTTGCTGAAGCATTAGCCAAAATATGGAAATAATCCAAGTATCCATCAATGGATGAATAAAGTTATTCATGTGAATTTTTTGGTTTACCAGGGCATATAAAGTTATGCTTACATAACACTGTAGTCAATTAAGTGTGCAATAGTGCTATATTTAAAATAACAATGTACATATCTTAATTTAGAAATCGCCAGTCTAGGTTCGATGCAGGATACAGGATGCTTGGGGCTGGTGCACTGGGATGACCCAGAGGGATAGTATGGGGAGGGAAGGGGAAGGAGAGTTCAGGATGGGGAACACGTGTACACCCGTGGCAGATTCATGTTGATGTATGGCAAAACCAACACAATATTGTAAAGTAAAAAAATAATAATAATAAAATAAAATAAATATTTCTTTGCTAAAATCTGCTAATCATCTTCTAGGTCTTGAGCAAGTCATAATTTTTTGGTGGTGGAAGGTTTGGAATACTGTAAGAATTACCAAAAGGTGACAGAGAGATAGAAAGTAAGCAAACACTGTTGGGAAAATGGTGCTGATAGATGATCAACACAGCAAACCTTTACAAACCTTTAAGTTTTAGAAAGCTCAGAGTTAGTGAAGGGCAACAAACCAAGGTATGCCTGTAGGCTTATGT
Organism: Ovis aries; assembly: GCF_016772045.2. Classification (NCBI taxonomy): domain Eukaryota; kingdom Metazoa; phylum Chordata; class Mammalia; order Artiodactyla; family Bovidae; genus Ovis; species Ovis aries. The sequence continues at coordinate 27,167,268 of NC_056059.1, read as the reverse complement.
ATGTCATAAGCATATACACATATATACACACACATATACATGCTTATGTATGTTTATATAGCTGTGTGTGTGAAGTAAATGACAGCAATGATACAATACACAGGACGAATAAATGACACAATGAACAGGAAGAGTAATTTGGAGCTTGCTTTTGACATTAAAAATAAATCCTTGATCTGACAAAAGTTAAATCTTCCCTCTCTAGACTCTAAAATATTTCAAGCAAATGGTTGGCAAATTATTTAGAAATATAAAAAGAAAAATAGATAAATAATACTATGACATGAGTCAAGAAAACCTCTTAGGAAAACTCACTGAAACACAATAAAGTTAGTCCAGCTCTCTATATAAGCACTAGTTTGGATTTTATGCAATTCATTTAAGATTTTCAGGAAGCTAGTAGCAGTTTTCTATAAGCAACACGTTACCCCTACCCTTCATTCTTTTCAGTTTAAAGGTAGAATATTACTGTAGACAGCTAAATTCTCTGAAAAGCTTCTAGCTATTTTCAAAAAGGACTTCCTGGCTGGCTCAGTGGTAAAGAATCTGCCTGCAATGCAGGATACCTGGGTTCAATCCCTGAGTCAAGAAGATCTCCTACAGAAGGAAATGGCAACTCACTCCAGTATTCTTGACCAGGAAATCCCATGGACAGAGGAATCTGGTGGGCTACAGTCATGGGGTTCCCAAAGAGTCAGACAGGATTTGGCGACTACCCAACATCTTCAAAAACATAAAACTTTAAAAACATTTTCTTTTATCTTCCAAGTATCTCAAAAGCTATGGAAACTCACAAGAAAAGGAACTTAAATCATTCTTCTAAACCTATTCAATATATAATAAATTAGAGCTGTTTCTAAAGAATTTAAGTAAATGACATAGAAATCTTACAGATTTCCAAACAAGTATTTCCTTTCCATCTGTGATCCATCTGTAATAACATGCTAATTTTATCTACGACATAACAATCAACCATAAATCTTGTTTAGGATTCCTAATGTTCAAGGAGAAGTTTATATTCTAAAACAGTCACTATCAAAGTACTGCACATTGTACATGTAATTAAACAACAATATCCTTATAGAGAATATTCACAGCAAGAGAATAACTACAATAAACTTAAATTCAAATAAAAGTTGTTCTTTTTGGGTTATTTTAGATGACATAATATATGTCTGAATTTCTGGGACCCTTCCTAAAAAAAATTATTTTTAAAAGTATACAGTCATCAGACTTTAATATTACCTGATGCTCCATATGAAGCAACATAAAATACACATATAATCCTTAGGGTTAAAAATATATATATACAGATTCATTAAAAGTTAAACAGTTGAGAAATGTTCTGTAGTACTGTGGCCAGTGAAGAAACGTTTTGCAAAGACTTAGATCTAACAAAGGCTATAAAGAAATAAAAATCTCCAGAGAATCCTAACCATGAAACTTTTAGAGTATTTTTTAAGCTACGGTTAGGGGACTGGACGGAGAAGGCAATGGCACCCTACTCCAGTACTCTTGCCTGGAAAATCCCATGGATGGAGGAGCCTGGTGGGCTGCAGTCCATGGGGTCGCTAAGAGTAGGACACGACTGAGAGACTTCACTTTCACTTTTCACTTTCATGCACTGGAGAAGGAAATGGCAACCCACTCCAGTATTCTTGCCTGGAGAATTCAGGCAAGACTGGCAGGCTGCAGTCTATGGGGTCGCACAGAGTCGGAGACGACTGAAGCGACTTAGCAGCAGCAGCAGTAGCAGGGGACTGGAATGCAAAAGTAGGAAGTCAAGAAACACCTGTAGTAACAGGCAAATTTGGCCTTGAAATGCAGAATGAAGCAGAGCAAAGACTAATAGAGTTTTGCCAAGAAAATGCACTGGTCATAGCAAACACCCTCTTCCAACAACACAAGAGAAGACTCTACACATGGACATCACCAGATGGTCAACACCGAAATCAGATTGATTATATTCTTTGCAGCCAAAGATGGAGAAGCTCTATATAATCAGCAAAAACAAGACTGGGAGCTCAGATCATGAACTCCTTATTGCCAAATTCAGACTTAAATTGAAGAAAGTAGGGAAAACCGCTAGACCATTTAGGTATGACCTAAATCAAATCCCTTATGATTATACAGTGGAAGTGAGAAATAGATTTAAGGGCCTAGATCTGATAGATAGAGTGCCTGATGAACTATGGAATGAGGTTCGTAATATTGTACAGGAGACAGGGATCAAGACCATCCCCATGGAAAAGAAATGCAAAAAAGCAAAATGGCTGTCTGGGGAGGCCTTACAAATAACTGTGAAAAGAAGAGAAGCAAAAAGCAAAGGAGAAAAGGAAAGATATAAGCATCTGAATGCAGAGTTCCAAAGAATACAAGAAGAGATAAGAAAGCCTTCTTCAGAGATCAATGCAAAGAAATAGAGGAAAACAACAGAATGGGAAAGACTAGAGATCTCTTAAGAAAATTAGAGATACCAAGGGAACATTTCATGCAAAGATGGTCTCGATAAAGGACAGAAATGGTACGGACCTAACAGAAGCAGAGGATATTAAGAAGAGGTGGCAAGAATACACAGAAGAACTGTACAAAAAAGATCTTCATAACCCAGATAATCACGATGGTGTGATCACTCATCTAGAGCCAGACATCCTGGAATGTGAACTCAAGTGGGCCTTAGAAAGCATCACTATAAACAAAGCTAGCGGAGGTGATGGAATTCCAGTGGAGCTATTTCAAATCCTGAAAGATGATGCTGTGAAAGTGCTGCACTCAATATGCCAGCAAATTTGGAAAACTCAGCAGTGCCCACAGGACTGGAAAAGGTCCATTTTCATTCCAATTCCAAAGAAAGGTAATGCCAAAGAATGCTCAAACTGCCAAACAATTTCACTCATCTCACATGCTAGTAAAGTAATGCTCAAAATTCTCCAAGCCAGGTTTCAACAATATGTGAACCATGAACTTCCTGATGTTCAGGCTGGTTTTAGAAAAGGCAGAGGAAACAGAGATCAAATTGCCAACATCCGCTGGATCATGGAAAAGCAAGAGAGTTGCAGAAAACATCTATTTCTGCTTTATTGACTATGCCAAAGACTTTGACTGTGTGGATCACAATAAACTGTGGAAAATTCTGAAAGAGATGGGATTACCAGACCACCTGACCTGCCTCTTGAGAAATCTGTATGCAGGTCAGGAAGCAACAGTTAGAACTGGACATGGAACAACAGACTGGTTCCAAATTGGGAAAGGAGTACGTCAAGGCTGTATACTGTCACCCTGCTTATTTAACTTCTATGCAGAGTACATCATGAGAAACGCTGGACTGGAAGAAGCACAAGCTGGAATCAAGATTGCTGGGAGAAGTATCAATAACCTCAGGTATGCAGATGACACCACCCTTATGGCAGAAAGTGAAGAGGAACTAAAAGCCTCTTCATGAAAGTGAAAGAGCAGAGTGAAAAAGTTTGGTGAAAGCTCAACATTCAGAAAATGAAGATCATGGCATCCAGTCCCATCACTTCATGGGAAGTAGATAGGGAAACAGTGGAACCAGTGTCAGACTTTATTTTGGGGGGCTCCAAAATCACTGCATATGGTGACTGCAGCCATGAAATTAAAAGACACTTACTCCTTACTTAACGCTTACTCCTTACTTACGCTTACTTCTTACTTAACGCTTACTCCTTACTTAATGCTTCTTGGTGTTTTGGCTAAGATCAAGCGGTGGCTCAGACGGAAAGCGTCTGTATACAATGTGGGAGACCTAGGTTCAATCCCTGGGTCGGGAAGTTCCCTGGAGAAGGAAACGACATCCTACTCCAGTACTCTTGCCTAGAAAATCCTATGGATGGAGGAGCCTGGTGTCCATGGGGTCACAAAGAATTGGACACGACTGAGTGACTTCACTTTTCACTTACTCCTTGGAAGAAAAGTTATGACCAACCTAGATAGCATATTCAAATGCAGAGACATTACTTTGCCAACTAAGGTCCGTCTAGTCAAGGCTATGTTTGTTCCTGTGGTCATGTATGGATGTGAGAGTTGGACTGTGAAGAAAGCTGGGTGCCAAAGAATTGATGCTTTTGAACTGTGGTGTTGGAGAAGACTCTTGAGAGTCCCTTGGACTGCAAGGAGATCCAACCAGTCCATTCTGAAGGAGATCAGCCCTGGGATTTCTTTGGAAGGAATGATGCTAAAGCTGAAGCTCCAGTACTTTGGCCACCTCATGCGAAGAGTTGACTCATTGGAAAAGACTGTGATGCTGGGAGGGATTGGGGGTAAGAGGAGAAGGGGACGACAGAGGATGAGATGGCTGGATGGCATCACTGACTCGATGGACGTGAGTCTGAGTGAACTCCAGGAGTTGGTGATGGACAGGGAGGCCTGGCGTGCTGCGATTCACGGGGTCGAAAAGAGTCGGACACGACTGAGTGACTGAACTGAACTGAACTGAGAGAGACTGTTAAACTAACCATTTTATTCTAGAGATATACATATGCAACCAAAGAGGTAGGAGAATACATAATAGTTTTCTGGTCTGTAGAAATCAACTGTCACAGTGACATTCTTAAAGGAAATGTTCTACCTTAACATGACTATTAACTCTGTTTATATTGTATATTTAAATAGAAAATAACTTTTTCCTTTCATTTGAAGTCATGTTTTCTAGGCATCAAGTAAGTATAGAAAATAAAGTCATTTTAATAAACTAATCTAATCCATACTTTAAAAGGGATGTTATACTCTTAAACAGAAGTCACGCAATGTTTTGAATTGTATTAAAGTGATATTTAACGTTGTGTGAATCAGGAATGCCATATTTATAAATGATGTAATCACTGTGACTATGTTTAAATTAATTATTTGATCTCATTTTGGGGTCATAACATGTTTGTCTGTATAAGATTAGTTCATTAAATAAAATGACTTATTAAAAAGAAATGTAGACTAAACTTGCCTTGCTGTAACTGTTATGTAAGTGCTGTAAAAGTTTGCTCAAAAACTGGCATTTCAAGAATAGTAATAGACTCTCTCACTTTATGCTGACATAGAGTCATCTCTTGGTATCTGTGAAGGATTGATTGTAGAACCAAACACCAAAATCTGCAGTTGCTCAGCTCCCTTCTAGAAATTGATATATTATTTGCATATAACCTACACATACCCTCCTGAATACTTGAAATCATCTCAAGATTATTTATCAAATCTAATACAATGTAAATACGATGGGAATAGTTGTAATACTATGTAAATTGTTGTATATACAATGTAAATGACATGTAAATAGCTGTCAGCAAGGGGCAAATTCAAGTTTTTCTTTTTGGAACTTTTCGGAATTTTTTCCAATTATTTTTCGTCTGCAGTTGGTTGAATTCAGGGATGTAGAACTTGTGGATACAGAGGGCTGACTACACCATTTAAGAGTAAAGAAATAAAGTTTCATCAAAGTAGGCAACTGAAGAAATGACATACTAATATATTTAGAATTGACAACTAAATAAAGAAAAAGTTGTTATTTGGGGGAAATTTCGGCTTCCCTTGTGACTCAGCTGGTAAAGAATCTGCCTGCAATGCGGGAGATCTGGGTTCAATCCCTGGGTTGGGAAGATCCCATGGAGAAGGGAAAGGTCACTCACTGCAGTATTCTGGCCCAGGGAATTACATATACTGTACAGTCCATAGGGTCCCAAGGACTCGGACACGACTGAGCAACTTTCACTTTCACGTTAATTTACTGCTTATTGCTCTATGTGTAAATTTGCTTTGGGTAGTATTTTCAGTTCTATCTGAAAACCAAAAATATATTTTCATCTTATTCATTTTATTATAAAGAGAAAAAGATCTTTGGGGATAGGAAAAGAACATAAAGATTCACATGTATGTTATTCAGTCTTGTATTTTAATGAAGAGGATTATTTTCTGAATTGGAATTACTTAAGCCTCTGAAGGAATAATAATCTTAATAAAGCTGTTGTTGTTTAGTTGCTCAGTTGTGTCCAACTCTTTTGCAAACCCATAGACTGTAGCTCACCAGGCTCCTCTGTCCATGGGATTTCCCAGGCAAGAATACTGGAGTGGGTTGCCGTTTCCTTCTCCAAGAGATTTTCCCAACCCAGGGATCGAAACTGCATCTCCTGAGTTGGTAGGCAGATTCTTTACCACTGAGTCACCTGGGAAACCCAAACTTAATAAAACAGTATTTCATTTGAATGGAAAAACAGTAACTTTAAGTACAAAACCAGAGCAACAGTCAAGTAAGCTCTGTGAGACCAGAGACCATCATATCTCCCCCTTTTTCACTAGATCAACACTTCCCCAGCACTAGCTACCTGGTAAGGAGTAGAGAGGTCATCTGCCTGAACTACCTTTGCACTCCCATGGTGTCCTCCTCCACCCCCAAAAAAATGCTCCTCACTATAGAAGTCAGCTAGATAATTCCCATCAGGTATCAATTTTTCTGTAAAATTTTCTCTACCGATGCACTTATCACCTTCTATCATAAACTTTGCACAACAAAATGTGTATGTCTAATCATGAGTTTTGGTATCAGATAGACATGAGTTCAAACTCCAACTCAGTTTTACTAACTACAAAAATGTGGGCAAGTTTGCTTAAGAAAAATGAGCCCTGGGAACTCCCTGGAGATCTGGTGATCAGAACTCCATTCTTCTGCTGCAGGAGGTGTGTTCAATCCCAGGTTGGGGAACTAAGATCACACAAGCCACGTGGTACATGCAACCAAAGAAAAAGAAGAAAACTGGGCCCTACTTTGTACCTAAAAAGAGTGAAATCTGCAAAAAATTTTAAAAAAAGTGTGATTAGGAGGCTTAGGAGATGGTGATGGACAGGGAAGCCTGGTATGTTGTAGTCCACGGGGTCACAAAGAGTCAGACACAATAGAGTGTGTCTCAACAACAGAGTGTGACTCAACAACAACAGGAGGATTAAATAAGACAAAACAAGCGGCAAGTGAAACATTTTTCACTTTTGAAGGTTTATAGCTCTACACTTTTTATCTAATCATAACATTCAGATACTACCTACTTATCTCCTCTCAGTCAGGGAGGAAAACCAACTATATTCCCTAGTAGACCGCATGTGGCAGGAGGCTCACATGACCGTGAGTGTGACCAAGAAGAAAGGTGTTGGTGCGAGAGAGAATTCTTCTGGGAGAAGAAAGATGAATAGGCTAAATAATTATAGTGGACTACTTATTTAGAACCATAAGAAAAGAGAAACAAAAGAGGATCAAAATATATTTTTAGACTGAACTACTGAACTACTTTGACTAAAACACTACTCATATTGAACCATTTGGTAATCAAAATTTAGATTACATTTAACACAGAAGTACAAAATACAGTATCTTAAGCAAGGCAGAAGCTTGTTTCTCTTCCACTTAAATTAATTCCAGGAGTAGGTTAGGCAGGGCTGTTATGGAATTCCTCAAAGTTATCAGAGATCTAAGTTCTTCTAACTTATTGCTTTGCAGTCCCTAGGTGAGGCCCTTGTCCTTAATAAGAAATGGGAAAGAAAAGGTTACCTCTTCTCTTTTATAATTTTTTGACAAGAGTGAAAAAACTTAATCCAAGTGTCAGAAAAATATAAGAAACTTATTTTACAAAGGAGAAAACTGGGCTCAGTTACTAAGTAAATTCAACTTACTTTTCATTGGCCAAAACTTAGTCACTGACTACACCTAGCTACAAATGACACGTTATTGGTTCAAAAGAATCAGGGTTCTGCTAGTAAGGGGGAAGGGGAGAATACAAGTCTCTGCCACGTTATGTGTCACGCTTTTCTAAGCCCCCTAAAGTATACCATTTATAAATATGGAAACCCAAGATGATGGGTCTTGGCATCAATAACAGAATGGGTAAAAGTCCACAGAGTACAAAACAGAGAATTCAAGAGTGGAAAACAAAACATGTATTTTTTTTCCTGTGTCAGTAACAACAATGTAGCTATTCAGTTATACGGAATATGGAGATAAAAGTGAAGGGTACTTTGTAGAAACCTAGGTTACTAAAAGTCCAACCTATGGAATTATAAAAGATGAATCACATTCTAAAAGGTGTGTTTTATGAATAAATTAATTTCTAAATATTGCTTGATTTTTAAAAATCTATTTTTCACACGGGGCTTCCCTGGGGCTCAGTGGTAAAGAATCCACCTGCCACGCAGGAGAGGTAGGTTTGATCCTTGGGTCAGGGAGATCCACTAGAGAAGGAAATAGCAACCCACTCCAGTATTCTTGCCTGGGAAATCCCATCGACAGAGAAGCCTGGTGGGCTACAGTCCATGGGGTCACAAGGAGTTGGAAACAGCTTAGTGACTGAGCAAAGCACACATTTTTCATATATCTATTCTATAATATGTGATTCCCAAATTACTTTCTATAACATTTATTTATGTCACCTTGTCTCAAAAAGGGCTTCCCAGGTGGTGCTAGTGGTAAAGAACCCACTTGCCAATGCAGGAGATGGGTTAGATCCCTGGGTCAGGAAGATTCCCTAGAGGATGGCCTTGCCACCCACTCCAGTATTCTTGCCTAGAAAATTACACGCACAGAGGAGCTTGGCGGGCTAAGTCCATAAGATCCCAAAAAGTCAGACACGACTGAAACAACTTAGCATGAAGCACGTCTCAATAAGGAATTTAAAGTAGTAAATTCTTTCATATTTTCTCTCAGAACGCTAATAAATAAAATGTAGTACAATTGCCCCTTGTATGGTAGACTGGTGTAGAAAACAGGCTATTTAAACCAAAGCAACTGCTTCTGACTCCTAGTTGCAAAATAAAATTTATTTTCTAAACTAATTTATTTTCTAAGATAAGAAATCACTTCAGTCTACTTTGGCTATAACTTTGCTTCTAGCACCACTGTTTTCTCAAGATCTCCAAAGAGTTCAATGTTCCCTTCTCAGTTCATTTATCTCAGGATTCCCAAGTAACTGCTCTACACAGTCTTAGCCATATACTTTAGTTGCCAGTTTACATGAATGCTTAAATTCATCTTTAGTCATCTCTGTATCTACTAGTTTACACATCTGAATTGCAGTCTTCCTTGATCAAAATTTATGGCAGTTCAGGGATTTTGCACAGATTTTCCAATACAGGTATCCCTGTTGAGAGGCCTGGGTGGGTCTCAACTATAACAGTCAGCCTGGGACTGGAGAACAAAAACACCTCACAGAAAAAGTAAGAAGTGGATCTCTATATTGTTTTTAAAATATTGAAGTTCAGTGGCCAAGAAAAAAATTGGAGACACAAGGCACAAGAATATTTGATGCCATGTGCATTCCCAGTTTTATGTTTTTCAGACCCATCCTGTGAATTTGTTATTACATTTTTTAAATATGATCAGATGCTAAATCAGGAAATAACACAACTCAAGTAGAAAATAATAATATGGTATTTATTTCAAAAATCAAATCAATAATGGGCTCAAGGTATAACCCCCCCAAAAAATACAGTTCTGATATACCATCAAGCAATTGAAATAAAGTCAGATGATGATGACCCAGTAGCACATGAGTCGCAGTAAAAGATAAAAGAAGGGTTTGCTACTAAAAGATCTCCTTAACTATAAGTCAAGTCTAAGAATACATGATATTTCAAGAGATACAGTCAACTTTATGACAAAACTCTCTCTCTCTTGTCCAAGTGAAAAGACCTTGGAGGATGTATGTCTAGTCCTGTATATACTCCATATTAAGTATCTGACATGAAATAGGAGTATTTTTACAAAGTCACAGTTATATCTTCTTAATAAGGCTTAACATGTTGTTTTCTCATTGTAATGGTTTTCATTCCCTTTTTACCAATTTTCCAAACCAAATTAACTTAATAGTTGTTACATATTTTTTTGATAAGTTCTAGACCTAGAGTCTGGGATGTTTAGTATAGGAATTCTTTCTAATATTTTTCATGCTAACTTTCCTTCCTAAGTTTTTCTAATGAAATCTCCTTTCCTTACATTTTACTGAAACTGATTTCAGTTGCATATAACAGAAAAAGAAATATAGCTGACTTAAATAATAAAAAAAATGGGCTCATATTACTGAAAAATCAAAAGCAGCATTTCTCGCCCTGTCTGTATATTAGAATCACCTGGGTTGTTTTTCTTAAAACTTGTCTGTCTCCAAATCTTTATCCCAATGCCCCCTCTTCAGAGCTCATTTTTTAAATGGTCTTGAGTTCTCCAGGTATATATTAATATATATGTGTGTACAGAATTATCTACATACATATAATATGTATACAGTTATGTACATTATATGTGTATGTGTGTGCATACACATATATTTTTATATTATATACAATTATATGCCTATATTATTATATGTTAATATATTAATGTATATTATAACCATATTATAATTGTTATATACATACATGTTATATTTATACATAACAATTATATACATACATGTGTATATGTACATATATACATTATATATAATAAACATATGTGCATATATATACTATATATATATATATATAATTGTTTTCCAGGTTCCAGATAATTTCCAAAGTGTACACAAGGTTAAAACTACAATTTTAGAAGAAGGGTTGGTTTCATGCATGACTTAATCAGGATTTCAAATCTATTTATCTCTGATTCTCTAAGCCTTATTCTCTTCCATGAGTCAAGTCCTTTTGCAGGCCAGTCTACCTAATGATAGAATAATGGCCTCAGCCTTATATCCATCTGTTATACAATCCAGAAAAAGAGAAAGCTTCTTTCTCTTCAACCACAGAATAGTCTTAGGCCATTGTCTGGGCCAACTTAGTTTCTATTCCCACCTGAACTAATCACTGTGGTAAAAGAGCTAGAATTATGCTAATTATTATGATTAACCTAAATCAAGTAACATAAAATTAAAACAAAAATTTATGTCTAGAACTAATGAGCACTGTAAAATTCTAACCAAAGCAAAAGTGTCAGTTATCTCTGAATAATGCCTATACATCTCTATGCACAGGAAAACAAAAAAATTACAAGCAAACAGTGTCAAAAGTAAACAAGGACAAACACTGCAGATGCTTGATTTACAAAAAGCATTATATAACTAGGAAGGGATAGTGGAAACATTTTTTTTGAAGCCTGTGGGGAATATGGCTCCAAATTAAAACTACTAGTCTGTTATTAAGTTACAACAGATATTTATATCACTGAATATAAATATACTCACATTTTTATATTTATTCCTATGTGAAAATTATTAATGTAATTTAGAGTTGAATTATAGGGCATCTTTAGTAATGCATTCCTCAGAACAAAAAGATTCCTATGTTTTATACTCATTAAATAATGATAGTCAAAATGCTTTATATGAAAATATTTGCAATACAATCCTGATTGAGGAAAACAAAATACAAACAGGATATTTCACTATTATTACAATGAAAGAAAAATTTACTCAAACATTAGCATTGTTTGTTTCAGGTGGTGGAACTATATAAACTTCTTTTGTTCTTTCTCCTTTCTTATCTTCAAAAATTTCTTTAATTATGTACTACTCATAAATAAAAAAGCTTTAATAGACCAATTGTTGTCTCAATTATACAATCAGTGGTAATACTAAGCTAAATAAAAATCTTTCTAAAATCCTTCACTTAATTCTAGACCTTGAATTTCGAAATTTTTTTTCTTTGCCAAGAATTGAACATTAATCACGAAACCTTTGTTAATATTATGTGCACAAATGTCGATGGTGAAAGTGAAATTGCTCAGTCATGTCCAATTCTTTGAGACCCCATGGACTGTAGCCCACCAGGCTCCTCCATCCAAGGAATTTTCCAGGCAAGAATACTGGAGTGGGTTGCCATTTCCTCTCCAGGGGATCTTCCTGACCCAGGGATCGAACCCGGGTCTCCCACATTACAGACACATGCTTTTACCATCTGAGCCACGAGGGAAGTGGTATTCTAATGTTTAAAATGTATGCAAAATACCAATAACTAGATGTTTTCATATAAGGTAACATTTCTACAGCACCTGAGAAACCATCATTTATCCCTTGCTTAAAATAGACTTCATGGAGAGGCATTTAGTTTTCTATGACACTGCCTACTCTGTAATTTAAATTCTTTAATTACTAAATTGCAAATTATTTAAGTGCAATGATGGCATCATATACTTATGAAAATGCAGATAAACAGAAATTTTGAAGTTCTTTCCTTTAAATTTTGAAGGAAAGAGGAGCAATGTCACTGAGATGCCAACGTAAGTTGTTCCTGACTTGGTTTCCCTTCACAAGAACCACTAACATGTATTCAAGAACAATACTGCTGAGAGAATCCTAGACATGGGGGTGAAGATGAAGCATCCCACTGTACCTCAGAGATCAAGACAGACTACATTAGAAGGATAAGGGAAGCAAGAACATTTTGACCACGTGTCTGCTTCCCTTGGATAGGACAGAGCCAAGCAGAGAGGTCTCTCCTGGGTCTCTGGTTCCTCCAGCGGGAAAAGAGAGTGGGGTGTAAGAGGAGAAGGCTAAAAGCCTCCCCTGGCATTGTGAATCAGTTTGTGAGAGCCTCTACTCTGAGTTCATTCCACAAGCATTGCAGGGGAGTCTATGGGGACCAGACACGGTGTATCTGATTGTGACAGAGAAGATGAAAGAGGCTTACAACAACCAACACACAGGTCTTGGTGGACCAAGATCATACCTGCAATGCCCAAGGAGTAATCCCAAACATCAGCTTTACACACCTGCAGAACTAAGTCATACACACACAGTCAGTAAATATGACAACCAAAGAAAACAATAAAGCCCCAATAATTGACCCTACAGAAATGGAGTTATATGAACTGTTACAGAATTCAGAATAATTTTAAGGAAGGTTAGTGAACTATAAGACAACACAGGCAACTAAATGAAATTAGTAAAACAATGGAGGAACAAACCAAGAAGTCTGTCAAGGAAACAACCACCATCAAAAAGCCAAACAAACATAGAATCCTACAGTTAAAAAATATAATAACAGAAATGTTTCAATAGTTTCCAAAGTAGACTCATTCATGCAGAAGAAAGCAAGCCTGAAGAAATTATGGGACACATGAAAAGAAACAATTTCCTATTATAGAATCTGCACCTTGCCTCTTCCCCATTAGATGTTGCAGAGACATCAGATGTCGGGCAGAGCCCTGTGGAGCTTCTATGCATTGTGCTCAAGAATGAAAACTCTCCCACCCCCCAGCTGGTGCTGTAGAAACTACAAGGCAGAACCTTGACACTCAAGCTCACTCTATAGTAAGTAAATGATAACGAAAAGGAAGCACTTCACCTCTCCTACAAAGACAGGGGAGAAAGTGGATAGAGTACAGAAAAGAGGCCGCTAAAGAAAGGAACTGTTTAAACCTGTGTATGGAGTCCTGGGTAGACCCTCCAACTGACTCATGGATGAAACCAAAAACAGCAAAACAAAACCTCTGAGAAAAAATATCATGTGAACAACCTTGCAGGCTTTAAATTGGCCACTGGGTAGCATACAAACAGGCTAGACCAGAATAACCTAAATACTAAACTGGCATTTGAATCACAGTCTAGAAAAGTGGCCAAGGATGTGTGCTCTGAATTCAAATAAGCTGACTGTACTAGAATAGAAGATTTAAGTAGGAACCAGAATTGCATGACACAGTTACTGAAAATGTCCAGACAAAACCCAAGATTACCCATCATATCAACAAAGAGCAACATCTCAACTCAAATGAGAAAAGATAATCACCGGATGACAACACCAAAATGGAGCAGATGCTGGAATTGTCTGACAAGGATTTTAAAGCAGATATCACACAAAAGTACAAACAAGCAATTACATAATTCTTGAAACAAATGGAAAATTAGAAACCCTTGGCAAAACTCTATAATAAACAAAGAAAAACTAAATGACAACTGTAGAACGGAAATACATAATAACAACTCAAAAACTACAGCGGATGAGCTAAATGAAAGAATGGAGATGAGGAAATAATCAATGAACTTAGATCAATAGAAATTACCCAAACAGAAAAACAGAGAGAGAGCAGATCTTAAAAGAATTAACAGAGCCTTAGGGATCTGCAGGTAACCAAAAGATTTAGCATTTTGTTATTCAGAGCCTCAAAAGAAGAAAAGAAAGAGTGTAGGGATAATATATGTATGTGAAGGAATAATGGCTAAAAATTCCCAAATTTGACAAAAGATATAAACCAACAGATTCAAGAACCTCAAAGAAGACAGAACCATGTAAATCTACACCCAGACACATCATAATCAAATTGATAAAAACTAAAAAAAAAAATATTTTTAGCTAGTACAGAGAGAAATGATACATTATCACTGAGACAGTATCAATTCAAGTAAGAAGTGATTTTTCTCATCTGAAAGCCATTCATCTGGTTTCCTTTCTGTTCCTCAAATATATCAAGTCTTTCCCTCCTTAGGAGTATGATACTATACATTCCTTCTGTCTGGTTCAATCAACCTCAGGCTCTTTTCACCACTGGCTTCTTCTCATTCTTTAGCTTTTCATTCATTTCATCAGAGAAACATTCTGGAAGTATCAACCCACCCCATATCGCTGTCACTCCTCTCTCATTACACAGCATTGTATTTGTTCTCTTCCTTATTCATCATACCAACAAAAATATCATGTAACATTTTTCAACTTATAGTCTTTATCCCCTCTGCACAAAAATATTAGTTCCACGAGGGCAAAAATCTTCTATGTCTTGTCTACCTCTGTGTTCCTAACATCTAGAAATACTCATAATAGACCCTGAATAAGTATATGTTGAATATTTGAACTAATGAATGAACAAAAGTGTTAGTAAACAAATGCTTGGATTCGAACTAGTTAGAAATTAGGGAGGGTGAACACTGAGTAAAATTTAGTGTAAATCACAGAATATTACAACTGTTTTCAACCTGCACTTGTCTTAACATTGTCTGAGAGTTTTAAAAAACATGGATTCCTGGGCCCCATACCACAAGAATTAATTCCTAATATGTAAGGGATGAGGCCTTGGCAATGGTATTTTTTAAAACTCACTAGCTTATTCTAAGCCATGGCCAAGAAACACTGGGGCTTCCCAAATAGTTCAGTGGTAAAAGAATCTGCCTGACAGTGCAGAAGCCAGAGGATATATGGGTTTGACTCCTGGGTCTGGAAGATGCCCTGTAGAAGGAAATGGCAACCCACTCCAGTTTTAAATTCTCAATTAAGGTTTCAGTGCATGATAATAGTGCATCATTCTAAGTATTAACTATTCCCAAATATCATTAACAGTGGGCCATACACCTAATGATTATGTGTATGGCCAATAGTGGCCCATACACCTACTCCCCTACTACGTATACACACTATGTTAACAGCAGGCCACAAGACTGGAAAAGGTCAGTTTTCATTCCAATCCTTAAGAAAACCAATGCCAAAGAATATTCAAACTATCACACAATTGCACTCATCTCACATGCTATCAAAGTAATGCTCAAAATTCTCCAAGCCAGGCTTCAACAATATGTGAACCATGAACTTCCAGATGTTCAGGCTGGATTTAGAAAAGGCAGAGGAACCAGAGATCAAATTGCCAATGTCTGCTGGATCATGGAAAAAGCAAGAGAGTTCTAGAAAAACATTTACTTCTGCTTTATTGATTATGCCAAAGCCTAAGACTGTGTTCAGTTCAGTTCAGTCACTCAGTCATGTCCAACTCTTTGCAACTCCATGGACAGTAGCATGCCTGTGTAGATCACAACAAACTGTAGAAAATTCAAGAGATGGGAATACCAGATCACCTGACCTGCCTTCTGAGAAATCTGTATGAAGATCAAGAAGCAACAGTTAGAACTGGACATATGGAACAACAGACTGGTTCCAAATTGGGAAAGGGATATGTCAAGGCTGTATATTGTCACCCTGCATATTAACTTATATGCAGAGTACATCATGAGAAATGCTGGGCTACATGAAGCACAAGCTAGAATCAAG
The DNA here is from genome assembly GCF_016772045.2 of Ovis aries. Taxonomy (NCBI): domain Eukaryota; kingdom Metazoa; phylum Chordata; class Mammalia; order Artiodactyla; family Bovidae; genus Ovis; species Ovis aries. The sequence continues at coordinate 27,151,281 of NC_056059.1, read as the reverse complement.
AGTGCTGGGGAAAATATCAATAACCTCAGATATGCTGATGATACCACCCTTAGGACAGAAAGTAAAGAGGAATTAAAAAGCCTCTTGATGAAAGTGAAAGAGGAGAGTGAAAGAGTTGGCTTAAAACTCAACATTCAGGAAACTAAGATCATGGTATCTGGTCCCATCACTTCATGGCAAATAGATGGGAAAACAATGGAAACAGTGACAGACTTTATTTTCTTGGGCTCCAAAATCACTGCAGATGGTGACTGCAGCCAAGAAATTAAAAGATGCTTGCTCCTTGGAAGAAAAGTTATGACCAACCTAGACAGCATATTAAAAAGCAGAGACATTATTTTACCAACAAAGGTCTGTCTAGTAGTCATATATGGATGTGAGAGTTGGACCATAAAGAAGGCTGAGTGCCAAAGAATTGATGCTTTTGAACTGTAGTGTTGGAGAAGGCTCTTCAGAGTCCCTTGGACTGCCAGGAGATCAAACCAGTCAATCCTAAAGGAAATCAGTGCTGAATATTCATTAGAAGGACTGACACTGAAGCTGAAACTCCAATACTTTGGCCACATGATGCAAAGAACCTACTCATTGGAAAAGACCCTGATTCTAGGAAAGATTGATGATGGGAAGAGAAGGGGCCAACAGAGAATGAGATGGTTGGATGGCATCACCGACTCGATGGACATGAGCTTGAGCAAGCTCCAGGAGTTGGTGTTCCATGGAGTCACAAACATGACTGAGTGACTAAACTGAACTGACTGGTACACCTACTCATTCAATACAGGGGCATCATCTTGTTCTTTCAATGTAACAAATATCAGACAGAATCAATACAAATTTTAAAGCTTCTAAATGCATACATAAAGCCCAACATTTTCTGTATGATCTTATGATATGATCTTATGCTAAATTTGAAATTTAAGTGTAAATATTTAAATGTAATAAGCAAATTTAAGAGAGCAAGTTAAAGATGAAATTTAACATTGACAACAATATATTTTTTAGGTTGCTTCCTGATTCTGAGTGTTTATTTTAATCAAAAATAACATAAAATTATAATTGCAAATCTTAAGAACGTTCAAGCTGAAATCAAATTGTTCTTTTCGAACAGATCCTAAAAAATATAATTTTCAAAACTTGTAACAGTTCTGAGATCTATACCTATATATGCAAGATAACCAATTCTTTGATATGATTTATCTGAACTGGATATATACAATGCTTGAAATAGAATGACCAAGGAAATCTCCCTTTATATAGTTATTTTCAGAGTAAACTTCATCTGATATAAACTTCTTATCTCAAGTTAAATTGACAATCATTATATATTTCTAGAAATTACTTTTAAGGCAAACACAACTAATCTGAGAATTCTTAGAAGCTCAGTTAGAACCATTGTAATGGTAGTTAATCATCACTATAAAAAATGAATTAACATATCAAACTAATCTAAGGAAACTATAAATGAGATAAGTCTCCAGGAAAATAAAGTGCTAGATCATGAAATATCTTGGAAATAGGAGACCAAATTGAGAATATATAAACACATATTCAATACTGGCAAACAATGACTTTCACTTTATCTTGCCTAGCTAAAAATATTTTTTAAATGATTAAAAATTAATATACAAGGCATTCTATGTAAATACAATAAATGTCATATTTTAAAAGTATATACATATGGGGTGTGGGAGAAATGGATTGGGAGCTTGGGATTAAAGATGCAAACTATTACACACAGAATGATGAAACAACAAGGTCCTACTGTATAGCCCAGGGAACTATATTCAATATCCTATGATAAATCATAATGGAAAATAATATGAAAAAGAATGTACATATATATATGTATAACTGAATCACTTTGCTGTACAACATAAATTACCATACTGTAAATCAAATACACTTCAAAAAATATTTCTTTTTAGAAATATATTCATGTTTATGTAAAGATACCTTTTATCTTACATGATACAGAGGCTAGAAGTACTCTAACCTCAATCAGCCATGGACCTCAGAAATCCTAAGCACAGAAACACAACTAGACCAGGTGAAAGATACAATATAAATGATACACCCGTTCTCTAAATTTTCATGTGAACAATACCAAGTGGGTTTGTGGGGGGACTATATATTAATTTGACAAAGACTTCATTTCTTTTCAAGATAACTTTATGTACATCTATGCTTCCTTTGAGATAGGTACTGCTCCCGTGAAAAAAGAGCAACCTCTGATTTATGTACTTTCTTTTGTTGGTGGTGGTTTTTAATTACTTTTATTTTTAATTAATTTTAAAGCAATTTTTAAATTTATTTATATTTTTTCTTAAATGTAAAGCTAAATGCTGAGAATCTACTGTGTACCTAGCATGATACCAAACCATGAAGGGTAGCAATGAAGATAGACTCTCCACCTTTAAGAAATAAATGTCTTATCTTTAAGACATTCATATAAAAAGATGATAAAACAAAAAACTCATAGCAGTGTCCTTAAATAGATGTGTGACAGAGTGCTCCAAAGTGAAATTAAGGTTTTAAAAGGTATGCTTGAGTAATGATGTTCATAGAAGACTTATTAGAAGATTGAGGAAAAAAATACTAAACTCCTATTTTATGCCCATCTTTTCTGTCAAAAAATAACATTCCTAATCAAAGTTAAAATTCACATATTGATTCATAAAAATATATTTCAAAAACTTAATTGTCAAATATAATCAGTTAGTCTCAGTTCAGTCGCTCAGCGGTGTCCAACTCTTTGCGACCCCATGGGTATTCCAAAATAAATCTGATGCTCCTAATTAACTCTCTCACGATATTAAGAGAGCCAGCAGATGAAAGAGTGTGCATTGTTAAGAAAATTTTAATGAATTAAGGAAAGTACTACAGATATCACAAAGTGAAGATGGGTCATTCCTTTCACATAAACACAAAAAAAACTGATATATGCTGATCCATAAAGAAAACATTTAAATTGTTAACACACTGAAACAACTGAGTATATAACTCTATTTCCATAATGGAAGCAAGCTTGAAATCAATAACAAATGGTCAGGGAAAAGAGTTCACTTCAAGGAAATTAAACAATAGTCTTAAACAGGTCTAAGAAGAAAAAATGTGAATTAAAGAATGTTTGAATCTAAGTAACAGAAAGTGTGTGGAATACAGCTAAAGCAGTGTATGAAGGAAATTTATTGCCTTAAAAATACATATAATCAAAAAGAAGCTGAAAATCATTGATTTAGCTTCCATTTCAAGAAATTAGGAAAAGAACAACAAATCAAACTCAAGGAACAAACAAAGAAATTATAAAATAATCAATGAAACAGAAAATAAACACATAATAGAGAAAAATCAACAAAGCCAAAAGGTTTTCCTTAAAAAACAGTCTATAAATATTGCTAAAATGCCTAGTAAGACTGATTACAGAAAGCAAGAAGGAAGGAAGGAAAACACAAAGTACCAAAATCAGGGGGTAAGGAAAGGGCATCATCACTGTAGATCTTATAAACAAAAAAAGGAAATACAGCAATCACTTTTTCAAAAAACTAAACTTGATAATTTGAAAGAAATGGATATATTTCTCTAAAAGTTGAATTAATAAAACTAGAAAAAAATATATAAAATGTAAATGGCCCAATACCTACTAAGGTGGCTTATAATTATTTATCATTATTGAAAAAGAGTTTGTTATACTCACATGTCTCAGGAGGAGGAGCATGTTGCACCGTGGAGGTCACAGAAGGAAAGAAGAAATGAAGGGAAAACATGGGTGAGAGCCTTCCCTGAGGTTTCCACAGGAAGGAACAGGAAAGACAGAGTATGCAAGCTTAGGATTGGCTAGTTTGAAAAATTTCAGCAGACTCTGGGGTACAGGATACTGTTTTTCGTTCTCTGGTATCAGGTCCTAGGGTGATTAGAGCAGAAGTAGCTACAAGTGTGTGAGGCCCAGCGGAGCCTGAGCCCTGGATTGGCTAGTTTGCATAGAAACAGCATGCTTGCCAGCTACTTGCTTGCTCTAGCCTAAAGCTAGAGAAGCTGTCTATTCAGGGTCAACAAGGCCCCAGTGCCAAAGCATCAGGGGGGGCCATGAATATTTTCTTAAAAACATCCCCCAAATAAAATACCAGGTCCAGAAAGTTTTAACTGTGAATCCTTACAAACATTTAAGAGAGAGCAACTCAATCATGCAAAAAATAAGCAAACTTTTTGACAGAATTGGGGGAATAAGAATACTTACTCTCTTTTAAGAACCCAGCATAACCTGACTCCAAAACGTTCAAAAAAAAAAAAAAAGGCTCCTTACAAGAAAGGGTCTCATTTGTCCTCCTGCCACTAATTCTTTTGCCAACACAGCCCTCTTTGGACTTACAGAATGGGCTTATTTACAGTTAGGATATGTTAGACAACATTATTTCTGATCAAGGAACTCATTTCAGCAAAAGAAATATGGGCTTTTTGCTTACAGAATTCACTAGGTCTAACAAATTCTCCACTTAGAAGCAGCTAACAAACAAGAGGACCAGCTGAAAACAATAATGATGCCAATTGAGAGACAAGACCTTGAGAGGACCTCTTTAAGCATACGCAACGCAGAATATGCAATGTGTGTCAAATATTTCTTCTCATTGTTTCACCTGATAACTCACAAAATTTTTGCCACTTATCTCCATAATTTTGAACTCTACTCATTTAAAATCCTGATTCCTGAGGGAGGCATGCTTCCACCTAGAGACAAGACTCTGGTTCTACAGAATTGAAATTTAAGATCATCAACTAGCACTTGGGGCCCTTGAAACAAAGTAGTCTGCAAGCAATAAATGCTGGAGAGGGTGTGGAGAAAAGGGAACCCTCCTACACTGTTGGTGGGAATGCAGACTAGCACAGCCACTATGGAGAACAGTGTGGAGATTCCTTAAAAATTGCAAATAGAACTGCCTTATGACCCAGCAATCCCACTGCTGGGCATACACACTGAGGAAACCAGAATTGAAAGAGACACATGTACCCCAATGTTCACTGCACCACTGTTTATAATAGCCAGGACATGGAAACAACCTAGATGTCCATCAACAGATGAATGGATAAGAAAGCTGTGGTACATATACACAATGGAGTATTACTCAGCCATTAAAAAGAATACATTTGAATCAGTTCTAATGAGATGGATGAAACTGGAACCGATTATACAGAGTGAAGTAAGCCAGAAAGAAAAACACCAATACAGTATACTAACACATATATATGGAATTTAGAAAGATGGCAATGATGACCCTGTATGCAAGTCAGCAAAAGAGACACAGATGTGTAGAGCGGACTTTTGGACTCAGAGGGAGAGGGTGGGATGATTTGGGAGAATGGCATTGAAACATGTATACTATCATGTAAGAAACGAATCACCAGTCTATGTCCAATGCAGGATACAGGATGCTTGGGGCTGGTGCATGGGGATGACCCTGAGAGATGTTATGGGGAGGGAGGTGGGACGGGGGTTCATGTTTGGGATCGCATGTACACCCGTGGTGGATTCATGTCAATGTACGGCAAAACCAATACAGTATTGTAAAGTAAAATAAAGTAAAAATTAAAATTAAAAAAAGAAACAAAGTAGAGGTCACTCTACTGACTGGGGTGATTTGTCACAATGAACAAGTAGAATCTGACTTGCTGCAACACAGGGAAGGCAGGAAGAACTCTTTTAGCGTATTCTCTGGGATTCCTCTTAATACTTCTATCTCCAATATTAAGAACTGATGGAAAATTATATCAAAAAAAAAAAGGAAGGCTTACTGAAGATTCAAAAGGGAAGGTCTGGTCATTCACCAGACAGTGAACCCTGAACAGTTGAGAGCCAAAGAAACATGGTGAGAGTGATAGAAGAAAGAAGTCATAAATATCATTTACAGCCTCAGACCAGATAAGAATGAGGATTGTGTTCAACAAACAAACTGGACTTCAGTTAAGAGTGCTTTGTCATAAATAACCGTAGAAGGGACTGGTTTCTTTCCCAGCTGATACACTTCAGCTATATGTTAACATTAACATCTCAAAGGGATTGATGTATTGCTAGTATGAGTGACAGCTGAACAACACACACCTGTCCTCATCCTGCTCTCTTTTGCTGTCTCTAGTTCCCTAAAGTGTATTCAGCAGAAGTTTATGGTATGGGAAACAAATATTCCATTTTCTGAATTACTATTTTTATTTTAGCATCCAAAGAATAGTTCTATAGTGCACAACCCTATCAGTAAACGCTTCTTAATGATCTGGAAAGAAAACATATTTCATAGATTGGTTAAGGACATTTTTCATGGTTGGGTCAGGTGAATCAAAATTTCCAAATACAATGTCAAGACATTTTAAAATTTAACCGTATGTTTTTACTACAGGCTTCAAATACCTAAGCAGTACCTAACAACACCTCTTTCCACTGATTGGAAATAGTGGTGTTTTTTTTTTTTTTTTTTTGGTCCATTAAAGTATTTGTTTCAAAAAAAAGAATAAAGATTGTGGCAGCTGTTCATATAAATTTCCTTGTGTGTGTGCATATATGTGCACATTAACTAGTTTCATTTTCCTTCTTTCAGTTCAGTTCAGTTCAGTTCAGTCGCTCAGTCGTGTCCGACTCTGTGACCCCATGAATCGCAGCACGCCAGGCCTCCCTGTCCATCACCAACTCCTGGAGTTCACTCAGACTCACGTCCATCGAGTCTGTGATGCCATCCAGCCATCTCATCCTCTGTCGTCCCCTTCTCCTCCTGCCCACAACCCCTCCCAGCATCAGAGTCTTTTCCAATAAGTCAACTCTTCGCATAAGGTGGCCAAAGTACTGGAGTTTCAGCTTTAGCATCATTCCTTCCAAAGAACACCCAGGGCTGATCTCCTTCAGAATGGACTGGTTGGATCTCCTTGCAGTCCAAGGGACTCTCAAGAGTCTTCTCCAACACCACAGTTCAAAAGCATCAATTCTTTGGCGCTCAGCCTTCTTCACAGTCCAACTCTCGCATCCATACATGACCACTTGAAACACCATAGCCTTGACTAGATGGACCTTAGTCGACAATGTAATGTCTCTGCTTTTGAATATGCCATCTAGGTTGGTCATAACTTTTCTTCCAAGGAGTAAGTGTCTTTTAATTTCATGGCTGCAGTCACCATATGCAGTGATTTTGGAGCCCCCAAAAATCAAGTCTGACACTGTTTCCACTGTTTCCCCATCTATTTCCCATGAAGTGATGGGACTGGATGCCATGATCTTCGTTTTCTGAATGTTGAGCTTTAAGCCAACTTTTTCACTCTCCTCTTTCACTTTCATCAAGAGGCTTTTTAGTTCCTCTTCGCTTTCTGCCATAAGGGTAGTGTCATCTTATTTTCTAAAAATTTCACTGAAATTAACAATACATGATTTACCATGTAACAGTGAACAACTGTAACTTAACAATTTATTAAAGTATTTAGATAACAAAAATTTTGATGGTCTATGACTAAATTTGCCAGAGATGAAAACAGCCAGTGTTGGAAACTTGTGGCTTCTCATTCTGCACAAGGAGAAAACGTGTTATACAAAAGACAGTTGTACTGTTTAGGGCAGAAACAAAGCTGTTTGGAACAGTATATGTAACTCCAAATGAGTGGAAAGATCAATTAAGATGGTAAGCAGTCAAAGTGATGAAATGTACCAGATTTTAATCTGTTGTCCCAGCTCCAAACCTAGAAATCTGCAAATTCTATTTGTGCTTTGTCAGATGGGGTACCTTGTTAGGCTTGGCCAACAGGAGGTGCTACAGAGTCTTTACAAGGCTGGCAGAAGGAGGAATTTCTTCCATTGGATCTGCTTTGTCATTCCAGAAGCAGCAGTTCCTTCCCATCACTTCAGACGCTCAGTCATGTGTGACTCTTTACGACCGCATGGACTGCAGCACGCCAGGCTCCTATGCCCATCACCAACTCCCAGAGCTTGCTCAAACTCCCATAGTAGCAACTGAATCTAGCTGCAAGTTTTCCAACATGTTTCTGCTTTAGCTTTTTCTTGCTACTCTGCACCCTTTCAAACTTCACCATGTGAGTACTTCTTCCCATTACCTCTCTTCTTTATACTCCTTTGCACATCTCTGTTCTTTATCCTTTCCCCTCTTTTTCAATTTTTCCATTAATATCATTTAAACTTATATGAACCTCTTAAGACTTTTCTTTGTTTCCTATATGCTTGTGGTGATGATATGAATACAATGGTATCTGTACCTACGTTTTAAATTTATGTGATGGAAAAATGCCTTTTCTCTTAGATATTTATAAAAAATAGAATGGAATTATTGTTTACCCCTAGAAATCCATATAGAAATACATATTTTGGGTATAATAATGATCACATACTCAAAAGTTTAATACTCTGAATTGGTCAAAAGATGACTCTGCTAGCCACGTCAGTGAAATCAGATTTCAATAAATAAATCCAGCATTGCAGGCTATAGCTTTCTTCATCAATGAAGATAACTTTGAAAAAAGATGAATTCTTAAACACTTAAATATACTAAAATGGTTTATAACTCATGAATATGTGCATCCTAAGATAATTAGACATTGAAGTCAATTTCTAAATGTTGTGTTTCATTAGTTGTGAATTTACTACACAGAGATTTCAGTGGTATTAATGCCATCACTCTACCATGTGTAGGATTACACATATAGTCATGTTGGCATCAAGGACTTAAATGATGGAGTTAAGGTCTTGATTAGTCATCTCCATATCAGTTTTAACACACTTACCCTCAATTCTCACATAAGCTATAAAACAATGACTGGTTGATATAAAATGTAGGAATAAGATTGGGATGAATACCACAAACAGCTTAAGTCTCAGAGGTTATGTAGAATATGAGTCATTTTGCTGTTGATCACTTTAAATGAACATGTTATCTTTAAAGACAGACTTTATCCTCAAAAACACAGAATGTGCAAAATTTTTTATCAAAGAGAAAAAATTAAATCATTTCTTCATAAAGTTATTATTTGCTTCTGACATTTATATATGACAATTAAAATAACTAATATAAAACTGCAGAATTGCATTCTTCTCACAATCTGTGTAAGTACTGACAGGCAATGGCATGCAATCAAGAAGCAGGCTACTAGAATCTGATTTATTTCACTGTATCTTGCTTAGCAGTTTCCTTCACCATCCTTCTGTGCGTGGAGGAATATGGCATCCAGCAGCACTTGCTCTTTCCTTTGCATAACAAGGCCATTTTCTGAACTAATGAGGTTAGACAATTATATGAAAAATTTATGGAGACTTTAAAATGTAATGGAAGAAGAGAAAGTATGTAAGTGCACTGTGCCTGACTTCCTCTTCAGTATGTCAGAAATTGTTTTCCTAAAAACCTTCACTTGCACTGATGGGCCTGCAGTAAGAAAATTCACTTTATGGCGCTTTCCTCCACCAATAGTTCAGTGAATGATAAGATACCAACAAGCAAACTAGAAGCCAATAAAATAAACATTAAAAACTATGTAAAAATCTAAGAACTTTCTATACCTGTTTAGTGAGATACTGTAAGAAAAGAAAGATCGAAAGTAAAAGAATACAGTTTTTAGTCAGAATAACTCTGGTTCTCATGGATTTCAGCTGAAACCCACTTCTAACATATTTTTACCATCTCCAGGATCACAAACAGAGAAGGCAATGGCACTCCACTCCAGTACTCTTGCCTGGAAAACCCCATGGATGGAGGAGCCTGGTAGGCTGCAGTCCATGGTGTCGCTAAGAGTCGGATACGACTGAGCGACTTCCCTTTCACTTTTCACTTTCATGCATTGGAGAAGGAAATGGCAACCCACTCCAGTGCTCTTGCCTGGAGAATCCCAGGGATGGGGGAGCCTGGTGGGCTGCCATCTATGGGGTCGCACAGAGTCAGACACGACTGCAGTGACTTAACAGTTAGCAGCAGCAGGATCACAAAGGTCTGTGCCCCAGACCCAAGGGTTCTTTCTTTGGAGCTCCTGAGCTGCTAGCATCAGCTGAGCTGTGCATCCTTTTCACAAACTTAAATCACCTTAAAAAGTCTCTCCATGATTTCAAGTTTTGTTAATTCCAATCTGTTATTCTCTTTGCTCCCTAAGGTCTAAGGGCAGTGGCATTGTTTGTCACTACTTCCACGATACTTCAGTGTTCCCTCCTGACTTTTTGGGTTCTCCATTATCCACAATTCCTTGCACTACTCTACCTCAAAATAACTCCTGTGGCTCTGTCTCCTGACTAGATCCTGACTGATATAGACCTTCTTTGCTTAAATACACCATTATAACATTTCTGTCTGCAGCAGCTACCCACCCAATATAAGGAAAGGAGACACCCTCCTAGGCTCTCAGATATGAAGCGGAATTCATACTTCAGCTTCTCATACTCCAGCTAGCTCCCTCCCACTGCTCCTAAGAGCCACCCCAGTGAAATGGCATCAGTAAAGCAGCGTCTCTCCAGCAAACCTGCAGCCTGAAGTAAGCTGCTCTAGCAGACCTGAAAACTAGTCGGTGAGTAATGAAAGAATTTTATTATATGCTAAGATTTTGAGTTTTTTATCCATAAATAGCTAATTTATATAGAAGTTGGACCTCTTAGCCAACTCTAGCTCTAGAATATTTAAAGGAAATTGAAAATCAGAAAATATTTTTCATTATTTTTAAGGCTCTATCATAAAGCTGAAGAACTGACACTTTCGAGTTGCAATGCTGCAGACTATCAAGAGTCCCTTGGACTGCAAAGAGATCAAAGCAGTCAATCCTAAAGAAAACCAACCCTGAGTATTCTTTAGGAGGACTGATGCTGAAGTTCCAATATTTTGGCCATCTGATGCAAAGAGCCATGTCATTGGGAAAGACTCTGGGAAAGATGGAGGGCAGGAGGAGAAGGGAGTAAGAGAGGATGAGATGGTTGGATAGCATCACTGACTCAATGGACATGAATTTGAACAAACTCTGGGAGATAGTGGAGGACAGAGGAGCCTGGCATGCTGCAGTCCATGCAGTCACAAAGAGTCGGAGATGACTTAGCAATTGAACAACAACAGATAAAGCCATGGCCCCCACAACTATTGTTTCTGAAAGGAGCTTCAAGAAATGCTTCCAAAGTAAAAAGCTGAACATTTATTCTTCCTGCTGCTTTGCATTCCTGACACAGCAATACCATGCAAGATAGAGGGTGCCTGTGGTTGCGGAAGGTGAATATCACAAAGAAATATAAAAAGCAAAAGACATTACCATATTTTAATATATTGTCATTCATATTATAAAAAGATGAAAAGAGAGCACAGGCTTTGAAATGGTATTTACTTAGCTTTGAGCCATAACCCTGCAATTCAAAATTTTTATAGCTAACCTACTTATAGCTTACTATGGGTAACACAATGAAATAAGTGTTGCATGCAATAAGACACTTAGTTCTTACTATGACTCCATCAGGTATGCCTACTTAATTTACTATCACTATTTAACATTTGAAACATTCAGAAAACTAAGATCATGGCATCTGGTCCCATCACTTCATGGGAAATAGATGGCATAACAGTGGAAACAATGTCACACTATTTTGGGAGGCTCCAAAATCACTGCAGATGGTGATTGCAGCCATGAAATTAAAAGACGCTTACTCCTTGGAAGGAAAGTTATGACCAACCTAGATAGCATATTCAAAAGCAGAGACCTTACTTTGCCAACAAAGGTCCGTCTAGTCAAGCAAGGCTATGGTTTATCCAGTGGTCATGTATGGATGTGAGAGCTGGACTGTGAAGAAAGCTGAGCACCGAAGAATTGATGCTTTTGAACTGTGGTGTTGGAGAAGACTCTTGAGAGCCCCCTTGGACTGCAAGGAGATCCAACCAGTCCATTCTAAAGGAGATCAGTCCTGAGTGTTCTTTGGAAGGAATGATGCTGAAGCTGAAACTCCAGTACTTTGGCCACATGCAAAGAACTGACCCACTGGAAAAGACTCTGATGCTGGGAGGGATTGCGGGCAGGAGGAGAAGGGGACGACAGAGGATGAGATGGATGGATGGCATCACCAACTCGATGGACGTGAGTTTGAGTGAACTCCGGGAGTTGGTGATGGACAGGGAGCACCTCCCTGAATTGCAGGGAGGTGCTGCGATTCATGAGGTCGCAAAGAGTTGGACATGACTGAGTGACCAAACTGAACTGAACATTTGAAAAAATAGATTTAGAGACTTGAAAAGCATATCCCGGATGCCAAAGCACTTGCTCTTAAACTTTATTCAGGGATGATATTCAAAATATTTAACAAATCAAATGAACATAAATTTAATATGGGAATAAACATAAATTGAAATTTACTTTTAAAATGTCCTTCATTCTCAACTGTAGGTATTATAAAACCATTTATCACCTGATAAAAGTGGTAGCACAGCTGTTCAGCAAGCAATTCTAATGTATTTTATTTGTTCGTTTTTATAAAATGGTATAATTTTGTGATTTTTTTTATAGTAGAGTGCCACTAACCAAATGATGCCTCTTTCTGAGACATGACTCAATCTAAGAAAGTACATCAAATACTTCCAATGATTTTTTCCACTAAATAGATATTCCTTAGTTAATTTTTGGCCTCAGTAACTAGAGGAAAGTTACTAACTTCACTATTGTTTCATAATGCTGAATCCTCCATCAGTTTCTAATAAACATATCTTTTTTTTTCTTTTGCATTTCAAAAAAAAGTTCTATCCTTTATAATATGTCTGAGATCTTTACAGTCATATCTCTTTGGTCTTAAATCACAAAAATCATTTATTGTATTGTCATATTTATTCTAGTTAAGCCTAATTCTTCAAGTTAGAGGAAAGGAGCAGAAAAAGATCCCAAAGGAGTGGATTCTATTGATAGACTGCCTCAGTTTGAAATTAAAACTCTGCCACTTAAAAACTTTAAACTCAGTTTCCTCATTTTTAAAGATGGCCATAATTATAATATTCAAATAAGTACCATGCTTTATATTTGAAATGGTCTCTGGAATAGAACAAGCATATTATAAGCACTAGCTCTTATTTTCATTAATAAAATTTATTTCATTAATATCTGTAACAGACAGGTATTTTGTATTAACAATTCACCTCATTAAATGAAGGTGAAATGTAACAGGATTTCAGGGCTGATTCCCCTAACACACATTCTATATCAAAAAGTTTAACACTGGCTAACTTCCTTTAAATTCTTTGGTGTGTCAGAAAGGTAGACTTATTTGCATTTTACTCTTAACCTGCCTAGGTTTCTTTCTTTCCCTGGAGGTCTCTGAGACTGTACAAATAAAACCTCAAGGTCATCCAGCTTGGCAAACACCCTCAAGGTGAGAGTTGGCTTCAGAGCTCTGCTTGCCACTCTGGGTCCTTCCTTAATTTAGCTTGTGTATTCCTCCTCTCTGCTAATTCTTGGAAGCATTCATGAGTATGTTTTGTTTCTATTTTATCTAGAATGTTGGTTGTTTGCAGAGAAATGAGTCAGTACAGGCACCAGTATGTCATAATACCATTCCAAATGCATACTCATCATAAAATCAGGAGCATTATTTTTACTTTTTTTTTAATTTTTATTTTTACTTTATTTTACTTTACAATACTGTATTGGTTTTGCCATACATTGACATGAATCTGCCACGGGTGTACATGAGTTCGCAATCCTGAACCCCCCTCCCACCTCCCAACCCATATCATCTCTCTGGATCATCCTCGTGCACCAGCCCCAAGCATCCTGTATCCTGTATCAAACATAGACTGGTGATTCGTTCCTTACATGATAGTATACATGTTTCAATGCCATTCTCCCAAATCATCCCACCCTCTCCCTCTCCCACAGAGTCCAAAAGTTTGTTCTATACATCTGTGTCTCTTTTGCTGTCTTGCATACAGGGTCATCATTGCCATCTTTCTAAATTCCATATATATGTGTTAGTATACTGTATTGGTGTTTTTCTTTCTGGCTTACTTCACTCTGTATAATAGGCTCCAGTTTCATCCACTTCATTAGAACTGATTCAAATGTATTCTTTTTAATGGCTGAGTAATACTCCATTGTGTATATGTACCACAGCTTTCTTATCCATTCATCTGCTGGTGGACATCTAGGTTGTTTCCATGTCCTGGCTATTATAAACAGTGCTGCGATGAACATTGGGGTACACATTGTCTCTTTCCGTTCTGGTTACCTCGGTGTGTATGCCCAGCAGTGGGATTGCTGGGTCATAAGGTAGTTCTATTTGCAATTTTTTTAAAGGAATCTCCACACTGTTCTCCATAGTGGCTGTACTAGTTTGCATTCCCACCAACAGTGTAAGAGGGTTCCCTTTACTCCACACCCTCTCCATCATTTATTGCTTGCAGACTTTTGGATTGCAGCCATTCTGACCAGTGTGAAAATATCTTCATATCATGAATAAAAATAATACAAGAGTCCAAAATAAATAATAAAATTATCCTCAACCTCTCCCTGGTTCCATTCTGAGAAATAATCACACAATAAACAATAAACACAATTAATAGTAGTTGTGTTTTTTAGTTTAAGGTGTGATTTTTTTCCTTTGGATTTTACCATTACAAATTGAATATAAGGAAGGGCTTAATACTGAGTTTGTCGATTTTTGATACCATCTGTTAGCTCTGCACTCTGAAATAAAAGACCCAACATATTCTACTGTCTCCTACTTCATACTTCTTGATCTATTACCTTAATGATGATATTAAGGTTTCTAACATTTATATTGTTATACTATAATTAAGTCCTCTGCTATGTATACAGATTGATTTTAAATCAATCAATATAATTTCCTATCAAACCAAATAGTGCAGCCAAACGCACAGAGAAGTAAATGAATTCTGTGGTCACCAAACCCTTGACTTTTGAAGAATGTCCCAAGCATGAACTAAAAATGTCTTCTTTATTAATTTGTTTCCACTTTTCTCTACTTTATCCAGAAATTCTCAGTTTATGTTCTTAATGTTTATGTCACCCTTCTCTTGTTCCCTTTTTTTTAAATTTTGCTGGACCATCTTTGTATGGGGATGTGGAGTTATGAAGCTTTCCAAGCTCTTGCTGGTCAGAAAATTATTTTCTTGTTTCATTTAATTGAAACTTTGGGTAGAGACAGAATTCTGTCAATATGTCCAAAATTATCTCCTCTTAAAAATTTTAGGAAATATTATTCCATCATTCCCTGCTCTGAAAAGTCTCTAATCCTGATGAGAAAGTGTTGATAACAGTATCTTTCTATCCCATTATAGGTGACCCAGTTACTTTCCTCTGGGGAAGCTTCAAGGGTATTTTATTTCTAGTCTTCTGAAAATGCAAGAGAATGTGAAAAAAATAAATGTCTTTGAAAATCTGTCTGTGGTATTTTGTTGAGCTCTTCTAATTGAAGACATATCTTTATTCCCTTCAAGATAACTTACTGTTTTTTTTTTACATCAAATACTTCCAACTACCATCCTAGCATTCTGCTCCCGGAATGCCTAATAAACAGATGTTTGGCTTGTGTCTAGCTTCAATTTATTATATTTTCAATATCTTTGTCTTTTTATATTCAACTAGTGCTTATGTTGTAGTTTTTTACAAAGTTGTTTCATTGGGACCTTGTAAAAAGAAGGGAGAACATACATATATGTTCTTTAATATGAAACCAGAAGTCTGGGTTTTTAAATACCTTTTAGCAAAATCTTGTGTAATATATTGAAAATTAAACTACATGCATTCCTTCAAGATTATAGCACATCTATATGTATAAATGTAAACATATAGGAGGTAAATGTTCTAATATTTTTATTTGATAAGAAAATTTAAAAATAATCCAATTATTTTATCAATATAAGTTTGAGATCAATATTGATATATTGAAATCAATAATCTGACTTTTTCACTAGATACATATTATATACCCACATGTTTGAAAGGTATTCTCATTTGTAGAAAGGATTCAAAATCCGAAGAATTCTATGTGACTAAACTATCGCTTTTTGGATAAATTGAATCCCAACCAATATTTTTAAATGCAAGTGTCTCTTGCCAAAAAAAGAAAATACTATTTTAAAAATCTACAAACAATAAAGACTGAAAAGGGTGTAGAACAGAGGGAACCCTCCTACACTACTGGTAACAATGTAAATTCACCATGAAGAACAGCATGGAGGTTTCTCAAAAAACTAAAAATAGAGCTACCATATAATCTAGCAATTCCATTCCTGGGCATATATCCAAGGAAAAACATAATTCAAAAACATACATGCACCCCAATATTCACTGCAGCACCATTTACAATAGCCAGGACATGGAAGCAACCTACATGTCCATCAGCAGAGGAACAGATAAAGAGGCTGTGGTACATATATATATAATAGAATATTACTCAGCCAATAAAAAATGAAATGTTGTCATCTGCAGCAACGTGGATGGACATAGAGATTGTGAGACTGAGTGAAGTAAGCCAAAGAGAGAAAGACAAATAGCATATGATATTGCTGATATGTGGATCTTTAAAAAAGGCTAAAAATGAACATCTACAAATAAGAAATAGAGTTACAGATGTAGAAAATAAACTTATGGTTACTAGGGATAAGGGGGGGAGGGATAAACTGGAAGGTTGGATTCACACATACACACTACTATACATAAAATAGATAACTAATAAGAACCTAGTGTATAGCACAAGGAACCCTACTCAATACTCTGTAACGGCCTACATGGGAAATGAATCTAAAAATACGGATGCATGTATAATAGAGTCACATTGCTGTACACCTGAAACTAACAACAGTACAAATCAACTATATCTCAATATAAATTATTTTTAAAGTAAAAAGGACTTTCCAAATGCAGTGAGAGATAAAAGGTAAAAGAGGCAAGCATAAGTTAGGTAAAAACAACTGGTAGGCAACTCATCTTTCTCTAGAACAGATCTCTCAATCATCTTTTTTTTTTCACTGCAAACATAAGGTGTAACATTTACATATACATTCCTATGCATTACCTTCAGAAATCTGCATTGGTTTTTCCTAGTAGCTACAATACTACAATAGAAATAACACTGAATCCATTCTAAATATTCCAAAGCTTAAAATCTTTATAGAGGCTTCGTTGCTAAGTCATGTCTGACTCTTGCAACCCCATGGACTGTAGCCCTCCAGGATCCTCTGTCCATGTGATTTCCCAGGCAAGAATACTGGGGTGGGTTATCATTTCCTTCTCCAGCGGATCTTACCAACCCAGGGATCAAACATTGGTTTCCTGCAGTGTTTTTTGCAGGCAGATTCTTTACCAACTGAGCTTCCAGGGAAGCCCTAAAAAGCTTTATACTAGTAATAAATTCCTCATGACATACCGCACCAGGGATCCAAAGGTATGTATAACAATGACTCACTTGAGAATCACAGCAGAACGCTAAAATTCCTCAAGATGAAGAAATAATTTGCTAAAATAACTATAAGACTCTCTTAAATGTCAAGACACTGCCAGATCTAATGCTAATTTTGACTCCAGCTCTCAGATTGTCAACTAATGTCTTACAAAAAAAATAAGTCCATTCAAATTAATTTTATTTCTATAAATTCCTAAACATTCACAGCTGTATTTAACTAGGCTTGCCTTTGTACTTCATTTAAATGAGTTCTTCCTACACTTGTAAGTTACTTCACCATTCGAAAACACTGTAAATGAACTCTTGGCATTATGTACCCAGTAGAATTTTAGTTCAGCAAGCAATGCTACTTCTCAAGTTGACTGGCTATACTTTAAAACCTGGTTAATGGTCCTATTTTGCTCTTGTCACTAATAATATCCTGTGATAGTCTAATTTCTATAAAGATTTATTTTAACAATATCTACACATACAATTCTAATTTTTTTAATTTAAATTTCACTTTGATCTTTTAATAAATTTAATTTGAATGAATTAGTTAAGTATATAGTTTTAAATTTCACAGCTTTCCTTATTTCAATTTATTCAATATTAGCTATTTATTTTAAAAAAAGGGAAATTCAGGTAACAAAGTTTACATCAACACAGTTTAAAATACAGATTAATAGGGATGAAAATGTTGCTCAAGAGTCTTAAATTTCAAGAGAGATTCAAACTGAAAAGGGTAAATATTTGCACTTATGAGTAAACTTATTTGAACTAAAAAGTAAATCTTCCATTTCACATACAAGTTGAATTTTCCTATTTGTCCTAAGAATGGATTCTCTCTGACCCTAAAGGAAATATTGCACATAATATTTTCTCATGGAGCAATGCTAAACTTCTGATTAGCTTCAAGAATTTCATTGAACTTTACAAATATAGAAGTTTCACACTAGCTGAAGATGTTACAGCAGGCCACCAGGTACCACTCTCAGGTCCTAACATAATGTTTATGTTACATAGTCTCCTCACGATTCCTAAATTACAAATACATTTGGTTAGAAAGTGTTCTTACCATATCTGATACTTTAGAAGTTCTTTCTGTTCTTGACAAGAAAGCAGCATATCGGTTAGTCAAGTTGGGTAGTTCATCAGAAATTTCAGGGACCTGTGAATGCCAAAAATAAAACACATGTTGAAAGAAGAGGTATATATCGCTTATTTTTCTCAATATATATCACTTATTTTTCTCAAGGGGCATGATAAATAACTGCAATAAGCTTATAGAACAAAATTCTGTAAAGCAATTATCTTTCAATTAAAAATAAATAAATTTAAATATCAAAAATAATTTTTAAAAAAATATGGCTATCGTTACATAGAGATATATTTATTTTTAAACATTTTAAATGAAATGTAGTAAAATATTTTACCAATGAAACATTAAAATGGGAAAAGGGTTGATTATATGAACCTCTAGGAAAGTAAGATGGATCTCCACACATTTTTTAAACATATTTAGGGGCAAATTACAACCTGCTAATTATGAATCAGGACAAGAATTGGTTCTGAATTTAACATTCAGTTCAGTTCAGTTCAGTTGCTCAGTCGTGTCCGACTCTTTGCGACCCCATGAATCACAGCGCGCCAGGCCTCCCTGTCCATCACCAACTCCCAGAGTTCACTCAGACACATGTCCATCGAGTCGGTGATGCCATCCAACCATCTCATCCTCTGTCATCCCCTTCTCCTCCTGCCTCCAATCTCTCCCAACATCAGGGTCTTTTCCAATGAGTCAACTCTTCGCATCAGGTGGCCAAAGTATTGGAGTTTCAACCTCAGCATCAGTCCTTCCAATGAACACCCAGGACTGATCTCCTTTAGGATGGACTGGTTGGATCTCCTTGCAGTCCAAGGGGCTCTCAAGAGTCTTCTCCAACACCACAGTTCAAAAGCATCAATTCTTCAGCACTCAGCTTTCTTCACAGTCCAACTCTCACATCCATACATGACCACTGGAAAAACGATAGCCTTGACTAGACGGACATTTGTTGGCAAAGTATTGTCTCTGCTTTTCAATATGCTATCTAGGTTGGTCATAACTTTCCTTCCAAGGAGTAAGCGTCTTTTAATTTCATGGCTGCAATCACCATCTGCAGTGATTCTGGAGCCCGAAAAAATAAAGTCTGACACTGTTTTCACTGTTTCCCCATACCTGATTATTTATACATGAACTAGAAATACATTAAGAATAACTAAATTGATTCTGTGGCAATCCTGGATTAATAAATTTTCTAGTAAAATGATCCACACTTTCTTAAATATAATTCCTTATATACACTGAAGATGCAAATTAATAGGCTAGAGGAAGATAATAATCTAAAATTTTAATTAGCAATTAGTTAATGCTCATGATATTATACTCTTAATTTATTATACACTTCAGTCATTTGTATTCATTTGATAATTTAAACCATATAACCAACAGTAACATTCCTTTTACATACAAAAAGGATGAGGATTTATTTTCCTGTTTTTGTCCACTTCATTATTTGTATTTCAGAATTTTATATTTGTATTTAATACTTCAGAATTTAACACCTAGTACAATAGTTAGATATTTCTTTCTCTGCTCACTTTTTCAGGAACATTGATCTAAAAATTCCACCTCTCAATGTATCTTTGAAACTATATGCTTCACTACGCTGAAGCTGGTGCCTCCCTCTCTATGCTTTCCTTCATGTTTTATTTCTGTATTTTTACCAAATTAACCCATATAAAATATAACAAAATAAAAATTATTTTTATTTCTTATAAATATGATATATTTGTTATAAATCCAGATAAAATATATATATTTAAGTCTTCACAGGGCTGTGAATGCTTCCAAATCTAGGACTTGTCAGCACAGACAAGAGGGGTTAAGATTCTGAAGAGGACAGAATCTCTGAAAGGTTATCTATCAATCTGCAGGTGCTTTTTTTTTCCTGGGATAATTGCTGATAACAGGACAGAAAGAATCTGGGTTTAGATCTAGCAGAGGGCTGCTATTAAGGAGCTAGCAAATAAGTTTATTATGGTCTTGTTGGGCCACATGACAAACTGGATTTGAAGTGCCTCAAAACACATGATTTGTTTTCCCCTTAAGATGTTAGCAAGGGGATAAGAAGCAGGATAATGCTAAAAATCTAAGCTAAAACTCTGAAACGCAGAGTCATTAAATATTAGCATTCAGAATACTGGCCTGGGAGTGGTCAAACACACCAGGCTCACAGTTGAAATCCCCAGAGGACAATACTTTATACAATGAACACAGGAGGTAAACTAAGTCCTGGAAAAACTGTAAATTACACAAACCATGATTAGATTAAGGTGCTCTCCATTGACTTCTATCTGTTTTGCGGAGAAAAATGTGAAATCTTTCTATTAGAAGAAAATACCACTTAAAGTCCCTATATTACACACTAAGTATTTAACATTCAATTTCCGACTATGTGTGTTCCATACTTTCTGTGGTGAAAATCATTTGCTCCTATTGACAGAAGAATCCAATCTGGTTCAGTAATTCAGTGGCTCTGCTATCCCTATATCATCTACCCTACCCTACAGGATTCTGGGAGCACACAGTCTTAGCCATTGGACCGCCAGGGAAGTCCCCATTATAATTTTCTTTATCAATTTTTACAATAAATTGTTCTTCCCTTTAAGCTTCCTAGATCATATTTCTATGCTTCTCTGCTGTATTCATTTATTCAATTATTACTTCCTGTACTATAGGATAGACATAGTTCCAAAGTTCTGTACATGCCCTTTTATGATGTAACAACTATGTTCAAACTCCCCCAATGTTTAACTTCTGTTTATATTCTATGTACAGAATATCCACATATCTATTCTTTCCATATTTTCCACCTGAATTTTTAGCTACTTTAACTTTTCCATATATGCATTCTCTTAAGCTTTCTCAACTTCTGCAGTGATGAGAAAAATGAATACTTATATATATATATAATATGTATATATAATATATATATATATATATATATATACACACACACACATTAAGATGTCTTTTTAAATCTGAACTCTGAATGAAGAAAAATGTCATATAACATCACTCATATGTAGAATCTAGAAAAACAGTACAGGTGAACTTATTCCCAAAGCAGTAATATAGACACAGACTTAGAAAATAAACTATGGATTCCAAGGGAAGAGAGGAGGGGTGATGAGTCGGGAGGTTAGAGTCAACATATATACATTGTTGTTGTTCAGTCACTAAGTCACGTTTGACTCTTTTACAACCCCATGGACTATAGCCCGCCAGGATCTTCTGTCTATGGGATTTTCTAGGCACAAATACTGGAGTAGGTTGCCATTTTCTTCTCCAGGGGATCTTCCTAACCCAGGGATCAAACCACTGTTCTCCTGCATTGGCAGGCGGATTCTTCACCACAGAGTCATATATATATACACACACACACACACACAATTATGTATAAAATAGGTAACTAATGAAAACATACTGTATAGCACAGGAACTGTACTCAATGCTCTGTGTTGACCTAAATGGACAGGAAATCTAAAAGAGAGTGATTATATGTAAAATAATTAATTTTTTAAAAGTTTAATGTGCAGCAAACTGCATTGTCAGAATTTTACTCATGAAAGTGGTTTTCTGTCAACCTGTCAGGCTAATTTTATTTGTATCATCTCTTATCTTAGGAACATTTTTTGTTTTCTGCTGATCATTTTGAAACAGGGATTTTCTGTATTTCTTGTACATGTCTAACAATGTCCAGGATCTCTTTGACGATTCTTAACTTTTGAATAACATGATCACTATTTACAAAATTATTCTTCCCTTCTATTTCATAAATGACTTCTCCTCTATTTAATCAATATTAAGGTCAGAATAGGAGTTCCTCTAATGGCTTCCACTTCTTTCTACAGAGGTAAACTCTCAGCAAGTCAAAAAATGAAAACTTTTTGCTTTCAATAAAATGAGAAATCAAACATAACTTTTATATTTACCCACACAAGTATCTTTTATACTCTGCATTACTTCATAAAGATCCACATTTTATTGGGTAACATTTTTTTCTGCCTGGAGGACTTTCTTTAACATTTCTTACACTTTTGTGGATAAATATTTCAGCTTTCATACTTATGAAAAGGTTTTCTTTTTATTGAGGTAGAGTTGACATACAACATTATATTAGCTTCAGGTGTACAACATAATGGTTTGATACTTCTACATATTGCAAATGGTCATCACAATATCAAGTTAACATCCATCACCACAAAGTTTTTTTGTGCAATCACAGCTTTTTAGATTTACATAACAAATTCAAATATTTAGTATAGTCATATATGCATGCTAAGTTGCTTCAGTCGTGTCTGACTCTTTGCAAGCCTATGCACTGTAGCCTGCCAGGTTCCTCTATCCATGGGGATTCTCCAGGCAAGAAGGCTAGAGTGGGTTGCTATTTCTTCCTTCAGGGGATCTTCCCAGGGATCAACCCACATCTCTTATGTCTCCTGCATTGGCTGTACATTACATTTCCATGACTTATTTTATACATGGAAGTTTTTAGAAAAGCTTTTCACTTTGTTTTCATTTTTGCAGAGTATTTGAGCCTACAATTGAATTACAGGCTAACAACTGTTTACTTTCAGAACTTCAAAGATGTTGCACTGCTGTCTTCTGGCTTGCATCATTTCCAACCTTAATTGTAGTGTCATTTTTAACTTCATCCCTCTTAATGTCACGTTTACTTTTCATCTGGCTGTTTTTAAGAATATATTCTTTGTTACCATTTTATTCAATTTGATTGTAATTTGCCTTGGCATAGTCCTTTGATGCCGTTTTGCTATGGGTTTGTTGAGCTTGACGGATATGTGGTTTTAGATTTCATCAAAATTTGGAAATTTTCAGCCATATTTCTTCTTAAAATTATTTCTTGTGCTTCATTCACTCTTTACTTTCCTTCAAGGATTCTAGTTACACATTTAGGCCACTTCAAATATACCCAGAGTTCACTGATACTTTATTCATTACTTTTTGTCTTTTTTTTCTCACTGTATTTCTTTTTTTTTTTTTTTGAACATTGGAAAGAATTTATTTTAATGTATATTTATCCAATCAAGGTAATAAAATATTTTGTTTAAACTAAAGGGCTATGCGGAGAAGGCAATGGCAACCCACTTCAGTACTCTGGCCTGGAAAATCCCATGGACAAAGGAGCCTGGAAGGCTGCAGTCCATGGGGTCGCGAAGAGTCGGGCATGACTGAGCGACTTTACTTTCACTTTTCTTTTTTTTTTTTAATTTTTTTTAAGTTTTTTATTTTTTTAATTTTAAAATCTTTAATTCTTACATGTGTTCCCAAACATGAACCCCCCCTCCCACCTCCCTCCCCATAACATCTCTGTGGGTCATCCCCATGCACCAGCCCCAAGCATGCTGTATCCTGCGTCAGACATAGACTGGCGATTCAATTCTTACATGATAGTATACATGTTAGAATGCCATTCTCCCAAATCATCCCACCCTCTCCCTCTCCCTCTGAGTCCAAAAGTCCGTTATACACAGCTGTGTCTTTTTTCCTGTCTTGCATACAGGGTCATCATTGCCATCTTTCTAAATTCCATATATATGTGTTAGTATACTGTATTGGTGTTTTTCTTTCTGGCTTACTTCACTCTGTATAATCGGCTCCAGTTTCATCCATCTCATCAGAACTGATTCAAATGAATTCTTTTTAACGGCTGAGTAATACTCCATTGTGTATATGTACCACTGCTTTCTTATCCATTCATCTGCTGATGGACATCTAGGTTGTTTCCATGTCCTGGCTATTATAAACAGTGCTGCGATGAACATTGGGGTACATGTGTCTCTTTCAATTCTGGTTTCCTCGGTGTGTATGCCCAGCAGTGGGATTGCTGGGTCATAAGGTAGTTCTATTTGCAATTTTTTAAGGAATCTCCACACTGTTCTCCATAGTGGCTGTACTAGTTTGCATTCCCACCAACAGTGTAGGAGGGTTCCCTTTTCTCCACACCCTCTCCAGCATTTACTGCTTGCAGATTTTTGGATCGCAGCCATTCTGACTGGTGTGAAGTGGTACCTCATTGTGGTTTTGATTTGCATTTCTCTCACTGTATTTCATTTGAAGTTGTTTGTATTACTATCTTAAGGTTAACTAATAGTTTTGTCTGAACTGCATAAATTTCTGTTAGTCAGAAGGTACTTATTTTCATATGGTATACTTCCCATCTCATGAACTTCACTTTGTGCTTCTTTACTTGTGACATTTCTCTACTTAATATGATCTATCTTTCCATTACCTTCTTGGACATATAGAATACAGCTATCAGTTCAGTTCAGTAGCTCATTCGTGTCTGACTCTTTGGACTGCAGCACACCAGGCCTCCCTGTCCATCACCAATTAAAGGAGTTTATTCAAACTCATGTCCATTGAGTCGGTGATGCCATCCAACCATCTCTTCCTCTGTCATCCCCTTCACTTCCCTTCAACTTTTCCCAGCAGCAGGGTCTTTTCAAATGTGCCAGTGCTACGCATCAGGTAGCCAAAGTATTCAAGTTTCAGCTTCAACATCAGCCCTTCCAATGAACACTCAAGACTAATCTCCTTTAGGATGGACTGGTTAGATCTCCTTGCAGTCCAAGGGACTCTCAAGAGTCTTCTCCAACACCACACTTCAAAAGCATCAATTCTTTAGTGCTCAGCTTTCTTTACAGTCCAACTCTCACATTCATACATGACTACTGGAAAAACCATAGCCTTGACTAGACGGACCTTGGTTGGCAAACTAATGTCTCTGCTTTTTAATATGCTGTCTATGTTGGTCATACCTTTCCTTCCAAGGAGTAAGCGTCTTTTAATTTCATGGCTGCAGTCACCATCTGCAGTAATTTTGGAGCCCAAAAACTAAAGTCTGCCACTGTTTCCACTGTTTCTGCACCTATTTGCCACGGAGTGATGGGACAGGATGCCATAATCTTGGTTTTTAGAATCATGAGCTTTAAGCCAACTTTTTCACTCTCCTCTTTCACTTTCAACAAGAGGCTCTTTAGTTCTTCTTCACTTTCTGCCATAAAGGTGGTGTCATCTGCATACCTGAGATTATTGATTTTTCTCCCAGAGATCTTGATTCCAACTTCTGCTTCATCCAGCCCAGCATTTCTCATCATGTACCCTGCATATAAGTTAAATAAGCAGGGTGACAATATACAGCTTTGACGTACTCCTTTTCCTATTTGGAAACAGTCTGTTGTTCCATGTCCAGTTCTAACTGTTGCTCCTGACCTGCATACAGGTTTCTCAAGAGGCAGGTCAGGTGGTCTCGTATTCCCATCTCTTTCAGAATTTTCCACAGTTTATTGTGATCCACACAGTCGACAGCTTTGGCATAGTCAATAAGCAGAAATAGATGTTTTTCTGGAATTCTCTTGCTTTTTCAATGATCCGATGTATGTTGACAATTTGATCTCTGGTTCCTCTGCCTTTTCTAAATCCAGCTTGAACATCTGGAAGTTCATGGTTCACATACAGTTGAAGCCTGACTTAGAGAATTTTGCACATTATTTTACTAGCATGTGAGATGAGTGCAATTGTGCAGCAGTTTGAGCATTCTTTGGCAATCCCTTTCTTAGGGATTAGAATGAAAACTGACCTTTTCCAGTCCTGCAGCCACTGCTAAGTTTTCCAAATTTGCTGGCATAGTCAGTGCAGCACTTTCACAGCATTATCTTTTAGGATTTGAAATAGCTTAACTGGAATTCCATCACCTCCACTAGCTTTGTTTGTAGTGATGCTTCCTAAGGCCCACTTGACTTCACATTACAGGATGTGTGGCTCTAGGTGAGTGATCACACCATCATGATTATCTGGGTCATGAAGAATTTTTTGTATAGTTCTTCTGTGTATTTTGCCACCTCTTCTTAATATCTTCTGCTTCTAAGTCCATACCATTTCTGTCCTTTATTGTCCATGAGCCTCTTATCCTTCTCCATCAGAAGGCAGACAGACTGAAAACCACAATCACAGAAAATGAACCATTCTAATCACATGGACCACAGCCTTGTCTAACTCATCAAACTATGAGCTATGCCATCTGGGCCACCCATGACAGACGGGTCATGGTGGAGATTTCTGACAAAATGTGGTCCACTGGAGAAGGGAATGGCAAACCACTTCAGTATTCTTGCCTTGAGAACCTCATGAACAGTATGAAAAGGAAAATGATAGGACACTGAAAGATGACCTCCTCAGCTTGGTAGGTGCCCAATATGCTACTGGAGATCAGTGCAGAAATAACTACAGAAAGAATGAAGATGCAGAGCCAAAGCAAAAACAACACCCAGCTGTGGATGTGATTGGTGATGGAAGCAAGGTCCAATGCTGTAAAGAGCAATATTGCATAGGAACCTGGAATGTCAGGTCCATGAATCAAGTCAAATTGGAAGTGGTCAAACAGAAGATGGCAAGAGTGAATGTCGACATTTTAGGAATCAGCGAACTAAAATGGACTAGAATGGGTGAATTTAACTCAGATGACCATTATATCTACTACAATGGGCAGGAATCCCTCAGAAGAAATGGAGTAGCCATGACAGTCAACAAGAGTCTGAAATGCAGTACATGGATGCAATCTCAAAATGACAGAATGATCTCCGTTCGTTTCCAAGGCAAACCATTCAATAGCACAGTAATCCAAGTCTATCCCCTGACCAGTGATGCTGAAGAAGCTGAAGCAGAACGGTTCTATGAAGACCTCCAAAACCTTCTAGAATTAACACCCATAAAAGATGTCCTTTTCATTATAGGGGACTGGAATGCAAAAGTAGGAAGTCAAGAAACACCTGGAGTAACAGGCAAATTTGGCCTTGGAATACGGAATGAAGCAGGGCAAAGACTAATAGAGTTTTGCCAAGAAAATGCACTGGTGATAGTAAAAACCTTCTTCCAACAAAACAAGAGAAGACTCTACACATGGACATCACCAGATGGTCAACACCAAAATCAGATTGATTTTATTCTTTGCAGCCAAAGATGAAGAAGCTCTCTACTGTCAGCAAAAACAAGATTGGAAGCTGACTGTGGCTCAGATCATGAACTCCTTATTGCCAAATTCAGACTTAAATTAAGTAGGGAAAATCACTAGATCATTCAGGTATGACATAAATCAAATCCCTAACGATTGTACACTGGAAGTGAGAAATAGATTTAAGGGACTAGATCTGATAGAAAGAATGCCTGATGAACTATGGACAGAGATTCATGACATTGTACAGGGGACAGCTATAAAGACCATCCCGAAGAAAAAGAAATGCAAAAAAGTAAAACGACTGTCTGAGGAGGCCTTACAAAGAGCTGTGAAAAAGAAGAGAAGTTAAAGCAAAGGAGAAAATGAAACATTCACCCATTTGAATGCAGAGTTCCAAAGAATAGGAAGGAGAGATAAGAAAGCCCTCCTCAGTGATCAGTGCAAAAAATAGAGGAAAACAATAGAATGGGAAAGACTAGAGATCTCTTCAAGAAAATCAGAGATACCAAGGGAACATTTCATGCAAAGATGAGCTCAATAAAGGACAGAAATGGTATGGACCTAACAGAAGCAGAAGATATTATGAAGAGGTGGCAAGAACACACAGAAGAACTATACAAAAAAGATCTTCAACAACCCAGATAATCACGATGGTGTGATTACTCACCTAGAGCCACACATCCTGGAATGTGAAATCAAGTGGGCCTTAGGAAGCATCACTACAAAAAAAGCTAGTGGAGGTGATGGAATTCCAGCTGAGCTTTTTCAAATTCTAAAAGATGATGCTGTGAATGCACTGTACTCAGTATGCCAGTAAATATGGAAAACTCAGCAGTGGCCATAGGACTGGAAAAGGTCAGTTTTCATTCCAATCCCAAAGAAAGACAATGTCAAAGAATGCTCAAACTACCGCAAAGTGGTACTCATCCCACACACTAGCAAAGTAAGGCTCAAAATTCTCCAACCCAGCCTTCAACTATACATGAACAGTAAACTTCCAGATGTTCAAGCTGGATTTAGAAAAGGCAGAGGATCCAGAGATCAAATTGCCATCATCCACTGGATCATCGAAAAAGCAAGAGAGTTCCAGAAAAGCGTCTACTTCTTATTTATTGACTATGCCAAAGCCGTTGACTGTGTGGATCACAATAAAGTGTGGAAAATTCTGAAAGAGATGGGAATACCAGACCACCTGACCTGCCTCTTGAGAAATCTGCATGCAAGTCAAAAAGCAACAGTTAGAACTGGACATAGAACAACAGACTGTTTCCAAATAGGAAAAGGAGTATGGCAAGGCTGTATATTGTCACCCTACTTATTTAACTTATGTGCAGAGTACATCATGCGAAATACTGAGCTGGATGAAGCAAAAGCTGGAATCAAGATTGCCGGGAGAAATGTCAATAACCTCTGATATGCAGATGACACCACCCTTATGGCAGAAAGTGAAGAAGAACTAAAGAGCCTCTTGTTGAATGTGAAAGAGGAGCGTGAAAAAGTTGGCTTTAAACCCAACATTCAGAAAACTAAGATGGCATCTGGTCCCATCACTTTCTGGCAAATTAATGGGGAAACAGTGGAAACAATGACAGACTTTCTTTTGCGGGGCTCCGAAGTGACTGCAGCCATGAAATTAAAAGCCACTTATTCCTTGGAAGAAAAGTTATGACCAACCTAGATAGCATATTCAAAAGCAGAGACATTACTTTGCTAACAAAGGTCTGTCTAGTCAAGGCTATGGTTTTTCTAGTAGTCATGTATGGATATGAGAATTGGACTATAAAGAAAGCTGAGCACCGAAGAATTGATGCTTTGAACTGTAGTGTTGGAGAAGCCCTTCGACTGCAAGGAGATCCAACCAGTCCATCCTAAAGGAAATCAGTCCTGAGTGTTTACTGGAAGGACTGTTACTGAAGCTGAAACTCCAGTCAATACTTTGGCCACCTGATGGGAAGAACTGACTCATTTGAAAAGATCCTGCTGCTGGGAAAGATTGAAGGCGGGAGGAGAAGGGGATGACAGAGGATGAGATGGTAAGATGGCATCACCGACTCAATGGACAAGAGTTTGAGTAAACTTCGGGAGTTGATGATGGACAGGGAGGCCTGGTGTGCTGCAGCCCATGGGGTTGCAAAGTTCGGACACGACTGAGCAACTAAACCCAACTGAAGTGAGGACTTCTCTGCAGGTACAGTGGATAAGAACTCACCTGCCAGTGCAGCAGGCATGGGTTCAACATCTGGTCCCGGAAATTTCCAAATGCCAAAAGTATATGAGATCTTCAAAGAGTTAAATAATAAGACTTCTGTTTTTAACCATACCACATGGCTTGTGAGATCACAATTTCCCTATCAGGGACTGAACTTGCACCTGCACACTTTCAGCAGTGAAAGCATGGTGACCTAACCACCAGGGAATTCCCAAATAAGATCTATTTTTGAAAAAGAAATTATAAACATAGCGTTAACCAAATTAATATTTGTTTTTATGCCATAATTGACCACATGTAAATAATTTTAACAACAGTATGGCTTATAATAATGAAGTACATATACCACAGGTAATTTTGTAAATTCTAAATTCTTCATATGAGATATAAATAATATAATTTTGGTATTCACATATTACCTTATAATCAGCAGGCCCAGGAGTAATAAAAACTTCTTTCTGAACCAGGAAGAGAGTCCGAGGAACAGAAGAACCAAATGCACTTTTCTTTGGTTTCTTCCAGTAGGTATTGCTAAGGTTGTCAATGAACGTATTGTTTTGGATATTATAAAACCCAGGACCTAGAATTATGAAAAATATAATATATAATAATAAGCACCCTTTTAATTCTTTTAAACTTAGTAACTTTACTATTTTATTGTATTGTATTTATTGAATGAGTCTTTACATTCTAGAGTGCTTTAAAGTTTTCAAAAGTTTCACACACCTGATTTCATATAATCCCATAATAACCCTTTTACTTATCCCTGCCTCTGTACTCCTCCCCTCTGCCCTCTCCTCACTGGTAAACACTAGTTTGTTCTCTTTATCTGTGAGTCTGCTTCTTTTTGTTTTTATTCAGTTTATTTAGTTTGTTGTATTTTTTAGATTTCACATATAAATGATATCATACTGTACTTTTCTTCTCTGACATTTCATTTAGCATAATATCCTCAAAGTCAATCTATATTGCTACAAATGGCAAAAGTTCACTCTTCTATGGCTGGGCACTATTCTGTTTTTTATATACATCTTTATAAACTGAGTAACTGTAGGCAACTTTTTTAGAAAGACTTCTCATATATTGCTGACAGGAATGCAAAGTGCTTTGCTACTTTGAAAAACAATTTGTCAGCTTCTTACAAAGTTAAACTTATACTTACCATATGACCCAGAAATTCTACTTCTAATTACTTTTCCAAGAGAAGTTAAAACAAACCAAATGTCCATCAGCTGGTAAGCAGATAAACAAAATGTGCTACACCCAAACAATGGAATACTACTCAATAATAAAAAGAAAAAATAAATGCAACAATATGATTGAAACTCAAAAACATTATGCCAATGAAAGATTATATACAAAATTCTAAATAATGTGTGATTCCATTTACATAAAATTTTAAAAATGCTACCAATTCTTTGCTATCCATGTCATTGAGAGATAGTTTCATGCCCTTCTGTTCAATATGGGCTACCCTGGGTCATTTGACTGACTAATAGAATGTAGCAGAAATGATGTCCTGGGATTTTCTGAGGGTCAGTCATAAGAAGTCTTGCAGTACCCTATCAGGTCTCATGGAGCCCTGAGCTACTATGTCAAAAATCAGCTACCCTGGGGCAGCAATGCTGGAGCTATGCACACACTCTGAATGACAGTCTCATCTGAACTCTGCCTTCCAGAAACCCCACAAACTAATGAGATATGATAGAAAAAGCATTTTTTTAAGCCACTAAGTTTGTCATGCAGCAACAGACAACCTATACGCTAGTGTGTGTGTGCTCAGTTACTTCAGCTGTTTCCAACTCTCTGTGACCCCATGGACTGTAGCCCACTAGGTTCCTTTGTCCACGGGATTCTCCAGGCAGGAATACTAGAGTTGGTCGCCATGCCTTCCTCCAGGGGATCTTCCCAACCCAGGGATCAGACCCATGTCTCCTGCACTGATGGTGAATTCTTTACCCACTGAGCCACCTGGGAAGCTCTATATGTTTTGTGTTATATTCTTAGATATATAAAGATTACCCACTATAATCTAGTATGTCTCTCTATATAAATATATAACATGTATTATATATAATAATTATGTATAAATGTATATACTTATATATAACATATATATATATGTGTATATATATATATAAAAGAATACCCACTGAGAATACTAGAACACATGATTGGACATCCCCCAAAATAAAATTTTAACAAAATTGAATATCATAAGTTACATTACTGGCAGTGACCACATAGTTACTATATTATATATGTTCATCTATCAAGAGAAAATTAGGAACTTTATTGAAAAAAGGAAAGCAATAGAAAATTACAACTAAGATATGTGATAAGTTAAATTAAAATCTTACTAAAATTACACATTATTTTTATCTGAGTTTAGTGTATAGTCAATGCTTAAAAAAAATGTTGACTTAAATTAACAACACAACCCACAGAACAAAAAAAAAATTGTACTTTCTGGTGCATCCATCTTGTTAAGAATATTAAGTTACATCAAGTTAGAGTGGATACATATCAATTAATTTCCAACCTGGCATTTTCTCTGTCTTAGAGTCTTGTGTGAATCGAGCAGCACTTTGACCAAATGAGGTATTTTTCAATCCTAATGTTTTCTTCAAGGGCTTGAAAGCAGTTCGAGATTCATTGTATGTGCCAGGAGCTGGAGTGATTGATTTCATAGGGACAAACCTCTAGTAAAGAACAGGAAAATATGCCAGTTAGAAAGTAATGCTACATTTTGATATTTCATGACTTAAAAGCTGCCTTTTTAGTAATATAACATCTGGAGTTTAATTTATTTCTTAATTAAGTGAAGAAAATGTAGATGAATTAAGATCTTACACCTATCAAAACATAAAATATATACTTTTAGTAAAATCAGATGTATATTAATACAGTAATGAAAGGACATCATCTCATTATGAGATTCAGATGATAGTGTATGGACAATCTCCACATTTAAGATATTCTGAAAGTTAAGATAATAAATAAAATCTATATGATCAAATACAGTTTCTTCTATGTAATAAAACTGTACAAATTGACAAAGTTCCTGAATATGTATATTCAATTAACACAACAATATTAACTACCTTAAGAAAAAATCTTATCGATTCAAACGGTACATAAATCACTTTAACTTATAACATTAAATTTTTTACATTATAAACTTATAATAAGCTTACTTGATATATTCATTTACAGGGAAGCCTGGTGTGCTACAGTCCATGGGGTCATAAAGAGTCGGGCATGACTGAGCTACTGAACTGAACTAACTGATTAAATGTATCTATATGTAAACTATGAAATCTTATCTCATATAGATTGTATAATTTATTTTTTAACTTTTTTATTTGGAATTAATTTAAAATTTGGAATATTCAAAGTTATAAATAAAAATAATACAGAAAATTCCTGTGCCATGTTTATCCAGGATCACCTACTGTTAATACGCCATTCACTTTTTTCATTTGCCCGCTTTATTTCTGCTTTTCTGTTTGTATGTCCATTATTCCCTCTCTCTATCTCTATACACACACAAAAACACACACACACAGAGAACTATTTAATGGAAAGTTATGTATGTTGTGTTGTGGCCAGCCCTTTCTCCCTAAATCCTTTGTGTGCATTTACTAAAAATAGGAATATTTTCTTACATGTATTTTCTTAATGTAGCAATGATATAAGACTTTTATTTAATCTACCATTCATATTCCAAATTTGTCAGTTGATCTAATTATACCTCTAATGCAATTTTCCCATCCAATACATCATCTAGCCTAGGCTCAGATATTGCTTTTAGCCTCCTTTCAAGTAGAAACATTTCCAAAGCCTTCCTAAATATTATCTTATTATTTAAATGCTGAGTACAATATTTTTAAATGGTAATATTCAACCCTGGCTGCATTTCTTGACAAGTTTAAAAAAAAAACTGATGCCTGCCTGGACCCTATTCTGGACCAGCTCCATCAACTCTGGGAGACAGGAAAGAAAGCAATTGGATTTGTACTAAAATTTCCCAAAATATTCTAATTTGCAGCAAAAGTTGAGAAGCATTATTATAAAGAAAATCTTAGGTTTTAAAAATTACTAGTTGACATAAGAAAATTCAATGCATTTAGATAAAATACCAGACAAATCCTTAAGTTAATGACTTTTTAAAATAACTATCCCAGAAACATAATATGTCTTTATTCCTAAAAAATAAAACACCAATACAGTATACTAACACATATATATGGAATTTAGGAAGATGGCAATGACGACCCTGTATGCAAGACAGCAAAAAAGACACAGATGTGTATAACGGACTTTTGGACTCAGAGGGAGAGGGAGAGGGTGGGATGATTTGGGAGAATGACATTCTAACATGTATACTATCATGTGAATTGAATCGCCAGTCTATGTCTGACGCAGGATGCAGCATGCTTGGGGCTGGTGCATGGGGATGACCCAGAAAGATGTTATGGGGAGGGAGGTGGGAGGGGGGTTCATGTTTGGGAATGCATGTAAGAATTAAAGATTTTAAAATTTAAAAAATAAAAAACTAAAAAAAAAAAAATTGTCTTCTAAGTCTACCGGTTAACTGAATTATTGCTTTCTCAATCATGCTGCTGCTAAGTTGTTTTAGTCGTGTCCAACTCTGTGCGACCCCACAGACGGCAGCCCACCAGGCTCCCCCGTCCCTGGGATTCTCCAGGCAAGAACACTGGAGTGGGTTGCCATTTCCTTCTCCAGTGCATGAAAGTGAAAAGTGAAAGTGAAGTCGCTCAGTCGTGTCTGACTCTTCGCGACCCCATGGACTGCAGCCTTCCAGGCTCCTCCGTCCATGGGATTTTCTAGGCAAGAGTGGTGGAGTGGGGTGCCATTGCCTTCTCTGTTTTCAATCATAGTCATTAATAAATCTATCCATATTCAACTAAACACTAACGCTACCCTAGCAGGCAGTCCTGTTGGTTTTAACTCTTCCACATCTTTCACTTCAGAATCCCTTAAGCAAAACTGATACCATATTCCTTTTCATTTCTGAGAAATATATTTAAAATATTACACTTGATGCCAAGTGATGTCACATTAGGACTATATATTAGATGAACAGAACAGCATAAAAACTGAGAGTTCTGGTTGCAAAAATGTGATTTTTAAAAATCGAGGGCACACACAGTATCTCACTCCCCTACATTCATTCTGTGTTGTACCTCAAGTACCATCAAGCTGCTCAAGGCAAAAACCTAGTATTCATTCTTTATTCCTCCTAGTCCCTTACCCGGAGAAGGCAATGGCACCCCACTCCAGTACTCTTGCCTGGAAAATTCCATGGGCGGAGGAGCCTGGTAGGCTGCAGTCCATGGGGTCGCGAAGAGTCAGACATGACTGAGCGACTTCACTTTCACTTTTCACTGTCATGCATTGGAGAAGGAAATGGCAACCCACTCCAGTGTTCTTGCCTGGAGAGTCCCATTGACAGCGGAGCCTGGTAGGCTGCCGTCTATGGGGTCGCACAGAGTCGGACACGACTGAAGCGACTTAGCAGCAGTAGCAGCAGCAGTCCCTTACCACAACATTAACTCATTAAAAAGTCATGTTAATTATGTCTCCAAAATATACCTGCAATCTAACTGTCTCCAAGGAGGTGCTTAAGTACAATGAAACCAAAGTAGTCACATGTAGTCATCTAAAGGTTAATAACCTTCCCTAGTTAAGTAAGATAATCAGAGTTTACACAGTACAATTGGAGAAATATCACAACTACTTGACCCAGATAGTGCCACATTATAAATGTTTGTTAGAATTATAATGTTCTTGCCTAAGGAATAGCTTCAGCTCAGTTCAGTTGCTCAGTCATGTCCAACTCTTCGCAACCCCATAAATTGCAGCACGCCAGGCCTCCCTTTCCATCACCAACTCCCAGAGTTCACTCAGACTCACGTCCATTGGGTCAGTGATGCCATCCAGCCATCTCATCCTCTGTCGTCCCCTTCTCCTCCTGCCCCTAATCCCTCCTAGCATCAGAGTCTTTTCCAATGAGTCAACTCTTCGCATCAGGTGGCCAAAGTACTGGAATTTCAGCTTCAGCATCATTCCTTCCAAAGGACACCCAGGACTGATCTCCCTTAGAATGGACTGGCTGGATCTCCTTGCAGTCCAAGGGACTCTCAAGAGTCTTCTCCAACACCACAGTTCAAAAGCATCAATTCTTCAGTGCTCAGCTTTCTTCACAGTCCAACTCTCACATACATACATGACCACTGGAAAAACCATAGCCTTGACTAGACAGACCTTTGTTGGCTAAGTAATGTCTCTGCTTTTGAATATGCTATCTAGGTTGGTCATATCATTTCTTCCAAGGCGTGTCTTCTAATGTCACGGCTGCAGTCACTATCTGCAGTGATTTTGGAGCCCCAAAAATAGTCTGTCACTACTTCCACTGTTTTCCCATTTATTTGCCATGAAGTGATGGGACCAGATGCCATGATCTTCATTTTCTGAA
This sequence comes from Ovis aries, assembly GCF_016772045.2. Classification (NCBI taxonomy): domain Eukaryota; kingdom Metazoa; phylum Chordata; class Mammalia; order Artiodactyla; family Bovidae; genus Ovis; species Ovis aries. Next base: position 27,115,120 of record NC_056059.1, on the reverse strand, counting down.
CATCTGATTTCAAGCCAACTTTTTCACTCTCCTCTTTCACTTTCATCAAGAGGCTCTTTAGTTCCTCTTCGTTTTCTGCCATAAGGGTGGTGTCATCTGCATATCTGAGGTTATTGATATTCTCCCGGCAATCTTGATTCCAGCTTGTGCTTCATTCAACCCAGCATTTTTCATGATGTTTCATGATGTTTCATGACTGGTTTGATCACCTTCCAGTCATATACTCATTAGCAAAATATATTTAAAACCCAGAGTAAAATTTCTTATAAGATAAACTGAACTTTCACATATGCAAATTTGCTTAGTAGAAAATGCTTAATAAAAATTACAATTTGAATACCAGTCTCTGCAATATTCTTAATATTGTAATCTTATGTCATTTAAGTCTACCCACATTTTTGGCAATATGATTTGCCTAGACTATATCTGTTCCCAATTTGTTTATATACCACTTTTCTTTTTATAATCTTCCTAACACCACTGAATTTGTTGCTAGTGTATCCTTTTACCTGTTATCCTCTATCTGTGAAACAACTATAGAACATTACCTTGGATTGAGAAAGAAAAGCAGGTGATGCACCATTCACATTTGATGTCGCACTTTTATGCTTCTGAAATTGACTCTTAATGTCATATTTTCCTGGCCCTGGTACTCCCTAAATTACAGAAAGAAAAAAAGACGTGCTCTCATTAAGAAAGTATCTATAGCACCTAAGGGAACAGTTGGTTAAATATCTGAACCAAAGCTGCTGCTGCTGCTGCTAAGTCACTTAAATCGTGTCCGACTCTGTGTGACCCCATAGACGGAAGCCCACCAGGCTCCCCCAGCCCTGGGATTCTCCAGGCAAGAACACTGGAGCTACAGGGCTTTTAAGTGATATTACCAAAGCTCTTCATTAAAAAGCAAGCCAGAACAAACTTAAGAGCAACAAACAAAAAAAAGAGAGAAAGGCTTTGCTTTCCTTTGCAAAGCCTCCCAGGAACCTAAAAACATACTGCTTGAAACTTTGCTGCCCTCTACTGATAGATCTCAGAAAAAAAATATTATCTGAGCCCTTCACGTGATTAAACATTACATTAAATAAATATATTTCTTCCATTTAACTTATACAACCAGCTCTTCTATTTTAACTACAAATGTTAGAAGATATAAGACATTAAGCTTTTAACTAAATACTTTACAAAAGATAAAATTAACTCAGTAAATAATAGGATTTTTAATTATCCTGCTAATAAAATATAAATATGTATCAGGAAGTACTATTTATTCATCATCAAATATTTTAATTACCTTGATAAAGTACCTTTCATAGTATATAAAAAGATTTAAATCATCTGCTTCATATATAACACTCTTACTTTTCTATAGTTGAAAGAATTATACATTGATTTATAAGTTAAATACTGGGCTTATAACTTGGATATAAAATGAAATTCTATCAGTAAATTCTGTCACCTATATTATTATAATACATCAAAATCCAACCATGTTTCCCAACCTCTACAAGTACTCTGATCCAAGCCACCGTCTCTCATCCAGATTACTGTAAAAATCTTCCTAACCACCTCCCCTGCTTCCAATATTGCCCATCTTCAGTCTGTTTCTACCACAGAAGCTAGCAATGGGTCCAGTTGAGGCCCTTAGTCAGATTGCACCATCCCCCTTCTCAAACCCATTCAATGGTTTTCAATCTCACTTCCAAAAAAAAAAAGATCCTAAATATGAAAAGAATTTCACTTCCAGACACTCTATTACCACTCTAACCTCCTCTCCTACTATTCTCTCCACTCTGTTTCCCAAAAGATCAATCACATATTCACCTAAGGACCTTTGCACTTACATTCTCTTTGCTCGGAATGTTCTCCTATATAGCTCCAAGGCTCACTCTTTCAATTCAATCAGTTCACTACTCAGTGTTACCTTCTCAGTGAGCCATTTCCAGGAAACCCAAAGAATCCCTGTTCCCTCTCCTATTTCTCAACCTTTTCATTTTTTACTACCCAAAATATCATTTCCTGCTATGTTGTAAGCTCCAAGAGGGCAGTTTTGCTTTGTTTTTTTTGTTTTGTTTTGTTTTGTTTCTGTTTCATTGGTTGCTGTATCTTTAGAGAACAGAAGAGTAGCTGGGGCATACTAGGTGCTCAGTAAATATCTGCATGAACTCATGCACTGAATCCTACATTTTCAATGGCCATATAATGACTTTAGAAGATATGTCCCTCTGGGAACTAATATGTCTCCAAAGAATAGCATTATCTATTTGTAATAATAGTAAAATATCTATAATTTAAGTAAAAAAATAATTTGAAAAATTCTTTAGGAGAAATTCTAATACATAAATACCTCTTCTTAAAAACAAATTAGATTCTAAAAATGTATGCAAAAGTCCATATTATATTGTCTCAAATGAACAGAGTTATGCAATTATTTGATGGCTGACAGAAAGATTCACTTTGATCATGGCATCTAAGTTTGTTTTTTCCTATGAACTTGCAGAAAGATACATTCAGAAGAAAAAAAATTTCTATATAGTTCTGAGTGTATATAAACCTATGAAATATGTATCAAATACAAAAATATGAACAAATATTCAAATACATGATGTAATATGTATTTTTTTTACAGATATGCTATATCAGTTTTCTCTCTGTATAGGCAGGCATGATAAAAAATAATTAGCTACTGACAAACAGGGACTACTACTACTTGCCTCCTGTTCTGAACAGTTGTCTAGTTGGTCATTAATATAGAGCATAGGGAAAAGACTAAGTGTGATTAATGAGGTGAGTGAATATACTTAGTCTTGAGAACTATTTTGCTAAAGACTAAATGAAATCGTGATCTCTTCAATAAATACTTCCTTTTCCTTTTCTTCTGTTTTCCACAAAGTTTCTAATATTACTGAACTTTGTTTCACTAAAATAACATAGAATAGTAAAATCAGGTCTTTACTTATAAAAAGTTAGAATTTAATAAGCCAATTCTAAATAAGTTCCAAAGTAGGACTGTGAGACACTGACCACTGAAGGGCAGGTCTCCCTTTGTGACAGTGTAAGAAGGTAAAATAAACTCTGCAAAGGCCAATGCTGTGATATTTATCCTGCTTTTACAAACTGTTATCAACAAAACACCTGCACGGATATCAGTCTATTAAGTACAAGGCCTCCCAGTGTCTCCTCTGAGATCTTGAATCAGAATCTTTTTGGGCACAGGAATCTACACTTTTAACAAGCCTCATAGAGGATTCTCAAGCACAATAAAGAAACACAGCTCAGCCAAAAAGGGGTCCCTACCACAGCTTTTTCTGCAAAGCACATCGATCTTAAAGTAGAAGGCTTAGATCTTAAAAGTATCCTGCCTTAGGAAGAAAACTTAAGATTACTGTGGCAGATTGTTTATGTAATCTTTTCATGTACAACCTAATAAAAATGGCCCTCTTTAGACCATGTGCTACCTAATGGAAGGACACACAGTCACTTATAAAGCAGTGTTTCCCCCACCCCAGGCAAAGGAATATGCTTGAGGCAGATGCACTTACCACCTCTTGTAGAAAGTTACAGGACAAATAAATTGCTCAACAAATAACTTCAAGGAACGGAGAGAAAAGAAAAGGGGGAGAGAGCAACAGAGATGTATCAATCAATACCAACGGCAATGCGTGGACATTCTGTGGATCTTGTTTCTATATTTATGAGACACTGGAAATTTGAACACTAATTGAAAATCTATCATATTAAGTAAACACTGTGAATTTTTTAAGATAATTATTTGGTTTTTTAAAGACTATCTTTCAGAGGTCACTACTGAAATATTTACAGATGAAGTGAAATGCCTAGGATATGATCAAAAAAAAAAAAAAGCTCTCTTTAAAAACTAGCTACCTTATGACCCAGCAATCCCACTGCTGGGCATACACACCAAGGAAACCAGAATTGAAAGAGACACATGTACCCCAATGTTCATCGCAGCACTGTTTATAATAGCCAGGACATGGAAACAACCTAGATGTCCATCAGCAGATGAATGGATAAGAAAGCTGTGGTACATATACACAATGGAGTATTACTCAGCTTTTAAAAAGAATTCATTTGAATCAGTTCTGATGAGATGGATGAAACTGGAGCCAATTATACAGAGTGAAGTAAGCCAGAAAGAAAAACACCAATACAGTATACTAACACATATATATGGAATTTAGGAAGATGGCAATGACGACCCTGTATGCAAGACAGGAAAAAGACACAGATGTGTATAACGGACTTTTGGACTCAGAGGGAGAGGGAGAGGGTGGGATGATTTGGGAGAATGGGAATTCTAACATGTATACTATCATGTAAGAATTGAATCGCCAGTCCATGTCTGACGTAGGGTGCAGCATGCTTGGGGCTGGTGCATGGGGATGACCCAGAGAGATGTTGTGGGGAGGGAGGTGGAAGGGGGGGTCATGTTTGGGAACGCATGTAAGAATTAAAGATTTTAAAATTTGAAAAATTAAAAAAAAAATAATAAAATAAAATAAAATTGATGTCAGTTTCAAAAAAAAAAAACCTAGGGTATAATCATTTATTTGATCAGATAGTGTGTAGAAGTTACAGGGACTGGGGAAAGGCAAATAGTTGAAACTTTACTCCTCTAACTTGGAGCCACCATCAGTGATGATGATTATTTCCACAGAAAATACTAAAAGCTTACTATGTACAAAGCAGTGTGCATACTAATAAATAAAGCATGGGCTTTGCTTTTGAAAGCTTACACTAGATCCCAACCCATGCTTTACAAGAGAATTATCTGGGGAACTTTTAAAAATAATAATGCCTTGTTCTACTTTATTCAAACTAAAGCCAATAGAAATGAGACCCAGGCATTATTAAAATTTTAAAAGCTTTCTGTTTAATGTTAATGTGCAGTCACAACTGAACCCTAAAATAGTTTAAAACTCACACTGCTAGGACCCTGCAGGTACAATCACTTTTCAGTGGTTCTATAACTGCCATTTTTCCCTAGAGTTCCAGAGTTCCCTTCTGTAAATAAGGTAAATAAGTGTGACCAGGCTTCCAGATATTTCCTTCAGCTCATGTTCTATAATTTTAAATTCTATAATTAAACTCTATAATTATATTTTCTTGAAAAAAATTAGAGATACCAAGGGAATATTTCATGCAAAGATGGGCTCAAGAAAAAGACAGAAATGGGATGGACCTAACAGAAGCAGAAGATACTAAGAAGAGGTGGCAAGAACACACAGAAGAACTATACAAAAAGATCTTCACAACCCAGATAATCACAATAGTGTGATCACTCACCTAGAGCCAGATCCTGGAATGTGAAGTCAAGTGGGCCTTAGGAAGCATCACTACGAACAAAGCTAGTGGAGGTGATGGAATTCCAGTTGAGCTATTATTTCAAATACTAAAAGATGATGCTGTGAAAGTGCTACCCTCACTATGTCAGCAAATTTGGAAAACTCAGCAGTGGCCACAGGACTAGAAAAGGTCAGTTTCCATTCCAATCCCTAAGAAAGGCAATGGCAAAGAATGCTCAAACTAGCACACAATTGCACTCATCTCACCCACTAGTAAAGTAAGGCTCAAAATTCTCCAAGCCAGGCGTCAACAGGACGTGAACCATGAACTTCCAGATGTTCAAGCTGGATTGAGAAAAGGCAGAAGAACCAGAGATCATTGCCAACATCTTCTGGATCATGGAAAAAGCAAGAGAGTTCCAGAAAAACATCTATTTCTGCTTTATTGACTGTGCCAATGCCTTTGACTGTGTGGATCACAACAAACTGTGGAAAATTCTGAGAGATAGGAATACCAGGCCACCTGACCTGCCTCTTGAGAAATCTGTATGCAGGTAAGGAAGCAACAGTGAGAACTGGACATGGACCACAGACTGGTTCCAAATAGGAAAAGGAATGAGTCAAGGCTGTATATTGTTACCTTGCTTATTTAACTTATATGCAGAGTACATCATGAGAAATGCCAAGCTGGATGAAGCACAAGCTGGAATCAAGATTGCCAGGAGAAATATCAATAACCTCAGATATGCAGATGACTCCACCCTTATGGCAGAAAGTGAAGAACTAAAGATCCTCTCAATGAAAGTGAAAGAAGAGAGTGAAAAAGTTGGCTTAAAGCTCAACATTCAGAAAACGAAGATCATGGCATCTGGTCCCATCACTTCATGGGAAATAGATAGGGAAACAGTGGAAACAGTGACAGACTTTATTTTGCGGGGCTCCAAAATCACTGCAGATGGTGACTCTAGCCATGAAATTAAAAGACGCCTTACACCTTGGAAGGAAAGTTACGACCAAGCTAGACAACATATTAAAAAGCAGAGACATTACTTTGCCAACAAAGGTCCATCTAGTCAAGGCTATGGTTTTTCCTGTGGTCATGTACGGATGTGAGAGTTGGACTATAAAGAAAGTTGAGTGTGGAAGAATTGATGCTTTTGAACTGTGGTGTTGGAGAAGACTCTAGACTAGAGTCCCTTGGACTGCGAGGAGATCCAACCAGTCCATCCTAAAGGAAATCAGTCCTGAGTGTTCACTGGAAGGACTGATGCTGAAGCTGTAACTCCAATACTTTGGCCACCTGATGCAAAGAGCTGACTCAGTTGAAAAGACCCTGATACTGGGAAAGATTGAAGGCGGGAGGAGAAGGGGACGACAGAGGACGAGACGGTTGGATGGCATCACCGACTCAATGGACGTGAGTCTGAGTAAACTCCAGAAGTTGGTGATGGACAGGGAGGCCTGGAGTGCTGCAGTCCATGGGGTCACAAAGAGTCAGACACGACTGAGTGACTGAACTAAACTGATAACTATATTTTTAATTTTCAAATTATCTTGATTATTCTTGACATCTTCTTTATTAATGTATGCATTATCCTCCATCTTTCTCTGAATATTAATTATAATTTTAATTATTTATAATTTTGTTTTACTATCTGTTTCCTTGGAGTTTCCTTGATGTTGGCTTCTTGATTTTTTGCTTTTGTGTTTCATGTCAGGGAGTTCCCTCAAATGTCTGGTGATCCCTTCCTCCTCATTCAGATGTAAGAGTGAGTCACTGAAAAATGTTACTTAAAATTTCACACGTGAATAGATGTGACTTGAAACCTACTGAACTTCATTATGTTTTGACAGCCTCACAACTCAGCCTTTGTATTAGCAGACCCCCAAATGTCACTCTTTGCTCACCCCTGGCTGACAATTTCGGTGAGTGGGAAAAGTGCCTAGAACATCTCCCTACTCTCTATATAAGCTTAAACTCTCCATTTCCTTTCTTCCCTACTTATAATTATGAAAAAGTAAACACACAAAACAATTCCCACATATACATTACCCAGGGTCAATAATCCTCAACTACATCCGCATATATTTCTAATCCTATCAATCTGCCCAATTCTCACTCATGATGTACAGGCAAATCCAAAATATCATATAATTTCCATCAATAAATACTTTAGGATATATCTCTAAAAAATAAAGGACTCTTTCTTTAACATAACCACAAAACCATTTTTCTATCTAAAAAAAATCAACATTTGACTTCTTAATTATCAGAGTTCAAATGTTTGTGATTGCCTCCTAAATTCATGTATATATTAAATATATATCAAATATGGAAACATAGAAATAAATATATATATACAAGGTATAATGCAATAAGATTGCAGAAAGGGCAAAGATAAGGGGGGGGGGAGGAATATTTTTTTTACTAGCTCCATTCCGATATCACAGGGTTTTACTTTAGATGCTTTGTTTAGTCTATAAAATTCAATTTTGCGATCAATACTTACTTAGATAATGTTTTTAGCTTTCCCTTTCTGTGATCCTTCTTACAAATAAACCAAACACTAATTCCCTATAGTTACTGAGCATCACTGTGTGGCAGGCACTGTACTTGATACTATTCCTCTTTATAAGAATCCTTAAAAATCCTGCAAGATAAACAAAATTACTCAAGTTTGCCTAACTGCGAAAATAAGATCCATGGAGATTAAGGAAATTACCTCTAAGACAACTAGTAGGAACACAAAGAAAACTAAGGTCTGACTAACTACAAAGCCCCTCTTCTTTTCTTCAAGGAATATTACCACAAAAGTTTATTACACAGATCATGGCAAAACTGGTTGAAGACCATTAAATTTTCATCACCCTATTACGTAGTGGCACGTCCTCTTTTATATTTCATAACGGAGTTCCTTTGGTTGTCCATTTTTACAAATAACTGAATCGCCAGATATGTGCTAGGTACATGCTAAGTTCCTGGATGTATAACAGGACAGACCTGTGCCCTCAGGAAGTGAAAACTCCAGTGAGAGACAGACCAATAAGACTGAATAGATAAATAAACTATTTCTAAATGGCAAGTAATGCAATTTGTATAAAGAATACAGAGTGCTAAGTTAGAAAGTAGCAGTGGAACTTAGACAGGAAAGACAAGTTATGCTGAAACCTGAACACAAGAAGGAGCTTATCTTGGGAAGAATGGATGGAACAGAAAAGCATATACAAAGGGGAAATTGGTCAGTACAGCATTCCTGGAAGAGGCTGGCAGGAACAAGTTTACATCTAGAAGTAAAATTTCTCAGTCATACAGTAATACTATATTTAGCTTTTCAAGGAATCATCAAACTGTTTCCCATAGAGACCACACCATTTCACATTCCAACTAACTACGTACAAAGGTTTCAGTTTTGGCACATCCCCACCAACACTTGTTGTTTTCCATTTTTTTATTATGTAAATCCCAGTAAATGTGAAATGGCACCTTGCAGTGATTTTGATATGCATTTTCCTAATGACTAAAGGTGTTGGATATCTTTTTGTGTGTTTACTGAGCATTTGTATATCTTCTTTGGAGAAATGTATATTCTCAAAAAGTCTTTTGCCCATTATTCAATTGGGTTGTTTGTCCTTCTGTTGTCAGAAAACATTTTAAGATGATATATCTGCCTGCCTGTGAAGATAAAAGAAGGGAGTAAATTTGCTATATGGCTCAGGAAACTCAAACAAGGGCTCTGTATCAACCCTGGGATGGGGATGGGAGGGGTGGGAATGGGGAGGGAGATGAGAGGGAGCTTCAAAAGGGAGGGGATATATGTATACCTATGGCTGATTCATATTGAAGTTTGACAAAAAAACAGCAAAATTCTGTAAAGCAATTATCCTTCAATAAAATATAAATTAATTTTTTTAAAAAAAGGGAGTGAGACTGGAAGCAAAGATACCTGTTAGGAGGCTATTTCAGAAGTCCAGGCAAGATAATGCTTTCTTACTTTGACTAAACAATAGTTCTAGTAATGATAATACAGTAATTATAACAACAAGAATAATAATCATGACAGATTGTCTACAAACATGCCCACCAAAAATTCTTCCTATCCCTAAAAGTTCGTGCCTTACCTCCCATCAGCAGATGGAGTTCATCTCCCTGTTTATGAATCGGAGCTGGCCCTGTGACTTGTTCAGACAAAGAGAATATACGGCAAGTTACACAGCACCATTTCCAAGCCTAGGTCTTAAGAGGCCTGACATGTTCCAAATTTGCAGTCTCAGAGCCCTAAGCCTGTTACACAAGTCCAACTACCTAAAGGAAAGTGAGGTCCAGCTAGCTTCCAGTCATTACAGCAAACCCAGCTAAGATGTCTCACATATGAATGAAAGCATCCATCTTGGGTACTCTGGAATGCAGCTGGATGAGTGGTCTTAGCTGGTACCATATGGCTTAGAAAAATTACCCAACTGAGTCCAAAAATCCAGAGAATTACTGTACGATGAAGGTTAATTTCAGCAGGCCTAGAATTGGGGTGAGTTGCTCTCCTAAAGCATTGACAAGGCACTGATCCTTGGTCAAGATGAGAAACTACTGATTAACAGTTTTGTTTTGAAATTATGAAACCCTCATGAGTTTGAGTGGTTGGCATCAGCTTGTTAGCATTGTTCATTGATAATAATAATTTGTACCTGGCCACAGTGAGATAGAAGGTTCCATAGTTGATTCTGGTTACGCAATAGAAAATGCCTACGTGACCAGTAAAGTACAAGAAATTCTGATAAAAGACTTCATCTGAGCTCCCAGGTTTTGAGATATCCACACATCTGTTAGCGGTTCCTGATCTAAGACAGAAAGCATGTCCTGATATGGCCTTATGGAGAGAAGACAAATAGAGCTCACTCCTGGCCTCTCTGGAACCTTTGCAGCCTTTGATGACAAAGAATACTTTATTGCTGTTGCTATTTGTATTCTTTGTCTGCAAGAAACTGTAGATAAGTTTCATCGTTTGGGGCCTTGAGTCTTCTCTAGCAATCTAACCTCATTTGTTGCTATTAGCACAATCATGAAAATAACAAATAGTTGCTGTTTTAGGGCACTGCATTTCAGGGCAATTTGCTAGGCAGCAATAGGTGACCAAAACAAAGCTAACATTTACTGAGTATACACACTTTTTCAGCAATAAATTCACAGACAAAAAAAATTGTGATACAAAGAAATTATTTCCAAAAGCAACATGGCTTGTAAGCAGGTGACTCAAATATTATCGGCTACTAGCACAATCCCAATTTCCAACTCCCCTTTCCATAACCATATCCCAGATAGGGGTAGCCTTGTGACGCTGTCCTGGCTGATGTCATATAGTGTCTGTGTGTATGCTCAGTCACTCAGTCATGTCTGACTCTTTGCAGCCCCATGGAGTGTAGCCCACCAGGCTCCTCTGTCCATGGGATTTTCTGGGCACAAATATTGGAGTGGGTAACATTTCCTCCTACAGAGGAATGTCAAGATCCAGGGATCCAACCCGCATCTGTTGCACCTTCTGCATTGGTAGGTGGATTCTTTGCCAATAGCACCACCTGGGAAGTAAGCACTTGTCAGGTGGAGAAAATCTAATAGAAGGAAGAGCAGGGTTAGAAGAAAGACAAGTTCAATTTTGAAATGTTACTTTTATAGTTCTTATAAAACATCAAGCTAGAGGTATCACACAGACAGCAATTTGTGGAAGACTGGAGCTCAGTGGAGAGTTCAAGGTACACTGGAAGTGATCTGTGTATTTGGAAGTGATAAGTACATAAAGGTGATACCCAAGGTCATCAGAGTAAAGGTGGTTTCTGAGGATATTGTGTGGACAAAGAAGAGAAAGAATTAAGAATATTATGTAATATTTATGTGATCTCAGTATTGTATTAATTTCAATATTAATTTATATATCACTAATCCTTGTATGCAGGTCAGGAAGCAACAGTTAGAACTGGACATGGAACAACAGACTGGCTCCAAATAGGAAAAGGAGTGCGTGAAGGCTATATATTGTCATCCTGCTTATTTAACTTATATGCAGAGTACATCATCAGAGAAGGCAATGGCAACCCACTCCAGTACTCTTGCCTGGAGAATCTCATGGACAGAGGAGGCTGGTAGGCTACAGTCCATAGGGTCGCTAAGAGTCAGACAAAACTGAGTTACCTCACTTTCAATTTTCACTTTCATGCATTGGAGAAGGAAATGGCAACCCACTCCAGTGTTCTTGCTTGCCTGGAGAATTTCAGGGATGGAAGAGCCTGGTGGGCTGCCATCTATGGGGTCGCACAGAGTCGAACATAACTGATGCGACTTAGCAGCAGCAGCAGAGTACATCATGGGAAATGCTGGGCTGGAGGAAGCACAAGCTGGAATCAAGATTGCCGGGAGAAACATCAACAACCTCAGATATGCAGATGACACCACCCTTATGGCAGAAAGTGAAGACGAACTAAAGAACCTCTTGATGAAAGTGAAAGAGGAGAGTGAAAAAGTGGGCTTAAAGCTCAACATTCAGAAAACTAAGATCATGGCATCTGGTCCCATCACTTCATGGGAAATAAATGGGGAAACAGTGGTTGACTTTATTTTTCTGGGCTCCAAAATCACTGCAGATGGTGACTGCAGCCATGAAATTAAAAGATGCTTACTCCTTGGAAGGAAAGTTGTGACCAACCTAGATAGCATATTCAAAAGCAGAGACATTACTTTGCCAACAAAGGTCCATCTAGTCAAGGCTATGGTTTTTCCAGTGGTCATGTATGGATGTGAGAGTTGGACTATAAAGAAGGCTGAGCACAGAAGAATTGATGCTTTTGAACTGTGGTTTTGAGAAGACTCTTGAGAGTCCCTTGGACTGCAAGGAGATCCAACCAGTCCATTCTAAAGGAGATCAGCCCTGAGTGTTCATTGGAAGGACTTATGTTGAAGCTGAAACTCCAATACTTTGGCCACCTGATGTGAAGGGCTGACTCATTTGAAAAGACCCTGATGCTAGGAAAGATTGAGGGCAGGAGGAGAAGGGGACAACAGAGGATAAGATGGTTGGATGGCATCACCAACTCGATGGACATGGGTTTGGGTGGACTCCAGGGGTTCATGATGGACAGGGAGGCCTAGCGTGCTGCAGTTCATGGGATTGCAAAGAGTCAGACACGCCTAAGTGACTGAACTGAACTGTGAATTTATGAATCATTCTAATCTTTCGACTCTAATAATTTTTAGAGCATTTACTATTATAAAACATCTAGATTTAATATTTTGGTAAGACTGACGATTGTTCCATTTTCCAAAGCTAATTAAAATGTTTTTATTCTAGTTTCTAAAAACAAGATGTTGTCCAAAATCCTCTTCTATTATAGCATCTTACAGTATGAAGAACTAAATTTATAAGGAACTTAAAAGGATGATTTGCAACTTAAAATATTTTAGGTATGCTGAATTCAACAAAACATTTGCTATATGATTATAATTGGCATTATCTTCTTAATTTAAAATTGAACATATTTAATAAGTATGTCCCAGGTACAGTTAACTCTTTGAGTCATTCAGTCATAATGACTGATTGGACAGAACAATATGTAACCCTGACTTGAGAGTATAGGAAAGAACACGTGTTTATATGTTCATTTTCATAATTGCAACATAAATTGTGGTTCATTTAGAAAGCGTAATGCCCTCTGTTTCTGATCTCAGGAAGCAAAATACTCTGATTTTTAAAAAAGAAACAGTTAAATTTAAACAGAATTAAATCAAATAAGCATGGTTAGAAGAACTCAAAGTAACCAAAAAGATCTGAAAATTTTGTGTGAATCAATAAGTGTATTATAAGTATCACTGGGTCTCAGATATAGCACCATTGAAATGAGAAAACTAAATACATGACCAGAAGTGCTCTGTAGAACAAACTGTATACTAGTTGTGCGCTAAGTTGCTTTACTCATGTTCAACTCTTTGCAACCCTATGGACTGTAGCCTGTCAGGGTCCTCTATCCATGGGATTCTCCAGGCAAAAGTACTAGAGTGGGTTGCCAGGCCCTCATCCAGGGGATCTTCCTGACCCAGGGTTTGAACCTGCATCTCCTGTGTCTCCTGCATTGCAGGCAAAATCTTCACCATTGAGCCACTAGGGAACCTTACCATATTTTCAGTAACAGAAATAGAAAATAGCTTTCCCATGTAAATCTAGACAAGTATATCAGGAGTATGTGAACTAAGAACTTCCGGATGTACAAGCTGGGTTTAGAAAAAGCAGAGAAACCAGAGATCAAATTGCCAACATTCATTAGATTGTAGAAAAAGCAAAGGAGTTCCAGAAAAACATCTACTTCTGCTTCAATGACTACATGAAAGCCTTTGTATGAATCACAATAAACTGTGAAAAACTCTTAAAGAGATGGGAGTACCAGACCACCTGACCTGTCTCCTAAGAAACCTGTATGTAAATCAAGAAGCAACAATTAGAATCCAACAGGAAACAACTAACTGGTTCCAAATTGGGAAATGAGTACCTCAAGGCTGTATATTGTAGGCCTTCTTATGTAACATCTATACAAGGTACATCATGAGACATACCAGGCTGGATGAGTAACAAGCTGGAATCAAGACTGCCAGGAGAAATACCAACAACCTCACGTATGCAGATAATACCACTTTAATAGCAGAAAGTGAAGTGAAGGGAAGTGAAGTAAAAGTCACTCAGTTGTGTCCAACTCTTTGTGACCCCATGGACTATACAGTCCATGGAATTCTCCAGGCCAGAATACTGGAGTGGGTAGCCATTCCCTTCTCCAGGGAATCTTACCAACCCAGAGATCAAACCCAGGTCTCCCACATTGCAGGCAGATCCTTTACCAGCTGAGCCACCAAGGAAGCCCAAGAATACTGGAGTGGGTAACCTATCTGTTTTCCAGCGGATCTTCCTGACCCAGGAATTGAACTAGGGTCTCCTGCATTGCAGGAGGATTCTTTACCAGCTGAGTGACCAGGGAAGTCAATGGCAGAAAGTGAAGGGGAACTAAAGAGCCTCTTGAGTAGTGGGAAAGAGCAGAGTGAAAAAGCTGGCTTAAAACTCAACATTCAAAATAAAAAAGATCATGGCATCCAGTCCCATCACTTCATGACAAATAGAAGGGAAAAAATGTGGAAGCAGTGACAGATTTTATATTCTTGGGCTTCAAAATCACTGCAGACAGTGACTACAGTCATGAAATTAAAAGAAACTTGCTACTTGGAAGGAAAGTTATGACAAACTGAAGACAAAAAGCAGAGACATCACAATGTTGACAAAGGTCTATGTACTCAAAGCTATGGTTTTTCCAGTAGTCATGTCCAGATATGAGAGTTGGACCATAAAGAAGGCTGAGCATCAAAGAACTGATGCTTTCAAATTGTGGTGCTGGAGAAGACTACTGAGAGTCTCTTGCACAGCAAGGAAATCAAACCAGTCAATCCTAAAGGAAATTAACCCTGAATATTCCTTGGAAAAACAGATGCTGAAGCTCCAACGCTTAGTCACCTGATGTGAAGAGTCCACTCATTGGAAAAGACCCTGATGCTGGTAAAGATTGAGGGCAGGAGAAGAAGGGAGCAACAGAGGGTGAGATGGTTGGATGGCATCACCAACTCAATGGACATGAGTTTGAGCAAACTCTGGGAGATAGTGGAGAACAGAGGAGCCTGGTGCACTACAGTCTAAGGGGTCACAAAAAGTCAGACTCAGCAACTGAACAACAACAATATCAGGAGAGGCAGAATTTAAATGTGAGCTACTAGGTTTGACTGTACATTGGAGTAAAAGATGGTTTTATGAAGTTTCAACCATTTTGTGAGGTTGAGGACAGCTGATAAAAGCTACCAAGATTCCTTAATACAGTTGCTCAAATAACAGTTCATGTCAACACTGGTATTAGTAATTCAGTTGTGTCAAAAATTTAATATAGCAAATCTGAAGCTATATTGCCAAGTTCTAAGCTAGAGTAAATATGAGTAAACATGAACATCCTGAAAATGAAAAAAGGTCACCACAATAATCAACAATTATGTAAGAATTATGTGATTCTGTGTTCAAAAATTTTTCACTAAGAGAAAACATACAAATAGTTTATATAGTTTTCCTGAAATTATATATCCAAATGATGGATGATCGTTGTGGCCAAGGTTTAAAATGCTTATATTAGTAAATTAGAACTATGTGAATGTTCAGAATTCATTGACATTTATTACTGTGCAATGCAACATGAACTTCTCCCTAGAGTTACGTAACACAAGTGTATTCTTCCTGTTCCCTAAAAACCTAAATTCCTCTTTTAAAAGAAACAATTGACATTTAATGAATAATACACAATTGGATATATCAAAGTGAAATAAAGTTAAGGATTACAATTCTTAAATGAAGCTAAAGGACCCTATACCATTAATTGCTATTACACTCACAAGGATGGAGAAGTCAAATGATGGCTGGGGCCAGGTGGGGAAATAAGTGTTGAATGTAAAATGGTACACTAAGGATCACTCATCCACATCAGGGGCAGCATTTAATCATCCCCAATTGACTGCTGTTAGGTTTGGGCTTTTGCCTTTTTCATTTTTAAGAAAAGCTGAATATCTAGATTATATTTATGAAATTCTACAGGTTACAAATGTTGGTAACTAATTCAATTTTTTATAACTATGAATTGGCCATAATCCACTTGTAGGTTCATTTCAGCCTATCTAGCCACCAGATTTCACACACTGCTCTTAGTCTACTCTTAATCTATCCATATCTTAGTCTAAGTTTAAATATATTAGAATATATCTCCCTATATGAATTTTTGCATATACCTCCAGGTCTTGTAAAATCAGAGCCCAAAAGAAGTTTGATAAATGAGTTGGAGTTTTCTATACCTAGCTGTAATAGCATCAGGATGAAATTATTATTTTCATAATTATAAGTGATTAGCAGAGAGATGACCTTTACACAGATTGATAGTTCTACAACTAGGATTGCCTAGGTCTGAAGGAATCTCTGAAATGCTATGTAGGAAAGAAAAGCAATTACTTATACATAATTTCACTAGATTACTGTGCAGTGATCAAACTATGGAGTCACATCAAAGGCACTGCCTCATACCATGAAGAAACCAATTGTGTCTTCACAATTCTCATTGCTATGAGATGATCTAACTTCCTGATACATTCCAAAGTCAGTGAATACAATAAGTAAAAATTGTCCACACTTCTCTAGGCTTCCCCAGGAGGTGCAGCAGTAAAGAATCTGCCTGCCAATGTAGGAGACGCAAGAGATGCAGGTTTGATCCCTGGGTTGGAAAGATCCCCTGGAGGAGGAAATGGCATCCCTCTCCAGTATTCTTGCCTGGAAAATTCCATGGACAGAGAAGCCTAGTGGGCTACAGTACATGGGGTCACAAAGAAATGGACACGATTGAGCATGCACGCAAGTATAAGCAAGTATACTTCTTTAAGCAGCGTAATGAAAGATATGTTGGTGGCTATCAGAAAATGAAGTGTGAAAGTAGGCTCTGCAGGACACATTTAAAGATCCCAGAAGAAGATAAGATCATTCATCAAATCATCAAGCTATGAAAGAACTAGAATAAGAACCTTCTCTGATTCTGTGTGGTGGAATATCAATGTGAATTTCATATAGAGGGTCAAGAAGATGACAGAACAATTTTAATTTGCCAAATTGAGCTACTTGTAATTACGTAAGCAAAGGAGACTCCCTATCTGTAGCTTCAATAGTCATATTTCTTAAAGTTTGGTGTCTACCACTCCTTAATAGGTATCAGTGTACATGAATATCATCAAGTTTACATATTTTTGAAAATGTGTTTCTGGGAGGGGAGGGAGGCTCAAGAGGGAACTGGTATATAATTATGGCTGATTTACATTGTTGTATGGCAGAAACCAACGCAACAATGTAAAGCAATTTTTCTCCAAAAAATAAAATAAAAAAAAATTAAATGTTTATTTTCTTGACAACAAAAGAAAATATCTTTTAAATAAGCAATAAAATAAGTTTTATTTCAGTGAGAAGGATAATATTATTTGCAATTTTTCACCAAGGTAGCTCTATGCAGCTCAATGGTGGATAGCTTAATTTATAATTTAGGTTATATTTGCAATTGATCTCTCATGCTGGCTTCTGCTAAGCTGGAAATTTTAAATTCACAATCATAGATCATTATAAATGGCACCAAGTGTTTAGTGGCTGCCAGATAAATATAGATTTTCATATTAACACAAACGGTCCAGAAATTATGGAGAAATGGCTCACTGAAGACTACTTTCAGGACTCAAATAGATGATAAGTTCTAACATTTTACAGCCAAAAGCTGGAAGGCTGGCTGTTTTGACTTGGAAGACAACAATAAATGTATCTCTAATCCACTCTTGTTTTCAGTTCTCAAAATTATTTCTTCATGCTCTGCTGCAGCACTTGGATGTGGTTTATATATTAGCTAAATAATATATCATCAGTTTCTTTTTCCAGACTAAAAAAGACATTAAGCTGGGAAAAGATCCAAATGTCAGTCTCAAGCTATTTGTATTTCAGTTTGATTGCCTTTAAAAATTCTGGGAAAATAACCTTAACACTAAAAAGAACAGTATTTTGGCTTGGAAATGACAAGTTCAGACCACTCAAGATACTAAAATATGCCACTTGAAAAGACCACATGAAATCATAATGGTCTTACTGGCAGAAAATTTATATTTTATTTCAATAGCTCATATGATCATCTGTCCCTTGTCAACATTCTTACTTCAGTGTGATCAGAAAGTTAAATCTAACATTACTTATTTCTTCATGATCCACACTTAAAGCACACATAGACACTGACTGAAATTTGAATATATTCATACTTTTCACTTTCTGATTCAAATCCAGTTTAAAATTAGAAAGCTAACTGATGATTACCAATTCTTTTCTATGAACAAAGCACAGAACGGATTGCCACTCAGATGGAATCTCTTTTATTTACACAGCACTCTCCCATGTTGTGATTACGTTTTTTGCTGCTATAACCTAATGCAAGTTTTCAAGTCCACATGTCTGATTAAAGCAAAGTAGCACCACTTCTCCTTTTGCTAGTTTTCAAAGATAAATAAAAGTAAATGTTGGCAAATTCTTCCCCACATATGTATGTAGCACACATAAGCAAGAGTTGATTCATATTCTGCAAATCAGTAGTTTAACAAAGAATAAACCAAAATTCTATACATTTGTACAGATATTACTACATGTTTATAGGTACTCTCATATACATATGCTACTAATATTATATGACATTTGCTTGTATCATTTAATGAAAGAGATTACTGTGTTTTCTGTGCTTTTACTGGGCTTTATCTCAGCATAATTATTGTCTTTGACTTTTCATCTTGTTTTATAAGAATATCAGGTAGGAGTGAATCCAGTCACAAATAGCAACAAACCCAACATTGTCTTTAAAAATAAATTTGTCTCATAAAGTAGTAAGCCCAGAAATAAATCATGTAAGTATTGATTCTGTGACTTAACAATGTCAGTACCCAAGTCTTTGTGACTCTCTTAAACATTTTCTCATTTTGGTACTTCATGGTTATCAGTTAAGTTCAGTTCAGTCGCTCAGTTGTGTCCGACTCTTTGAGACCCCATGAATCGCAGCACACC
Source organism: Ovis aries (assembly GCF_016772045.2). Taxonomy (NCBI): domain Eukaryota; kingdom Metazoa; phylum Chordata; class Mammalia; order Artiodactyla; family Bovidae; genus Ovis; species Ovis aries. The sequence continues at coordinate 27,096,147 of NC_056059.1, read as the reverse complement.
AGGCCTCCCTGTCCATCAACAACTCCCGGAGTTCACTCAGATTCATGTCCATCGAGTCAGTGATGCCATCCAGCCATCTCATCCTCGGTTGTCCCCTTCTCCTCCTGCCCCCAGTCCCTCCTAGCATCACAGTCTTTTCCAATGAGTCAACTCTTCGCATGAGGTGGCCACAGTACTGGAGTTTCAGCTTCAGCATCATTCCTTCCAAAGAAATCCCAGGGCTGATCTCCTTCAGAATGGACGGGTTGGATCTCCTTGCAGTCCAAGGGACTCTCAAGAGTCTTCTCCAACACCACAGTTCAAAAGCATCAATTCTTCAGCACTCAGCCTTCTTCACAGTCCAACTCTCACATCCATACATGACCACAAGCAAAACCATAGCCTTGACTAGACGGACCTTAGTTGGCAAACTAATGTCTCTGCTTTTGAATATGCTATCTAGGTTGATCATAACTTTTCTTCCAAGGAGTAAGCGTCTTAATTTCATGGCTGCAGTCACCATCTGCAGTGATTTTGGAGCCCAAAAAAATAAAGTCTGACACTGTTTCCACTGTTTCCCCATGTATTTCCCATGAAGTGATGGGACCAGATGCCATGATCTTCGTTTTCTGAATGTTGAGCTTTAAGCCAATTTTTTCACTCTCCTCTTTCACTTTCTTCATTGTTATAGACTAGTGCAAATTCATTACTCCATTTACAAATCAGAAAGTATAAGAACAACAACAAAAAAAAACAGCAAAGAATAAAGAGGCTGTCTTTTATTATTAAGGGTTTACTGTACAGCTGAGTCTTTCATGAAGAGTATTCAGATGAATTTCAGCCGAATTTGAGGATCAATTAATATAGCTGGCAAGCAATTAATATAATGACTCCTCGAATTGGCAGGATTGTGGCAGGGTTGTGCTTCCTTGCCTTAACCAACTTCTAAAGGCTGCCCCTGTCCTTGGCTTGTGGCCTTGCATTACTCCAGCCTCTGCCTCCATCGTTACATTGCTTTCTCTCTCTCTGCTTCTGTTGTTACGATGCTTTCTCTGACTCTGTCACTCCTCTGCACCTCATAAGAATCCTTGTGATTAGACCACCCTGGTGGCGCAGTAGATAAGAATCCACCTGCCAACGCAGGAGACACAGGTTTGACCCCTGGTCCGGGAAGATTCCACATGCTGTGGAGCAACTAAACCCATGCACCACAACTACTCAGCCCAAGCTCTAGAGCCCACAAGCCACAACTACTGAGCCTGAGTACCACAGCTACTGAAGTCTGTGTGCCTAGAGCCTGTGCTTTGCAACAAGAGAAACCACCACAATGAGAAGCCTGTGCACCCCAATGAAGAGTAATCCCCACTTGCCCCAACTAGAGAAAGCCCATGTGCAGCAACAAAGACCCAGCACAACCAAAAATAAATAAATAGAATCCTTGAGACTACACTGGGCCCATCAGAGTTATCCAGAAAAATATCTCTATATCAAGATCCCTAATCTCATCTGTAAAGTTCCTTTTATCATGTTCACATATTCACAGGTTCCAGGAATTACGACTTGAACATCTTTCAGGACACATTATTGTTTCCACCACAGTAAACCCTGTGGTCCCCAAAGATTCATATCCATTCCACATTAAAATGCATTCACCCCATTCCAACATCTCCATAAGTCTGAATCAATTATGGAAGCAACTCAAAGTGTGACATCTCATCTACATCGCCGCAACTCAAATGTCCCAAATTGCACTATTTAAATCACATATTATAAATCAGGTAGGAATGAGATTCTGGATATATTCCATCTGGGGCAAAATTTCTCTCTACCGGAGGACCTGAAAGACTGGAAAAAATGTTATCAGCTTCCCAAGAACAATGATGGGACAATCATATGACAGCAAACAGACATTCCATTCAAAAAGGAAGGACCCGGAAGAACAAAAAGGAATCAGCCATCCCAAGGAATTTCAAAATCCTGTCAGGCAATGTCAATAAGAACTGAAGCCCTAGGAATAATCCTCTGTGGATCACAGCTTCACATCTTTGGGCCAAAGCTCCACCCTGGGAGTCAACCATCCTTTTTCATCAAGGTAACATGTGCTGCCAGCCCAGTAGTAGTCTTTTCAGCCTGTTTCCTAATGATAGAACCTGGCATCCACAGCCTTCTTTCAGTTAACCTTCTCTCTGTCCCTTTTAGTCCAAGCTGGCATTGCTGTTGTTAATGTAAAATTCTAAAGTGGATCTCCCACATCTGACACAGGGATTCATTCCACACAAGAGGCTCTTTCATCAGTTTTCCCTAAACTATCCCGTCTCTATTTTTGGCTTCAATTGAGACTGTTAAAGGGATCCATTAGTCACAAACCTAGTCTCTTAGAACAGCCCTCTAAGTGTGACTAAACGCTGTGACTGTATACCCAGACCTTTCTAAGAAGATTGTTCAGCCATAACCTTGGTTTTCTCACCAGAGTACTCTTTCCTAACATGAATCTTCTAATTTTAGTGTCTTTTTCAATCTAGATATTCAAGGCTTGAAACTTCTTAAATCATAAGTCCTACTTCCTTTGGCTTAATAGTTTTTCCCTTTTTTTATCTTTTTCCTCTCACATTTTACCATAAGCATCAAAAGGAAACCTGAGTGTATCCTCAACACTTTGCTTATAAATTACTTCATCCAAATATCCAAGAATATCTCTAACAAATTCTAATTTCCACATGAGTGAGTAGGAAACAATTCTGCAAAGGTCTTTTACCATGTAAAGTAACATATTCATAGGTCCTTGGGAACAGGACACGGGCATCTTTGGAGGGTCATTATTTACTTACTGCACAAGGCTTATCTCCTTGGGCATCCTTTCTCCCCCATTCAAATTTTGATTGGTAAATTTTTATTGCCTTGTAGTGTTTTAATATATTCAAGCAGACTTCTTTATTCACTTTTTAAACTGTCCTTAACTGGAGAGTTCATCCAAAATACAGTACTTTTGTGTACTTTCTTAGTAAACTATATTTTTAAAATCCTGTGCAAAACAACAAGGTCCTACTGTGAAGCACAGGGAACTATAGTCAATATCTTATAGGAAACTATAATAGAAGAGAATATGAAAAGAATACATGCAACACTGGAACTCTGCTATAAACTAACTCTGCCAGAAACTAACACAACATTGCAAATTAACTATACTTCAATCAAAAAAAAAAGCTTGTATAAATAACTTCATACCTCAAGATTCTTGTCATTAAAAACATTTTACTCTTTTTAGCTTTTTAATTTTACTGAGGCTGGATTTTAAAAATATGTGTTCTAAATTTTAATTCTAAATTGCTATCATCTTTGCATATATTCATGTCATTTGCCTCTCAATCATTATGACCTTAAAATTTATTATCTCATCTTACAAATGAGAAACCTAAGTGTTAAAGCAAGCTGAACAGGTTACCCTAGGTCACAAAGTAAGTAAGGACCAAAAACAAAAAACAGGAGTTAAGCTTGTCAGAAATATTAACAAATTTTTCTTATTTTTATTTTATTTTTTTTATTTTATTTTATTTTTTTTTTAGTTTTTTATTTTTTAAATTTTAAAATCTTTAATTCTTACATGCATTCCCAAACATGAACCCCCCTCCCACCTCCCTCCCCATAACATCTTTCTGGGTCATCCCCATGCACCAGCCCCAAGCATGCTGCATCCTGCGTCAGACATAGACTGGCGATTCAATTCACATGATAGTAAAAATAGATACTTTGAATCTTAGAAGTTCCTATTTCCTGTAGAGATATAGATGTTACAGAACTTGATTTCACCTATATCCACTTGGTATTTCCTCTCCTTGTTCTATATTTGATTTTCTCTTCTTTTTTCTATTTCCTAAAGATGGAAATTGATTTCACTGATTTTACTTATTTCTTCTTTTCTAATATAAATGTTAATTCTATATATTACCCACTAAGCACTGTGTTAACTCTTGTCCCACAAATATTGATAGGTTGTATTTTTCACTTACAGTTAGCTCAAAGTATTTTTTAATTTCCCTCATGATTTTTTCTTTCTTCCCAAGGTTTATTTAGAAGAATACTGCTTAAGAAAGACATATGGATCAACAGAACAGAAAAGAGTCCAGAAAGAAACCCACACACCGATAGTCAATTAATCTTTGACAAAGGAAGCAAGAATAGATAATGGAGAAATGTCAGTCTCGTCAGCGAGTGGTGTTGGGAAAGTTGGACAGCCTCGTGTAAATCAATGAAGCAAGAGCACACCCTCTTACCAGACACAAATATAAACCCAAAATGACTTAAAGACTTAAGAGTAAGACATGACACCATAAAACTCCTAGAAGAGATCATAGGCAAAATATTCGCTGACATGAATCATACCAGTATTTTCCTAGGTCTGTCTCCCAAGGCAATAGGAGGAATAAAACCAAAAATAAACAAAGGTGACCTAATCAAGAGTTCAAGCCTTTATACAGCAAAGGGGACCATAAACAAAAGACAACCTATGAACGGGAGAAAATACTTGCAAATGATGTGACCAACAAGGATTTAATCTGGAAAATATATTAGCAGCTCATACAAGTCAACAATAACAAAAATATATATAATAATAATAATAACCCAATTGAAAAATGAGCAGAAGACCTAAATAGACATTTTTCTGAAGAAGAAATACAGATGGCCAACAGGCATATGAAAAGATGCTCAATATTATTAAATATTAGAGAAAGGCAAATCAAAACTATAGTGAGGTACCATCTCACACCAGTTAGAATGGCCATTGTTAAAAAGTTGACAAATATACTTTACTGTACACCTGAAACTAAAACACTGTAAATCAACCGCTGCTGCCGCTAAGTCACTTCAGTCATGTCCAACTCTGTGCGACCCCATAGACGGCAGCCCACCAGGCTCCCCGTCCCTGGGATTCTCCAGGCAAGAACACTGGAGTGGGTTGCCATTTCCTTCTCCAATGCATGAAAGTGAAAAGTCAAAGTGAAGTCGCTCAGTCATGTCTGACTCTCAGCGGTCGACCCCATGGACTGCAGCCTACCAGGCTCCTCCATCCATGGGATTTTCCAGGCAAGAGTACTGGAGTCGGGTGCCATTGCCTACTCTGGTAAATCAACTATACTCCAACAAAAACTTTTAAATACTAAAAATTAAAATTAAGAAAATAATCTAAAAGTCTACAAATAATAAATGCTGCAGAGAGTTTGGAGAAAAGGGAACCCTCCTATATTGCTAGGAATGTAAAGCTGGTGCAACCTCCCTATAGTGGAAAACAGCATGGAGGATCCTCAGAAAATTAAAAATAAAATAACCATATGATCCAGCAATCCCACTCCTGGGCATATATCCAGACAAAACTGCAATTCAAAAAGATACATGTACCCATATATCCATAGCAGCAATAATCACAATACTCAAGACACGGAAACAACCTAAATGTCCATCAGCAGATGAATGGATAAAGAAGATGTGGTCCATACCTACAATGGAATACTGTCCACCCAGAAAAAGAATAAAATCATGCCATTGGCAGCAATGTGGATGAATGTAGAGATTATCACACTAAGTGAAGTAAATCAGAAAGAGAAAGACAGATACCATATGATATCACCTATATGTGGCGTCTAAAATGTGACACAGACGAACCTACCTACGAAACAAAAATAGACTCACAAACACAGAAAACAGACTAGCGGTTGTCAAGGGGGATGGGGCTGGGGGAGGGATGGAGCAGGAGGTTGAGGTTATCAGATGTAAGCTTCTACATACAGAATGGCTAAACAAGGGCCTACTGTAGAGGGAAATGAGTATTTGCTTTAGCTCAGCTTAAAAGTTAGCCCCCTTAAATAGAGGTTTTATAATTGCTGTATCTGTCTAGGCAGATACTTTGCTTATAGTATGGATGCATATTAGTTCAGCACCAAGCCCTGTAACAAGGAGGTGAGGCAGAGAAGATATTGAGGGAAATTAAAGCATTTCCTTATTAAAAAATTTACTCAAGAAATAAGTTTAATAAACAAATCAGGGAAAGAGAAGGCAGAAAAAAAATTCCTTCTGGTTTTTCTCCCTTTTTAGATCTAGGAGTCTCTACTTATGTTATGGAAATGATTATAATGTTGAAAATTAATTATGTCCATTGTACTTTAAAAGTATCAAAGTGCTTGATTTTTCCATTTGAGACGCTTTCTTTGGCCCTGAAGTTTTATTTATACCTGCTCACAATGTCTCTCCACCCACTAGACTGGAAATTCCTTGAGGGTAAATTTCCATCTTCTCAACTCTCAAGATGCCTTGTTTTTTTTCTTCTCTGTAAATCAATCATGGATCCCAAAGAAAAAAGAAATGCAAGAAGCCAAAGTGGCTTTCTGATGAGGCTTTACAAATAGTTAAGAAAAGAAGAGAAGCAAAAGGCAAGGGAGAAAGGGAAAGATATACCCAACTGAATAAATCCAGAGAATAGCAAAGAGAGATAAGAAAGCCTTCTCAAGTAAACAATGCAAAGAAATAGATGAAAATAATATAATGGGAAAGACTAGAGATCTCTTCAAGAAAACTGGAGATATCAAGGGAAGATTTCATGCAAGAATGGGCATGATAAAAGACAGAAACAGTAAGGACCTTACAAAGCAGAAGATATTAAGAAGAAGTGACAGGAATACACAAAAGAAGTATATAGAAAAGGTCTTGATGACCCAGACAGCCATGATGGTATATCACTCACTTAGAGCCAGACATCCTGGAGTATGAAGTCAAGAGGGCCTTAAGCATCACTACGAACAAAGCTAGTGGAGGTGATGGAATTCCAGTTGAGCTATTTCAAATCCTAAAAGATGATGCTGTGAAAGTGCAGCACTCAATATGTCAGCAAATTTGGAAAACAGCAGTGGCCACAGGACTGGAAAAGGTCAGTTTTCATTCCAATCCCAAAGAAGGGCAATGCAAAGAATGTTCAAACTACCATACTATTGTACTCATCTCACATGCTAGCAAGGTAATGATCAAAATCCTTCAAGCTAGGCTTCAGTAGTACCTGAATCAAGAACTTCCAAATGTACAAGTTGGGTTTAGAAAAGGCTGAAGAACCAGAGATCAAACTGCCAGCATTCCTTGGATCATAGAACAAGTACAGAATTTCCAGAAAAACATCTGCTTCTGCTTCACTGACTATGCTAAAGCCTTTGACTGTGTGGATCACAACAAACTTTGGAATAGTCTTAAAGAGATGGGAATACCAGACCACCTTACCTGCCTCCTGAGAAACTTGTGTACAGGTCAAGAAGCAACAGTTAGAACCAGACATGGCACAACTGAGTAGTTTCAAATTGGGAAAGGAATACTTCAAGGCTGTATATATTCACCCTGTTTATTTAACTTGTATACAGAGCACATCATAAGAAATACTGGGCTAGAAATGAATCACAAGCTAGAGTCAAGGTTGCCAGGAAAAATATCAACAACCTCATATAGGCAGGTGATACAACTCTAACAGCAGAAAGTGAAGAGGAAGTAGAGAATCTTTTGATGAAAGTGAAAGAGGACACTGAAAAGGCTGTCTTGAAACTCAACATGCAAAAAACAAAGTTCATGGTATCCAGTCCCATCACTTCACAGCAAACAGATGGGAAAAAAGCAGAAAGGATGACAAATTTTATTTTCTTGGGCTCCAAAATCACTGTAGACAGTGACTGCAGCCATGAAATTAAAAGATACTTGCTCCTGGAGAGAAAAGCTATGAAAAACCTAGACAGCGCACTCAAAAGCAGAGATACCACTTTGCCAACAAAAATCTGTAGAGTCAAAGCTATGGTTTTTCCAGTAGCCATGTGTAGATGTGAGAGTTGGACCATAAAGGCTAAGCGCTGAAGAATTGATGCTTTTAAATTGTGGTGCTTGAGAAGACTCTTGAGAGCCTCCTGGATAGCAAGGAGATCAAACCAGTCCATCCTAAAGGAAATCAACCCTGAATATTCATTGGAAGGACTGATGCTGAAGTTCCAATTTGGCCACCTGATACAAAGAACCGACTTATTAGAAAAGATCCTGAATCTGAGAAAGACTGAGGGCAGGAGGAGAAGAGGGCAACAGAGGATGAGATGGTTGGATAGCATCACTGACTCAATGGACCAGAGTTTGAGTAATCTCCAGGAAACAGTGAAGGACAAGGAAGCCTGGCATGCTGCAGTTCATGGGTCACAAAGAGCTGGACACGACTTAGCAACTGGAGAGCAACTGCGTTATTTGTTATTCCCCCTTGATTACTTTTTAGTAGCTGTTCTAGACACCTTTAACATCATATTTTAACGTCAAATAACAGCATGGCACTATGTGTATAGTGTTAAAATCTTATATCAGTACACTACAAATTTTTATTTCTTCAAGTTATTATTGTCATCATTTTGTTTCTATATATGTCATAAATCCCCTAGGCATTGTTACTCATTATGCTTTAGACAGTCAATTATCTTTTAAAGAAATTAAAAGTTTGAAATATTGTTCATATCGATTTATGTATTTACCATTTCTGATACAATAGGAGTCAGTGCAAAACAATCTGAGCATATATAGATTATTTGTATCTTCCAGCCGTGCCTGAATCTTGCCCCTTACATGTCATTTACACTTCATAATAATTACTGCTAGACACACTAAGCTTATGACTATCTGGTTAGAAAATACCCAGTTCATGATGGTAAGCTTAGGTTACATGGTCATCTACTGTCCCATGATTAAGCATTTGATTTCTAGCAACCCAGAGCTGTTTCTCATTAAGAAAATAGTTATCTGCAGAAGACAACACAAAGTGCTGGAGAAACCTAGAGGTAGATACTCTTATTCTCACATTGGTACTTGTCAGAAGTTTTCTACAACATCCCATTGTTGCAATACACACTTGCAATATAAACATTTTCAATACGCACTTCAAGTATAATCAAATATGCTGAATCATAAGGCCCAAGTAAAAGAACAGCTTATGATGCAGGCCAGACTTATCATATTAATACCTAAGAATATGGTCAAACCTTCTCTTGCTCTGGTTTCCACTTAAAACTAGCAGACTTACAAGTATTTCAGTAGATGGGTCAAAGTAACACACTCAAAAGTGATACATATCGCTCCCCAAAAGCATAGGGAGGGAAAGGAACAGCAACTTGTCTTTCACCTGAGGGGATATCCTGGCATGATCCAAACCACTAGACTCCCAGAAACTTCACTGAGGTCAGAGGTCTCGGAAATTTTATGGGGTTTACCTTCCACTTCCTTCTTTACATATGTCTTCCTAAGGCATATAAGTTCTTGCTACTTTCTGCTCATCAAATCTAATGAGCATAATGCCATCAGTAGCGTGAACTCTGTTATTTTTCTCCAGTAAAGATACTGCATCTGAGAAGGCAGCTTCAACCTTCATCACACCCTAAAGGACTGCATGTGATACACATTCTCCAAAATTCATCTGACTTCTCCACAAATCAAATGGGATAATTACATGGAAATGTAATAGGTGTCATTACTACTGAATCTGTCAAGTCTTCTGACGGTGGCCCTGCTGCTGCTGCTGCTAAGTCGCTTCAGTCGTGTCCAACTCTGTGCGACCCCATAGACGGCAGCCCACCAGGCTCCCTGTCCCTGGGATTCTCCAGATAAGAACACTGGAGTGGGTTGCCTTTTCTTTCTCCAATGCATGAAAGTGAAAAGTGAAAGTGAAGTCACTCAGTCATGTCCGACTCTTCGTGACCCCATGGACTGCAGCCTACCAGGTTCCTCCGCCCATGGGATTTTCCAGGCAAGAGTACTGGAGTGGGGTGCCATTGCCTTCTCCAATGGTGGCACTAGTCTCTGCAATTCCCTAGGATTTCACTATGGCATCTGGCTTGATACCTTGGAGGAGAAAGGAATTTCCAATGATTTTCACTCAGCTCTTTCTACCATAATGGCCCATAACCATATGTCACAGAGCCACTCTGTGGATATTGCCAGTTTTTAAGTATATCTACTCCAATTATACATTCAGAAACTAGACTTATAACCACAAAGTAAAATCTGTGGACAAATTGTACCCTCTATGAGTCTAACTTCAGCTAAGTCAATCGACAGACTAATACAACCCTCACTTTGAATTCTGGACCACACTTGCATTTTAGACCCCAGAAATTAGCATCAACTCAAAGCTGCTGCTGCTGCTGCTGCTAAGTTGCTTTAGTCATGTCTGACTCTGTGCAACCCCATAGACGGCAGCCCACCAGGCTCTGCTGTCCCTGGGATTCTCCAGGCCAGCAATGGAGTGGGTTGCCATTTCCTTCTCCAATGCGTGAAGGTGAAAAGTGAAAGTGAAGTCGCTCTGTTGTGTCGTGTCCGACTCTTCGCGACCCCATGGACTGCAGCCTACCAGGCTCCTCCACCCATGGGGTTTTCCAGGCAAGAGTACTGGAGTGGGTTGCCATCGCCTTCTCTGCAACTCAAAGCTAGCAACTAGTTTTCCTCACATCTTCCTTTTCCCTAGAGTACTCAAGTAACTGGACCAAGACTTCACTGTAAAAGGCTCAAAGGAGGATTCATAGTAAATACTTGGGGTGAAGTTTCAGTCCTTCTTCAGGGGAAGCTCTGAAAATACCTGCATCAGTTGGTACTGCATCACAATCCTCTACAAGTGACAGCTCAGTGAATTGTGATGCCAACGATGCCACCGATGCTGTAAGTTACTAGTATAGCATTTCCCATTACAAGGAAATCAATACTGCTCCAGCCTAAGAATATGGTCAAACTAATTCCAGAATGTTGACTGATCTTTTGGGAACAATTTCTGGTTTTGATTCTGGATTGCACAGGGTCCAGTCAAGAGACAGAAGTCAAATTAGTAATCCAAACAGGGAATATTTTATATAAAAATTATACTATTAAAAGGTAAGTCATCCTATACACTACTATGTATAAAATAGACAACTAGTGAGACCCTACTCTATAGCATAGGGAACTTTACTCAGCGCTCTGTAATAGCCTGGATGGGAAAGAAATCCAAAATAGAAGGACTACATGTATAAGGATAGCTGGTTCACTTTGCTGTACTGCAGACACTAACACAACATTACAAAGCGACTATACTACAGTAAAAAAAAATAATAATTTTTAAAAAGTTAGTCATCCTCTGAAAGTAGTAAAAGAGGACTCCAAGGAATATATGGTGGCTCAGATGCTAAAGCATCTGCCTACAATGAGGGAGACCCGGGTTCGATCCCTGGGTTGGGAATATCCCCTGGAGAAGGAAATAGCAACCCACTCCAGTACTCCTGCCTGGAAAATCCCATAGACGGAGGATCCTGGTAGGCTACAGTCCATGGGGTAGCAAAGAGTCAGACATGACTGAGTGACTTCACTTTCACATTCATACTACAGTAAGAAAATAATAATTTTAAAAAGGCTAGTCATCCTCTGAAAGTAGTAAAAGAGGACTTCAAGGAATAAAGCAGTTGTTACTGGAAGAAGCATTTTATTACCTTTAGGATTGAGAGACAGTAAGCAAGGAAAGAACTAAGAATTTGGAAAAAAAGAAACCCCAACAAACTAAGGCCAAGATTCTAACCCAATTGGAGAGAGTGTGGCCGCAGCAAACTAGAGAGCTGGAAAAGTATACGAGGGTGCCAGCGGACTGGAGCTGCTTCATAAGAAGCAGCCCTCTGAGGTCCTGGTGAGCCAGGACCTCACTGGTCCTCCAGAAACCACTCCCTGGTGATAGGAGTAGGCTAACACTGATCTGCAGAAAGCTGTCTACTGAGGCAGTGAGAGGCTGCGGCTAGTGCTTAGCCTTCTGGGTGCCTGAGAAGCTGGTGGAGACTGAGCGCCACCAGTCCTGCACACTGCTCACCTTCAAGTTATAGAAGGAACAAAATGCACACCAGAATCAGGAAGAGAAGCCCCTTCCTCTGCTAGTCCTAGCTCTGTCTCTCCTATACTCAGTCAATTCAGTTCAGTTGCTCAGTCATGTCCTACTCTTTGCAGTCCCATGGACTGCAGCACACCAGGCCCCCCTATCCATCACCAACTCCTGAAGCTTACTCAAACTCATGTCCATCGAGTCAGTGACACCATCCAACCACCTCACCCTCTGTCGTACCCTTCTCCTCCCGCTTTCAATCTTTCCCAGCATCAGGGTCTTTTCCAACAAGTCAGTTCTTCATATCAGGTGGCCAAAGTATTGGAGTTTCAGCTTCAGCTGAAATCAGTCCTTCCAATGAATATTCAGGACTGGTTTCCTTTAGGATGGATTGGTTGGATCTCCTTGCAGTCCAAGGGACTCTCAAGAGTCTTCTCCAATGCCATAGTTCAAGAGCATCAATTCTTTGGCACTCAGCTTTCTTTATAGTCCAACTCTCACATCCATACATGACTACCAGAAAAACCAAAGCTTGGACTAGACAGACCTTTGTTGGCAAAGTAATGTCTCTGCTTTTTAATATGCTGTCTTGGTTGGTTGTAACTTTTCTTCCAAGGAGCAAGTACCCACCTATACTATCTGTTGGAAAAATCTAACATTATGCCAGTTGTCAAGAAGAAATAGTCAACTATCCAATTCTAACATCACAGGGTAGAGTAAAAAAAATAGGGTAGATTTGGAGCTGGGAGACAATAAATGCATAAATGGCATATGGAGCCAAGGGGGCAGCCTGACGAATACCCCTTGTTTCGAAGCTAAACTACTGGAGGTACAAGGACAACAATAACAGCAAGACATTTTGATTCACCTCTCCCCCCAGGAGATGAACCACCTTTCGTCAGAACTTATGGCGTACATTCCTTTCTTCAGGGATCTTCTCAACCCAGGGACTAAACCTCGGTCTCCTGCATTCCAGGCAGATTTATCATCTGAGCCACCACGGAAGCCCATGGTAGTGTTCTGCTGCTGCCGCTGCTAAGTCGCTTCAGTCGTGTCCGGCTCTATGTGACCCCATAGATGGCAGCCCACCAGACTCCCCATCCCTGGGATTCTCCAGGTAAGAACACTGGAGTGGGTTGCCATTTCCTTCTCCAATGCATGAAAGTGAAAAGTGAAAGTGAAGTCGCTCAGTCATGTTCGACTCTTAGCGACCCCATGGACTACAGCCTACCAGGCTCCTCCATCCATGGGATTTTCCAGGCAAGGGTATTGGAGTGGGGTGCCATTGCCTTCTCCGATAGTAGTGTTCTAGGGACTCTCTAATCTCTTTGAGAGCTTCCTCCCCATCAAGGAAATTTTTTTCAGCCATATTTATATATCATATATCCATTCACTTTAAGCTCAGGCTTAAGTCTGTGCTTCATTAACATTTAAATATCAGAATTTCTTAAAGTCATTAAAATATGTTTTGTTAATCTTTCCAAAGAACCAGCTTTGATTCTCTTGAATATTATCTCTTGCATTAATTTCCTTTTTAAAAAACCTTTGGGTTTTTTATATTGTTAATTTTCCTTCTAGCCTCCTTATAAAATAATTTAAATTTAAAAACATTGAATAGGCAATATATTTTATATGGTTCAAAATCAACACATATTTTAAAATATACACAGTGAAAGTTCTGCTACCTACCACTTTTCTTTATCTGTTCATATCTGAAAACCCACCCCAATAAGTAAGCCACTTATGTTCATTTCCAGCATTTACTTCTTGAAAAATTATATGTACATAATAAAAATATACATTTTGACTTGTGCTTTTTTTACAGAAAATGAAAATGGTAACAGATTCTAGATGCTCTTCTTAAACTTTCCTTAAAATTTTAACAATGTAGATATTTTCATATCAGTCTTCAAAGAGCATCCTTTAAAAAAATAGAGCTATAGAGGGCAGGAAAAGATGGAGGAGGAATAGGACGGGAAGACCACTTTCTCCCTCACAAATTCCTCAAAAGAACATTTCAACGCCGAGCAAACTCCACAAAACAACTTCTGTAGGCTGGCAGAGGACATCAGGCAACCAGAAAAGCAGACCATTGTCTTCAAAAACAGGTAGGAAAAAATATAAAAGACGACAAAGGAGACAAAGGAGGTGGGGAGGGAGCTCCGTCCCGGGAAGGGAAGCCCGTCCCGGGAAGGGAATTTTAAGAAGAGAGGTTTCCAAACACCAGGAAACACTCTCCCTGCCGAGTCTGTGGCGAGCCTTGGAAACACAGAGGGCAACATAACAGGAAGGAAAAATAAATAAATAATTAAAACCAAGAGATTACAAGCCCAACAGTAACTCCCCCAGCGGAAAAGCAGCACAGACGCCTGCATCCGCCACTGGGAAGTGGGGGCAGGGCAGGGAAGCGCGGGAGGCACGGGCTGCAGTGCTTTGTAAGAATCGGGCAGGAACGGCCCACGCACAACCAGAACGATCTAACTTGGGCTAGCAAACCAGACTGTGGGATAGCTACCGCATGAAAAGCTCGAACATAAGACACCGCCACGACCGAGCACAGAACAAAGGACGGAACGGAAAAAGCCGGCTGCAGACCATCCCCCGCCAGGGACAGGCAACCAGAGCCGTAAGGACTGGAAAGGGGCAATTGCAGACCCGGAGAGACTTTACTTACCTAACTGCAAGCAGGCTTCTTTGCTAAGATTTCTAGGGGTGCTGGACAGTCACAATCTGCCTCACGGGGTGTGCCAGCGGTCCACCCAGAAAGCTGAGCAGCAGCAGCAGAAAAGGTGACAAGCCGCGGCAATCGCACTCGCCAAACTCCTGAGCTACTCGGACCTGGGAAGGGCACAAAGCGCAGTCCCAGCCGAATCTGTGCCTCTGAAGGCTGCCTGAGTGCCGAACCTGAACGGCTTGGACAGGGGAAGTGCACGCAGCCTAGGGCCGGCCCCAGATGGTTCCCGGCTGAACATCGTAGAGCCAGAGCGGTTTAGCGCCGCGAGAAGGGACAGATCAAGTGGAGCTGAGACACTGCGTGCACACAACGGTGCTATTTGTTTGCAGCATCCCCCCTCCCCACAGCGCGACCCAACTAGTGAGCCTAAAAAACCAGCAAACAGAAGAAGTTAAACACAGGGAACCACCTTGGAAGTGATCCCACACGGCCCACAACATCAGAGAAGGGCCAGTTATATTTTTACTATTTTTAAAATCATCCCTTTTTTGTTGTTGTTGTTGTTTTGTTTTTCTTGTTTGTTTGTTTTTCTTTTCTAACTTTTTTTTGATTGTTAAGTCTTCTATTTCTCCTCTAATTTTTATTTCTATAACCTACTATTACTATTTATTACTATTTTTTTTTAAGCAAACACCATATATAGTCTTTGGATAGTTGGTGGTGGTTTGTTTTTTTTTTTAATAATTCTTGGTTGTTTTTTTCTTTCTTTCTTCCTTTTTCCTTCTGCTTCTTTTCTTTAATATTGTATTTTTGAAAATCCAACCTCTACTCTAGATTTTTAATCTTTGCTCTTAGGTTTTTGTTGTCAATTTTGTACATTTAAAAACCCAAACTTCACTACCCAAGTTAACCTGAGAGCGAGATTACTGGTTTGACCACTCTTTTTTTTTTTTTTGGACTCTCCTTTTTCTCCACCAGGTGGCCTCTGTCTCTTTTCTCCCCCATCTCTTCTCTATCCAACTCTGTGAATCTCTGTGTGTTCCAGACTGTGGACAACACCTAAGGAACTGGTTACTGGCAGGATTTGTCTCTCTCCTTCTCATTCCTCTCTCTTCTCCTTCTGGCCACCTCTGTCTACTTCCTCCCTCTCCTCTTCCCCGCATAACTCGGTAAATACCTCTGAGCGGTCCAGACTATAGAGTGCACATAAGGAAGTGACTACTGGCTAGCTTGTTCTCTCCTCTTCTGATCTCACCGCATCTCATTCCAGTTACCTCTAACTACCCCCTCCATCTTCTCTTCTCCTTGTAACTCAGTGAACCTCTCTGAGTGTCCCTCAATGTGGAGGAACTTTTCATCTTTAACCTAGATGTTTTATCATCAGTGCTGTATAGATGGAGAAGTCTAGAGGCTACTATAAAAATAAAACTGAAAACCAGAAGCAGGAGGCTTAAATCCAAAGCCTGAAAACATTAGAGAACTCTTGAATTCAGGGAACATTAAGCAATAGGAGCTCATCAAATGCCTTCATACCTACACCGAAACCAAGCTCCACCCAAGGGCCAACAAGTTCCAAAACAAGACATACGATGCAAATTCTCCAGCAACAAAGGAACACTGCCCTGAGCTTCAATATACAGGCAGCTCAAAATTATTCCAAAACCTTTGATGTCTCATAACCCATTACTGGTCACTCCACTGCACTCCAGACAGAAGAAACCTAGCTCCACCCACCAAAACTCCAACACAAGCCTCCCTAACCAGGAAACCTTGACAAGCGACTGACAGAACCCCACCCACAGTGAGGAAGCTCCATACTAAAGAGAACTCCACAAATTACCAGAATATAAAAAGGCCATCCCAAACGCAGCAATTTAACCAAGATGAAGAGAAAGAGGAATACTCAGCAGGTAAAGGAACAGGAGAGTTGCCCACCAAACCAAACAAAAGAGGAAAAAGTAGGGAATCTACCGGAGAAGGAATTCCGAATATTGATAGTGAAAATGATCCAAAATCTTGAAATCAAAATGGAATCACAGATAAATAGCCTAGAGACAAGGATTGAGAAGATGCAAGAAAGGTTTAACAAGGACCTAGAAGAAATAAAAAAGAGTCAAAATATAATGAATAATGCAATAAATGAGATCAGAAACACTCTAGAGGCAACAAATAGTAGAATAATGGAGGCAGAAGATAGGATTAGTGAAATAGAAGATAGAATGGTAGAAATAAATGAATCAGAGAGGAAACAAGAAAAACGAATTAAAAGAAATGAGGACAATCTCAGAGACCTCCAGGACAATATGAAACGCTCCAACATTTGAATTATAGGAGTCCCAGAAGAAGAAGACAGAAAGAAAGATCATGAGAAAATCCTTGAGGAGATAATAGTTGAAAACTTTCCTAAAATGGGGAAGGAAATAATCACCCAAATCCAAGAAACACAGAGAGTTCCAAATAGGATAAACCCAATGCGAAACACCCCAAGACACATATTAATCAAATTAACAAAGATCAAACACAAAGAACAAATATTAAAAGCAGCAAGGGAAAAACAACAAATAACACACAAGGGGATTCCCATAAGGATAACAGCTGATCTTTCAATAGAAACTCTTCAGGCCAGGAGGGAATGGCAAGACATACTTAAAGTGATGAAAGACAATAACCTACAGCCCAGATTACTGTACCCAGCAAGGATCTCATTCAAATATGAAGGAGAAATCAAAAGCTTTACAGACAAGCAAAAGCTGAGAGAATTCAGCACCACCAAACCAGCTCTCCAACAAATTCTAAAGGATATCCTCTAGACAGGAAACACGAAAAGGGTGTATAAACCCGAACCCAAAACAATAAAGTAAATGGTAACGGGATCATACTTATCAATAATTACCTTAAACGTAAATGGGTTGAACGCCCCAACCAAAAGGCAAAGACTGGCCGAATGGATACAAAAACAAGACCCCTCTATATGCTGCTTACAAGAGACCCACCTCAAAACAAGGGACACATACAGACTGAAAGTGAAGGGCTGGAAAAAGATATACCACGCAAATAGAGACCAAAAGAAAGCAGGAGTGGCAATACTCATATCCAATAAAATAGACTTTAAAACAAAGGCTGTGAAAAGAGACAAAGAAGGCCACTACATAATGATCAAAGGATCAATCCAAGAAGAAGATATAACAATTATAAATATATATGCACCCAATATAGGAGCACCGCAATATGTAAGACAAATGCTAACAAGTATGAAAGGGGAAATCAACAATAACACAATAATAGTGGGAGACTTTAACACCCCACTCACACCTATGGACAGATCAACTAAACAGACAATTAACAAAGAAATGCAAACTTTCAATGATACATTAGATCAGTTAGACCTAATTGATATCTATAGGACATTTCACCCCAAAACAATGAATTTCACCTTTTTTCAAGTGCTCATGGAACCTTCTCCAGGATAGATCACATCCTGGGCCATAAATCTAACCTTGATAAATTCAAAAAAATCAAAATCATTCCAAGCATCTTTTCTGACCATAATGCATTAAGATTAGATCTCAATTACAGGAGAAAAACTATTAAAAATTCCAACATATGGAGGTTGAACAACACACTTCTGAATAACCAACAAATCACGGAAGAAATCAAAAAAGAAATCAAAATATGCATAGAAACTAATGAAAATGAAAACACAACAACCCAAAACCTTTGGGACACTATAAAAGCAGTGCTAAGAGGAAAGTTCATAGCAATACAGGCATACCTCAAGAAACAAGAAAAAAGTCAAATAAATAACCTAACTCTACACCTAAAGCAACTAGAAAAGGAAGAATTGGAGAACCCCAGAGTTAGTAGAAGGAAAGAAATCTTAAAAATTAGGGCAGAAATAAATGCAAAAGAAACAAAAGAGACCATAGCAAAAATCAACAAAGCCAAAAGCTGGTTCTTTGAAAGGATAAATAAAATTGACAAACCGTTAGCCAGACTCATCAAGAAGCAAAGAGAGAAAAATCAAATCAATAAAATTAGAAATGAAAATGGAGAGATCACAATAGACAACACAGAAATACAAAGGATCATAAGAGACTACTATCAGCAGTTGTAAGCCAATAAAATGGACAACGTGGAAGAAATGGACAAAGTCTTAGAAAAGTACAACTTTTCAAAACTGAACCAGGAAGAAATAGAAAATCTTAACAGACCCATCACAAGCACAGAAATTGAAACTGTAATCAGAAATCTTCCAGCAAACAAAAGCCCAGGTCCAGACAGCTTCACAGCTGAATTCTACCAAAAGTTTCGAGAAGAGCTACACCTATCCTACTCAAACTCTTCCAGAAAATGGCAGAGGAAGGTAAACTTCCAAACTCATTCTATGAGGCCACCATCACCCTAATACCAAAACCTGACAAAGATGTCACAAAAAAAAGAAAACTACAGGCCAATATCACTGATGAACATAGATGCAAAAATCCTCAACAAAATTCTAGCAATCAGAATCCAACAACACATTAAAAAGATCATACACCATGACCAAGTGGGCTTTATCCCAGGGATGCAAGGATTCTTCAATATCCGCAAATCAATCAATGTAATTCACCACATTAACAAATTGAAAAATAAAAGCCATATGATTATCTCAATAGATGCAGAGAAGGCCTTTGACAAAATTCAACATCCATTTATGATAAAAACTCTCCAGAAAGCAGGAATAGAAGAAACATACCTCAACATAATAAAAGCTATATATGGCAAACCCACAGCAAACATTATCCTCAATGGTGAGAAATTGAAAGCATTTCCCCTAAAGTCAGGAACAAGACAAGGGTGCCCACTTTCACCGCTACTATTCAACATAGATCTGGAAGTTTTGGCCACACCAATCAGAGCAGAAAAAGAAATAAAAGGAATCCAAATTGGAAAAGAAGAAGTAAAACTCTCACTGTTTGCAGATGACATGATCCTCTACATGGAAAACCCTAAAGACTCCACCAGAAAATTACTAGAGCTCATCAATGAATATAGTAAAGTTGCAGGATATAAAATCAACACACAGAAATCCCTTGCATTCCTATACACGAATAATGAGAAAGTAGAAAAAGAAATTAAGGAAACAATTCCATTCACCATTGCAACGAAAAGAATAAAATACTTAGGATATATCTACCTAAAGAAACTAAAGACCTATATATAGAAAACTATAAAACACTGATGAAAGAAATCAAAGAGGACACTAATAAATAGAGAAATATACCACGTTCATGGATTAGAATAGTCAATATAGTGAAAATGAGTATACTACCCAAAGCAATTTACAAATTCAATGCAATCCCTATCAAGCGACCAGCCATATTTTTCACAGAACTAGAACAAATCATTTCAAGATTTGTATGGAAATACAAAAAACCACGAATTGCCAAAGCAATCTTGAGAAAGAAGAATGGAACTGGAGGAATCAACTTGCCTGACTTCAGGCTCTACTACAAAGCCACGGTCATCAAAACAGTATGGTACTGGCACAAAGACAGACATATAGATCAATGGAACAAAATAGAAAGCCCAGAGATAAATCCACACACATATGGACACCTTATCTTTGACAAAGGAGGCAAGAATATACAATGGAGTAAAGACAATCTCTTTAACAAGTGGTGCTGGGAAAACTGGTCAACCACTTGCAAAAGAATGAAACTAGATCACTTTCTAACACCACACACAAAAATAAACTCAAAATGGATTAAAGATCTAAATGTAAGACCAGAAACTATAAAACTCCTAGAGGAGAACATAGGCAAAACACTCTCAGACATAAATCACAGCAGGATCCTCTGTGATCAACCTCCCAGAATTCTGGAAATAAAAGCAAAAATAAACAAATGGGATCTAATTAAAATTAAAAGCTTCTGCACAACAAAGGAAAATATAAGCAAGGTGAAAAGACAGCCTTCTGAATGGGAGAAAATAATAGCAAATGAAGCAACTGACAAACAACTAATCTCAAAAATATACAAGCAACTTATGCAGCTCAATTCCAGAAAAATAAATGACCCAATCAAAAAATGGGCCAAAGAACTAAATAGACATTTCTCCAAAGAAGACATACGGATGGCTAACAAACACATGAAAAGATGCTCAACATCACTCATTATTAGAGAAATGCAAATCAAAACCACAATGAGGTACCACTTCACACCAGTCAGAATGGCTGCGATCCAAAAATCTGCAAGCAATAAATGCTGGAGAGGGTGTGGAGAAAAGGGAACCCTCCTACACTGTTGGTGGGAATGCAAACTAGTACAGCCACTATGGAGAACAGTGTGGAGATTCCTTTAAAAATTGCAAATAGAACTACCTTATGACCCAGCAATCCCACTGCTGGGCATACACACCAAGGAAACCAGAATGGAAAGAGACACATGTACCCCAATGTTCATTGCACCACTGTTTATAATAGCCAGGACATGGAAACAACCTAGATGTCCATCAGCAGATGAATGGATAAGAAAGCTGTGGTACATATACACAATGGAGTATTACTCAGCCATTAAAAAAATTCATTTGAATCAGTTCTGATGAGATGGATGAAACTGGAGCCGATTATACGGAGTGAAGTAAGCCAGAAAGAAAAACACCAATACAGTATACTAACACATATATATGGAATTTAGAAAGATGGCAATGATGACCCTGTATGCAAGACAGCAAAAAAGACACAGATGTGTATAACGGACTTTTGGACTCAGAGGGAGAGGGAGAGGGTGGGATGATTTGGGAGAATGGCATTCTAACATGTATACTATCATGTAAGAATTGAATCGCCAGTCTATATCTGACGCAGGATACAGCATGCTTGCGGCTGGTGCATGGGGATGACCCACAGAGATGTTATGGGGAGGGAGGTGGGAGGGGGTTCATGTTTGGGAACGCATGTAAGAATTAAAGATTTTAAAATTTAGAAAATTTAAAAAATAATAATAATAATAATAACAGAAAAAAATAGAGCTATATAGTATTGTCTCATACTTATATATTATGATTTACTTTGCCAGTTCCATACTGATGTAAAACCATGTTGTTTTTGGCTTTTTGCTATTTCAACCAGTGGTAAAATTAATAACCCTGTATGTACTTCCTTACAGATATATAATTCTATCTGTAGGATAATTCCTAAATTTAGAACTGCTCTTTGAAAGGATACATACCTTTGTAATTATGATAGATATTTCCAAATTGCCTTTCACAGAGATTGTATTAGCTTACCTTCCCACTATTAATATATGAGTACTCCTATTTCCCCATGGTCAGCCAAGTGATATGGATCCAAATTTTGAATCTTTGTTAATTTTATAGGTGAAAATGGCATCTCAGTTCATTTTTCTTATTATGACAAATGATGTGGCTTTCCATATAGCTGACAACTATTTGTATACATCTCTTGGTATTCCATCTATTTAAAATAAGGGTTTTAAAAATAGTTTAAACATACCGGAGTTTACCGTTTTATGATTGAGTTGCAAGTACCACCTCGCAGTTTGTCATGATAATTTTTATACTACAAATGTCTTATGATACTTTTGCGGTTAAATTTCACTGTTCTCTTTTATGGTTTTTGAGTTTTATATCATAATTTAAAATGTCTTTTATACTCTCCTATTCTAAAATACTTTCACATGATTTCCTCTGGTACTTTTATGACTTTATTAAAAATGTATTTTGATTCATTTTTAGGAAAGATTAAGTTGTTTTTTTCACAGAAGGCCACTGATTTGTACCAACAACAGACATCTACTAATCTATTTTTTTTGCCCACCATTTTTAGATCCTACTTTCATCACATGTTAAATTACTGTAGGTTTCTGGTCTATTTCTAGGCTGCCTGCCTTTCCTATTTTGCAGTCTTACATTGTATCTGTAATTCTGGTGTCCTATTTATGACTATTAGATTTTTCCAGTCCAGTATTCTTGCCTGGAGAAATGTAGTATCAGAATCACTGGAAGGTCTCTCCAAACATTTATAAATGAAGCCCCTACCAACCCTACTGACTCAGAAGCTAGCGATAAAGGTGTGTGTTTTTTCTAAAGCATGATTCTAGTGAACTTCCTACATTAAGAAACACTGCACTAGGGAACTGTACAGAGCAAGGGGACAGGAGTAATTCTCAAGGTTGGAAAGGATGAAGCAATACACTGTAGTCTGACCTGGTTTCTTGTGGCTTTCTCTTTTAACTCAAAAGATAAAATAAGTACAGAGGACTCTAGATTCTTGAGAATAATGAGACTCTGTACTGGATAAGAGTTCATATAATTAGAGATAGCAGTAAAGCAATTAATCCTAGGTGAAGAATAAAGTTTCTCTTAAATTTGAAATGCAAAGAACAAGTAAAGTCACATGTAGGCTGTTTGATATATAATAAAGCAAGAGAAAGCACATATAAAAAGTTTTGAGTTCTTTTTTCCCTTAAAGCAGAACTTGTAGGAACATAAATTAGTTAAATAAATGCTAAATAAGAACTGAGCTCACGGGGTACTCTCCATGTCTCCAATGGCTACTGGATTTGGGAATTTTATAATAAAATGGATCTGGGTCAGAATAGCAAGCCCATCATTTAGTAATTGTAAAACATGCCAAACTTCAGCTTCCTCAGCTTTAAAATAAGGATAATACTAAAAGGAACCAAGACTCCCTTAAGAAATCACAGACTACATGTATTATAAGGATGCGCTTGGAACATTTTATTATATCAGAAAGAAAGGGATCAAAGATTGCTAGGTTTTAATAAAAAGCCAAATTAGGCTCCCAACTGACAAGAGTGGAAGATGAGGGCAGAAATAAATATTAAAGACACCTGTCTAACTATATGAATTCATAGTGATATTTAAAAAGAAAAATCATTGGTCACCATTGAAGAATGCTGAGTGACAACACAATATTTTGAAAAATGGCAAATAAAAGAAATAAATATATCAAGCATTTATCTTGACTTTTCTATATGAACTACAACACAGCATTTTCAAGCAACTATGTGTATTTCAACTAATAAACAGGTAGAAAATTAGAAACTACCAAATTTTGCAACCCCTAGTAAATAACTAGATCTAGATTATGATCATCAATGGCCAACAATATCACAAAAGAGAGCGAGTAGATACTATGCATCCCCTGATGGAAATATACAATATCATTTAAGAAGAGTTTTGCTGAAAAGATTGAATA
The DNA here is from genome assembly GCF_016772045.2 of Ovis aries. Classification (NCBI taxonomy): domain Eukaryota; kingdom Metazoa; phylum Chordata; class Mammalia; order Artiodactyla; family Bovidae; genus Ovis; species Ovis aries. The sequence goes on along the minus strand of NC_056059.1, from coordinate 27,072,393 downwards.
ATATTATGATCAAGCTTATAGATCTACTTTGTAAAATGCACAAGAGACAAAGGAACATTAAAGGACACCATCAGGAAATAGTTGGCAAAGCCAGACTGTGGGAAATTTAAGAGAAAAATAATCCTTTTTTTCCAATAAATATATATAAAGAAATGGACAGAAAGCTTAGATATTAAAAGAAAGTTAAGAGCTATATCAATCAATTATAATGTATGAATCTTATTTTGATTTTATTGAAACAATTTTTAAAAAGTGAGGCTGCTGAGAAAATCTGAACACCAAACGGCAAGTGAAGTGAAGTACTAGTCACTTGGTCATGTCACACTCTCTACGACCCCATGGACTGCAGCCCTCCAGGCTCTTCTGTCCATGGAACTATCCAGACAAAAATACTAGAGTGGGTTGTCATTTCCTTCTCCAGGAGATCTTCCCAAAAAAGGAATCAAACCTGGGTCTTCCACATTGTGGGCAGATTATTTACTGTCTGAACCACCAGAGAAGCCCTAAGTGGCAACTGAAAGTGAAAGTCACTCAATCAGGTCGAACTCTTTGCAACCCCAAGGAACTCTCCAGGCCAGAATACTGGAGTGGGTAGCCTTTCTCTTCTTCAGGGGATCTTCCCAACCCAGGGATTGAACCCAGGTCTCCCACATTGCAGGCAGATTCTTTACCAGCTGGGCCACAAGGGAAGCCCAAGAATACTGGAGTGGGTAGCCTATCCCTTCTCCAGTGCATCTTTCTGACCCAGGAATCAAACCAGGGTTTCCTGCATTGCATGTGGATTCATGTGACCTATGATGGAAATGGCAACTGGTGGATATTAAATCATTTTCATTTTGTGGGTATAATAGTGAAGTGAAGTCGCTCAGTCGTGTCCGACTCTTTGCGACCCCATGGACAGTAGCCTACCAGGCTCTACCATCCATGGGATTTTCCAGGCAAGAATACTGGAGTGGACTTCCATTTCTTTCTCCAGGGGTTCTTCCCAACCCAGGGATCAAACCGGGGTCTCCTGCATTGCAGACAGACGCTTTACCGTCTGAGCCACCAGGGAAGCCCAAAACATTTATCTACTGGTTCTTTTTCTTCTGTACCGTAAAATTTTTTTCCAAAGAAAGATCAGTTATATGTTCCAGTTTTGATAGAATCATCTTTAACTTTGGCAGATTAGAGAACTTCCTCCATAAGTATAGCCATGCCTGAACTGTCTAAAGTGGGGTCTTCCACTAATTAGGGCAAAGACCCAAACAGGATTCATCAGTTATTTGAATCTGCTAAGAAATTTTATACCTTTATTTTCTCTTTCTTTGAACTGACAGACCTGTGATGAGGTGAAAGATGTGGGGCAAGCCCTTTACACAGGTCAGGGACACTGTGCAGGTCCCTGTACAGGACACTATACAGGTCAGCAATAATTGCTTGCATGATGTTGCAGTGCAGCTCATTGTACACTTGGCACTCACAGCAAAATTTCCTTCCAGCTATGGTGAAGCACAGCTATCCCATCTTCATTCTTGATGCAGTCCTTCCCAGTCAATGACTGTGTGGTCCATTTGTAGTTGGTTGCTTCCACAGTACGCTTGTGGACTTTAAACTTGCACACTTCATAAGACAGTCCTTAGGGTTTGCCAAACTGTGGTCCACGAACCAAATCATGGCCTATAGACTTGTGCTTCTTTTTGTACAGGCACTGAAATAAAAATTTTACAGGATTGTAAAATGAAGTGTGCAGCAGAGATATACTAAAATAATTACTGTTTGGCCCTTTACTGAAAAAATTTGCCAACTCCTGATCTGCGTGATATGACCCTGGATTAAACCTCTAATGCAGATTATAATAGGGTTACAATTATTTTTAGGTATTCATATTCAAACTTACATGTTAGAATATATAGTATTTAGGTTTTACATCAAAATATTTCAAGAGAGAGAATAAACACGATTGACCATGAGCTGAAAATTACACTTTCTCTATACTTTTGTACAGGTTTTAAAATTGCTCATATTGTTTCTTTTTTTTAATTTAAAAACAAAATGTATGCCCCTCTTCCTCCCTGGCAAGCCTTGCTTATCCTGCCCAGGCTTCCTGCCAGTCGGGAGGCACCTCTCACCAGAGTTCCCTATAGCCTCTGGCACCCACAGAGGAGTCATGACAGTGAGTCCAAAACAGACCCCAGTTTCCTGCAGACACTCATCTGCAAGGTTTCAATCATGGGCCAGATTTTCTAAAAGAATAATAATTATTATCAAAAAATGATGCTAATGAAACATAAAAATCCAAACCAACATTTGAAAACAGGGGGTGGGTAGAATAATTCTTTACAAAGGCAATCACGTTTGATAAGATAGATCTGATGGTTGCTGATGTGGTTGAATCCAACACCAAGTCTTGTGGTCAAAACTCCATGTATAAAGCTCATTTTATGTACTGACAACAAAAAAATACATGGAAGATTGGATTGAAAGACTGAAAAATGTTCAGAACAGGGAACATTTTGAGTCTGCTCAGTATCATGACTATCATTTCTCAGGAATGTATAATTGGTATTCCCATTCACATGCTAGGCCAACATATTGTAACTTGCATTAGAGGTTTAATCCAGGGTCATATCACACAGATCAGGAGTTGGCAAAGTTTTTCAGTAAAGGGCCAAAACAGTAATTATTTTAGGCTTTGTAGACCATATGCTATCTCTACTGCACACTTTATTTTATTTTAAAACCCTATAAAATTTTTATTTCAGTGCCTGTACAAAAAGAAGCACAAGTCTATAGGCCATGATTTGGTTCGTGAACCACAGTTTGGCAAACCCTAAGGATTGTCTTGTGAAGTGTGCAAGTTTAAAGTCCACAAGCGTGCTGTGGAAGCAACCAGCTACAAATGAACCACACAGTCATTGACTGGGAAGGACTGCATCAAGAATGAAGATGGGATAGCTGTGCTTCACCATAGCTGGAAGGAAATTTTGCTGTGAGTGCCAAGTGTACAACGAGCTGCACTGCAACATCATGCAAGCAATTATTGCTGACCTGTATAGTGTCCTGTACAGGGACCTGCACAGTGTCCCTGACCTGTATAAAGTGTTTGCCCCACATCTTTCTTGCATCTTTCACCTCATCACAGGTCTGTCAGTTCAAAGAAAGAGAAAATAAAGGTATAAAATTTCTTAGCAGATTCAAATAACTGATGAATCCTGTTTGGGTCTTTGCCCTAATTAGTGGAAGACCCCACTTTAGACAGTTCAGGCATGGCTATACTTATGGAGGAAGTTCTCTAATCTGCCAAAGTTAAAGATGATTCTATCAAAACTGGAACATATAACTGATCTTTCTTTGGAAAAAAATTTTATGGCACAGAAGATAAATGTTTTGGAGGTTACAGAGGTTGTCAAAGAGAAGAAGAAAGATAAGACAGGTGGCTTGATAGCAGCATAGAGGTAAAGAAGTTAGGCTATTGTGTACAAGTGGGAGACAAATTCACATTTAGCAACTAATAAATAATCTATAAAGTGCCTTCTCTTCAAAAAAATCCTGAGATGAAAGGGGAGGATCTGATAAATCGAGATCCTCTATCCCAAGCAACTCTTCTTTTTGACAGGCATGTAATTTATGGTTTGATATATACGTATATTGGGGGGGGCGGTTAGAGAATTTCCCTATTGCCTCTATTTCTTTATCTTTTAATGAGAAAGATATTTAAATATGCTTGATATATTTGGCAAAGATACTTGTCAAATACACTTGTCAAAAATAGGGTTCACTGGCCTTAGTTTTTTGTACTAAAATTAAAATGGCATGTTTATTTTAAAAATATTATGTATTCATAAATTCTCACACCTCCTTCCTCCTAGCACCAAGAAATTACTAACCATTGTTAACATTTTGATAAACATCTTTTAAGATTTCTAAGAATATAAATATGTATAATAGTTTTAAATCTGTTTTTCCATTTTGTAATGGCTTTTTAAAACTCAATACTATGCTCCTGACATCTAGAATTCCACTTTAATAAATACAGATCTATATGAAAGTGAAATTTGCTCAGTAGTGTCCACCGCTTTGTCACCCCATGGACTGTAGCCTTCCAGGCTCCTCCATCTGTGGAATTCTCCAGGCAAGAATACTGGAGTGGGTTGCCATGCCCTCCTCCAGAGTATCTTCCCAACCCAGGGACTGAACCCAGGTCTCCCACATTGCAGGTGGATTCTTTACCCTCTGAGCCACTAGTGAAGCTCTATATACATAGTGAAAAAATCAGAAAGGTCAACAATTTATACCTAATATAGAAGAATTAATAGAGATATTAATATTTGGTAATTAGAAAGAATTAAACAAGATCATATATTTAAAATACTTAACAAAGTACCTATCACTTAATAGACACTGAACTAATGGACCACTTCTGGAGAAGAATCTTTATGTGTTGATACATCCATAAATAGGCAGCACCTATTAAGAGATGTAAAAAATCATGGTGTCTCAGAGGTTAAAGCATCTGCCTGCAATGCGGGGGAGACCTGGGTTCAATCCCTGGGTCAGGAAGATCCCCTGGAGAAGGAAATGGCAACCCACTCCAGTACTCTTGCCTGGAGAATCTCATGGATGGAGGAGCCTGGTGGGCTATAGTCCACAGGGTCACAAAGAGTCAGACACAACTGAGTGACATCACTTTGACTTCCCTGGTGGCTCAGATGATAAAGTGTCTGCCTACGATGCAGGAGACACGGGTTCGATTCCTGGGTAGGGAAGATCCCCTGGAGAAGGAAATGGCAACCCACTCCAGTACTCTCGCCTGGAGAATCCCATGGACGGAGGAGCCTGGTGGGCTACAGTCCACGGGATCGCAAAGAGTCAGACACGACTGAGTGATTTCCCTTTACCTTTCTATTAAGAGATAGCTAGGAAATTCAGTGACTGAGTCCATTCTTTCCACTATAACCTCACTGAGGGAGAGTAAAACAGTCTTATTCTCAGAAAGAGTACTCCAAGTATACTTAAATTTTTAAGGTTTAAGCAATACCCAAGAACTGATGAAACATCAAAAACTAGTAGTTCTCAAAGGCTAGTTGGTAAGTTTCTCTAACAGTGTCTTAAGCTGGATAAGAGACGGGAGGCCCACTTACACCAAACATTCTCCATTTCTTTTGACAAAATTATAACAAAGAACTGGGGAAAAATAATTAAAGTGGTATAAGGATTCAGTTAAAATTAGTAAAATTTTAAAACCTTGTTCTCTTTTAGCTGCAAAATATCAGAATAGCTTCCCAAAATATCATTGATTTTGGCAAATGAGAACATGCTAATTGAGATCAGCTCTTAACACTTTAGGAGAACCCATCTGCTGATGATTACACTTTGAATCCCTTGCTTAGCATGTAGGTACACGGCATCCCAATACCCTTTAATATTCTGGTTCTTATAGATACATCTAGCAGGGACTTGACTCTACAAAAGCCATTAACTATACCCCACATAACAACTTTAAGAATCAATCCACAAGATATTTATAAAAGCAAATAATTCTTTACCAGCTGAGCCAGCAGGGAAGCCCAAGCAAATAATTCCAAATCTAAATTGGAGTAAAATAAACACAGGTTTTGACTTTAGGCTTTTAGTAGGTACCTGTGTCATAATGTGTCTCATCCCATTTCCTTCTATAAAGATGAAAAGTTTAGACAACCAATAATTTTCCTTTTTCCCATCACATAATTTGTGAATTGTCTTGAAAAATAATCATGAAGGCATTGATTGATTTCCTTTGGCAGCATTTTTGTGAATTTCATTTACCTGAAAGCTAAAGATAAATAAATCTTACATATGTATCTTCTTTTAAAAAGTAAGCAAGGATAGCTATACAACTGATTTTTCAGATGCTTTCATCTTAAAATTCACTTGTTGAATAATATGCACAAAGTGCTGAAGACTGTAATCATTCTTGAATTCTGTTACAGTTTCATTTTTAAGCTTTAATCATGATTGTGCACATTCTTTCCTGTGAATTACAATTTCTCTAAATTATATAGATAGCTAATTTCAGATCAAACATATTATCCACTTCTTTAGTTTATCCTGAAACCTCTAACTTTTAGCTGTCTTTTCTTTAATCTTTTCAAGATATATTTCTTATAAAAAAATAAAATAAAATTTTATTATAAAGGGGGAAAACATGTTACAGGATATGAATTTTTAGGGGAAAATAGCTTAGGTTATGCACCTATTTTTATTTTTCACCATTCCTCATGATCATATTCTCATACGGGAAAGTCGCTCAGTCGTGTCCAACTCTTTGCGACACCATGGACTAGTCCATGGAATTTTCAAGCCAGAATACCGAAGTGGATAGCCATTCCCTTACTCCAGGAGATCTCCCAACCCAGGGATCAAACCCAGGTCTCCCGAATTGCAGGCAAATTCTTTACCATCTGAGCCACCAGGGAAGTTCAAGAACACTGGACTGGGTAACCTATCCCTTCTCCAGCAGATCTCTCTGACCCAGGAATCGAACCAGGGTCTCCTGCATTGAAGGTGGATTCCTTACCAACTGAGTTATCAGGGTAGCCCTCTCATAAGTTTATGTAAAACAGAAGATATTTCTCAAGAAATCAACTCAAAATGCAGAATCTCATTTAACAAGATACAAAAAGCAAGTGCTACTCACATGTTTAATGTTGAACTCTACATTTTTATACAATTTACTCCAAAGAACTAAACACAAATGAGGAAACTTCTTCTTCACAAGGAACATCCCTAAGAAACTATGTATATAATGAAAAGGAACCTTTGCATTACTGTCAGTTTTAACTATAACTGTGAGAAAAATTAATCAGCATAAGGGTTTATTTTGTTCAGTTCAGTTCAGTCACTCAGTCCTGTCCGACTCTTTGCGACCCCATGAATCGCAGCACACCAGGCCTCCCTGTCCATCACCAACTTCTGGAGTTCACTCAAACTCATGTCCATCGAGTCGGTGATGGCATCCAGTCATCTTATCCTCAGTCATCCCCTTCTCCTCCTGCCCACAATCTCTCCCAGCATCAGGGTCTTTTCCAATGAGTCAACTCTTCACATGAGATGGCCAAAGTACTGGAGTTTCAGCTTTAGCATCATTCCTTCCAATGAACACCCAAAACTGATCTCCTTTAGAATGGACTGGTTGGATCTCCTTGCAGTCCAAGGGACTCTCAAGAGTCTTCTCCAACACCACAGTTCAAAAGCATCAATTCTTCAGCGCTCAGCTTTCTTCACAGTCCAGCTTTCTTCACAGTCCAACTTTCACATCCATACATGACCACTGGAAAACCATAGCCTTGACTAGATGGACCTTTGTTGGCAAAGTAATGTCTCTGCTTTTGAATATGCTGTCTAGGTTGGTCATAACTTTTCTTCCAAGCAGTAAGCATCTTTTAATTTCATGGCTGCAATCACCATCTGCAGTGATTTTGGAGCCCCCCAAAAATAAAGTCTAACACTGTTTCCACTGTTTCCCCATCTATTTTCCATGACGTGATGGGACCAGATGCCATGATCTTCGTTTTCTGAATGTTGAGCTTTAAGCCAACTTTTTCACTCTTCTCTTTCACTTATTTTGTTAAAGATTAGTAACTGTGCTTTCCCTAGATACTTAGAGCTCAAAATTCTTTGGTAAACTATCTTTATTTTATCCACTAAAAGACAGTTTTAACTCAATAGTTTTACTAAAAATTTTCACTAACCTTAATAAATTTTACACTTACCATAGAATGTAATTCTTATTACTGATCCATCTTGAAGTCTATACAGAAGCTGTCAATTATCAAAAATATTACCAAATCATTAATTCAAAAAATAATAAAGAGAATGACACTTTGATTCATACTACTCAGTAATTTATTGCAATTTTCCTTGTGTGGAGTTATTTTCACAATGTTTCAATGAGTTATAGATTTAGTCATAAAATAAGGAGTTAACAACTGTAGTAACTAGCACATAGTAAGTGTTTAATAAATATTTTCTCTAATATTATGCACAAAATGTAAGGGAAAATGTCTTGAGCCAAGGGCTAGGACAAGGCTAATAGAGTGCTGTTCCTGGGACCTATGTTGGTGAGGGGAAGCCGGGACTGAACTGGATCATAAACACTCTGGGAGAATACTGGATCGTGGAAACCTGAAACAGCCAATGGGAGAATCTGGAAGCCAATATAGCGTGAATATATATAGCCAATACAGCATTGAAAACAATGCCAAACAGGGGCACAAATAAGACCACTTATTTAGTAGTCTTATTAAAGACAACTTTGAGGCACAGTGCAAAGTGAAAATGTGGTATTGCTTGTTCAAATAGTATTGAGTTTCAAGATAACAGCAGTTGAGCATTAGATCAAGCATGTGGTCCTTCTGAATGTGATTCTGTGGAACTGCACTGGTTGGACACTCAAGAAACTTGCCTCGAGTGCAAATACCTATGATAAATTTATAAACAGGAGAAAGAATAGGAAGGTCAAATATGAGAAAGCTCAGAGTATCAAACAGGTCAGGTTAAGTAGCTCAGGACTAAATCTGTGAAGGACAAGAGAGAGTGCTAAGGACAAGAAAGAGCTTAAGACCTGCTTTTATACAATACTGGTTACGCAGCAAAGAATCCTCTGCTGCGGCTTTACCTTATCCAGGATAACCAAAGCACGTTTGCTCTAGGGTATAAATGTACAGGAGTGTCCTTACCAACCGTACTCCTCTCACCAGATTATCCAGTTTGATACGTTCAAAGAAGCCATAAAAGAACAGCAGAATACTTAAGGGTAAGTATGGCAAAAAGTGGTAGGAAATAAAAGAAATGGGCTGGGTCTATATTATTAAAGACCATACTGACTATGACTAAATGTATACATTTTATTCTTCAAATGGTGGAAATCACTGGAAGCTTTTGTGCAAGACAAGTATATGATCTGATTATGATCTAATTTCATTTTAGAAAGACATCTCTGAATGCTATATGCAGAAGAGAGCATATAGAAATATCAGTTAAAACTCCTAAGTTCCTTGATAAAAGAAATTGGTACTATTTAGTAACTGGTAGTTGGACTGAATGGGAAAGACAGGTGGGAGAAATCAAAACTTCTGATTTGGACATAGGTGATTTGAGATGCCTATTAGATATCTGAGCAGATGCTGAATATGCAATTTAAATATATAGAGAGACCCTGACATCTGGTTGGGTAACTGAGGTTGCATACAAGCCTCAGAATCCATATTTTTGTGACTATTCTCATGAAGAATGAATGGGATTACAGTCACTAAAGAAATGTCTCTGTGTGTGTGTCAGTGAGCAGAGGCAGGCATGAGTATAAGGTGGCCTTTCTTTACCTATATCTTCTGCTGTCTTTTTATGCTGCTAAGTCACTTCAGTCGTGTCCGACTCTGTGCGACCCCATAGACAGCAGCCCACCAGGCTCCCCCGTCCCTGAGATTCTCCAGGTAAGAACACTGGAGTGGGTTGCCATTTCCTTCTCCAATGCATGAAAGTAAAAAGTGAAAGTTAAGTCTTTTTATAATTACCATTAAAAATAAAGAAACTTCATAAGGTAACTTCTGCAATAACAGTGTTTTTAAAGCCCAAGCCAAGAAGATAAAGTAAAAACTTGATTATAACTTCAGACTTCCTAGATCCCCTGGTTTACTAATAGTATATTTTTTTGAAATGAAAGAGACATGTTCGATATAAATGATATTTTAAAAAATCACTGTATCAAGTTTGGTTTACTAAACCCTGTCATGTATTTTTCCCTGATGTAAATTTACCTGAGATCTATAGAATTAAAGAATCTGCCTGCAATGCAGGAAACCTGGGTTTGATCCCTGGGTTGGGAAGATCCCCTGGAGAAGGGAAAGGCTACCCACTCCAGTATTCTGGCTTGGAGAATTCCATGGACTATATAGGGTCACAAAGAGTCAGACAAGACTGAGTGACTTTCACTTTCACTTTTACAGAATTAAAAGTATGGTAGGCCCTACCAGTCCATTCTAAAGGAGATCAGCCCTGGGTGTACTTTGGAAGGAATGATGCTAAAGCTGAAACTCCAGTACTTTGGCCACCTCATGCAAAGAGTTGACTCATTGGAAAAGACTCTGATGCTGGGAGGGATTGGGGGCAGGAGGAGAAGGGGATGACACAGGATGAGATGGCTGGATGGCATCACCGACTTGATGGACATGAGTTTGAGTGAACTCTGGGGGTTGGTGATGGACAGGGAGGCCTGGCGTGCTGCAATTCATGGGGTAGCAAAGAGTTAGACACCACTGAGCGACTGAATTGAACTGAACAGTGGCCCTACAAAACTAATTTTTCAAAAGATTATTCCAGTTAATTAAGGTATAAAGTGAACAGTAATGCCCCTTGAATAATGCAATACTAGTGGTCATAAAGTGTGTCAATTGTCCTTGTCTATGTGAACATGTTAGCCAAAGTGCAAGGAACAGACCATAGGCAAAGGATTAATAAAAACCCTTTCTCTCTAGCTCCAATAACCCTGAAAAGTTTCCCTGCCTCCAATAACCTGAAAAGAGTAAGTCCACTGGATTGCTAGGCAACAGTTCTTACATGCTGCCTGATTAGTAAGATGTAATTGTACTTGGAGAACCATAAATACATAATGGGGGCACCATGGCTTTATCATTTGTACCAGGCATGTCCCTTGAAGGGATCCTGGAAGTTATTCCTGAAGTAGTTAAAAGAGACAATGTTTCCTGTGGGACATGAGACTTTTAAACCAGGGAGAGAATATCACACCCTCCTCATATGTATCAAATCTCCTTATGCTTGAGCTATTATTCTGTGATTGCTAAAAGGACTTCTATAGAAGAATTCGATACTGGATGCTTGGGGCTGGTGCACTGGGACGACCCAGAGGGATTGTACGGGGAGGGAGGAAGGAGGGGGGTTCAGAACGGGGAACATGTGTATACCTGTGGTGGATTCATGTTGATGTATGGCAAAACCAATACAATGTTGTAAAGTAATAAACCTCTAATTAAAATAAATAAATTTATATTAAGAAAAAGAAGAAGAATTCCTAACACTTTCAGCAGGTAAGTTGTAGTTCCTGTCCAATATTTTTCTAAACAGATAGTTTAGTATAGTCTATGATAGTTTTATGAGTCTAAATGTTTAGGTGAAACTTTCTAGGCAGCACAGTGACAAAGAATCTGCCTGCAATGCAGGAAACATAAGAGATGTGAGTTCGATCCCTGGATTGGGAAGATCCCCTGGAGGAGGAAATGGCAACTCACTCCAGTATTCTTGCCTGAAAAATTCTATGGACTGAGGAGCCTGGTGGGCTACAGTCCATGAAGTCACAAAGGGTCGGACACAACTAAGTGACTGAACACACACACAAGTAAAAAGTATTCAAAGTCCAAGATACTACCCTGGCTGGCCATCAGTCGTCAAAAGCTGTATAAAGGATAGTTAAGGTTTCTGTACAAATGGACTAAAAGAAAATGCTCCAAAACTACGATACGACCTAAGCCCCTGATCTAATACAAAATGATGGAGAGGCTGTGGAAGGAAATAACAGTGTAGTTGAGGCTAAGGTGGGCTTCCCTGGTGGCTCAGACAGTAAAGAATCTGCCTGCAATGCTGGAGATCCAGGTCCAATCCCTGGGTCAGGAGGATCCCCTGGAGAAGGGAATGGCAAACACTTCAGTATTTTTAACTGGAGGATTCCATGGATAGAGGAGCCTGGTGGGGTAAAGGCCATGGAGTTTCAAAGAGCTGAACACAACTGAGCAACTAACACTTTCACTTTTTCCCCCAAAGGCAAAGGTAGTAATGGCTAAGAGCTGGTTGAGACAGAGAAGTCAATAAATCATCTTTATTAGGCCTTAAAGAATAAGAATCAAATCATAATCCTGTTGGGAAGTCCAAGAAAATCCTAAGGTTATAACTTCTATTTCTGCTTTATTCCCCACACATCCCATGTCTTTCTGTATATTTCAAGGCATGTCCTAGATAAGAGTTACCAAATGTCTCAGTTGGTCACAATAAATATTTGAAAGGGATCAGACGGTCCACTATGGTGGGGTATGGTACAGGTGAACAGACACCAGCTCTGATGCTACCTGCTGAGGATGACAAGTGACTAAACAGGTAATGCTACCACCACCAGTCTCACCTTACTTGCACCCTTTTGCTTGCTAAAGAAATATGTGAACTGTGGGGCCACAAAGTCCTCCATAAAGAAGAAAACCCAAATGGAAATGGCTTTGTAGAACATACAATAAAGATCTCTAATCAACTAGATGTGGGTGACTGATGTGCATATGAAATTCCAATTATGGAAAAAAGGTCATTTCATATAAAACAGGATTGGTTGTTTTGTCATAATTGCTCCAAAGTATATTTCTCACAGTTGCCTCCAGACTTTAAGTAGTGCTTTTTCACAACACATAACCCGAATTTCATATGAAATACTCCATTTAGTAGGGAACAGTATATGTGAAAATTATATATTTAAGAAGTTATCACTCAATAATCTTCCTATGAGGAACTCTTTCCCAATAACAACAGGTTAAATGTATTTGTTTCTCTTCTGAATGAATTTTTAAAAAACCAAAGAGCAGAGATGACAGTATCTTTTTCTGTACTGAGTACCCTGAATTAAAGAACAACTGTTCCTTCCATTAAATACTGAGCTAGCCATTATAAAAGTATACACAACCATTTAATTTTGAAAATCTAAGCAGACAGTTCATGGGGGGGAGGAAACTGCACCTACCTGCTAGTCTTAATAAAATTACCAAGGACTTCATAAACAATAATACTTCCTAAGTAGACTTTTTTAAGGAATAATAAAATCATCATTGAGTAGTGGGATGCAGAGAAAACATATCATTAGAATCTAACAGGAATTTCCACAAGTTTCAAGATAGACATAGCAAACCTGAAAGAAAAGGATGATTTCAATACTTCCCTACAACGCTCTCTTGTTAAAAATCATTAACTAAAAATGTGAGTAATAATCCTTCCACTGGGTCTATACTATAGCATGAGATACCCAGAGTACTATTCCACCCCATCTCTCACCATTCATCTACACATATCTTTCCCTGTCCACTGAGAGATGTATCTCAAAAAAAAAAAAAAAAGTAAGTAAGAGAGATAGGAAATGTTATAACCTAACATGTAATGGTCCCTTCAAGTAAAAATGTTTTTAAAACCCTATTAAACATAGCTGCTGCAGATTGCCATTTTACATGTACTCCAACCATTTACATTGTCAGTAAAATTCTCTTAAATTTTCTACATTCATGGGTAGAATAAAAAGATGTCATTTTGTACATAAAATTGATAATAAGAGAAATAATGATGTGAAATTTTTGAAAACCTGAAAGCAATTATGAATAGGACTAACCCCAACAAATGGCTATATTTGTCTGAAGAAAAGGCTGGTTCTTTCTCTTTACCTATCAGTTCAGTTCAGTTCAGTCGCTCAGTTGTGTCCAACTCTTTGTGACCCTATAAATCGCAGCTCGCTAGGGCTCCCTGTCTATCACCAACTCCCGGAGTTCACTCAGACTCATGTCCATCGAGTCAGTGATGCCATCCAGCCATCGCATCCTCTGTCATCCCCTTTTCCTCCTGCCCCCAAACCCTCCCAGCATCAGAGTCTTTTCCAATGAGTCAACTCTTCACATCAGGTGGCCAAAGTATCGGAGTTTCAGCTTCAGCATCAGTCCTTCCAAAGAACGCCCAGGATTGATCTCCTTTAGGATGGACTGGTTGGATCTCCTTGAAGTCCAAGGGACTCTCAAGAGTCTTCTCCAACACCACAGTTCAAAAGTATCAATTCTTTGGTGCTCAGCTTTCTTCAGAATCCAACTTTCACATCCATACACGACCACTGGAAAAACCATAGCCTTGACTAGACGGACATTTGTTGGCAAAGTAATGTCTCTGCTTTTGAATATGCTATCTAGGTTGGTCATAACTTTCCTTCCAAGGAGTAAGCTCCTTTTAATTTCATGGCTGCAATCACCATCTGCAGTGATTTTGGAGCCCAAAAAAATAAAGTCTGACACTGTTTCCACTGTTTCCCCATGAAGTGATGGGACCAGATGACATGATCTTAGTTTTCTGAATGTTGAGCTTTAAGCCAACTTTTTCACTCTCCTCTTTCACTTTCATCAAGAGGGTCTTTAGTTCCTCTTCACTTTCTGCCATAAGGGTGGTGTCATCTGCATATCTGAGGTGATTGATATTTCTCCCGGCAATCTTGATTCCAGCTTGTGCTTCTTCCAGCCCAGCGTTTCTCATGATGTACTCTGCATAGAAGTTAAATAAGCAGGGTGACATTATACAGCCTTGACGCACTCCTTTTCCTATTTGGAACCAGTCTGTTGTTCCATGTCCAGTTCTAGTAGTATTTACCTAATTGAATACTTTTACCAACTTAACAGGTTATAAGCCAAACACTAAAGGGAGATGTGCTTCAGTATGGAAAAACAGTCCTGCTATTCTTACAGAGAGGTAGTTCTACTTCTACTATGCATGTAATTTCAAATCTCTGTTGCAGGTGGCACTTCCTACTGCTGATTCAGGCACAGAGAGAAAGCTGCCTTTACTTCAAGATCATCTTGAACGTTTTTGCCCTGAATTCTATTTTGTAGGAAATGAATTTAGTCACTCATTTTATTTTCTATTTCTGCTTTCCTGATATATCCTTGTCCATTCTTTCTTTTATAGCCATTACATACCTTTGTTTGTGTGTGCCTCTAAAAAGCAGTATTTTAGTTTATTTATTATAACCCAAAGCCTTTGCCTTTCATATGATTTAAACCATTTACATTTATTGCCGTGATAGAATAAATTAATTCTGATTTCCATTTCTCATTTGAAATCAATTCAAGTTTGTACCACACCAAATAATGGCCTTAATCTTACTTGAATGTAGCTAAAGTTTCCAACCAATGATGGGTTTCAAATTTTCATTCTCCACAGAAATTTTAAAAATTAAATTCTGTATACATTGGAATCATTCTCTCAAGAACAAATATCTGTAACCCATCCAGCATGGAGAAATGCAGCTACTATCAAAATCTGCCTGCAGCTATGTTGTAGGCCAGACACAAAATCATACAGAAACCCACGGTGACTATGACTTCCGTAGGTGCGTGTGTGCACTAAGTCGCTTCAGTCGTGTCCAACTCTTTGCGACCCTAGGGACTGTAGCCTGTCAGGCTCCTCTGTCCATGGGGATACCCCAGGCAAGAATACTAGAGTGGGTTGCCATGCTCTCCTCCAGAAGATCTCCTGACCCAGGGATCGAACCCACGTCTCTTATGTCGCCTGCGCTGGCAGGCAGGTTCTTACCACTAGCACCACCTGCCTTCTGTAGAACCATCCAAAATCAACTGCTTCACTCCTCAAGTGTCAAACTTACAAAGTAATACTCTATCATTTATTACTGTATTCCTTCTTGTAAACTCCACTAAGATAAAAAATTTGACTCTATTTTTTGATGTTTGACTGCTGACAGCTTTTAAAGCCTCACCATTTCTTCTTTTCCTTCTGCCTACATCTGAGCAAACTGATAAGAAAACCTGGATGATCTCTCCTTCAGTATTAGCATGAGTTTCAAACCATACCAGGATGTGGGATCCCTCAGCCTAGCCGCTGCTAAACACAACAAAACCCTGAGATAACTGATACAAAATTCAGCAGCAAAAGATGGTTGAACAGAAAATTATAAAAGTTGAACTATAAAAGTTAACTAATAACTCAAAAATGATTCAGGATAGGAAAATGAGTGACTTAGTTCTTTAAAATGTCAAGATTAAATCACACAATTTATTTTATGACATAAATAATTCTGGTATCATAATCTGACATAATTCCTGTTATTAATATAGACATCTCAGTCAGTTCAGTTCAGTTCAGTCACTCAGTCGTGTCTGACTCTTTGCGATGCCATGAATTACAGCATGCCAGGCCTCCCTGTCCATTACCAACTCCCAGAGATTACTCAAACTCATGTCCATCGAGTCGGTGATGGCATCCTGCCATCTCATCCTCTGTCATCCCCTTCTCCTCCTACCCCCAATCCCTCCCAGCATCAGGGTCTTTTCCAATGAGTTGACTCTTCACATCAGGTGGCCAAAGTATCGGAGTTTCAGCTTTAGTATCAGTCCTTCCAAAGAACACCCAGGACTGATCTCCTTTAGAATGGACTGGTTGGATCTCCTTGCAGTCCAAGGGACTCGCAAGAGTCTTCTCCAACACCACAGTTCAAAAGCATCAATTCTTCGGCGCTCAGCTTTCTTCACAGTCCAACTCTCACATCCATATATGACCACTGGAAAACCATAGCCTTGACTAGAGGGACCTTAATCAGCAAAGTAATGTCTCTGCTTTTTATTATGCTATCTAGGTTGGTCATAACTTTTCTTCCAAGGAGTAAGCATCTTTTAATTTCATGGCTGCAGTCACCATCTGCAGGGATTTTGGACCCCAAAAGATAAAGTCTGACACTGTTTCCACGGTTTCCCCATCTATTTGCCATGAAGTGATGGGACCGGATGTCATGATTTTAGTTTTCTGAATGTTGAGCTTTAAGCCCACTTTTTCACTCTCTCCTTTCACTTTCATCAAGAGGGTCTTTAGTTCCTCTTCACTTTCTGCCATTAAGGGTGGTGTCATCTGCATATGTGAGGTGATTGATATTTCTCCCGGCAGTCTTGATTCCAGCTTGTGCTTCTTGCAGCCCAGCGTTCCTCATGATGTACTCTGCATATAAGTTAAATCAGCAGGGTGACAATATACAGCCTTGACGTACTCCTTTTCCTATTTGGGACCAGTCTGTTGTTCCATGTCCAGTTCTCACTGTTGCTTCCTGACCTGCATACAGGTTTCTCAAGAGGTGGGTCAGGTGGTCTAGTATTTCCATCTCTTTCAGAATTTTCCTCCAATCATTGTGATCCACATAGTCAAAGGCTTTGGCATAGTCAATAAAACAGAAATAGATGTTTTTCTGGAACTCTCTTGCTTTTTCCATGATCCAGCAGATGTTGGCAATTTGATCTCTGGTTGCTCTGCCTTTCCTAAAACCAGCTTGAACATCTGGAAGTTCACGGTTCAGTTATTGCTGAATCCTGGCTTGGAGAATTTTGAGCATTACTTTACTAGCGTGCGAGATGAGTGCAATTGTGTGGTTGTTTGAGCTTTCTTTGGCATTGCCTTTCTTTGGGATTGGAATGAAAATGGACCTTTTCCAGTCCTGTGGGCACTGCTGAGTTTTCCAAATTTGCTGGCATATTGAGTGCAGCACTTTCACAGCATCATCTTTCAGGATTTGAAATAGCTCAACTGGAATTCCATCACCTCCACTAGCTTTGTTCATAGTGATGCTTCCTAAGGCCCACTTGACTTCACATTCCCGGACGTCTGGGTCTAGGTGAGTGATCACACCATCGTGATTATCTGGGTCATGCAGATCTATTTTGTACAGTTCTTCTATGTATTCTTGCAAGCCTTCTTAATATCTTCTGCTTCTGTTAGGTCCATACCATTTCTGTCTTTTATCGAGCCCATGTTTACATGAAATGTTCCCTTGGTATCTCTAATTTTCTTGAAGAGATCCCTAGTCTTTCCCATTCTGTTGTTTTCCTCTATTTCTTTGCATTGATCGCTGAGGAAAGCTTTCTTATCTCTCCTTGCTATTCTTTGGAATTCTGCATTCAGATGCTTATATCTTTCCTTTTCTCCTTTGCTTTTCATTTCTCTTCTTTTTACAGCTATTTGTAAGGCCTCCTCAGACTTTACAAATGGACAATCTCAAAGGTACAAAAATTCAAATTAAACACAGGCATTAAGTGCATAACATCATTCCTTCCTAAAATTTAGATGTTCTTCACTAAAATAACAATGATAATGCATTATACATCAACCTCCCTGAAGTAGGAAATGGTAACCTACTCCAGTATTCTTGCCTGGAAAATTCCATGGACAAAGGAGCCTGGTGAGTCCATGGGGTCACAAAGAGTCATATACAACCTACACCAACCTAAAACTTCTAACAATGTTTAATGTAGTAACTAAAACCCTATTAAAAATCTATATATTCACCAAACTATTGAAAGATATGAAATGTTAAAACATAGCTTTCTGATAAACATTCACATAGCTACTAACAAACAGTTGCTTTGAATGTTTTAATATTCTCTTATTCCAGCAACAGTGAAATCTTTGCTGATAACTTCTGTAGATTCATAAAACATCTACAGTTGAATTTCATATTCTACCAAAGTTGCATTTAGAATATACCTAGGAACTTTCTCTGCATACATTTTGTTAAAATGTTTGTGTTGGGTATAGACGATGCACATTCTATGACATTACTGTACTCATAAATAAGGGGCAGTCTCTACTGGGAGAGCATTAACCAAGGAGATGTTCTGTGAGCCAGCTGCATATTTGCAAAACTGATTCAACAGCATTTTATGAGAATCACCTACCATCACTGAAAAATTAAAGATAGCTTTATTAACATGAGAAAATCTCTCCATATGCTTAGTGAGATCCTCCACATGGTGACTTCATTAGATAACCAAAAATAAGCACTGAATACACTAGAGTCATTCCCACTAAAAGCAGGATAGGATGCCAAATACCAGACACCACCATTATCATTTAACATTGTCCTACAATTTCTGTCCAAGGCAGCAAAATAGCAAACCAAAAATAATGCTAACAAAGCCAGGAGCCAAATTACCATTTTGATGAAAAGATCAAGAGTGTTGCAAGGAATCCATTTACTGGATAACTATTTTAAGTAAAATAGTTTTCTATGTCACTTATAGCTAGTTAGAAGTGTTTTTCTCACTTTAAAATGTTTCATATGTACCAAAAAGGTACAACTCTTGTAAATATCATTGTTATAATGATGTTACAATTGTTACAACAATTCTCCAATCATATTACAAAAGAGCTGTCACATCCATTCTCTAAAATAACACTCATTTCAAAGATAGAGGTCTAATAAAATAAAAAAAGATTTCTTTTGCAATATCCCTACCCTATATTAGCTGTTTGAGCAATCTAAATAGCCCAGAAACTGACCCTAATGAATACAAGAATTTAATACATGACAAATAAACATCACAAACCAATAAATTGTTAAAAATGGACTTTTGTTTACATTACCCAGAAGCAGACATACTCTTTCACTATACTTGAACAAGGGACTGTGAGGCTATTCAGTGCAATAACTTCCATTTCACTATTAGGAAAAATCCCATCTATGAATAAAACAAGTACAGAAGAGGAGGTTCTCATAATCGAGAGAGAGAAATCAGGCCCTGGTAACATCACTGGAGCCTTTAAACAGCCTTAAACTGGACCCAGGGTAGACCTAGTCTAAAATGTACCAATAAATTCCTTTTCTATTTAAGACAAACTGAGCTCTGTTTACTGTCACCTGATATACCTACCAAGGAAAGCAAATACCTTTAAGGAGTACACAAAGTAAACAAACACATATGTGAATATTCCAACAATACAGATAAATCAGAGACTCATTTGCTACCAAGCTTTCATTTAAACAACACAGAGCTGCTCTGCCTAAATAACTGCCCCAATATCTAGGCTATTTCTGCTACTTAATCACAAGACAACAGAGCTTGAATACAGACGCACCAAGATGACCACTATTAGTTATGACATTGCCATATACTATTACACTGTATGTTTAAGCCGTGTAATTTTACAACTACAACTGTATCAGAATAAGTAAATTTGCAAATATATTTATCCACATTTTAGTTTGGATATCCATCTGCAGTTCAGTAAAGTACTGTATTATAATGTCCTTAATGAGTAAAGGTTGATATATATTTCATTTTATTTAATGTTTTCTACTGGATTATGCTATGACTTAAATATAACTGAAAGATTTGATGCCTCAGAGTCTTTAGCAACTTATTTCATTTTATATATATATATATATATATATATATATAAAAGCTGAAGGAAGCCTGTTTCATATACCAAAAATATATGGTTTATAATATAATCAAATATATTATCTACTTAATATTTAAAAGAATTTAGTGACTAACAATTTTTAAATTACACATTTAGTGAAAAATGTGATCTAACCTGACTCTCACAAAAGGCAAGTTGAGTATGGATATACAGTATGTCTTAATACATAACCTGTCAAAATTTAAACAGAAAGCCACACTTTAATATTTATTCCATTTGGAAAGTATTTTTGTCACATTCTTTTACCATAATCTAATAAGAAAATATATCTTCATCTGTAGAAATACTGATAAAAGACATCAGAAATGGCTGCAAATATATTCCCTTTCTACTAGACCAACTATTTTTGTTACCATTCATAAGTCATGAATATGTAATATCCATAAATCACCTTCACTATTAAGTGAATAACCGGTACTCAAATTGCCTAATTTAGTCTCTCTACCTGTAAGTCTACAAGTGACTGCTTTATTTATTCACAAGTTTATTTTTTCTGACAATCAGTATCAGTTATGGTCCTTTTTATTAAATGTATAATATATATTCAGAAATATGAAGAAATTTCATTCTTTTTTTTAGTTCAGCATTTACAGATGTCAAAAGGCTCAAAATTCAAACATGGGCCCATCAGTTACAGCAAAACATTATGGAAATGTTTTTTCCTCATTGCTTCTGCTTTTTAAGAATCTAAGCAATCAATCAAGTTCACTGAGCCAGACATTCTTCTCAAATAAAAACACTTATAAAAAGAAGATTAAAAATGTTTATTTGGTTATCAACAGAGTAAGATGGGCTTTTTTCAGAAAGCAACCTGCAACCATATCTCAGACAAGTGCTTTCTGAATTTCATAATGAAAACAGTAAAAAAAAAAATTACTAATCTGAAATTAATTTTCATGTTTATATTTCTGAAATAACTCCCATAATATTCAATTACAAAGAAAATTTCAAATCCAATCAGCCAATGTAGTAATTTAGCTATTAAAAATAAATGATTAAAGATTTAACCTTTTGAATGTTGTTTAGTTACTAAGTCATGTCTAACTCTTTGAGACTCTATGGACTGTAGCCTGCCAGGCTCCTCTGTGCATGGGATTTCCCAGGCAAGAATACTGGAGTGGATTGCCATTTCTCTCCCCAGGAGATCTCCTGACCAGAGTTTGAACCGGTGTCTCCTGCATTGGCAGGTAGATTGTTTACCACTGAGCTACCAGGGAAGCCCAACCTTTTGAATGGTATTGCTTATTATACATCTGGACATCACTTCATTGTCTTTCACCCAAAAATATAAAAAAAAGATTTTGCTGCTTTGTGAAGTTTTTAGAGCACGAAAGGAAAGCAGTATTAATATAAAAACTACTTTTAACATATTATTTTATATCTTAAAAGTACCAATATCCATATACTCCCTACCTGTACTATACCACTTAGGTATAAAGTTAAAATAAATGAAGGAGAGGGCTTATATATTTTTGAAAAGTTTTCAACAGTGAGTGCTGAAACAAAAGGGGTTTCCTGATAGACCTATATCTTTCAATTTAGACTGTGGGTTTGAAGCCTTGCTAATATTATGCTTTATTAGCAAGCATATTTTGAAAAAGAGTTCTTCTTTTCCTAAGCCTACAATGTATTTTTTCCTATCAAAATCCAAAATCCTATGTGCCATTTATTACTAAAGTCAGAAGAATATAAAAGTAGTTATTAAATTTTTCACTTCTCTGGTAAAAAGTTTTCCTGATGGTATGATGTAAAAAGCCTAAGTCATCTAACGAAAAGTTAAAATATTAATCAGTCAGTCATGTCCAACTCTTTGCAATCCCATGGACTGTAGCCCACCAGGCTCCTCTGCCCATGGAATTCTCCAGGAAAAAATACTGGAGTGGGTTGCCATTCCCTTCTCCAGGGGGATCAAACCAGGTCTCCCGTATTGCAGGCAGATTCTTTACCATCTGAACCACTAAACTTAACCATAATTCCACAATAAGGCAACCATTTCACAAAGTAATTAATAACCTTTTGCATATTTCCTTATGTGTATACATGTCCAGAAACATCCAGGCTGTGTTCCTTGGACATCCACTACCCCTTGCCACCTCAGGGTCTCTGATGCTCTTCTCAGCCTAGAGTGTCCTTTTCTGAACCCTCCTCCAAGTCACGTTCTTCAGATCTCTCCTCGAACCTCACTTCTAAAGGTGAGTCTTCCTTTCTTGATCTGCATGACTAGCTCAAATTCCTCTATTTAAACTCTCAAAATCCTTATTACCTCTCCTCCCTATGATGCTTTTCCTTTATTATTCTTTTTCCTTTGCTAGGCTGACTATAAAATCCTGGGACCTTTTGTGGGCAGGGCTGTGTTTAGGTGTGGCTGCAGGCTCAGTGAGTCTTGAGACTGCCTCTCTGCTGGTTGGTGGGACTGTCCCTGCCCAGTTAGTTGCTTGACCTAAGGTATCCCAGTACTGGTACCTACTAGGTTTGGATGTTGGGTGGGAATGGGGTTGGGTCCTGAGGTTAATAAGCTAAAGGGAGGATTGTACAATGGTGATTGCCAGCACCAGCATCCACGTGGTAGAATGAGCTTCCCCAAATGGCTGCTGCCAGTGTCTATATGTCCCCAAAGTGAGCTGCAGTTGCCTCCTGCCTCTCTATATAGGACTATCCAAGATTAGCTGGTAGGTCTGACCCAGGCTCCTTTCAAATCATTGCTTTTGCTCTGAGTCCTGGAGCATGTGGTATCTTGCGTGTGTCCTTTAAGAGTGGAGTCTCTATTTCCCCCAACCCTCAAGATCCTGGAAAGTAAGTTCATGTTGTTGTTTAGGTGTTAAGCTGTGTCTGACTCTTTCAAGACCCCATGGACAGTCTGTAGCCCACCAGGCCCCTCTGTCCATGTGATTGCCCAGGCAAGAATACTGGAGTGGGTTGCCATTTCCTCCTCCAGGATCTTCCCAACCCAGGGATTGAACCCACATCTTCTGCACTGGCAGATGGATTCTACCATTGAGCCACCCAGGAATCCCTACTGGCCTTCAAAGCCAAACATTCCAGGGTCTTGTCTTCCCAGTGCAGCAGCTCGGGGCTGGGAAGCCCAGTGTAGAGTCAGAACACTTCCTCCTTGAACTTCTGTGATTTTAACTATTCCCCATTTGTAGGTCACCCACCCAGGGGTATAGATCTTGACTATACCTCAATGGCATGCCTTCTACCCATCTCACTGTTGTTCCTTCTTTATATTTTCAGTTGCTTTACTGATAGGTTCCAGGCTTTTTCATCAACAGTTGTTCTGTAAGTAGTTATAATTTTAGTGTGTCTGAGACAGTATATAAGCTCAGAATATTTCTACTCTGCCATCTTGGGAAGTTCCCCCTGGCCATGTGTCATTTTTGACATTAAGAGCAATTATGGGTATTTCAAAGTTTACTGCTTTGCCTAAGACTGCCATTTCAAACTAGTCAATCCTCATGTTCAGAGCTGACAGTATAATGTTGGAGGACATTCTATATAAGAGTTTCAAATGCCAGCAATATCTCTAAAGGTCACTATAATTTTAACAGGTTTAGTTAGAAAACTTATTCTCATTCCCAATTTAAGTTTCACTATATGTTTAAAGATTAACTTGTTCTTTAATAACTAAAAAGCAGTTCTATTAGTTGCATATATATTAAAATACAATGTAATAATACACATAGTAATAGAACGTTTACTACTAAACATTAACATTTAATTTTGGTATTTAATCATCAACAGCAAAATGATGCTATTTGTAACATCAAAGATTCTATAGTCACAGTTTTCAAAGTTTGTTCCAGTGACCCCTGGGGACTCCTTGATTTCCTTTCAGAGAATTCTCAGCATCAAAATTAATTTTATAAAAATATTGCCTTAGTCTATGGAGGCTCAGTTCAGTTCAGTCACTCAGTTGTGTCTGACTCTTTGTGACCCCATGCATTGCAGCACACCAGGCCTCCCTGTCCATCACTAACTCCCAGAGTTCACCCAAACTCACATGCATTGAGTCGGTGATGCCATCCAGCTATCTCATCCTCCGTTGTCCCCATCTCCTCCTGCTCCCAATCCCTCCCAGCATCAGAGTCTTTTCCAGTGAGTCAACTCTTCGCATCAGGTGGCCAAAGTATTGGAGTTTCACCTTCAACATAAGTCCTTCCAAAGAATACCCAGGACTGATCTCCTTTAGGATGGACTGGTTGGATCTCCTTGTAGTCCAAGGGACTCTCAAGAGTCTTCTCCAACACCACAGTTCAAAAGCATCAATTCTTCGGTGCTCAGCTTTCTTCACATTCCAACTCTCACATCCATACATGAACACTGGAAAAACCATAGCCTTGACTAGACAGACCTTTGTTGGCAAAGTAATGTCTC
Organism: Ovis aries; assembly: GCF_016772045.2. NCBI lineage: Eukaryota > Metazoa > Chordata > Mammalia > Artiodactyla > Bovidae > Ovis > Ovis aries. The sequence goes on along the minus strand of NC_056059.1, from coordinate 27,048,006 downwards.
TGCTTTTGAATATGCTATCTAGGTTGGTCATAACTTTTCTTCCAAGGAGTAAGCGTCTTTTAATTTCATGGCTGCAATCACCATCTGCAGTGATTTTGGAGCCCAGAAAAATAAAGTCTTACACTGTTTCCACAGTTTCCCATCTATTTCCCATGAAGTGATGGGACCAGATGTCATGATCTTCATTTTCTGAATGTTGAGCTTTCAGCCAACTTGTTCACTCTCCTCTTTCACTTTCATCAAGAGGCTCTTTAGTTCCTCTTCACTTTCTGCCATCAGGGTGGTGTCATCTGCATATCTCAGGTTATTGATATTTCTCCCGGCAATCTTGATTCCAGCTTGTACTTCTTCCAGCCCAGAGTTTCTCATGATGTACTCTGCATATAAGTTAAATAAGCAGGGTGTTTAAGTTATCCAGTTAATAGTAATTTGTTATATGGATAACTTAGACAACTGAAATTTATTTCTTACATTTTCTGAGGCCAAGAAGTCAAAAGATTGATGTCTGGTGAGCACCAGCTTCCTGATCACAGACAGTCATCTTCGAACTGTGTCCACATATGGTAGAAGGAGTAAGGGGGATCTCTGGAGTCTTTTTTATAAAGGCACTAATCATATTCATGACTTGTGAGGGCTTTTACCCTCATGCCCTCATCACCTCCCAAAGGCTCCCCTCCAAATACCATCACATTAAGGATTAGTTTTCAACATATGAATTTCGGAGAGGCACATTCAGTCTCTAGAAAATACTAAGACTTTATTTGCCTATTTTATTCCAGCTCTCTCATAAACACATATATTCTTGTATTTTAAATATTTCTTAGTTTCAGTTTCTAATACAAGTGTCAGTAGACATAATCCACATAAATAAAAGATCTTTAGGGTCCTCAATATTTTAAGAGTGCAAAGATGTCCTGAGGCCAAAGACTTTGAGTGACCTACAACCTAAATGATAAATTAAGAGATAAAATGATCAAACAAAAAAATTGTTGCTACATATATTGAACTACTTTTTTAAATATCACATGTGTAAAATATCATACCGGTAAAAATACAGGTGACCCATGAACATCACAGGTATAAACTGCAAGGGTGAACTTACAGATATTTTTAACAATAAATACTGCAGTATTACATGATCTGAGGTTGGCTGAATCTACAAATGCCAACTGTGAAGTGAATACAGAGGCACTATGTATATAGAGAACCACACAGAAGTTATACAGATTTTGATAGCAGGCAGGGTTAGCACTCCAATCTTTGAGTTGCTGAAGGGTCAGCTATAGTAAAAAATTAACTTACAAGTTGCATCAACAAATCCTAAATGCCTACGTGTAGCAATAAAATATAATAAAATTAAATCAAAAAGCAAAATTCACCAATATGAAATATTCCTACTCTTGCAGGATGATATGAATTGAATTATATGTCCCCCAAATTCATATATGGAAGCCCTAACCTCCTCCCCTATCGTGACTGTATTTACATAGGGCCTTTAAAGAGGCAACTAATGTTAAATGAGTTCATAAGGGTAAAGGTGGTACCGTGATCAACTAGGACTTGTGTCCTTATAAGAAGAGGAAGAGATACCAGGCCATGTAAACAAAGGCCATGGAAAGAAAAACAGCCAGAAGATGAACAACTATAAGCCAAAGACAGAGCCAAAAGAAGAAACTAAACATGCCAACACTTTAATCTTGTACTTCAGCCTCCAGACTTGTGAAAAAAATAAATTTGTGCTTTTTAAGCCACCAACACGTCTAACTGCAATTGCGGAAAAGAGAACTTTCCCATGAAAGGCTCTAACCTAACAACCTAATGACCAGACTGGCCTGCTCACAGAACAGCAGATTGAAGGAATACCAAAGGAGAACTAGCCAGCTGTGTACTGGCCCCTCCCGACCCAGAGGCAGAGAGGCAGGCTTGCCACAGCCAGAGCCAGAAAGCAAGGGGTTGCTACTATCTCAGCCCCAGAGACAGCATCTTTCACCAAACTGTGAGCAGGCTTCCAGCTGCTAACCATGTCTTACTGAGATCCTTGATGGTTGACATCCGCCAGGAGGGTCACAGCCTGAGATCAGCTCTCCAAAGGAGACATATGGCACACCTGAGATGGTGCTCTCACAGCATACCCAGAAAACAAAGCAGCCATGACAAGGGAGGTGATTAAGATGCACAGCCCAACTGGGACAGTACTCACCAAGCACCTGTTTGCCTGAGCTGCTCATAACTGGGAAGGGCACAAACGCATGCCCAGCCCACAGAGACTGAGCCAGAACTGTGTCTGAGTGTCTCCTGCGGAGGTAGGGGTCAGCAGTGGCCTGCCACAGGAGCTCTAGGTGCAGCAGACCTGGGTGTGGCATAGGTCCTCTTGGAGGAGGTCACTATTAACCCCACCATAGAACCACCAGAACTTACACGGGACTGGGGAAACAGACTCTTGGAGGGCAAAAACAAAACCGTGTGCACACCAGGACCCAGGAAACAGGAGCAGTGACCCCACAAGAACTAACCCAGACATGCCCATGAGTGTCCAGGAGACTTCCAGTGGAGGCGTGGGTTGGTGGTGGCCTGCTTCAGACTCAGAGGCACTGAGTGCAGCAGTGCAAGCATGGGACCTTTTGAAGGAGGTCGCCATTATCTTCATTACCTCCACCATAGTTTGGCCTCAGGTCAAGCAACAGGGAGGGAACACACCCCTGCCCATCAACAGAAAATTGGATTAAAGATTTATTGAACATGGCCCTGCCCATCAGAACAAGACCCAGTCAGTCTTTCCCCCTCAGTCAGTCTCTCCCATCAGGATGTTTCCATAAGCCTCTTCCTTCTCCATCAGAGGGGCAGACAGACTGAAAACCACAATCACAGAAAACTAACCAAACTGATCACATGGACCACAGCCTTATCTAGCTCAATGAAACTATGAGCCATGCTGTGTAGGGCCACCCAAGATGGATGGATCATGGTGTAGAGTTCTGACAAAAAGTTGTCCACTAGAGAAGGGAATGGCAAACCACTTCAGTATTCTTGCTTTGAGAACCCCATGAACTGTATGAAAAGTCAAAAAGATAGGACACTGAAAGGTGAACTCCCCAGGTCACTAGGTGCCCAATATGCTACTGGAGATGAGTGGAGAAATAACTCCAGAAAGAATGAAAAGACGGAGCCAAAGCAAAAACAATGTGGATATGACTGGTGATAGAAGTAAAGTCTGCTGCTATAAAGAGCAATATTGCATAGGAACCTGGAATGTTAGGTCCATGAATCAAGGCAAATTGGAAGTGGTCAAATTGGAGATGGCAAGAGTGAACATCAACATTTTAGGAATCAGTAAACGAAAATGGACTGGAATCGGTGCATTTAACTCAGATAACCATTATATCTACTACTGTGGGCAGGAATTCCTTAGAAGAAATAGAGTAGCCATCATAGTCAACAAAAGAATCCAAAATGCAGTACTTGAATGCAGTCTCAAAAATGACCGAATGATCTCTTGTTTGTTTCCAAGGCAAACCATTCAATAGCACAGTAATCCAAGTCTATGCCCCAACTAGTAATGCTGAAGAAGTTGAAGTTGAATGGTTCCATGAAGACATACAAGGCCTTCTAGAACTAACACCCCAAAGAGATGTCCTTTACATTACAGGGGACTGGAATACAAAAGTAGGAAGTCAAGAAACACCTGGAGTAACAGGCAAATTTAGCCTTGGAGTACAGAATGAAGCAGATCAAAGGCCAACAGAGCTTTGCCAAGAGAACGCCCTGGTTATAGGAAACACCCGCTTCCAACAACACAAAAGAAGACTCAATACAGGGACATCACCAGATGGTCAATACCAAAATGAGACTGATTATATTCTTTGCAACCAAAGATGGGGAAGCTCTCTACAGTCAGCAAAAACAAGTCCAGGAGCTGACTGTGGCTCAGATCATGAACTCCTTCTTGCCAAATTCAGACTTAAATTGAAGAAAAGTAGGGAAAATCACTAGACTAATAAGGTATGACCTAAATAAAATCCTTTATGATTATACAGTGGTAGTGACAAATAGATTCAGGATTTTAGACCTGATAGATGGAGTGCTTGAAAAACTATGGACAGAGGTTTGTGACATTGTACAGGAAGCAGTGATCAAGACCATCCCCAAGAAAAAGAAATGCAAAAAACCAAAATGATTGTCTGACAAGGCCTTACAAATAGCTGAGAAAAGTGAAAGGCAAAGGAGAAAAGGAAAGATACCCATTTCAATGCAGAGTTCCAAAGAATAACAAAGAGAGAAATAGCAAGAGAAAACCTTCCTCAGTGACCAATGCAAAGAAATAGAGGAAAACAACAGAATGGGAAAGACTAGGGATCTCTTCAAGAAAATTAAGAGAAACGAAGGGAACATTTCATGCAAAGATGGGCTCAATAAAAGACAGAAAAGGTATGGACCTAAAAGAAGCAGAAGATATTAAGAAGAGGTGGAAACGATACACAGAAGAACTATACAAAAAAGATCTTCATGACCCCAGATAACCATGAAGGTGTGATCACTCACCTAGAACTAGACATCCTGAAATGCAAAGTCAAGCAGGCCTTAGGAAACATCACTATGAACAAAGCTAGTAGAGGTGATGGAATTCCAATTGAGCTCTTTCAAATCCTGAAAGATGATGCTATGAAAGTGTTACACTCAATATGCCAGCAAATTTGGAAAACTCAGCAGTGGCCACAGGACTGGAAAAAGTCCATTTTCATTCCAATCCCAAAGAAAGGCAATGCCAAAGAATGCTCAAACTACGACACAATTGCACTCGTCTCACACACGAGCAAAGTAATGCTCAAAATTCTCCAAGCCAGGCTTCAACTGTACGTGAACCATGAAATTCCAATGTTTAAGCTGGATATAGAAAAGGCAGAGGAACCAGAGATCAAATTGCCAACATCCACTGGATCATCAAAAAAGCAAGAGAGTTCCAGAAAAAACATCTACTTTTGCTTTATTGACTATGCCAAAGCCTTTGACTCTGTGGATCACAACAAACTGTGGAACATTCTGAAAGAGATGGGAATACCAGACCACCTGACTTGCATCCTGAAAAATCTGTATGCAGGTCAAGAAGCAACAGTTAGAACTGGACATGGAACAACAGACTGGTTCCAAATAGGGAAAGGAATACATCAAGGCTGTACACTGTCACCCTGATTATTTAACTTATATGCAGAGTACATCATGCAAAATGCTGGGCTGGATGAAGCACAAGCTGGAATCAAGATTGCTAGGTGAAATATCAATAACCTCAGATATGCAGATGACACCACCCTGATGGCAGAAAGCAAAGAAGAACTAAAGAGCCTCTTCATGAAAGTGAAAGAGGAGAGTGAAAAAGTTGGCTTAAAACTCAACATTCAGTAAATGAAGATCTTGGCATCTGGTCCCATCAGTTCATGGTAAATAGATGGGGAAACAATGGAGACAGTACAGACTTTATTGTTTTGGGGGCTCCAAAATAACTGCAGATGGTGACTGCAGCCATGAAATAAAAGACATTTGCTCTTTGGAAGAAAATGTATGACCAACCTTTCCACAGGACTGGAAAAGGTCAGTTTTCATTCTAGTCATTCTAAGTTTCCAAATTTGCTGGCATACTGAGTGCAGCGCTTTCATAGCATCTTCTTTTAGAGCATATTAAAAAAGCAGAGCCATTACTTTACCAACAAATGTCCGTCTAGTCAAAGCTATGGTTTTTCCCGTAGTCATGTATGGATGTGAGAGTTGGACTATGAAGAAAGCTGAATGTGGAAGAATTGATGCTTTTCAACTGTGGTGTTGGAGAAGATTCTTGAGAGTCCCTTGGACTCCAAGGAGATCCAACCAGTCCATCTTAAAGGAAATCAGTCCTGAATATTCATTGGAAGGACTGATGCTGAAGCTGAAACTCCAATTTTTTGGCCACCTGATGCAAAGAACTGACTCATTTGAAAAGACCCTGATGCTGGGAAAGAGTGAAGGTGGGAGGAGAAGGGGATGATAGAGGATGAGATGGTTGGATGGCATCACTGATGCGATGGAAATGAGTTTGAGTAGGCTCCGGGAGTTGGTGATGGACAGGGAAGCCTGGTGTGCTGTACTCCATGGGGTCGCAAAGAGTTAGACATGACTGAGTGACTGAACTGGACTGACTGAACACTATAATAATTTATTATATAGCAACCCTACCACACTGATATAGCAACCCTACCACACTGATATACAACCCTACCACACTGATATATAAGACTGAAGTTTTTCATGTTATTCTATTAACCTTCTATAATTTTCAACTATTATAGTGAGAGTCACATGGTGGAAAAAAGATACTGCAGTCACAACACAGTTCTCACAACACAGTCCTAATTCTTTTATTGTCTTTGTTCCTTTGGGAAAAAAAAACTTAATATAAGAAGTTTCCTGAAATAAAATAAATTTTATTTTAGACACAGAACTTGAGTATCATTTCAAATGTGATCCTTAAAGAATCTATGGTTTTTCCTCTCCCTAACTGTAAAGCAAGTTGATCACTGCCAAAACTAACAAAGCAACCAACATGAAGAAAACATTTACTTTTTTAACAAAAAGTAAGGCAATGCGCTTGCAGTATACCTCATCTGACTTCTTAGGCAAAGAATATCTTCTAAGAATACTGTAATATAAAGGGAAAGCTAGCCCACAATTACTAGTATTATTAACATCAGAATCATCATGATGTAGGATCCCTCATAAAAGTTCTCTGTTAAAAACTTACATGAAAGAAAGCAAATTCATCACTAGCCAGTCGATCAGATTTAAGGAACAAAATAATTCTTAGAATTTCTGCCTTCCAATTTCCCAGGACCCCAGCCTCCAGATTTCTAAACTCAGAACACTAGTTTAAAATACCACATTATAGTATTATGGGAAGAGTAACCATTTCATAAAATACTTTTCCTTTCAGTGTTCTAAGTTTATACATGTAGCCTGCATTACTGGTAACCCTGAACATTAATGAACAAAGGCATCGCAGTAGATTAAAAAAAGAAGCATAGTACAAAGATAAATGTACACAGTCAGTATCTTCCCATCATTTATACCAAGGAAAGTACAACCAGTGTAATTAATCTACCATAACAAAAGTGTTTGCTGCCTCTGAAAAAAACAGTCTCAGATAAAATTCAACACTCAAATTGTATACTCTAAGACCATAAACATGATTTTGCTTTTATTTAAGTCAGTTAGATGGGTCAAATATATGTATTTAAGCTTTTGATATCTTAAATTTGGAGTTTAGTATCATATGTTTTAAGGTATAATCTTATTTGAACCCTACTAAACAAATGGAAGGAAATCTTGAAATACTAGACAAAAAAGCATTGTCAATAAAAACCATGTCTATTACATACCATGTTTCTACTGAAGTTTTTCAATATACTGTTAAATTCAAATAATCTGAATAAAAATCTATCAACTTATCTGTAATTTACAATTCAACTGTATCTGAGCTTTCACAGATGTTCAAATAGTTATATTTTAAATATGCATTTAAGCAATTTCCCTCTCCTCCAAAATAATATTTTTGCATAAACAGTTTACAAATATGAATCCACATGGGCAGCCTTTTGGTTAAAAATACCTCAATATATCATCATTACTCAAAATATTTTGTGTATATCCTAGTAGGTAAATATGGATGTGTCCTATGTAGGATGACTTTGCATGTCCTCCAGGTAGCCCCAGAGGGCAGTGTTGGCAATAATGACCCATCTGTTCACTACCAGCAACCAGAAAACTTCTAATGAAGACAGATGTGGGTCACCCTGTACAAGCAGGCTGCAGGGTGTTAATGAATCCACCTAACGGTCACTACTTGCCACTCTTAACTGATTGATGACCTAAAAGGTTTGGTTTGAAAAGCAAAGATGGGTATTTCATACTCATCAGTCTTACCAGGACACTGCTTTCACTTTCTCTTACAAACTCATTCTTTACTACTTGCTTTTATCAATTCTTAGAAAATATTACTATTGTTTATTAGACTCAGCCTTTTAAAATAAACTTACTACTACTAGCACTTTTGAGAAATTAATTCCTCCTAAATTTCTTTACTGACTGACCCACAAAATAGCTCCATATGGTGACACAGCAACACTATATATATGCAACACAAAAGGTAACATTTTCTTTTACAGAAAAATTCTTTAGGAACATTTGTATGTGTTGTATTATATGTTATTTATATAGGATAAAAATCTCTATAATGTTACTTTTTAAAATATATTTTCATTAACTGCTTTGAAATAATTATTTCACTCCAGGTTCCAAAAAGAATACTCACTTACAGAGACTTCATGAAATATTTATAGGCCCATTAAAAAAATGTATAGAGATGCTCATTTTACTTTCCTAAAGATGCTATGGGTAAGACTCAAGAATCGTAATTTATGTAGCTGTTTTTCAGAATAAATCTGTAGTATATTATACCTAAACTCATAAAGAAAAACTAATGTAGCTATAAATTGATTCTTAGAAAAATTAATACATATAAAAGGTAAATACATACAATCAAAAAGTAAAAACATACAACTTTGGAAAATACACATTTATATACACATAAAACTGTATTTTATGTATTATCTAATGTTAAGATAAGAAATATTATCTAATGTCAAGCAATTGTTTATGTTTGAAGGGATATTTATAGTTTATAAACTATATTGCTATAAAGTTCACTTTCTGTATTGAGATTTAAAACAACCTGTTGCTTTAGTCACAAATGAATAATTTACCCTTTAGAGCAAATATGTTTACCAGATTGGTAACCATGATTGACTTTCACTTATACTACCTGGCAATCCTTAACAGTTATAATTCATATGTGAACACATGCACACAACAAATATAAACACACACACCACCACAGTAGCTACACTTAGAGAGAAAAGGTGTCTCTTTTAGCCTACCAAATCTAAAATACCAATAAAAAAAAATCAATGTTAATTTTAAAAAAGCAGAATAGGATGACTCAAATAATTTAAAATTAGGTAAACTCAAAGTATAATTATAAACACAGCAATAACACAAACACATTATGAAATATAGCAAAGATTAGTTTTACTCACATGAAGGCAGTGATGTAAGTATCACAATTTCTATCTTCAAGAACAGTACACAAAGATGAATTACACATGGCTGCTTCTATCACTCAATTTTAGGGCATTATATTAGAAAAGTACATAGGAACTTTTTTTCAAACAGCAGCAATTAATATATGTAGTACCTTAAATGCAATAAGTGCTTTCACACACATTATCTCATGTATTATGTAATCCTGTGAAGTAGGAATTATCATAACTCTTATTTTATAAATTAAAAAACTCTGAAATATTAAGTTACTTTTCAGCATCCACATTTAATAAGAGATTAATCGACTTCACATCCATGTTTTCTAACTCATAATCTCCATAGTCTTTTTCTCTCTACATGTCAAAGTTGAAAACAAGGTCTACTTGATTTATATCATAACCATACCTTGTTTTATAGCAACTTCACTTACCTAGGGGCCTTTTATTCAGCTAGCATGGATATATGAAACAGTGTAAACACAAGATATAAGCAAAAGGTATCTATGAATAAGTACAAAAAACATCCCATAGGATGAACCTGGAGATTATCATACTAAGTGAAGTAAATGAGACAGAGAAAGACAAATATCTTATGGTATCACTTAAATGCAGAATCTAAAAAAAAAAAGTATAAAAGTGAACTTGTTTATAAAACAGAAACACTCACAGACTTAAAGAATTAATTTCTGGCTACCAGGAAGAAAGGGTAGGTGAGAGCATAGATTGGGAGTTTGAGATTGACAAGTACACACTGCTTTATTTAAAATAGTTAACCAATAAGGGCATACTGTATAGCACAGGGAACTCAGCTCAATATTCTGTAATAACCTAAATGGGGAAAGAATTTGAAAAAGAATGGATACTTACATGGGTATAATTGAATCATTTTGCTATACACCTACAACAAACACATCACTGTTAATAAACTATACCTCAACATAAAGATTTCTTAAAATCCCATAGCAAAAATTTAGACTGTTGGGTACTTCTCATAGTCAAGTAGCTGGAAACTTCATTCAATTCCTGTTTGATTATATTATATTTCCCAAGCAAACAATGTTTTAGTGGCCCAAGCTGCATGCAATTTTTCAAAAAACGAAAATAAAACCTGGGAGACTGCAGGGTCTCTACTAAAAAGTCACAAATTTAAAGGCAGGTTTAGCATGATGTAATGCATAAGGTTAGAGTGGGGTAGATACAGAAAATATAGACAGAATAAGGTAGCAGAAACAGACAGCCAAAGCAATGAAAGATCAGAACAAAAGAGCAGATCTGACAGCAATCTGTAAAGTCTCTTCAAAGCTGCTCTGAATGGCCCACTTAAACTTGCAGTGGCTCTCACTCTGCAATCATCTACAAGACGTCTCCTGATATCTGACACCACAGCCCCCTGTACACACTCATGAAGATGTGAGCTTCAGGGGCTGTGGTGACAGAATGTTCCCACAACAAGAGTTCACCAGGAATGAAGTCCATTCTGATGTATATGGAATTCCAGTTTAATTATAATTGGATATTCTGGTTTATTTATGCCATAGTTGACTTAGGGTAATAGACTACTTGATGGATTTACAGACCAGAAAAGTATACTCTCTAGGAGCAGACAGTAGAAAGCCATTAATGGGAGAGAAGGGTTGCAGAAATTTTCATTTGGCTTCTATGATATGAGGACAGAATTGAAACCTTTCACTTTCCTAGGACGATCCTCTAATGATGCACAGAAATCCCAAGTCATTACAAACTACATTTTTCCAAGACAAATCGCTGACTCTGTAAATTTCGAATTATTTGCATTCCCGAGAGACCCAGAAACTCTTAAGTGTCTTCCAATTACTTACTGAAGGGGATAGGATGTATCATGGCTCAGAGATTTTACACACAGAGATGTATACAGGTATAAGAGCATGTGTAATGGGCTATCAACAAAGGAGGCCCATTACAAGTGAAATGACAGAGTTGGAAACACTGGAAAACAGGCTGGTGAGTTTGTGCTTTTGAAAAAAGGTGAAGTGCAAGTTCAGTGGAGTAATATATAATCTAGCCTTTAAGGCATTATGTTCATCTTTAAAACACACTGCCAACTGTGCACAAATACGGGCATCAACATGTTCACACTATTTGTGTTCTGCTCTCTTTGCCTAAACCATCTCTTAATATTTTACCAACCTAATATTGACCTTTCCAGATTCTGAGCTGTTCCCTCACTTTCCTACCTATAATCTAACCCCATTCTTTAGACCTAATAATCAGCTACCTTTGAATTTTCCCTGTCTTCCTTATCTACATTTTAGATGCTTCCTTGACCACATTTATATCTTTGCCTTGGCTCTCAAGGCTGTTGCCCTCTAGTAGGTCCCCTTAGCTCTGAGAAAGTTAAAATGTTAGTCACTCAGTTGTGTCTAACTCTTTGCAACCCCACGAACTATAACCCACCAGGCTCCTCTGTCCATGGAATTCTCCAGGCAAGAATACTGGAGTGGGTTGCCATTCCCTTCTCCAGGGCATCTTCCCAACTCAGGGATCAAAGCCTGGTCTCCTGCACTGCAAGACTTATTTACTGCCTGAGCTACCAGGGAAGCTCTAAGAGCATGACTAAATACATGGTTGCAAAGTTCTCATATCAGAAAATGCGAGTCTTCCGTGGATTTTAATCCTGGTGACAAGAACTCCTTTTACATAAGTATTTAGGAATATCATAATTTCTTCTTTCTAAATCATTAATAAAAATATACTGATATAAATTTCCCTTTACTTTGAGTAGGTCAAGAATATTTCTAGTGGAGTTGGATCCTTTTATTCATAGAAGTTCTTGGAAAATATGAACTAATACATTATTATATGAAAAACAGACAAGACTAACAAGTGGAAAAAAGACTGTAGGAAAAAATACTGAAAAGGAAATGCTCATAGCTTATTGAATTTAAATGTCTATCAGATTTATCAATTCACTTATCAAATACACAAAAGGACCATTCCAGGAAGTAGGGGTACATCACAATGAACAACAACAATAAAAAAATCTGCCTTCTCACAGTTTACATTCCAATAAACTATATAAATCATATAATTTACACTACAATGCCATTTACTAACAATATAATACACCCATTTTCAATGTAAACTCTTGAGTTTTAAAAGACCAAAACTTCTGTAACCATCACCATAATCAAGGTACAGAATATTTCTATCACCACAAAAGTTTTCATGTACCACATTCCAGATAATTCTTCTACTCCAGGACACAAGCAACAGCTTATTTGTTTTCAGTTAATTTGTCCTTTCTAGAGTTTTATATAAATGAAATCATACAGTATCTTTTTAGTATCAGGTTTCTTTTGCTCAGGAGAATAATTCTGAGACTCACCATGAAGTTTTGTGAATAAGTCATTCCACGGTTAGCTCTTCCTATTGCTAAATACTATTATGCTGTATAAATATTCACAATTTATTTTTCCACTCACATACAGATAAACATTGGGTTGCCACCAGCTTGGAGAATATTCACAACAATGAACAAAAACTGCTATGGTTATCACAGAACTCATTTTCCTTTTATAAATACTTTGTTACAGTATAAAGACAAAATAATTTGGGGGAGGGGTAGGTAATGGATCAGATGAATAGAGAAAAAAAATTTTAAACTATAAAAACCCAATATATTACTTTTACTAAAGTTAAATGAAGATGTATCAGTAGGGTAAAATTCAAAAGAAAGGCTTCGCATGCACTTTGACTTTAAATGTGCTATGTTTTTAGTTTTACAAAAAAATAATATTTGAGTACTAGGTATTTATCACTATAATAAGTACTCCAGTAAGCATACCTCCTTCACTGTTGAAATTAACTCTTACAACAAACTATGAGATGGTCTCTATTTTATAGAAGAGCCTCATAACAGTTGAACAATTTGCCCAAGGGCCTACAGCTAACAAACATTAAAATAGAATTCAAACCCAAGTCGGACTTTCACAAAGTCCATACTATAGTTTTTTAGTGTTTTTTACTTTAATGAAAGAAGAATCAGAAAAGACATTTTAAAAAAATTACTGATGCAAGAAAGAACTCTCCATGTTTTTAACATACTAAGAATAACAAGATTTAGCAAATCAAAAAACCTCAGTCCACAACAAAGATCAACTACTTCACTTCATTTTGAAAGCATTTCCCCTAAAGTAAGGAACAGACAAGGGTGCCCACTTTCACCACTACTATTCAACATAGTTTTGAAAGTTTTGCCCATAGCAAACAAGGCAGAAAAAGAAATAAAAGGAGTCCAAATTAGAAAAGATGTAAAACTCTCACTGTTTGCAGATGACATGATCCTCACATAGAAAACCCTACAGACTCCACCAGAAAATTACTAGAGCTAATCAATGAATATAGTAAAGTTGCAGGATATAAAATCAACACACAGAAATCCCTTGCATTCCTATACACGAATAATGAGAAAATAGAAAGAGAAATTAAGGAAACAGTTCCATTCACCATTGCAACAAAAAGAATAAAATACTTAGGAATATATCTACCTAAAGAAACTAAAGACCTATATATAGAAAACTATAAAACACTGATGAAAGAAATCAAAGAGGACACTAATAGATGGAGAAATATACCATGTTCACAGATCAGAAGAATCAATATACTGAAAATGAGTATCCTACCCAAAGCAATCTATAGATTCAACGCAATCCCTATCAAACTACCAATGGTACTTTTCACAGAGCTAGAACAAATAATTTCACAATTTGTATGGAAATACAAAAAACCTCGAATAGCCAAAGCAATCTTGAGAAGGAACAATGGAACTGGAGGAATCAACCTGCCTGACTTCAGGCTCTACTACAAAGCCACAGTCATCAAGACAGCACGGTACTGACACAAAGACAGAAATATAGATCAATGGAACAAAATAGAAAGCCCAGAGATAAATCCACACACCTATGGACCTTATCTTTGACAAAGGAAGAAAGAATATACAATGGAGAAGAGACAATCTCTTTAACAAGTGGTGCTGGGAAAACTGGTCAACCACTTGTAAAAGAATGAACCTAGAACACTTTCTAACACCATACACAAAAATAAACGCAAAATCAATTAAAGATCAGAAACTATACAACTCCTAGAGGAGAACATAGGCAAAACGCTCTCCAACATAAATCACAGCAGGATCCTCTATGACCCACCTCCCAGAATATTGGAAATAAAAGCAAAAATAAACAAATGGGATCTAATAAATTATAAGCTTCTGCACAACAAAGGAAACTATAAGCAAGGTGAAAAGCCAGCCTTCAGAATGGGAGAAAATAATAGCAAATGAAGCAACTGACAAACAACTAATCTCAAAAATATACAAGCAACTCATGTAGCTCAATTCCAGAAAAATAAACGACCCAATCAAAAAGTGGGTGAAAGAACTAAACAGACATTTCTCCAAAGAAGACATACAGATAGCTAACAAACACATGACAAGATGCTCAACATCACTCATTATCAGAGAAATGCAAATCAAAACCACAATGAGGTACCATTTCATGCCAGTCAGAATGGCTGCGATCCAAACTACAAGCAATAAATGCTGGAGAGGGTGTGGAGAAAAGGGAACCCTCCTACACTGTTGGTGGGAATGCAAACTAGTACAGCCACTATGGAGACCAGTGTGGAGATTCCTTAAAAAACTGGAAATAGAACTGCCATACAACTCAGCAATCCCACTGCTGGGCATACACATGGAGGAAACCAGAATTGAAAGAGACACGTGTACCCTAATGTTCATTGCAGCACTGTTTATAATAGCCAGGACATGTAAGCAACCTAGATGTCCATCAGCAGACGAACGGATAAGAAAGCTGTGGTACATATACACAATGCAGTATTACTCAGCCATTAAAAAAAAATACATTTGAATCAGTTCTAGTGAGGTGGATGAAACTAGAGCCTATTATACAGAGTGAAGTAAGCCAGAAAGAAAAACACCAATACAGTATACTAACACATATATATGGAATTTAGAAAGATGGTAACGACAACCCTGTATGCAAGACAGCAAAAGAGACACAGATGTGTAGAATAGTCTTTTGGACTCTGTGGGAGAGGGAGAGGGTGGGATGATTTGGGAGAATTGCATTGAAACAAGTATAATATCATATATGAAACGAATTGCCAGTCCAGGTTCGATGCATGATACAGGATGCTTGGGAATGGTGCACTGGGATGACCCAGAGAGATGGTATGGGAGGGAAGTGGGAAGGGGGTTCAGGATGGGGAATACGTGTACACCCATGGTGGATTCATGTTGACGTATGGTAAAATCAATATGATATTGTAAAGTAATTAGCCTCCAATTAATATAAAGAAATTTGTATTAAAAAATAAATTAAAAATAATAATAAATAAAAGAACCCAATAAAGCAGATTCTACATCACTCTTCAAACTTTTACTACCTGAAAACAAATATTTAAATAATGACATGCCAAATATCTTATCCCAGATTCAGTACTTAAATAGGAACTTATTATGAACCTGAAGATGCATGCCAGCAAAGAAGTGCCCTGCACAAACGTAGGCTGACAGTGCAGAGCAGTCTGCAGTCTATCTCAGCTCTTATCCTAATGTGATCACTACTGTTTGGTTTAGAGCACCTTACTGTACTCAGCACATTCCCACTCCCTCCCACCCTCTCCATGCTCCCCAAGCTTAGCATTTAACTGGTCCCAGACTGTGCTTTTGCCAGGTAACTAAGGATACAACCAACCCAAAATATTTAGATACTTTTAGTACCTGTAACTTACTATTATACTATTTATTTACAATACAGAATAGGCTTTTGCAAATTAAAAAGTAATATTTGATATAGAATATTATTGTCTACTGCACACAAACATATCAATGTCCTCAATAAATGCTTTCTTTTTTTTCCTTAATTAGGTACCTGGTGTTTTAAATACCTTGCTGAAATTCTTGTGTGACTGTTATATAGCTGTTTAAGAGTGTTTAGGGAAATTGATGTACAATTTTGCCAAGTTGGTTGTATTATTTTTTGTCGCATAAAATAACAAAACACAGGTTCCTGCTACCCAAGTATTTGCTCCAATGTGTTTTTAGGAACAGATTAAACTTGAAAGGGGGAGTCTGTAAAATATACAACTATCAGAATAAACAACCTGAAAAACTTTTCTACGTCTTCCTGCGTAAGAATGACTATTACAATTTATGTGGAATCTGGACATTCCAGCTTGCATTTAAGCCCTCCATCATTTCCATCTTTAGAGCTCTCTCAGTACTCACTGAAACAATCTCACTTAGACTAGTCTGCCAGCTAAACAAATGTTATGTTTTCTATTTCTACTCAAAATGTCCTCATCTGCTTACTCTCCATCGATCTGTTCTCCAGAATTTCCTTTAAGAGATAGTTTAACATGATTTCTTTCCTTCATTCAATAATTCTTTTAATCTACAATATGCTAGAGATTTAAATTCAATAAGATGTAATCCCTCAAGAATGGCATGGTTTCGCAGAAACAGACAATTATCATACAGTACGATAAATGCCACAATTGAGGTATGCATAGATAACTAGGAGAATAATCTCACTGATAACTGGGAGTCAGCTGCATGAAGAGAAAGGGAGCACTGCAGGGTAAAGACTAGCTATGCAGAGGGAGAGAGGTAGGAGCTGAGGGGGCAGTTCAATATGACCAGAGTCCTGAATGCATGTAGAAGAATTATGGTATATGCAGTTGGAGTAGTAAAGGGTCAGACTGTAACACTTTTGCATATCAAGATAAGAAGTATTAAGGCCCATCTCACTCTGTATATCCCTGGAGGAGGAAATGGCACCCAACTCGAGTATTCTTGCTTGGAAAATCCCATAAACAAAGGAGCCTGGTGGGCTACACTCCATGGGGTCACAAAAGAGTCAGACATGACTTAGTGACTACATAACAACACTCTGTATATCCCCATATTTCACACACACCCTGTTTTCAGCCTTCATAGATTAATGTCATTCATTCATTCAGCAAATGTTAGAGAGAATACCATATATTTTTCTCTAATTGTTTCTTCTACATAACTTGTGTCGCCAAAGGCAAATAAAAAATAAACTTTTTTCTTAACCTTCCGAAGTCCTAAGGCAACTAGTGTAATGCTAAGCATACAATACTCACTTCTATAGATGCTTCTGGAATTAAAATATTAATAACCTAATTACTATCAGGTTATTTAAAATCATTAACCTAGCTTTTCTCTTGGAAATACTCCTAAATTAACAAAAAGTAAATAGCATATGCAGATAATTATAGTGTCTTTCCTTTAGGGAACAAAAAAAACCCTGGATAAAAGCTTATCTCTGCCTTTCATTTTAGACACATTCACAGGATCCTATTTTTTCCCATAGATCCATTCTTCAATCCACCACCAGCCTGCTATCTTCAACCCAGTCCATCAGAAATGCTTTACTAAAGCAACCACTGATCTCAAAATTCTGCAAAGTTCAGGTAACCATTTTCAGTTCTTATTTTTTTAACTTATCCAAAGTACATAAGACAGGTGGCAGCTACTTTCTTGAAACACAATCCTCATCTGGCTCCTGTGAGATCACTCCTCCCTATTTTGTCCCTACCATTTTGAATCCTCCTAGTTCCTTTCTGAAATCCCTTTTCCTCCATTTATCCATTAAATACTATCAATCAATCCTCACCTTTTATGGATTATATAACTAACCCAAAGACTAATTCCTAAATCTCCAGTCCAAATTTTTCTCAATTTTCTACTATCTTTAAAACATTTCTACCTATCTAACAAATAGATGCATAAAAGAATGTGATCCCCCAGTATTATGTATACACACACACACATGCACGCACACACAGACACACACACACACACACATACAGTGTAGTATGCTTTCTTTCTATATTTTCTCTCCGTACAACACCATTTATCCAGTATTTTAAATGAGAAACCTATGTCATCCTCAACTTTGCCAGTCATCTTCCCATATCAAATTAACCACCAGATAAAAATCAGTGCCATCCACACAGCCATCCACTATGTGAATCACTACATATCACTTCATGACTTCTCCTGTCCTCCCTTTCCCCACATTGCATCCATTTGATTCACAGCTTACTGCCCTATTTTCCTAAAATTACAAAACTGTTCATGAATCTTCCATTTAAAATATTTACTAGTTCATTATCACCCAGATAAAAACTGCTTTGCTTGAAATTTCATGGCTTTGCACATCCTCTTTGCCTATAATGTTCTACTCCATTTGACAAACACCTACTTATTACTCAAAACACAAACACATTTTAGAATTCTTTCCTGACTTGTGTCATTCCCCAAGCAGAATCAATGACTTTCTCTTCTGAAGTCTCACTGTACCTTATTTTGATATCATTTTATAATTCTTTATATATTTGTATCATCCATCAATGTGTAAGTCCTTTGATTCAGAAAACTTTGTAATATTCATCATCTTTCTAGCCACAGCATGGTATTATCAAATGCCAAACACTGTATTAAGCAGTGTGTGTGTGTGTGTGTGTGTGTGATCACATTTCACTGAATTTTCACAATGACATCTTTATGTATATTATTATTTATACTTTAGAGATTTAGAAGGAAAAGTATATAGGCTTAGAATGGCAAAGTAAGTTGCCCAAGCTCACACAACTAGTTGTAATGGAGTAAGAAATTGCAGTGTGATTTTAAAACCTGAACTCTTTACCACTAAAATACAAATAAATCTAAGAATGCTTTATTTATTTTACATGGTTCTTACATTTTTACCACAAATATGACTTCAGTATATTTAAAACTCACTAATAATAAAACTATTATGTAGTTACAGAAAGATGCTCTTTTAAAAGATACTGAACCACTGTTTAAGCAATAAAAAAAAAATGTTTCCAACTTTAACTTCACTGCTTTTCTCACACAATTTTCTCAATTCATGTTTTAATGATTCTATCTTTTCCTCCAATCTTTCTTGATCTCTCTTTTTTCTCTTTGAAATCCATAACTTAAAACTTAGAAAAGACATCTTAAAAAATAAGAAAAGTGATTGCTCAGATTTCTAGATACAATAGCCATAATTCAAACAATTAATTTGTGTTTCGGGAGAAAATAATTTTCTGCAAATCTTCCTAAATGTTTGTTTATCCTCAAAGTTCATTTCTTTCAAGGTAACCACTACATACTGCTAGCTGCAATAAATTACCAAGTATCTGTTATAATGCCCACCAATCAGGACGTTTAATAAATATCAAAGGCTAGCAATGAAAAATAAAAAGGTGAAATTTTGGGTCAGAAATATTGGAACCATTCACCCTAAAAGAAAATCATTAGAATTATTCTAATGATGGACTTTAAAAATAGTCACAAAAGGCTATATATTATTTCTGCCGCTTATGTCGTTATTAATCTTTTTAGCACATTTTTACTTATTTCAAACTACAACTTTCTACTTGAAGATTTCTACTTAATATCTTAGGTAGATGTTTCTACCTAATATTTACTTCAGACAAGTACATTATTTTTAGGTATATTCTAATCTATAGGAAAACCAAGTTTATAAATTATAACTTTAAGATAACTTTAAAATTCTAACAGTTTTCATAAATTTATATATTGATAGATAAATGAAATGAAAAATCTATAACTCAGTCTGCAACTAGAATTTAAATAACATTTTTAAATATATGGTTCCAAGTTATTTTCTATCTGGCAGAAATTCCAAACAAATAAAACTTCCAATTTAGGTCTGCTCAGGATAACTACAAGGCAAATTTTCATACCACATAATTTTTAACCATTTATTTTAATGAATATGGGAAATTTACAAATAAATAAGGTTTTCTGTCAATAAAGACTCAAACTATTGGCGCCACCTAGTGAAATTTTGAAAAAAGAAATGGCAACCCATTCCAGTATTCTTGCCTGGAAAATCCCATGGACAGAGAAGCCTAGTAGGTTATAGTCCATGGTGTTGCAAAGAGTCGGACATGACTGAATGACTTCACTTTCAGTGAAATTTTACTCAGATTTTTAACTGATCAAGAGCTATTTACAGCAATTTCTTAAGTCTTTTATTACCAAATAAAAGAGTCTCAATAGAAATAACTTAAGTATTTATATATATTAAAGACTTCGTTAATATTAAAGAGAATACTAACAAGAATTTTCATTGCCAAAGGCAAGACATATTCCTGTGGAAAACATTCAGGTTGAATAAAAGTTAATATTTGGATTTCTTTTCTTTCCTCATGTATATATCAGCTATATTGAGATATAATTTTATACATTATATCTTATATAATTTATCCATTAAAATGTACAACTCGGGTGTTTTTAGGGTATTCACAGAATTACAAAACCATTAGAGATATATTTGTATTTCTTAACAGAATTTATCAATAGAGTCAAATGCCAGAATAAATTCAAAAGATATATTGTAATAATATTGCACATACAACAGAATTAAATAGATTCCAAGTATATAATAAACAAAAATCACAATCATTCATATTATCATATTTATATTTAAGTTATGAATATTCATGTTTATATTCATATTATTGGGTTTCCGTGGTAAAGAATCCCCCTACCAATGCAGGAGATGGGGGTTCGATCACTGGGTCAAGAAGACCCCTTGCAAAAGGAAATGGCAACCCACTCTAGTGTTCTTACCTGGGAAATCCCATGGACAGAGGAGCCTGGAGGGCTACAGTCTATGGGGTCACAAAAGAGTCTGACATGACTTAGCAACCAAACAACAACAATTCATATTATTATATCTTGTATTTTGCTGTACCATCAGAAAATATTTACATCCAAAGACATTAGAGCATTTACTTGCCTAATTAGTTTATTGCTTTAAAATTTATGTCTAAGGCAATATTATACATGGAAAGCAAGAGAAAACCTTAGAATTCTTTCTCTAAATTCATATTTTAAAATAAAACTGTATATTTTTCAAATTTGTAATCATTCATTCAAAAAACATTATGTATCTTACTCCACTAACTATAGGAATACAAAAAAAAAGAAAGAAAGTACAATGAAAGATTCCTGTTCTCTAAGAATAATGGGTTAATTGGGAACATAAATACATTTTTAAAAAGATTTCATATTCTTGTATATGTTATTCAAATTAATCATGTTAAGAGAAAAACAAATCAAATTTATAGAACTCCTAAAAGTCAGTAACAAAAAGACAATAAAAATTTTAAATGGGCCAAGTCTAGTTAGACATTTCTCTAAGGAAGATATACAAGTGACCAGTAAGTGTATGAAAAGATACTCAATATCATTAATGTTTCAGTCAGTTCAGTCCTTCAGTCCTGTACAGCTCTTTGCAACCCCATGAATCGCAGCATGCCAGGCCTCCCTGTCCATCACCATTAATGTTTAGGAAATGTAAATCAAACTGTAAAAATATATCACTTCACACCCAGTAGGATGGCCATAATCAAAAAGAAAAACTATAGCAAGTGCTGCAATGGTGGAAAGAAATTAGAACCTTCATATTTTAGTAGTCACAATATAAAATAGTGCACCTGTTTGTACCACAAAAAGTTAGAATTACAGTATTACACAGAAATTCTACACCTATCCAAGAGAATTGAAAACATATGTCCATAAAAGTCTCATACACAAATGTTCATGGCTTTATTCTTATGCTTTCACTAGCATATTGCTATACTTACTACTTTTCTTCTTAGCCAAAAAGTGATTATGACCCAAATGTGTCTAATGAATGGATAAACAAAATGTGGTATATCCATACAATGTAATATTATTCAGCCATGAAAAGAAATAAAACATTGATACATGCTACATCCTATGCCAAATGAAAGAAGTTAATAAAGGACAAATGTGTATGATTCCATACATATGAAATGTTCAGAGAAACAAATCTACAGAGCCAGAAGATAAACTATTGATTGCCTAGAGCTAAGAGGATTGGAGGCGGATGGAAATGACCACTTATTGGGGTGAATTAAAATATTCTAGAATTGATTGTGGTGACAGTTGTACAACTCTGAAAACATACTAAACCATGAAATTATATACTTTAAATAATTATATTACACATGAATCATGTCTGAATATTGCTATTTTTTCCAAAAAAGCAAACCTCTAAATTAAAAAGAAGTCAATTTTGAGGTTGGGGCAAGGTAGTGGAGTACAAAGATCTTGAGCTTACCTCCTCTCATGAGAACACCAAAATCACAACTATCTTCAGAACAACCATCAAGGAAAAAGCCTGGAAAGATCTTCCACAACTAATGTTATAAAGAAGGAACCACGAGACAAGGTGGACTCCAGGGAAAAAGCAGTAATTTTGTAAGTGCCTGAGCCAGAGCTTCCTGCTAGTCCTGGAGAGCCTCCCATGGAGCTAGGAGGTGGCTATGGCTCACACGGAGAACAAAAACACTGGGGGTAGCCGTACTTAGGAACATTCTACTGTTGTAACAATGTTGTTGGTGGCTGCCATCTTAGCTCATTTGTGCCAAGACTTGGCCACACCCAGTATCCTGTAGGTGGTATAGGGACATTTCAGGCCAAATAACTAATTGAGCAGGAACACAACTTCACTGATCACCAGACAGGCTGTCTAAAGACTTCTCGAGCCCGTAATCACCTCTAAACAGGCCTCCAGACACTGCCCTGCCCACCAGAGGGTTAAGACCAGCTTAATCCACCAGTGAGCAGGCACTGGTCCTGCTTCCCTGTGGGAAGCCTGCAGTAGCCTCTAGACAAGCCTCATGCAAACACCATATACAAAATAACTATGATCTCACAGCTTGCAGATCCACCCCACTACAGCAGGCCAGATCTTACCCTGGGACCAGGTGGGCCCTGGCCCTACCCACTAGCAGGCCAATACAAGCTTCAAGACACTCCAGATCCCACACCAAACTGTGTGAAGAACCCCCCACAAACACACAAATAGTCTGAAACAAGCTCTGAGATCCCTGGGCCCTACCGCCAGACTCCAGGAACACTTCTGCCTGCCAAGAGTCTGGCACTAACCCCAGGAACAGGCATCACCCACCAGTGGGCAGGCAACAGTCCCAAAGTCTTCAGGACCCTACACTGCCTACCACTGAGGCAGTACTAGCCCCAGGGTCCCCTAGGGTCCTGATTCTAACCACCTAGTGACCAGACTCCACTAAACAACAGCCAGTAGCTCCCACACAAGGTGGGGCATGGCAACCCACTGGACGAGGAGCCAGCAAAGCCTACCCAAACACTTACAAATAAGGACACACCAGCCCTCATATGAGGAACCCCTCCAGCATATAGCTTGGGTGATAAGAGGAGAGTACGCTGCTAAGACACATAGGATATCCCCTACGGAAGGTCACTTCTACAAGGTTGAGAAACATAACTAATGTACATAAAAATACATAAAATAAAATTGAAAAATGAATACATAAAAATAAAATTGCAACCTGGACAAAATGAGCCAGTGATGAATATGTTCCAGACAAAGGAATAAGATAAAATTCCAGAAGAACTAAGTAAAGTGGAAACAGGCAATCTACCAAGAAAGACTCCAGAGTAGCGATTCTAGAGATGACCAAAGAATTTGAGAAAACAGGTACACAGTGTTTAACGAAGAGTTGGAAAATATAAGAACAATCAAACAGAGATGAAGAACACAATAACTGAAATGAAAAATACACCAAAAGGAATTAAGAGGAGACTAAATGATACAGAGCAATGGATCAGACAGAATAATAGAAATCACTGCCACTGAAAAGGAGAAAGAACAAAAGAATGAAAAGAAATGAGGGCAGTTTAAAAGACCTCTGGGACAACATCAAACACATTAATTTTGCATTATAGGGGTCCTAGAAGAATGAGAGAGAGAGAAAGGGCCTGAGAAACTACTGAAGACATAGTAACTGAAAACTTCCCTAACCTGGGAAAGAAAACAGACATCAAAGTCTGAGAAGCACCAAGAGTCCCATACAGGATTAACTCAAAGAGGAACAAGCCAAGGCAGATTGCAATTAAAATGCCAAAAATTAAGGATAAGGAGAAAATATTTAAAGCAATAATGTCAGCCACAAAGCAAGCCTTGGTAAATTTAAGAAAACTGAAATCATTTCAGGCATCTTTTGTGATCACAACACCATGCGATTAGAAATCAACTATAAGAAAAAAAAACTGTGAAGAGCACAAACAGTATGTTATGAGTCACCAATGGATCACTGAAGAGATTATAGAGGAAATTTTTTTAAATACCCAGGAGAAGGAAATGGCAACCCACTCCAGTGTTCTTGCCTGGAGAATCCCAGGGGCTGCCGTCTATGGGTCGCACAGAGTCAGGCACGACTGAAGCGACTTAGCAGCAGCAGCAGCAGCAGCAGCAGAGACAAATGAAAATGAAGATAACGACAATTCAAAACCAAAGGGATGCAGCCAAAGCAGGTCTAACAGGGAAGCTTACAGTGATACCAGCTAACTTAGAAAACAAGAAAAATCTCAAATAAACAATACCAAGAGAAACAAGAACAAAACACAAAGTTAGTAGAAGCCAGCTGATGGAACTGCCTCTATTTCATGTTACTATGCCTCCCTTGGAGAAGGAAGGACCTGCCACAGCCTCCGCTACTCACCTCGCAGGGCTGGATCCAGCACCTGCCACGCGCAGCCAAGACCCTGGTTCTGTACGGGCTCGTCTCAGACACTGGCGCCACCACTGCAGCAGGGATGTGCCTATACCAGACCAGCTCCAAGAGAGCTCCCACTCCCTTTCCCACGCATGGGGAAAGTCACCTTTCTGATGTGATTTTCTTCTTGTTTTGTCTTAATAATTGAACTTTTACTTTAGATAAAGTATTCTGTATGTCTTTCATAACTTAGCTATGGACTGAGGGCTGGGGTCATGCAGGCAAAATGCCTTCTACAATTTTCTACGTGACCATCCTTAGCTTTGAAGCTCCTTGAGGCCTCCGTAGCATCTTCATTGTACTGCAGAGATTTCCCAGAGCTATTTGCATCAGGATATAGTTGTTTATTGAGTGTTACTATTTTATGGGGAAAGAAGACTGTTGGGACTCCAAGTTCACCATCTTGCTGATGTCACTGCCAGAAAATATTTTATGTTTAAAAAACTTGTTTCCTGACTTCCAGTCTCCAGTCCCACATGTAAAAGAAACTTTAATGTTGACACTCCTCCCTGACAACAAGTAAAAACCTGAACAGCATGAAAAACCAAACTCTTCTTGAATCCATGAGAGCGCAGAGAACACAGGGCAAAACGGCTGCCCCCTAGACTGGAGAGGTAGACAAGCCAACACAAGAAGTCACAGCTTACCAGAGCAGAAACCTACACGCAGAAACCACTGTGGGAACCACTGCCGAGGCAGGAAAACCTGAACTCTATTTGATGTATTGCTGGAGCCTCCACCCAGACAAGTCTGAAAGTTAAAAACTCCAGGGTCTCAGTCATAGAGGAGGACCTCACAATTTTCATCTACTCCAGCAGCTCAACTTAGATTCTCACAGCAAATACTGGAGCAAAATCCCCTTAAGTTTCTGGCAGAGACAGAGGGAAAGGAATCATTTTGAAATATACCAGAACACTCTGTTTATCTTAACAAAGCCTGCTCTCAGGAGAATATCATTAGCCACAGTCTAAACTGCTGTATTATTATTCACATCTAGTAAACTTGGTGTAAGAAAAAAAACCTAGTCTTGCCTTCCACACAAAATAAAGAGAATATCCAACTCCAGGCCCCACTAGCCACTCTATTCCAGCTAAGGAGAGAGGAAAACACTGAGAAACATTTGTGAAGTTCACAGTCCAGAGACATGGGCTCACTAAAAGACTAAGAGCTAGTCACAGGATTGTAGAACACTCCTCCTTCCCCAGACCACATTACGAAAGGCATATTTTCATCAGTTTCTTTACCTGATAAATCATGTCAAGTGCTAGAGATTTAATGCTTTTGTCCCTGAAAGATACACATTTAAACCTATTCCCCCAATGTGACGGTACTTGAAGGCAGTGCCTCTGGGAAGTGATTCACTCATGAGGGTAGAGCTCTCATGAATGAAATTTGTGCCTTTACTTAAAAAAAAAAAAAAATCCCAGACAGTTCCCTTGCTCCTGCCACTATGCAAAAACACAACAAAAAGATGTCTGTGAGTAGGACACAGACCCTCAATAGGCAATGAATTTGCTGGCACCTTCATCTTAGTCTTCTCAGCCTCACGGAACTATAAGAAATACATTTCTGTTGCCTATAAGACACCCAGTCTATGACATTCTTTTATAGCAACTCAAGCTGACTAATATCAAGAAAAAGTTACACCAAATATTAGAAAGCAAAAACTCCTTTAGAAGAGGTAGTAAACAACACAACTGGGAACCAGGCACAGCAGAGATGGTGAAATCAATCAGATTGGGAATTTTAAATATGTATGATTAATAAGCTAATTTATCTATTACAGGAAAAAATGACAGAATATACAGACAAGTAAGCAATGGAAGAAGGGAGATAAAATCCTAAAAGAAAAAGGAAAATTTTAAAATAAATGTTAGAGACCAGAAACAAGAACACAAGTGAAAAATGCCTTTGCAGGTTTATCAGTAAACTGGAGAAAACTGAAAAAACAATCTCTAGCCTTGAGGATATATCAATAGAAACCTCCAAAACTAAGTAGCAAAGAGAACAAAAACTGGAAAAAAAATCAAAACAGACTATCCAAACACTGGGAGACACCTCCAAAGGTTTAATATATGTATAATGGTAGTACTGGGCTTTCCAGGTGACTCAGTGGTAAAGAATCCATCTGCCAAATTGGAGAAGTGGATGCGATTCCTGGGTCAGGAAGATCCCACTGGAGAAGGAAATAGCAACCCACTCAAGTAATCTTGCCTGGAGAATTCCATGGACAGAGGAGCCTGGTGGGCTACAGTCCATGGGATTACAAAAGAGTCAGACATGTCTTCGTGACTAAAGAATAATAACAACTGGTAATACTAGAAGAAGAAGAAGAAAGAAAAAGGAACAGAAGAAATATGTGAAAAAAAAATGACCAAGAATTTCCCCCAAATTAATGTTGGACATCAACCCACGGATCTAGAAAGCTCAGAGAACACCAATGTCCCTGAAACAAGGATAACTGTTGAAAAACTATACCTAGGCATATTGTCTTCAAAATACAGAATTAGATAAAGAAAAAATCCTGGAAGAAGCCAGAAAAAAAAAAAAAAACACCTTACATAAAGGGGAACAAAAATTACACTTGATTTCTCCAAAGAAACTTTGCAAGCAAGAAGAGAGTAGGGTGAAATAAAGTGTTGAGAAAAAAAAAAATCTAGAATTCTGCATGCTATGAAATTGTCCTTTAAAAGTGAAAGAGAAATACTTTCTTAGACAAACAAAAATTGATGAAATTTGTTGCTAGTAGACTTGCCTTACAAGAAATGGTATCTTTCTTAAAAAGAAGGAAAGTAATACAGGTCCAAAATCTGGATCCGCATAAAGGAAGAGAATTGAAGTATGTGCAAGTACAGGTAAAACAAAAAGTTTTATTTTTCTTATTCTTTATGGGTCTAACAGAGCCATTATTATTTTTCTCAAATATTTTGCTCAAAATAATAGCAACAGTATATTCAATTATGTATGTGTGTGTATACATATATATACACACATACATATGAATATGTTTCTGTATGCTTAAATATAAGTGAAATGTATGACAATGATGCAAGCAATGGAAAGGAAAAACTAGGATTTTTTTTCAATTACAAGGTACTCACACTACCCATGAAGTAGTGCAGTATTATTTAAAAGTAGACCAGAATTAGTTATAAACTAGAACTAACACTTAAAATGTATGGATGTGAGAGCTGGAGCGTGAAGTAAGCTGAGCACCAAGGAATTGATGCTTTTGAACTGTGGTGTTGGAGAAGACTCTTGAGAGTCCCTTGGACTGCAAGGAGATCCAACCAGTCCAGTCTAAAGGAGATCAGCCCTGGGTGTTCTTTGGAAGGAATGATGCTAAAGCTGAAACTCCAATACTTTGGCCACCTCATGCGAAGAATTGACTCATTGGAAAAGACTCTGATGCTGGGAGGGATTGGGGGCAGGAGGAGAAGGGGACAACAGAGGATAAGATGGCTGGATGGCATCACCGATTCGATGGATGTGAGTTTGAGTGAACTCCAGGAGATGGTGATGGACAGGGAGGCCTGGCGTGCTGCGATTCATGGGGTCGCAAAGAGTTGGACACGACTGAGCAACTGAACTGAACTGAACACTTAAAAAGTAAAAAATGAAGTTTAGCTATATTCTAAGAAAGGACAGAAAAGGAATCATACAAAATACTCAAAGCCACCAAAGGCAGGGGGAAAAAATGAACAACAAAAATATCAACAATGTGGGAGCTCCTTATGGCCTAGTGGGTAGGATTCTGGGCTTTCACAACCATGGCCTAGGTTCCTGAGATCTTACAAGCTGTGCAGCATAGGCAAAAAAAAAAAAAAAAAAAGAATAAGGGCAAACAGAAAACAGTAGTGTATACTAATTTAACTGCATCAATAACCATGCATGTCAACGATCTAAATGCACTAGTTAAAAGCCAGATTGTCAGAGTGGATCAAAGATACCACTATTCTTGTATAGTAAGCCTTGTCTACAAAAATCCCACTTTAAATATAAAGACATATAAATGTAAAGTAAATGGATAGAGGACAATATATCACATTAATACTAATCAAAAGAAAGCAAGAGTGAAAGTGTTAGTTGTTCAGTTGTGTCCATCTCTTTGCAACCCCATGGACCGTAGCCCACCAGGCTCCTCTGTCCATGGAATTCTCCATGCAAGTATACTGGTGTGGGTAGCCATTTTCTTCTCTGAGGGATCTTCCCAACCTAGGGATCAAATCCAGATCTACCTGCATTGCAGGCAGATTCGTTACCATCTGAGCCACCAGAGAAAGCTTTTTATTCAGAAAGAGTATACTTCAAAGTAAAAATAATTATCAGAGATAAAGAAGGTCATTACATAATGGTAAAGGGGTCAGTTCTCTAAAAAGACGTAATAATCATTAAGGTGTAGGCACCTAACAACAGAGCATCAACTAAATGAGGCAAAAACTGACAGAATTGCAAGGAGAAATAAATGAATTCCCTATCACATTTGGAGACTTCACCCTCTCTCAGAAGTGGACAGACCAGTGGGCATAAAATCCATAAGGACACTCTTGAACTCAATAACACCATCAGTCAACTAGATGTAATTGACACCTACATGCTACTTCATCCAACAACAGCAGAATTCATTCTTCTCAAGCTCATACAGAACATTTCCCAAGACAGACCACGTTTTGAGTCACAAACACACTTTCACAAATTTAACAGACTAATAGATGGAGAAATATACCATGTTCATGGATTGGAAGAATCAATATAGTGAAAATGAGTATACTACCCAAAGCAATTTACAAATTCAATGCAATCCCTATCAAGCTACCAGCCACATTTTTCACAGAACTAGAACAAATAATTTCAAGATTTGTATGGAAATACAAAAAACCTCGAATAGCCAAAGCAATCTTGAGAAAGAATGGAACTGGAGGAATCAACTTGCCTGACTTCAGGCTCTACTACAAAGCCACAGTCATCAAGACAGTATGGTACTGGCACAAAGACAGACATATAGATCAATGGAACAAAATAGAAAGCCCAGAGATAAATCCACACACATATGGACACCTTATCTTTGACAAAGGAGGCAAGAATATACAATGGAGTAAAGACAATCTCTTTAACAAGTGGTGCTGGGAAAACTGGTCAACCACTTGCAAAAGAATGAAACTAGATCACTTTCTAACACCGCACACAAAAATAAACTCAAAATGGATTAAAGATCTAAATGTAAGATCAGAAACTATAAAACTCCTAGAGGAGAACATAGGCAAAACACTCTCAGACATAAATCACAGCAGGATCCTCTATGATCCACCTCCCAGAATGCTGGAAATAAAAGCAAAAATAAACAAATGGGATCTAATTAAAATTAAAAGCTTCTGCACAACAAAGGAAAATATAAGCAAGGTGAAAAGACAGCCTTCGGAATGGGAGAAAATAATAGCAAATGAAGCAACTGACAAACAACTAATCTCAAAAATATACAAGCAACTTATGCAGCTCAACTCCAGAAAAATAAACAACCCAATCAAAAAATGGGCCAAAGAACTAAATAGACATTTCTCCAAAGAAGACATACGGATGGCTAACAAACACATGAAAAGATGCTCAACATCACTCATTATTAGAGAAATGCAAATCAAAACCACAATGAGGTACCACTTCACACCAGTCAGAATGGCTGCGATCCAAAAATCTGCAAGCAATAAATGCTGGAGAGGGTGTGGAGAAAAGGGAACCCTCCTACACTGTTGGTGGGAATGCAAACTAGTACAGCCACTATGGAGAACGGTGTGGAGATTCCTTAAAAAATTGCAAATAGAACTACCTTATGACCCAGCAATCCCACTGCTGGGCATACACACCGAGGAAACCAGAATTGAAAGAGACACATGTACCCCAATGTTCATCGCAGCACTGTTTATAATAGCCAGGACATGGAAACAACCTAGATGTCCATCAGCAGATGAATGGATAAGAAAGCTGTGGTACATATACACAATGGAGTATTACTCAGCCGTTAAAAAGAATTCATTTGAATCAGTTCTGATGAGATGGATGAAACTGGAGCCGATTATACAGAGTGAAGTAAGCCAGAAAGAAAAACACCAATACAGTATACTAACACATATATATGGAATTTAGGAAGATGGCAATGACGACCCTGTATGCAAGACAGGGAAAGAGACACAGATGTGTATAACGGACTTTTTGGACTCAGAGGGAGAGGGAGAGGGTGGGATGATTTGGGAGAATGACATTCTAACATGTATACTATCATGTGAATTGAATCGCCAGTCTATGTCTGACGCAGGATGCAGCATGCTTGGGGCTGGTGCATGGGGATGACCCAGGAAGATGTTATGCGGAGGGAGGTGGGAGGGGGGTTCATGTTTGGGAATGCATGTAAGAATTAAAGATTTTAAAATTTTTAAAAATAAAAAACTAAAATATTAAAAAAAAAAAAAGGAGACACAAGCAGTAAAAGTCAAGAAAGGAGACAAAAGTCGTAAGAGTTAAGAAAGGAAGGAGGAGTAAAAATAGGCTGGAGAAACAGTGAGCCAAGTTCTACTGGACTCTTTCGACCTTTATTATTTTAACAATAAAAATAATGAGAAATCAAAAAAAAAAAAAAAGAAATCATACATCTGTTCTCAGACCATGTAGAATTAAATTAGAAACCAAAAACAGAAAGATGAATGGAAACTCACAAAATACATGGAGATTAAGCATCACAATTCTAAATAATACACGGATCAAAGAAGAAATCTCAAGAGAAATTTTAAAACATTTTGAACTAAATGAAAATGAATACAGAAACAATCAAAAGTTGTGAGATACAGGATAAACAGCTCTTACAGGGAAATTTATACCACTAAAAACACATATGAGCATCTAAGTCACCACCTTAGGAAAAAATTTTGAAAGAGCAAATACAAAATAAAATATTAAATACCCAAGTAAAATATTAAATACCAAAATAATACCCAAAAAAGAAATTAAGAATTAATTTAATTAAGAATTAATTCTAATTAAGAATTAGAGAAAAAAATCAATGAAATTAAAGCTAAGAAATGAACAGAGAAAAGCAACAAAACCAAAAGCTGGTTCTTCGAAAAGATCAATAAAATTTATAAACCTCTCACCTGGCAAATTAAGAAAAATGAGAGAAGACATAAATCACTAATATTATAAATGAAGGGGGAGACATAACTATAGACCCCATATACATTAGAAGAATAAAGGAATGTTATGAACAACTCTATGCCCACAAATTTGATAACCTAGATGAAACAAACCACTTCCTTAAAAGGTTCAACTGCCAACTTCTCATAAGAAGAAACAGATAATCTGAATAGGTTTAAATCTATTAAAGAAATCAAGACAGCCTTCCAAAACTAAAAGTACCAGACCCAGATGAGTTCACTGGTAAATTCTACCAAACATTTAGGGGAAAAAATTATACCAATTCTCTACAGTCTCTTTCAGAGGACACAAGTAGAAGGAACACTTAACTCATTGTATGAGGTCAGTACTACCTTAATACTAAAACCAGACAAACACATTACAATATAACAGACCAATCTCTCTCATGATTCTAAATTAACACTTTTTTTATCTTGTTTGAAATTTATAATTATTATTCTATGAAAACAACTGCATTATATTTCCCTGTTAATGTATCTTTTTCTAATAACTCTATAAGCAATATTTTTCACTGCTGATTAATATTCAGAGGAAAAACCAAGGAAATCAAATGCAGAGAAAATTCTTATTGAAATACTCATTGATTTCTCAATTGAGAATCATTTATCCTTCCTCTAAATGGATCCATTTTGAAATGTTTATCCTATGACCTTCAAGTTTTTAAGTTTAAATATAAACTTTAAAAAAATTCAAGGTTTCTGTGACTACAAAATATCCAAGGTTTTTATGACTGCAAGTTCCAAATGATTAAACTGAAGCATAGCTACAAAAAAAAGTTAATGGCATTTAGAGCTTTATATTAATAAATATAAGCTACCTAGAACAATGAAAATAAAAACTAGGTACTATTCAGACTCTATACCAAGAATATTATTCTTAGTTCTCTATTTCAAAGAGAGAAAAAGTCAAAAACTGAAGATCCCCAATAACCTCAAAGGAAGATAAGTTATCTTGAAGTTAAATACTGAGAAAAATCAAAGGTATTTAGAACATTTATCCTTATGAGCAAAGGTTTGAAGGCAGATTCAAGAGAAGTCATAGGAAAAGGGAGAATTAAGAAGACAGCAAGCAGGTAAATTTAAGTCCATTTAGGAAGGAAATTGTAAGAAACAGAGTAGTCTACTACTGGAACAAGAAACCTCAGGGGTATGGAGTTTTTAATCACAAGAGGTGCTCAAGCGGAAATAGTGATCACTTGAAGGAAATTTTAAATATAGTTCCTTAGTTCCTTCCACAAAATTCACTGAATGACCACTACCTACCAGGCACAGTACATCTAAGAGTACTCTAACTTTGTTTTAAGATTCAATTATCTTAAAATCTAGAAAGCAGATGAAATGGCTAATTTTTAATTTACCTCTTTTTCTTCCTTCAATATTTTTACTTCATAAAGTCGTCGGAGATTTGAGCGACTATTTTGCTGTTGATCTTTCTTGATGTTTACATTTTCATAATGAGGTGGCTTTTTCCTTTAAAAATCAAGAAAAAAAAACTTATTCTCAATTTCAAATATATAAATGTCTATATAAGCTAAGAGAATATTTTTACACCAATATTTCCTGCTTAAAAAGTATTCAGTAAGATCATGTTCTTGATGATAAACACATCTGGGTGTTGTTAGGCCAATATATCCTCAGTAGGTGCTAAGCCACTTGAGTCATGTCCAACTCCTTGCAGCCCTGTGGACTGTAGCCTGCCAGGCTCCTCTGTCCCTGGGATTCTCCAGGCAAGAATACTGGAGTGGGTTGCCATGCCCTCCTCCAGGGGATCTTCCTGACCCAGGGATTGAACCTGTGCCTCCTGCGTCTCCTGAATTGCAGGCAGATTCTCTACCTGCTGAGCCATTAGGGAAGTCCCAAGGGGAAAACAATTAATGCTACTTATATCACATGACAATCAGGAAAAAAGGCATAAAGAAAGATCTTTGAAAATGAAAAGGAAGCTTATTTTCCCTGAAATTTACACAACCTCAAGTTCCCTGGTGGCTCAGACGGTAAAGCATCTGCCTGCAATGTGGGAGACCCGGCTTCGATTCCTGGGTTGGGAAGATCCCCTGGAGAAGGAAATGGCAATCCACTCTAGCACTCTTGCCTGGAAAATCCCATGGACGGAGGAGCCTGATAGGCTACAGTCCATGGGGTCGCAAAGAGTCGGACACAACTGAGCAACTTTACTTTACTTACTTACAAGTGAGATTAATAAACCAAGTAAGCAACAGCTCTGAAGTAAGACAGCCTGATGTGTATCCTAAGATTGCTGCCTACTAGCTACGTGACCTTGCACAAATCACCTAACTTCTCTAAACTTCAGATTTGACTCTTCTTCTATAATTAGAAATATTAATAACCAATTCTCAAAGTCATAATGATTAGAGCAGATAATTATATGTGAAGTGTTTGGTGGCATACAGTTTTTCTAATTCTTAAACAGAATTCTGGGGAAACAGTTTCACATTAAACATTTCCAATGAGCTATATTGAACATAAGCAGATTATAAAACAGATAATAGAAAAACAAATGCTTAGGTTACATAATTGTCATTACTTTTTTGTTTACACATTACTATGAGTTAAACAATGCATAGAACATCTCAGTTCACTATTAAATGCTGACTTCGTTGATTTTTTTTTTACACAAAATTCAACAAACATTTTCAAAATAGTTTTATGGATAAAAATATTTATACTAGGGATATCAAAAGAGTCACATATCATTTAGGTCTGTTTCCCAAATTAAAAAAAAAAAACCTATAGGCCTATCTTTCCATTTAGAATAGTCAAATATTTCCATTTTTTAAACTTTTTATTTTGTATTGGAGTATGGCTGATTAACGTGATAGTTTCAGGTGAACAGCAAAGGGACTCAACCATACATCTACATCTATCTTCTTCTTGTTGTTCAGTTACCCAGTCGTATCCGACTCCTTGTGACCCCATATACTGCAGCATGCCAGGCCTCTCTGTCCCTCACCATCTCCCAAAGTTGCCCAAATTCATGTCCACTGCATTGGTGATGCCATCCAGCCATCTCATCCTCTGACACCCTCTTCTCTTTCTGCCCTCAATCTTTCCCAGCATCAGGGACTTTTCCAATGAGTCAACTGTTGGCATCAGATGACCAAAATCCTGGAGTTTCAACTTCAGCATCAGTCCTTCCAGTGAGCATTCAAGGTTGATTTCCATTAAGATTGACTTGTTTTATCTCCTTGCTGGCCAAGGGACTCTCAGGAGTCTTGTCCAGCACCACAGTTCAAAGGCATCAGTTCTTAGGACCCCGCCTTCTTTACAATCCAGTTCTCACAGTGTATGTGACCAATGGGAAGATGATAGCTTCGACTTTACAGACCTTTGTCGGCAGAGTAATGCCTCTGCTTTTCAACACAGTGTCTAGGTTTGTCATAGCTTTCCTGCCAAGAAGCAAACGTCTTCTGATTTCATGGCTGCAGTCACTATCCACAGTGATTTTTGGAGCCCAAGAGGAGGAAATCTGTCATGGTTTCCACCTTTCCTCCCTCTATTTGCCTTGCAGTAATGGGGCTGGATGCCATGATCTTAGTTTTTTTAATATTTATTTTTAAGCCAGGTCTTTCACTCTCCTCCTTCATTCTCATCAAGAGGTGCTTTAGTTCTTCTTTGGTTTCTGACATTAGAGTGGTATAATCCGCATATCTGAGGTTGTTGATGTTTCTCCCACCTATCTTGATTCCAGTTTGTAACTCATCCAGCCAGCATTTCTCAAGGATGTGCTCAGCGTATGAATTAAACAAACAAGGTGACAGCAAACAGTCCTGCCATACTCCTTTCTCAATCTTGAACCACTCAGCTGTTCAATACAGGGTTCTAACTGTTGCTTTTTGACCCACTTATAGGTTTCTCAGGAGACAGGTAAGATAGTCTGGTATTCCAATCTCTTTAAGATCTTTCCACAGTTTATTATGATCCACATAGTTAAAGGTTTTGGCAGAGTCAATGAAACAGAGGTAGCTGTTTTTCTGGAATTCCCTAGTTTTCCCTGTGATACAGCAAATGTTGGCAATTTGATCTCTGGTTCCCCTTCTTTTTCTAAACCCAGCTTCATCATCTGGAAGTTCTCGGTTTCCATAATGCTGAAGCCGAGCATTCAAGATTTTAAGCTTAACCTTACTAGCACAGGAGATGAATGCCACTGTCCAATGGTTAGCACAATATTTAGTACTAGCCTTCTTGGGAATTGGGATGAGGATTGAGAAATATAATTACACTATACTTCTAGTGTAACTACACATATCTATGCTCCCCCAAACTCTCCTCCCATCCAGCAAGTATTTCCATTTTTATACCATATCAAATCTCCCAGAGTAATTATGACTCAATCAATAAACAAGAAGTAATAAAGAAAAAATGGTATAAAATATTGACTACCAGAAGGAGCTAAAACAAGTCCAAATAAAAGATACAGTGAAGGCAGCAAACCAAAGAGTAGACAAATTATGGAAATGATGAACCATCTGAAGCAGTTAGGAGTGCAATATATATGGATACATTCCTACTGCTGCTGCTGCTGCTGCTAAGTCACTTCAGTCGTGTCCGACTCTGTGCAGCTCCATAGACAGCAGCCCACCAGGCTCCCCAGTACCTGGGATTCTCCAGGCAAGAACACTGGAGTGGGTTGCCATTTCCTTCTCCAATGCACGAAAGTGAAAAGTGAAAGTGAAGTCGCTCAGTCATGTCCGACCCTCAGCAACCCCATGGACTGCAGCCCACCAGGCTCCTCCATCCATGGGAGTTTCCAGGCAAGAGTACTACTAGCAAAGTGAAAATGCGAACAGAAGAAAAGGAAGAAATAAGACAAGTAACAAAGATAAAAAAGAAAGTAACATTTAAAAACTAGGATGAGAATGGGAGCAGGACAGGGCTAGAGAAGTAAAAGTGACTGTGATAAAGAAAATAGCAAGCAAAATTAGAGCAACATAATTAGAATACTGGTCATGCCTGAGGTACTCAGTTAGATGTATAATGAAATGGAAAAAAATCATCACAGAACTACATACCCTAAAAAAGGGTTAATTTTGCCTAATGTTGACAAAACCTCAATAAAACTGATGGGCAGGCAGACATATAGGGAACCAACCAGCCAAACTGAAAGAAGAAAGAGTAAAGTACTAACAAAAGTATTATGTCAAGGAAATGCACACCATTAAGAGCATTTGACAGACTTTGCTTTATTTGGAATGACAAAGATTAAATTTAGATCCCATTACTATATATCAGAGAAGGCAATGGCAATTCACTCCAGTACTCTTGCCTGGAAAATCCCAGGGATGGAGGAGCCTTATAGGCTGCGTCCATGGGGTTGCTAAGAGTCGGGCACGACTGAGCGAATTCACTTTCACTTTTCACTTTCATGCAATGGAGAAGGAAATGGCAACCCACTTCAGTGTTCTTGCCTGGAGAATCCCAAGGACAGAAGAGCCTAGCAGGCTGCTGTCTATGGGGTTGCACAGAGTTGGACACGACTGAAGCGACTTAGCAGCAACAATCTGTGTATACATGTTAAGTTTATACATGTTAAGTTTCTAGTGTAACTACTAAAAAATAAAAATACATGGCATATCTCCCATACTAGGAAAGTGAACAAAGAAAAGGACACTAGAACAGGGCATAAATTCCCTAAAACAAGGACCATGTTTTATTCTTTTTATTCTCAGTTACTAAGTTCATTACTAGGTTATAGCAAGAATTCAAACAATGTTTGTTCAATGAATGAACAGTAGCAGGGGAGTTTAAGCAAGAGTCTAAGCTATGTCCACTGCTGGTATACATGTGTATCTGAATGTGTCCAGCAAATTAACTGGAGGTAATCATTGTGGGACTTCCTATGAGAAAATTCATTGTATGAGAGAGAAAGGATCAGGCACATAAGCTGGAACCTATTAAAAAAAAAAAAAACTAAATCATGGAAAGCAGCTATAGCTTCTGAGAACATTGTATTTATTAGTCAATTTTGGCCTCCATGGACTCATATCTAAGACTGTACTCACATCTAAGATAAGAGTAGAAAAAAAAATAAAGACAGTTATTTTACAAGAAATGTATTTCCTAGTTAGACTTTGTAAATATTACCTTCAACCTAATGTTATGGCTCTGACTCAAAGTGAGAATGCCTTCTCAATCTATCATTAGTCAGAAGAATGGACACCAGAGCCAGGAACAAGATAAAGAATCCTGGGGTCACCTACTTTTATATTTTTCCTGAACTTTTATCTATCTTGTAATTAAAGACAGCATATTTTAGTACTTAGACACATGGGCTATATATTAACTTCTGCCACTCAACAGCTACATGATATTAAATATGTTATTTCTTCTCTGACTCATTTTTCACTAATAAATACACATAACAATAGAAACTACACAGAGACATGTGAATATTAAATGAGTTAATACAGTAAAACAGGTAGCACAGGATCTGGCAGACTGAAAAAGCAATAGTTTTCACATAGCTTAGCCTAAAGTATAATATTTCTTTAAGTATTTTATACTGATTTTTCCTTTCATAACAGCATAACCTAGTCTAAATTATTAGTCAAAAACTACAGTAAAAGTATACTATTTTTTTACTTACTGGGTTATATCATATTGTCCAGGACCAGGCCCTGAAGTTATAGGTAATTGAAGTCTTCCCAAAGAGTTGCCAAAATGTATCCCCTTGTATTTCAAAGTTGCATTGGAAAAATCCTTTTAAACAAAAAGGGTGGGTGAGAGAGAGTTTATATAAATCATGAAACAAAGTTTAACTTTACTCAAGTCTAAAGCAAGGATAGCCTTAGTCAATGAGTTTCCCCTGGTAAATGCTAGAATCTTCTCTGATATAGGTTATCATGATAACTTAGATAACCTAAGTTATCACTGTATCCTATTCCACTCCTAAGTCAACCAGGATTCCCAGAGAAGGACCTCTAGCTAAGCATGAAAGTGAAAGCTGCTCAGTTGTGTCTGACTCTTTACGACCCCCTGGACTGTAGCCTGCCAGACTCCTCTGTCCACAGAATTCTCCAGGCAAGAATACTGGACTAGGTTGCCATTTCCTTCTCCATCATAACCTCAACCAATATGAACAGCTTTGCTCTAGGCAGTACACTCAACAACCTAAATCCTTAAGGGTAATGAAAATCAGCTCCTTACCGTTTAAATCAGGGAGGAAGGGCAGAATTGCATGATTTAGGCAAAGTCTAACAATAATGACTTAATTAAATAGAAATTAAATTAGAATTCAAACATCACCAACAGATACTAGAAAATGTCTAATTACTTGATATTTAAGTCTATAAGATATTCACATAAAATTTTCTTATAGTAACAAATGCACAACAAAAATTAAACTCCGTTCATTTTATAGTTACTATTTGAGATCAGGATCAGTACTTTAACACCAAAGAAGTCATTTGTGGCATGAGAAATCAGCAATCATCTTCCTTCACATCCACTATAATAAATACCAAAATTAAGCATGACTCACTGAAGACTTTGTTTCAGAGAAGGTAAAAACACCTGCTTTCACTAGACACTAATAATATAATATGAAACAAGAACAGCAGTGTTTCTTATAGGAATTCTGTTATGTTGAGTAATCATTTTTAAAATTTATAAAATCTTATTTTTTTAACTGATGTAAAGTTAAACTCTAGTCTATTTAACTTTTAATTCAGATTTGTAAAAATACAGCTTTAAAATAGGAATGGATTATTAAAACACTATATAAATACAATGAATAAAATCCCAGTAACATAAACTTTTAGTTTAACTGCATAAAACAGCATGCCAGTTGTTCTAAGTGATCATTGCTATTCTCGAACAGTGGAACCAATCTCTCTCAATTACCATTATAAGCAATATTAATTAAATAAATAGTGATTAAATGTTAAGAAGACAAAATTCTAGTTCAGACTGGTGAATCAAATCAGATTCCCGCCAGAACCTCAAAAGAAGAGTGTAAAATAGACTCAAATTATCAGTGCTGGTAAAGAATCCACCTGCAATGCGGGAGACCTGGGTTCAATCCCTGCATTGGGAAGATCCCCTGGAGAAGGGAATGGCTACCCACTCCAGTATTCTGGCGTGGAGAATTCCATGGACGGTACAGTTGCAAAGAGTTGGACACAACTGAAAGACTTTCACTCTTTTCTTTCTTTTTTCTTCTTCAGAAACTAAGAGAAGGTATCGTTCACATTCACATTCCACTTCAAGGAATTTCTGGAAAATATAGCACAGCAGAGACTAGAACCAGAAAAAGACCTTGCTGCATGTGAACGAAACCTCAGCTGAACCCTATTAATATGCCCAGGAAGATAGATACTAGAGGTAAGGACAGACTCATGGGTAGTGAGTACAGAGTAATTCTCAAAATTACTAATAACCTTAGAGATTTATTTGCACCAGTGCCATTACATGAAGTGAAGAAAGAATGCTAAAACCCATTCCATTCCTGCCACAGATGGTTGGAAATAAACTGGAAGCACTGCCATTAGGCCCTAACAAAGACAGACTTCCTAGTTAGACAGGCATCACTCCAGAAAGGTGCCACAACAAAATTCAAAAATAAGCTGCTATAGCACTAAGATTTCCTACTATGTGAAAACATCTTTTATTTCCTAGAACTCACCACTAACAACTAGCCCTCAAATACTATAAAATACAAAATCAATAAAACTAAACTTTTCCTTTTGCACCCACCTGACCTTAAACAATTAAACAGAGGCAAACACCATCTGACAGAACTGTGATGTTTGAGTGAAATGAAATGGAACCTTTGTTGATTCATTCATCATAGATGGTAATCTGAGACAGAAATTGAATTACTAAGTCTCCTTTCTTGGGGTGGTGGAGGATGTTGGAGCTGAGGGTATAGAAACAGCGAGTTACTAGCTATGTCCATATAAGATTCAGACATATTTTGGAATGTCCAGTGAACTAACAGAACAAATCAACCAGAAGGTAAATGCAAAAGTAATCCTATGGGAAGCAGCTAATCATGATAACCCACATCCAGTAAGAAAATCTTACGGTCCAAAGAGTGGCAATGCTTACTACTTCGTAGTCTTTTCTGCTGACTGAATTTGCCTTGTACAACACAATCCCCCAGTGGATTTACGCCTCTGTTCTGTGGAGTGCAAAATCTAAAAGATCTAATTCATTAAAACACTGGTAAAAAGCAGTGCTACTTTTAGACCCTTCTAGCTATTAGAGTGTAACACAGAGAGAAGAGCATAATCGCCTGACTTCACCTCAGCTCACTATGCAGCTTTCACTATGATGGAGTACATGAGCAGAAATGCTCAGCAGAGAGCACCATCCGGCAAGGGACTAAAGTGCCTGGGGCAGCAGAAGCTGTCTCAGTGGAAACAGACTTGTTCAGGAGCATAGTTGAGACAGCCCTTCTAGAAGCTTCTGTGAAGGAGAACTTTGAAGAAGGCTTGAGTTCCACCACATCAACAGGAGGAGACAATATGCATTATGACCAACCGAGATAGCATATTGAAAAGCAGAGACATTACTTTGCCAACAAAGGTCTAGTCAAGGTTATGGTTTTTCCAATGCTCATGTATGGATGTAAGAGTTGGACTGTGAAGAAAGCTGAGAGCTGAAGAATTGATGCTTTTGAACTGTGGTGTTGGAGAAGACTCTTGAGAGTCCCTTGGACTGCAAGGAGATCCAATCAGTCCATTCTAAAGGAGATCAGCCCTGGGTGTTCTTTGGAAGGAATGATACTAAAGCTGAAGCTCCAGTACTTTGGCCACCTCATGCGAAGAGCTGACTCATTGGAAAATACTCTGGTGCTGGGAGGTACTGGGGGCAGGAGGAAAAGTGGATGACAGAGGATGAGATGGCTGGATGGCATCACCGACTCGATGGACCTGAATTTGGGTAAACTCTGGGAGTTGGTGATGGACAGGGAGGCCTGGTGTGCTGCGATTCATGGGGTCGCAAAGAGTCGGACATGACTGAGCGACTGAGCTTAACTGAACATAACTGTGATGCTAATTAGTACCCACAATCCAATGAAGCCTGGGAAAACTTGTTACATAAATTAAAAGGATTGATCCTTATTTCCACTAGGAATATTTCCAGCACTGTAAGTCATCTTGCTGGCTTAGCTAATTGGTATACAGATTCCTTCTAACAAACTACAATGCAAAGAGCAGAGAAGTATTTCCCTTCTTCACTAGGGATGCTTAGCTTGAACACACTATGTAGTTATAACACTCTATAAAGCACCAAATTAAAGCAAGATGATGATATTATTATAAATAGGTTGATATATGATTCCCAAACCCAGATCCTTGTCCATCCTAGAAGGAACAGAGCTATAAATAAAAATTAAAAGGGCTATCCCACCAATCTCTCTAATGCATAGAGCTTATACACCACTCTAGCACCTCTGAATGTAACACAAAAGGAAATAAAGGTAGTCAGACCATCCAAAGGCTTTGGGTCTAGCGTGCAAAGACAAACACCATAACACCTAGCAGAACAGCACAGAAAAACAGCACAGCCTGACATGACCAACAGAGTAGCAGATGGTAAAAGAGGAGTCCTGGAAGAAACCATGCTACCCACTAGAGTAGCTACAAAGCAGCCTGTTCCTTTGGGTAAGTGGCAACTCTGAAAACTGCTGTACCCCAGAGGGCTTCAAAAAGGAAACAGTGCTGAGCCCTACAACACTTTTTTTGTGAAGATATGTTCTAGACCACCTTTCAAATGAAATTACTTAATAGAGGCATGGATTTTAAAGTACATATACAGTTTTGATGTCAGAAAGAAAGTTTTCTCATTTGTGTTGTACTTTATTTTTACTTTGAAATAAAGCAAAATTTCATAATTGTGAAGATTTTAGGCATAATAAGTAATAAAATAAATGTAGAACTCTTTTAATATAATATAGCCAGGTTAGATGTGCCAGATATTTTCTATCTTTCAGGCAGGAACACATCTATTGATTTGCTATAGCTTATAGAT